>NC_081265.1:3556875-4886250 GCF_030490865.1 Poecile atricapillus
ATTTAAATAATGTTTTGAAAGAAGTGCTAAGAAGTAGATGAAGGAGCCAGAAAGGAATGCCATTGTCTGTGTCCTGCATGCACAGATGCCATCTGGGAGCAGGAGAAATTCAGAAGAGCAACCTGAACTTTGGAAAGAAATTGAAGAGGCAATGATCCAGAATTATACTGTGATTTGAGATACTTCTAAAACATTTCTTATATCCGAATTTCTGTATTGATTGCAAGTTCTTGGGTGTTTAACAGTTTGATCATGCTTGAAAAACCCACTCAGGATCTGCAGTGTGTGATGCTGAAGCACAGATGTCCCAAGGTTCCCACTCTTTTGTCCCCACGTGCTTTCTGTGACACTTGTTCCGAGCCCTCTGCTGCCTGACCAGCTCTGGCTGAGTCACCTGAGGAAGTGCAGCTGGGACAAAATTGCACCTCAGCAAATGTGATGAATGTTTCCCCACCTTGGTTCCTCCAGCTGACTCACAGCACTCGAGGAGGGGAGGAATGAATGAGTGTGAGAGGAAAAGAGGAGGACTTGGGGCATCGGTGGTGGGACCATCCCTTGGTGTCAGTTCAGCAGGAGGTGCTGATCGTGGGCTGCTCTGCTCCTGCTGCTTTTCCACCCCTGGATCTGGAGTTGAGCACCATCTTTACACTGATTTTTGGTGTTCAGATGAACCTGTGCTCAGTGTTTCTGAGGTACTGAGCTGGCAGCAAATGGAGCACAAAGCCAGCAGTACACCAAGCGGAAGGAAAGGAAGAATAACCTATTATAGGCAATTCTCTGTTACACCAATATCAGTCAAAATAATAATTGTGATTGAACTTAAACATAAAAAGAATGTAACTCTGTTTTCTCTGCCTTTGGCCTCTTTGTGTACTGAGAATTTACTCAAACCTGAATTAGGAGGATTAAGGTGTTTAGATTTTTTTTCCCAATGTGTTTGACTTACACAACATTTTCTTAGCCCGTATCAGTGAAATAAATTCCTAATTTACCCATTTCCTGTGCTTAACACATCATGTTATTCCCATTCATTAAGTAGGGGTCTCATTTGTGAATAAAAGGCAAATCTTCAAATGAAGGATGAAGTAACTGAACAATGATAAGGGATTTCAAAGCATCCTGATCACTTAGAAGGTTTTTTTTTTTCTTTTCCTCCTCTTAGGACTTCCTGATCCCTTTGCTAAGGTTGTGGTGGATGGATCTGGCCAGTGCCATTCTACAGATACTGTGAAGAATACACTTGATCCCAAATGGAATCAGCATTATGACCTGTAGGTGGTAACAGTGGTAACCAAAGGTTTGAAGTGAAGTCCTCTAAATTACACAGACAATGTCAGATGTTCATTATCCTGTCCTATGTATGGCTTGGAAAGTATCCTGGAGTTTATTAGTTTGAGTGAAAAGTACATGTAGCAAAATTCCACTTTCTCATTTACCTCAAAATTTAAACACTGCACTTGTTTTTCTTGTGCTGATGTCTGCAGCATGCTTACATGGACTTACAGCATTGTTTTATTGTGTTATTTTCATGTTAACACTTGTGTAAAATGAAGCCAGTAATTGACAATATTTTCCTCAAACTGCTCTTCTCTTGATGCAATTTTTGTCTGTTGTGGTGCTACAGTATATTTTTCTCTGTGTGCTTTTTGTTTAATTTTCTCTTCTTTCTGTCATTTTCTGTCCCAAATGTTGTTCTCACTGAATTATTATTATCACCACTTGAGCACCTTTTGGTGCTTTTGAACAGTAGAATCGGTATGGCACATATATGTCATGGTTTTCCTCTCTTCCTAAAGCATAGAATATTTCTGTATAATATAAGTTATTAAAGCTTTGATTTTTATGTAGGTCTCTGTGCATGCTTTATTTTCCTTGTCTTTTATTCTTTATCTTTTTCCTTGGGATGAAAGATGAGGAAGAGAAATGAACTGTTTTGCATCATTGTATTCTCCTGTTCTGATCTCTGACGTTTCCCCCATGGCTCCATTCCCTGTCCTATATTATTAGAAACTGTTTGAGCATATTTATGTTAACCTTGGCCATCACCAAACCTGCAGCAAATCTGGTGTTGCTACACAGACAATTTCTTGTCCCTCTTTTTTCCAGTGAGGGAAAGCAACTTGATGAGTCTCACAGCAGAATATGGAAGGCCTGGTTTAAAGTCATGTATCTACTCCTTATTTGAATATCCAAGAGTAAATATGTGAAGTAATTGTTCATAATGTGTTAGTGCAGGGTACAGAACATTTTCTTCACTGCTTAACAAAGTATTGTGGCAGTTTAGTGAAATAATAATAATATTATAGTTTTATTATCCAAACCCAGTTCAAGCTTAGATTCTGCATGTGAGACTGTAATTTGTATTCACTAGAGAAACGGATACAAAGCAAGTTTTAAGCTCATGTATAGCAACAGCTCGCTTTTCTATTCAAAGTATTTTAAGATCATTTGTTTTTTTAATGGTACTAAATCTATTAAAATATTGATTTGTACAGAATGGAGGTTTCAGACCTTTGCCTTTCCATGTCCTCTCCAAGGATCAGAGTAGAGCTAAGGAGAAATCCCTGAAATCGAGCACAGACTTTGATTATTTTTTAGTTAGATGGGTCTGTTAATGGGCATTAATGCACAGCTTTCCAGGGATAGAAGGTGGAAAGTGCTGCCAGCATGGCTGAGTGCAAATCCTTCTGTAACTGTACCAAATTCTTTGTGGAAGTCACTGGTTCCCTGTGACTGTCCCAGTTCTGGCCAGTTTGAAGTGCTGTGGAACAGTGGAGTTGTCTGGAGTGGCTGTAAAGGATTCTCTGGGCTGATGATTTGATTCCCTTCTGGAGAAAAGGAGCAAAGGACATGGGAAATGAGGGATGATGCTGATATGCAGCAAGAGTAATGGAAAAACACTGTAAAATCTTTAGAAAAAATTCCTTTCTGGTTATAACTTTTAAGAAAGGATAATGAGTAGGTATTTTTAGGTTGTTTTATAGAACAAGCCATGGTTGTATCTGGATACTGTATTGTCTTTCCAAGGCTGTGATTGCAATCCACAACATATTACGAAAAGCAGAGAGAAAAAGGGGGGTTCTGGCAGAATGTTTTGCTTGATCAGATTTGAAGCATCTCTTGCTGGATTGTCCAAAGGAATTTAGACCTTTGGGAAAAGATTTTTTGTGGATGGTGGTTTGGTTTTTTCTTGTTCGGAGAAGAAGTTCCCTTAATAGATTTTGTTGAATTAGTGTATTATTTTCAATATAAAATCTTGTCCTCTAGTGAAAACTTTCTTTGATTCTGGCTGTTGAATTCTCTGATGACAGAAGTATATCCAGTATTTCTAATTCAAAGTAAAATTTCATGTTATGTCAGGCCTTGTTATTAGAAAAGAATCCTTTCTCTCTCCAGATTTTCTTCATAATAATTTAACTCCTTTAACAGTCTCACCTGTTATTCCTTACTCTAGGGAAATGTATTTCTATTTATAAACATCAGTCACATTATCTTCACTTCCTATTTAAAACAGCAGTAAAAGATTAAATCTTTTTGTTACAACAACTCACTACCTGGCTATTATTATAAGGTAATTTTTTACTTTATAATATACTCAATGTCAGGTCTCAGCTTTTCATCTGCACCAGATATTAAGATAATTTTTTCATGTATCATATGATGGCAGATGCAAATGGCACAGTCAGATGGAGCTGTTATAATGTATTTATGCAGTAATGTCTGAATTAAGTTGCTAATTCCAAGAGAATTTTGTGATTTGCTAACCTGATTCAGCATAAGTAGATGTTCTGTTATATAAGAATTTCAGAAGGACTTTTGCAGTGTTATAAAGAGCGAAAAGGGGTTGGTTTCTGCCTTATGTTGTTCTTAGTTCAGATCTTAGTGTGAAAAGGAAGTGGTTGAATTAGCTGCTTGATTCTTCAGCCTAGATGGGTGTGTGTGTAGAGAGGGGGAATCTGGGAGACTTTCCAGAAATAAATTGCCAAATAGTTGCTGTCTGGATGTAGTTTAATGTCAGTAAAATACCATGCTTGCCCTGGATGTATTCCCCTTCCTTATTTTCAGTCTTGTTTGTGTTTTCCCTATTGTTCAGGCCTTTCCCCAGAGCTTTTGAATAACCAGACTCGACACATTTACAGACTTCTTGCACTCACAGCTAAACTACCTAAACCAGCAGTTCAGGAACTTAAATCCCTTTTTTCTCTTCCTTCCTCTTTTTTCCCTCCTGTGGTAGCCTGAGCTCTCCTACATTGCCTGTCCAGTCTGCCCCAGCCTCCCCCAGAGCCCTTAAGGCACAGCAGGTCACATCACCTCCTTCTCTCTGAAAGGTGTTTGCAGTGTGATCTCCACCAAAACCTGCTTCTGGTCCCAGCTTTAGTCTGTGCCCTTCAAATCCTCTCCCCCAGGGTCCCACGTGGACTCTTCTCCTTTGTGATCTCTCTCTAATGGAACCTCACTCAACTCCCACAAATAACTCCTCCTCCTCTTCCCAAAATCTCCTCTCTGCAGGTTCTGGTGCTCTTTGGTGCCTTCCCATCCTCAGGCTGCTGCACTGCCCTGGCAGAATCACTTTTCTCCCCCAGTCCTCTGACTCTATTTTGTGTAGTTCATGCTAAGGATCCTGGATTTTTCTCAGGGAGAGAAGGCAGCAGCTCTGCCTAGTGCTGCTTTAGACAATCCTATCCTAGATTAGCTCCTAAAGAGCCATCAAACAGCTCTGTGCAGCTGCTTTTCCTTCTCCACGTGGTGCTTGAGGCTCGTTGGATGAAGCTGATGATGCCCTTTGCAGCAGCCAGTGAGTACCACATGTCCCTGCTCCGTTCCTGCCTCATTCCTGCCTCAGCCACAGCCCCTGGCAGGTCCTGCTCACCCTCCCAGAGGCTCAAATACCCTTCAGATGCTGCAGAGATGAGCAGTGTCAGGAAGGAAGTGAATGAAGATGGGAGAGAAAAAATTGGGGTGCTATTTTTCATTCTGTCTCCTCACACTTCTCCCCAGTCTGGAAGTAGCTGGTAGCTCAAAGCAGAACAATGAGATTATATTAGAAAAAAAGTCAGAAATGGGAAAATGGAGAAACAAACCAAGTAATTCATCCAGGTCATAAAAACAGTCTGTGTGACAGCATGGATTAGAAATAGAGAATTCCTGGCTTCCAAACCTGAGTTCATACCTCGTGATGCTGCATTTTTCTCTCCTTCTGGAGGGAGTATGTCTGGCTTGTGATCAGGAAGAGGTGTGTTTTTTCAGGAATATTTTTTTCCACTTTCTTCATTCTACATTTCTCCAGTGAGGTGAACTCTTCAGGGAAAGTGTACGTAATACCATGGGGATGAAAAGTCACTCGATACCAAACCTTCCCCAGTGGTAGACAAAATAATGATTGTCCCCGTGTTTTAAATTTTTATTTAAATAATTTAGAGGTTTCTAGTAAGGCATGAATTTGATTTTTTTTTTTCGTAGAAGTGCTAAGAGTAAGGAAATTAAAATTTCTGAATATGCAGTACTTAACCAGAGCCCTAATTTTAAAGGTTTACAGAATATGTAAGTCAACAAAATGTCTATGCAATTGAATTTCTATGTTTCCACTTTATTAATACTAATCCCATTATCACTGTTGAAGTACTGAAGCTGTGGAATAGATATTGCTGATAGGATAGAGGAAAAAAATAAATACAAGCTCCAAGAACTTTAATTATGAGGAGGGAGAGAGAGTCATCCAACAAACTGGGGGGGGGTTGTGGTTTTTTGTTTCTGGTTTGGTTTGTTGCACTTTATTTTTTGGAACATTCCTTTTTAATAAAAAGTAAAATTCCTAGCTCAGGCTTTTATGTTGGAACTTTATTGCCAGATGATGTAAAACAAATGTAACTTATCCACCAAATGAATTGGAAATGTCAGCTTGTCCTACTGTCACTCTCTAAATACAACCATGGGTTTTTATGCCTGAAATGATGCAGAAATGTAGATGAAACATTTTGCTGTAAAGCCAACTAGACATTACTTAACTATTTATTTTCTTCCTTTATTAAAAAAATAGACATTTTTATTTGGAAAAATGCAGCTTGTCTTGCTTATTTCCTTTAAAAGTGTGAACCAGCCCAGGTTTTTGGGTGCAAAAATCAAGAGTAGATTGTAGTGGAATGTGGAGTCCTCACCTGTTGGTGTGGATGGTGAATGTTCCTCCCAACCCTGAGAACCTCACCCTGAAACATGACAGGAATTCTTGGAAACTGTGTTGTGTATTCAGCTGTTCTACATATTATTCAAACTGTTCTGTTATGAAATTGTGTTTAACCATATATCTTTGACTTTTTTAAAGCAACAAGGAAAACTGGAAAATTCAAGACAGGTCATGATAAGTCTTTATTTTTAAGTGCACCTAAATTGTTCTCATAAGAATTTATTTTAAGTACATAAAGCTTTGTAGACTGCAACTATGCACGTGATTACCCATCTTCATCTCGTTTCTTTCTGCAAAATTGGCATTGTCAAGGTTGTAAGGCCAAAAATCTGACCTATGTCGTACAATCAGTTTACTATTAAAAAACTTGGGGGCTTTTTTATGTGAAGTTTGTGTTTTGTTTGGGTTTGTTTGTTCTTGTTTTTGTGTAAATGTGCAGTGGTTACTTTAAATCATGAGGCTTTTCTGTCTTCTACTTCTTGGGTCAGTTGCTGTCTGCAGGTGGGAAAAATAAGTTGTAAAAGTTCTGCTTTTTGGAAAAGGAAAAATGGAAGAAGTGCTAACCTGATCACAGCTGTAATTTTAAGCCATGCCAGTTAGTTCAATTATTTGGTTTGCCAGCCTTGACAGTATCATTTCTATCTTTATGAAAATATTAAGATGTTTAAAAGCCAATAAAGTCACGGTCAATGAGGAGATGTATTTAGACATTGGTTGATCAGTTTTCATTCAAAAACAAACAAAAAGGAAGCACTTGGAACTAAACTAAGGCCAGAATTTGTGGTCTGGGAAGAGAGAACTACAAGCAGTTCTTGGGATCTAAGCCATAGTTACAAATTCGTTTCCCTCAACTTGAAACAGCCATAATAATTGTGTATTGGCAATCACCGGTTTATCTTGAGTGTTTTGAAATTGTGCTCTGAAAGTTTTGAAAACAAAAACGAGCTCACAAAGTAATTGCCTCTGAAGAACAAAGCTTCAAATGAAAAAAGCAGAAGTAAAACAGCTTACAGTGTCCGGGTTTCCCCAAGGCAGTGAACACAGATCCAGGTTTTGCCGAGCATGTCTGTGGGAATGCCGCGAGGAGAGTCCCGGAGTGAGCAGGGGCAGGAGGGGAACGTGGCACATCCCACGTGTGGACTGCTTGTCATGGCTGTAGTGTGTAATGTATGTCTGGGACATACATTACTGAGGGTAAATCAGCCTCCTGGGGCTCCTGGGGCTCGGGTAACTGCAGCTGTGTGATGGCTTGGCCTGACAGTCCTGGGTGCTGGGCAGCACCTGCAGAGGGTCCCTGCATTCCTGGTGCTTGGAGGAGCAGCCCCAAAGAGCTCCCGGCTCCTGTCCGGCATTGGGGCCGCTGTCCCTGCTCCCGCTGCCCCCAGACTGGAACTGCTGGGATGCCACGAGCATTGTTCCCCCTTGGGACAGGCTGGGCTGGGGCATGGGGCTGAGCATGTTTGTGGCTGCTTGGAGAGCTGTGGTGCAGGGCCAGCCCACAGCCTGCCCGTGTTGCTGTTTGAACAGATTTGGGTTGGTTCACGTGAATGCCTCCTTCCAGAATCAGGCTTTTAGAGCAGTTTGTATTCAAGTGAGCTCCTCCATGAGACATGCTTCCATTGAAGTACAATGCACATCTTACCTGCAGATGACTTGCTCTCTCTTGCCATTACAGTGTGTGTTAAATTTTTAATGTAGCAGTTGATGATCTTTTTTCCCCCAAGGTGATTTCTGACGCATCGTCAAAGTGTTCAGTAAGTGCCACTGACAGTATTGTTTGTTCCACGTTTTTCAGATATATTGGGAAGTCGGATTCAATAACAATCAGCGTGTGGAATCACAAGAAAATTCATAAAAAGCAGGGAGCTGGTTTTCTGGGTTGTGTTAGACTTCTTTCAAACGCAATCAACCGCCTTAAAGACACTGGTTGTAAGTAAGCTGAGGACTAATTTCTTCTCTTTCAGCCCAAGCTTGCATGCACAGGCTTTTGAAGAATGACAGTTAATTGGTTTTTTTAAAGCTTGTATGTACCAGGTGGTTTAGTAGTTTGTGATGGCATTTTGTTTTGTTGTATGATTTACACTTTGTGCCCTCATTTTGTAGATCAGAGGTTGGATCTGTGCAAGCTTGGGCCAAATGACAACGATACTGTTAGAGGACAGATAGTAGGTGAGTAAAGGTTTTTATCTTTTAGTTCTCTTTTTATCTTTAGTTTCTGTAGTAGCTATAGAAATCCTCTTTTAGCTGTCAGTTTTCTATATTGAATTCTCCTGTCTACTGCCAGAGCCATTTGGACCTCAGGCTAGAATTATGTGGGTAGAGAATTTAAAAAAACCCCAAAGAAAACCCCAAACCAAAATACTGTAATAAATGTTGGGGCAAATAAGACCGTAGATAATAAAAAAAGTTCAGAAAGTTTTTAATTTCACTGTGAAGAATGGTGGCAGTTTGAATGTGAACTCTCTGAAAAACTGACTACAAAATTCTTGGCCATTGAGAGCTTCAGCAAGGCTCTGCTTCCTTTAGGTTTTGGGGAAAACCTAAAAAGCATTTTGCTTACAAGCAAGTAAAATTGCTGTCTGGGATGACTTGGTCAATTAATTTTGTGTTTTCATGGCTTATTAACAAGTCTGTCACCAATCTCAGTAACTGTGCTTTGTTATTCTGTGAATTCGTGAACTTAAAAAAAATTCAGAATTAATAAGAAGCTGGCAAATTGAAAAGCAAGTATCCTCAAAACTTCATAAACACTCTCTTTTTGGTGCATTCTCAGTTCTTTGTGAAGGTTGTATTTCTAATAGGTTGTGTAAATCAAAAGTTGGTCAGGATAAGGAAGTTCTTAATTTATACGGCAAGATGTTAATGAAAATATTTGGACATGAGGGAAAGAAAAGTGAATTGCTATGCTCAGTTTTATGTTCAATTCCTAGTTGAAATTGTATCCAAACAGCACTGAAATATCAGCAAATAAGAAGTGTGTTTGTTTGCCCTCCCTCAGAGTGCTCTGTTGAATAACACCTGTGACTTTACCTCTCTGTGTTGCTTTAACTGTCTGTCTCCATCTGATCTGAGAGTGCTTGCATTAAGATCAGGGTGTGGTGGCACAGGAGAGTCAAATGATGGTAGAAATTGTCAGTACATTGCCAACTCTTCAGGCTGTTCTTGATTAAATTTTCTCTACATAAGCTTGCATAGAAGAGTAAAGGATGAATCAGTCACTTCTCTGGGGTGTGTTTTGTTGTGGGTTTGGTTTGCTTGCTGGCTTTGCTTCAGTGTGCTGGTCCCCTGAGCATCCCAGTGTGTGTGCAGCTCTGTTTGTGGGTGCCTTTGGAGAGCAGGCTGGGCTGGGTGCACAGGAGAGCAGGTTCAGGGTGTGCTGGGAGCAGGGAGCTCCATTCTGCTCACACCACAGAGCAGGGACTGTGCTCTCATGCTGCCCTCCAGAGTATGAACTCACATCCTGGGCAGCATCACTGGGGAATGCTGCCATTTGTTACAGGGGAAAAAAAACCAACACAAAAACCACTCCCCAAAGCAAAAAGGTCGGGGAGGCTTGTGGCAAATCCACTGCAGTGTGCAATGACAAAGAGAGAACTGCTCAGGGAGAAGTCAGAACTAGTCAGCAGTGTGGCACAGCCCGGGCTGCCAGGCTGGCTCTAGCTGATGTGCCCATGAGAAGTGCCAGAGCAGCACTGGCTCCCCTGGGATGCTGCTGGGACTGCCCTTGAACACCAGAAACTGCTGGACTGTGCACTGAACCTACAAAAATACACCTTGTCATGTTACAGCAGAGACCCAGAGCAAATCTGTGTGTTCTGTTTTCTGTTGGTATCATCAGAAAGGTCAGTTTACTTAGTCATGGTTCTGTTTTAATTTAATGCATCCTTGGTAAGATTCCAGAGACTCCTGTCTTTTTTATTTAAGTTGTCATTATTAATCTTCTTATATTTTAATCTTTCTTTGCTAATGAAACTTTATTGAGTGGATGAATGAGCCTGAGTAAAACCAGGTAATTCCACTACAGCAGTTAGTCGAGAAATCTGGATTAAAAATAAGTAAAAACACAGAATAAATTATAAATATAATCACAGTTCTTCCAATTATAAACTCTTAAATTAAGAGACCACACAAGATTGGAAACTGATTTTAAAATGTAATTGATGCCTTCAGCAGGTGATAATCTTGCAAACCAAGTATACAGTGGGTATGCCTTGGTACAGGAATCAAGGGGATCTTTACCTTAAATCCTTGGGTTGTCTTCAAAGAGAGGAAGAAAAGGAAGCATTTTCAGCAGTGGATACAGGAGCACCTGAATTGTGACTCAATCTTGCAGCTCTTCTGTGCCACCACTTTATTTCTGATGTGGCAGTGCAGAAAAAAATGAGCCTTTACTTATTACAAAATGAAGCCATGCACAAATTTTTGTCCTCACGTAGGCAAAGAGGAGGTAATTGCCTTTGTTTATGTTAATTTCTGTCCTAATTTCTGTCCCTGTGTTTTGCTTGCCAAACCTTGCCTACCTGCAGTGGTGTGAATTTGTAGAGCGTGGGGTTGTGACAGGATAAATACATCATGTGAGATCTTGTTTTGGTTGAATTTAAAGGTGTCTTTCCCTCTAAAGTTGTTTTGTAATTTAGTGTTCATGGAAGATTAGGGGATAATATGGATTAGGAATGCAGCAGGTATTCCAGGGCTCCCTGGTCTGTTGAGTTCTAAGGTTCAAAACATGTTGTTGTCAAAAATTTGGGTTCTCAGGCAAAATCTGATAGTTCTGCTCCAACTTTTTAAACTTTCTGATCTTTACAAAATTTTGGTTGCATCCAGGTTAAGGTCTGTAAGATCATTTCACTGCATATAAATAGGACTTGAGGACAGTTGTACAGAGGTACATTAATGCCACCTCAATAAATGTGGGCCACAGCACGTATTTAGCTTTTAAAGCAATTGTTTTATTGTTAAAGGCATAACAAAACATCAAAAAACACCCCAGCCCTACAGGAACACAAGTGTCATAAATTATCAGATTGGACACTTGCAAACTGTGATATTGGGAACAAAAGCAGCCTAAAAAAAATCTTTGTTTTCATAATTGCAGTACAAAAGCTTTAGGCATAAATACCCATTACAGTGAATCATGTTAAAAAAAAAAAAAAAGTTAAATTGAAAGTGAAGCAGATTTGGTGAGGGCAAGCAAGGGCTGTTCAGGGTGTTTTGTGTGAGTTGCATTTGACTTCTTACCACTGGTGTTAGAAAGTAGCCAATAAACCAAATCTGAAGTGCTTCTAGCAGTTAAATTTTGCCTGGTTTTGTGTTTGTGTGCCTGTGTGTGTTGAAACCCATGGGAACACAAAATATGTGAGAAAAAGTCAAAACCAGGGAGGAATTCCTTGTTTTAGCTCTTCCTCTTCAGAGTTCTCCTGTTGGCCCTGTCCCAGCCGTGAGGGAGGTGGCACCCCACTGCCACCAGCTGAGTGTCACAGTCCATCTCCACACACAAAATCAATTGAAGTTTCATGGTTCACTTTCTTTTCTGCCTTAACTTGCACTCAGATTCTGTAAACTAACTTTTGGAGTAAGATGGAGAGAATTCTATGTATGAAAACAAAGTTCCTGTGCAATCATCTTTGATTTGTGAGAAGGAAAAAGTATCCTGAACACGTCTCAGCTTAGTCCTCCAAGCTGTACCAATTCTCTTTCAAATGTAACCATAATTTGCAATCAGATGCCACATCTTTAATCATTCTTTTATTATCCTAATAGTCAGTCTTCAGTCCAGAGACCGAATAGGCACAGGAGGACAAGTTGTGGATTGCAGTCGGTTATTCGATAACGATTTACCAGACGGGTAAGCTGACATCATTGTGATGTAAACACAAATACAGCTCATACAACAGACTTCTGCAATAGTGAGAAGTCAAGTGTGCAAATAAATTATTTTAAATCTTGCACTCAGAGTTCTGCAGTTCTGCATTCAGAACAGGAGCTGAGCCAGCTGGGGTATGCAGAGCAGTTGATAGTTCAGCTGTTGTATTATCTGCACTTGGAAAAGGGGTGGTGACATGTGTAAAGAAATGCTTTGAGAAATAACTTGTCCAAGAGAACACGTATTTCAGATTAAATCACAGCCAGCAAAGTGCTTTATGCATGCAGTAGTTTTGTAGCAAGGAAGTGACCACAGGGCCTGGCTGCCCTTCTGCAGCACTATCCAGAGGTGTAGATCCACCATGATAAACATGGATCACTTCTTCTTCATGCACCTCTTAGTGAAGAAAACATGACTGGAAAAGGTAATGCAGCCCAAGTTCTTGCTGGATTTACCTTCCAAAGGCAGGGTTTAGGATTCTGGTTTGTCCCTGTGAGAGTTAATGACATCATTATCACCTAGAACAGTTTTGCAAACACAGGAAAACACTCTGGTTTAGGTTCTGGTGCTGTCAGCAACTTCTCCAGAGCAAACACAGACCTTCTAAATGTGATTCTTGGCAGGTAAAGACAGGAGAAAATGAGTTTTCAGAGGATGAATTTTGAAATGCAAATCATCATCCTAGTCTGTAACAGCATTCTTTTGTTAATTTGGAGTCCAGATAAGTCAAAAACATTCTTGAAAATGCTTCTAAATTTTCACTTCAGAATGTTCCTTGCATAAATATTGCTCACTTAATTGTGTAACTGCAAAATTCGCTGTACAGCCTCGTGTATTTCAGAGTGCAAATTTAATAACAATTCAAAAGTCACATTTTTTGAAGCTGACTTTTTAATGAATGCAAGTAATGCATGAAGATGCTATGAAAGCATTTGTTAGAGTCAGTGGTCAAAAGAAGTTAAATGCATTATTAAACATGTTTCCAAGAAGTTCCTTTATGTGGCTATTTGGATTTAATTAGAATTCAAGCTGTTATTGAATATGAAGGTGTGATATTGTTAATGATGTGCCTGGTTCCAAGGGAAGAATATGTTAAACCATTTCTGAGTTCAACTTTCAGTTGTTTCCTGTCACCTCGTTCAGCTAACATGATTCATAGCAGTGTAAGTCTTCCTGAGCTGGGCATTTCTGTTGGAAACGTTTTGTGCCCTGGTTTCCTGGAAATACCACTCAGTGCCTTATCTCTGCCTGTCTGAACTGCAGGTGGGAGGAGCGCAGGACTGCTTCTGGAAGGATCCAGTATTTAAACCACATCACACGGACAACTCAGTGGGAGCGACCGACACGGTGAGGAATTCCCTGCGAGCCTGTGGGTAGGATGGAGTTGGATTATTGAGCAGTTCCAAGTGGCTCTCACAGGGGGATTGGATTGCTCATTCTTCTGCTCAGTCACTCTTCACAAGCTGAATGCTTTCCTTCTTTAGCATCCTTCTCCTTCAGTCTGACTGATATTTAACTCAAATGATCATTCTGACTACTTTTTTTCTGCCCTTGTAGTAACAACTTTGTAGAGCTCTACAAATACAGACATTACATTTTGCAGACATCTTAAGGGGTGAAGAAGTGAGACCATGAGCAGCTGTCAGACATTGCTCTGTGACTGTAACCCAGAACAGTTACAGCTGATTGCTGCAGAGTGACTGGAAATCATTGTGATCACCTGTTCTGATCTCTGTAGATGTGTGTTGTGAAGCTGTTCCTCAAGCCACTTTTGCTGTTGCCTGTGTTGCAGGCAGTGTCACTGCATTTTTTTCAGACTCCTGCAGATTGTCTGTGCCCACAGATGTTCTCTTCCATTTTCAATATCATTCTGGTTTCTGCATGGATGTATTTGATTTTAAGTAATCTGGACTGTTAACACTGTCAGCTCTGATACATATTTGTAGTTTTAGAGAGAAAGGACTGAACAGCTTTTTATTTTCCTATTTCTGTTTTCCTGGTGTGTTGAAATACGCATTCTAAGCTCTAGACACAGTAGAAAAACAAATGCAAAATGTATCATTTGTGTAGGGGATTTCTTGTGACCTTGTCAATCCTCCTTGAACCAATTTAAAATCCTTTTGAAAGCAGCATTAAGTATAAAATCACACTGGTCAATGTTGCTCTCATGAACTTTTGTTCTTGCTTAGCCCTTTTTCACTATCCTTGCCTAATAGCCTTCCTTAAAAGTTAGAAGGAATATCAAGGCCTGATCACTTCCTCAGCCACACTTGAAGGCAAAGTGTGAAGGTTTGGAGGTCAGGAGGTTACTGGTTCCCCTGGTGAGCACAGAACAAGAGCTTCCTGCTCCAGTCGAGGTGTCCTGCTGGGCAGGTCACTGAGGTGTCCCCAGGTGTGTTGTGTGGCCCATGTCCATCAGCACTGAGGTTTCCCTGCTGTCCCCAGGCCAGCATCCGAGTACTCGAGCCCGGGCAGGCCCCTGAGCTGCCTGGTGGATGAGAACACTCCGATCAGCGGCACCAACGGCGCGTCCTGCGGGCAGGCGGCGGATCCGCGGCTGGCCGAGAGGAGGGTCCGCTCCCAGAGGCACAGGAACTACATGAGCAGAACACACCTGCACACTCCTCCTGACCTACCTGAAGGATATGGTATGGAAATCAAGGGGGTTTATTTGTGGGGTCTCAAGAAACCGGGAAAATGGGTTGTGTCTTCTCGTGTGAAAGATACTTTTCATTCCTTAGTTGAAGGATGTCCGTCTTTGTGAGTCTTCATGCTGCATTTTTTGTTCTTACATTTATTAATTTGTCTTGATTTCACAGAGCAAAGGACAACTCAGCAAGGTCAGGTCTATTTTCTGCATACTCAAACTGGTGTGAGCACGTGGCACGATCCAAGAGTTCCTAGGTAAGAAATGATGGAAGAAGTGCCCTTAATATTTCAGATCAAAATCATTTAAGCAGTGCTCTCCTCCAAGTCATCTCTGGCTAATATTTCTGAATCTTGGCCCCTCTTATTTTAACACTCTGTTAAAATAGTCTGTCTTCCCCAGTTCTTCAAGTTAGTATTGTTATGAAAAAATAGAAAACCAGGAAATAAATTACAGTAGTGTTTTGGAAACAGGTACAGTTCAGTGATTCTAGATTTCACATATGAATTAGAGCCAAGTCCAGATTTTAGTATTCTGCAACATAATGAAACAAACAGTAGAATCTGAACACTTCCAAAAGAAGTTCCATCAAGATACTTCAGTGAAAACTGGGTTGGACTGAAAAAGTCAAACTGCTTTTTCTGTTGTAATTACCTCAACACTTGGGAGAAAACAAGTCCTAAGTCTTTTAAATTCCGTGTCCTTATTTACACAATATCCATGTACATACCATTCATGAACGTACATGTGATTTTTGCTGATGTGTTTGAAAGAAAAGGATGATAGTGGAAATTATTGGTAGTTTCTGATTGTCCTTTAAATAACCAAGAAATCCTGTTGTAAATGATAATAAATCCTGTTGTAAACACTTGCCTCCTAAAGTCCACAAATGGTGGTGTGAGATTTGTGTGGTTTGAAATTGGCAGCCTGTGCTGGTGTTTGTGAGAACCAGAGGAACTCTGTCAGTTGCTGCTGGTGTTCCTGTGTTCCTTCTCATGGAAATGGGTGTCCCAGGAAGGATAAAATGCCTCAAGACCACACTACATTTTTCTTTGGGTTATTCTTTTGTTACTGTTTTTGTGTTAGAAGCTCATACCTTTCTTTGATGCAGCTTTGATGCTCTGCCTGCAGAGCTGAGGCTGCAGTTGTGTAGGAAGTCAGTGACTTGTGTATTATGCAAAACCAGACTCTAAAAGAAAAATAATATGAAGATCTAATCCTTAAGTTTGGGGTGTGATAGTTCTGTGTACAGTCTAAGTCAGCACTGCCCTGAGGTGTGGCAGCACAAACAGCAGGAGTGTCTCTGAGAACAAGAATTGTTTGCATGAGGATAAGATTTATGTCATTTCTAAGAGATATTGTATTTTGAGGCTAATAGCCATAGTCATGTAGCCAGCAAAAGTAATCCCAGCAGTACAGCAGCAGTGTGTTCGTGGGGAATAGCAGCAGAAGTTCAGTCTCAGACCTTCATGTTTCCTTTAGTGGCTCCTCACGTTTTGGGAATCCCTGCAGACTGCATCTTTTAAGGCATTCTGTCCCTTGGCTCTTTCCTCCCTCAGCTCCCATGATTTTGGAAGAGCTGAACACCTTTGGGAGGAGATGCACTGGAAAGTGTGAGGGGTCTGAGGTATCAGTTACATCCATGAGTAATCAGTGTACACTTTAGGAGACCGGCATTTGTTTTCAGTGAGGCTCTGGAATGAATTTACATCTTCCTAATTTCAGCAGAATTTTTCTTGAGACCTATTGAGCCACCTCTGCATTGCTCAGGGCAAAGCTGAGTCATTGTTCATCTAATCCTTGATTTGGAATAGTTTGTTAGAAAGCTGTTTGCTTCCCACAAGCTCATGGGGTTCTGGGGCAAAACAGCCAGTGCCATACACATCCCATGTGTAATTCTTCATGGAAAGTATAACTCTTCAGAAATACAGTTTTGTTTTGTATGAGTTTCTAAAGTGTGATTCACAGCTCCTTACGTGACTAATGTTGTTTTAAAAAATGTTTTCTGTCAGAATTGGTGCAGAACCGCAATTCCATTTTGACAAATATGGCAATGGTCTTTATTTTTGTTTGAAGCCTTTATTAATTTAACAGCTGAAGTTAGTTTGTAAAAATGAGGGTTATTTGATAAGAACTTTTTCCCCACGGCATGTGTTCTGGGGTGTGTGTTTTTGCTGTGGTGGGCTTGTACCTTGGGAGTAGAGATTCCAGCTGAACAGATCAAGTTTCTGAAACAATACATTTTCTCAGACTTCATGGAATTGTTCTGTTACATTTACGCTTGTTTGGCTCGGAGGCCAATTGCTGAGGTATTTTTCATTTTATATTTGTTTTCACAGGGATCTTAGCAACATCAATTGTGAAGAGCTTGGTCCACTGCCTCCTGGATGGGAGATCCGAAATACAGCAACAGGCAGGGTTTATTTTGTTGACCATAACAACAGGACGACGCAGTTCACGGACCCGCGGCTCTCTGCAAACCTACACTTGGTCCTAAAGTGAGTCTGGAGCCTCTGGCAGTGTGGAGGGAAGGCAGCGACTCCGAGGGGTCCTGGCTTCGGGTCAGGATGCACTCTGCCATTCCAGGAGGCTTTAGGGAGTAGTTCTTGGGCACACACCACCAGCCTACTCTGCAAACATGAGTTCTGCTGCTCTTGAAAAAAGCCTGCAGGAGCATTTAGGCAGGAATGTGGCTGTTGTGATGCACAGGGGCAGGGAAGCAAGTGCTGTCTAGTGGGAAAGATTGGCCCATAGATTTTTTTTTTCCCTAACAGCAAGAGAGACACTTTGTTTTCCTTATACTTTGTTTACTTTATACTTTATTCTATTTTCAATTATGAAGAGCTTGTTTTAAAATAAGAAGTTGCAAATGAGCCAGTGCTGTAAAATACTGATGAGTTAGGAAAGGGTGCACAAGTGCCCAGCTATTCTCCTGGAGTAAAGGAGAAATAACTCAGCTCCTGCCTTCAGTTTCAGAGTGGGACTAGTTGATGTGTTCTCAAAATAAGGCCCCAGTAACATAACTCAGATTTTTTACAAAAAGGGTAAAATAAGAACTGTGTTTTTTCTGCCTTAGTGTTTTGATATCTTAATTTCATCTCACAATTTTAAAAAGAGAAGGGGAAACTCAAAAGAATTCTGACTCGTGTTTTATTCCCTAGGCACTCATTACGCACTGGGGATTTTCTACTAAAAATGGAAACCAAAAAGCAAACAAATATTTCTTTTTTCTCTCTTAATTTTTTTCTCTCAGATGGCTTGTCTGAGGTACTTGGGAGTTTGATTCTATTGTTTCTCCTGCTAGCACCTTTTAATACTCTTGGGAAACACCTGTAAAGCTTTGAGTAGGTGTTAAGTGGACTAAACAATGAAGAGTTGGTTAGATGGGAAGCCAGGCAGCCCTGGGTGAGGAGTCAGTAGGAGGAATAGTTGTAAGGAAGTGAATCATTGGGAAGAAAAGCTGAAGGAAAGCATAATGGGAACAAGCACCGAAAAGACAAAGCTGAGGAATGGAAAGTCATATCCAGGAGTCAACATGTCTTTTATGTATTACACAAAAGCTGTCTAGCCTCTACCCAATATACATTTGAACCTCACACCCTAAGAGGGAGAGGAGCCTAAATATTGAAAAGAACATATTTTGTTTAGAGAAATCATTGGTTTGATGTGTGTATGTTATAGGACTTTAGCAAGTTACCATCATCCAGACACTTTGGGTGCTTTTTTTTTTCTTTTTTTTTTTAGTTTTAAACAAATCACATTTTAGCTGAATTGAAGTTGGTGGTTTGAAAATAAAATGATCTTGAAAAAAAATCAGCAATGAAAGGAACATGTTCATATTTGAAACACAGAAAAGTTCCTTAAATTCATTCAGATTTAGAAATTTTTACTTCAAGAATAACTTCAGACTCTCTTAGCTACAGCAGTGCAATTCTGAAACTGTAGAAAACTCAATGAACTGGGATGTATTTGACAAACTGGTCTTCTCAGGTGGGTTTATTTTGAAATGGCAGAAGGGGCACAGTAGCCAGTTCTACATGGATTGTGGAGGACAGATAACAGAGCTACCTTTGTTAGCTGGAAAATCCAATTTGACTTTTAATTTCCAGAATCACAGAACCATTTAGCATTTATTTGAACTTAGAGTTCTCCTACAGTGTACTGAAGTTTTTCATTTGTCCATCTGTCTTTCATTAGGAAAGGATTTCAGAAACTCACCAAATAGTGTCATCAGCAAAGTCTGCTGCCTGATAAATCATTTTTGGTGTTTATTCTTTTATTACACCAAACCGGATGTGTGGAAGTTTCCCCTGCCTTGAGCCCACCTCCTTATTTGTTCTTTAAAAAACAAACAAAAAAATGTAGTTTGCCTTAGGCCTGTCATTTTGTAAACTATCTAAGAAATAAGTTTAGACTTTGTGTGGGATGGGTGTGATAGATTTTTAGGTTCAAAGGCATGAGAAAAAGTTTACTCTCAATGACACTGACTTTTCTATTGAGCCGAGTAAAGCCATTTATTCTTCCAGTTATGACATTGTAAGTTATGAAAATAATCAGACTTGTTACCCAGTTCTGTTCTAAGACATTGACCAAGAGCTTGTGATAATTTTGATAAGCTATGGCACCTGAAAATTATTTAGTTGTATCCTTAAAGCACTGTATGGAATCAAGCATAGGCACTCAGCTGTGAAAACAAACTGAGAAATGAGATTTAATGACTTTAAGCACTGCAGATTGTTTAGCTAATACTGCACTGATTATTTTTAGTCTCATCTGAAAGATGGCATTTTATTTTTCTCCTCCTAGTACTTCCTTATTTTGGGATGTACTAGGAGGAGAAAAGCAATGGTTTCATTTAATGCTAAGTTCATGCTCACTTCAGAGATTGCATTTCCTTAAAGAATGACCCTGTTTAGCTTTGTGCTTGGGGGAACTGCGACTTTTTACCCTTAAAGGTGGTTTGGAGTTACATACACTTTAGTATGTAAATATGGTTCTAAATATGCTAATTTAATATATAAATATGGCCTTCTCTGGTAGTCCTGTACAAGGAATATTTTCACGTAGTCTTCCTTATGGAATTAGAAATTTCAGAAGATAGGAAAAGGATTTTGCTTTAATTTGTGTATCAAGTAAATACAGTTTCAATGAGTTCATATTTAAAACTAATCAGAAGTGAAAATTACCATGCACATGGCACAAATGACATAGAGCCACATTCTGGAACCACAGCCTGTGTCTGTCTAAATTACTATAATGATTTGTATTTTTCTGGGTGTCCCTGTGGAAAAGTCTGGAGGTGAATTTTGGTTGGCTAGGAGAGTTTTCTACTAGGCCTTGTCCAAAACAGACAATTGGCTGAAATTATAAGACACATTAAAATTGTTTGGTTGCATCTAATATATTTTGATCTTTGATATTTAAAAAAAAACAAACTAGCTTTCCACTGGAAAATGTTCTGAATTGTAATGTTTCTTATGTATCCAGTAAATGTAGGATATTCTCATGTGCTCCACAGAGAGATGATATTCTTAGGCTTTAAAAATACAATTTTTATCCTGTGTTGCTTGGGAATGCCATACTAAAAAGCTATAAAAATATCCACTCACTGTGTACAAGAAATGACACAGAGAGAACATCTCTGCAACATGATCCATTTACTTTTCCTAGTAAGAAGTCAGATTTACAAAATCTCTTAGAATTGCTAGTAAAAATACTTGTTTATCTGTGCCAATTAGTTCCATGTGAACTCCCACATTCCTGTGGTCCAGACTAGGCCAGGTACAAGGGACAAGGTCCTTGCCAAGCTGCCAGTACAAACATCTTTTTGTAAGCTTACTCTTTTCCAGACAAGCCATTTAAAACAGACTATGGTATTGACTGTAGATTAGAGGCAGAGTGTTTGGCAGATCCCTGAATTTTAAAATGGAGGAAGGGAAAACACGCAAAGGAAATATGGAAATGGTCTCTGAGAAATTCAGTGTCAGCAGCTTAGTAGTAAAATTGTATGGATAATACCTTATTGTATGTGCTGTAACCTTTTGCATACTTTGTAGAGTAGCACTAATAGAAATAACAAGCCCTAAAAACAACTGATAGTTGCCAAGAAAGACAGACCCATATGTCTTTGGTCAGGAAAAGAATCGCTCTGAATTTATTCTTTACTGGCCCCAGACGTTTTCAGCATAATCACAGTAATAATCACAGTAAATTGAAAGCAGTTTAGGTAGAAAGGCTGAACGTTTAAGAAGAGAGCAGGGGATGGATGAATGGGTCTCTGAGGCAGCTGTGTGTGTTTGCAGCCGGCAGAACCAGCTCAAGGACCAGCAGCACCAGCAGCAGCAGCAGGTGGTGTCCCTGTGCCAGCTCCCGGACGAGGCCGAGTGCCTGACGGTGCCGCGCTACAAGCGGGACCTGGTGCAGAAGCTCAAGATCCTGCGGCAGGAGCTGTCCCAGCAGCAGCCTCAGGCTGGCCACTGTCGGATCGAGGTCTCCAGGGAGGAGATTTTTGAGGTAACTTGAGATTTTGACCTGTTTCTTAACAGGGGTGGAAGGGGAGGGGGTTATTCACTTAGATGGAACCTCAAAGGCTGCAGTTAAAACTGGGATTTTACCGTGGTGAAGAGGAAGCATTCCAGGGGGATACCGAGACAGACATGTAATTGAAGTAGATGCATTTACTCTGTAGAGATGAACTAAATCAAGGAAAACTTTCTCTGTGGCTGGAGGTGTGCAGCCTGTGTCAGAGACTGGAGAAGGAAGCACTTCATATATCTGTAGATCCTGTCTCACTTATTCCTTGTATTTGAGGAGCTGATGACTTTTAGAGGGGATGTTACAAATGCAACTCTAGACCATTATTAGTGATCTTTGATACAGTGTAACTTAAGTATTGCAGAATAGGATTCCTCTTCAGAGTTTGGATTTCTTATCATCGATCTAAATTCTCTCTCCAGAATCAGACCGATTTTACAAACTGTCTGGGCTTCTGAATGGCCAGAGATGCCCACATCTCTGCATTCTGTTTTGGGACATGATTCAGCAAAATCATTCTGTTGACTTGACTAAACACAGTTATAATTCATTGGCCTTTTCTGGAGAACAGTTTGTCCTTTTGAGGACTTTCACCCATCCCACCCATCCCTGTTGCATTTTTACCCCACCCACAAATTTGATCGCCCCACTGTGTTGTCACAGTTTTTCCCAGCCAAGAGAGATTTGTGTTGGTCTTCCCTTTGGAGAGTCAGATCAGTTTGTAATCAGCTGAAAGAGGAAGGGAGGGAAGGCTACAGGATTATTGTGTTCTTGTCCAGTGCAGTGTGTTGGGTCCCCACACACTCACCTGCCTCTAATGTCCTGTAGAGACAAAGCTTGGGGATGATACTGGACATAAATAAAACCCAGACTTTGTTTTTTTCTCTAATTCCTTAAGCATTTGTTCTGCCTTTCAGCTTGCTTTCTATGTTTCCTTGGTGAACTCTTACTGACAAAGGAATAATCCTGTGGATTTACTGGGATGGCGTTGCTGATACCATTCTTAAGGTGCTTCTTGAAGGCTGGCATGTGTGTTTTACCCAGAGTACAATCTCCACTGCTGGCTTTTCAGGCTGCAAAAGCCACGAGCCATTATGGAAAACAAAAGGAGTTTACTGACACAATTTTTTTATAACTTATATGAGAATGAGGGAGAATGTTCTGGTCACTGTTCACCCCTGGAAATTTAATGGGAGGTGGTTCCTTCTCATCTTCTCATCATTTTATTTGACAGGTGTTATATTTGGAGAAAACAATCTGTGATCTGAGAAACTGATGAAAATCTGGAAGTATAATGTCTGCTTTAAGAGTGTTCCCTTTGGACTCGGGGTCTGGGGCTCCCTTCATCTCCAATACACAGCAGCAGCTTTTACTCTGTAAACAGCAGTTAATAAAAGGAAGTGTTGTGTGTTTACAGGAATCCTACAGGCAAGTCATGAAGATGAGGCCAAAGGACCTGTGGAAACGATTAATGATAAAATTTCGTGGGGAGGAAGGCCTTGATTATGGAGGTGTTGCCAGGTAAACAGTGGCTCCTGTGTCTCTTCCCTGTACCCAACCCTGCCAACCACTCCTGTGCTTTGAATCCTGAACCAGCCCAGTGTCAGCCCGGCTTCTTTTACATGATTCTTATTTATATTTATTTCTGTAGCAGATTAAATGTTAGAATAATATATGGCTTTAGGTGGTATTTTAAAAGAAAAGCTGTATCAAAAAAGAACTCATTTATTGGAAATAAAACGCAAGTTACACATCATATCAAACATCTGTCATATGTGAGAGGTTTTGGTATCTATTGAAATTGACATATTTTTCTTTGGTTAGTGAAGTTTGAGTAGCTGAGAATATATACCATTAAATACTTGGCTTTATGGCATAGTTCTAAACAAAAAATATGCTTCATTGCAAAATGTCACTGCTGTTTGAAGTGACAGACTTCAGTCTGTCAATAGGCTGAGGTTATTTTTCCCTTATAAAAAATTGACATGCCCAATTCTCAGACCATTATTTACTGATTTGTGAACACATAATTAAAACTTGAACTAAATATATCCATTAACTTAAAGATGGTTTATTTCAAAAACTTTGATTCCAGTATCTTTATATTCAAGTGAATACATAATCACTTGACTCTTGTCTTAGTGTGTAATGGATGTAGGAGAATCACAGTCAGAAACTCTCTTGGAAATAAGTAACCTGAAGAAAAATCTTGGAAAGATTTGGAAAATCTTGGAAATCCAGCAGCTGTCAGGTGTTGTGTGGTTACTGAGCTAGTAAAAATAATTCTGGTTTCACCCATTTCTCAGCAGGTTCAGAGATAACTTTCTTCACATTTATGTTTAATAGTAATATTTAAAAAATCAGATTATTTTGAAAAGATTCTCAGGGTAGGAATACATTTGTCTATGACGTACCAATAAATGATTTTATTTTCTAGGGAGTGGCTGTACTTGTTGTCCCATGAAATGCTGAATCCATACTATGGGCTCTTCCAGTATTCCCGAGATGATATCTACACCCTGCAAATCAACCCTGACTCCGCTGTCAACCCGGTAGGGCTGGTGCCGTGTGCTGATTTACAGATCAGTGTTTTCTGACCAGAAATCAAACACACACCTTGGGGGGGTCCAACACTCACAAGCCAAATGCTTAAAATTGGTGCTGCTGGACACTGAATTTGTACAATTATATGATAGTTTCTTTTTGTTCTTTGATCAAAGAAACGTCTCAAATGTGTTCTTAATTTTCTGTCAAATGTCAATTTATATTTCCTTTGGGAGAAATTCCATTTCTGTTGGTTATTACTTGTAAGACTCCTGAACTTGAAGTCAAGTGCTCTGTGTGCCGTGCATGAAAACAAAACCTCAGCATAGGGTTTGGGCTTGGGGTTTTCTTCTTTTCTGGGTGTTGAAATTTTGTCTCATGCTCAGCAGTGGGGGTCTTATTTAGCTGAATGGCTTTGTCTCTGCTCTGTTCCAGGAACACTTGTCCTATTTCCACTTTGTGGGCCGGATCATGGGGATGGCTGTGTTCCATGGGCACTACATTGACGGGGGCTTCACATTGCCTTTCTACAAGCAGTTGCTTGGGAAGCCAATTACTTTGGATGACATGGAATTGGTTGACCCTGATCTCCATAACAGCTTAGTTTGGATACTGTATGTACTCTGTAGGGTACCTCAGGATGTTAGAATGCTGTTTCTGTTATGTCATAATGGTGCTAAATCCTGGAAATAAGGTGTATTTTGATCTCCTGCTCAGGCAGAATTAAGAATTATCTTTCTTGCACCGTTCAGCTTCTTTAAGGCTAAAAATGCTCAAGCTACTCAAATTTGGGGGGGGAGGCTTGTGGAGTTCATATTAATTTATTAATTTTACCTATTGTTAACAATAACAGGTTATTAAAATATAACATTGAAACTTTGATAAAGGTTTTAAAATGTAACATAGTAAAACTGTATGTTCACCTTCTGCTTCCAGGCAGGACTTTGAAATGCCATTGAAAAATGAAACTGTGCTTCTGTCAGATAGAATATATTTGCAGAATATGTTTTCCCTCAGTCATTTGCTGCTTTCTTTGCACCAGTGAGAACGACATCACCGGGGTCCTGGACCACACGTTCTGTGTGGAACACAACGCCTACGGGGAGATCATTCAGCACGAGCTGAAACCCAATGGCAAAAGCATCCCCGTAACAGAGGAGAACAAAAAGGAATATGTCAGGTACATCAGCAGCTTTTTCCAGGGTTCTTTTTCTATTTCCTAAGGTGGGAGGGAACCATTACTCTTTGAAATAATTGTCAGTGTCGTGCTGTTGGGTTTTGCTGCGGGGTTGTGCAGTGCTCTGGTGTAATCCTGTCAGTGGGGCCGTGTTTTAGAGCTGGATAAATTGCAGGTGTATTGTATTTGAGTACATCCTCCACAAACCCAATTTGCACTTGCTTGCAGACTTTATGTGAACTGGCGGTTTTTACGAGGAATTGAAGCTCAATTCCTGGCGCTCCAGAAGGGATTTAATGAAGTAATCCCACAACATCTGCTGAAGACATTCGATGAGAAGGAGTTAGAGGTCAGTGCACCAGTGTTGTGTTGTGTCGTCAAGTGTAACCTCGGAGCCGCAGGAACGCGGGGCTGTGTCCCGGCAATCCCGGTGTGCTCTGACCTGGGAGAGGGGCAGGGCGAGGGCTGAGCAGCTCAGGGCACACCGAGCCTGTGTGTGCCTCCCATGAGAGCTGTGGCAGTGTTCCTGGAGGTGACAGCCCACAGCAACTGCACAAGTGGCTGCAGCCCCTCTCCTTTAGCTCAAACCCCTCTGAGCCTTCTGCAGACCTGCAGCGACCTTGGGCTGTGTCCCTGCTCCAGCAGAGTCCTGGTGCAGAGTTCCCACAGGGCAGTTTCCTCATGTGAAATTCAGTGCTGCCAGAACAGTGTCACTCCCTCCCAGCCCTTGGTGCACTGCCCTGACTGGTGTCAGGCACCTGGGGTTTGGCAGAGCTCGGTTTTGCCAGACTCCATTGGCCCCATAAATCCCACAGAAGGAAAGGTGCTGTCACAAATGAGTGTGCTACAGAATGTCAGGATCAGCATCCAAACTATATCCTCTGGAGCCAAATCCATAGATCCCAAGCTTGCTTGAAACTGAAATGTAATTGCTGAGGGGAGGGGTTTGCCATGTAAAATGGCCACAGGTAAATTATTCACTTGTGCTTCTGATCCCTGGGCTGGAACGTGGTGATTGCTCCTCCTTTATCCTGAATATTCTCAGTCCCAGCAGTGAGCCAGCCATGCTGCAAACCCAGCTGTAGAATTTTGCAGCTGTAGAATAAGAAAGGGGAAGGTCCAGTGTTCTTAGTCATGAAAACATTTTCAGAATTATGATGACATCCCCACTGAGTTTAACCCAATCCATTGTGGATCTCCCTTCAGGAGCACTGAAGGCTCAGTGCCAGGAAAGGCTGCTCTGTCTTTTGTGTGTTATCACAGGAATAAGATTCCTTTTGTGGGTCCAGAGCTGGACCAGCCAAACTACACCCTGGGCCATGCTCCTGAAAGAAATACTGAGGTCAAATCTGAATTATTCCTGCACTGTCATGCAGGGCTGGAATCTGTGCTTCTGTTTAACTGACAGGTCAAGGCCCTTTTGTCTGAGCTTAAAATGGTTGTTTGGGTTCTTTTTAATTTGAATTAAGACCATTTGAAAAATGGTTTGTGTACAGAGGTAAAATTTAAAAACCAAGAAAGATATATTTCTGGATTTCTTAATATGAGGGAAAAGGTAAAATTTGCCTTTGGTATAAAATCTGTCCGTTTTTCACAATCATTTCTTCATAATTCATCTGGCTCCAAACCTATTTCTATAGTGATCAATGATGAAATAATATAATAAATTTATTTTAAATTTACAGCTCATTATTTGTGGACTGGGAAAAATTGATGTTAATGACTGGAAGGCAAATACCAGGTTAAAACACTGTACCCCGGACAGCAACATCGTGAAATGGTTCTGGAAAGCTGTGGAGCTCTTCGATGAGGAGAGGAGGGCGCGGCTGCTCCAGTTCGTGACCGGCTCCTCTCGGGTGCCTCTGCAGGGCTTCAAGGCACTGCAAGGTAACAGCGCGGGTGTCTGTGCTGGGAGCGGGCATCAGCTGGAAATGAGCCTGAGAGCTTCACTGTGACTTCTAAACAACGATTTTAATGGTCTGATTACAATCACAGATAGTTCTTTTTTGTGTGTTCCGTACCTTCTTATGCAGGTGCAAATGGCTCTTTTGTTTCAGTTCTGCACTTCCTCCTCGGGCAGGAGGTTCTGATCAGCTCAGATCTTAGAGGGGTTCCAGAAGCCAGGGTTTTAATTCCTAACTTTTACAAGCCCTCATCAGTTGCACAGCTCTGGTGTTCCTTTAGACTGAAATGCACTAACACAGCTCAAACTCTGATGCTTATTTAACAGCAGAGTCCCCATGAGAAACATTGACCCCCTGAATTGTATTTTTAATGGCTGCTCAGACCAGGATTCCAGTTTTGCTCATGTTGGGACATTTGTAACCTCTTTGTCCTTTGTGGCGTCTTCAGTGCACACCAAGTCTTAAAGACAGCTGTGCTGCAGTGTTTTTTCCTTAGCAGAGACATTAAGGGGATTTCTAGTAGTCTGATTAATTTAATAAAATTATAAGGAATTGACATTGTGACTCAGTGGGATTTCAGTGGAACTGGCCGCTGTTCAAGACCAGTTATAAAACAGGGATAGGTACAGCTGTTTGTTATATAGAAGGGGCGAGAGAAGATAAATTAAAACCTGTTAGGATTATGCAGTACACTGTGTGAAAAAGGTGATTTATTCTTCCTTATCAGTGCCTTTTTCCTTATTTTTCCATGGTTTAAATAACTGCAGGGCTCTCTGGGTGGGCAAGGAGAAGGAGTCTGTCCCACAGCCATTGGGACTTTGCAGTTTTTTCCTGCTTGTTTATGCTTTTGTATTTCTTGGTGCAGAGCTTCTCTTTGTATTTTAGTTGCTCTCTTGTTGCAGTGCAACAAAGACATTTCATGTTATTTCACACAGTAGTAGAGATCTCCTCTGGATTTTCAGGTGCTGCCGGCCCACGACTCTTCACAATACACCAGATTGATGCCAGCACTAATAATTTGCCGAAAGCTCATACCTGGTAAGACTTTTTCAGTTCTCTGTTGTGATCCTTAGCTTAAAGACCAATCTGCTGCCAGAGTGTTTGGAGCAAGTCTTATTTATTTTGTCTTTTATGACATAATCAAAGCTATCCCTTAGGGAGCAGCAGTGGTGTGAAAACTGGAGATGGGTTTTGTTTAATGGAGCTGCGTGGCCTCCTTAAGCCTTGCTGGCACCATTTGCAGCTCAGTGAGGTGTGACAAACCTGGCAGTGATGGTTGGAGAGCTGAAACCTCTCTGTTTCCCTCCCAGCTTCAACAGGATCGACATTCCCGCGTACGAGAGCTACGAGAAGCTCTACGAGAAGCTGCTCACAGCCATCGAGGAGACCTGTGGCTTTGCTGTGGAATGACCCTCCCAGCCTCTCCCAGACTCTATTTATACTCCTGTCAGCCAGAAAGCCCTTCCTTCCCTCAGCCGAGACTCAAGAAATGCTTGAAATACAGGAAACTTTCCCTTTTCTACACTAGGACACTGGGAGGGAAAGGACAACTTTTGGATTTTTTTTTTTTAATTTTTTAAATTTTTTATTTCAAGAAAATAGGTTCTGTGGTTCCTGCCATAGGATCATTCAGCTGCTATTAAAAACTAATATCTTGAACATACAGAATGCTGACTTTTCCTACATTTCAACAGTTAAGCAGTATTCTATACTTAAAGACTACTACTATTTTTGTAAGAGGTAATCTATTATATTTGCCTACCTGATTTCTATTCTCAGATACCAAGACACAACTTCAGCAGTCGGTACAAGTCACGTTTCAGCCTGTTTTAAATGTATGATACTGAACAGCATCTATACCTGCTATTTTTGGAAAAAAAATATTTTGGATTATTCTAACTTGGCATAAAATTGGCTGAAAGAATCATTAATCTTTTTAATGAAAGCCACTTACATGTTAACTGCATTTTCTTATAGTAAACCATTATATTCTGCAATGTAAATTCCAGGTAAATGTTGCCACAGGGGCTTTTTTTATATTTTTCAAGCAGGAATTCCGAATACGACGTTTTGGGGTCCTATTTATATCATTTGTCAGATTCCTCCAGCAGAATTTCTAGCGAGTGACACAGACTGTATTTGGTACAGTCCTTGTGTTTACACATGGAATAACCTTTTCTTAATGAACAGTAGATGTTTTGTTGTTTTTTTTTTAAACAGCATTTTTCTAACAAGTCTGTCAAGAGTATTTTTTGTTGCTTTTGACCTTAAATTGAAACACTGCATTTTTCAGCTGTTGAAGCACTGATGGGCTTTGCCAGCAGAAGCCTGTCAGCAGTTTGTTCCTGAATCCATCCTGTCCAGTCAACCAAAGTTTGTTTGAATGCAGCCAAATCATATTCTATATTTGTTGATGCTAAAGATTTATCAGGTAAAACATGTTGTAATCTTTGTCCAGCTGCTCATGACACGTGGGTTTAAGTTACAACTAAGGAAAAATGGTGTATTGACTGAAATATGTGTAATGTGCTTTGGAAATAAGGTTGTAAGAGCACATAATTTATTGATTGTAGGGATGGAAGTAAGTATATATATGATTTATAGCATGGGTTGATCTCTTCAAAGGGGAATAAAATGCACTACCAGTAGAGGGAACTGAACTTTGACGTTAGTTTGGAAATTCTCAGTTGAGATCTGTCTGATCTGCTCGTGGTGTGTGGATAAATCAGGCTGCTTCAGAGACAGTGCCATTCTCCTCTCAGCCATGAGAATATTTGGAATAAGTAGCAGGTTTTTTCCAATCAGTGTTGTGGTTTTGTAACTTAGGTTACAATTAATCATCAAATCTGCACTATTTTTTCACTGCCAATGAGAAGAAAGTCAAAGGTATTGAAAATGCTAAAGGGATGGGATGTAACCAGCTGTTCCATGTTTGCAGTGTAAGTCACAGTGAAGCAGCTCATTTGCTGTCTGTTCTGTGGAGCTTGAACTAAGTTTTGCTCTGCCAAGTCTGACTGCCACAGTGAGTAAACTACTACTGGATGTTGTGTGTTAGAATAGCGGGCAAGGGACTACTTTTATAGAATTGTGGTGAGAATCTGGTGAGCCAAATCCACATGTTGGTTTATTTTTTTTGTACAGCTGTTGCTGGCACGTTTGTTCCAAGAGACTCGCTTCCCTTTCTGGGCTGGCTGCAGGATGAGGCAAGTTAGGGATGTAAACAGAAAGCCAAGAGACTTGCTGGGACAGCCAGGTTTGAAATACATCAGAGCCTTTTTATTTCAGTGGACTCTTGCACTCCTGGTGAAGGGCTGGTACTTTTGCATCCATGCTGGGCTCCCCAGTTCAGGGCCTTCAGGTCACTCTGTCACCATGCGAAGCTGCCCTGTGCCTGTGCAGCTCTGGGGGAGCACAGCAGGTTCCTGCCCACAATTTGTCACTCAAAGTGCTGCCTGTGGCTGGGGCCACAGCTCCAGCCCCACCCAAAACCTCTGCTCAGCCCCTGCCAGCTCTGAGTGGTGTGAGTGACTGTTGCAGGGGTTTTACAGACAGGTTCTTGTGACTGTTCACATATGAGTGTCATAGAACTCATAGAAGTGTGTTTTTTAGGTTTTTTTTTTATCCCCTGTCCTTGCCCAGGCTGTGGCCACAGCCTCCCTGGTCATGGAACATGGCAAATTTAAAATCTGGCTGGTGCATTTGTTGAATGCATAGTTTTGGTTACCTTACTGTCATAAAAGCATCTTTGGGGAGGGAGGAGATGAGCTCTGCAGAAAAGAGACCCAAGATCAGCTGATAATTACATTCATTTTCACAGCAGCCTTAGCAGTACATCTGTTTTTCTACCAAACATTTTGGTATGGCATTGAGAATTTTTTTTAAATTGCCACAGATATTGTAAATTTAATATATTAAAGGCAAAACTAGACAAATCTGCATTGAACTTTCCATAGCTGACAGATGAGGAGGAATATACCAAGTATTTTGAGTGCCTTTCTACCTTCATAAAGACTGAGAGCTTTAACTAAAGCACCTCATCACCCAGTCAGATGTTTATCTGAAAGTGGTAAAGGGTTGATTCCTTTCCAAAATTTTGTTTCAAGAACATGTCAGCTACTTTCCCCTCAAAAAGGTGCTAAGCCTAATATTGCATTTTAACCTTGGACTTTCACCCCATGATTAATGTGAATATTTATTTCAATGTGTCCCTCTTACTGGGTTTTACTTTATCCAGTCTTTAGTTGTTTTAGAGAGATGTCACATCATGGTTTTATGCTGTTGCTTTTCATTATGAATGTTTAATTATGAACAGTGACTTTTGTAGATTTCAAATATACAGTTCACAGTTGAGTTTCAGAGGATTTAATTTCTCGGTGTAAAGAGTTTAGTAATGGTGCTTTGTACAGTATGTATTCTAATTTTTTTTTTTGCACATAGGTTCAGTTTCCCTAAACTGATTTATTTGTACCAAATTTTTGTGTTGTACTAAAGTCCAGAGCACACAAGCTGTTTTGAAATTCCTGTTCTACAACACTACATCTGTACTGAACTCCTGGTGCGTTTAAAAGGCTGCATTGATGGAAGTACAAGCTTTGCTCCTGTCACAGCACCATCCTCCAGCTCGATGTAGCATCTTTTTAAACAGCACCACACAGTTAGCAGGTGCCATTGTTGTACTTTACACTATGTAGTAGGTTCCTGGCTCTACACATCCTCAGAACCTTGTCTGTAGTTGTAATTAGTTTATACATGTGTAATTACTCCTCCACAAACTGACAGTTCTTAGTTTATCATTTCCATTGTATTTATTACAGAGTGTTTTAGCATTGCTATCATTGTATTTTCACCCAGCTGTTACATGAGCTTTAACAAAAAAAAAAATCTGTATAAAATGGTTTTTAAGTACTTAATGTATGTACCCATGCAGAAGTTGAGCAATAAATTGTATGCTGTTTGCACTGTCACAGCATCAATGGTTTTAAAAGTTTTAAGTTTTTCTTAATTAAATCTTTAAAATGTAACCATGTCATTGTTAAGTAACTCAACTTTGTTTCAGGAGAAAAATACTTGAAACTTGATGACTTTCTACATGCTGTTACCTACAGTGAGGAGTGTGCTGAATGTTCTAGTCAAACACAGCAGGTCTTACTTCTGGCTCTCAGGTACTGGCATGTCTTGGCAAGGATTTTATCTCAGCATTCGTGAGCAGATGTCTCCTCTCAACAGCAGCACACTTGAGGGAAATAAAGGCAAATTTGGTAAAGACTCACTAAATTTCATCAACTTTGCTGGTAAATACTGTCCCTTAAAGGCTTCAAGTTAGCAATTCCCTGAAATTAGCAATTACAGCAATTCCTTGAAAAGATTTAGAGAGGTCAGGGTTTTGTGGAAAGGTTTTGGTGTGTTTTTGGGTCTGTCTTTTTGCAGTGAGGTATCTCATGCTGTGACAGCTGGCTGCTTTGTTTAATCTGTAAAAGAAGCTCCTTCAGAGCTGTTTTTTTTTTTGTTTAAGCTCTTCTTTCAGTGCATGAGTGTGACTTCTCTGTGTGTTGTCAGTTCCATCAGAGACACCCCCTCATGGCAACCTTTAAATATTGTATGTACAGTGCAATTAAATCCAGTATTTCTTCATCACTTCTCACACAGCAATTTTAAACAAGAACTCTTCTACTACCAAGACAAACTAATTAAGGAGTTGCACTTTTGTCAGGCAGAGGAGACTGTATCAGTAATGGACTTCATTAGTAGCAGCTTAGTTTTATGTAATTGTTCTCAGTTTAAGTCCTCATCCCTCAGTGCTGGCACCTCCACAGTGTTTGGCTGGTGAACCCTGGATTTCCTGCCAGGCACAGCTCTGTTTATTGCACTGCAAGATGCTACAATAGGTACAGTGCCTGCTGCCAGCTCCTGGAAGCAGACCTTACACCCTAAAGAAAGGTAAAAGCTGACTGGTGAAATAGTTAATCATTCATTAATTCTGGTTCTGTCAGTGCCTAATTTAGCTGCACCTGGAAGATTAAGAATGCTGTCCACAGCTCTTTCCCAGGGATCACCTGTTGCAGAAGCTCATCATCTATAGCTTTAGAAGAAGAAGCTGTATTGTCTTCTGTTTCAAATTACTTTTCCCAGTGCACATAGCATAGAAAGAGTATTTTATATGCCTTTACATTTTATCAAGCCAGCAATACCAACACTGCAAACACCAATGAGGGAGTCATTGTCCCTTGCTTAATGTATTTAAATTCCCAGTTATTTGTGTCAGGCTTATTGCAGGCATTCTCTAACTTGGCCTTTCACAGGAAACCCAAACCTCTGCTGTTCTTTGAAAGATCATCTTGTGCTTTGTAAGCTTTCCAATCCATGATTTCTGACTAATGGTGTTAGACTGGCTGAGCAGCAACAGTCCCAGCACATGGAGGAGCCTCAGCATTAAGTTGTTACACCAGGGAAAAGTCACTGAAGCACTCACTCCATCCCAGCTTCCTCTGGGTAGGGTCTGACATTACCCCAGCCTTACTAGGAAGGTAAAAAGTAGTTCAGAAACTTTATTGGTGATCATAAAAGTGCTGTGTAGATCCCAAAGCCCAGCAGCTACACCCCTGACAGGTCAAAATGACAGAACAGATACTATAGAGAGAAAACCAGCCTCACACCATCTTCCCATTATAGCAACTCTCAGACTCTGATCATCTTAGCCAGGGAGGACTGCAGTGACATTTACCCAAGTCTTAGAAGTGGCTTTGGCTGTACTGGAAAGAAGCCATCTGAAGCCTGGATCTCAGTCTGTCTGCTTCTAGCTCTTGAAAAAAGGTGTCATCATCATTGTACATAATTGCTGCTTGCAGTTGTTGTATTTCCTTTTCCATCTTTGATCTCAGTTCTCTTCTTGTTTTCTGTAGCATCTAAAGAAAATACTGACATTAGCCACAGCATGTAAAAAGAAAAGGCAATTGGAAAAAATTAAGAATACTTACTTGTGCTTGTGCTTTCTCTCTGGTTTGGATTTCTTGGAATTCTTGAGATATAGCTTCTGCTAGCATGGAAAACTAAACATAACATATGTGTGAGTTGAACTAATTAAAGAAAGACTTCTAAGTGAAAAAATATGATCTGCCTGATCCAGATGAAGCTTTACCTGATCTTTGTAGTAGTTCTCCAGAGACTCCAGCTCAAGCTGGTGCTCTCTCCGTTGCTCATCACGCTTCTCTTGAGCATAAACTCTCAGGTCCCTCAGTCTTTGCTTCTGAATTTCTAAGCCTTCTTCAAATAAGTTCTTAAATATCTGCCAGCAATTAAAAAAAGCAAAACTGAAACTTTCCCAGGAACTTGTAAGTATACATTTACATTTCTCAGCTACTTTGTCTCCTGCTGGAATGGTGCTTACTTGAAGATAGGCCATAGCCCATGAAAAAGCACAATTATGTACCTAGAAATGGTGGTGCAGATACAGCTGAGCTGGATTTGTATTACTCATTTAGCTGAAATTTTGATAGATAAAATTATTTTTCATGTCAGTTTAGTCAGATGACCCAATTGTGCAAGCCAGGGCTTTTGAGCATGCACTGTGATTTACAACCCACCCTGTACTCTGCAGTCTGACTTCAGGACCTTCATCCAGGTTTCCAGCAGCAGGAAATCCAGCCTGGACTCAGGCTTTCCATTCCTCCACAAGAACACATACCAGCTGTAGCTCACAGCTTGAGGCAAACAGTTCTCAAATCCCTACCAGTGGATTATGCAGTAAACTTCTAATCTTTTTATTTTAAAAGGTGACAACTGTGTATCTGCTCTTGCAGAGCATACTAACTCTCCTTGCTTTCCCTCACTCATATGTCCAGCCCCAATTAGATCATATCTGTCACAAAGTCCACTTTGTTTAACAAACACAACTGAATAACAAAGCTGCCTGTTTGATCAGTTCCCTTAACTGAAGATTTAGATTGTTTTCTTTGGATGGTGACTATAGGAATAACTTCTTAATCCTACTGTTTTTGAAAACTCATTTCCCCAATTTCTCATGTTACTAGCCCTGTTTTTCCACACTGATACTTCACCCTCTCTTCTCTTAGCCCCATAAATCATCCTTGTTTCACAGTGGTTTGCCCTGCATTGGATCCACATTTCCAGAGAAGGAACCATTTCATCTGTGGCCTTGACTGATCAACCACTTCATCCTGGCTCTGTGCTCTGGTCACTGCACTTGCAGCATTGAACAACCAGACCTCAGCACTGGGGTCCTGACAGGAAAGAATTCCACCCTTGCAGAGCAAGGCCCCTCATCCTCACCTTCTCCTCCCGTGTCCTTGCCCGCAGCAGCTTGGCCCGGAGCTGGACCCTGTAATCCTCGTAGTATTTCCTGGCCCGGGCCACCTGCTGCCGCTTCTCTGTCACCTTGTTCTGCGCCCATTTCTGGCGGTAAATGCGCTGCTTGATTTCTTGCTAAAGGAAGAGCAGCAGCTGTCAGACCACCAAAGTGCTAACAGATACTCCTGCAAGCAAAGCTTTGTTAATCATTGCTAATTAGGGTGCTTTAGTAAGGACCTTCCCCACACCCCAGCTTTGCAGTTATGGTTTGAAGCGTTAGTCACCACTGATGTAGCAAAGTCATGTCACGACAGAATTGAGGAGTCAGCACTGTCATAGGAGCTGCAACACAACCTCAAGTTTCACCTCCTTGCACTTTTTTAGAATTTGTTTTACCTTTTAGAGCAACAATGCAGTGTAATAATAATAATATTCCATTCCCATGACCCCAGTAGCTGCACAACAAACATTATGTGGCATTTTGAGACCACAGCTACTCAAAAACCATGAAGTTGTAATAAGAAAAAACCCACTTTCATGATCTGGAAATATGCATTCTAGATAGCTCCATGTGAAATCTCTGCATTATGTAATAAATAATCTTCAAAGAACATACCAGTCTCTTGCTGTGATCTTGATCTTTCTTAATAATTGCAGCAAGCAGTTCATGTTTCTTCAAGGCTTGTTCAACCTGGAAGTTTAAAAAAAAAAAAAAGCTAATTACTTGCATCATGCTGCAAGGACAAGCTGTCCTAAGTAGCAGGTTTAAATACTACCCCTCTGCTGTTTTGGGGTTTGGGTTGAAAGTTGCCTTGTATAAGTTAATCAACCTTTGCATCTCATAACTCATTTTTAAACTAAAAGTTCAGAACTAGCAGTGGAAACGACAAAGCGCTTTTAAAAAGCAATAGCAACCCTAGTCAGTACTCGAGAAACCAGTATAAAAGAAGGACCATAATATTCAAGTGGCTGATGAGAAGGTGAACCTATGTATATAAATCTGTACATCCCTATTTAACCAAGCTCCCAGAACATCCTTCCATGCTGTGCTTTGGGTGTGCAGGTGTCCTGTCAGGATATTTCTGCTGACATTCAGCAGGGAAGAATGACTCACTTCATTCTGGAGTTTTGGTCTAGGTCTGGCAGAAGGTGCCTTCAGGTGCACAGTTTGTGCAAGCTGCTGCTGCCACATTTTATTCAGAGTACGGGGGGAAATGTGCAGGTGGGGAAACTCCTCCAGGAGCTGCAAGAGTAGGTTATTGTCTCTTATTGTCACTGTAAGATAAAGAAAGAGGTAAGCAATAAATTCTTAGAGAATACATTTAGTTGTAAATTCATTCAGACAGTGTCAACCTAGGTCAAAAAATATTTTACACTGAACACTATATAAAATGACCATGCTGCTGTTACCATGTCAAGCTAAACCCAGCAGGACATGCCCTGCCAGTACAGCTAGCAGAGAAAGCAATCCAAATATTTTGTTTACTCTAAAGGACTGATTTTATAGTTCAGGTGTCATTTCACTAACACCACCCCATCCAACTGAGACAGGTCTCCTTTCTTCACGTGGTTCTGACCATCACTAATCAGTGATTGCTTTCTCTCTCTCTCCAGTTGCAGCAACTTAAAATAAAGCCAGCACAGCAGTGGCAATGACAGATCCAGGTCAAGTAAACAGGTACAAAATAAACTGGTTTGCAACCAGCTCATTCCCATTATATCTTTGATCTTTCTGGCAGGAAGAGATGATGGGGAGATGAAACAAAAGGGTATTTACCAGGTATATGGCCTTCAAAAACTAGAAAAAAAAATAAGGCAGCATAGCTGAGCAACATCCAGGTATGTAGGGATTTTATCCATAGGCATGCACAGTGCAGGTTACCAAAACTGAGCCTAGGATTTGCAGCTTGGCTTTCTTGGAGCATCACTTGCTCAGCAGAACCAGTGGCTCCCTTAACCCCACAGTGGCAGGGTCCTGACAGATCCTGCTCTGTGAACTGTATGTGGCTCAGCTCAAGCCACAGGCACAATTTTAAATTTGATACATGCTCAGAAAAATAACAAAAGGAGAGCTCAGACTGTACTGGAATAAGCACAGGAGTAGCAGCAATGGAAACAAGCCCTGAAAATAATCCAAGGGATTTTAAAGAAGTAGCAAATGGGTTACAATTTGATTGTGCACTGATCGTTTACATTTACTTAAAACATTATCTTCCCTAACAGAAATCCAGACATATAGAGGTCAGAAGAAGGGAAAATGCTACAGCTGACTGGTATATGTTGGACTGGTGCCTTTATTCTTGGAGTTCAACCCAGGTTTTCAAAAGATGCCAGTTTTCCACGAAGTATAGTTTTGCAGTTCTTACTTGAAGCTGCTTGCTTTGGCTTCATGATCCCTCGTTTTGGAATCGACAGGCTGTATTTGGGATACTGAGGTGTGGTTTTTCTAGAATAAACTTTCACTGGCTGAGACACTTTTGGAGGTTCTTGAAAGACATTTTCTTTGTACTTTTGTTCCTTAGGAGCAGATGTAAAACAGATGGAGAACAGGTATGAGAAGGGAAACACTGATAGAACACAGTTTGGTAATCAGAACTTAAATGTATTTCAGACTTTAGAATAAGAACTTGGACATACTGCATTGGATTCTCCAGAAGGCCAGAATTTACAAAATGCAGATCAGGGTTCAAATAAAGGTTAAATCTCATTATTGCATAACCTTAGCTCTTCTGCAGCACTTAATATTAGTAAGATACTACTTTGGTTGTACAGTGTTCTAACTATGACACTGGAAGTCAAGGAGGTTTTGTACCCAAATTGTCTGGACAGACCATCTAGACAAATTTAAAAAGAGAAAAATCAACCAAATAAAACACAAGCAGTGCATCACCTACCACTTCCTTGGCAGCTTCTCTGAGCTTGGAAAGCCTATGCTTCTCCCTCGCTTCAAAAATTCTTAATTCATTTTCATAAGCTTTAGTGACCAGCTAGAAAACAAAAATAAAATTACTTGTTAGAGGAAAAAATCAGTCCATACAGCCACCTTGTTAACTTATTTGCTGCATGGGTCAAAGTAGCTTCTTACACTTTAAACTCTTTTTTGCAAAATTTGGGGTTTAAGTCTCTTCCTCAGCAGGCTACAGATAAAACAGCATATGATTACTAAAGGAGATCAGATGTCCCCATTATGTAAAAGTGTTCTGTTTTCGTGGTTTTAGTATAACTGTTAGTAAGAATTACCACAAGGTCCAATCTAAAAACTACCTTTGCTCTTCTTGTTCTTTCATCCCTTTCTTCCTGCAGGTGGCTGCGTATTGTCTTTATCTGGCCTGTTCCACTACCACACAGTTTACGTTCCAGGTGCTGAGATGAGGGTGAGGCTGGAGAGAGGGATCGTGGCCTGCCTGGGTACCTTGGACGTGATGTGTCTGCAGGGAAAGATCATTCATTGAGTATCTAATTTGAGAAAAGAAAAGAAACCCAACAGTGAAGTGTATTGTGACTAGGCCTTCATTTCAGAACCACAGTCCTGTGAGCTTGTATTCTGTCCCTCCCCCCACCTTCTGTGGGAAGTGACAGTGGTCAAATAAGATTTTTAGGCTTCAAACACTAGCTTGAGTCTGTGGGAAAGTCAAGTACACAACTTTCTCACTCTGGCCTGGGAAATCATAAGGAGGAATCCAAACAATCTTTAAAGAAGGAAAACAACCTTTGCAGGTGTTGTTTGTCTTCTTGTTTTCTTGCAAAAACAAGGGGTCAAGGGGTGTTGTTCCTAACTGTCCAATGATGGTGACGTGTTGGTTTGATGACCAATGAAAGTTTTACCTTTTTGGACCTTGGAACTGTCTATAAAAGAAGATCCAGAAGAATAAAACAGGCTCTCTTTTGCAACTAAGCTGAGAGTCTGTCGTCACCTTGACAGTTCCTAATACAGTGCAAAAACCTTCTATACATTTTTTACTGCAGCTGTGTTTCCCTTCTATTTTTTTGCAAAGTTTTACCACTGTTTTTCAAGTGTTAAACAAAACTTGGTTACAATTCTGTTACATTTGTAGCTCAGATTTGGATCAAAGAGAAAATAGAAGTGAACTAGCTATACAAAACTTAGTAACTAACTGTAATTCAGTGTAGCAGCCTTACATGAAAAGGTTTATTTTTTATTTGTTTCCATCCTTATAGTGGCACAAGGATTGTTACCTCTCTCAGCTGTCCTTCGGCCATAGTCCATGACACTGTCACTGTGCTGGGACAGGCTGTCCTCATCTGTCAGCTCCTCTTCTCTTGTGTGCTCACCCAAAGCTCTCTTCAACATCTAAGGGATAGATATTTTTTGTGGGGGTCAGGTTCAATAGACAGTTCTAAAGTCTGAATGAACTAAAGCAAGGTGTTAATTGCAGATTTCCTTTTCATCATACTGCAGCAATATTCTTGTTCTTTCTGCTGCATTGCTCAGCTCAACAAAGAAGAGATTGCACTTACTAAATCTAGTTCATTTAGCCTGCGAGACAGATTTTCTGATGCTTCACGAAACTCTTGCTCAGACACCTTCTCCTTTGTTGTTCTGTGGGAAAGTGAATCTTCAACTGAATCTGTGGTGGAATTTTCATATTTGCTAAAGGAGAAAACAGATTTCATTTCTGTTCTAAAACCTTGATGAGCATTATCTCACCATTCCAGTTCACTTTTTGCCTAAGCACATTTTTATAGGATTAAGTAAAGCAGAATGTGTAAACATCTATAACCATATTTAAGAAAATGAGTACATATCAGGGAGAAACAGGAAATCTTTCTGTTAGAATTAATCTTTCACTGTCACACAGCCAAGGAAACAAAGACCTTATTTAAAAAGGGAGGTGGGGGCTGACTGGCCATGCAAATCAAAGTGCCAGTGTAGTTCAAGACCAAAAATCTGAACTTGCCTTGTTGTTCTAGGCTGGTGCTGAGATTCAGGTCTTGGGGTTTGTGTTACTTGTTCAGCACATAGTGAGAGCTTTTCCTCAAAAAAGGAGGTGGATGTAGAAGACTCATATACCAGAGGCACCTAGGAAAATGAGTAATTGAAGATTTTATAGATCATGTGAGTAGAGATGCCGTAACAGAACCACCCCAAACCCTGTGAGTATAGATCTATAAAAATAGTTATATTTCTAGGCTCCTGACTGCAGATAGTATGCCTTAGAGAATTAATGTTTAAAGAAATGGACTAGCAAAAATATGGAAGATCAGTTCACAGCTAAACCACCAAACCAGAACACAGTATAGGTTAAGGTAATGACTATCTCCACATTCCACCTCATCAGCCTGGGACTGATGCCAGGTAGTGGAAATAAACTGAATTTCCCTTAGTACAGACTGAGCTGCAGTTCACAGCAAGCCAAAAGAGAACACTCCTGTCCTTGTGCCATTTAGCTGCACTGGTTTAGTTCTGCCCGGTAACTTCTCTGTTCAACTGGAGTAACTTGGGCTTGGCACGGACACACTGGGAAAGGCACCAATGGAAAAATGAGTTTCAGAGACAATGTAGAAGTAAAAGCTGTTTAAACTATTGCAACAAGCAAAGTCTGTGAGTACCTCTTGTGGTTGCAGAAGGCAAAATTTTGTTTCCAGAGAAAGAAACTTCCTTTACAGACACATTTCTGTGAGCACAGATTGGTAACTGCTGATCAGTTTGTGGGTTTTGCATTATTCAGTTTTTGAAAAGCAAAGGACAATGCAAGAAAATAAAAGCAGAGAATATAATAAGGAGTTCATGGATCTTTAAAAAGAAGTAAATCTAAGTTTTATTGGCCAAAAACCCCAAAATTCTTACTAATTTAGAATGCTGATAGACTTCAGAGAAAGGACATTACTGTACTCTTGTGCTTTGTACATTTTTGATTAAAAAGCAAGATAACCAGTAACTGGTTGGTTGTGATAAATAGAACTCTGTACATTTTGGAGGAAACAACTCTAGGAAGAACTGACACGACTCACAAACTGCACATAATCCCAGTCTAACAATACTGCATCACTGACTGTATATTGGGGAAAGAAAGTCCAAAACAGGTTTGAAATAAGCCCAGAACTGTCACAAGATAACAGACAAATTAAGCAAAAATCAAAAAATATCGACTGAAATTCCAAAAATAAAGATGCAATGTATACCTTTGTCAAATTGTCCTTAGCATCATCTCCCAGCATTTCTCCCACTGCAGAAGCAGATGACAGGTAAGTGTGAGTTAATGGCAGTGTGGCTACTAATGTAGGCAACAAAGAAAAAAAGATGTGAGCCAGGGCCTGTGGATCCAGATTATTCAGAGAACAGAATGACAAAGCAACTGTGGTTACCCAGTTGTGACATTCATTTTAGTAATTTCTCCAGTCTTCAATGTTCAGTGTCATGGGAATGCTATGGAAACTAAAAAAGGTAAGCAGTGTTTCCAAGGCAACAGAGAAAATGAGTACTGAAAAAAATAGCTTCTAAACCTTTTCTACAATAGCAGTTAATGGATTTTTCTTAGAATTGAAACTGGCTTGTTTGGTCCATGTTTCTCTGCTCAGAATAAGCTCAGCCATGGGACTTATCTGCTGGAAGAGATTTCTGTGGTATAGGCCCATCTTAACGGGATTAACTAAGAAAAGAGTTGAATTGGGGACATGGATTACTTTTTTCCAGTACAGGGAACAGATTAAAAGTAACCTATTTTTGTTTCTCTGTAAAGCAGAGATAGAAATATGAACTTGTGGCTGAATTTAAAAAATGCACTAGTGATTCCAATGTTTCTTGTAGTGGCAGCAAAAATAAATGCAACATTGTAACACTTAAGAGTTACCCTATAGGATGCAAAATTTTCTCTTACCAGGGATCTTTCTTGAAAGAGGAAGACCATCAGAAATATCATCAAATTTTTGGGTAAGTGACTTTTCAATCTGAAATAAAAAGCAAGTTGTGTTCTATAAATTCACAGGACAGTGCTGACAGGAAGGTCATACAATAAATCTGTCTGCAAATGGAAATCAATGCTGATTTTATAGCTAGATAAAAATCAGTCTAATTATCTTATTTACTATAATATAAACTGTGCAGTTGCATTGATTGTGGGGACATGTATGTATATATGTATAAAATAAACACACCCCTCAAACTAAATTCCTCTCTGGACACTTAGTGAAGAACGAATCCACAATCCAAAATTCCTGGAACCAAGATAAACTCTGACACTTTCAAGAGTGTTCTTCAGGGACCAGGTACTCCCATTCTGCAAGTAAACTAGGAGATTTTCAAATGAAAGCAGGATTGGTTACTAAAAGAAAATTAAATAATCAAAGGGTAGGTTTTTCCTTACAGTAGAAATGTTCACTGCTTGACTGCAAGCCAGAGCTGCTGCCTGTCTGTCTGAGCTGTGGTAATCTCTCCATCCTGGATCCGAGGGCTGGAATGGGGGCAGCAGAGGAATTGCCTGCTGGATAGGCTCCCCCAGTTTTGTAGCACTGGCACTCAGACTCCCTTTGTGAGGTTCAGCAGCTTGCACAGACTCCATCCCTCCTGAGGAGGCAAATGTAAAGAACTTCAAGTGTTATCTGAGAAAGCAGAACACATTTTGTGCATTGTGTATACATAATAAAGGGAAGTGTGTTGATAGCTAATGTGAGCTGCCACCTTTGTTGGATTGCATAGGACAGTGCTGTAACATTTTTCAGCCTTGAGAACATGATTTTGGACGTGAGGATCTTCCACAACAACTTGTTAGTGTTTTGAACCACAAAAGAATACAAACCACAATACAAATTAAAAACAGCCTAGCTGAAGCCAAATCCTAGCTAAGCAAAAATACCCTAGATAATGAAAGTTTGCCTACTCAAAGACTAAAATGTCACATTTCTGAAAACAGTTTATTTTAAAACATGACTAAAGTGTTTCCATTCATGACTAAAGCTCTCCTCCACACCACCCTAGTTCCCTACACCCCTAAATCAAAACCAGGTGGATAAGCTGTCAGAAGAATCAATACTCACCATCTTCCCTTTCCTTTACAATCCCCCTTTCACTTTCTGAGAACTGTCTGGGCAGTGCTGCAAGAGTCTCTGGGCTTTCAGATTCTTCTACCCCCATGTCCTTTTCTCCTAGACACAGTACAGGCATTTAAAATTCTAGAAGTGGATGTTCAAAAAGATTAAATCAAGATCTATAAAGCATCTTTCTATGAACTGTTGAGACAGACGGTTTTAATGTCTGCTAATTGCTTGGTGTCACAATCCATACTAAGCTCAAAATAGGTCTGTTAAGTTCTTATTTAGAATTCCATGAAATGTTCATAATTCGTAATATTTCTTTATGCCTTTACTTGAGATGAATCATCAATAAGGATAGGAAGAATTGGAATATTCTTTTATAGAAAAGATTTTCTATAAGAAAAAAATTCATATAGAAAAATAAGAAATAAGAATTATCTCCATTTAAGTCATCTGCACATTATTTGTTTCAGAGCCATCCATGAAGTTTTGAAGAGGCACACACTCTCAACAAGTCTTCTTTAAGAATCAGCTTATTAATTTTTTTACAGTCTTAAATAATACATCTTATACTGCAACCAATGAAACAACGTGTTTGGAATTCTCCTGTTCTACTGAACAAGATGAAATGCCTGCTGGAAAGGCTCTCAGTTTTGTAGCACTGGCACCTGCAGAACTGAAGTAGAACTCAAACAACAAACCTTTATTTAAATAAGGTAGTGCAGAAGTCATGAAAAATAACACCTGGAATATTTACTTCCAGAAATTTTAACTTCAGCAAGATGCATTTGCCTATTGTGGGTTGGCTTGGAGTTTTTAAATACAGATTTAAAGCTGTACTTATCTGAAAGAAGTAACTTTTTTAAAGGAAACAAAAAAAAAAAGCCTAGAAGTCTTATTATAGAAGAGTCTTAAAATTTTTTCTCACCCAAACTCACCTTCCCCTCTCTTGGAAAATGAATAAGCAGTATCTCCAAGTTTAATTAATTCACTGGTAGATTCTGAGCCATCTGTATCACAAGTTAGAATAAAATATTCTGACTGGGACCTAAGGGGAACATAAAGCCATCAAGTATTTCCTCTCTGAGCCTCTGCTTGTTCAGCCCACGAGATGGAGCTGCCGAGGAGTCATGCAGGACATGGCCCTGCTGCCACAGAGCAAACCAGAGCAGGAGTCACAATCACAAACTGAACTCAGCTTAATGAATCAATCTTTAAAATACAGTCTTTAAAACTGATCAAAGTTTTCAAGTTGTTCCACTCCACATAAGAAGTAAACTTAAGGGAAACAAAATCAGCAACTCTTCAAGGGTAAAAGAAGTCCCAGATGTAATTTTAGCCCAACCAGAGAAGTCACCTCACATTCCTTTTGGCATATATAATTAGTAGGTGTCTATACTATAAAAAACCCACTAATTTCTCTACAGATACACATAAACAGTCAATCACTATGTGAAAACAAATATTCAGAATTGTTCTTACTTTTCAACTGATGAGAGTAGTGTATGTTGGGTAAGTTGATCAGCAGTGCTTTCCAGCTGCTCTTGAGATGCAATTTGAATTTCATCACTGGACAATACATTTATCTCAGCTGTTAATAACCAAGAAATAATTATTTTCAGGAAAACTACTTCTACCTATAAACTAACTATTTCCAGTATCATCAAAACAGTTCATGTGTACTATCAACATTGTAATGTTTTATCTAAAATGATGACATGTAATGTTCCCCCATGAGGGCAGGGGCAGGAAAGTAGGGGAGGTGGGGCAACTTTTATGGGAAATTTTGAAAAATTATACCACTCCCATACCCTTGTTCTGGTTATTAATAAACCTTTCTTCTTCCTCAAAAGAATTAAACTGTGGACTTACAGCTGGGAAAATCTGAGCCACTAACCCCCACTGGGTAACAAGAGTGGCAGTCTCAGGGAAAGGAAAAGCAGTACAAGCACTGAACATTCCTACTGTCCTCTTTCTTCTGTTCACTCTGAAACAGGGCAGAAAGGAACTCTGGCACCAAGTGCTATCCCCTTACTCACAGAGTGCAACAGCCAGTGGTGACAGCTCTTACCAGCTCTGAGATAGGAAGACCACTACTGCCTGCAGTAAGATGCCTCTGCAGGGCTGAGCAGCTTCTCTTCCCATTTTCCTCAAAATAACCCCTGCTATGGATCTACTCCCATGACCAACTTCCCAGGAAAGGCTGTCACCACCTTTATTTCCTAGTGGGTAAAAGGGACATTTGCTCATTGTTACAATTAAACCAACATTTCCCTGCTTGAATCCTAATCCTAAATTATTTGACTTATGGGTTGAAAAGCAACAAACAAAAGATGAATTGTCTAGAGTACGTTTCTGCCATAAGAATGAAGCAGAAAGATTATGTAAGTTTGGGGGGAAATTATCTATTTTCCTATTGTTTATGAAAACAAGGAATGCAAATATGCAGCTTCACCACTAAAATTTCTTTCCCCAGGGTCAGTTTTGTCTTTCTCTTCTCTCCATTGTCAAGGTTATGAGTAACAAAAAAAAACCAAATAAATCTTTGCTGCATTGGAAACACTTTGGGTTTACATCTCACCTCCAGTCTGAGAAGATGCTTCGCTGACTCCTCTAAGATACTCTAACAAACCATCAAATATTTCGAGGAGGTTTTTGATAGATTCCCTGTCTCCTTTCACAATGTTCTCACCTCAAGAGAAAGTAATGACACATATTAATAATTAGCACTTCACAGAAGAAAAATTCTCAAAAGCAGGCATTTTCTGTAGAAGAGTGCTTGGAAATTCTTGTAAAGGTGTCAGCTCAGAAGACACCTGGTCACTTATTTATGGCTATGTCACTTATTTATGGCTTAAAGTGTATTTTAAGTGTTCTAAATTTGCATCTTTTCAGTTCTAATAAGTGAAAGTTTAATGATGCAGTAACTGCTTCCACACTCACAAAATAAATATTCTGGGATATTTTCAGGGACAATTGGTATTTTATATTTTTCTTATACATAAAACTATAGCATGAAGCAGTCTATGGAGTGGCAGCGGGATTGCAAACACCAGCTGTGTTTGTCTCATTAAACCAAGCACTTACCAGTGATGTGAGACAAGCTGACCTGCAAATAATCCAATGCCAGGGAATCTATAACTGCTTGTACATTATGTGCATCATCCTCTTGGCTTCTGGGAGTAGCAATGAAATCTATTTAAAACAAATAATATATTTTAGACTATTTAAATGTCTAGCTTGTTGCAAGTACCTTAATGAAACTACTTTAACTTCTGCTTACAAGTAAATATTTTTTGAGTACCTTGGTGAAAAGCCCAACTATTATATGGTCCAACAAAATCTTTTATAAATACTGAGCACAAACTTAAAGCACCCCTTGGAAGATGTGAGGGTTTTATCAAGATTAAATTCAAGAACAGAGACTACCAAAGCATTTCTCCCCCTTCACTCCCAGCACACACACCTAGATCATCAAACTGGAACTGCAGTTTGTGTTAGGGCTGCTTCTTTCCTTGTCACACACTGATTGCACTGCAGTGTATTCTACTTAATTGAGAACAACATTATTTTTAGTTCTGCACTTACATTTAACAGGACTTCTACCTTCAATAGGTGCCAGTTACCTCAGTGCTCTTAAATTCTTCTGCAACTACTAGTCTGACACTTCCCACACATAACAGTTTCTAAACAAAGCAAATACATAATTGTGTAACCTTTAGTTAATTGCTGTCACTGAAGTCCAGTGGAGTTGGGATAAAGCAGGGTTAAATCATAGCTCAGCTCTTAGCAGGCTGTAAGTATTAAGCATTTTATGAGAGCATTCTTCAGTGTTACACTACTGTAAGATAAAATGAGCCAGTTCATAACCTTCAGAAGAATTATACCCATAGATAGCTTTCAAGGCTTAATTTGCCATATTTCTGTTGTGGCTATCCTCATAGCTGCCATTCACAGCAGTCCAAAGTTAAAGTAAAATTCACCAATATTACTTGAATCTTCTTAAAGAATGATAATCTTATATTTTTGTCTTTGGAAAGACACAAATACTTTAAATCCCTACATCTGTAAGAAGTTTCACAAGTTTCAATTTTATTTAGCTACAAAACACACGGAGAAAAAAATGAAAAACAGATTTAGCTCCTACCTGGTACTTTTTCTCCTAAAATTGACTCATAAAGATGAACAAACACGTCAGCACCGCATTCTGAGAGATGCTTTATGTGCTGGTTTATGTGACAGGTCCTTAAAAGATCATTGGCAAGATCAACCCAATCTGTTTAGAAGAAAAAACAATGTCAGAACCGAAAAACACAGAAATAAAGATGTAGTTATTTACAGTGAAAGGTAACCACTGTGTCTTTGGATCCACCAGAGGTGGTAAAACTCAGGAGGCTGACCCATCCATCCAAAATATTAAACACTGTTTAAGCGTACTGATAGCCCAGCTGGACTTGGGAGGTGAAAGGCACTGAAGTACCACAGGCTGAGCAGATAATTTTTTTTTCCATGTAATGAAAAACAAATTTGAATCTGGTCTTATAGCCAGGAAGGGCAAATGTTTGAGACCTCAAAAACCCAAGCTTTGATACCATTTATTAAAGATCAGAAATGACAAGTACCTTTATGGAAAAACACGAGCTTCTCTTACAAAACCAGTTTCTCTAATAGTCTTAGGCAATGACCTCGTTGCTAATGTAAATACTCCTCATGAAAGGTAAATTCTATTTTAATTAATTATTTAAGGATTAGAAGAATACAGAGGTAGCCCTGCCAAATGCTCTGTTGAGTACAATGAGATGTGCATTAATGTCTTATTTCCCCCAAATTTTGAGTCCTGAGTTCAAAGTGCTTTGAAGAACATATATTTTTAGTGATATTAAGAACTTCAATTTACTGGGAAAGGCATAAGTCACCTTTGGAAGGAAAAGAGTATAGAATTACTACAACAGGAACTAATTTGCACAGTTTTCAGTCTTCTGTACACAGGAGTGTTACTTTTCCCTTCCTCTACTCCTCCATCAGTTCCAGACATCACTTGCTATTAAGTTTCAGATACATGAAAGGTTAAAGTAGCATCTCCAATATTTTAGGCTGACGTCTTGGAAAACTTGAATTTCTGTTCATCTGTAACTTTATTAAGTTAAAAGTGTCGCCAGGAAAGGCACTAAGACAAAAGAGGGGAAAGGAGAGGTTAACGTAAAGAGCTTTAAAAGCTATAACGCAAGAAAACAACAGCTTTAAAGAGCTGAATAAAGTGGTACTGGTGATGCGAGCATCGGGGAGGTGATGGGGGAGGAGGAAGCTCTCAGGCTCGCCTCTCCCGGCTCTGCGGACACCAGGGCGGCCACTGCTCCAGGAGCAGGATCCCCTCCCCACCGCAAGGTCCGCAGGGCCAGGCCCCAGCGAGCTGCGGTCGGAACCCTCCGGGCCCCGGCCCTACCTGTGCCCTCAGCGCTGCCCATGGCGGCACCAACGGCTCGGGCCCGCCCCCACCATTTAAACCGCGGCCTGCGCGCCCATTGGGCAGGCGCCGCAGGAAGGGGCGGGGCCACGCGGCCGGAGAGGGCCGGTGCTGTCGGTCATGGCCGGTGTTACGGGAGCGGGGCGGGGTCGATCGCCTCTGTAACGCGATTGGGAACAGGCCTGGCTTTGGACTGGGAGTGACAACAGGGAGCAAAGAAAGAGCCCGTGCCCCAAAGCCCAGCCGCAGCAGCGGTCACGTGCCATTCCCCGCCGCTCCCCGGCCTCGTGACGGGCACCCCCGGCTCTGCCCGGCCGGTGCCGCCATCCCCCCGGTCCCGCGGGCCGAGGCCCCCGGGCAGCACGGGCCAGCCCTGAGGCGTTCCGAGCGCGGCTGCCGGCGCAAAATGGCGGCGGGGAAGGGGTGGGTTTATCTGTGAGGTTCCGCCTTCGTCACCTGAACGGGAGGCGGTTGTTGGCGTTTTCTCGGTAAAATAGGTGGGGAAAGGGCTGGCCTGGGCCGGGGGTGGAGCGGGGGAAAGTTCTAGAACTTGACCTTGCGGGTTGGGCCGGGATGTTTCCCGGCCGGATGCCCGTTACCGGGTGTTGGTGTTAATTGCCACGATACAGGTTTGACAGGGTAACCCGAAGTTATTTCTGTATAAAAGTAGAGCTAAAACCTTTATTAAAAATGAGATTTAGAAATGCAACTTACTATATTAGCTGCTAGCATACAGTTTTTTGGACAGGTTGTATGGTAAAAGTCATTATTTTCCTTTCTGAGCAACAGTATTCCATGCTCGTCAGGCATTCTGGGTTTTCCATGTTGAAAGAAAAAATGGTGCCCTTTATCATTAAAAAAAGCAGCAGAGGTCCCAATTTTGACTGTAAGAACAAAGGCAGCAATTAAACCTCAGTAGTGTGAACTCTAGCAGCCCACGGGTGTCATTTGTAGATCTAAATCCAAGTGCACGGACCACCTTAGGAACACAAAAGAGCTTTTGTTATGTGTAAGCAAACAGATCTGTGCTATCGAAACAAAACTAAATACAGAATTCAGTTTGCTACATACACAGCTCTGCAAAGCTGTGTTGATTTGTTTCCACGTATTGGCTCCTAATTAAGAGAACGGGAAAATCAGTGTTTAATTTAGGAGGCTGGAACAGAAAAATGAGGAAGTTTTTTTACAAAGGAAATTGAAAGGAGTTCCTTGCAGGCTTAACTGCATGTAGACAAGGCAGTGACTGGGTTTTTGTTCAGTCTTTTCAGTTCTTTAAAACCTTAGAAAGATTAAACAGCACAGTAACAGGAGCCATGAAATTATACATAAACAAAATCAAATTATGCTGTGTTAAGATAAATGCAATAGAACAAGAAAAGATAATTTGTTATTTTTACAGCCTTTGCAAAAATCTTTTTCAGACTCATCAGGAACAGGAAGCCTGTAGGGTCAGAAGGTGGAAAGTGTTAATAGGAATGTTTGGGGACAAAAATCTTTCACAATCCATATTAAGTAACTCTATATTGAAAAAAACCTGAGAGATTCCTCTATGAGAAACTTGCTGGGATAGTATTAACAAAACCAGTCAAGTTGGAGTGCTATTGAAAGAAAAAAATTAATTACAACAAAAAATGGTTGAGCAAGGTGGAATTCCAGATTGCTGAGGGTCAAACAGCTGTGAATGTTCATAAACAAAATAAGCATGATTTAGGTGTTACTTTTGAGCACAGTATCATGCAGACCTCTAGTCTTTGCAAACCTTGCTTTATTCTTAGCAACAATTTTAAAACATCACTAGAAAATAATACACAACAGATCAAAAACATCTTTTTACTTTCATTATGTAGATCGCTGTGGGGTCCAGATCTTAAATGCTGTGAATTTCTTGTCAATAAAGAAAAAAATGGCAAGAACAATTAGAAGTGTAGAATTGCTTTAAAGGGAGGAAAAATTACACTGCATCTTTGATATATAAAGGAGGTGACTTAGGATAAATTAATGTCCACGAAGAGTGTAAATAAACAGAAAGTTACTACCATTTCTACTAACTCATTGCTTGGCCCCTTGTTCTTATCCAGCAATATGTTGAAAATGAAAACAAATATTTTTCAGGTTGCATACACTGAAACTGTAAAACACATTGTCATGGTATCTTACAAGCTAAGGGCATAAATAGAACCAAAATGTGAAGAAATGGCCATCAAATGCAGTTATTTTTGTCCCAGAAAAGCCTTAAAGCACAGATTGCAAGAAGGTGGGAGGATATAAACGGGAAGTGTTGTTACGGCACTTCTCCTTCCTTATGCTATTTTCATTTTTACCCTCTCTGCCTGGAGCAGGTGGCTGCGGGTGTTTGTGCTTCAAACTTCAACTCTTGTGTGTGTAAAGCCTCAGGTCGCTGAACAATCACCTGGCAAAGCCGGGTGGGTGAACAGCAGTGTCCACGTGGGAAATTGAATGTTTTTATTCTGTGCCTTTTGAGCAGCTTTTCAGCGCTGCTGCACCTCAGATGACCTTTGACTCAGGTTACTGGCCTTGGTGTGGAATTCAAAAAGATAACACTGGTAACTTTACAGATCGATGTTTATAAATATTTCTGTTTACATATACGTTTATAAACTTTTTTAAAAGGCAATGGGTAACAGCATAAAAGAACTGGCCTGAGGAGGTTTGATGTTTTTCATCCAGCTCTCCAGGATCTGCACTTCCGGCTCCTTCTGAGAGCAAAAGTCACAGGTGGCACGGGGCCAATCTACCGTGAAGTATCAGTTATTAGTTAAAATGTTTGTTAGTTAAAAGCCCGGGTTTCTCTCAAGCTAATTCAGGAGGATTTTCACAAACAGATCTGTGATAACTGGAGGACTGCACTGCGGACATCAGGGTCCGGCTCTGCCCTGCAGAAAGTTACGAGGAGCTGAGCTGCGTTCTGAACACGCCGGGGGGCCGAAAGCCTACATACACGGAGGCTGGAAGAGAGAATTCTCCATTTCCATTTCCGTCCCCCTCAGGCCGGGACGCCCTCAGCGAGAACGAGGCTCCCGCCCGCAGTGGCCCCGCGCAGGCGCGGGCAGGGAGGGGTGGGGGTGGGGGGGCGCTCCCGGGGGGGGCACTTCCGGCCTCGAGCTCAAAGCCGGTCAGCCGGGCGCGCCGCGGCCACGCCCACGCGGAAGGGGGCGGGGCCTCGGGCCGGCTCGGGCCGCTTACATAACGGCGTGGGTGGGGCCTGCGCGTGCGTCACGCGCTGGCTCCCGGCAGCCCCCGCTGCCCCCTATATAATCGGCGTCCGCGCGGCCGGGCGCCCACAGTGAGCGGCCCCCGCCAGCGGCGCCGGATCTTGTGCAACCCTTCGCCACCCGCTCTAAAGTGACCGGAATCGCTTCGCCCACCGCCACCATCGCCATGCCCGGGTATTCCAGCGACAGGGATAGAGGGTGAGTCCGGGGGCACGGCCGGCGCCAGCCGCCGCCAGCGTCCGGACTCTGAGCCTGCCCGTGGGGCTCTCGGGGTTGTTTTTCAGACGTTTAAGATGGCGGCGGGGCGGGGGTTGGGCCCTGAGCCCTTCCCTTAGCGCTCTCGCCGCGAGGGCTGGCTGGGTGGAGGGTATGGGGCTTTTTTAGGCCACCGATTGTGGACGACTGTATCGGTTCCTTCGCCTCAGAGCACCCCCCGCGGGTGTGCGATCGCTGAGAACAGCGCGGGGGAATTCTAAATTTTTTAATTTTTTTTTTTTTTTTTTTTTTTTTTTCTTGTTGGGGAAAAGGCCCTCACCCCCCTGGGGACGCCCCCCCATCCCGGACGGTCCCTGCAGACCCGTTCCCCCCCGATGAGAGCGGCGGGCGGGCTGCAGGTTTGTGGGTCAGTGGGTTGGCTGTGCTGAAGCCTTGGGGAGCTCTCAGCAGGGCGGTTCCCCTCCCTCCCTTCCCCCTCCCAAGGCTCGGGCTGTGGCCAGCAGGAGCCGGCCGGCTCCGCTTTGTGTTGTGTAAGCGGATGTTAATGGCCGGCCCCGCCATGCGGCGGCTGAGGGGAATCAAAATGCCGGCTGTGCTGCTGCTGCCTTTGTTCCTCCTCCCCCCGCCCAGCCCCGGCTCTAAAATGGCAGCGGCTGGAAAATGTGGCGTAGACAGAAATGAGAGACAAAGGAAACAGCGCTGGCAGGAAGCAGCGGCCGCTCGGGAAGTGCTGTGTTGTGCCGGGAAGGATCGTTCGCTGCGCCCGCCCGGCCAAAATTGGGAAGCGATCGGGGCGGGGGAAGGAGCCCCGTGCTAGGATCCAGCGCACGGATCAGCGCGGCTCCGAGCTGCGAATCGGGGCTTTAGAGATCCTCCTCCGAAAGGAGGGACCGAACCTGGAATGCTAATAAAGCGCATGGCCTCGTAAAATATCGTTGTTAAAATAAGTATGTCTTTTGGGACATTAAAAAAAAACGGTTTACGGGAAAGTTATCCCAAGGTTTCATAACTGCCCCTGTCTGCCTTCAGTAATAGGTGTGTCACTGGGACGGGAAACCATTTTGATCACGGGGTAGTGCCAAGGTTTTAATGCCTTACTTTGCTTGTTGTAACTTGCTGTTTGATTGCATCGTATGGACATGGGAAAGACACGTTATTTTAGCTTGTGAATAAGAATTGTGGCCAGGCAGATGGCGGTATCTACAGCTTAAAGTATGGTTTTTGAAGTTCCAGTGTCCTGAAACTTCAGTAGGTAGAGTTTATACACATGAATTCTAAAGTCCACCATTGCAGGTAGGCTGCAGAGATGGTGGTGAAGTTGTTCAGGAAGAAGGCCAAAATGTTACTCTTGCATTCTATGTTATGTTCTTTTTCCCCAGGTTTGGAGCCCCTCGTTTTGGAGGAAGTAGAGGTGGACCTCTCTCTGGGAAGAAATTTGGAAACCCTGGGGAGAAACTTACAAAAAAGAAATGGAACTTGGATGAGCTGCCCAAATTTGAGAAGAACTTTTACCAAGAACATCCGGATGTAGTTAGACGTACTGCGGTATGTACTTCATCTGGCTCTAGCAAAAGTAAACAGAAAGTGCAAACATGTTGAGGGTCATGAGGCCCAGTAGGCACAGATGAGGTAACTTTATATATAACTTTGGTATCAGAGCTTATTTCCAATAATGGGTGTTTTGTTTTGCAGCAAGAAGTTGAACAGTACAGAGCGAGCAAAGAGGTCACAGTTAGGGGCCATAACTGTCCAAAACCAATTATCAACTTTTATGAAGCAAACTTCCCTGGTAAGTGAAGACCAACATATATATTGATTGTTCTTCAGACTAGGTTAGGGCAACATCTGAATCCATATGTTTAAATTTTGTCTTCAAGCAAATGTTATGGAAGTAATTCAGAGGCAGAACTTCACTGAACCAACTGCTATTCAAGCCCAAGGTTGGCCTGTTGCATTGAGTGGATTGGATATGGTTGGAGTGGCACAGACTGGATCAGGGAAAACACTCTCTGTAAGTTTTGATTATGGGCTGGAATACTGCTGGATTTCAGCAGTGACAGTATGGCCTAGCCTAGTGCAGGGTGAATACTACTGGGAAGAGATAGTAATGAGATTTTTTCTTTCTTCCAAACAGTACTTACTGCCTGCCATTGTGCATATAAATCATCAGCCATTCCTGGAGCGAGGAGATGGACCTATTGTGAGTATTCCTAGATGAAAGGGGATTTTAATTTCTAGGGAATGTGACTGTATTTAACAGTCTCAGTTGGCCATGCTTATAAGAGTGCATAGCTGTTCTCTTTATTCATAAAGTGGTTCCTTGTTGGGGTAGTTTTCTGAGCAGATTCTATAAAAAAGTCCTAATTGGATTGTCCTGAAAATAGTAAAGAACAGGTATAGTTGTTTGATTTGGGTTATATTTTGGAAATTGCTATCCCCTGGAAGCTAGTGACTTTTGGGTATCTTTCACATATCTTCCACAGTGTTCAGTGGCAGTTGAGATGCCATGTAACTTGGTTTGCTGGTTTGGCTACTTAAATCTACTTCAGTCATTCTGGCACTGAACTTTACACTCAAAATTAATGTCAGATTAGGATCTTTGAGTATGTATTGAACTTAAAGCTGGTCATCCTATTTCTAGTGTCTTGTGTTGGCACCAACCCGTGAACTGGCCCAACAAGTGCAGCAGGTAGCTGCTGAATACAGCAGAGCGTGTCGTTTGAAGTCCACATGTATTTATGGAGGTGCTCCAAAGGGACCACAAATCCGTGACCTGGAAAGAGGTATGGATCAGCCTTGGTGCATCTCTCTCTGGGGCAGTGTGGAAACAGCTTCAGCTGACGGGACTGTTTGGTTTTAGGTGTGGAAATCTGCATTGCAACGCCTGGAAGACTTATAGACTTCTTAGAAGCTGGAAAGACCAATCTCAGGAGGTGTACTTACCTTGTCCTTGATGAAGCTGACAGGATGCTTGACATGGGATTTGAACCTCAGATCAGAAAAATTGTGGATCAGATAAGAGTGAGTATAAATTGTTCATGCATTTATCACTATAGCAGATACATATAAATTAGTGCCACTACCCTTTTTAAAGCAAGGGCAGTGCAAGCCTGGGTAGTTTTGGTTGGGTATCTAACTTACACTGTTTATATTGATCTTGCATTGATCTGATCCTCTCCAGCCTGACAGGCAGACTCTGATGTGGAGTGCCACATGGCCTAAGGAAGTGAGGCAGCTGGCTGAAGATTTCTTGAAAGAATATGTGCACATCAACATCGGTGCACTGGAATTAAGTGCAAACCACAACATTCTTCAGATTGTGGATGTGTGTCATGATGTAGAGAAAGATGACAAGTAAGTAGTCCTTAGGGGCAAAACATTCTGTGTTTTCTGTCAGTTTTACTTTATGAAATTTGAAATGAATGCCTTATTTTGATGGATTTTTGACATCAGTCCGAGACAACTTAAAAAAGGCAAGAAATGAGTTTAAACTTGTACAGTAGAAATCAAGTCTAAGCTCTAACCATAATCTCTTAATAATAGGCTTATTCGTTTGATGGAAGAAATCATGAGTGAGAAGGAAAACAAAACAATCGTTTTTGTGGAAACCAAAAGGCGTTGTGATGATCTTACCAGAAAGATGAGGAGAGATGGGTGAGTAGTAGCTAGGACTTCAATGAGCAACAGTCTTGAGTGTGCTCTAAGACACTACAATTAGGAATCAAAACTGTTAAGTCACCAGCTGTCAGTTACAATTCCCAGACTGGAGTTTACCAGTAGTCCAGTCTTTGACTAATGAAGCCACCAAAGGAGTGCTCTTTAGTCAATTTAGGTCTGTGTTTTCAGGTGGCCAGCGATGGGTATTCACGGTGATAAAAGTCAGCAGGAGCGGGACTGGGTTCTAAATGGTGAGTGTTTCAGCAGTTTGTGCAAGTATCTAATTTGTGCTACTTAAGGAAAAAATTGATTCATTTTTTGTGTTGCAGAATTCAAACACGGAAAAGCACCAATCCTGATTGCTACAGATGTTGCATCCAGAGGTCTAGGTTAGTAAAACTCGTAATGGCACTTGCCCAAAGCTTTTAAAGAAAGTCTATTGCTTTCTTTAACCTCTGCATTTTTCTAAGTTTTCTTCACATAAAGGTGCAGTCTTTGTGGCAAGGCCTAGGCATGACAATCGGAGGACTCGAGGGGGATGGAGGACTAGTGGAAATGATCGGCTGGCTGCTTCCAGTCAAATAGAGAGGTGAAAGCTGAGAGCATTGTGTGCCAGTAATCTTCAAAAGGCAAAGATCATCCTTTAAACTACTACCCCATAAACTGTTCTCTCATGAAATAAGCAGTTTCATTCACAGTTCACTTTGCCCTGGTATTTCTCTTCTCTCCATGCTTTGCATGATTTGCCATGGTGCAGTACTGTTAGTTTTGTGCATACTGTCTGCTGTGATCTGTGGGTCTTTGAATTTCAGTGAGTTTTTTGAAATGTTGAAGAACATAATTTTAAACTTCAATGTTCAATGAAATTTTTTTCAACCATGAAATGGAGAGAGCAGCTTTAAAATGTACTAAGCCTTGTACAAATTGGTGAGTACTGGCACATGAAATCTGAGAATAAAAGTCCACCTCTCACTTTAACAAGTGGGGCAGGAAAGCAATGGCTTTTCAATGCCTTTGAAAGTCGAAGTTCCTCCACCTATACATAGTCGTCATGTCGAGACCTGCCAGAGAGAGACACATTCTCAAGTGAACCCTGGCTTCTTGGAAGCGCTTGCCTAGACGAGACACAGTGCATAAAAACAACTTGGTGACTTTGGGGGGACAGGTATGTTTTTCTTGCAGCTGCGGTTCAAAGGTCTTGGCAAGACGAGCAGTGTGGCCCCTTTTTTTTGAGCTTCTAATGAGTGTGTATGTGAAGGACCTTGTATGTTTTTACTCTAAGGTCCTCAAATGAGCACATGAAGAGGCTGCTGTGAGCTTTAGTGGCCCTACTGCAAGAAGCTTTCAGATGTCACTTGATGATTTGTAAAGGGGACACTTGAGTTGGGAATGACAAGCAAATGCACACTCCTTATGGTAAGGTTTTGGATCACAGGGTGGGTGATGAGAACGGGATCAGACGGAGTGTGCGTAACTTTTCTCTTCCACATTACTCTTGCAGAAATGGATGATTCTAACACTGTTCTTTGCAGCCATTATTCCCTTTAAAATACTCTTGTCTAATGTTTATCTTCGATTTGGCTGTTGTGGTGTGCAAAACTTTGTACCTCGCTTTTTGCCACACTGCAACACTTTACAGATGTGGAAGATGTGAAATTTGTCATCAATTATGACTACCCTAACTCCTCAGAGGACTATATCCACCGAATTGGACGAACTGCCCGCAGTACCAAAACAGGCACAGCATACACATTCTTTACTCCTAACAATATTAAGCAAGTAAATGACCTCATCTCTGTGCTTCGGGAGGCTAATCAAGCCATCAACCCCAAATTGCTTCAGCTGATTGAAGACAGAGGTTCAGGTAAGGGCCGTTCTTGATCTTGGTGCATTGTTTTCCTCTCAGAACAAAATGGAAACTTCAGATTCCACCTCCAAAATAAATCTGGAAGGTGGTTTAATTACCAGTTACTGTGACCTCAGAAGGTATTTATTACACAAAAGCAAAAAAAAAAACAGCACCCAAATGCTCCCAGCCTAAGTGGTGCACCTACAGCTAGGGCAGGCCAAAGAGGCACTTCTTACTTGCCCTGAAATAAAAGACTAGTGGACTCAGTTTTGTGACTTTGTCCTCCTATGGCATGGAAAGAGAGAATGGACCCCAGTGTCCTGCTGGCAAGGTAAAAGTCACTTTTTGCCTTGATGCCATGACTTGTGCTACAGAGGAGAGTGTATGACTCCTCAAAAGTGAGACAGCTTTATCTAACTGGAGTCCAGCAAGCACCTGGAAAGCTTTTATAGTAAGTTTGAATTGCTGGGACAGAAAATAAATGGTGTTAAGCTGAACTGAAGAGCCTTTATAATGCACATAACTTTATTGTCTCTTTCACTAGGTCGTTCCCGAGGTGACCGACGTGACAGATACTCTGCGGGCAAAAGGGGTGGATTTAGTAGTTTTAGAGAGAGGGAGAACTTTGAGAGAACCTATGGTGCGCTAGGCAAGAGAGACTTCGGAGCAAAAACCCAAAACGGGGCTTACAGCGCCCAGAGTTTCAGCAATGGAACTCCCTTTGGGAATGGCTTTGCAGCTGCAGGCATGCAGGCCGGCTTCAGGGCCGGCGGTAACCCCGCAGGAGCGTACCAGAACGGCTACGAGCAGCAGTACGGCAGTAACATTGCCAACATGCACAATGGCATGAACCAGCAGCAGTATGCCTACCCTGCCACTGGTGCTGCTCCTATGATAGGTTACCCCATGCCCACAAGTTATTCTCAATAACTTAGTGTATTTAAATGTCTCAGTTTTTCATAATTGCTCTTTATATTGTGTGTTATCAAAACAGGATAGTTATTTAAGAAATGGGAAATGCAGAAATGACTGCAGTGCAGCAGTAATTATGGTGCACTTTTTCGCTATTTAAGTTGAATATTTCTCTACATTCCTGAAACAATTTTTAGTTTTTTGTACTAGAAAATGCAGACAGTGTTTTCAAAGTAAATGTACAGTGATTTGAAATACAGTAACAGAAGGCAGTGCATGGCCTTCCAATAAAGATATTTGAAGACCGATTTTTCTTTCAGATGACAATTTTCTCAACATGTGCACAACTTTACATTAATGATATGTCAAATGTTTTTATATTAAATTCTAGAAAGGTTTCTCAACTGTGTCTGATTAAACATTTAAGCTTACACAAATACCAGCCTTGCCTTGATTGGGCTAGATTGCTTAGCATGGCAGGCTCTGCTTTGATGGGGAAGAGAATTAAAGCTGGCTTCTAAGAAAGTATTGGAAACCGTGTTCTTCCTTGTCTCACTAGCGTAGGGCCAGTTCTTGGAAAAGATCATAACTCTGTAGTGGTGTTGCTAACGAGCTGCTACAAGCGTAGGAAGCTTCTGCAGCACCGTAACCGTCGCCTTCACACGAGCATATGTGCAGACCAGGCTTGAGTGTTGTGTACCCACAGCTGCCAGGCGTTGTGAGTTAGCATGCAGGCTTCTGAGCTTCAGAGAAACGGGAAGATCTTAGTATTAAAACTTCAAATTATACTTAAACTGGTATTGAGCAGTGATTTCTTTATGGAAGTGGGGGGAGGGAAGTGGGCTGTTGGTCCATGAAGCTACCTCATGGATTTTTTAATTTTTTTAAAAGGACTTTTAATATGTGCAAATGATTCTAATCTCAAAGCAGTGCCCGTGCTGAGTGAAGCAAAGCATTTCCTTGATGAACAGAACTGGAATACGACTTGATCCTGGGGTTAAAGTGCTTAATGCTTTCAAGCACAGTGTATTAAAATACTAGTTAATGCTAACTTTCAGTTCCTCCCTCTTGTTTATTAGTAACAGTGATGAGTTTTAAGTTCAACACTTAATGTGTTCAAGGTTGAATCTACAAGATTCTTCCTGTCATTTTGAACCTGAGTTAACTTTATTTTGCACTTAGGATCTTTTTGATTAGGCTGTGCTCAGTCCTTGATTACCGTTTCCCTCTGAGGTCCAGTTTGTGATGATCTCAACCAGCCTTATCTGCCTCTTAATTATTTCCTCCTCTTCTGTTAAGTTCCATCACTTGGCAGTATTTTGTGATCCTTCACTCCTGCTTTGAGAACTCCAGCCTGGAGGCTTGGAATTGGCCTACTGCAGTCTAAAATTGCAGGTGGCAATATATTTTGGTTTGGGGCTTTTTTTTCGGCGGGGGGGGGGAGGCGGGTAGGGGTGGGGTTTTTAAAATTTTGTTTTGGAACAGTGCTTAGTGTCACCAGGGGTGAAAAACAAGGAAGTAGATTATTCATCACTGAAGTACAACTTAATGCCTAAGTTTCCAGGTCAGTTGCCTGAAACAAAATGCATTGAAAAGCTGTTTTTGTAAAGTTTGGTTTAGTTTTTTTTTTTTAGCATTAAAAAAATAGTATTTTATAGTTTGCAAATTAAAATTGAGAGGTGAGAGTCTTTAACAGTGGTGCAAAACCTAAACTGGCAAGAGGTTTCCTCTGTTTTACACTCTTCGAAAGAGCCTTTATGTGGGGCAGTGTTTCCTGAGGGGGAAAATGTAGCATTTGCACATAAAATAATGGAAAGAGATGAGCTCTAGGAAGCAGCTTCGACATTACTGCCAGTGCAACTCTGGCAGAATTGAGCTCATGGTAAATCTGCCTTCGAACTAAACTTCAAGGCAATGCTTGTGCAGGCGAGAGCAGCAGCTCCTGCCACTGACCCAGTGCCCTACTAAGGCGGCCCGTCAGTGCCGGGCCCGGGGGAGGGGGCTGCGCCGCCCGAACCGGCGCGGGGATTATCCCAGCCCGAGCCTTTCCTGCCTGCGGCTGGCGGAATGGTTCCCGCCTCAGCCCCGCCTCCTGGCACGGCCACCTGCTCGTGCTGCAGCGAGTATGGAAATTTCCACTGCACTGCCTGCGCTCTGCCAGCGCCAGCCCGAGCGGCCGCGGGGAGCCGGGGGCCTCGCCCGCGCTCCTGGCAGCGGCTCCGCCGTGCCGCCTCCGCCTGCGCTCTGCCTTCTGCCTTTATGCGCCTCGGCCTCGCTGCTGTGCGATGGGCTCCGGAGGGGCTTTTCCCCAGGAATGTCCCCGTGCAGCTGCAGCGTGCTCCGCTGATAGCGAGGGCAGTGTCTGTCCCATTGTCCTCCTCCCGGTCCCCAGTGCCGGCGAGCTCTGGCCGTCCCTGTCCCACAGGGGCAGGCCAGATGTGACCTCTGGCACGTGCGGCCTTGTTGCCAATATTGGGAGCTCGAAACGAATTTGGTTTATAAAAGAGACATTGTTTATTCTGCGCGGGGCTCAAGGCTGATTCCACGTATCAAGAACACCAAGGGGTAAAAAGTTACATCTCTTTTACAGAACCTACCTATCTAATGCACATTCTCCGCCTACCCAGAGTATGTTTATTTGTGTAATGTGATCTTACCCAATGCTTGAAACGAGTTCTTTTATGAAGCAACTTCTATTGTAAAAGTTTACCTGACAGCATTAGTTCAAAAGGCGAGAAAATTCAGTTCAAAGACGTCAATTCCTTTACCAGAAGTTATCTGACGACATCATTACGGTTACAAAAGGTGAGAAGATTCAGCCCAGGGACACAAAATTCACCTCGAAGGGTCCCTGACCTTCAGCCAGCGGTCCCGGCGAGGCGCGAGGATCCCTCTGCGCCTGCGCGCCCCCCCTTCCCGCGCGGGGCGCTGCGCGTGCGCGTACCCCGGCCCCCTCCCCCTCCCAGGCTCGCCGTGAGGGAGCGGCAAGATGGCGCTGGGCTCTCGCCAAGGCTGCCGCTGGTGCGGCCGTGCCGCCCTGGGGCAGCCGAGGCGGCGGCGAGTCCCGGAGCGGGCGGACCCGGGCGAGTGCTCAGCGCGGCCGTACTCGGAGGGCGGCAGAGCTGCCGAGGCGGCGGGAGGGGCGGAGCTGCTGGAGGTGTTCTGGCGGCGGCGCTTTCTGCGGGGCGGCGCGGGGCCGCTGCCCTGGAGCGCCTACCTGAGCGGCCGCCATCCCGGCTTCGGGCCGCTGGGCGCGGCGCTGCGCGCCAATCTGGCGGCACAGTGGTGGGACTCGGCGCTGCCCATGCGGGAGCAGGTGTTCCCCGTGGACGCCCCGCTCCACGGCCCGCCCGGCGCTCCGGGGGACGCGCAGGGGCTGCGGCTGCTGCATCCGGAGACGCTGCGCGAAGCCCTCCAGGGCTGTGGGCAGAACCCTGGCGGCCCAGCCCTGGAAGAAGTGCTGGGGGCCACGGGGGTGCTGCGGGAGAGCCTCCTGCCCGGTAGGTCCCGGGCGGCTGCGCTCAGTCTGTACCCTGCGCGAAGCAGCTGCATTTTAAGGGATTTTTCCAGCTGCGTTAGTGCGCCAGGAATGTTCCTTCTGTAGGCTGTGAATTTGTGTGCTTTTCTAGGACCTGACCAGCACAGGTGGGCAGTGGATGCGCTCCCTGTAATTTGGGGCAAAGTCCATTGAAATCAGCGTGCCCAGAGGAACCAGCCTGCTTACCCCATGTCTGCAAAACACCAATGCTAATAAAGCTAGTGGGACTGCATGTACAAACAACACTTTTATAATATGTGCTTCATTTGTTGTTGGTAGAGTTAAAACATCAAAAACTTTCCTGTGGCCACTAAAGTCAGGGCTTTGTCTTTTATAGGTGCTCTGGCGCAATATGTCAGCTGCTTAGAGCTGGTCAACAGAAGACTACCCTGTGGCCTTGCTCAAATTGGAGTGTGCTTTCATTCTGTTCCAGAAAGTGAACATTCTGTTCCCGAAAATGAACAACACAACAAAAACCTTACAAGGTAGAGTAATAGAGGAGTTAATCCCTTATCATACCTAAACCAACTGTCTCACTTTTGGATTATTTTTGAATGCTGTTTCTTGCTTTTCCCCTGTTATTTCCCAAGGTGTTAACTTGCTGCCCTTGCTGTTGTTTAAAGAATAGGCGAGAGGACCACATCTTTGCTTGCATGGTTTAGTTCTCCCAGAACTGCAGGACAGTGGCTCGATTACTGGCTACGCCAGAGGCTCCAGTGGTGGAGAAAGGTAACAGCATATCCATGGGGAATCTTGGCCTGATCCTTTATATCTCATGGGGGAAATAGTCACCCTGGTTGGTTTTATGGCATTACATTGCTGGCCTGTTGTAGGCACTCAAATAGGTGTATTTCTCGTGGAAATTGAGAAGCTACTGAAGTTGATGACAAACTTGATAAGTAGTTTATAATGTGACTTGCAGAAAGGCAAATGTTTTGTGTTTGTCAGTGATGTGAGATGAAAATGCCATTAAACAACCAATAGATTTGAGCTGTAACTTATAAAAACCTTTTGCTGAAAATCGCAGACTTCAGTTTGCATTGCAGACTTGTTTTTTGTAGTTACTATGGGATTCCTAGTAGTGATCACCTCTTACATCTCTTATTTTCAGTTTGCTGTAGGCCCGTCTAACTTCAGCAGCAGTGACTTTCAGGATGAAGAAGGCAGAAGAGGATTTAAGTTACAGTACAACTTCCCTTGGGGAATAGAAACAATAGAAACATTGAAGAACCTTGGTGATACTGAACTGTTACAGCTGTATCCAGGAGAGAAATTAAAATTACTGGTATGCTTTACTGTATTAAACATCTTTCCTGATAATGTGTGAGGGAAATGGTTTCTTTGCTGATCCAGTTGCTTAGCATGTGGCTGGCTTTTTATTCATTTGCTGCAAAAGTAGTACAGTTGATACTCTGCAGTCAGATCTTTATTTTTAAAAGCTGATAAAATAGAGTTTGGTCCTTTTTTTGCAAGGACTTCTTCAAAATTAGAAATGACCCCTGTTGACAAGACAGCTGTTGTCAGTGGCATAGCTCTTTACCTGTATCTGTGAGTAGATGTAAGCACAAACTCAGACTGTGTTTTGCATTGTTCAGTTTGCATCAAAAAGAGTGTGGAAATGTGCGGGTTTTTTCCTTGCTGTAGCTTGTTGTAGAAGTTTTTGTGGATCAATGGCTTATAAAAATGGCTTTATAGAAAAAGAGGGGTGGACCAGAGGGAAACCTCTCCACTGATTATATTGAAGAGGGACAAACCTCTAATAAATGACAATGTTTGGAGTTAGGCTGAACAGATAAAACCAGAGTAATTTTGTATTTTACCATTAAATTGTAACCTTCTCCTTCTCCTGACAGTCCTGTTGTTCCTGCTTTTGCAGTTTATTTCCACAAAATTGGGTTACCAGGGATTTCTCTGAATGTGTGGACTTACGGTCACTTGGAAGTAATCAACAAACCTCCAAAAGAAAATGCAGAGTTTCAAGTGTATTTGCCATAGATTTAAATTTATGATCAAAGTGACAGAGCAAGAAACTAATCCCATCCTGCCCTGACCTGCTTTCCCCACTGTTATAGTCTTACCTGGTTGCAGATACACTACTAAGATTGCTGGAAATGTTTTAAATAAATGTCTGTACTTTTACTGTAATAAGAGTGCTTGAGTTCAGTGTTCCATTATACATTTAAAGCAAGCAAAAAGCTTTTGGGGATGATCTTTGATGTTTTCCTACATGGGTTTTTTCTCTTCAGGGCCGAGATGGAAGGAAGAATGTCATCCCTCATGTTCTGTCTGTGAATGGGAATCTGGACCGAGGAGTGTTAGCATATCTCTTTGATTCTCTGCAGCTGGTTGAGAATCCATTAACAGCAAAGCAAAATTCACAGAGAAAGGTACCTTCATGTAGAAAATGTGAGAAAATAAGTACAACCCCCCAGACAATGTGGTATATTCGAGAATGGTAATGTCTTCCTTTCCATGTGTCCATCCTGATCCCTTCCCAACTGGTGCAGACTGAACCCTCTCACAGGTAGCAGAGGCTGGCCTCATGGCACAGCTTCTGTGATCCCTGTCAACCACATAAGCAATTTTTCTCATTTGGAGGTCCCCTTTCCTGTTTTACCCTTCTCTGTGATCAGCAGGTAGGCTCTGGCCATGCAAGGGAATGAGTTAAGAGAAATTGGAATGTAGCTGCAGTTTGTGGGAAGGGGTAACTTGTCTTTTCCAGCAGCATTTGAAAGTGGCTGAGGAAAATAGAAAAAGTGGGTCACAGGTAGTAATGGGTCCTCAAGGACCATAATTTTCTTCACTTCTACCCTGTTTTCTGGAGTTTGAGTGCTGGCTGTCAATGCCTGTTACCCAGGCAGCTGTTTTGGCTTTAAGAACAGGCAGCAGACTGGATGGTAACTGCCTGCTGGGCTGTGTCTCATCACTCTGTCTCCATTCAAGGTGATGAAGCTCTGCTAATAAATCTTCATCTCTTTTCTGGAGCTCAGACAAAATAGAGTAATTTCTGCAATGTGAATGTGTGCATGGGCTGTGTGCTCATATAAAACACAGCTTCTAATTCAGGATTTTGTGCTGTGAGAAAATTTTTGTATGTTAAGAATCTTAATTTAATTTAAAAAAAATTGCTATTTCCTAGTTCTGTTTAGACTTGTATGATAAACACATTTAGTAATCTGTTGGCTTTTGTAAATTTATTAGGTACTTAAACTTCATCCTTGCTTAGCACCCCTTAAAGTGGCCTTGGATGTAGGAAAAGGTCCAACAACAGAGCTGAGGCAGGTATGTTGTAAGAGAATATTTTAATTTTGAGCATTGTCTCTCCATATATATAATCTATTACAATTCTGACACTGTTTATATTGAGGAAAATTGTGCTGCTGCTTTGACTCCTGGAGATTCCTGGTTGTGCAGAGTTTATGGTCTCCTACTCTGCAGCTTGTGGGTCACAGCCAAAGAAATTCACTGCAGGCAGTTCCTTGTGTGGACACAACTGCTTTTGGTAGGCTGATGCTTGTCCCTTGCAAAATTAAGGAAAATAAATAACACCATCCCTTTCAGCTTCTTAATCTTTCAGAATTATCTTAATGCATGAGTCACCTGTTCAGGAGGATTTTTTAAAAGTTTTCATCTAAGTCAGTCATGAAGTTCCCATGGAAGGGGGGAAACTTACACTGGCATATTTTTAAACAGAAGTGGAGACAGAACTGCCAGGCTGTTTTCTGATTTGAGATTATTTCAGCCAAATTAACACCATCTAGAAATGTTAATACCGCACTTGTTAAGAGTTTTAATGATTTCTTTGTATAGGAGTCTCAAACCCTCAAAATCTGTCTTCTAACTTTTGTTTTTAAATGAATGTAGGTTTGTCAAGGATTGTTCAATGAACTGACAGAAAATGGAATTTCTGTATGGCCGGGTTATCTGGAAACTGGGCATGTGTCTCTGGAAAATCTTTATGCAAAGTAAGGAGAAACAGTCTTTTGGAAATTAAGCTATGAAGGTCACAGATGACTTTCTGTGGACTGCTGTTGATGCCTAGAGAGGCCACCTAGAACAGAGGCTAGACAGTGTTAAAGGAATAAAGCAGGTATTTATTTAAAAAGGCCTTCAAAGGATTTACCTTGGGCAGTGCAAGCCGTGGCTCCACCCAAGATGGACACCAAGTCACAAGTTTTCATACTTTTGTAAGTTTTGGTCCATTTCCACATTTAATTGGGTTAATTGTCAAATTACAGCTTCAGTTAATGAAATCACATCATCCCAGATTACTCCCCTCAATTTGTTTGTTTTACTTTTTGGGGCTGAAGCTGCAACGGTGTCTTTGATTCTTGGGCTGGAAAAGGATTGTTTTGTCTGACTGAGCTGTGAGGAGAACTTGCTCACCCTCTGTATGAAGTTCAGAGTTACATACCAGTGCAGTACAGAATCAGGAAAATATGAAAGCTAAAACTTAAGGCATCACTGCAAATATGCCTTTCTTCAGTAGGAAGTAATTGAATGTGGTAACTGACTGAAGGGGATCCTGAACTACAGACTTGGACTGAAGTAGTTTTATTATGAAAAGCACATATTAGATGATTTTAAAAAGCTCTTCTGTAGAAAACAAATTTCTTCAGATGAATTATAATCTTAATGAATTATAATCAGATGAATATATATCTTGTAGAACTGTTTGCCATCCTCATTCCCATTTTTGTGTTTGGTCTGGTTCCGTGTTTCTTTCTTATGTACTATTTCAAACAACCCACTGTGTCTAGTTTTGAACTTGATAGTTCTTCCAAGCCTGGAACCACTGCCATTAGTGATGTGATGGAATTGTTTGTGGATATAAAAAAACTTATTCCATTTGGGGGCTTCATGTATGGTTTGTTGACCAGGATTGAATGTGGGGCATTCTAATGTCAAAGCATCTTGATGAGTGATTTTTTCTGAGAGAAAAGAAATGCAACTATTTGTTCATGTGCAGTAAAACAAAGTCAGAAAGATAAATTCTGCTTGTACAAAAATATTCTTTTAATAGGTTACTAAATAAGATTATTTTGATATACTAAAGTAGCTAAGTAATTTAAAGAAATGTAATCAGAAAAGCAAAGAATGGCAATAAGAAAACTGGAGGTGTCACACTGGACTTAGTGCAATACAGCAAAACTAAATCTTTACTGTTTATGGTCATTTGTATGTAAGTTATCTGATTTTTTCCGTGCACTAAAAGCAGTAACAGGTGGGTTCTTCTCTCTGCAGGTATGATGAGATGAGTATTCTCTTCATGGTCATGATAAGTGATGGCACTCTAGAGAATGGAGTAGTCCAGCTGAGAAGCAGAGACACCACCATGAAGGAAATGATGCACATTTCCAGGCTGAAGGACTTTTTAACTAAGTATGTTACATCAGCCAAAAATGTGTAAACTTAAACTTGTTGAATAAAAGGATTTTCTTAGACATCTTTGCCTGAACTGGTTTCAGCATTGTCATGGACTTAGTGGTTTCACTGCAAAAACTTGGTGGTGCATGTGTTTTCTGTCAAATCTGGGTCTTCCAGGTTACCTTGGAAAAAGGGAAGAGAAAAATTTGTCCCTTATTAGCAAGGCTAACCATTGCTTTTAATATCATACTGAAAGTGCTCCATCCTAAGCTAAAAATTCAGCTTTTCTCTGTATTGCTGACACAATTGTGACCTCTGCTGGAAAATGGTATCTTTTATAAAAGACTTCCAAATCTTAAATATTTTAATAGCATCAGTATCTTTGTACTGTTTGTAGGAATGTATTTTAGTCACATGGCTTCAGTTCTTAAACATGTAAGCTACTTCATCTTGCACCTGATAAACGTAAAAAACCAGAAATATATTACAAGGAGTAACAGAGGAACAGATTTAAATAAATTGTAAATGTTTTTTAAAGAACATTTTTTGTGGACAAAATATCTGTGTGTATAAAATGGTGGAAATAGCTAATGTGTGATCATATTTTTCCTGTACCTAAGCACAATGATTAAAATCAGGTACAAGAGTTTGCAGAGATACAGAACTGCGTGTTTCTGATCTTGTCTAGATTTCCAGTGCTTGTATAGCTTTTTCAGTCCCTGTATAAAGGGCTTGAGGTTTGTGCAGCAAGGTCTGTGGCCTCTGATAGTCATTAGTGTCATGAAAAACAAGAACTTGTCTTAAAATATTCTACTAACATGGTGCTCACTTAACTATCAATGAGTTATTTGTAACAATAATAATTGCAGTATAGAGTATTTATGCTAGATGTAATCATGGTTAGCATAATGTGACTTACTAAACTCATGGAATTCTAATCTGGCTATGGAGTTGGTATTAAAACAACCCAGCAACATCTTTGTTTCCTGCCTGTAGCAGGATACAGAATTTATTTTGAAGTCAGCTGTCCCAAATTAATTTTAGCAATCTTTCTCTACTCTGAGAGCTGAAGTACTGTTCAACTGAGAAATTGCTATCCTTGCACGTACATAGAGGCCAAACACAGATCCTCTAGTGCCTAAGAGGGATGGTTTTTCTTTTTTCGTTATGCTGGACAAAAGCCTTTTGGTTATCTTATGTCTGCAAACAATCCAGTTTCTACTTTATCAGAATTGTTAAATATTCAGGAACTTAAATCTGGGTAAAAGCTTTACATGTAATTCTAAGTTTTATCTGTTTGCTTTTTCTCATAAGTTGAAGTCCTTTGATATTATAGCTTAGAGATTTTGCTTAGAAAATGAGCTACACTGCCTGTCTACAAACCAGTTAGGCCAGGAAATTGGTATCTAAATATCATCTTTTTGTGTGCAGCTGCTGGAACTTAGCATGTTTCAGGGCTGAAAAATTCTTTTAAAGTATGTGATTAGGTTAATCAGAAAAAAATTATACCTGGTACTCAGTCTCTGATGAGGACCTTTGAATAGACAGTAGAACATGCCCTCTTCCCTGCTAAAAGCCAGAATAACATAATTCATAATTGCTTTTTGAAACAGAAGAGGAATTAACATTACATCAGCAATGTGGTTACTAATAACATCTTCTCTGTGGTTTCATAATGAGGCTGTAGAATTTGCTATAGGATGATTTGTTGGGGTTTTTCTTTCTTCTTTTCCCCCCTCCTCATAAGTTTTAAAGCTATTTTAGTTTTTCCATAGTAACTAAGCAATTTCGTAAGCAATTGCAAGTGTTTAAGCCCTGCCTCCACCCAGCAAAGCCCCCTCAAAACATATTTGTGTGCATCACATATTCCAATATTATAGCTTGAGGTTTTCACCTTTTTCCTCTTCTCTTCTAATAACACAGAAATTGATGTATTCTTCTTCTGGTTTAACATGCTCTGGATTAAAGATGATAAACAGCAGTTAACTCAATTAAAAACAACTTGAATCAGACTTTTTTTTTCTGTAACCTTGGAACAAAGCAGGGAGATTCCATACTGAATATAAATCATGGAGCATCCATGGGCCTTATCAGCACTCTTATCATTGTCCTTGCAGGCTGAGACCAGGCATGAGCAGCTGCACAGCACTGAGCTGAACCAGCAGGGCAGGGAGAACTCTTACCTACTGCATGAACAGGAAGGCAGGTTTATTTGCATTTACTCTATTTGGATATTTAGAAATGGGAAACATTAATGCCTTTGCATTGCCTTTGCTATTGGTTTGTTTGGGGAGGTTCTTATTCCCTTGAAAAGAGGCATTCACATTCAAGGCAAATGTAGAAACTTGCAAATTCAGAGCATTGTGGCTGTCACGTAATGTCTTCATTATTGTGTGTTTTCTGCAATTCAAGTACTAAAATAACACATGTCAGTTGCTTTGTCTTCACCTCATAATTTCAGTTTGAACTGACTTTGAATCTTGCCACACTTAAGAAGGATTGAATAAAGAACTAAAGTACTGAACAATTTTGAACAGAATGCAGAAGCTATGCAAGTTTTATTTTGCTACAGCTTTATATAGCTCACTATTGTCTGTTAATAAATGGCCATTACACCCTTTTTTATTAAAACCTCAGTTCATTTAACCAGATGCAGTTTTGGCTGCATGGCTGTCAAATGATTCCAGGTACGGATTCTGAGGGATTTCATATAATGCCTCTGCCCAGAGGGTCAGTGGGTGTCCCAGTGATTTTGCAGTACCTGAAAAAACCTGACTGCAGGGGGTGACAGGAACTTACCAATCTCTGAGTATATGACTTCATTTTCAGACTCCTCTGCATTTACTGTTGAAGAAAGGCCAATTGAGGGCCTGGTAGACTTAAATTTTTCTGCAAATTGTAAAAGAAAAACATGTATGTGTATATATCCATATATATATATATATATATATCCATATATATATCCATATATATATATATATATATATATCCATATATATATATAAATATTTCCTAGAAATAAACAGCTTCAATGTATTTTTAAATATTTGAATATCTCAAGTAATGTTATTTTCACAATCAAAATTATTCTTTAACAAAGGGCATTTAAATAATTTCTCTTTTCAGTGAGGTCAAATTCCTTCCAGTGTTTTTGAGTATTATGTTAGCTGTTGCTTTGCCTCCCCCACCCCAGATCTTTCATCTAAAACACAGCTCAGAGATTTGGCCTTGTCAGTGTCTTGTTAAACTGCCAATGCTACTTCAGAGGAGATTCAACAACATGATAAAATACCAGGAGCTACTCTACTGAAAATGTGGTATTTACACACTGAAATATATTGACAACATAAATTACCTTTGGAAAAAGAAACATTCAGATAACTCACTTGCTTTATACAAAGGAATTACGAAAAATGGAATTGCCAGAGCAAATCCTATTATGAGTAGTAGCAGGATCAGCCCAAGAGAAATTATCAGGGGCTGAGAATGGCTTCTCTCTTCTGCCAAAAAGAAGGGAAAAAAAAGTGTTTATGCAATGAAGTGTTGTTTCATATTTTCTGTATTTTCTGTAAATTGAAATCAAGACTTGAAATTTCTTTCAGCTTTTAGATTAACTGGGGTTAATGTAACTGTTCATTGGAGTCCCAAGAGCTCTGTGGTCCAGCAGAAGGAAGGCATCTTGCTGGTGCCAGTTAAGCTCTTTCATAGGACCAGAGAGAAAAACGAAACCAGACTCTCTCCAAGGTGTGCCAGGGGTCTCTTGTAAAAGTGAGTCTTTTACAGACATCCTTCATGGTCACTTCAACTTCTGCTGCTATCTAGGATGCATGAAATTCTATGGTTTTGCATTAATTTTAAAACCTCCATTTTCTTTTTCCAATTTAAAAAAATATGCTTTGAACATCACATTGCAAGAACAAAATATCTGGCAAAAAACTTGCATAGTTAAAACATTCTGAATTTTGTGTGATCCCAGTTTGTCAACAGTAGTAAACTCTTTTCATTCATACCTGCTAATGTAAAGTTGAAAGCGTTGCTGTATTTTGTATTATTAGGAAAACTGTTATTAGCTTTGCATTTATAGGTTCCAAAGTCATGAAGGGAATCGATAAATAGAAAAATCACAGCTGCTTCCCTCTTCTGCATCGTCTTTTGGGAAGAGATTTTTTGTGTTCCTTTGAAGAATAGATATGTGATGGGAAGGGATCCGTTCTCCGAGAAACAGGACAGGGTCACGTTCTGGCCTTTCTTTGCCTGAGAGGTGGGTGAGCTCAGCACTGGTTTGGAAATTGGCTCTGTAGAAAGAAAACTGAAAAGTCTGAATCACAGAGTAAAGGGCAAGCTCCAGGCAAGACTTGAAGTGACAACAGTGGCAAAAGAGCTGGGCATGGAGGATGGAGGGGTCGTGAGCTCTGTCAGGAGAGCGCTGCCAACTCCTGGGGTAAGAACAGAAGTAAGGTTCAGCTCCTCAGTCAAGAAAAGAGATGGTTGTGTGCCCCTGCAATAACCCGTGCTGGGAAGGTGTACAGCAAGACGTACCTATGAGGGTGATGTTGAGGCTGTTGCTGTATTTTCCACCACTGGAGTTGTTATACTCAGCTTTGCACTTGTATTCCCCCATGTCGCTGGCAGAGCTGATGGTCAGGGTGAACAGTGCAGGGGTCAAGTCTGACCTGTTTAAAGCAGATACCTGCTGGTTGTGCTTGAACAGGGTGTATCTGACCGGTGGAGATCCAGGCTCAGAGAGGCAGGAGAGGGTCACATTCTGCTTCATCACCACATTCAACATCCCCTGAACCAGTACAAGCTTGGGATTGGATGGCATCTCTGGAAAGAAAAAACAACTGAGTGAGTTGACTGTACCTATGACCAAAGAAAGCCCCAGATTTTTCCCAAAATATGTTGACAACCAAGCTATGCTTATTTGTGTTGAAATGCCATTATACTTTTTCCATCTCTAATAGCAGGCAAATCAATTACTTTTCAAAACCAGAATGCAGCTTCACACATGATAAAAAGCGCGTGTGTTCGTGCAAAAGAGGCACAGGCACACAAAGCCCACAGATGTGTTCAGATGAACCAACAACTTTTGAACTACAGCAATTAAAATAATAGTAGTGTAAAAGATTAAATGAAATATTGTGGAGTATTAATTGTAGGAGTCTATAAAGTAACTTTATATAATTAGTTGAGAGGTAGCATGTGAACCTGAAAGCAAAAGCAGTATTTTATTTGTGGCTGTCTATTAACAGACAGAACTAACCTTGTGTAAGTAGACTGGACATTTGAATAGTAGCATTAAGAGCCTTGATGGTCTCTCAAATTTGTTTGCTTTCATGAACTTACACAAATGAATTTGCAATAAAAAGCTGTCTTTCCATAGAAAATGGTACTGAACTAGTCATGACTAAAATAAATGATGACGTTTCCATGGGGGTAAAAAATGTTTTAACAAGTTAAAGTAATTTTGACTTTACATACAGGTCAACAAAGAGAGAGTTATCTTTGTTTAGAAACTTTTAAACTGATGCAATTCACAGAGAGGCAAAATATTTATTTTGGCATTAAATTTTTGGACATTTTTAAATCCCTCCGCCATTTTTTTGGATAACAGTCAATCTCGGCACATACCTCAAAACCAACCAAAGAGAGCCTACCTTTGCCATTTGCAGTAGTTTTCTGTATCTGCTGAAACATTTGACCTAAGAGAAGAAAAAGAAAAGCTTTCAGACAAGGAACAATGATTCTGGTTTAGAAAGATTTGTAATATGAAAGAAACATATCCTTGGCTTACAGTAGGAAAACAGCAGAATTGCAAGAAAAAACATTTTCTGAATACTGAGCAAGAGAGCTGGTGGAGTTACATGACAGAGATCTTTGTTCTGAAGGAGATGGAGGAGTGGCTTTAGAACTTAAGGAAGTTCTAAATATGGAAACTGTGCTGATCAGTGCTGATCTTTACTCATATTTCTGTGGAGAATTTTGTCATATCCTGCATACATTTAGTCTATGGCAGGCAGTGGAATGGGCAGAGAAAGCAGTGGGGTGGGGAGCAGCAGTTTGGGACACAGGTAGATGTTGTGTCCAGCTCTCCTGAGATGTGGCTGATATGAGCAGCAGTTTCCCCCATGAGTTGTGTGGCAAGGCCATCCTGCCCTGCAGTACAAAACCAGGGAGTGACTGGGCATGGAAAAGGCCTCTAAAAGCATCAAGTTCAACCATTCCCCCAGCACTGCCAGGTCAACCACTAAATGCTGTCCCCAAGTGTCAGTCCCTCCAGGTGACTCCACCGCTTCCCAGGGCAACCTGTGCCAATGTCTGACAACCTTTTCCATGGTGAAGTTTTCCCTGATATCCAATGTAAACCTCCTCCAGTGCAACTCGAGGCTGATTCCTCTTGTTCTATCACTTGTTACTTGGGAGGAGAGATGAACCCCCACCTTTCTCCTTTTGAGTAGTTTTTCTAGCACTTTCCTGGTAAGGGAACTAATGAGATCACTGATCCATATCAAAGAGACACACATTTGCTAGAGATGATGCGAGTGATAATATAGCTGAGATTAAGGAAGTACATGGCACTGGGTGGGTTTTTAGCAGCAATATAATTTTAAAGGAACAGTCTAACAAAGTCAAATCTATGGAAGTTTTAAGGTATTAATAAGTCCAGCTTGTTAAGAAAATATTTCAGTTGAGCTTCAAATAGTAAGCTGTAGGGAAGTGAGATCTTGTACTAGAAGGTACAAATCTCTTAAAGAATTTGAGTTTGACACTACTGCATAAACAAAACTGATGACTAATTTGATGAAGTAATCAGTAATACAAAGCTACATAATGACAGTCTTGGCAAGTTGATGTTCTTTACTCTGGGCTAAGTAAATGTCAGCTGTACATGGGCAATGCCTTCTGCAGAACTCCAGGCCCTGTTGTACAATTGCTTACACAGAAAATGACTTAACAGTGATCCTTGTCTTATTTCTTTCTTACCACTTTCTGAAGACAACGAAACAAAGCCCTGCAGTCCTTCCCTGGGTCATATAGAATCCCTCCCAAGTCCTTGGCTGTTGCAGCATTGCAAAATTTCCTTACAGAACATTGTGTACATTTCCTTCCTCGTTTTTTTAAATTTGGTGGAGGTTTACTTGTTTGGGTTTGTTTTGTTTTTAAATTTAAGTCACCACCCTCCGCTCAGAAATGTTTCTGATGTGGAAACGCTGTCAGCAAACTGCAAGAGCGGAACATCTTTCCCCAGCTGTCAGGAAGCACGTGTGAAAGTGCAGCAGGCGGGGGGAGGACAGAGCTGTTTGTGCATTTTGCTGCTGTGGGAGGCTGCTTTTGTCAGAAACCTTCACAAACAGCCCTCAGGAGCCCTGGCTGCTGGTGCTCACCTGTAACCCAATGCTTTTTCTAAGAAGCTGCTTAGTTTTGTGTCTGGGTAAAGGGGAATAGTTACACAACAAAAGAGCTGTGAATTTGGCCATACTTTCTAAAAAATAAAAGTTTAGGTGTCAGAATCTCTCGTGTACAGCAGCTTTAATGGTGTGCAGGCTCCCTCAGTATGCACAGCCTGAGTGTTCAGAGAAGACAAGTGCTGGTCCAAACCCCTGTGAGAAATTTACTTCCATGGGGGTTGTTTTTCAGGCAGAGCTGGCTATTGGCTTAGGACAAAAAGGATGTTGGTTTTTTCAGCATGTGTACAGAGAGTTTTGTAGCAGCAGTAAGATACTGTGTCAACTTGGAGTTCCCTTTTTATTAGATTTGCAAATTTCCTGCCTGGAATGAATGTGGTTGTACATGTAAGGAGAACTGAATAAATTTGACAAAGAATAATGAGCAGAGCATTGCAGAACAGAAGTCATCCAGCCAAAACAAGTAAGTTAAAACCTCTGAAAGGGAAATGTGTATCACTTGGTGCTGTGACAATATTCTGCCTCAAGCAAGCAGGTGGAAGGGAATAAGCCAAACTGACCTCTCATTCACAAGGTCAGTTCTTGAACTTGAGGATGAAAATAGTGTGATAGTGTTCTGTAGTAAGGCTGTGATGGCATCACACTGTGTTCTGTCACAGGCTTCCAAGGAAATTTGTGTGTTTCAGCAGAATTATAAGAAGGATTATATATAGTTATTCCCAGTCCCAGTTTCTTATCCTGAGAGGTCCTGCATTCTGGAAGAACATCTGCTGCAGTGGATGTCTGCAAAAGGTTTGTCAGAAATCACATGGGCTGACAGTTATGTCTGGTGATGAATTAAATCAAGACTTCTGTTTTGTCTGCAAAAAGGTTTTACTGATACAGGCAGGTCACTGAATACTGGATTTTCACACTCCTACTCAAAAAGGCTGTGGGGGAAAATCTGCTGTTGATTTCAAGTACGTGGTGTTTGATTGTGAGAGAATTGTTTTTCTGGAGAACAAGTAAGAGAAGAAGAGGAAAGTATCTCTTTTCTATGCATATTTAGGGTAACTTTAAATTTCTTCTGTTAATGAATGAGGACTTTGACACAGTGAGTGCTTTTCAATTGATAGCAGATTGCAAAGAGCATGTCTGCAGGTGAAAGGAACTTTTGGGTACCCAATTTGATAAACCTAAAAAAAAAATGATGAAACACCAAAAATTTGGGTTACTAATGCATTTCTCTTGGGATAAATTCAAACATCACTGCATGAAAAGTGTTCCAGACAAATGTTTTCAGGAGTTGCTTTAAGAATGCAGGATAGAGTGCTCTGTTAGCTTAATCACTCAGCTTACTCACAGATGTAATTTTAACTTTTTTCTGGTTCCTAACCTCTGATAGAAGTTAAACTTTTTTTTTTTTCTCCGCTACAATACTTAACATATTTAATGAAAAACTGTTTAAAAAAGAATACATATTCCAGGACTGATGATATCTATTTTTCAGCCTTTTTCAAACCTCTCTTGGTGTACTCTGAGGTGTAGCTGAGGAGTATCTGCCCCTCTGTGCAGTCATCCATCAATTATATGAGGAGCAGCAATGGCTGGCTCTGTGTGGGCACCTGCAGCAGATTAGGAGCAAATCAATTCTGCCTCTTGGTTTGCACAGACTGCTGAAAGATTTTCTGTCAACTTGGATCAGCTTGTTGAATCACTACAACTGAATTTTACTCATTAAACTGATGTGGAATAATGCTTGGGGAATCATCAAGCAATATTAAAATAATGGTAAGAGAAGGAGAAATATTTCCAGGATTAATTCCCTCTGCAGCCAGAAGTTACTGACCTCTCCTCTATCACTGCTCATACTCTGATGGTTATTGCTGTAGAGCTTGAGGCTATTTTCCAGCTGCATCTGGAAATGCTGTATGTTAAGCAAAACAAGTGCAAATCCTGGTCCATTGCCAGTAAAGGGCACTGTGTGACAGTGACAGGGTGTGATGTGTGTTTCTGAACTGAGGAACTTGTTCATCCAGTAGTGGACAGCATCTAAAAATGTCCTGGAGGAGCTGAATCAGTCACACACTGCTGGCACAGAGAAAGTTTGAGGTGTTACTACAGACCATAATTCTATTGTAATCATCAATAGATTTCACATCTCTGGAAGAAGGGATTTCTCTCATTTGTTTGATAGAATTTCTGAGGTACATGGAAGTGTGTGCTGTGTGAAATACAAGTCAAGACAGATTCCTAGTACTCTTTTCAGTGTCGCACTGTATCAGTAAGGAAGCATAAAACCAAATATTAATCATTAGTTCCTGTTGTATTAAAAGTAGAACTTCCAGGGTGAAAGTGTTAGTGATATTCAGTCATTGTCAGCCTTCTGGTTCCTTTACTTTCCAGGTGTAATTTATGTTGCCATTTGGAGGAGGTGTTGGCTATCAGTCATCCTATGTTCAATTGTGAAAGGGGGCAGTGAGGGAAGCCCAGTGTGCTTCACTGCCTTGCTCATCTCCCAGCAGATGGTGCCATTGTGAAATGTAATTTATACCCAGACAAACTGGGCAATCCAGTTATTGTAAATTGTAGAACTTCCAGACTCCTCAAAAAAGGCAATGTTAATTTCTTTAATGTTCTTGTAAATATTCAAATCCATGGAGAAAAATTAATTTTTATTCTTCTCTAGGGAGGTATAAAGAGATGCTTGTAAAACAAAAATAATTGGTGCAAACATCCGACTTTCAAGAGAAGACAATATGCCCTGAAAATGTAGGTAGAAAGAAGTTGTTTCATTCCCAGCTCACCAGGGATTTGTCTAGACTTGTGAAAACAGCAATGTTGCTATAGTTTTATATCTGTGAGTATGCTGAAACAGGAATTGATAAGTAAGCAAAACAGTTCCCAGCTGTAAGAAATCAAAGCAGTTAAACCATTAAGTGTGTCAGGAATTGAGGGATTAGAAATCAGAGCTGTTCTTGATTTAGTTACTGGAAAACTTGTGTTGATTTCAGTGTAGATAGATATTGATTTCTGAATTTTTAAAATTTTTAAAATAAAATTTAGAAAAATCCTTAACATCTGTAGATACAACTCTATAGAAATCAACTGTATTTAATATCAGTGAACCTACACATGAAATTATGTGTAACCTCCATTATCAGTGACAAGATTTCTGAGCCCAAAAATGTTTAATCAATAAATCAGTGAGTTAGAACTGGAAGGCGACACACACAAAACCTTCATCTTTTCTGAAGGAAGTGAAGCTGCCATCAGGAATGGGCATTTGAGACCAGGAGTTTGGCTGGAATTGATGGGTGAGATGTGAGATGTCCGTGCTGGGGGTGGGCACTGCGGCTGCTCTTTGCTGAGAGCACATGGAAACAAACAGCTGCAGTGTGCTGGGAACTCCGAGCTCCCTTTCCTGTCGTAAGGCACTGGCTGAAAACACTCTATTTGCAGAGGGAAAAATTTGAAAATCTTATTCAGCATTTTTCCTTTAGTTAGGGAAATAGACTTTGCCTCTCATTTCAGCAAAGCTCTGTTCAGTTGCCAGAGCTGGTGGCTCTTAGGAAATGTCACATGTGAGCAAGTAGCAGAGGATCCAGCCAGTAGAAACAGGGGTTGTGAATCCCCAGATGAGGTTTAGTGTGTAAGGGTCCAAGTCATTGGCAGTAGATTAAATGTGATGATTCCCATGGGTTTCAAAGGGCATTCAGTCAGATTATAATGGCTATTCTGACTGCTTCAGAAGGTGTATTGCATTCCTGAGGTCAATCCTGCTTTTCCCATAGATATAATAGGGATTGAATAGAGTTCTTTATATGATGTGTATTAGAATAAATTTGATCTTACATCATTCAGAAATACGTATCTTGAGAGATGACAATAAAATGGCTGTTAGGAAAATATGCCTTTGTGTTACTGCCATAGGCACTTCAATTTAACTTCCTTTAGGCCAATGTGATTTCCAGCTTAAGCGTGGAAGATTGTCTCAAAATGTTCCTGTGTGTTTGAAATGTTTTCTCTCAATTTTATGTCATTTTGGCCCAAATTCCTGCAGTGGAATTTAATTCTTGGGTTTTGGTGAGTAACAGCTTGATTTTCCTCTCCAAGGCAATGTTGAGGCTTGTCAGGAATATGGCAGTTTAATCAGCCTGTAGAACTTTGGGAAATGGACTTCACTTGGGAGTGACATCTGGCAGCAGCCTCAGGTTTTGGCACTGTTAAACCTGAATCCTGAGCTATTCCATCCTAAAAGCTGGCCTTTCCACTTGAGCCTGAAACTAGCCTGGCTCTGACCTGAGTCCTGCTGGCCCTTTCTGAAGGATATTGTCCCACCTCACTCTCCTTTCCCCACCGGGGCTCAGAGGAACCTTTGTCCCCCCGTGGGAAAGACTGATGTGATTTTGCTGAGCTTTTTATATCCTGCTGAATTCTTTTACGGGGAAAGGGGGAAGGGGAAAATCTCCTTCCTTCCTATTTTTTTGTTACCAATAGCAAAAGTTGATCTACCTTTGTTCTCCACCTGCCACGTGTTCTTCTACTCTTTTCCTTTACCTGTCTCTGGGGACCATTGTTGGCAGCTGGCCAAGCCACCAGGCTTTTGTTGGTGGTTGTTTAAAACAGGCTGGGCTGAGCAGGACAAACACTATTGCTAGTTAACAGCTTAGTCTTAATTGCTGTGACTATTGTGCCATTCTGTAAAACAGCCAGAGGGGACTCTCATGCAGCCCATACATTGTTAAATAGATGAGTGTTTTCCTTCTATTTCCTTTTGTAAAATTCCACACTGATGTGGGTAATACAATCACTGAAGTAGACTTATAACTTTAAAATACTGATTTGGGGGAAAAACTACAGCTTTCATTCACCCCAGGAGAAAAGAAAGGGATTTCATAGGAACAGTGAAGCTTATGAGAACTGTCTGTCCTCATTTATGGACTTCTGTGAATGTGTTTTGTATTGTTTTATGCAGTGTTTTAACAAGCCTAGAAAATGTTGCTGGAATTAAAGGAAAGCATTGACTCTGTCCACAGGGGAAAGAACAAAGAGATTAAGAGTTGAGCACTCAGTTTTCAAGAATAACTAAATCACAGCTTGGGGAGTTCTGGGTCACACAACTTGAGAAACACTTTCTGAAGGGCTTGGTTTCAACTCATTTTTCAGGCCTTTAGGCGTCTGTCCGTATCAGGGCTGGAGGGAATGGCTTGAGTCTGACTAAATGTAGGCTGATACATTGAGAGGAATATCCTGGACAACAGAGAAGCATTCTCTGTTTCAAATTGTGTCAATGCTGCTGCAGATTTCTGCTGAGAATTGAAACTCCATCCAGTTCTTTTCCTCGGGGGTTTAAGGTTTGTGATTGTGTCCTTTGTACAGTCCTAACTGCATAAAAAAAATCTGATGCAGATCCATGTTTCTGTTATATGATGGTAGTATGAGAGATCCACCTGTCAATATTCTAGTCTCACACAACAGTACCTCTGCTTTTTGAGATAATTAGAATTTATTGTGTGACCTCCAGTAAAGCTGTCCTTTGCCACAGCAAAAATGTGAGACCTAGAAATGGAGGTAAAGGGGGAAAATGAGTAATTATGTACATCTGTTCTCTGAAAGAGTCTTCTGTTAGGATGAAGGGAAATATTTGCTCAAGTATCTGTTGAGGTCAAGTACCAAAGATAATTTTTGTTCCTAAATGGTTAATGGTGACTTAAAAATTCCCATATTGACAGGAACTGCAGGATAATGTCATTGGAACTTCTTGTTTTTTTAATACACCTTAAGAAATTAAACAAAGCAAATGCACTTGGTAGCGCCCTCAGGAAAAGTCCAGTCACTTCCTGACCAGTAATCTGCCTGGGAGCAGCAGATACATTCTCATTGTTTGCCATTTCCAGTTTCCAGTAATGGGAACGATTACTTGATGCAGCCAGTTTCTGCTGAAGATCTGGGAAAACATACAAATTTTAATGGCAAATTTTTATCAGTTTCCATAAAAGAACTAGGGAAAAAAACGTAACGTGGTTTTGGTACCTGGAGGCATCACCTCTGATAATGAATATTGCTTTATTTTGGAATTAAAGTGTCTGTTCTTCAGGAACGAGATGTATCTTGCTCTGCTGGTGATTTTGTTGCAGTGTAAGTTTGAGAACTAAATCTCTGGGTTGGTACATGTGTTTCTGGTATGTGTGGGGTTGGTTGAGGTTTTTTACAGTTTTGCATTACTGTCTCTCAATCTGTAAGCTTTGAAAATAACATTTCTTCTCTTTTTTCTTTTTTTTTTCCCAGGCTCAGAAGTTTATGCTCAGGGGAAAGGTAGGGAATGGTAGTTTTGTTTTGTTTTGTTGGTGTTTTTTATGTACAAATTTAATGTAACTAATTTAACAAATTCCACACTTGTGGGTATGCATCCATAACAGAGTTTATTTGGATTTGCTGTACAAGCTCGGTATGAAAGTTGGCTATATGAAATAATAAAAAAAAGGGTTTACTTGGTGTTTCTTGGTATAGTGTTTAAATCAGAGATGTGCTGCTCATACCTTAATAAAGGTTTTGGTGAAATCTTTTCTAGAGGAATTTTCTTGACTGAACCACAAAAGAGGTGGGAGAGAAAATTGGAATTTTGTTTTGATATGTAAAAATCCCTCTCATGCCCACAAGGAAGGAGGGAGGATAAAATTACAGAATATAAGTTAAGGGCACTGTCTCCTGGTCTTGCAAAAGAATTGATCATGTCTGAGAAGAGTTCAGAAATTGTGTTCTGAAAGGAGCATGTTTACCTTTTATCTTATCCTGCTGGGTCCCAGCACATACATTCTGCATGCTTCCTTTTTTCCATCACCTGGGAAAAATGTTTGCTCCTTGCTGTCATGTGGTCTATTCACAGGCAAAGAAATTCACAGTTTTTCACTGATTTTATGCCCCAGACTCTCTCTAGCAAGGACACATTATAAATAGCTGGGAAGTGTGCAGGACAAGGGACTTATTTAGATGCAGGAAAGTTTTTCTATTCACATAGCAATTTCTAATACAAATCCTGAACAAAACGGGCATAGCCCAAAAGTGTAAGTTCTAAAGGAAGAGAAAATGAATGAACTAATACCCCTTTCTCTATACTTATTCTTCGAGATGTGAGAATATAAATATCAATTATACCAGGAGTCTAACAGTTGTAACATTTAAACTACAAACTGTAAACATTTAAACTGTAAACATTTAAACCACAAATTATTTTTCTTGTTGTGGTTGTAAAAACAGAATATATTTCTATGCACATACATTTCTATAACATAGAATATGTATATAATATAATACTTATATAGACATATCTATATAAATACTAGCATGAACTTTATTTCTAAAAAGCACTTATCAATTTAAATTACAATATTCCTATCAAATGAAATGTAAATTTTTAAATTAATTTTTGTAATTTAAACATAGCAACTTGAGATAACTGTGTTATGTTGGACTAATTTAAAATAAATATAACTTTTTCTTTTTTATTTTCTATCAAGTTTTTACTTTCAACAGAGTTGAAATCAGGGTTCAGCCATCTGTCAAAGTGAAGAATGGAGCTCCAATGTCAATCAGCTGCCATGCTGATATTAGCAAAAATACTGATTTCCAGCTGAAGCATAATTTTACAATTTTTAAGGATGGGAAGCTTGTGTTTATGACCGTATCAGACAAAGAAGATGCATGGTATGAAATACCTGTAGCCAGATCTTCAGATACAGGAGACTATGAATGTACTGTGAAAGCAGATGGAAAGCTGGGTTTCAGTAGCTCCATCTATGTTTGGGTAGCAGGTGAGTGTTCTGTCAGACATGGCAGATGAGATACAGAGAGAGAACAACCTTACAGGGAAGGAATAATAATCAGTGCTAAACAGGGTATTTTGCAATATGTGTTTTATCCTTGGCATCACAGTACTTGATGAGATTTTGGTACTAATCCCCCATGTTAAGGCACAGAAATGAACTCAGGACCCCAAGGCTCCAGGACAGATTGGTGCTAGTCAGAAACACAGTCTGTGCTACTGTCCCCACTTTCCTGAGCCTCTGTTCCTGAGACCAGAGGAAGCATTATTTGTGAAATTGTGCCCATCCCAATAACTGTGATGAGGTTTGGGCTGATTCCTGGAAATGCTGGAAGTAGTGTACAGGGATGCTCAGAGTGTGAGAGCCATCACCGAAGTCAGCATCAGCCATAGAACACTTTTGTAGGCAATGTTGTATCAGTCTTGTTCTTTCATCTCTTACGAGAACAGAGGCCAGCTCCATCCATACACTTTCTAGATGTGTTCTTGACTGTGGGTGACATTTTCCCCTTTGGAAAGCATCTTGGAAAGAATTTGTCAGCACTGAGTAGTTACCAGATCATCTTTTGGTTCTTGCAGACTATTTTAATCTTTTAATCAGTATACATCATTCCCACAGTCATCAGAGATACTCTTTATTTTAGGATTATGCAATGTTCTGTTTATTTTCTTGTTTTCTGGTGTAAGGAATGACCAAGCCAATCCTGACTGCAGACAAAAAAGAAGTTATAGAGGGTGAAGTTGTGAAATTACGTTGTGAGCTGCCAGAAGAAGTACCTCCTTTGGAGTTCTTTTTCCGGAAGATAAAGACAAATTCAGCACCTAAGGAAAAACGTGTACCTGAACAAAACCAAAATTTTTCTGAAGTGGAATATTATGTTGAAGAGGGAGATAATATTTTACAATTTGATTGCTTTGGCAAGAGACAAGTAAGATCTGGATGGGAAACCTCACAACACAGCAACAGAACACTTGTTACAGTCAAGGGTAAGTTGCTTAACTTTTCTTTTTACATTTCTTTGCTTGCTATAGATAAAAATTGGGTCATAAATTTATATGTGTATCTATCTATCTGTATGTTTATATGTGCTCTCTTGCAGAACCATTTATAAAGCCCACTCTGATCACCAAGCCCTCCAATAATGTTACAGAGGGAGACCAAATAGAATTTGAATGCTCAACTGTGGTAGCTCAGATTCGTGACATTGAAATCATCTTCCAGAAAAACAGAACAATACTAAACAGTGTACGAGATAAGAAATTTTTGAAATACTCTACAGTAGCTACTCAAGAGGACAGTGGTGAATACCTGTGTAAGGTGGAGCAAGGAGCGGTGTCTAAAACCACCAAACTGAATGTCTTTGTGTCAGGTAAAGCCTCTGTTCATCTTAGATTTTACTCAAAATATTAATATTTAAATTTAAATTTGGCAGAACTCAGAGTCCAAGTGTAACCTCCAGATCCAAGTGGAAATTTTCTGCAAGTTAAAGGCTAGTTAGATTTTACTTTCTGATTTTTGCCCCCCTGTACTTCCCAACTAAAATAATATGCTCAAACAACCTGTGAAAAGTGGTTTCAAGCAATTGCTAAGTTTCTGTTTTCCCTGAAAGTACAATAATATTACAATAACACAATTGTTTTGTTCCCAAATTATAAACTATTTGGTATGTCCTTCATTCTGTATACTTTCAGATAAGCAGTCATATTCTTCCAGGCTCCCTTTGAATGAATCAGCTCTCTTTTTATCTTGCAGAATTATTCTCCAGGCCAACGCTGTCTGCTTCTATGACTAAGTTGGATGAAAGTAAAGATTTGATTTTGAGTTGCAACGTTAATGGTGTTCGGAAAGCCAACTTCTCTATATTACGGAAAAGTCCCAGTGGAGATGTCGTGTTGAAAAATTCTAGAGTCTTACCAATTAAAGTTAGTGTGAATGATACTGGATTTTACACCTGCAAAGCTGAAGTAAAAGGAATAGTCAAGGAGAGCGAATCTGTAAGGATAAATGTTTATGGTGAGTTGATACAGAAGCTTAGAACCACTAGGGTAGGAGGAGGATTTAAAACAGAAGCTTATACATAAGGATATCTGTTTACAGAATCAGTCTCTAGTCCATGAACTAGCAGGGTGTCTATTAGTTCTTACAACATGAATTTCTGTGGGATGTGCTTTAGCTGCAGAGTGTATTGTGATATAACCAAGTCATACTTTCCAGGGCTGGCCCTCAGAGAAGAGAGTTGGAATGACTTCCTGCTAGTCCCTAGGTTCTGCTAGGGACCAGATAAACTGTCATTCCTTACCACTTGCAGGAGCCAGGAATGTTCTACAAAACTTTCACTTTGTTCTGAAGCTCTGTCAGTGTCTGCCTTGAATCCCTGCCCTGACCCTCCAGGCAGAAAGCCAGGAGAGCTAGAGGTCATCTGCTTGGCTCTCTCCTGAGAAGCCAAGGGTTCATTGCTATAAATGCAGCCCCCTCACTGGCTCACCAGCTCTGAATACTCCAGTTCCCTCTCATGGAACAGGCACAGTGGTTCTCCAGTCTGTCGAAGGGATGAGCTGGATTGTTCACTGTGCTGCTGGAACAGGGCCCTAAGGAGGAGCTGGGTGATCCCTCTCAGGTCATACAAGGAGCAGACTTGTTCCTTGGGTCAGAACTGCTTTTGGAGTTTGGATGATCCACAGCCGTGTCACTGATCCTTTCCTTGTTTTGCTTCATATTGTCCCTGTATGCTGCTTTATTCAAAGTCACATCTGTTCTATTATCTATGCAATTGATTTTTTCAAGTCCCCCCATTTCCATTCTATCAATAAGGAACAACTTCCCAATATAGACTGTGTGTACAAACTAGCTAAATATTGTATATTCATGTTTTCTACAAAATAATACTGTGTCTTTTGGCCTTATGCAGTGTAATTTGCAACAATTTTTTTTTTATTCACCTTTTAGCTCCAGTCTCCAAGCCAACTCTTTCTGTTGTCAGTGGTTCACCAGAGGTGGTATTAGGGAAGCCTCTACAATTAATCTGTCATTCAGTGATGGGAACACCACCGATAACATTCACATTCTACAAAGGGGATGAAATTAAGAAAAATGTAACTAATGACACATATGCTACATTCTTGGATGAAGATATTGGGCTAAATGACAATGGAGGATACAAATGTGATGCTAGAAACAATCACTCCAGTGGTGTGAAAACTAGCAACATTCTAAATGTCACAGTGATAGGTAAGTCTGTTTAATTCTTCTTGTCCAGTGCCATATTTAGAGTTGAAACTGTAGCAGCAAGTGGTGGACTAAGCAAAATGGATGTGAAATGTTTACAAGTTATTGCTCACTTGATTTAAAATAATTGCCTGTCAGAGAACATTAGTCCAGGACCAGAGCAGAAGTCAATTTCTGATCTTTGAAAAAAAAGAGGTAATTTCTCTATACCAAGGAGTTTTCTGTTTTGCATCCTGGTTTAAACCCAAACTGTGGTGGTCTTAATAAGATAAACTTATGGTTAATTTTCCAAGGCTGTTTTTCTTCTGAGTTTTGACACTGAGTTGTGTATGACTAGAACAGATAAATCCAGAATTGTTGCATTTCTTCTGAGTCAGATGGATTATTGCACACTCTCCACTTGCTGAACTCCCAAACCAGGCTTTTAATACAGTATTTGCATTCACCCAGACTACAGCACCTTAGTACTCACCTTAAATTCATCACTTCCACCGTTTACTAACAGCAGAGAGAAGCCGAATGATAAAACTCTGAAGAGTTTTATCCAGGGAGATTTAAAGTCAAGGTATTTTGAAATAACAAGGTACAAATAAACAAACACAAAGCATAATCTTAGTCCATTAAAAAGTGGGTATTTCTTTGTTGGAACTGGCCTATCCCAGCTATCAGAGCTGTAGTTTGGGATATATTGTCACACTTTTTAGAAGTTCTGAAGAGAAGGTAATTTTTTGGAGCCTGGTGAGCCAGTCTTCCACATTCCACCACTGGTGAGGTGGTGACTTTGAATTCTCTGTATTCTGTCCTTTCTGTCTGTACCAGATCTGGAAAAGGACTTATCCAGAGCAAAAAGGACTTTTCCAGAGCAATTCTCTCTGTCAGGGGCTCAGTAGTAGTAACCCATGCCCTATATCTAAATCTGCTTCCTAATACAAACACAGCTTTCATGACCGGCATCTTTTCATATCAAATCTGCTTTCCTTCCTCTGCTTCTGTACCAGTGTTGCCTTAATGACTCCTTCTTTACATCTGCCTTGTGTTATCCATAGCCCTTCCCCAAACACATTTAGAATATTTCCAGAGAATTTTTCTTTGGGAATTTTAGCAAAACATTCTTCATATCTCAAACATTTTGCAAAGCTGCTGACATTCTACATGTCTTGCATCACACAATGTGTGTCCTTTTTCTCCCCTTGTAATTACAAAGGCTGAAGCTCATCTGCTCGTAGGCTAGTTCTGTGTATGCTCATATGCTTCATTTGTAAACCAGCAGACTTAAAAATTGTGGTTTGGCTATGCATATCCTTACAACTTGTTCAAATGCAAACTAACTTCTCTCCTTGGGCTTGCTATATTCTGTAACCATTGAAATTTGGGATTTGCTTATGCCTTTGGAGAACTCGTTCTGTTATCTCCTGACACCCTCTATTGTATATTAAAAGTTACAAGAATACACTTACCGCAGAGTTAGCGTAAAACAGCATAACTCTACATAACTATGAATGCAGAACTACATAAATTGCACCATAATTATTTATACAATGGAACTGCTGAGTGTATTATTTCTGGAAATTAAATCATTTGTAGGCTGGGGCCAGAGGGGCATCCAAAGGATTTTAAGGAAAGAAACTGACTGACCTCTGTGGAATAGATATAATTTCTTCCTGTGTCTGCTTTGTTTCTTCATCATGCCCTCTCTATTTCTGGGTATATAAAAATATTTACTAGAGGATGCTGTCTAGGCAGACTCTGTTCAGAAAGATTAATACTGTGCATTCAGTCTCTGTTTAACTAAGCATTAAAGCAAGTGTTTCTACAATACAATATTTTGTCATCAAAGTTAATTCTAATGGTGCTAATATTTGTTTTCTTTGTGCCTTCCTCTGTAGTGCCAATCAGGGGTGCCAGTTTGGGCAGTATTCCGTATGGAGAAGTAGAAGTTGGCAGTGATACTGCTTTCCTCTGCTCTGTAAAAGAAGGATCTTTGCCAATTGACTTCAAGTTTTTTAAAAAAACTGATCGTGAAGTTCTTCTACATGAAGTAAGGGAATATTCAGACAGAACCATATGGCACAAGAAAACAATGAAGAGGAGGGACACAGGGACTTACTATTGCATGGCTTCGAACCGAGCCAGCGTGGATGTGAGGAGCCGTCCAATAACCATCAGTGGTGAGCTCATTAATGATAAACTGCTTATTCTGTCACATTTATAGGTGAGGACATCTGATTTGAGATGTTCCTAAGTGTAACTCCATTATTGGAGTGGTTAATACCACCTTACTGGTGGTTTTTGTTCCACCGCTGGCAGAAGTTAAACAGAGAGATGTCTTTATAAACAGAGATTTTCCAGCTTACATAGGAAAATTTAGGGGATGCCCAAAAGCCAAAGGAGCAAGATGCAAACTGAAACCAAACTGTTGATGTACTGAGCTTTTGGTTACAAAGGAGAAGCTCACTAGAGAACTTGGCATGCAAATCTCTTCCAAGATCATCTTCTCCAGTGCATAAGAATTAAAATAAAAAGTCAGGGGCTGCAGAATTTGGTAGTGTTCACCTATCACTGTAACTGCTCTCTTAAACATGCTTTTCTTATTTGCAGTCATCTTAGCAGCTTGGCAGAAAGGAGTCATTGCTGCATTTGTCCTAACAGCCATGGCAGGAGCAGGAGCAGTCGCTTTGTGGTGGTTTTTGCGTAAGAAGAAAAAGGGTAATGAATGGTTCCCTTCCTTTTGTTTGGGGATAAATGTATTACAGTTAAACTTGCATTTGTCTCAGCAGCAAAGGCTTGTGGGGGTGAGGCTTCAGAGATGACTAAACACAATTAAAAGAATCTACTTAGAAATACCAGGTGACCCAAATTAGGCTGCAAATGTGCTGAAGCTTTCCAAGTATACTGGACAAAACATGTAATTAATTGTGGGCAGGCACTAGGGAAACAAAGGTTATCAAATATAGGCCAGAATTACACTGTTCCCATGCAGTCCTAGGTCTGAAATTCAGCCCCAGGCAATGTAGAGGTAGACAGGGTCTGAGGAGGTTTCTGATCTCTTATAGAGCTATAACAATTTGATTTGGGGTCCCAACTCAGATTCTTCTCTAGTCCTCATCAAACAAATTTAGATTATTAGTTTATGGGATTAGGTTTTTTCCTTCTACTCTGTAATACAATTTTATTTAGGGATTTGTCTTTTATCATTAAGGTATTTTATTAGACCTAGTTATTTCAGAAAATAACTAAACCTGATTTATACCGTGATATGCTGTACATGGAAAATTATTTGGGAAAATTTGGAGCATTTGGATGTCCCAGATTGCTTAAATTGGCTAGGTTAAAATCTGGGGTTTGGGACCTAGGGTTCTCTGTGAAAAAGAGATTTAAGGGACCTGGGAGATAGTCAGGATATAAGACGTGATCTATAAGACGTAAATTGATTTTGTGATAGCCAGGAGAAATTACTCTGACAGGAATAGACAATCACTATATTTTTGTTTTTCATTTTTACTTTCAAATTCTTTACTTGTACAGCCTATTAATAGATGTTTTTGTTTTTCTCTGTCAAGCTAAAGGGCCATCCATGGAGATGTCTGGGTAAGGTGCCTTCCTGTCTGGGTTTCGGCTGGGATAGAGTTAATTTTCTTCTCAGTAGCTGGTACAGTGCTGTGTTTTGCAATTAGTGTGAGAATAATGTTGATAACACTGCTGTTTTAGTTAAGTAGTGCTTACAGTAAGTCAAGGACTTTGCAATTTCTCATGCTCTGCCAGTGAGCAGGGGCACAAGAACCCAGGCAGGATCGTGGCCAGGACAGTTGACCCAAACTGTCAAAGGGATCTTCCACACCATAGAGTGTCATTCCCGGTACAGGAACTGGGGGGGAATTGTCTGGGAGGCATTGGTCAGAGCTCAGGGCTGGACTAGGCATCGGTCTATAGGTGCTGAGCAATTGTATTGAGCATCACTTGTTTTTCTTGAGTTTTACTCCTCTCTCGCTCTCTTCTTCTATTATTATTATTACTATTATTATTATTACTATTATGACTATTATTATTATATTTTACTTTATTTCAATCATTAAACTGTTCTTATCTCAACTGTTCTTACCTGGGTTTTACCTTTTTCCAATCCTTCTCCTCGTCCCACTGGGAGTGGGGTGGGTGAGGGGGGGTGCTTAGTTACCAGCTGGGGTTAAACCACAACAGCCCTTCATGGCACCCAACATAGGACTCGAAGTTAACAACAAATCTGACCAGTGCATGTTGAAACAGGTTTGTTACAAGCATTCCTTGTAATTTAATAGTCACTGGTCATGGTGTTGATTTGTTTGCTCTCAGAGCTGTGTTCTCCAACACCGTGCTTGCACTGCTCCCTATTGTGTTTGTTGCCTTCGGGGCAGAGCTGAGGTTGTTGTTTTAATTCACCTGGTCGGGTCTCAGCGCTGCCATCACCTTCGTGTGGGGAGACACCTGTTGGGAATTATTCACAATTACATCTTTTACCCAATACCTCGGACAACCAGCCTATGGAGGAGAGACAACTTCCCACAGCCTCCCTTTCTTCTCTAGCCTAATTACCGGAGCATTTGAGAATTAGGAAAACTTTGAATACACTTGGGATGCTGGAATCAGCATGGTCCTATTGGTAGGAACCAGCAAGTGGCTGAACATGGTTCAGCTCTTGTTTAGGGTCAAAAAATTACTTGCAGCTACTCCAACCCCCACGACAGGCACAGTGGGCACTCAAACTCCAGTGACAGGCACTGTGGCTACTCAAACTCTGGCAGCAAGTGCTGTGATTACTTACCCAGGGGTTGGTAATGTAGCTCAACCAAGAGGACCAGCCCCTGTCTGTAGCAGTTGCCCCTCAAGAAGGGAAGAGAAATGCACTGGAAAGATTGCTTGTTTATTAAAGAAGAGCAAAGCAAGGTCATAACAGGAGCAGGAGGAAGAGGCAGAACAAGAGTCACTTGATCCCTATCCCTGAGTGAGCTGCAGGATATGCAAAAGGATTTCAGCCATCATCCAGGTGAGCACATTATCACCTGGCTGCTCTAATGCTGGGATAATGGGGCTGGTGGTGTGGAATTAGAGGGTAGGGAAGCCAAGCAGCTGTGATCATTTTCTAGAAAAGGGTGAATTGACAAGGTGATTGGAAGAGCAACAGAAGTCCTCAGCCTCTGGAGGCAACTCTTGTCAAGGAAAAATATTTCTTCAAGGAAGATGTTCTGTTTCGCTCAGGCAAGTGAACCATAATGGAGAGAGGTATCCAGTACAGGAGGGAATTAGCCATGCTTAGAGGTAGATAATTTATTGTGACACAAACAACACACAGTCACTCACAGATCCAGCTGAAGTCTAATGTGCACAAACCATGTATCAGAAACGTGTACAGCAGAGTGCACCATCGTTGTACACCATCTCACTGGCAGTGTTGTCTGGAGACGCAAAGAGACACCAGTGGTGGAGGCAGTGGCCCTCCAACTCTAGTAATACACAGAAAAATCTCTTCCTCCCTTGTCCCTGCTGTGGAGAAAGTGGTTGAGAAACTCAAAGAGGAGGTGGATTCTACTCCCCACATGCATGGCTCAGAATCTCAGCTGGTAGCAGAAAGTGTTGATTGGTCAAGGGAAGATATTGAGGGTACATACGAGGGGAGACCCTGGTTTTTTCTGCAGGCCTACAGAGACAACATGAGGAAAGGGATGGAAATTCCACCTCAGCCTTACATGAATTGCAAGGAACAATAATCACAAGAGAGGGTTCTTCCAGAAAAGTTGCCACTGTGGTCTGCAGTGGGCAGTTCCTCAGACAGAGTGGAAGGGCTGATCTTACTCCTGATCCTATGGAAAGGAATTCTACTCCATTTTCACAAGAAGTGAGTTGAATAAACCTGTGAGCAAGACTAGAGGGGCTGTGCCTGCAGCCATATGGAAGAGAGGGACAGCTTTGTTCACAGGACTCTGTGGATCACGTGGCCCATAACGTCAGTCCCCCAGGAGTATAAGGCTGTAGCAGATACGGGTGCACAGCGTACCCTGACGTAATCAGGCTGTGAAGGGGAAGAGCACCACTTGTGCTTCTGGAGGGGGATTCCAAGAGCTGACAGCTGGAGCTGAAATCAACCTGACTGGGAATGTGTGGCACAAGCCAATGTGTGGCACAAGCCCCCAGTGGGACTGGCCCAGAGGTTCCATGGGTGTAGACTATCTCAGGAGCAGGTACTTCAAGGACCCAGAGGAATCCTGGTGGGCTTTCAGTACAGCAGCCTTGGAGATGGAGGAAATGAAGCAGCTGCCTGGTCCCACCTCTTGGAAGACCCTTCTGTTGTGGAGTTACTGAAGGCTGAATAAAGCAGGTGCTGGTCGCTATCACAGCACAGCCCTGGCGGCAAAACCGCGCCGAGCCTGGGACTGCGGGAGGTGCTGATCGCTGCACAGGGCATCCCTTGTTTTCCTTGGGGTTTATCTCTCTCTCTCTCTTCTTTTCATTGCTATTATTATTATTAACTTTATTTGAATTATTAAACTGTTCTTATCTGAATCCATGGGGTTTATCTTTTCCCAGTCCTCCTCCCCATCCCTTCATGGCAGGGAAGGGGTGTGAGCGAGTGGCTGTGTGATATTTAGCTGCCATGTGGGGTTAAACCACAACACCTGCTTTATGATAGTAAATCACAATATTTCTGTGTATAAAGGGTTGTAAGCCTTGCTTCACATGTATAGCTTGTTACAGCACACACCTGCAGACAATAGATGGTTGTGCTTCGTATACCACCTGCCAGCACAACAACAGGATGAGGAAATACTCTAAAAATAGCAAAAAAGGCCAGCTAAGTGAAATACAAGAATGTCAGGTCTGTATTTGAATGCATTTAAATATGGAATAAAATTGAAAATACAGAGGTCTTGAAGAAGAATAATGCAGTAGGGAAAGTTTTTGACTTTAAAGTTTCCTAGTGCTTCTCCTAAAGCAAAGGCAAAATTTTAATTATTTCATTGTTAAAGAATATGTGGCAGTCAGCATAGACAGTGACAGATCTTTGCACAGAATCATGTTGCTGGTTTTATTGACTGGTGTTGGGTAATTACATCAAATTTTATTGGTTTGTTTTTCAGTTCTCCCTTGGCTCCAAACTTGACAAGTGAAAAACTAACAAGACAGCCTAGTGATGGAAACTACTATTCAGGTAAGATATTTTGCTATAAGACTGTCAGTAAGTTGGTTTAATTAAACATTTATTTAAAGTTTTTGACTTCATAGTTATTGTTTGGATTGTGCCCAATGTTTTGGCAATACAGAGGGATACCAATAACATTGTCCAAGGTATCTTCTGTCATTTTGTCTTTGTACAGTTTTTATGAGCACGTCTTACACAGATTGGTTTGTAAATCTGCTCAGACACTTCTCCCAGGCAATCAGTTGACAGTATCACAGATGGAGAAATCATGGTAAAAGAAAATTACTTTCTGCTTTTGACACAGCTGCAAGAAAATTATTTCAGAGAGGAAATTTGAGCTGTGGCACATGGTCCTGTGATGTGGCCACAGTATAAAGATGTTAACTTGCCTGGGCACCTTTCATTGCAGGATCTCAGTGCACCTGACAGTGACAGGTGGACATGATGTTTAGAGTACCTGACATAGACAAAGTTGCCCCTTTTGAGTTCGTTAGCTAATAATTTAAAAAGCCACATTCTTCCCACCTGAATGTGTTAGGTGGGAATCTAAAAGTAGAATGTGTTATATAGAAACACAGATAATGAAAATAGGAATTGCAGCTGTGAAACTTATTTATTTCATTGATTACAATAAATAATTGTCAGCTCAACTTTGGCTTTCATATTTTAGGATCAGGTTACATTGAAGATAATGAAAACCACATGAAATCAACAGATGAGAATAAAGGTAATTCCATACTTAAACAATAGATTTTAAAAATTATTTTATAATTGAAAGTCTTGATGTTTTCTAATGGTGAGGTAGTGATGATAGGGTCATGCCTTTCTTCCCATGTCCAAAAAGACATTGGTAGGACCCTTTTATCAATTGCATTATGGACTGTAATCAGCTGTGCTGGATCCCAGGCCATCTAAGGATAGGTGGTATAAAAATACAACTTATACTCAAAATATTAAATTCTATATAACAAATATTCAGATTTGTTTAAAAAACAAGATTTTCTACAGATTTCTGCTTCTTTTACTTCTCTGTCCTTTCTTCATTTCTCTGGATCTTGAAATATTTAAGAATTAAATCTAAAAATAACCTACTATGAAATCCGAATAAAGTAATTGGCCAAATCAGTTCTGCAGAATTTCAGTCTGAATAACTGTTGTGGCTCCTTCCAGCTTTCACAGAAATGTGGTAGAAAACCATCCCCACCCTAAGAAAAAAAGAGTAGAAAGAAACAGGTGTTTCTTGTGTCTGTTGTACACAGGTAGCCAGTATCTGTCAGCCAGTGGTCTTAGTAAGTCAGATGTCTGATCATTGCCAGGATTTCTGTGGGTGTTGTGGCAGTGAAGCATTTTGAGGAGGAAGATGAGTTCCATTACAAATGTTTTATTGGGGCATGGAGGCAGCATAGGACAAACGTGCTGAAACTGGCTAATTGACAAAGCTGAAATTTGGACAATGAGAGGTGATGAAGGAGGCCATGAAAGACATAAAGATGGCTTGAAATGTGAGGAAAGTGCAGAATGGGAAGTGTCCTGCCATAGCAGCCACAGAAAACAGGAAAGTAATGGCAGGGAGAGAAAGGGAAGGGCAGCTGGAGCAGGAATATGGGAGATGCTCTGGTAATTCCCTACTCCATTTTGTGTTGTCCCATTTTTGAAGGTGTTAAGTTGCAAGTAACAGTTTTAGGCACAATTTGCATGTCCCACAGTTTCAGAAATCTGCCTTTAGTTGGTATTCTGCCCTTCAGAGTGGGACAACCTCAGGAATGGGCTGGCCTTACAACTTAGAGTAACTCCCACCTGCCATCAGTAAGGCCTGGTCCTGCACCTGTCAAAGTCCACTGGGACTTGTCCATTAATTTCAGTGGCAGCAGGATCAGGCTCACAGCTCAAATGAGGCTTGCAGTCCTACAAAGAAACATCTTCTTGATATTTTTGGGGCAGGACCTGACCTTGAGAGTGCTGAGGTGGATTACACTGAAGTTGAAGTCTCCACGCTTGATCCTCACAGAGGTAATAAACTGTCCAGCCTCTATGGTTTATGTTTGGGAGCAACTCTGGGGCTTTTGCTGTTCCCTGATGCTGGCCTGGTATTGGTGCCTGGGAATGGCAGGGTTGTGCTTTGTGTGCTGACAGTATCCTGCCAGGAGTGCTCCTAAACCTGGCTGATGCTGTGGCTCCTGTGCTGCTCTTCTTGCTGTTCTTCCCCTGGGATCATTTACAGGAGGACTGTGTGGAGCAAGGCTCCCAGCTGGAGCTGTGGCTCTAAGCAGAAGGCAGCCTGCTGTGAAATATCCATGTTAAAGAGACCAAATTCATGGAGAGCCACTTGAGGTTGCCACAGGGTAAGACAATGGAGAGAACAGAAACCAGTGGAATTTCCTCCTTTGTAAAGTAACTGGTTGAAGGGTCAAAACTGTAATTCACTTTTGATAGAGAAGAGAGACCAGTGTTGATTTAGTCTCTTAGTCTGGAGAGGCCTGGGGGCCATCCTGGATTTTGTAGTACCTTAAACAGAGAAATGAGGATATTGATGCCCAGATAACTTTGTCCTCCTCCCTGCAGTAACCAGACCTCAGAGTGTGAAGGAGAAGGAGAAATATCCATGGAAATTTATTCACCACCCAAATGTCCACTTCAATCATTCTGTGTTATCTGGAGAACTCTGATGCCATTATGGCCTTGTGTTGAAAGCTGTTAAACCTTTCAGAAATTTCTAAAAAGCTCCAAGTAGCTGAGAGTGAATAAACCCTGCGAGAGAAGTTTATGCTCTGCTCTTGCTTCTTTGCTTCAGCTGAATGAGAAGCAGACTGAGGAAGGAATGGATAAATTTCCTTTTTCCTGGTAGGAAGGACTAGTCACTTATTTAAGAGACCAAAGACATGATTGTTTAGCTGGTAGCACAGATGTTTGAGCAAGGGTGCTCACTCTTCAAGCTTAGCAGCCAAGCCCTCCCGGAACAGCCAATCCTCCTGTCCTTTCTGTTTTCACTTCCTGATATCATTCATCACAGAGTCTTCCCTGTGTTTTAAGCAGGCGATTTACCCACCTCTGCTAAATTCTGCACTGAAGGACCAGAGTTGTTGTATTCTTCTTCAGAACAGAAATAATTTTTCCGACTGTTTCTGAGTGTGCACTACAGTTCTACAGTGGTAGTGTGCACACCATTGTACAATGGTCTAAAATAGTAAAATATGATAGTGCATTATTTAAATTAAAAGCCCTATTAAATTAAATATCAACATCTGTAAAAATAGCATTTTCATCCATTCTTGATATATAACACTATTAGTGTATATCACATTAAGTAATAAGATAGTATGTATGCTCTGTAGACAGAACCCCATTAAACCACAGAATAATGTTTACTATGGTGTGTAAATGAGATCAGATTATTTTAATTGAGTGCTGCCTCATGCTACAGACCTATGCATGGCACACAGAGCACTGATAGATTCTGTAAGACGGAATTGTGCTGGAGTATACAGATATGAGCAGTTCCCTGATTGATTTCCTTTGTTGCCTCAGGACACAGTGGAGTGCTTTGGTTATGGAAATGGAAACTGCACAGAAAGTATTTAATGTGTTCCTCTCTGAGAGCATCCTGAGGATGCTGCTTGAATAGAAGGAGTTCTATGAAACCAGGTTATTTCTTGAGCTCTACACTGCCTATCACAATGAAAACAGGATGAGATTTATTCTTGGGAAAAGAGAAGCAAAGCCAAGTTCCTTAATATTCTCTTGTAATAATCATGTACACCCAGAGAGAGAATTTGGCCACAGTCTGCTACTGATACTTCTGCTATGTTGGTGTTGTTGTAAGCTTTTGTTTCCAGTCATCATATTCCTTCGTGTCTGTCTGTGGGTATGATCAGCCCTTCCTAGGGAACAGAATTTTCAGATTATCATCTTGCTCCAAATCCATTTTATACCTCTTTTGATTCCTCCTGTTTTCTGAATGAAGAGAAAGCAAATCACATTTACCTTTTCTTTGTGTACACATTGCTCATCCAGCAGCTACACACAGTCTGATTCTGCCTTTTGAGGAACTGCAGATTTCTTTGATCTCTCACCTAACCTTTATTTAATTTATCTTTCCAATCATTTGCTCCTCCTGCCACTGTTGTCAATGTCAATACTAATATTCTCAGGAGTGGGAGAATCATATTTTGTGTACTGTGAAAGGCTACTGCAATAAATGCTGCAGTATCTAAGCTGTAACAGTTGCCTTTATGTCACTTCTGGGAATTGGGATTGATTGAATGTCACTTTAAAACAAGTTGAAATTATTGTAGAAGGATGCACATCTTGTTTTTATCAGTAAAAAATTCGAACGTTTGAAAACACTGTTTTACCCTGTTCTTCAAGTCATGTCTGAGCTATCTGGTCCTTTCTGGAATACTTCTTTCTGGGATTATTAAATTCAATACTTACCAAGTTTGTATGCTTGACAGAAATATAGTGCTTGTCTTTTCAAAAGCTTAGTTGAGACAAAAGATGGGAAAGTGATTTAGACCCTTCATTGTGAATCTAAACAAAACCAAAAGCAGGGGCTAAAGTCAGATCAAGAAATATTCCTAAGTGACAAGGCAGAAACTGCTAAGCGGGACTGAGTAAGAATGTTTTCTTTATTTTAGTTTTATATCTGGTTAGTTATCTGCAGGGTGGCAACATTATAAAATTAGTGGGAACAAAATGTCAAATCATCCAAGTAATTTCTTCTGGCACATTTTTTCAGTGCTAAAACGACTTTTGGAAGATTGACAAAGGAAATAACATGGGCAGTGGCATTATATCACAATATAATGAAATGGGTATGATAAAAAAAAAAAAAAAGCAAACTAAGGAAATGCCTCAAACCAAGTCCTAGCACAGAGTCAATAGGAGTAGATTTAGGACTGGAACCTGGTAAAAAACAGTCCTAAACAAAATGAGCTACCTCTTATTAAAATTCCAGGAAGATTAATTCTTACTTCGTTGGAAACTGAATAGATCATTTAAGCAGTAGTTGGTAAGCATTTGAAATATGCCTTGAGATCTTCAAATTATTTTGCAAAAAGTTCATGGCAAAGCTGCAAGTTTGAAAGCTGTGATTAGACACTTGGGGAAGAGTAGCTGCTATTGTTTAAATTAATAGAAGTTTTGCAACTCCATTCTGATGTATTAGCTCACAGCATTTAAAGGAGGCTGAAGAGAAAAAAAAAAAAAAGAAATTAACTTTGGGAAATCAGAATGTGGAGCCAGAGACACTTGGATTCTTCAGGGCAATGCAGAACAGTAACAGTCTTAACTCTGAGTCTGCAAATCATTATGTCTGAATTCTTTAAATGTTGGGGGTTTCTAATAGCTAAAGCACAGGATTCTGTATCCAGAAATGTGAATTTATTTCCTTTTTTTTTTTTCTTTTTGCAAAGAGGAAACAACAATTACCTTTTTTTTTAATTTAACTAGAAAAATTTAACTTCTTAGTTTGTTGAAGGTCCACAGAAATTGGAGGTGACGCTGCTAGAATTCTGAGGTTTTCTAGGAGACTCAGTTTAACTGAAAGAAGTCAAATTAAAAAGGAAAGCAGATTTTCATCGGCATTTTTGTACAGAAGGTGACATCCTTCTCTCAAGACCTTTAAAGGCTGGGTTTGGGGAGGGGCTTGTATTCGCTTTTTCACACAGACTCCACAGGCTCATTGCTGTTTATGTAGCTGCTTCTTCTGAAAGTAAAGAAGTGTGCTCTGTTTAAGGAGCTTTTCATAAGGCAGACAAAAAACCAACCACACACAAAAAAAGAAGAAAAGAAAAAAAGAAAAGAAAAAGAAATGAAATTGATTCTATGCCAATACATTTTCCAGCTCCTGAACAGAAGGGGACTGAAACAGTTTATAGTGAAATCAGAAAAACTAATAATGGTAAGTAAGCTAGTGAAAAATTAAACACTTTAAGGAAATGTGTGTAGAGGTTAGGGATAAATTTGTGACTGAATATTTTATAAGACATTTAGACTGAATATTTAGAAGGTAAGTGCCATAATCAACAAGAGCTGCAGGTCACATAGGATAGGAAGATACCAACATCCAGCTACAAAATCACAGAAGCTGATAAATTGCATGACATATTCATGGTTTCTGTCCTATTTTAAGGCAAATTAGGGAGGAAAACTCCAAAGACAGAGCCTTGTTACCTTCCCAGAAGCCGGAAACCAAAGATATCAATCAGTGATGTTAATATTTGTAACATCTACTTCATCAGCCCATTTGTGCTGGATCTGCTGAACATTTGGGCCATACATCTGGATCTGAATCTAGATCCCCGTGAGGGATCAGGATTCTATGTCCTGCTATCTCAAACTGTTCAAGAGAAACATTTGTCTCTTAATTGAGCATGTTTGTCACATGCTATAAAATATTCCATTTGCTTTGGGTGTAACTCCAGCAAATATCTATAAAGCCTCCAACAACAGACTCTAAAAGCCTTTAAAGCAATATGATAATTTCAGCAGCTTCTCTAACACAGGCCTGTGTGTGGGCAGTAGCAGCTTGCTTGCAATTACTGTCTATAAATGCTCTGGCACTAATGAGTTCAGAGACAGCACGTTAAAAGAATGTTATTTCATCATAGTTTGTCAAAGTCTAAATCGGGAAGGATTTCCTCTCCTCTCTTTGTGTAAGGAAGTCTAGATTTGTAAATATTAGGGCTGCAAACTGTTCACGTTTTGTCCCCATTCAGGCTTTGTTGTGTGGCATTTTTAATTTTTGGCTGTTTGTGCTTTAATTTTCTATTTTTTCTATACGGCATTTCCCACCTCTGACACAATATTCTGTCTCTGGGGGATCATTTATGTGAGGGTCTCCACGTACTTTAGAAAACATTACTTAATTTTCCCTTGTTAGGACTTACATGGCAATTTTTATCTCCATTTTACAGCTGAATAAACAGAGAGATTAGGTCATCCATTTAAGGCAAAGTGTTTAGAGAGTGACAGCAGTGGCAAAGGAATTTTGGAATCCTTGGTGCTGTGCCTGTGTGTTGTACTTATTTTTCACAGCCTTGCAGTGAAAATCAGAGTATCTTTCACGCTTAAGAGCATGGCCAAGCACTTCATGCAGGACCACCAAGAGAAAATACACAGTTTATTTTAGGGCTGAGCCCCAAGGCCACAAATGTTCTGAAATGTTCTCCAATGACTGTGAACTGGACCTATAAAAAGCTGCAGAAGCTGCTGTATAACCCTCACCTGCTCTGCCCGGAGGGTGACTGTCACACCACTCACCAGCCCTGGTTTTGGCACAACAGAATGTGTTATGTACCAGAAGGATGTAAACTCCAGGTTGGTGCAGCAGAGCTGAAATTCCAAGAGCACTTAAAATAAGGTGGGAATTGCAGGAAAATGGGATATGATTGAAAGACTGAAGTGAATTAACCAGAGGATCTGCAAACACCCCTTAATCTTGCTGTCCACCTGCTCTTTTATGTATAACATTCTACAGTTTCAGTTATTCTTGGAAACACAATACCAGATTATTGTTTCAATCACGTCTGTTTTTCCTGACTGATACACAGGAAAAGTGTTTCAAATAGATAAGCAGTGCATCACCCAGCGATGCAGTGCTACGTTACAGTTCATGTAACACTACCCTGGATTTTTGATAGGCTGTGTGATTGTGAGGTGGCAAAGTGTAAATGAAGTGGAGGATCCCTATGAAATATTTCCTCTACCTTAATATATATTAATATATTAAATGATACCAATTGTGAAAGATGTTGAACGTGACTAGCGGGTGCAGTTGATTTACCATTCTATTCTTTGATATTTTTGAGCAAAAGCCCAGGAGTCCAACCTACTTCAGGAAGGCAGTGATTCAGACATACGTGTGCTTATGGAAATCACATGAGTTTAGGATTGATGTCAGCTACACAGTTTGACAGATTTGACCCCTAAGACCTATGTAACATTTTATTGTTATTTGTTGGTCGGTAACTATTGTGATTTAATTAGAATTGAGTGCTTCATAAGCAATTTTGTCTTATGGGGTTGTCTGTGCATTCCAGAAATTATGTGCACTAGAGAGGAAGCTGAAGAACAGTCAATAGTTGTTACATCTGATGCAATTCTTTGTGACTGAGCTAGAACATTTTTCCTCTTCATTTTTCTGACAACTCTCACTGCTGTCCCCAGTAAGGCAGATGCCATAGCAGTAACCAACTTCTGTATTTTGACTTCTATAGCTGTTGCTTGTTCATACCCAAAATCTGCCCCGTTAATCCATAGTGCCAGTAATGCTCTGAGCTTTCCCAAGCCCCAAGCTGTTGGCAGTATACTGAGCATCTGTCATTATTCCTTTTTATTTTCCTGGTGCTGGTTATGTTATCTCCTGCTTCTACCATTTGAGTGCCTCCACCACACTGTGGATAAGGGTCCCCATCCTCCCTGCTGTGCTGTTTTCTCATTCTGAGTGGCAGGACTCAGGAGCTGGTTTTACATTAGAGATGGACAGAAACAAACTGTCAAATGTACGTTTCAAATCCCAGAAGACCTACATGTGGTTAACTACCTGCAGTGGGAAAAGCAGATAATTTGTGAAATTCCATTCTAGTCAGGTGTGTTTTGATTGAAAGTCAAATAATGTCAGTCTCTGGTTGGTTGGATGCTGGATTTCCTCTGCTGTAATGAGAGTTTAAGGAGGATTCTGCTCGCTTTGTCTCTGCAAGCAAATGTGAGATAAGAAGTTGTCCTTGCATTGTTTTTGAAAGATTAGTTTAATTCAGAACCATATTTAGTGTTCAGGATATTCACCCGGGTATTGTTTTGAAGCTTTTCTAGAGCAATGGGCTGTTACTTTAGTATTTTACATAAAATACCAAAAGCTTCAAGCCTCAACTTTAAATCAGACCTTACATCCAAATGGCAGTTTGGGGAATGGTTGCAGTTAGTGCCATTCACATCAGTAACACCTTTGTGCAAAAGTCCTTCAGGCTCACCAGGATGAAAGAATTTCCTTAAAATCCTGCTTTCTCTGGCTGCTCTGTGAAAAGGCCAAAGCATACTGTGAGTCAGGAATATCCAGCCCAGTCCCAAAGCTGCTGATTTTTGTTCATAAAGAGGTGAGTTTGGATTATATCAAAATGTAAGCAAAACAGGCAATTGTCTAAATCAAGCGACAGCCAGGAATGATAAAATGGCTGTGGCCCTGCTGCCTCCCTTGCCTGTGCTGGAGTCCAGCAGCCCAGGCTGGCAGCTCTTCCTCAGGGAGGGTCAGGATGTGTCACACACTAGTTCAGCTGCCTGGGTGGAGGCTCTTTCAGGCATGATTTATTTCCATCACACCTTTCATCTTCCCAAGAGGCAGTAGGGGAAGGAAGCCCAAGCATCTCCATGCTTGTTCTTTATCTCAGTTCCAGCCCTTCCCTCAACATTGATCCCAATTCTTGGGGTAGCACAGTCCTGTTCGTGTTGCTGAGAAGAATTAGAGCCAACTCCAGCTCACAGATTTCCTCACGTTTTTCCAGGACACTTCCTGTGGAAGATGATGTTATTGGTACATTCTTGCTCCTTCAGTGAACTCTGTCTTTGCTGTGTGTCAAACCCAAAGCTCACAGAAACCAGTGATAGGCTTTGTGCTGATCTTGTATGCACTGGACTGAGCTCATTTTGGCTTATTTTAAGATAACAATTCCCAATTTCTTATTAGGAAAGTGGAAATCCAGCAAATAAAATGCAGAGCCAGCCTTTATGCTGCTAAGTCTGGAAAAATGAATTGGTCACTTGGAAGCAATTGCAGCACTGAGACAGGAAATTCTAAGAGTCCTACAGCAACCAACAATGTACTATGGAAAAATAAATATATCCCAGTGGAAAGAGGCATGAGAAATCCCCATTGCATTCAGAGGTTTGGAACAAATCTATTTGAAATCAGCTCTAGCAATCAGGAAATCTGCTCAAATACTTTCCTGCTACTGAGCCTCAGGCTTAACACCTTCATCTTAGCCAGAATTTCCCACTGCATCCTTTTCCAGCACAGAAAGAACTCACAGGGTCTGGGGATTCATTTTGTTGTTCAGAAGTCAGGTATTATGAGCATATGATAGTTGCAGGCAGTCCAAACCCATGCAAATAACTTGTCCTCTCTCCAGGATAAAACCTTTTTGGATCTTTAGGTTTCTAGACTAAGTCCTGGACCTGTGAGACGTTGATTCTGGAGCCAAATGCTTACAGTATCTTCGGCCAAAAATCAGGCAAAGCCAGATGGTTTCAGTAAGGCACAAATATACAGGGAGCTTCTGACCTTGCTTGAACCTCCAGTGCAGAGCTGGATTACATGCATGCCCCGTGTCAGAGCTGTTCCCAAGCTGCCTGCCAAGATCCCCTGATGGAAGCTACTGCTCCAGTAAAGGCCTTGGCAGAACGTTGTGTGTGTCTGCAGCTCAGCACCTTTGGTTCACAGTCTGACATCTTGGCTTTCACCAGGGCTGGAGGTGACTTGGAGGTGGATTGACAATTGCAGCTGTTTAGGCACATGTTCTCCTCTCCATAACAAGAACATAGCAACAAGAAATAGTAGAGCAGGTGGGGGTGACAGTGTCTTAAATTCCTGCTATATGTACTCCTTTGTAAAAATACGTTCTTTGAATTTAAAATCCCTTCAACTAGAAGTACTAGCAAGAGTTTAGATCTATCAGAAGTCCATAAAACCACCTACCTTTTTTAGACTTGGGAATATTTTAGAAATCACCAGTATCAGACCTTCAGCTCTGATTCCTTTCACAAAACATGGAGCTTCTATAGAAGCTTGACCAATGTTTCTGAGTGTCTAGAATCCAGCATTTCACAATTCCCCATTTTTGGCAGTAAGGGAAAACCTGGTGTTACGAAAAATCTCTCAGTTCTACACTAAAACTAGTAAAAAATTAAAACCACCTCTTTTTTTTTTCAATTTTTTTTTAAACAAATATGAAATAAAAAGATTGTGAAAAGTTTGACATAGTAAAAAATCAGCAAGAGCACTGTGTCACTGTGCCTTTATTAGTGGCTACCTGCTGGCTGCCTTGAGTAGTACCTGGTAGAAATCACCCAGGCTTCCAGCAGCACTTCCCTGGACACAGAGTGTGACATTTCCTGGCAGAGCTGTGACACTCAGAGAGCCCTGGTGCTCTGGATGTGGGTGACAGGTAACAAGGAGGCGGGATTGCTGTCACTGTGACCTCCAAGCTTTGGGTAGCCAACATCCCGTTGTTTGAAGTCTGGAATTTATACAAAATTTCTCATTTCCTCCTTCCTGTGAGAACAATACATTGTGACAGAGACTAAACGACAGCTTGTTAATGCCTCACTTCGTAAACTTTATGTATGGTTTTGTCCACTTAAAGCCAAGCTTTGATGTATCACTGGGTCAGCAGTGGTTTTGTTCAATTCTGTTGGCTTCCAGGACACAAAAATGCTTTTGAGTGTGTTCCATATAACTCCTTATTTTGTTTCCTAATGTCTAAACATATGTGTATCAATCTTGCCAAACACTGAGATGAATTTTATACTGAAATTGAGTTCATGCACTGCTGTAAGGTGCTGTAGTCATCTCAGTTTTTAGTCCTTTGCTTAGCCTGGAATTTCTGGGTAGAAAACTCCGAATGTACTGTGCCAGAGACCTTCACCTGTGTTCAGTTTCTTTGTTACTTCTGCTGACTGACAAGGGAGTTTCTAAAAGATTTTTATTAGGGTCTAATAATGGTAGTACTACTCTGCATAATGTCCTTTGTTTAGTGATTTCAGGGGACTTTTCAACATTTACGTAAGTGTTCTGCCTATGGAAGACTGATTTTGAAATTTGCTATTTAAAAATATATAATTAGAAAAAACATAGATTCAGAAACTAACCCCCATTTATATAAAAAATACTGGGAAGATTAACTCAGAGGCTCAGTTCAACCCCTTTGTTTTGAACATTGTATGAATTCCCTTCACACAGTCTCTCTCCGATAAATCTGATACACTTTCCAAGAAAATGCCCTTCAAGATTCAGCACTTACTTTTGTTATATGTGAAATATCTCAACAGAACATACAGATGAATACTTGTAACAAGACTTGAAGTCCTCTCCTAAAACTGGAGTTACTTTGAAAGGGAAAATAAATATTTATGTTTTGGTATTTGAGCATATTCTGTGAATTTCTGAATAGCTAAATCCACTTTTTTGGTAAAAAGCCTATGATCGAATCTTAAGGTCCACTGACCCTTGCTGGCCCTCAGGTTTTTCATTGGGAACAAGCTTTTTTTTATTAATAAAATGTCAGGTGTCTTTGCAAGATGTTATTTTTGCCCTGAAAACTGTATCTTCTACTGGATTTCTGCAATACATTCTTTTCCTGGCAAGGAATTGGATTAGGAAGTAAAATGCTGATGAGAACTTGCCTCTAAAAGGAAGACTCTCTTGCCCAATAACAGATTGTGCCCTCAGGAGAGACTTCTGCTCTAGCACATGATGAGGAAAGCTGCCAAACAGGTCCTGTTCAATGAAGGGCTTTGAAATGTCTCACCCCTGTACTTGGATTAAACTAGAACTTGGATACTCCTTAAAGCCCAGGGCTTTAACCTTAGATGTAGGTAGGAATTTTACATCATTGCAAAGTGAACAAAAAGGTTGAAGTACCTACACCTGTATTTTCTGGAACATAAAACTGGTCACTCTGCAAGGTGCCACTTCATAATTTATACATTGTATTTTATTTTGCAGATTCTATGGAAAACAGGAATTCTGTAAGTATTTTATGCAAGCAATTAAATATAGTGGCATGGGTTGAGATGACTGCATCTGGTGAGATGATGTTCAAGTATTGATGTGGTTTATTTGTTGCTCAGGACCTTTGCAGGACAGATATGGGGCAATCCCTTTGTATTTATTTTTACAAATCAGGCTTTCAGTCCTCTGTTTATAGAATGGTCAATTTTAGGAGTCTGTGGCAGGGGCTGGAGTTTGGTGGAGCTGGTGCACAGATCTTCCAGGAGTTTGTGTCGAGCACCTGCACAGCTTTGGGTCTGTGCCACAAACGCTGGCAGGATGGCACGAGGTGAGGCACAGGAGATTTGAAAACTGCTCTCCTGGTCAATGCATCACTGGGGACAGAGCTGCTGTTCCAGTCCCATCTGCCAGTCCCCATGCTGTGCAGTGCCAGTGAATGTGCTTGGGATGTGTCTGTTCACACACACCCTGTGATTGGAGTGCTGAGAGAGGTGAGCTCCTTCCTAAGGTGAGCAGCTGAACCAAGCAGGGATGGTGATCAGCCCAACTTGCAGATGTCCCTTCTATTCACTGTCTGTGGCTGTTTCCTCCTGGGTTTGCTTTCATCCAGTTGTAGAGCAGGTGGGATGACTCCAAGGGCTGGCAGTAAACTGAGACCTTGTAAGAAAGTTTGAAGGCAAATAGTTCTTATTGCAGAGTACAAAGCTGGGTCATAGCTGGGTTACAGCTATGCTGTTCTAACCAAGAAGTGGGAATAATGCCATTATTCCATCCATATATGGAGGATCTCAACTAAAAAATGTGGAGTTTTGTGAAGGTTCTGTAGGTGGTGAACAGCTTGATAGTGCTAAGAATCCAGTGACAAGAAATGGAATTTTTTAAAATAGAAGAAATATGTTGAATGAATGTGTTACTCTGCTCTCAGGAGAGAACTCAGAACTCACATTTCAAGAGTACTTTTATGAATGTTAGGTACGCTATCAAATCCAACTCAGACTATGCAGACGGTTGTTTTTTCTGCCACCCACTTTGTGACTTTGGAGCTTGTACTTAAAAAGAAAAAAAGGAGAGACTCATAAATAAGAATCACAATAGCACAGTCTACGTCAGCTTATGGCATCCATTTGAGTTTTGAAAGGCTCCATCAGCACTCCCATCCCCATGGGATACACAGGCAGCCCATTGTATTATTTACAGACACTGGCAGTGCACTAAAGGTCACAGATTGTGTTACAATAAACAGACTCATATTAACGCAGGCCAGGAGGGTTTATAGTGTCATTGTCTCTCTTAGTTTAAAGGTTTGTTTTTATTCTTTGCTCTCAGTTTTCTAAAAATACGTTGAGCTGAACCCTCCCCTGGGTTATACCAGGCATTCCTTGGAGAGTCATGCAGAAGAAAGTTTGTCCCTGTCCAACACAAATGAAAAAATGGTCAAGCGTGGCTGTGACAGACATGAGGCATAAGCTCAGGGATGAGGTTTTGTCTTCTTTTTTTCACAGCCTTCATAATTTCTAATGGACCTGAAGGTGTTTTATTCTTTTCCAATGGTCAAAAATTGAATAAAATATCTCTCCACAGAAGTATAATAAAAAGTCAGTGAAAATAAACTGACCACCCTGTGTGAACCGCTTTCATAATTAATTGGGCTATTAAAGCTTGCTTTAATAGACAAACCAGACAATCTATGAAGTAACGTCAGATTCAAGGAAGAAAAGGGTCAGCTGAGGGCAGTGTTTTCTTTGTGTTTCTTTTATTACTCTCTAGCAGTAGGAGGATAATAAAAGTACTTATTCTGTAAAACTAATCTCATTTTCAGAAACACCCCAGAGCAAAGTCAGTTTTATAACACTTGCACATCTTCCTTGATTTTCCTAGAAATTGCCTTATTCAGTGCATGTCTGAGACACTGTCCCCTCCTTAGAAGACTGTTCATGTATTAACATGGTAACTGTTGCCTTTCTTTGGTTATTGGTACTTGAGCAAAAGACAAAAGCCTTGTCTTCTGCTTCTTAAATTCCCACTTCCCTTCCCTATAAATCCTGTGACAAAAAGCAGCACCATCCCTCTTTTGAACTCTCCAAATAAGTGACCTAAAATTGGACTGGACAGATGAGTTTCTTTATAGATTTTCCATTCCCTCTATTTGCCTCTCAACACTTTAAAAGCCACACAGATGAGCACAGAAGAGTCAGGGAGCAACTAAGGTGCTTTTTATCATTATTTCCTTGCAACTGTTTTTTCTTTTTTTTTTTTTCAGTAGCTCATTTTCACACGTGCTTAATAACTGTGATGTATCTCAGAGGTTTGGTCCAAATGAGGAGGTGTTGATCCCACTCGTGAAAAGGAAAATGCTCCTTATAAAGTGATCAAGTGGCTTAAACTTCCTCTCCAGCTGTTCTCCTTCTTGATAGCAAAATTAAGCATTTGGCTCAGAGGTGAAGTTGTGTTTGATCTCCTGCTCCCTTATTTGTGAGTGGAAGGGGACCAGGAGCCTGGCTGGTCAGCTGGCATCTGAATCCCAGGGAATACCAGGTGGATCACTTAGCTGGCCTGTCAAAAAACTTGTAGAATTTGACTCTGTTTAGGAAGTAATAGATGTTCCAGAAGTGTGAGACAAAGGACCACTGCAGAGAGCAGTATTTTGCTAAGGGCTCTGTTTTCAGGGAGGATATGCAGCCTTTTTATTTCAGTAATGGTGGTGGAGACTCATCAGATCCCGAAGTCCTTTTAACTCCCTAAATTCCAATAATATGCATTCCATTGCTCAGACAAAGTCTGTTAACATTCAATTCTGCATTGCACTTCCAGATGTCACAGGCAGAACAGAAAACTGCACTGTGGAGAAGGAAGATGTAGCAATCATTTTAATGGTTGCTACTCCTGCTTTTGTGCATTTGCTCCTACATAGTTTCTGTCAAAATAAATATAATCCAGCAGGGAAATTTAGGAACTTGGCTTCTTCTTCACTAAGAGGCCATCACAAAACTGAGTTAAGGTTTCTAGTAAACACTGTGTACTGACACAGGTGCATTGAAAGTGTATTATGTCAAGAAAGGTGGTGGATTAGAAAAATAATCAGTCAAAGTTTGAATTACTTGAACTATATGAAGGCTCAGTTGCAGTACACTTTGTGACTGATTTGCAGTCCAGAGTACCTTGAACCTGAATGTCTTGGATTTTTAGGTCATTTAGAAAGGAACTTGAAGTTTTATGTCAGGGATTGCTTCCCTCCATCTCCTCTGTTTCAGAAATTTGTATCTTAAAGGCAATCCATAGGAAGTATTTGCAAAAGAAATGAATTACTTAAAGAGGAACTGGGAGGAGGTTTCCTTCCTGAAATCAGAGCTGGCAATCTTTCTAAGTTATTTAATGGTCCCAGTTTCTGAAAACATATTGAAGGAAATATCTTGACAATGAGATAGCCACTTCGCCAAACACTAATTGGTATTGTGTCAAATTTACCTCAGCAGTACGTTCTGACTTCATATCTCCTCCTCTCCTTCTACCTCCTAGACATATTTGTGTATTTGTTTGTTTGGTTCTGTCCTAGGGGTTCAGGAGGACTGGCAGTACATGAAGACATTGTGTACTTTTAGCTGCCTATTTGTCCAACCATGTGCCCTCTGAGACAGAAACCTGTACAGTTTACATCTCTCTGGAGGAATTTCTAGGTGTTATTTAGCTACTTTCTCTTCTTACTCAAGTGATCCCAAAAGTATTTTCTCAGTGTTAAAGGAATTCTCATTGCCAACTCCGAAGGGGACCTGTGTTTAATTGTGCACAGTAACATGGCAAATAGTTTCAGACAGGAAAGGAAGATGAAGGATGTGTCCAGTTAAAATTGGGGGGGGATTTCAGGCAGTCAGGATATGGAAAACAAGGTGATACTCTGAAATAAACACTGAATTATAAACCAGGAATTCCTCTGACTCATGGGGCGAATCCTTTGGGGGTAAGTCCACAAAAGGAATTAGGCGCCTCAGTGCTGACAGACTGAACTGTTAGGTTAGAGGCCACCATGTACCCTGAGCAGAAACTTCTTGGAGGGAGACTTACTTTGGCAGCCAATGTCAGGAAAGACTTGACAGTTGTGAATCCCCAGTGGGCAGAATTATTTCTGTCATATAATGTAAAAACAATGAAGTTGGGCCTCTCTGTGCCCATTCCCATTGGCTGGTGTAGAGGATGACTCTGTCTGCCCTTTGTGCTTGCCAGTGCCAGGATTCTGCCCCTGCTGGGTGCTGCAGATAACCCCTGGCACAGTTCTTGCAGGAACACAGTGTCCAGCAGCCGGATGCTGCATTGCTCCCTGTGAGATACCAGCCCTTAGGAAAAGGTTTTCATTCTCCTGGGACTGATCATGGGGTCTGACTGTGACAGCTAAATATCTCCTAATAAATAAGGGATCTGACTTCCAGGTGTGTTAAGTGCCAGCAGTTCCCTTAAAAATCCAACTTTTATCAACAAGCACTCACAGATGTTGGTGATTAAGAGTTTTGGCGTCTAGCTTGTAATTGTTACTCTAAATCTCCCACTGTCTTATTTCTTTTATTCTCTTATGAAGATAATACCAACATCTCCCCAGAGAACAGTATTTATTAGCTCACTGTGGAGGGTTCTAAAGGATTATGTTGCAGGACAGAAGGTAGAGGTGCAGTTATACTCACACCTTTTTTTTTTTCTCTTTTGCTCTTTTTGCCAGCAGAGAATATATGGGCATCCTGATGCTACCTAGAAGAGTCACCTCAAAGATCAGCTGGGAGAAGAAAACAAGCCAAGATGGAAGATGTTGAAAGTATTTCAAAGGCTTTGCAGCAGTTATTTATGAGTTTGCCAGACTCGTCTTTTCAAAGTTTATTTCCTTAGGAGGAACAATAGAGATGTTCCCAAAGCATTTAATGGAAAAAAATTAGGAATAAAATTCTCATAGGAAAGTGGCTCTAGAAACCACTGACCCAGGTTCTCATCTGTAATTTCTCCTGCTAATGCAATTGTGCCTTTTTTGCCTCCAATTCATCATGCTCAATGGAAACAAAGGGGGAGCTACAGCTGAGGAAGTACATTTCTACAATGCAGCAACTACTGTGATAACAGTAGGACATTGAAATATCTAAGCTTGCTTTAAACTCACAAAGCTGGTTATCAGTGCCACCACTGTGGCAGAACAGAGCTCAGCACAGCCTGGCCAGCCAGGCATGTACCTTGACATGATCTTGCAGCTTGTGCTGAGCTCCCTGTGCTGCAGCAGCTGGACTGCTACCAGGCTTGGAGCCAGCTCAGTTATAGCTCACGGGGATGTGACACTGCAGGGAGGGCCTGAGGGAAGAGTGAGCTCCAGGCTCCCTAAAAACTTGAATAACTGTCAGAGATTCAGCTTCACCAAGTGCTTCTATCAGAGGCACAGTCTTTATTCTTAGCTAAATTTTTTTTCCCCTTTAAAAGTTCTGATGCTTGTTGGTAAATTTGATGTGATAGTTCTTCAAGAAATGATTGTCCATCACAGTTATTTTGGCTGATTCTATGATAAGTCTTCATTGAGTGGATATAACACACCCAGGTCTGCAAGTTTGTACCTGAAAATGCTGTTATGTACAATCCTTATTCCTTTGATTTTAGGGAAAGATCTGAAGTTGTACTTGTGCCCAGTTTCTCCAGTATGGAATTCCATACCCATCCTTTTTCTCTATAGAATGATAAACCACTAACACAGATCTAGTTTGGACACAGGTCTAATCCTGCAGCCCATGTTTTTGTTGGCTGCATTAGTTTAAAAAAAGAACACAAATCAAGAGAACAAAAATACTGTCCCCAACCCCTTAACCAGCTGTGTTTTGACATTGCAGTTGCTCTTTTTTTCTTACTTCAAATTAAATTCCTGCAACATCTGAGTCACAGGTAAGAAGGTTCTCATTTTAATTACAAAATAGTGAAAAAGAGGCCATGGGTTTGTATATATTTATATAGTTACTGCTTTAAGCGTTGCATCAAAGGTGCAAAACCAGCAAGAAACACAAAAGGGTTTTATATCCTCCATTCCAAATGTTTAAAATTTCAAGCTGAAAAAAATACTGATTAATATCTCTAATTTGTTGTTCCCTGTGTAAGTTTGTGCACATTGTGCATTTTATTTTTCCCTGTGTTTGTATCATGAGCCTATCACAACTGACTTCATAGCTCTCTTCTGTTGACAAATGTTCTTTCAGCATCCCATGAGTGTCCATGCAAATGCGTTAGTATAAGAAATGTGAAAAGGTATTTTAATAAAGAAAACTCTGAATTGAACTTTGGACTGGATCTTGCACATTCAATTGCAATTGAATGCCTGTGAAGTTTTTTATTCATGATGAGCCACAGATCTATCGTATGGATTGGCATTTGGAAGATGCCCTCTCTGCCACAGATTCCAGGTTCTTATATCTGGAGTCAGGAACCCATTTAACAGCAGGTAAATACACTAAATTACTCTAAGAACTGAGTGGGGGAAGTGCTTGTATTCACACAAGTCTTTTACTAAATTACAAAAGTAAAAGTTCTTCCACAAACCCTTCCCAGTCTTTGGCAAAGCTTTGGAAAACACTGGGGTTTGGAAAGCTTCAGAATATCATCTGGGCATGATGGAACATCAGTGGGAGAATTTTCTGCTTGCTTTCAGCTTGTCTCTTGCCTGGAATGATCCTAAATTATTTTGGATTTAGTTATCTAATACAAGTTGTTTATCCTGCTGAAATGTGTGAACTGTCTATTTCTCAGAGTGCACTGCTTTGAGCTCTTCTGTTTTGTCTTGCAGATAACAAAAGTATTTCAGAGTATGGGACAATAATTAGCAGACATCACCAGTGAAGAGAAGGTAAATGGGCCCATGAGCAAACAACTACACAAGGAGTCCTGATATGAGCATGTGCCAAACAAGCCTCATGATCCCATTGGAAATATTTGGGAAGTAAGTCTTGAATCTGTTACCAAACAAATCAAAGCTCAGATTGGAACTGAACACATTATTGAAAACAACAACAACAACAACAAAAAAGAGATTTCTGTGTTGTCACCAAGTTGAGCTCAGCAAATAGAAAATGAGGTGTGTTGGTAAATATTTACTTTTTGAGCAGAGTAAAAAGATGGCACATGCCCAGGTCCCTTGTTCCATTCCCTGCCCGAGGAGTTCCTCCACATCCAGCTTCCACTCCGCTTCTTCGGGAGGAACCTTACCCAGCCCCAGGTGGGGGTAACTTCAGAATGTTTTTCCTATTGCAGAGCAGAGGCTTTAGAGGTGACACAGAAATGTCTGAATCAAGTCCTCTCCTCCTCTCCACGGTTACTTTCCTTTTCCATTCGCAGCCGAGCAGCACTGCGAGTTTCTCGGTGTAACGGGAGTTCCCCGGTTTAACCCGAGTTCCCCGGTTTAACCCGAGTTCTCCAGTGTAACGGGAGTTCCCCGGTATAACCCGAGTTCTCCGGTTTAACCCGAGTTCCCCGGTATAACCCGAGTTCCCCGGTTTAACCCGAGTTCCCCGGTATAACCCGAGTTCCCCGGTTTAACCCGAGTTCCCCGGTTTAACCCGAGTTTCCCGGTGTAACCCGAGTTCCCCGGTATAACCCGAGTTCCCCGGTTTAACCCGAGTTCCCCGGTGTAACCCGAGTTTCCCGGTGTAACGCGAACCTAACGCGAGCTCCGTGCGGGGCCGGGCGGAGCCGGGGCCGCCCGCGGGGTCCCGGAGCCGCGGCCGGAGCCGGGCTGACCCCTGCTGGGCTGCGGGGGCACTGCTGGGGCCCGACTCTTCCATCGAACGATAAAATGGAGCCGGGGGAATTTTTTATTGCTCTGCCCGTCTCTTCCCGGCCTCCGCCACTCCTAAAGAGCAGTGTCCTAATGCTGTGTAAACCTGCCACCGCGGCTTCTTCCTCTCTCCTGTAGGGCAGTGAATTGTTTGTGAATGCTGGGGCACTGCTTTGAGCAGTTCCTGATAAACCTCAGTATTTATTTACTTTTCTGCGGTGGTGTTCCACCTGCTGCTTTGTGAGTTTGGTTCAAGCTTTTTGTGCTCGTCACTGAGCTGTCTTGAGCCCCAGGTTTTGGGGGCAGGAGAGATGGCACTGTCAAACTGAGTACAGCCCATCTCATGCAAGGAGAGGGCTGGCACAGGGAAAAAAAACAAAGTTTGAGAAAAATAGATGTATCAAATGGAAAAAAAAAACCCCACCAATAAAACTAGAAATCAAACTGAATGCAATAAAGTATCAGTACAGATTTAAAATGCTGGCACATTTTGTTGTTTAGAATTTCAAGGCCTTTCTGAATAGGTGAAAGCACAATAAAAATCACTTCTGCAGTTATTTGGGAGGTAATAAGCAATTTGACATATCTAAGGAATCACAAAAAGTGGGGCTTATTGCCTTCATGCTATGAAATGTTCCACTGTAAATCACAAGTGCTCCCATTAGAGTTGAGCAGTCATGAGAATGTAGCTTTCATGGGAGGTTTCAGCTAAAAGTAAGCATTTATATTTATATAGGTAATTTATTTTCGCACCAGCCACAAACATGCTGAGTGGGAAGGCTGAAAAAATGCTCACTATTACAGGAAATAATCACTGTAGTTAAATTTTAAACGTAATAGCAAAAGAAATCACAGTTTCCTCAGGGAGGGTGTCACTGCAAAGTTGGAGGACAGAACAGCAGCATGAAAGAAATGAAAATAAATGAAAGATTAAGCTGCAAAAGGGCAAGGCTGTGACTGCAAAGACTCTCAGACTCTGCCCCCATCAGCCTGGATCTGGTCTGTGTGTAGCTCTAATGGTGGTTGTTAGAAATGGACCTCACACTGTTTGGACCACATTCCTGTGGTTAAGAGGAATTCAGATCCAACAGGTATTGTCTGAGGAGAAATTGCACGACTAAACTGTTAGTCATAGTAAAGATGGATTCTGCCTCTGAAATGAATAGATTAGCAATGTATTTCTGTGTAATCCTGAAAGTGTAAGAGTGGGAGATGAAATCAGGGTCTCCTTTGGGGCAATGATAAAAAATATAACAATTTTTTCACTGAACGAAAACTAGAAGTGACCAGTGTGACAGCTCATTGTCCTCTGGTTACTGTCCTGATTTTTCTGTAGTTGTCTTTTTGTTTTAATGTTTTACTCAGGAGATAAAAGGAGATCTTGGCATGAAGGTTCATTACAGTGAAGAAAGAAAATTAAAAGAAGATGAAATGAGGGACAGAGGGGAATGAGAAGGGCTGGTAGAGAGAAATCCTCCAGACTGTGGAAGGTTTGGAAGAAACAACCCATCAGTCCAGTCACCTTAACAGCTTCACACTTCATGGTGTTGGTGCTGCTCTGGGGAGTGTGCTTGACAGAATCAGCACTGTGGAGGTGGCTTGTCCCAAACTTTCCTGTGTTTATCATTGTCGGGTGACCACTAGGAGAAGCAGAAAATATATGTGTTAACAAAAAGTCCAGTTGCAGGTAATGGCACCACTGACCCAGGTTTCTGCTGCTCCCAGTGTGTCAGTCCTGGATGGGGATGTGGGGTCCTAAGGCACTAAGGCACCTGTGTGATGCACCAGCCTGGGAATGTGTGCTTCAAAAGAAAATATCCTATTACACTGTTATTCAGATGTTATAATCCAAGCCCTGCTGAGTGCTTGCAGAGGAGCTGTGACTGCTGAAATCACCTGTTTCCACAAAGCACTGTCAGCGCTGCGTAGGGAGAGCTTGGCTTTAAATCCTCTGCACTGCCTTGTTTATTTATATTTTAACTACATGCAGAGCCAAGTCTCCACTGTGACTGACACAATTTCACTTTGCAAATCAATGAGACAGCACTACAAGGGCAGAAGAGTCTTTCCTGAGAACTTGTGTTGTTCAGAGCCCTGAGTGAGTGCAGTCCTTACAGAATTAACCTGAGCCAAACTCCTGAGCTCCCTGGGGCTCTCACCACCCTCCCAGCACAGTGGGACCTTCTGGAGTGGTTCAAGCACCAACCAGCTGGGAAACTCTGCCTTGTGTGGGGAGAAGTGCTCCCAAGGCAGTGACAAAGAGGGCTGCTGGTCTGTCCCAGGAGCAGAGGAGACAGAGAAGTTGACAAAGATGGGACAAAGATGAGAGCTTTGTCTTAAGTGGGCTGAATCATGGTATTACTGGAAGGGGTGAACTTGGCATCTGTTTGATAATAGGCTGTGAAAGTGTAAGAGGAGAAAAAATTGTCAACTCTATTAAGATGTGGTCAGAGTGTAAGTCAATTAATGAAAATTACAGCCACGAAGGTTATTAAATTAACATGAGATTGTCAATAGGAAATATAGATTGCTTTTGAATAATTTGAAATTATTTAAAGCATGATAAAAATCTCACAGTCTCCCATAATGCAGAGCTTAGGTTTCATTTTATTACTGTTTTGAGTTTTTAAAATATTTTTGTTTCAACTTTGTGCTGATTAAAGGAACAGGAGTTTTAAAGAGCATTCTTACTAGGAATGCTGAGAGCTGCAGTAGCTGTTAGGAGGCAGAAGCTCAGGGGTGGTTGGAGGTGAGCTGTGATTCTGCAGTGTGATCCACAGTAGAGCTGGAAACACAGAAAGCCAAGGATGTCTGAATGCAGTCCTTGCACACAAAGTGATGGATCACATTTTCTAGGCACTTCCTCAGGGCTGCAAGAACCACTCTGAATGGGCTTAGGGCACACATTGGCACTGTGGAAAAACTGGTTCCACCTGTGAATGCTGGGGCTGAAATAGCCTCCAGATAATCTGTCCACCCTGGCCGGGAGCTGGGGAACTTCAGGCAGCAGAGAGGGGAAATTCGCAGCTTCTGGAGAGAGATTCATGTTCCTCCCAGGGAGCTTGGGGACCAGTTGATCTCTGCAGAAGGATGGTATGTTCAGCATGACTGAAGGTATTAGCTGGCTCAGCCCTGGAGCCTCAGAACATTGTGTACACTGCGGAAATCCAGTTTAGTCATGGCTGGAGGGAGGTAAGGGCGGGCTAGAAACAACCTGACACACACCTGTGCTTTGTCAAACAAGAAACCCTGAAAGGGGTGTCTTTAAGTATCATTTCCTCTTCCTTTTTTTTTTATTTTTTTTTTTTAATTGAAGCTGATCTCTTCCCACTGAGTTGCTTCCTTTCTGGCTGTTCCAGAATGAATCACACAGCCCTACATGTCTGTCTGTATTCCCAAGGGGACCGTGGAAAGTTAACCTGACTAATGTCCCCTGCAAGGAGAAAATGATAATTGATGCTTTTTAATTACAAGTTTCCTGCATTATGGTCTAGTTTTTCAGCTTATAATCATTAACAGTATAATAGAGACTTAAGTAAATTGTTGCCTTTTCCTCTTTTGTAGCATATGTAGGTCAGATTTTCATGTGTAAGAGTTATTATCTCTGACACACTAATGAGTGCACTGAGTGCTGACAAAGGTCACATCTGTGTTTTCTTCATTGCATACAAACATTGAGAGGGCTGTGTGCTCCTCATGGCTGTGTCTTCTAGAGTCATTTCACTGGTCCAAAATCACTGGCTGCTTTCCACAAAGCACAAATCACAACTTTACTCCTGCTTTGTACTTCTGTCAGTGAAAGATGAGGCTGAGGGCAGAGGAGCGTCAGCATCATCATGTCCCCAGAACATGTCCCCTTCATGCATCCTTGGCTTTTCAAGCTCTGTGCACTTGCAGTCAAAGGAATAAAGTTGCTGCCTTTCCATGAGGAAATGAATGGAGCTTTTATGTCCCGTCTTTGACCAAAGCACTTAAAAGGTTTTGTGCCCAGCAGATTGTTTCTAATAGCAGGGAAAATTGATCACTCAGGTACTTTGATGCAGCCCTTCTATTTACAAAGAAAGTACAAAATTCCGTTTCCTCTAAAATCAGAGGAATCAGACAATATTCTCTTTCTCTGCATGCAATTTCAATCCTTTTAGCCAGCACTTATCCAGAAGCACTTTTTTATTCTCAAGGTCGTTTTTGTAGGTTTCATCTGGTTCTGCCTGGTTTGGAGAGAAGTCTGCTCCTGTAGGAGTTGGGAGCTCCCTGTCACCCCAAGCACTGCCCTCCTCTCTGCATCTTCCAAGCCTATGTTTTACAGCTGGCAGAAACCTTGAATGCAACAGCTTCTCCTCCAGATTTGCCCTTTTGCTTTCTTAGGGTGGCTGTTCCTCTTTCAGCTGCCTGCTTGTGTATGAGAACTTGGCTGTTTCTTATGCAAAAGAAGATCAAGTGAAAGGCAACATTAAACCTGTTTGGGTCTCATAAGCTTTTGCCTGAAGTCTGTCGTCAGTTGGGGTTACACACTCAGCATGTGGCATTGTACTGATGCCAAGTAAGACCTTTGCACACTTAGTGACAAGGAGCAGTGATGGGATTGGGGCAAGATGAGGTTCTCATTGCCCAAGTGTTTTTACTCCATACTCCCCTTCCAACTAGAGAGAAATACCTCTTTGACCAACGAGCAGGATGCATTGCTAATGCCCATTTAGATTTCTCTGTATTCCTTGCCCTATTTATTGTATTTAACCTTGGATTTATTTGTAGAGAACTGCTCAGAGAGTCTTGTTTAACAGAGGAAGAAACCAGAAGAAAGCCTGGACATGGTGTGTTTTCTTGCAATATTGCCCTGGACTGTTTCCAGTCTGTTAATGGATGAACACTGACATCTAAACCATCCCCAGGGGAGGTTCAAGATCCATCTGACTTCAGTAAGAGGTTCCTAAATAGCTGTAACAAGCCCATACTTCAAGAGAAATAAATTTTGCTATTTTTAAAACATGCAGGTTTTGGAAGGCTTTGAATATCAAGATTAATTCTCTGTCTGAATGCAGTGGAAAGCAGCACTGACTGGTGAGTCTCACTCAAATCTGGAAGGTTTCAATATTGTCTGGAATCTGGATGTGATGTTCTAAAAGCTTAGATGTGTTTACTTCACTTTTTATTCCAGCGCAGACTCTGCATGTACATATCAGATTTCCTGGTATATCTCATCAGATTTATGTGGAAAACATATTACATCAGCACTTGAAATTTTGACTCAAGGAATTCTTGCTGGATAGATTACTGAACAATATATAATGGAAAGATTTAATGGAACTCTGAGAAAACCCCAAGGTCACATGAAGCCAGATGCTGCCCTGCTCAGTGTGATGCTATGTGCAGAAAGTGGCAATAGGGGATGGCTGTTGGAGCTGGACAGGAGGGTCAGGGCACCTGGGCAGGTTTGGAGACTGGATTATACATCAGGTTATGAAAATTACACAGGGAAGGTGAGCAGAATATTCTCAGTGCCTCATGAGACACCTATGTGGCATGTCTGAGTTAAGAGGCTACTCTGCTCTCCAGTCCTGTCACTGAGAGTCCTGTTTGTCCTGTCCCTTTTCATTGCCTGTAATAGATATCCTAAGCAGCACAGGTTCCTTATTTAGCCACCTGAATGATTAGCACAGTGAGACATTATTTAATATATCTCTGTGCTGAGATCTTCCTCCCAAAGTGCAAAAGGAGAATGTGAAGATCAGGACAAGAATACAGTTCTGGAGGCACTGAGAATTTTTGGCTTTGGAGGCTGGGTCAGGATCTGTTGGAGAAATGGGCCAGGATGGAGCTGCCACTGGTGGTTGGCTGTAGGGAGAGCAGGGAAGGATTGAATCTTGACTGTGGTCATTTCGTGTGACTGGACAGGCACCAAATCCTCTGTCAGAGGCAGTTCTTTAACCTGGAAAACACCAATCCTGTATTTGCTTTCAAAGCTCCTGTTTGTTCCAGGGTGTGACTGCACCTTCATGTTCTCATTGTTTTAGCCCAGCCTCCCCAGCAAAGCTCAGCTGGAAGAAGATGTGCAGATATGGGCCACAAGGATGCTACTGCTCAGTGGAAGGTTACAAGTTACTGTCACAGACACAGCAGTTCCTCACACCTCTGTGAAGTTCATGTAAATAAAGGTTCTAGCAACATTCAGGTTTGACATTACACTGTCTAGAACTGCGCAACAGCCTAAATGATATCAGCCTTATGAAAACAATGTGTATTGTTTACACCTTCAGAACATGGAAACTACCCTGACCACCTCTGTTCTCCATCTCAGCTGGAGAAACCAAAGTCAGTGTTTTATCCCTCTTTTGTAACTAAGAGTTCACTTCATGCTGCCACTTCTGATTCCATTTCAGCAGGTATACATTCAGCTCAGGGTCAGGTGTTAATGCTCTCAAAACAAAGACGTCTAAGCAAGATGTGGCTATTTTTATGATAGTGGTGTTTTGATCTCATGCCAGCACAATCGAGGAACAATTCCCATTAAGGCTATTGATGTAAGTCTTTCCTTGAAGGGGACACTCAGGAAACCTGATCTGAATTATATTTTAAAGTAGATTAGTTAAATTCTATTAAGACCTATGCAGATATTCGTATTCAGAATTAAGTGGCATTAATATGATTTAGTGTACTTTACTTTGAAAATGAAGAAAGCTAAATCAGATGAAGGCCACTTTAACTCTGGGTAACAAAACTCCTGTAACTTTCAAGTCACAGGTGTTATTAATTCAGATTAATTTTTCTGTCTTTCACTGTGAAGACAGGGGGCAATAAAATCACCAGAGACAGCCCGACCATATATTCATTCTCCTCCTGCCCCCAAAAAGCATTATGGACCTCCTGACAGTTGGTTTGGACTTGTGGATCTAAAGGCTGCTGTTCATTCCTAGTCTGTAGTCAATGCTCTTTTCCCTTAACTAACCATTAGGCACATCACTGTAGAAACATATCATCTGTCCAGGCAGGAGCAGGAGGGTGCTGCTGCCTGGTGTTAATGCTCCTGTGCATGTGGAAAACTTGCAGTGTATGTGTCTGATTTAAACATGTATCTTCAGCTGTCCTGTAATGTCAGAACTAAATTTACTTGTAGATTTAAAATAGGTGAATGATTTGGCAGCTGAAAGGTCAGGACACACTGTTTATTTTGTGCTTTGCTTTTCGCGGTTACCAGAAAATGGTCTGTAGCATCTGACGTTACTGTCAAGGCCTTGTGATGCAATACCTGCACAAACTGCAGCTTTAGTGCCACTGTATCCCCCCTACCTTCCCCCAGCTTTGGATTTTGCTACAGTTGCACTCTGGAGTGCTCCAGCACTCAGCCACAATATCCTACCCCACCAAGGTCTCAGTGGAGGGAGGAGTATTGACTTCTCCACCATGTGCAGATCAGATTTCAGGCTTTTAAAGTTTTGTACATTTGCCAGGTACGCTGAAATACAGATACCAGCTTGTACAACCTTGCTGTGACTTTGGCAGCCGGCACGTGGCTATTCTGGGTGGCCTGGGGGGGTTGCCCATTCCCCAGTGATGGGTGGCATTGCCGCAGGTGTGCTCTGGCCATTTCCCCAGTCTGGATTCAGAGTTAGGGAGAGACAAACCCGTGTAAGAACCATCCAGAATGTTTTGCAGGTCTGAGAGAAACCAGTGCAAATTCCCAGCACTGAAACCTCGTGATCCAGGCTGCCTTGCAAAGCACCTTCCCTGGGAACAGCTCTGCCTCTGGGTGTCACCTTGGCAGCACCACCACACCTTGACAGGCTCTGCCTCTGCTCCTTGCTGGCCTAGCTTTAGCCTGTCCTGTGAATCCACCTGAGCTCCTGGCAGCCACCAGAGGCTGGAAATGTGTCTTCTCTGACATGAGAACTTGACATGAGCAGTTGCATAGAGCTGTTTCTCCATGGATGCTTGGCAGTCTAGAAGCCTTAAATAAATAAAAATAAAATTAAAACCAAACAACAACAACAACAACAAAAAAGGTAAATAGGAAGCTCACAAGGGAAAATGAGGACTAAATTCCTGTAATTTTTTAATGTTGTTTCTCTCCACCACTCTTTTGGATATTTTTTTTTACCATTTATTTTTGACTGGATTTGAGATCTGCTTGCTTGTAATTGAAGAGTTATGAATGCTCTGGTCTAGCTGACAAGGTGATGATCAAAGGTTGGACTCAATGATCTTGGATGTCTTTTCCAACCTTAATGATTCTGTGATTCTGTGATCATCCTCATCACAGCTTTAAGAATGAAGCAGCAATAGAAAAACCCCAAACCCCAGAATAATGTGCTTTAGCAGAGGAAGCAACAAGAGCTCAGAATTTCTGCAGTTCCCAGGGGGATTTTAGAAACAGAGAAGAGCTGGAGCCAGGTTTGGGAAGCTGGCTGGGGAGGGTATGCCCAGGCTGTGCCCCTTTGTGCCAGCAAGGCGCCAAGCCCAGGGGCTGGGATCAGTTTGGGGAGAAGTGATGGGGTAGAGGACAGGATGGGCAATTTGCAAGTTGGACAATTCAGACCCAAGGACAGCAGTGAAGCCACTGGCAGAGAAAGAATTTAGGAGGTGCTGAGACTCTCACTGGGGTGTCTGACAAGCAATAAACCCACAAGTGCTGTGGAAGGAATGTGGCTTTCAGGAAGCTCATACTCCCCTCCATACCCATAATCAGAGCCAGCTGAAGCACTGGGAAGCCCCAGCGTTCCCAGTCTTTGTTGGGCTCTGCGTATGCACTGGGAGGGCTGGAGCCTTGTTTGGGATTTTTCCATGCTCAGCCTCTTTCTGTTGCATTTAATGTTGCACTGGTAACAACCAAACAAACCAACAGTAAAGCTGTTCTCACACACACAGACCCGTGTTTGCCAAGATTCACACGTTCAGGCTCAGCTGCTGCCTCATTTCTCTTAAAGCTTTTCAGCATAAAATTGAAAGCAGGGCTGTCCTGCAGCTCTCGGGTCTTCCTCAGGATCTGACGGCAATGGGATTTGTGAAAACCATGTGGAACCCCAAAGCTCACGTAATGTTATTTTCTCACAAAAGTAGAGACATGAAACTGCCCTGAGCTGTGGAATTCTTATGGGGGCATTATAGAGAAATGAACTGAGCCTCACAGTTGGTCTGGGGGAGAAATATTACCTATTATTTTACAGCCTGCTCAAGCACTGCTGTTAAAGGTATTTAAATGTCTCTCTCACATATTCCAAAAGATTTAAGTAATTATTTTCAAAAGCAGCTCCTGACTGTAGATACCTGTTTCTAGAGCCTGCAGGCTGCTGTTTCTCAGAATGACTGTGTATTTATACATGAGATACTGAAATATTAAAAATAAATAAGCATTACTTTATTCTCTTGTCTTTTTGTAGGATATGTGGAAGATAAATAATCCAACAAAAGAATTTACTCTTACAGCACTGAGTGATTCAAATATTCTGAGAATTTTACTTTCCCCCCCTCTTCCACCTGCCTGAGACTTGCCTTTAGAAGAGGAGTCCCATGAAGTCCAGAGTGTGGTACCCTGGTCAGACCCAGCTTGTGCCCAGGTTTTCCCAGCGGCTGCCTCCAGCCTTTGCTCAACACGTACCGTGCTATAGAAGAAGCCTCTGCTGAGGACCTAACTTCAGGTGCACAAATATTTATCTTGATGTCAGGAGTTTTAGTCCATGTGATGCCTAAGTTACATGCAGAGAGAGGGCAGAAAAAACTTAAGTGAGTCCAGTGAGTTGATTGTAGTTTAATACAGCCAAAATCAACCCGTCAGCCACAGTTTCAGCCATAGGCCCTATTCCTGCAGGGAAAACCTGTTGTTAAGGAAACAACCACTATCTTATCTCCAGACTCTGGAAACATTAACATTGGCTTTGTATAAGGATTCAAAGGTCCTCCTATATACAAGGACAGTCATGAACAGAAACGGGTTCTAGATTAATACATTTGTATCTGTTTTTCAAATAGAATATTCTCTTTTTCATTAAAAAAATTAAGACTTAATTGAAGCGATGCACTGATGCTCACACAATGCAGTCTTGCTGGGTTCCTTCAGTTCCTTCAGCTGTGAGCCTAAAGGCTGCTGAGTTTAGTGCTTGGACATCCAACAGCTCTGACCATCCATTTGGTGAGCTCAGGCCATTCCTCACTGAAGCAGATTTTGGCAGGTGCTGGCTGCTCTCAGTAATTCTGGTTTTCCATTACATGGAGGAATCCTGCTTTTAAAAACAGAACTCAGAGATGCCTGTGAATAAATCACTTCCACAAGCACTGAACTGTTGCTGCCATTTAATGAGAGAAGCAGTCTGAGTGCTACTTGCACCTACTTCTGACCTAGACTGCAACCCCTACTACATATCATATGTATAATGCCTGGTGCAACAGCACCCCAGACCTTGGCACAGCTACAGCTGCAGATTACATAGGAAACTGTTAGAAAATTAATAATTTATACTCAGCTCTTTGCATTGGCTGGTTTGGAGTAATTTGAATTCTGCTCACATACCCCACTAAATGTTGGTTAGTAAATAATTTTGTCCCATCACTTCATAAAGTATCATAAATTTAAAGGCTGGTATGAAATAAAGAGTCAGAAAGATCTTGCAGGATTCTTTATGTCTTAATTCAAACTGAAATTACTAAAGAGAAAATAATTGGCACAGCCAAATTAACCCAAGGGTTGACTAAAGAAACCTGGGCAGCCAAGGCCAGCATCAGTCTGACACGGTGTAATGCTGTAATGTCATCATTAACTGCCTCCAGAAGCAAGAGCAATTAAGAAAAGGGTAAAAGCAGTAGAAAGGCTGGAATTTATTGCATAAGACCATTATTGAGAAAACAACCTTTTGACACTGAGAATTAATCTTTTTTTCTCTCAGTGCTGCAAACTGGTAAATATGAAGGGTAAATAAAATGACCTCTGCCAGGGCACATTTCCTGGGATAAGTGCCTGCTCGGTTAGGGAGCCGATAATTTTTGGCCATTTCCGAAATATTTAGATGCCAAGCAGCTTCTCCGTGCCTCACACGCTTCCTGCCGCAGCCGCTCCCTCAGCGATGTCAGCGGCGAACCCTGCACTGAGCCTGTGCCACAAACCCGCACCGAGCGCCGCGTTCCTGGAACCGGCGGATTATCGGGGCGGCCCGCACGGGCTGCGGGAGGCTCGACACGCCCGGGAGCGGCTCCTCGAGGGCCCGAGCGGCTCCTCGCTCCCGAGGCCGTTCCGAGCGTCACCACCACCGGCCGCTGGAACACCGGCTGCGCCCGAGGGACGGAGTGGGCCGCTCCTGCTGCCGGGGGTCCCTCAGTCCCTCTCTCCGTCCCCGTCCCCGTCCCCGCCCGCCCCGCTCCGTCCCGCCCCGTTCCGCCCCTCGGGCCGGCGCTGCGGCGGCTCGGGCAGGCCCGTCCCCCCGCGGGGCCCGGATTGGCGGCGCCGCCGCCTCCCCGCCGCTGCCGCCGCCCGGCGCGGGCAGGAGCGGGCCAGTGCCATGAGCCGCGGCTGAGGTGAGGGGTTGGGGCAGCGCCGAGAGCTGAGGGGGCCGGGCAGTGCCCAGAGCCGCGGCGGAGGTGAGGGGGCCGGGCAGTGCCGTGAGGGCGGCCGGCGGGAGCGCCCGCCGGTCCCCGCGGGCTGCGGGCACGGAGGAACGCAGGGGCCGAGGGCGGCGGTCGGGCCGGGCCGCGGGCGGCTCCCGGGGCCGGGCAGGGTGGATGGCGGCCGGGGGGGAGCCGGGAGTCCGCGGGGAGCGGGGCTGGGCCGGGCTGGTGCGGGGCTGGGCGGGATGGAGCCGCGTCCCCTCAGCGCGGAAGCGGGGTTTGCCGAGCCGGGGGTGCAGCTGGGCAGGAGCTACCGGAGTACGAGCGACACCCTAAAAACAGGCGGTACAGGAGGCGGCAGCGGTCGCTCCTGCTGGAACCGGGGGAGAATTTTTCAGTTGGCTTTTACCACCAAAGGCGAGAGGTTTCCTGTCTACTAAAATTGTTTCCTTTCTCTTGCCCTAGCTGTCGGCTCCTTGGTTTCTGCTTCTCTTTTAATTTTCAGTGTCATCTGTGTTATCTTCATTGCAGTTCAGGGCTAAACCCGCGTACTCTGTCTCCAACGTGTGCTGAAGTTCCTTGTAAATGTTTGTGCTCAACTTCTTGGTGATTTGTATCTGTCAGCAATTGTCTTGAAGAACTCCTGACCATAATTTTGGGAAATGAAGTACACAGCGGAGGCTAATTTAAACTTTTGTATGCAACTTAAGTATTATAACCATAAGATAAATTAGCTTAAGTCCTCAGTGCTGTAAGATAATCTTCTGTTAAGATGCTTTGTCATACTCCTCTTTCAAGATGATACTGCCTGTGTAACTCAGGAAAAATGAGGCATGCTCACAATTTCAGGGGTGTATATTTTCACCAAAAGATGTTGTCTTTTTAGTGCTAAAATAATATTCCTAAATTGAATAAAATTCAGTCAGTGTGAGTACCCTCTTGATTTTCTTGGAACTGAAAATGTGCTAAATGAGAGGTAAAAGCACTTTACCTTAAGTGTAAAAGGGTAAGCTAGTGATTTGGGATGTTAAAATTGACTTTTAAAGACACTGACATCGTGCTGTCTTATGATTTATGGGAGGTTACTCTTGTGTCTGACTTCAGAGCTGATCCAACAAGGTGCTGTGTTGTGGGTGGCATATTCATTACGCTCCAAGTAGGTGCTGAGGCTTGAGGAAGTGTTTCTAATGCAGTGCAAGGTGCTTTCTCCCTTGAGTAAAAGATGAAGAAGTTGATTCTGTGCTCAGAGATGTCTTACACTGGAGCTTGCTGGGGTATGGTATCACCTGGGAGTTGTACTGGCAAGCTGAACACTTCGCTTGTGAACAACGTTTCTGGTCCATGCAAAGAACTTATAGAAATTATCTAATTCAGAAAAAAAAAAATAATCATTGAATAAAATCCAAAGTAAAACTTGAAGAATTACATGACCCAATAGCATGTATTAATTGTATACTTCTTTTTGTGTGATAACTCTTAGGACTTCCAGCTTTTAATACCAAATGCTTAGTTGTTTCTAGCTAAAGAACTTCTAAACCAACTGTTTCTCAAAGTAGAGAATGTGGAGCAGGAAGCGTGGACATAATGTGTAATGCCAGGAACTTCTCTGTTGTGGTAGGTGTGTAAACAAAGTAATGGAAGATAGGGAAAGTTACTTAGCAAATAAAAGGCTAATATAAATGAAATACATTTAAAATCATGTAGCTAGAAGACTGAGGATGCATTGTTGCATTCAAATAGCTTTTTAGTTGATCGATTTGGGGACTGTGCTGCTCTACCCCTACCTTCTGTGCCAACTCAACCAATTCCACATGGTGAAATCAGAAGGTTTCTCTTGTAGCACGTCTGAAAGGCCACAGTTACATTGTGTGGTTGAAGGTGACCAGTCACAGGCATGGCAGTGGGCATAGGTAAGGACATTCTCCCCTGTCCTGCTCTTAAGGACTGAGCTCTAGCCAGTTTCTACCAGTGAGATGAATAAATTGTGGTGCAGAGTGGAACTGACACCTGCCCAGGAGCTGAAGAAAGGTAAAGGCTGTTTTTTAGGATAAACTAAGTTTCAAAAGAATGGAGGGGAGGGTAAGTAAATTCTGGTTTTAAACACGGTCTTGGAGCATGGAAAAGTCCCTCAAATCTCTGAATTTTTATTCTTTTTCTTTAGTAGGCTGGAAATTGTGGTATCAGATGTCCACAGTAGTAATGCTAATTCAGTGTGCCCTAAAACGTTTATCCATGACTAAAGGCCTCATGTTCTAGAAACCCTTACTGCCCTAAATGAAACAATCAGATGACAATGTATGCTAGAAAATGAGAGCATAATGTAGACTTAGAGATTAGAGAAATAAAGATAAGAATTAATACTTTGAGCTGTCATGAGTGTGTACTTTGTATTAGAGGAGATGTATTCAGAGTAGAAACCAACTCTGGAAATGCACAAGGGTGCTACATGTGCCTGATAAAGGGCCTGAACATTTTTAAGTAATGCAAAGTGGACACTTGAAAGGATGTGTTGTGCTTTCAAGGCGGAGGAGGGTAGAACATTGAGCTACTGAGAGAACAATATGTCAGAACTGTTGATACCAAAAAATTAAGTGTACCACTCATTGTAGAGGATTGTACTAAATGGTTCAGATTCACAAAGTAAGGGGTTTGGTTTGGGGAGGGTTTGTACTGCAAGTGGTTGAATTAATCATCTTTTCTGGACAAAATTCCCAATTATTGTGTCAAAAAAAAAATACGATCAGTTGTTCTTGACAGAATTGTGAGTTATCTCTACTTGGAGGTTGGCTTCTATAAAGCTTCTGTTAACATGACAAGCACAGAAGTTTGAAGGTGGAAAGTTAATAATAATTGATCAAAATCCCATTTCCAGCTTAAGACAAGACTTGAAGGTTGTGCATTGGCTGGGCGGGTTTATCCTCACCCAGCAGCCTCAACCCCTGCTCCCTCAGAGCATTGTGAGGGATGAGCTTTGACCTCCTGCAGGGTTAGAACTGAAGTAGTGTCCTCTTCAGAAGAGCTGTAAGTGAATGGATTTCCTTGGATTTGGGCCAAGCTTTTGTGAACCACAGGTCCTAAAGTATTTACATACTTGACAAATGGAAATTTAAGTCTTTTAAGGTGATTTTTACGTTCTTTCACACAAATCCTTATTGGAGTTTTGCACTGGACGCTGTCGTGTGCTAACTTGGTTTCATGAGTTTGAGTCTGTACAGAGCAAAAGCTCCTCTCCTTGGTCAGCACAGTAACAATACAACCAGTGTAGTGCAGGACTCCCAGTCAGACCAGTTTGGTAATGCAGAATCTGCCTTTCATCCTTTCCTTTAATGGACTCCTTGATGACCATTATCTCTGAAAAATAAAACCCAAGTGTCTTAAGTTGAAATTGCTCAATTAAAGTATCTGAGAGGCACTGTTTGAAGACTTCCTGTGTTAGCCAAGGCCAGTCTTGCTTCTGTTGGAAATGGTGAGACAAAGGAAGCAAGAGGAGCAAGTTTTGATGGTAGAATAGGTTAGAATGACTGAGGTGTCTGCAGTGTGCAGTAATCCCTGTAAGATTTGCTGGGGTTTTTAATTCCTGCTTCACCCTCTGGGAGGAGAGGAGTTCCAAGGTGTTGTGTTATTTACCAGTCATATTTATTCTCTGGGTACTGTTGTCTCTGTTGAAGCCAATTGTTAGTGTTTTTGGAGAGACATGAGAATATAATGATGAAAAAGAGTTTATTCTCTGATCTTGCCCTTCTGCTCCTCAAAACTCCTGCTTCTCTGTTCGGTTTCTTTCCTATCTGTTTTAACTCTCTCCTCTCTGACAGTAAGATGTCTTACTCTGCTATGCAAAATCTAAATTAATACCTAATGCAGTTGGGGTTCTAAAAGGGAAGAGGACTGATGGACAATGGATAGCAGAAGATCAATAAACATGGTAAACAGTGGTATTTTCCCATAAAGGCCAAGAGGGCAGTGGAAATAAATTGTTTTGTGAACCAGGTTTTAATATTCATTACCCAGTGTCGGTGGTTTATAAAGTGTTGTGCTCTTTGACCCTGCTGGTGTTGGATGACAGGAATATTGCAGGAGAATGTTCCTTAGTGCTGTGACTGTATTGCATGTCCTGCAGGATTGTTATCCTGGAGCTGTGAGAAGGTGAGATGGTGAAGCTTAGAAGAGAATCTCTTTTAAGAGAATTAAAATGGTTATTCAGGCACTGGAGTGCTCTTTTAAGGGATCTGTTTGAGCCAAAAAATCACTATATTGGGTTTTAATAGTGGAGATAGAAGACAGAGCCACAAAACTTTAGATCTTACTCTGGATTTCATGTGTTTTGTTTAAATTACACTTCAGTTGTAAAATAGGACTGCAAAATTATAAACACAAAGCTGCGGACTCCTTTGATACTGGGAATTTCAAAGCAGATGGCAGAGGAGTGAAATGTGACCTGTCATGAGCTGCAGTGGAGTTCTGATCTGAAATTAAATAGAGAGAACTAAAAAACATTCTATTTGACTGAGAAAAGAAAAACATTTGTTTTTATGAACCCAGACAGGCTTGAAGAATGAGGGTTCTGTGTGAGGAAGGAGCTGGTGGTGCTCAGACGCCTGTGTTGTGGGAGCTTGGGTAGGAAATGTTGCTGAACATGTGACATGGAGAGACAGTGGAAGTTCTCTGAGTTGTGCTTGCTGTCTCCTGCCTGCGAGCTGCAGCATGTTCTGCTTCCTTGTTTTCTGAAACTCCAAGTATCCAGAGCCTGCCTGTGCTGGGCTCTGCCAGGGAGGGATCCATCTCAGACTCCTCTGGCTGAGCCTGGGAGTGATGCCCTTGCAAAAGCAGAGCATAGCAGAGCGTTCCCTAAGCCCTGTGTGCTGTCACCTCCCACTTCTAGTTCCCGTCTCCCTGCCCCACTGTGGCCAGGGCAAGGTGAAGGTTTCTCTCTGGATGCTTTCCAAGCCAGGCATTACTATTCTGCTTGCTTAATACGTACCCGTCATCCCTGTTGCCTGGAGGGGCTTTGCTTTTTTTCTTAGTACTCTTGTGTAATGATTAGGGTTGGTCACATAAATAAATGTACTTTGGTGGGAAATGAAAGTGATCTGTACAACTCTCGTCTTGTTTGGAACTGCTGTGACATTTGATAAGGCTTATCTTTGTAGGACCTCCTCAGTAGCATTTCTTTTTGTCTAATCACTTCCACACTTCTTCCTTTTCAGCTTGACTTGAAGTATTAAACAAAGAAATTGGGAGAAGTGGAAAGAACTAAGGGGGAGATAATCCTGAACGTCTGTCAGCTCAGAAGTGTGCTGGTTAATAAATGCTCTGCCAGGTTTTGAGTAAACCTTCTGAGCAAATGCATGACAACTTTACGAAAGTATTTTTATAGAAAAGAAAAAAAGTGTTACTCTTCTATTTATGTTATTTTTAGTGAGTAGTAAGAGAGATAGATGGAGAACAGACCAGCTGTGCATACAAACTTTCTCCGATTTTGTAAATTCCCTTTATTCCCTTGTATCATTCCCTTTATGACAACAGGCTGAGTGTTCCCAGAAGCCTTAACACTGCTGCGAGATTTCAGGCAAGCTGAAAGCAGTGCCTGCCAGTTTCAGAAAACTCTGAGTGTCTGAAAAGATTAAGAGGTGTGTTTTATTTAATAGTGTAAATATTTAGTTGTGTGGCTCTCAATTTCTTTTGTCATGCAGCTTTGAGATGTGGATTGGCAATGGTTTTTGAGTATTAAACAGATTTTATGAACCTTTGCATTTCTGATGAGTTGGGCCAACTTTCCAGTTTTACTTTTAAATCCTGTCTAGGTAGTTGTCCTTTCTGCTAGGTTAAAACTTTACAATTGAAGTGATAAAAATGAGCAAGTCGTGGTGCTGCCCCATGAGTGGTTTTGCTTTCTCAGGATATATTTTTTTAATCTTTTTCCATCCAGCTGCCCTAAGCACTGCATTTACCAATGAAAATACCATGGGCTGACTCTTTTGCCAACGTCTTTGTAGACACAAATGAGTGAGGTGTGAACAGTGACTTTTCGAGCCTTCTCCTTCAGTAACCTCAGCCAAATCAATGCTGGTTTGTGTGGTCTGTTCAGATCTCAGACTGCTGAAGAAGGGATTGTCTGTTGGCATAACACTTCTGATCCTTCATGGAGCTGGGAAGACTTCTGAGGGGGTGTGGAGGGTGTTCCTCATTTTAACAGAGAGGAGCTTGTGTCTCGAGGTGGTGATGAGTGCAGGTGAGAGATTTACATCCCATGTGTGTGTTTCTACTTGCATGTTCAGTTAAGTTTCCCCAAAAGGGTGACCAATGTTGTCTCTAAAGCCTTCGTTGTACACAGCACGACAGAGGCAGCGCTGTAGGGATGGCAGCAGCTTTTCCACCTTATCCTGGAAGACAACCTGAGCTGCCACTTCTGCGTGGCTTCTCTGCCCTGACCTCTCTGAGCAATTAAAAGCGTTGTTTACACACCCACACCCTGACGAGGTGTGTGTAGTGCATACCCACAAACCTACTCACAGTGCTTGTAATTCAGAGCTTGACTCTCTTTGATAAACAAATGCCTGGTGGGTGAATTAAGCATGGATATAGGAACATTGCCCTATGCCTGAAATTAGACTTGCCTGCATAATTCTGTAATTGGACAAGGCAGGATATGGCTGAAAGACACTTATTTCCCTTTGCCCTTTTGAATCCATCTGGTGGCTTTTGCTGTTCTTTTATCTCCCAGCAAATCAAGACCTTAAAATTGATGACCTAAAATTAATTTCCTTGAAGCTGTTTTAATGACACTTCTTTTTCTGAGCATGTGTGTGAACAAAATGTAACCCACATAGAGGGGAGTGCGTTCACCCTTAACTGTTTCTTAACTGGTTGAGACTATAGAAATTATTTCTGAGTGAAGTAGTAGAAACTTTTATGGTGTTGAAGGCATTTCCTGGACAAACATTACACTGATGATACCTGTTTATTGAATAGAAAATAGAGGATAAGAAAGGGAAGATTTTAGCTCTTTTTTACAAGGAGGTAACTGCAAAGGAGGATGATAATAGAGAGTTTGCATTAATACAGCTTGAATGTAAAGTAAAACTGGAGTTCTTAAAAATTCATTAAAATGTTTTTAAGCTGTTCATATTGCACTGTGAATTCAGCAGGTAACTGGTGAATTTTGGTGTGTATTGCTACAAGACACCCACCTGCCGACCTTTTTACTTTTCATCCTGTGGGGTTGTCAGATGAAATTTATGGAGACAAGTTGATTAATATCCTCAGAAGTGAGATCTGTGTATGTGTGCTTAACAGCTTGCTATGTAGCTGGTCAGAATTTAGTATGTGCCTCTGAAATAGAGTTCTGGAGGAGTGATTTCGTTTACTGAAGTCCCATTGTTCTGTTCTACCTGAGGTCTGCCTTCCACTAAGTTAAGGACCTGTGTCAGTGTGCTGTGACTGAATTATACCATACAGGAGCAAAGGTTGGGAGAAAATGAGTAATGGGTGAGAACACTTCTCAAGGAGTGCTGAAAAGTTAAAGAAAGCTTTAATGAATTTAAACCTTTTAAGGAAAATTTTATTTTTCCTTAATTTCACACTGATGGCCTGATTCACACAGGGAAAGACCATGTTGGGGTAGATCCATGCTGCTGAAAAAACGGAAAAGGAGAGGAGAGCTCTGTTTAGCTCTGTTTATGTTCTTCCCAATCTTGTTTGCTTTTTTTTTTTTTGAGTATTCACATGACGAATTATCCTTCCAGGCTTGTTATCAGTACCACATTTTGAGAGAGAAAAACAGAGTAGGAAGGATCCCCACATGTGCAAGGACCTCACTTTACCCTCTCAGTGTAATGACTTACTTTCTCCTTATGATCAATATGGTGTCTTTACTTTCCTGTGAAATGATCATTTTAATTCAGAATGCCAGCAAAGTTGGGTTGTTTTTCTTTCATGTATCTACCTCCCATGGTTTCTTAGCAATTAAGCATAAAAAAATATGTTGTGGGAGGTGCTCATAATTTTCTGACTCAGTTGGTTTCAATGGGAGTCAGGCCTGTAAAGCAGCTGTTAGGGTCAAGCAATCTGTAATTGACCTGTCAGATGTTGCAATTAAAGTGTATTGCAGCTGTTAGAAATAGGAGTTACTTCCATTGCTCCTGAAAAAAAATGAAAAGCAACCCAAAACCAAACCACCAGAAAGCTTTAATATATTTCAGTGATTCATTAAGTACTTCTGTCTTCTGTGTATAATGCAAGAAACAGAGGGAATGCAGATGCAGCTGCTGCCTTTGATTTCAGTGCTGTTTGTGGCAAGGCCTCTTTCATGTTCTCAATAACAAAGTCCAGAGAAAATTCTTGCCAGTGTCTGTCAACTAATAAGTTTACACCTTGAAATGCTTAGAGTTATAAATAGTATGGGAAAAATAAGAAAATGTATTTACATGAAAACACACAGGGGAATGCTTTTGCCTCGTACTGTTTTTTGCCTTAATGCATTTGGGGATTTTGTGAAATATTAGAAGGTACCGTAATAGAATAACTAGGAATTGTATAGTTGCCTCAGCCCTGTGAACGTGAGTGGTTTTGTGTGTTTGTCTCATAGATCGGTATTTTTAATCATAAAATACTTAAGTCACTCTTTAATTCAAAATTAGTCACTGGGAGATGATACTGAAATGTATGTAACAGTTGCAAGGCTGTAAAAGCTTTTTACAAGCTGAAAAACTCTGCAGAGCCCTTATGTCATGACAGTCAGTTGGGAAGCTGGGGAGGTCTGGGTTGTCTGTCCTAACGTTTTCATTGAGCCTCATGTAATATCTTTGCTCATTGAGGGTTGATAGTGTTTTTGTGTTTGCTTGGGCTTTTGGCTTTTTTTAATAAGCAAAATGCTTTGTCCTTAGCATGGTAAAAATTCAGGTTGTTTGGGGCCATCTGGGTTCCATTTCAATGTCTTGGATGTTGTCCTGTGCTTGTCACTCTGTGTCCTCCAGCTGGAAAGCCACAGCGCTGCTGAACTTTAGCATTTTAGTTTCTAGGTATCTGAGTTGAACATAAATCTGAATGAGATGAGTGTTGCCTTAAGCAGAGAAAGAAATGTCTGGTACTCACCAATTCCAAATCTGACATTTTATTTTCTGGCTATTCTTAGGACTAGGATTCTTTAGAGTTTGTTTTGTTAACCTTCTGTAGATCTTTCTATGAATTAGAAGTTGAAGTATTTTAAGCACAGAAGCTGTCATCAGTAGTTTATGATCTCTGCACAGTTCTTGCTAAAATATGTGTGATTCTAGAGCTGCATTAATGTGGTTCTCAGTCTTTGCTGTTGCTGCTTTAAGATGTTAGAGACTCTTTATGATCTTACTTGTTCCATAATCTGTGTGAACACTGCTCTTCAATCAAGTAAGTTAAAGCAAAATTTTTCTCACCCTCCTAATAATACTGAAACTAAAAATAACATGATTACCTGCACAGGGCTTTCAGAGAAGTCTGGAATTCTAGTCCATTTTCTTCCAAAATTAGATCACAATGAGCTTTTCTGTTCATGTGGTGCTGATTTATGTTTCTTTTGCAGTTTCCAGGTAGCAGGAAATGCTAGTAATGCCTTTCTCCATTAATTTTTTCACGGAATCCAGTGAGAGAGACCACTCATTGCACAGCATGGAGCGATTGGCAGGACTGCCTCTCATAGGTGCTGGGAACAATTACTTGGAAGAAACTTTGCAGAAAAGTTTCACTTTTGAGTTGAATTACCTTTTTTCCCACCACTTCCCAAACTTGAAGGCAGCTCTGAAAAGACTTGCGTGTTTTGAAGTCCTGTTTACTGGCCTTTCCCTAACCTTTTCTGTCCTTTGGACCTTCTGGGGATTATGCTTGCAGAAGCTTCGAAGAAGTCCTGATCTGTCATAAATGCATTTTCTGCATTTATCAAAGACACTTTTCCTTGGGCAGATGAGATGCAAGAAGGTGAACAACTGTAATCAATGTGCCCTTACTAGCAGTTCCCTATGTTAATATTTGCAGCTTTCTCTTTATCTTCAGGTGTCTTAAGATAATTAATTTTCATGTGTTAAGTACGACTGCTGTTCTAGTTAGGTATGAATACTTTATTTGTATTAAATATAAATGTAGCCCTCTTCCTTCCCTAGACAATTTAAGCTTTCTGAAAATAGCCTTGCTTTGATTAGTTGTTCTTGTTTTGGTTTGTGCCAGCTGCCTGGTCTTGAAGAGTTATTACCTTGCTTCTTAGGGATGTGCTAGGTCCAAAACCAAATATGGCTAAGTATTAAATGCTTTAGTCCTATTTAATAACATCAGAGAATATCCCCTTCTGTAATTTTGAAAACAGCTCTGAGACCTAAAGAAGCTATGATTTTGTGTACTGTGTTTTGTCCTGTCAGGTTAAAAAGCCATAAAGCACCTTGAATACTAATCCTCTGCAGAACATGAAATTAAAATGAAGGCTGTTCATAAGAAATATGAAATTTGATCAATCATTAAAAATCCCCTGAAAAAAAGATGTCTAAAAAAAGATGTCTTTAGATACCTATGGGTAAATCTGTAGATTCCATTCCTTTTTTGATAATATCTCATAACTACAATTTACATGGGGACCTAGAGTTTGAGTTACTAATTGGTGCTGCTCCTCTGTGTGTCTGAGCTTGGCCTCATGTGGACAAGCTTGTTTATTTTCAAAACCTTTTCATATGAAGGTGTGTGATGGTTGTTTTACCTTTGCAGGTACTGTGACTATTGATGGAATTTTTTGTTAGGGAAATGAATGTAAATGTAAGAAGTCCTTGAATGCTCACTTGCTACCTGTAGGCAGTTCTACGTATTGATGTGCATTTGCACTGGGAAAAAAGAGCCTGCAAGACAATTCTGATAAGCCCTTTATAATTTAGGATTCAGGGCACCTTATTTTAATTAATTTTGGAAACATGCTTTTCTTTAAGTCACTTGGTCAAAATTTCCCCTAAAGATTTCATAGTGACCTTTAATTTAATTGGAGATGTGGGCAGAGTTTTCATCTGTGGACTAATCCATGGAGGTTTTAGATAATCTTTTATCAGATTAATGAGGAGGTGATTTTTTTTCCACTGAGATAAGAGATGGAGTTACAATTCTGCAAAGTTTTACCTCACCATTTACCCTTTCCAAAGGATGTAATTTTTTATGCATAAGCTTTTTGATACATTATTATTACAGAAATCCAACATGCTCTGTTGAGATGCAGAACTTGTGCAGCACCATAAGATTCTGATGTAGACTCCTCTTTTTTAGAAGAGAGCAAATGCAGCAGTTACACATTTATTGCTCAGAATTGTAAGACCATTGTTGGGTTTTTTTTGCTCTCCTTTGACTTGCCAGGGTGACTCTGAATAGCATACAGCAGTTTGAGAAAAGTGTGAAAAGTTTGCTTCAGGCTGGCTCTGAGTTTGCCCTTGTTTTAATGTGTCTGTTTCTGAATCCCTTGCTGCAGAAATTGCAGATCTAGGTCTGTAAACTTTTCTTTTTCTGGGGCATTTCTCTTCTCACTTGTGGCCAAATTAGTTTTTAAGGTAATTTTGGTGCCAGCAACTAGCTACCTGGAAAAAACACATATTTGAACATAATTTTAAAGACAGCAATATATTTTACAGAAAATGTCTAGAACCCCAAAATCTGTGATGGAGGGTGAGAGGGGGGGATATGGTGGTGATTTGTTACTATTTTATTTTGTTCTGGGAATTAATGAAAGGTCCCTTTGAACTGTTTAATGTGGAGTGTTTTGAAAAGAAAAGGTGCTGCGTGTTGCTTGGAATTACAAATGATAAACAATAGTATAGTTCATAGGAGGAGAACACGTGAATGGGGAAAGTATTATGTATGTACTAGAATTTTTATTAAATCTTATTGTGCCAACTGGGAGTAAATGTTCTTTAATATAATTACACTCTGGTGCTGTTTGAATCTATTCCAAAGAGAAGAGCTTTGCCTAAAAACTTTTTATTTCTTCTGTTAGGGAAAATGTTGGCTTTCTTAAAAATACTGTTTCGCTTCAGCCTTCAGAAAATCATTAAGTAAGAAGAAATTAGATTTTTCTGAGTTTCTGGAGAACCTTTAACTGCTTACCTTTTTGTGTTTGTTAAAATTGGACTGTAGTGCAGCTTTTAAAGGTTTTGGTAAGTGCTGTGTCATGGAAGAATAGGAAATAATAATAATTATTCTTTTATCAGTAAAGGCAGAGGAACTAATGTGATAGCTGACCTTTCCTAGGTCTTTGGGGAAAATGTTAATGTAGAATACACTTGCTTAGCTAACATTAAATAATTTTTGCTTGATGGTTTTTGAAGTGTTGTAAGGACAAGCTTGGGGACCTCAGTAGCAGCAACAAAATTCCAGTAATTTTATCTGCAACAAAATTCCAGTAGTTTTGAAGACTCTTTGTTTGCCATTTCAATTTTACTTGACTTTTCTGTCCTGGACTTAAAATTACTTTTACTTGTCTCTTTGGTGGGCTTATAATTTTCATTAAAAGTACCATCTCATTGACAAGACATTTAAATCTTGCCTAGGATCCTCTTTTCAGGTGTATCGCTAAGCCTACTTAAATGCCAGTTATTTAACTTAAATTGTTCTGAATTTAAAAGCACTTGCACAAAAATGTTTGGGTGTTTTTTTAATGATGCTCAGAGAACTCCTGCTGGAGTTGTTTTAGTTCCCATTCAGCTTAGTTGTACTGACCTGGGTGACTCTGGCAGGGTTATGTGCTGTGTGTTTATATTATGATCCATACTGGGTGGCACCATCACTTTTGGCCATGATCTGGGATTGGCTTCTGCTCAACACATTTGACTACAGTCTTTTAATAGTACTTGATACTGATATCGACTTTTTCATTTCTGCTCTTGGATTTAAAACAGATTTTGTTGGGATTTTTTTCCTCTTTCCCCTCACCTCGGTATCTCAAATCCAGTTTCATTAATGTGGAAAGTGAGGCAAAACTTGCTTCTTGATCCTGATGGAAACTGAGCTTTAAAGCATTATCTCCAGGCTGGGTAACTGGATCCCTGACAGGAAGGTTTCACAGGGCTATTGTGTGATAGTAATTACCAACCCTGGCTCTGTAGTTCATTTAAAAGTAATGACTAGTGGGTGTAAAAAGAACAATAGATGTTAACTATGGAATACATTATCTCATGGAGATGCCAGGGGAATTTAATTGATCATAATTAGAAATTTGAATGGGGATAGGAAAGAATGTTGAATTTTGCATTTTGTATCCCTTCTGGTTTTTTGTCTTTTATGGTATAGATCTGCTGAATGGGATTAAATCCATGTGACAGATAATGTCCCAGCAGCTGTGTTCTCTGCTTCAGGGAGGGCATTCTGGACTAAATGGGAATTGGTTTCTAGACCACTTCTGTGGCAAAGCAGTACTTTTCACTAATATTGTGCTTCATTATGAAGGACCTGAAATGAAGACTTCTTGCTCTTAACAGAAAAATTTTGTCTGATGCTGCGAGGTCTGTTACTTACTTTAAATAAGTACAAAGAATTGCGGCAGTTCTCCCACATACCTCAGTGTTGGAAGGCAGATACTGGTTGAATCTCTAGTATATCAAACAGTCTAGAATTTCTGGGAGCAAATATGAATTTCAGATCATATTGCCTTGTGCAGGTGTTGCCTACCTGAGAGATATTTAATGTGCTGCTGTCCTGGTTTTGTACATGGCTGTAATGTGTTAGTAGGGGCCTATTCCTGTTAATATAAAATCTGTCACTCCACATAGAGGCTGCAGAGATTGTTGAAAGCAAGTATACTGCTTCTCCTTTCTGCCAAATGGAGGGTAGATTTAAAGTATGAAGTGTCTTCCCCTTTTGAGTCTGACACTTCAAAATTACTATCATGTAACCCAAAATGATAAAAAAGGCCCTATGAATCCTAAAGAACAACTGTTGTTTTTTCCCTGTCTGCCAAAGCAGGAGCAGCCTGTTGGAGGAGTGATGGCCCAGAAGGGTTACTGAGGAAAGCAGAGGCATAACCAGAGATAAATATCTTTCCCTGTGAACAGCTGTGGCAATCTGCATGAAGTTGAATTGTTGCATTATCAGTAATTAAACTAGTTGTTTCCTGAACAGCGTTTAGGACTCGTTCTTCTGGTGCAACTGACAGATACAGGGAAAAGTATTGCAGTGCTGTTTATAAATAATAAGGCTTTTTCTTTACTTAGGAGGAAGGAAATTTCTGTTTTGTAAAAAATACATTTTTTGCTCTGTGTTTAGTAGTGACAAAAATACAAGTGTTGAACCTTGCTGTACATTTTTCTGAAAGCATTTTGCTAATATAGTGTACTGTGCACCCTTTCCCTCTTCTGGAGATGTTGCAATAAGTAAAAGCAATATGATTGGAGTAGTTGGTTGCTGCAAAGATGTGAATTTAGTTACCCAATCCAGCCTGTTTCTCCAACTGAATGATTATGACTAAGTGTGGTATATGCAACTTTGACCTTTTAAGTTAGTTCCTAGTTTGCTGCTTTGTTGTTTGAATCACTTTCTAAATTTGCTGTATTAAGTTGTTATAATTGTTTAAGGCTCTTGGATGGACTGTATGTTTTCCCAGTGCTGTGAACAGGTGCTTTCTGTGGCTCAGCTGGAGAAGGGTGGGATGTGTTTGTCCTCTGCAAGGGAAGGGAACAGCAGAAGGGTGTTTATGCTGCTGGGCAGGACACATTGCTGGGTGCTTGGTTCTTCCTGTGAATTCCCAGTTAGTCATTCCTGGGAAAGAGCACAGTTACTGCAGTGACATAAATGGTGTCATGGCCTAACCCACACCTGGCCTCTCCCTGGGTGTCCCTGTTTGTCACCAGGTGCATCACAGCGTGGTGAAGACAGGCAAAAACATCCTCAGCTCCAGCACTGCTGCCTCCCTGCTTGTAGGAAAGGGTTGGGTGAGGAATGTTCTGTCCCAGGCAGCCTCATTCCCTGTTGGCCTGGCTCAGTGTTTCCTGTTGTTGGAGCTTTAAAAGCAGTGTCTATTGGTGAGGATCAAAAGTTGCTCTTCTGTGAGAGATGGGGATGCAGTGCCTTGAGGTCAGAAGTGGAAATGGCAGCAGTTGGTTGGCAGCTATCTCATTCCACCCTGCAACAGCATCCGAAGTTCAAACCTTTGGGGGAAAGGAATTATTTTCTGATCAGCCTTCTTCCCTTCTGGGTAAAAGTTCATGTTTTGAATCATTTGGAGCCTGAGGTTATAAGACTATTACTCAGATCTGCCTGCCACATAAATAAAACTGATACCTTGCATCTTCAGAATCAACACCAGAAAAACTCTGAAGAGGCAGCCAGAGAATGGGGAACAGTGTGGCCTTCAAAAGAAGGACCAGTGAAAAACTGTGTTTCTGCAGGTAACAGTATAATCTGCAAACAATCAGTTTCGAATTGTTCCACTTCAGATGGTGAGGCTGGAACATCAGGTTTTCAAACAGTTAGGAGAGGAGTTGAGGAGTAGGGGAGGAAATGAGTGAGGAAAATGTAGCCAGAAATGATTAAGAAGTGAATCTGTTAAAATGATTCAAGGGGTAAAAATGTATGGTGCAAGAGCCTGATGAAATAGCTTTATCAAAACCTAACACCTACTGAAAGAGCTGTCAAGGGAGAACTTCGCAGCATCTACTTTAGGAAGAAAAAAACAAAAATGAAAGCCAAAATCCTCCACGATAAAACAGAGTTTGTATTTAGGAATGGATTTGAAACATGTTCTTTTATATGAAATAATTTGTGCTACAGTAACATGCTTAAGGTAGGCAAATACTGGCTAATCAATAATTTCCTTCCTTTCTCTGTTAATCAGGATGTTAAGAAAATCTTGCTTGTTCAGTAAGCAGTAAAATCTCCTTTCGGTATATTTGGTGTGTGCAAGTGAAGTTCATCTGTTTCAAGTCATTAGCACTGCATTAGCACAGCATGGCAACTGGTGTTTAAACACGAGCTAATTAATGTTCAGTGTAAACACTGTGTGTTAAAGAGCTATCCAAACACATGAAGTTCTAGCTGATACAAAATGCCACAGTGAAAATGCTATTTGTGGGAAGAGGTTGGGGTTTGCTAATCTTTTTCTCCTGCTTTCCTAGATTATTGATAAATGCTTAATGCTGAACAGCAGAAGAGAATGGGTCATACTGATGCCAACAGCATTATATGCAAGAGGAATTTTGTTATTATATTTGTGGGGTTTTGATTATTGTTTATTTGTTTTTTCCTCCCTTAGTGTACAGTGTTGTGATGACTCAGTGACCTGGAAAACATGTAGGGCTTTTGTACTTTCAGATTTTGGTGTGTTAGTTTTGCAGTTTCACAACTGGGCCAAAATATTAAACATATGTGATAGCTGATGGCCCAGCACTATGGAAATGAGATTGGATACATATCTTGTCTGGTAGTATTTTTTTCCCCCCTCTCCAAAATAAATTTGGGTGTGTTTGTCAAAAAAATCTGGTAATTTGCAGTCTGAACTATGTGAAATGGAACTATGTCCATGGTGGACAGCAGACAGAAGCATGGATTCTGTCTGCTGGTGGTTCCCAGGTGTGCTAATCCGACAGGAAAAGGAGAGACCAGATTACTTACCAACCTCAGCACCCACCAAGTTATACAGACAGGTGACTGATAAGTGTATATGTAAACTTCAGGTAATTGAGAGTTCTTAATATTTGAGTAAGTAACTACTTGATCCACAGATGTAAGTAGTAAGAAAGGTAACTGAGCCCCAGGCGGGCTGGAGGCATATCCCCATCACTGAAAGGAGTTCTCTGTTAATGCTGCTACTTGGATGGGTCAGATGGATTTTGGGGAGGACAGAAGAAAACTTGTTCAGTGGTAAAAGCTGAAGTCAGAAGTGATCTTTCAGAAGAATTTTTGTGTCCTAAGCACTCATCAGGGCAAGGATGAGATGTCAATTGAAAACTTGACCAGGGTCTGAATGTTTCTTTTGGTCCTTTGAACCCAAACTGGCTCCCTGTCACGTGCAGCAGAAATGAGACTTAAAAAAACCCTAACCAAACCCTGAAAATTAAATTTCTGAAGCCTTTGCATGAAGCACGTTAACATCCAGCCCCTTCCATACAGCCTGGTTGGGTTGTATGTAATGCTGGAAGAGGCAAGGAACTGTCAACAATTTAGGAGCCATAAAATGGACAACTATAGTGCATAGGAAGTTATGGACAGATACTCACTCTGAATAAGCTGCGTAGCAAAGATCTGCTGGTTTAAAATGTTTAACCCAGCTTAGTTTAGTGACAGGTTAAAAAATGTTTACATGAACAGCTCTGCTAGGAAGTAGAAAGGGCTACAACCTTTTGTAGGATGATGATGCCAAACAGGTGGCACTGGCTTGCTGGATAATACAATCTGATATCACAACTGTTTGTGAAGTGCAATTTCTTCACCACCACATAATCATTCTTCTGAGCTGCTCTTTAAATGTCAGCAAAGGCCTTGCATTAATTCAGCTTGACAGTTTGATTACAGAATTTTAACAGCTTCTGAAAAACAATTCAGTTACAGAAGTGGTAAACTCTCTGTCTTGGCGGTGGAGATAAAGTGCTGCCTCCCAGCTGGAGAGGCAGAGCTAATCTTGTAATTCCTGGTCCATCTCTGTGCATGGTAACCAGTGGCTTAGTTTAAATGCATGCTATCTCCTCTCCATGTAAATATATGCTAAATTCACTTTCATGAGTCAATAAAATGCTTAAATAATGTGCTCCCCACACAATGACCTCTACATATTTCTGACCTTGCTTTGAGTTTCAAATTTTCTTTATTTATAAGATATAAAGCATTAAGTGTTGCATGTAGAAGGGAATGAGAGTTAGGAATGAAAAATTTCAGTGTGTTGAGGTGGGATGGGGCTCTGGAAGTCAGAGGTACATCTGGCCAGGAGAATAGAAAGGTGATGCTTCAGAGATGAATGGTAATTTTAGGGCACTTGGAGATAATTTTAACAGCCTGGTGTGTTTCAGTGTTGCCATTTTGGGATATGTGGAAATATGTTAAATAGTGCACAGTAACCTAGATCTGTAATTTTGAGCCATAGGCATCTCCTGCTTCTTGTTTTTTTGTTGGTGTGAGTTGGTTTGGGATTTTTTTAACTTAAAAATGTGTTTGGCTTAATGCTTGAAAATAAGGATATTTGAAGGGGGGAAAATGCATTTAATATGGTGTTATGTTTTCTTCCCAGACTCTGACACATCTCTGGAACCTGCAATGACAAGTCGGAACAGTAGCCATGCAGAGAAAACTGGTGAAATGTCCTCAAAGCAGTCAACACCAAAAGTGCAGGTCCAACGATCTGTCTCCCGAGAAACCATCACTATTCATTTCTCTGCATTTGGGAAGGAGGAAGAAGAGGAGGAAGAGGAGTTTAAAGAGTTTGTTGATGAGGATCTAGATGACCAAAGCATTGTAACAGCACTTGAAGCCAAGGAAGACCTCTGCTTTGAGCATACCGGCCATGACCTTTTTGGTCCAGCTACCTCGCTTAACATGGCCAACTCTGCATCACCGCTGTCCTCATCGCCTGCAGTTCTGCCAACTGCAGAAACTGTAAAGCTGTTGGACTCTCCTTCCCCATCCCAAATACTCAGTGCAGTGCCACCAGTCCTGTCTCCATCGTCACACTCATGTCACACATCTGGCGCATCAGGTGCAGCACCACCACCTGTGGAACAGAAATCCAGTCTGTCTTCCCCATCCTCATCCCCTTCCAGATCAGTTGCCTGCTCTAGCGGATCATCCACAATTTCTAGTTCAAAGCCTTTTAGGGGGTTAGTCAAGTCCTTTTCAACAGAAGTGGAACCAAAAGAACCCACCCCACCGATGCGACATAGGCAGTTAATGAAAACCTTGGTGAAATCTCTATCTACGGACACTTCTAAACAGGAGTCTGAAGCTGTGTCTTACAGGCCACCTGACTCAAAGCTGAACTTGCATCTGTTCAAACAGTTCACTCAACCTCGAGCTACAGGTGGTGATTCTAAAACTGCCCCCTCCTCTCCATTAACATCCCCCTCTGATACTCGTTCCTTTTTTAAAGTACCTGAAATGGAGGCTAAAATTGAAGATACTAAAAGACGCCTTTCTGAGGTCATCTATGAGCCTCTTCAGCTGCTCAGTAAAATAATGGGTGATGAAAGTAGTAGCCACAGGCCCAAAGCCTTATCTTCAAGTGCTTCAGAACTCTCAAACCTTTCCAGTTTGAATGGCCATTTGGAAAGCAATAACAACTACAGCATTAAGGAAGAGGAGTGTGATTTGGAAGGGGACTTCTCTGGGGGTGACTTTAGCATGACTAAGAGCAATCAGTCAAGAGGGGAAGAAGATCATGCAAAAGAGATGGAGACCAAAAGCTCTCAGTCTGCAAGCACAAAGGACGTGGGGTCAAAACCTTCACTCGTACTTGAAAAATGTTTGTTGTCTGCACTAGTGAGCAGGGAGGATGAGGAGTTTTGTGAACTGTATTCTGAAGACTTTTTCTTGCTAGAGGAGGAAAGCAAAACTGATAAACCTGCTGAAACTGTGGTCGATCCTGAGATAACTGAGGAAACTGTTACTATGCTCAGTAGTGAAGATGAAAATAATCTGGACGTGCAACAGCCTGAAATACCAGTGAAAACTTTATACTTATTAATACTGTTAGTCTATTCTTACCTTATTATCCCTCTCCCTGGCTATTTAAGTGGACTTTTACTTGGAATGGCCCTTGGATTTATGCTAGCTGTCTGTGTGATTTGGCTTGTTATTCCACGTACTCATGAGTATCTCAAATTGCATAAAAACATGAAAAAGCGATGGAATACAGGAGCTCTAGACATCGAAGAACCTGGAATACTGAAGGTGAGGTCATGGCATTTTGTGTGTGTGTGTCTGTGTGCATTATTTTGGGTAGAAGGAGTAAACTAGATTTATCCTGAGGGTGTAAATGAGCTGAAATGTCCCCATTTATAAATATTTTTTTAGGGTCATCTCACTTTGGCAGGGGCACAAATGGTTTAGTATCCAAGAATATGTAAGACTTCAGTGTCTTTAGGGGTTAGTAGAAAATGAAATTTCTTCAAACATAAAAGGGCAAATGGCTTTGCTGATAGATTTGAAATGGTCCAACTGAACTACTGAGAGCAAGTAGTGTCAAAGTTTAGTGTGTAAAATAACATTTGTGCTTGAAGCTGCATCTTGGGAGATGTATTTTGTATCTGGGATATTTTGCTATCTAGGCAGTAGTTAGTTTGTCTGGTATGTTCATAAGCAGAGACAAAAGCATTGTGTTCAAGCAGAGCATAGAGAGTTGGAGAGCATATGGGTCATCCTCAAGCATGAGCTAATTGAAATGGGAGGAGAAATTACAATTCAGCAAAATGTGTCTGAGAGATGGGTTTTAAATAAAAGTTTGTCCTTCTTGCTTTCTGCCCTCCACTTGTTGTTGAGATATTTCAAACTGTCACTTCTTGTGTGTCACTTTGCTGCCTATCAGCTGTGATCCATCCAACCCCTATGTTCCTTTAGTGCTTCTGGTCCCTGTCCTGCCCTTCTAATCTCCATCTGTGATGAATTAAAATAATGTTTTCCCAATTGCAGAATTCTGAACAATAAAACATCTACTGGTTTCTGATGTGCAGCAGAAGCATTTCTGAGTGCTGATGGTGTAACCTTTGCTGGCTATCACATGCTTATCAGAGTATTCGTGGAGGCATTTTTTTGTATTTGTGTAAATATTGAATTGAGCTTTTTGAAGGTGCATCTCCAATTGTAGCACCACAAAGGTTTCATTAATTTAAATTCACATGGGTATATACTGTAGAATCTATAATGTATTGATGGCTAATTTCATGTATCTTTAGGTAACTGAAAAGATAGAGAATCAAAATATAAAACTCTGCTTTTATTGCATAAAGGTGGCAGTTGCATGTGTACCCCTTATTCTACCTTGGTGTTCCTTTATTCTGTGATTCAGGTTGTGGTTATTATTTGCTGTAGTGAATTCAGACTTAACACTCCTGCCCAATTGAATTACCTGCTGCTCCCATGTACAAATTGTTATAAACTTTCAGTTAAGTCCTTGTTATTTGGAGCCAGGACCCTTGATTCTTCAAAGCCAGTAAAGATCCTGGTGTTCATTATTGGCTGGTGTTAGGCTCTCTGAGGTGTCAACTTTTAGTCAGGAACCTTTAAATGATGTTTTAATGCTTTTATTGAGGAGTTACATCTTATGAAAATGGCTGTAGCCAAGCAATGAACAGTGTGGAGAAGTCTGTATAAATGTAGATTAATGGTTTTTATGACCTGATGAGTATTTCTTGTGCTCATAACACAAAAAGTAATTGTCTTTAATATGTAAATGCTTCAGGAGTTTAAACCAGCTCAGTGCCCATATTGTAGTAGAACATAATGTAATATGATTTAGCAGATTGCAAGTTATTATTCCCACTTCATACAACAATTTTCTATTTGTATCTGTCAAATTGAGTGCTGGACAGCTTAGATCCTCTGAAAAGGCAGCTAAGGACTTAATCTGTAACAAAACTCAGGGGAATATAGGAAAATCAAACTTGAGGCTCTTGCATAAAGATGTTCAGACTGGTTGGTCTGGTATTCTGGCCTGGACTGCTGTTGTGCAACTATGATAAATGCTCTGAGTAAAATCCCTTCATATGGGGCTCGAGGAGTTGGGATTCTGCCAAACTGCTGTCAAGCTATTTTTGTACAAGTATGTGTGCATTCTCCCCCATGTAAACATTGTTTGAGAAGTTCGCATTTCCCAGGTTTCGAAAACTAGTGCAAAATTCCCCTCAGCAATTGCTGAAATAGTTGAACAGGTTGTTTTCTCCCACAAAACTGTTCCTTGGCAGTGGGAAAAAGTAAATGACTGTTGTGCTGGTAGGTGTGTGTTTCTATAGGTGTCTGTACTTGCTTCAGTCAAATGTCCTTGGTACTGGGTGAAAATATCCCCCAGCCAGAAAATGCACAAAACCCCTACATCTTCATTGCACATTTTTGTATCTGCCTGTTCCCTTAGTTTTCAGTTCTCTGGCTTCCTTCTGGTCTTTTCTTTTTTTTCTTTTTCCTCTGCCCACATTTTTTCCTTCTTTAATCCATTAGTCTTTTCTAACTTCCTTCTTGGCCTTTTAGCTCCGCATTCTCTTGTGTTGTGCTGGCTGATACGAAAAGTTTTAAGTAACAGCTAAAATGGAAATGATAAAATTACCCTTTCCATTAGAATGAACTTTTAGGAGAACACAGTGGCAGTGCCTGCTGGAGAAATGGAGGTTTTGAGCCACAACTGTACAGAAAGAGGAGGCTTTTTATCAGCATGCTGTTCCTGAGTACCATCCAAGGGATTTCATGTTTGATAGTGGCCTCTGGCAGACAAATATTTTTTCCAGTTGAGGTGATGGTTGCTTCTCCTACCTCAGACCTTTTTTGTGTCTTTGGATTCCCTGTGAATGAAGCTCAAAAAAATGCATGATATTTTTTCCTCATTTATTAAACAAAATACTACTGTAGTATTTTAAAATAGTGGTAATAAGAGGGGGTATGAATACAATTAGTGTGATCTGAGTGGTCATCAGTCTTGAAAAAACATTTGATTGTATCATTTAATAATAATGGCTATTAACTGGTTAATATCTCTAAGAAACTTTAGGGACAGTTTTAAAACAGATTTGGGCTTATATTGTGAAAGTGGCTTTTGCTGATTCTTTTATTTATGTATTTGAGAGTATCAGAACTAATGATTTCAATTTATTTTTACCCACAGACCTGGTCTGTGCACCCAGCCTTCTGGGTCCTTCACAAGGATCTTTTGCAGCTCTCCTCATCCTCCCCTCTCAGGTGATGGTGTAACACACCTGAGACCTTAAATAAGTAACACTAAAGAGTTGGTACCTACAAGATACCTACAAGGCCTGACTGTGCAGTTCTTACATGAATTATTCTGTTGAACTGCAGTTCGAATAAAACATTTGGAGCCCACAGTCAGGAAAGAAGAAAATCAAATTGTGGGAGGGGTGGGGGGTGTGCTTTTGAAATTGTTGTTTTTATAAGTGGCCGTGTCCCATAGAGCCGAGTTCCTGAGAGCCAGAGCAGTGGCAGCAGCTGTGGATTGTAGCTGTGACCTGAGCTAGGAAAGCCGTGGTGCTGCCCAGCCCTTGGAGCAGCTCCGTGTTCAGGGTGCTTCCCAGCCTGATGGCCAGGCATGTTCTCCTGCTTTCGGCTGGGAGTGTGGAGCAACTGCTGACCTTTAGAAATGGAGATCACAGGATCAGTGTAAATGGCCAGCAGCTGCTCAGTGGCATATGACTATGGTCATTGTCCTCCCAGAATTACTAAATTTCTTATTTTAACAACTTTGCTAGAACAGAGAAGACCTATGCTACAGTCACTCCTCTCCTACACAAGGAAATCCATTGTTGCTTCAATAGTTTGGGAAAATTTATCTGTTGCTAGCACATTATGGTAACACAACTTCTCTGGGTGCATTGCAAAACAGTTTCTGTGGGCTGTGACTCTTTTGTTCCAATTTGGTTTTGGAAAAAGAGAGGCAGAGGTATTTCTGCTGAAATTGTTCTTAAAGTGCAGAAACTTTGGAATTACTTTAGGGGGTTTCTTGGATAACCTTCTCAGTGTTTTTAAGCTAGGTGAAACAATTTACAGAACTGAAGATCACTGAAGTGAGAAGGCAGGTGGTGTTGTTACCTCCTTTAACACTTAGATAAAATTCCTGCAGCTGCCACACATTTTCAGGTTTATTAATAGGGTGAAGAATCATCATTTAGTGAAGCATTACCATTTTACTGTCCGCCATGCAGTGTGTCTCTGTAACAAAATAACTTGAAAATCAAGCGCAAAGAAGAAACTTCATCCTTAGAAAACTAAAATTTTATGTACAAGGAGGGTTTGAAGTAATGTGCTCTCTTTCATCCCAACTGTTGCCTGAAAATAAAACCCCAAATACTTAAACCTAAACTTGGTTTTTCAGTTGCTGATAACCTGGTGATTGTGCTGTGTTTGCACTTCTGTTGGGTTATGGGTGAGCAGGGGAGGCACTACAGGGTATGAGAATTGTGTGTTTGGCAGACTGTACAGCTAATCCATTTGTTTGAACTGGAAAGCCTGGGCACATGGTAGGGATCAGAAAAGTAGGAGGTATTTTTACTTCTTCCTTTGGCACAGGGAAGTCAAGTTTTTGATGAGTAAATCACTCCTTGTTTTCATCACATTTCCATCTCAAGCAGGCGGTTAAAGGAATGTCAGGTGCAGTCTGACCTTCTTTCCTGGGTACCACATGTACCCATAATTTTCCAACCTTTCTACTGAAAATAGAAAGCTTATTAGACTTAGAGAAAGGACTCATGTGACTAAGCTTCCTATAATGACCCACTCTCCAAGCAGCCCTTTCTCTCTGTGCCAGCTGGTGCGGTGTTGGCTGAACGGCCTTCCAGGAGAAGGCAGGAAACTTCTGAGGCAGCAAATTCCCATCTGTATGTTTGCCTGGCTGCAGGCTCCAGACTTCGTCTGAGCTAGAAATAGCTTGGAGATCTGATCAGGGGCAGGTGGGAGTTGCTCCAGAGATCTGTGTGCCATATGGATATTCCAGTTCCTGCACACGGTGGCTTTGGGCAACTCACGTGGTGTTCTTGTGCTTCAGTAAGTCCAGCTGGAGTTCCTGGCTGAAAATTAATTGCTGTCTGCTCAAAGATGTCTTGGCTAAATAATTTCTAGGAAGGAGATGTGATGTGCCTCAAACCTATGTCAGCCCTACTGTGCAGAGTTTGATGGCTTATAGAAAACTCTTCCTCGTGCATTGTATTTCCTATATGGGAGCCGTGTATAACCCACTCTAAGAAAAAAAACAACCATAAAGCTTCTTCAAAGAGTATGTCCTCGTATCGGCATTTCTGTTAATAAAAGACATAATCTGCTTTGGAGCTGAGCAAAGATGAATGACTTAATCTTTCCTGAACATAAAAGAAATGCTAATGTATCCAGTTTTTTCAGGGTTTGTAGTGAAAAAGGAGCTCGATGTTGGAGTAAGCAAAACAGATACCACTGTTACTATGGCACCTAAGAATGTGTATGCTGTCTACCGTGTGAAATTATATGGCACTGAAACAGAGGAAAACGAGCATAAAAGTAAATTTTACATTTCTGTGTGTGGGTGGAAACTTCTTTAATAAGTTGAAATCTTGCAGTAGTTTTTGGGATGTTTTGCATAAGGTAGTTACAACTTTTTTTTTTGAGAAATACTGGGGTGCTCATTCAGCTATCCCCACTTCCCCCCACTGTAATCACCTATGTGTTTGTAAAGATGCCATTTGACTTTCTGCTCCACTTCACTTTTGGTTGACATTGATGAATATTAAGTATGCTGAATTTAAGATTCTGATGTGCAGATAAAAACAATGATCAAAGAATGTTGTATGGCAGGTTAAGAGAAGGAAAACTTCCCCTTGAATGAGTATTTTGCTTATCTTCCAGCCCATTTATCATCTCTATTTCTGTAATCAGGTTTTGGAGAAGAGGAGCAACATCACCCCATGGTCAGTCAGCACTTAAAGGCTTGTTACAGCAAGACTGGCTGGTTTGTTTTGTGTTTCTTTTACAGCACAGAAATTAATTGAATTTAATCCACATATATGACTCCTGTGCTGTAGCTGGGCAGTTACACAACATGTTAAATGATCTCAAACGGTGATGGTGCATGAAAGCAAACTCCATTGTGGTCTTCCACTGAGTCCTTAATTGTGGTGATTACAATGTCAGTGCTGTCTGTGAGCAGACAGGCTGTTTGCTCTGCCTGTGCTCTGGGTGATTAGTGTCCCTTGCTGGGAGCAGAGGAGCTGCTGTGCTGCTCAACCCTGTGGCTCTTCCCAGCATCCTGCATCTGCAGATCCCACCGTGGCCCCTGGGGATGAGGTGAGAGCACTCTGTGCTTCATATACAAAGTGATTGAGTCACAAAAAAGCACTGTGTGCTTGAGATCTCATCCTCATCTCGTGCTCTGTTGGTTTGGTACTGCCTCATTTAGGGTATTTATTGCCTCATTCTGTTTGTGCACTAAGTGCAATAACTTTGGCAAAACTTGCATAATAATTTAAGGTTTTTAGGTACATGCTGTACTTGGTTTTCCAGCAGTTTAAAAGCCTATTAACAATGTCTTCTTCTCTAGGGATGGATGAATGAAATTTATAATTATGATCCAGAAACATACCATGCCACGTTGACTCACTCCGTTTATGTGCGACTCGAAGGCAGCACCCTACGACTTTCAAAACCCAATAAAAATATTTCTAGAAGAGCTGTGTACAATGAGCCAAAGCCTGAAGTCACATATGTCAGTCAAAAAATTTATGAACTAACAGACAGCAAGGTGAGTGTCTTACTTGTATCTGATTTTAACAAAGAATACTTTGCAAATTCTTTTTAACTCTGAAATTTTTTTTCACTCCTCTTTTTTCATGTTCTGTCATTGTTTAAACAAAACTGTTGTTGTGACTAATTTGCAAAAGTGTGCTGGGGAGGAAGATTGAGCAGGATTTGGAAGAAAGTACATATTTACACAATAAGGGAAAGGCAGGATTTTCCTCTGGCAGTTGAGAGCAGAGTTAACTCGTGGGAGCTCTGAGACTTGTTCCCAATGCATGAGATGACTGTGGGGCTGTTCTGAAGGTTACACCAAAATGCCTCATCTTTGGTGATTGTCTCTGCACCAAGGCAGCTGAGACAATATGTGCATTTCACTCAAAGAGGGAATGCACATCATCTGTGAATGTGAAAGAGGAGAGTGGGAGGTGTCTGGAACGTGACGTGCTCTAGGTACCCCCAGTCTAGGGAAGGAGATGGGGATTTTTGCAGTTGGAAGAATGCATTAACAATAATGCTAGGAACGTTTTCCTGGATGTTGTTTGACGCCCTCAAATGTGTCAAGAGTTGCCACGTGAAGTTGATTCCGTTGGCATTGTTTTAAATAATACATCAATACCTAATTATTAAGGGAATGGATTTTTTTAATGTGCTGCATCAGTTGAGGGCCTTGGCAATATGGAAGTACAGAAACCATGCCTCACTTGACTGGAAGGGAGAGGGAGAGAGGGACCAAAGGAACGGTGAGGAAAACCTCCCTCCTTTTCTCTGAGTCTGTATGGGAGTGTCCTGTCAGCTCTGCCTTCAATTAAAGGAAGACACTGAAAAAGATAAAGCAAAAACTTAGATTCCGGCCTTTTTCAGATTTGTTTTCCCATCATGAAGACAAGCAAAGCTGTCATGTACCGTGAACTTGACTGATGGTGGTTCCCCATGGTATCTTAGAACTAATTTCCAGTACTTCTGCCCACCCAGCCCCAACTGATTACAGAAGTGCCAAATGCCTTGACTATAATAAACAAGATATTTGCCCGCAGTTTTTGGATAACACTGCTGAGTTTAGACCTCACATAAGAATTTTTAACTCTTTTTTTTTTTTTTTAAGCCACTCTTCTAATCACTTGCATTGTCTTAATTTGATATAAACATACTGAATTTGGAATATAATTATCTGCAAATCAGTCTTATGGCTTGACTCTTACATATTTGATTTGGATGTCACCAAATTCAAACACTCAATTTCATAAAGTGGGCATGAAAAGTTGTGTTCAAAACTCAGTTTGGACTCTGATTATTTTATCTTGTTATCTATTTATCTCCCCATGGCCCCAGAAATAAAGTTCTTGGTTTTTCTATTTTTTCTGCAAATCCATGAGAATAAGATAATCCAAATGAAAACAAGAGTTTCTAATCCACATTGTATAATCTGCTTAAATGGCCTTTGTTTTAATTCCAAGGCTTGGCTCTTCAAAGACTTAGTGATAGCAGTGGTTTGGACATCCACCAGCAATTTTAAGTCAGTTAAACTATCAGATCTACTGTGGGATCTTCATCTATTGCATTCCTGTATTCTTTACTTGAGTATAGAAACATAATTTAAGTGAAAAATAAATGAATTTAACCCTTTCACATATCCTTCAGATTTCCCTGGTTCCCAAGAGCCTGGCACGGAAGCGAATTTGGAATAAGAAATACCCTATTTGCATTGAACTTGCCAAACAGGATGACTTCATGGCCAAGGCCCAGACTGAAAAGGAGACTGCAGAGGAAAAGTTACCTGGTGAAAGAGCGGACTCAAACAATGAGGAATCCAAGAAACTTCAAGATGGAGCAAAGTACACTTGCCAAAAGGATCAAGTGCTTTATCTCTTTGGAAGGACGGGTAGGGAGAAGGAGGAGTGGTTCAGAAGGTTCCTTCTTGCATCAAAGCTCAAGTCTGAAGCGAAGAAGCTGCCTGGTTTGTGTGGGAGCAAGCCAGGTACCAGATTTTGTATTCTTGTAGAAGTCTGTTAAAAGAAACAAACCAGTTATGTTTTGGTGGTGCCACAGTGATCTTTACAAGCAAAAAATAATAGTACCAAAGATGCTCTTCATACCTGGTCCTCTCATTGCCACCTTACTCCCACCTTTTTCCCCTCTTGGCTGTATGCTTTCAAATATTATTACTATTTTTAGACTATTTTATTTGAATACACTGTTTTTCAGTGACTGTAATAACTCCTTTCATATTTGGAAGGATGAGTTATTCAGTCTCTTCTTTTTCTGTATGTTGGAACTGATGTCAACATTTGCAGTATTAGATACAGTTCTCTTATTGCCCCTTTTTCCTCCTCCATTGTTCCTTCCACTCTAGTCTTCTGTAAAGGATAGAGCTTTCTCATCTCAAGACAACACATTTCTCTGTTTAAATAAAAGTCCTGCACTAATATATATATGACTATATATATATCTGAACCAGCAAACATTAGTCTATGGTATTGATCAATTGTTTGGAATATCAATTTAAACCCATCCTCTGATACAATTTTAAACCTGAATGACTCATGCTTTTCTGTCTTTATTCTCTGAGAAGGGAATTTTAAAAATTAGTTAACATTATTGTTTCTGGCACATAACTTCTTGAAATGCAAAATTAATAGCTAATTAAAATTCTAATAGTTACATGCTTTTGACAGTCCTTCTAATTGTAATAGCCTATAATTAGATTAAAAAAAAAAACAACTTTAGTCATAGGTGCATTTCAGTCACCTGACTTTTATTTTAGGCATTCTCCAGCAGGGCTCTTGGGAATTCTGCCACGTGTTATACATATGTGAGTGTCCATATTTATATATGCTATTGATCAGCTGACTCCTCCAGTCCCACACCCTGCTGAGTACTGAATCATAGCAAATACTGGCTAATTTGGGTTGAGGACCACCTAAACACACAGCAGTAGAATTTACTTTTAGCCTTTAAAATAAGAAAGCATCACACTAGTCTTTTTTCAGGAGAAATATCTGTGGAATAAATTTGTTCCTTTAAAGTTCGATGATACACTGTGGTATTTGGCTGTCAGATTTGTTCTCTGTTGAACAGGTATTATTTCTTTTGAATTTAGGGGTGCTGCCAGCACATGGTAGAACTGATAGTCAGTCTGGAGTTCTCACGCACAGCCGGAGCAGCAGCAAGGGAAATGCAGAAGAAATCACATCCCAGCCAAAGCACAAGGACCTGGCTGGCAACGTGAGGCAGAAAATGCTTCTGGACTACAATATTTATATGGCAAAGTGTGTTCCACAAAAGAAGAAAAGCCCTTCAGGTAGTCCAGTCATCAGTGCAGAGAGCAGCCCTACAGCTGTGAAAAAGGTAATGCTTGTGGTCCAAAGGAACAGTGAACAGCGTCTGTAGCTCATACTAATCCTTTGGCCTCCTGCATTTGAGTCATTTTTAGTAAACAGAACCTTAATACTAAGTACAACACACATAATAAACACATCTTTAATGTTAAGCATGACCACTGTTTGTTAAAAAGCTGTAATTCTGTAATGCATCTTTGTTTCCAGACTTTCATACAAAAGGGAATAGGAGGCTGTGGTGTAATATATAAATAAACACATCTTGTGTTCCCCCAGGAAAACATATTCTAGCCCCCAACCACTCCTGAAGCTGTGATGGATTTGCTGCTGAATCTGGCACGTGTCAGAAGTTATTCTAAAAATAGATGAGCAGTGCTGGCAGGGAACCTACGTCACAGCAGAGGCTCCTCACTCAGCCATCCTGGCAGAGCCAGGCTGCAGCCCTTGCAAGCAGTAGCTGCCAAGAGATGATGTTCAGAACTGCAGCATCTACCTGCCTGTCTTAGAAAGCACTGCCTTTCTGCTAGCTTCAGGAGTTCTGGCTGGAATAATGTAGGGTGGTGAATTCTTCTGTCATTGCAGGCACTTAATATGTTGTGTTTCCTTCATGGAAACTTCCTGTTTTGTCCTGGTAGTGTGTGTACACACCCAAAATCATTTCAGCTGCCTTGGCTTTTGTGTGTGTAGTCAGTAATGCAGCATCTGAATGTCTAATACTTCCAGGTGTTTTGAGATGGTTCTCAAGGAAATCAAGACATTCTCTTGGACTGTAAACAAAACCTTTAATGCAGCAGAGGGAACAATAGAGTTTCCTGGATCCTATATGCAAACACTGGAAGGAGGAGTGTGATTCCCTGTAGTGTATTTATCATCTCTTTGTGTTGTTTCTGAACTGGATTTAAGGATGTAAGGTTGGGTCTTGCTTTCCAATTTTTTGATAAAACAAAGGAAGAGTAGATTTCTTCCAGATCTGACTGGCAAGAGAGAGTATCTCTTACTGCAAACACATTTATAAGTCTACCCACTCTGGGTTTATCTGCTTTTTCTGCCAGAGGTTAAATTACATACAACTTTCTCATTTCATTGCCAGAGGTCAATCTATCTCTGTGTGGTCTCATTCCCTCTGCTGCATGTCAGGATGATGACAGGCTCGTGGCAGCCCAGCTGATGTGTTTGTAAAGCTGTTCCCTGTGCTGAGCATTTGGTGTTCTGAGCTGACCTGGGCTCTTAACACTGAACTTCCCATATAAATCAGGCCTTTTCTGTCCTTACTTTATAGAATTTATAAAGCTGAATTACCTGCTTTATGTTTTCAGTTGCCAGATGCCAATGTAGAAGCTGAAGAAGAAGAACAGGAGGCCTGGGTGAATGCTCTGCTTGGAAGAATATTTTGGGATTTTTTAGGAGAGAAGTATTGGTCTGATCTAGTGTCAAAGAAGATCCAAATGAAACTCAGCAAAATAAAGGTACCTGATCTGGAGACTTGCATTATACACTCCTTGTGAAGGAAGTGAAACACCTAATCTTTGAGTTTTAAAATAGTACAAGAAAGACTTGCATCACACTTACATGTAAAAGACAGTAAATGTGCTGCAGAATGGCAGTTCAGTTTCTGATAGATCTCAGCATGTTAACTTTGCTGCTTCTGTTTAAAATGAACTACAGCTGGATTAGCTATTTGTATCTGTCAAATTCTTATGTAAAAATTAAAGTATTATTGCATTTACATTAGGGATGAATAAAACTGCATATAAATGAGGAAATCTGCTTTGGGAAATAGTAGATTGTTTTAAGGTGGAGGACATCAAGGAACCACAACTGTAATGTGTTCCTGTTAACTTCAGACATAAACTACTTTATAAGCAGAAGGTCAGTGGGAGCAATAGTTACAGAAAAAGCTCTGTGGGGTGACAGGACACAGCTCCCATCAGCTGCCCCATCTGATGAAGGGGGGAGTGTTGTTTTTGAGTGACTTCTCAGTCTTCCCCTTGCCTTCTGTAACCCTTCTGAACAGCAGCAGTTCATCACAGGCCTTCAGCTCCTGATGTCTGGGGAGGAGTTTGCCTGTTCCTAAAGGCAAAGGAAGTTGTTGTCTTGCTGACAAAAGCTTGGAAATTTAGCTGCCAGCACCAGCTGTGAGGTAGTGCTGCCTTTGCTTTGGGAAATAACCAGCAGCCTAATTCTGCCCTGTCTGTTTCCACAATTGTGACAGCAGGGCACCCAGACATCTCACTGGTAACTTTTTAAGTGGAAAAACTAGGAATGGAGACTGGATGTATTTTTGGTGTGTTGAAGCAGTGTCTGTTCACAGGAGATAATGTTTTCTGTCAATTAGAAATATTTAAGTGAATAGATACCCAAATCATGATTCTGTGCCTCTGTTTTACTGAAACTATGATACAGATTTAAAGGGTAATGTTCTATGGAAGAATTTGCCAAAGATAAAAGAAGCTGAGACATTGATAAAACATCAATGATAAAATATACAACTGAAGTCAAAATCCAAAGAAGTCTTTGATTTTTATTTGCAGTGAAATAGGATTTACACTTCATTCTTCCGCTTTTTACAAACTTTGACTAAAAAGCATGCTTATGGTTTAGAGTCAGCATATAAACTTCAGCATAATTTAAAAAACAAGTTCAGATGCCCAATCTCTCCCTAAAAAGTTTTGAAACTGGCAACTGTGAACTTCTAGAATAGTAAGAAATTTGTGTAATTATATTTGTGTTCTTTCACTAGTGACACTTCAGCTCAGTGCATTCCTTAAGTTTAATGAGCTTTCTTCTCTCAGGAAACTGATGTTTAGTTCCATGACATGCATTTGATTTTTTATATTCTGTCCTTTTAGCTGCCCTACTTCATGAATGAGCTGACTCTCACTGAGCTTGACATGGGGATAGCAGTGCCCAAGATCCTTCAAGCCTTCAAACCTTCTATTGATCACAGAGGTAAAATACAAAAAACTTGTTGGTATTGCCTTTGTATCTGGGGAGAGCAGAATGTTGATCTTCTTATTTTTTTCATGTTTTAGGTAAATGTAATAAGAGCTTATTCTGAGATACTCAGGCTAAATGTAAATGTAAAAATGTGTATATGGAATTGTGATCATGCCTTTCCATACTAAAATTTGCATGCAACAGAGATGGAGACACTTACCTGATGCTGTCATGGACTGCAGAGGGCAATGCATATCTCCTTGAGACAGATCTGATTCTGTACCACAGGAGGAAACAGGTTTAGCTGTGCAAAAGAAGCTGCCCTGCTCTGAAAACAAGGATTCAGAAAGTATAATTGTAATAACTTGGAAAAGAAGAATACAGTGTTGTTTTGAAAATAAACTTCAAAATACCACATCATTTTATGTCCTTAATATTAAATACAGCTTTTTTTTAAAGCTGGATGACTTTCATACTGCTGCTTTATGAATTAGAACTGTTTGTTTTTTATTCCTTCTGGCTTGTATATGGTCACATATTTGAGGATATTCATGTCACTTAAATAGTCTTGCAAAAAAGAAAAACTTCATATAATGCTTTTTAGCTTCAAAAGCATTTGTTCTGCATGTTGAGGAGACCGAAGAGTCATCTAAGATATACTCAGAACAGTTTTAAGTTTTAAATTGCATCAGAGTTTCTCCACTCAATGTGGAGAAATTTCTAATTGGCCTAGAGGGAAATATTTCCTTGGAAGACCTGGTGTGGTGTCACCTGACCTTTGCAAGAGTACCAGATGCATGGACTTTAGGAGGCGATTAATAAACTTTAATACAAAAAACTTTGTTCCACTCAAATCACTGACTAAAAGCTGCCTGTTGTAACCAAACTCTATTGTTTGCCCTTATCTACTTGAGACTTGCAACTCTTTGCAAAGCCTTATCTATAAAACACTGGGTACTTTGCTCTCAACTTTTCCAAAGAATATTTTCCACTGAGCTTTATAAACAAAGCATGTTTGAAAAGACAAACTGTTTGGTTGTCGTGAGGAACAAAATCTATCTTTTTAAGAGAAATAAGAGTTGAATGGACAGAGTAAGCTGGAGTGCAGTCAGTATTTGGGGAACTAAAGCATATTGCTGCTTCTTGTCTTACGCTTCCTGTGTGGGACAGCAGGTTCTCCACAGTACTTAGGAAGTCCTCCAGTGTTCTCAATTAAGTGGTTACACCATTGATAGAATCTTTATTTGGAGTTACTGAACAAAGGAAAACTTTTTAAAGTCTTTACATGTGTGTTGCTTGTGGTTTCATAGTTCCTTTTTAATCAGGCTTTCCTTTCAGAGTTCTTGTCAGTGTGTTTTCCTTTGCCTTGATTTAAACATTTTTTGAATTCCTTTCTTTGTTCTCATAACTTCAGTTGTGACCAAGGACTGTAGCTCTAAGTCATGAGATGGGATTTAGGAGCCACTGAACACTTGGCTTCAATTAATTGCTGAAACAGCAATAAGATCAATTAGTTCCTTCAGTTTCTTGTTCAGTTAAACTGTGACAAGCAAACATTTATGGTATGATTTCCGATCCTTTTAACTTCTTCCATACTGTTGAATGACACGTGAACTCTTAGGGTTTTTAAGAGCTTGCAGTGAGTAATTACTGGAATAACTTGTTCTCTTATTATACTTAAAAGGACATAAACAAGGGGATGGAAATTGGAAATGCTTGTTTTCATAAGAATAAATGTATTTCTTGGTAAGTTGGCCTATGGGTAAATGATCTGCTTTGTTGGGGAATGTGGGGGGAAAAAACCCCTGTAGTTTCAGGGCAATATCCAGAATGAACACTTCTAAGTTTTGGGGATTTTTTAGTAAGTGTTTGAGGCCGTCATTTGAGGTAGCCTTTCGTGAGGCTTTCAAGTGCAGTTACTAATTGTGATGTGCTTTGTTTCATCCATACTTGCTTTTGTGCTTAATTACAAAGAAAACAGTTTTTTTATTATATGCCTTCTCTAATTAACTAAATTTGTTAACAGACAATGTTAGAAAAAATCTTGTTTCTGTTAATACAGTCCTCTTGGGTGACAGAATATGCTGTGGCTTTTACTGTAATTCTGACAAGGCTAGGGAACCAGAAAACGGAATAAATTGTATCATTTTCCCAATTCTTCACTCCCCCTCCCTCCCTTTTTCCCCTCTGGAAAAAGTGTATGAACATTTTCTGGTTAGAAGGAATTTTCCATCTCAGTAATGGCATCCTTTGCCTAATTTGATCTACTGTTAAAATTATATTGATGATTGAGTTCTGCTGACTCATTGATTATCCAAAAATTCTGTTAAGCTGCTTTCTTATTTTTTATGATCTTACTGAAACTTTCATACTGTAAGGAGAAAAAAAATCCTTGTAAGCTTCTGTTTGAGTTCTTGTGTTTGGATTTTAGAACAGTGTTAGAAAAAATGTGCTGGAAAAGAGTTATTTGGGTTAGTAAAGCATCAGCTTGTCTTCATCCTGCTTCCAGCATGTAACCTCACAGGGTGCTAGTGACCAGGTCTTTGGGAGCTGCCTGAATTTCTGTTACCACAAATGGGTGGGATTATGATAAGGATATGTTTTTGCAGAAAAGAAAACAGTAGTTCATTCTTCTAACTGATAAAGTGTGACTTTTCTAGAACAATAGAACACTAAGACTAGTTACCATTTGTCCTGGTTTCAGTTTTATTCACCATTAATTGCTTTCAAATAAGTAAATAAAAGTGGAATGGGTCAGTGGTTGATGTGCCAGGTACTGTTGAGGAAATGTTTTATGCAGCTGCAATATCTGGAAAAGGAAGATGTATAATCTGTGTTTAGTGGCATCTGTTTTCTAGCCTCTGGATGACAAATACATCTTTGTCACTTAAAAGGCTCAAGCTAATCTTAAGGTATTCCCAAGACAATTCTTTTGGAGATTGCAAAAAGCAAATAGTTTGCACAGAAAATAGGATTTAACTTAATATTGCACATCTAGAATTGTCTAAGTAATGACCCTGTTTACACTGTATCATGCAGGAATGTCAGTAGCTCAGTTAACTGAGGGAACCTTGTCACAGATCTTCAATACACCACTGGCAAAACAAGAGGCAGCAGGTTGTGGTGTGAGAGACGCAATATTGCTGTGGGGTTTCAAGTTGTGCTTCACTTGGACAGCGTCAGGATGTAGAGGAGTGTCCCCATTACTGCTTGGCTTGGAGCAATGCTGTAAATAGTTTTGAAGTGAATCCCTGATGGTATTGTATTTCCTTTATCTCATTTCACATCTCTTAAGCAGTTTAGGTGTGTGTAAATCACAGTATTTTTTTTGAGACCATTAGCTGTACTCACCACTCTCTTTCAGTGTGGCTTGGATTTATACCTGGCTTTGTTCCACGAGCTTAATGTGATCAGAAAGCTTGCTTTGTGATTGCTCTTCAAGTGACATCTTTTCTGTTGTTTATTTTAGGACTATGGGTTGATTTGGAAATGTCCTACAATGGATCTTTTCTAATGACCCTGGAGACCAAGATGAACTTGACCAAACTTGGTAAAGAGCCACTTGGGGAAGCGTTTAAGGTTGGCGAGATCGGCAGAGAAGGGTAAGGGATGGCAAGTATTTGCAGCTCTGGCTCTGCAGTAGATTGAAAGGAGTTTTGGGGATGTTTCATACAAGTGGGTGTGGAACATGGCTTTTCTTTGTAATTTTATTGTTTGGTTACGCTACTGATAACAATTTTAATAAGAGGCTTCTGCGGTACAATTATCTTGTGTGTATATGTGCATATATATATAGATATATATTCAGTTGGGTTTTAAAATGTCCTGTGACTAAAATTTAGTTTTGTCTTATGCTTGATTTGGGGTTTAGCCAGATAAAACTCAAATACTGGAGATACACACATGCAGAAATAGGTGTAACAGGCTACTGCTGCATAGTACAGCTGCAGCTGGAAACCATGGAGTAGTAAACAGTGTGGAAGAAAAACAGGCTCTAATTGTTATGTAAAGACTTTGAAAAGCTTTAGTGCATCGTGGGAGTAATCACATCCCTGCTTTAGTCTCTACTTTCCTCATCTGTTTGCCTGCTATGCTTAAGTGAAATGCCTTTTGTAGATGAACTAATTAGCAGACACCATACAGTAACTTACCTCCTTTGTATTTGTGCTTTCCCTCTCATTTTTAAGATGTTTGACTATCATCCATCTGTATTAACCTAGTGAGAGGCACCTATCAAATATCCATTCCTGGATGGATGCATTCCCAGCTCCGGAGTCCTTTTTTTTGGTGCTATATTCTCTTTGTACTTCAGAAATCTGCAGGCCTTGAACAGTAGGTGGTCCCTGATTTAATGTAAAACCACTGCCTACAAATCAAGAAAATAGTCTCTAAATCTGGCCATTTGTTTAGCTATGAACAAAACAGCATGGTCTTTCACAATTAAGATACTAGATGCTTTGTATACTCATGTCGTAGCTCTGACCATTTATTCTGATATATCTTGAAGTAATACTTACAGCAGCACTATATTTCAGTGCAGTCATGACAAGAAAATAAATGTGAAAAAAACGAATGGCTGAATGATCTCATACACTAGTAGAAATTCAGAGGATTTAAAATCGACCTAGATTCTCGTTGTCACTGCTTGAAATAAATATTTCTGAATTTACATCACTATAACTGGTAGGTGTGAATTTTTCAAAATCCCTTTAATCCTGCCTGCCCAAAAAATGGGGGATAGAGGAGGAAATGTCTATACTAATCAAATTCTTGCTTTTCTTCCACACCCCTTCAGGATTTTCTTTGTGTATTTTCATATCTGTTCAGTGCAGGAACAGCCTCAGAAATAATTAGTGAACACTCTGATTCATATATAAAAAACAGGTTGCTGCTGGCAATAGGCCCCCAGCAAGGCAGATTTAAGTGCCTGTAGCCAAGCAACCAATTACTTGAAGGTATCAGCATTAACTGCATTGCTTCTTGCACAGGGGTGGGATGTTCCAAAGCTCAGGGCCAGGTATCAGCTTTACATAAAGAGCAGTCTAATGTATTCTAGTTTGGATGAGGGTTTTTCATTGCTTGTTTGTTGGTTTTTTTCCTTAAACAAAATGGATATTAAATAAATTAAGGACTGAGAAGTATAGAAGAGCTTGATTCTCATCTATGCCTTCCAATGTGTTAGTTAATTTTAATTCTACTGGATTTTTAAATTACCAGTTGACATCTGCTGTGACAAATCAAATTACTCTGCATGTGTTTGCATCCACGGTCACGTTGGCAGTAAGTGATGCGTGGTGGTTGCTGAGCTCATTTCTGGCCCTTACGAGCTCAGAACAAACCATCTCTTGAGATGCAGTAACCACAAAGTGGTGTGAGAAAGGCACCTACTCATCCAGAGAGAGGAGAAGGGGGAAAACAGCTCTGGGGTTTAACTGTCAGTGCCTGTTGTCAGTGTAAAGCAAGACAAATGGGTCACTGTTGCACTTGCTGTTTGAAATAGAAGTGAAGTGTGCCGAGACACAGTCTGGTAATGCTGTCTTGCACACCCTCTCAGGAAAATGCTGCTCTCAGAAAGGGTAGGAAATGATTTAATTACCAATTTTATAGAAGTAATGCATTACAGGTTCTGCTAAAGAAGAGATGAGGCAAAAGCAGACAGGTTAACCCAAAGTTAGTGCAGCTTCTTAACCCATCAGTCCTTTTGGCTTTGTTGAACCATGTAAAAACAAACTGACAAATGGCAATTCATAAAATATTGTGCAGTCTTTACAGGAACAATACAGTAGCTCCAAAGTGATTTTTTTCTGCCAATGTTTGTGTCATATAAATGGTCCATTGTATACAGAGCTCCCCTGAAATCTCAGTCGAGCTTATTTATTGTTGCTTTGTTTAATGCGAGGAAATCCTGTGGTCTGAGCCCTTGGTGCTTGTGAGGCACTTCAGAGGACCCCTTCAACTAGGAAATAAAACACCTTCTTGTAAGAAGGTGACACCTTTGAAAGACCTGAGAATGCCCTGAGCACGCTACAACGTGCACAGGAAAGAGAAGTAGTGAGGTCACACCGTGGTGGACAACATGTAGTTTGAATCTGACCTAAAAACATGAATTTCTGTGAGGAACAGCTCCAGCATTGCTATTTGGGCCAGTGAGAGGCACCACCCACCACCCCCATGTCCTCGGGGAGGTGGCTCACTTTGGTTTGCTCCTTCACTCCTCTGCAGGTACAAAATGCTGCTCTGGATAGGAAGAGGTTTGTGATTCTGATTCCGTAGCCTGGGTAGGAAATGCTTCAGTGTGGACAGGTCCTGGGATTATTGTTCCAGTGGGGAAGGAGTCTTGTGCACTGTGGGCTTCACCTGAATTGTCCCTTTACATTAGGACTTCATGCAGCAACCACCAGTTTGTTCTGCATACAGAATAACAGGCAGTGGCCTCAGTCCATGCCCTGTGTGAGGTTATTAATGCTTCAAATACATTTCCAAGAATACACACACACATACACACAAAAAGAAGACACAGCTATAAAGTAGAATATTATATTCCTGGGTGTAGTCCCTAGGGCTAAAGCCATATGCTTTTGAAGCCTCTGTTGTGTAACTGTTTCAAGCTCTTGGATTCAGTAGAGATCTGTTAATTCTGAAGTGTATCCACTGTATCCTTCTCTCATTTAAATCCGTTTAAAAGATTTGAAATTTTTCTTGTGATTGTGTATGTAAAACCTTCCACAGTTTAAGTCTAGGAATTAGTCTCTACTGTGTGGTATTTTGTATCCAAAACACTTGTTTATTACTTCACTTTTTTCCCCACAACATTTAAACAAAGTTATTTGTCCAACCCTAATTCTGCTCAACTCATGGAAAACCATGAGCAGCAACAGAGATGCTTCCAAATGTATTTAGAATAATCTCCGCATTTGATTTGAATATGTAGAATAGCCACCCCCGTGCCAGCCTCATTCATGAAGGATTATGTTCCACTGGGGAAAAGAGATTTCTTATTTGAAAGCTGGTTCTGCCAGACTGGCTTTAGAGTGGTTTTGGTTTTGTTCTTTTAGATAGCATTTATAAAAGAGGGAAGGGGACAGTTACCTGTAATGTCAGCCAAAGCTGTTCAGAAGGAATAGCTATTTAAGGATATTACATTTGACCTGGAAATTGCATTGTTTCAGTTTCAGGCCAAGGGCATATTGTCTTGCAGACAGCGATGAGGAATCCTCCAGTGCTGGCTCTTCAGAGGAAGATGATGCTCCTGAGCTGGCAGGAGAGAAGCAGGTGACCCCAGGAGCAGAAGGGTGAGCTGTTTGTTAATCCTTCTCTCCCCCCACGCCTGATACATGGTGCCAGTCCTGTGATGCTCTTTGTCTCCCAGAATGGCAGAGTGTGAGTGTGTCCAAGCAATGAAGCAACCCCAGTTGCCCTTTCCCAGGGCAGAGGGCAGCACCGAAGCCCTGTTCACTCCAGCCCTGCAGGGACTGCTCCCAGCTGCCCTGGGCACCTCCCAGACCCTTCTCTACTGGATTCCTGAGAGGCCAGAGAGGCTCTGGGGTCCTTCCTAGCATGTGCTACCTGGTAGCAGAGCCAAGAACAGGATTTTGTGTGAAAACTTGAAACCCTCTCTAGGCAGTATTACCCCTACACTGATCCTGCCTATCCCTTAGTTCCAGCATTCCATTTTCTTTTCTTTAAGAAAACAACTGTTACTCAAGCCCGTTTTTCTTGCTCAGTTTTGTGGGTTTGTTTTTTTTTTTCCTTGAGGACTTCATGTGTCTGGGCTGTGCAATACTGCCCTCTGATGCTGTGCCTGGATTTCAGAGAAAATTTCCCAACATCAGTGATGCCACATCATTCCTTGTTTTGGCTGCAGCTCTGATTTTTTGCTTTCTGCATCTGATTGCAATTATGCCATGCAGTGAGAAAGCTGAATGTCTGAGCCCAGAATGTCTGAGATGATCACAATGTTTTCTATGTCTGAACACATCCAAGTGATTTTTACAGTGAATATACCAGAAGACTTATGACTTATTCAAAGTGTTCCAGAGAATTTTAGTATTTTACTCCTGAACACTTTTGAAAATTGTGTGAAGAATTGTTTGAATTACTGCAATTGATGCATTTAACATCTCCTTGAAATTCATAAATCGTATAAAGAACTCTTTATTAAGAGGACAAAGAGGGAGAATGAAGAATCTTCATGTGAAGTACTCAAAAAAATATCAGCTGAACAGTTTTTTGTCTTATGTTGTGATAAAGAAAAAACTATAGAAATTTGTGTAAGAATAACTTTATTTTTTCCCTGGATAGGAAAATGTCATTTCCTTACAAAGATTATCTCTGCTATGTAACACCAAGAGCCACAATTAGACATGATATAGTGTGTGGAAAATACCAAATGTGCTATTTTTGGAGTGTGTAATTCCAACATGAGATAGGGGTAAGAAAAGACATATTCAGCCCTTAAAGCGTCTGTTTCAAAAGCCAGGAATGCTGTCTGACACAATTGCCAGGAAAAGCTCACTTTCTGCAGACATAGTTAACCATTTTTGGAATATCATTCCACCCACTGCCAAAACTGTTTTCCTCTTCTTTTTCAGCGTCCTTATATTCATAAATGCTACAGTACCTTAAAATTAGAACATTTTTGTTCAGCACACACAGTTAAATAATTAGACACAATGGTTGGGCTTTCTATGCTGCTGATTTGTGCACATCTTGGTGCATCAGTGTCTTGACAATTTTTTTGGATTGGTAGTAGACAAGTTGTCATTTCTCATGCCAGCTTGCTGGCATAAATGATCTAAGTGTATTTGCAGTTTTAAAAAATGCTGTGTTTCCAGTGCTATCTGGGAAGGAGTTTCTGCCAGACACTTGTAGCTGACAGAATACAGCTGCTGGGTGCAAGCCCTAGGACATACTGCTTGGCCACATATCTGTTCAGAACTTTTATATCAAAAACTTTAATGATTTAATAGAAAATCCATGTCTGTCTTTGCAAATAGGGTTAAGAAAATTATTTTGATTTTCTTTTTCTATTCTCTATCTAAAGGTACGTTGGAGGACATCGAACAAGTAAAATCATGAGAATTGTGGATAAAATTACAAAGTCAAAATACTTTCAGAAAGCAACAGAGACTGAGTTTATTAAGAAGAAAATTGAAGAGGTCTCCAATACTCCATTGCTGCTAACAGTTGAAGTACAGGAGTGCAGAGGAACACTAGTGATTAACATTCCACCTCCACCCACTGACAGAATATGGTAAGAGGAGCTCAGAGCTGGGCAGTGTTTCAGTTGTGTAACCTGAGGGGTTGCAACTAGGAAAAAAGTAAAGCCTGGCTCAAGTGGGTTCTGGGCAAGGTACAAATTAGTAGCAAATGAAGTAGGAACTGTTATTAAGAGAATATTCTTACAGGTTTAAGTACTTATTTTGTTAGGGTGTGTGTAATAAATCCTGCTCTGTGTTCTCTCCTGAGGTACGGCTTCCGAAGGCCTCCCTACCTGGAGTTAAAAGCACGGCCAAAACTCGGTGAGAGAGAAGTGACTCTGGTTCATGTTACAGACTGGATAGCGAGGAAACTGGAACAGGAGTTCCAGGTGTGTTTCCTTTACATTCTCCTTTAATTGATGATAGTTTTGGTCAATTAAAGGGGTGAGGTGTTTAATTTTCAAATGTCTCCTATTTAATTTATAACTAGTCATGTCCTTCACTGCTCCCAGCCAGTTGGATAGATGTTGAGTACTCAGCTGAAACTGACTGCTGGGATGGTCTCAAGACTCATGTGTAGACCTGGGTGAAAATCTATTTCAGAGATGAAAATGACATTTCTTTGAAATAGATACCATGGTAAAATATATAGTACTCAAATAAGAACATGATCCCACATGTTCTTAGATGATAGGGGGACAAACTATTGCCTAAAATTAAGATAATTTTAATAAAAAATTAAGGCACAACTTCCTCTTTTACTTCCTTTAAAGTAATTTTTAAAAAATCACATTGACCATAGTGTAAAAAGGAAGAAGCCCCCTCCAAATACATGTAGGATAAGAATAGTGACTAGCTCAATTCTGGACCTATACAGTCAACCAGAAATCAAAACCAGTTATTTCAGTAAAAGTGCATTTTGAAAGTATATGGATGGGTAAGAGCTGAGAAAGCAATTAAGAAAAGTTGGTGATGTTTCCTGTAGTTCCACTTTAATTGAATGACATATGCAGAGATATTCATATTTCTGGGTTTCATTTACAACTGTAACACAACAAAATCTTTTGTTAATGGGCACTGCACTGACTCAATGCAGAGCTTGAGGTTTTCTCTGTAAATGTGTTGCATTTTTTTAAACTAAAATTAGAAAACTATGGTTTCAAGTGACATATATAATGTAACTTCATTTCACTGCATCTTTTTCCTAGAAAATCTTTGTTATGCCAAACATGGATGATGTCTATATTCCTTTAATGCACTCAGCCATGGATCCCCGCTCCTCCACATGCCCTCCTCAAGAACTGAGCACGGAGGCCTCTGATCAACCATGACATGTGAAGACTCTTGCAGTTTACAGTATTATAAAAGTTACTCTCATGGTTTTATAAACTGTGCTGTAGTTCTCATCCTTAACTTGTGCCACTTTTCCCCCTCCCAAAGACTGCCTGTGCCCCTTCCTGTGTGCTCACTTGCCTGGTTATTGTTCCCGTGTACTTCAGCTACATGAAGTTCCATTCCATTACGTTGTTGATTTATTTTTGTACTGGCTGCCCTCAGGATTTTAACTGGGAGGCTGAGGTGACCTGTTCTTTGTGGGGAGGGAGGAGGAACTCAAATGTAACAGATCAAGGAGCTTGTTGATGCACCTTTTGTTCAGCTTGTTTTCATGCTATGTTAATGTGCATTAAAGCATTGAAAAGTTGTTTGGCAGCAAAGGAACTGCGTGCCAAATGGAAAAAATCCTAAATAAGGAATGAATTTATAAAACTGGAAGAATATTTTTCTTTCTCAGGCAGTTGGAGGTGTAGAATGAACTGTTTTATGTTCTTTCACTTCTGCAGTCAATAGCTTGTGTCAAGCAATCGAAATATGAAATGCTTTCAGGATAAAAGAATGTAAATTGGATGTATAGGTAATATTGTGATTCAATGTGCTGTATACACATTACTTTTTTCATACAGAACTTGTGCTTTTTTTTGGGAAGCAATTAGCCATAAAACACACAACTATCAGTGAAGGTGAGACTGTCAGATTTTAGTGAATGAGGAAAAAAAAGTTGGTAAAGCCATGAGACCAAACCATAGCAAGCCGCCTTATAGTGAGGTACAATCACCTTGGTTCCTGATTAATTCTGAATGTTTCTAGAAACATGAGCACACACACCAAGTGTCAACACTGCACATCTCCAGGAGTAGTGACCTAACTGTGCATAGAGCCTCTTGCTGTGATGAAACACCGACTTCTGACAGGAGTTTGTTGCTGTGAGTCTTTTCCATTGCACTGTGTTTACACCCAAAGCATGGCCCAGATCCTCAGTTACAGCCCCAGACACAACAGCACCTGGTGCTTGTGGAAGCAGCTGTGGCTGACAGATTTTGACCCCCATGCATTGGTTTCTTGGACTTTGTGGCATAGGACTTCAAGCATTGTGGTTGTTTGAGCTGATCATGATTAAAGACTCTTTCTGCTAATTAGTGGCCAAAACTAAAGGGGAAGGGGAAACTGCCTTTTATTTGTCAGGTGTAATGAATCAAGGCTAAATGTATGCAGTAAATTCAAGGTTTGAACACTACATATCCACTCCTTAACACATAATATTTTTCTGATACTGAGTGTTGCCAACTGTTCATGGATATCAGAAAATGTTTTAGTTTACAAAGAAGGTGAGTTTTGGCTCTCCTTTTATAACATGATTTTTTGTTTTTAAGTAATTTTTAAAGAAATTTTTTGTAAGTTGTGTTGTCACATTTGATGTAAATCAAAATTTCCATGTATAACTTGATGATTTACCATCTCTAAATGAAACTATTATATTGAAGGTTTTTTAAACAGCACCTTGCCTGAAAGAAAACTAGCATTTAATATATTTAAAATTAATTCTATATTTGAACACCTATTTTGGTTACCTTTAATTGAAATATTAGTAGTTATATTTGTTACCTGAACTCCTCCTTGACCATTCCAGGCTGTGTATATTCTGGGGTTTGCTGATTCTGTAGGCATTATTTGCCTTTCATGAAGTCTGCATGTCTTGTACGCAGGTCTTTTATATGAGTTAATTTCTATGTGCAATAACTAAAGTCAAAGGACTAGATGCACTAATGTGTAAACAGATTTAGACTTATTACACAAGATAGTCATATTGCACTTCATAAACTGTGGGTAACTACAATCTGCTTGCTTTGTTTTATTAAATAAATTTATCCCATGTCGAACAATTCAGTAAATTTTATTTCTATGGCATTTAGCCACTATCTAGTGCAAGTTGTTTTAAAAACTTCATTAGAAAGGCAGCTTCCTAATTCGAGTGCACCCTGTGCTTTGCAGACTTTTATATAGATGTACATGGTGGTTGTGGCATGGCAGTTTTAGGGTTAACCAGTGCTGAGCTCTAGAAGGAAAAGCTAAAGTCAATTTTACTGTCATAAAACTAAGGTTCACCACAGCAGTCAGTATTAATAAGGATTATGCTTTTCAGAACATGTTTGCAGACCTGGTAAAACTGTGAAACGATTACCAGCAGTTACAGAGCAGACATATTCATTTCTGCCACCTTTAAGAGCTTCTGGGAGCTTAATTCACCCTTACAGTCTGCCCAGACACTGCCTTATTCCTGTGTGTCTAATCCTGTGTGGTTACAGATCTTTTGTGTACTGACAGAAAATGCTGCACTTCCCAGTATTAACATATTTAAAAAAGAGTGGCCCTTTAAAAAGCTGCAGGTTAGTCATGGCAGTAAAATACTGATTTTCAGCTTTTTTTTGGACCACGTGCATGGATGACCCCCAGCCCTGGATGCATTTCTCCTGCCTCCAACCCGGTTCACTCAGCTGCTCTACTCCTGCAACAGCAAGGCAGGAATCCCGTGACTTTCGTTTCATTTTTTAAAAGTCGTTTTTACAACTGAACCTTGAATACTAAAGGAACTCGTCGCCTCGTTCAGTCGCACTGACCGCCGCCGGTTTGAGCGAACGGCTCTGGCACCGCCCTCCCGCCCGGAACGGGCTCCCCTTGCAGGAAGGGCAGGCAGCAGGATCTGGAACCCGCCGCGGACCCCACCGCTGTGTCCCCGCGAGGGGGACACACACTCACATACAAATGTCACTTGCTTTTAAAAGCGCAGCCCGGGTAGGGCCGAGCAGCGCCAGTTATGAACAAGCACTTCGCTGTAGCACCGCTGCTTGGCCGGCGGCGCCAGGCGGGCACCGCCGGGTCAAAGGCAGTGCAGACACGCGCGGAAGAACCAGCCGGACACGATCTGGGTGATACAGCTTTATTTACTGCCGCTCCCGGCCGCCGGTCGCCGCACGGGCCCTGCAAAACACCGAGAGAGAAATGGGAGGTTATTGATGCTGCACACCCCGGCCGCCCCGCAGGGTGGGCACAGCCGGGGCGCTCAGCAGTAGTTTTGCTTCATGTATGTCAGCAGTCTAACACGTGTCAAGAGACATCACCGCGGCCCGGCCTCTCCACCCATCCGCCCGCTCCGCTCCCACCAAGGCGCTCACCTCACCAGCCACGCCGAAAGAAAGACCCAGAATCCGCCGCGCTGTCTTTTATAGAGGGGTTAGCCCTGCCCTCTTCGTCTCGCCCAATAGGATTGGAATCCAGGGGCACGTGCTGATTTGGGTGCAGTTGCGCGTGCGGGTGGGCGGGCCCGTGTGAGGGCAATGGGCGGGGCGTTGCGGGGTGGTGAAGCTGAGGGTCTGAGGGGGCTTGGTGGCTCCTTGTCGCCCCCCCAGCTGTGTGAGGCAGCTTTTCGCCTTTTCAGGAACAATAGTACGCTTTCTAGTTTGCTCTAATGCTTTATTGCTATGAAAAAACAGGGCTCAGTATTAAAAATAAAAAAGCGTGGGCCCCGGTCAGATCTGCCCTGGTAAAGCAGGTGCCGAGGTGGTTCCTGAGGGGAGCAGCTGGGAGGTGAGGGTGCTCACCAACACTCGCCTCTCCTCCTACCTCATAACGGTTTTATTTTTTTTTTAATCTCCTGTGAGGCCATGGAAAACACTCTTGTGAAATAATTCCAGTTTGGATCTGGCACACCACAGCGTTTATACAGCAACTGATAAATTCCTCCTGTTATGTAGCAGAGTGCTGCTGCCACAGCACACACTGTGTTTAGGTGTTTGCTTATTCTCACTTGGCACAAATTCTTAAAAGTCAAGGCCACCATAAAGAAACGCATAAGACAACTGGAATCACTGTTTGGTTTGTAGCTCCAGCATATTTTTATGTATTCAGACTTACAGGTCAGGTTGTCATTCTGACAAGGCCCTGAGGCACTGGGTGGGATTGTTGGGGTGTCCTGTGCAGGCTGAACTCGATGATCCTCGGCCCCTTCCAGGTCAGGATGTTCTGTGATTCTGGGTGATTATTACATTTGGCACCATCAAAGGCACACTCACTGTGGGAGCTGGTGTGTGCATATGGCATGCCCAGAACTCCATGTGCCCTGCAGCTCCATTAGTGATATCACTGTTAAAAAGCAAACAGTATGTACAAGGACAAAGTGGCTTTGTTATATAAAGAGGTGGCTGAACACTGGGCCTTTGCCAGGCACTCTAAATTTACTCTCTTCTGTTTAAAGACTCTTCCATTTGGCTCAATACTTTTTGTGTTTATTTTTATCTGTTCAGAGAAGCCTGGACCTGTTTTTTTGTTCAAAGGGGCGTGTTGGGGCTTTTTTTGCATTTATTTAAGGACTTGCAAGGCACAGGGTCAACAGCGAGTTTGTCAAAGGCAGGAGTTATGCCAAATACATTTGGCATGATCTGTTCTGAGAGTACAAGACCAGTAGGAAAACAAGAATCACAGAGTCATCAAGTTTGGAAGAGACCTTTAAGATCATCAAGTCCAACCATCCACCCAGCACTGCCACTGTAGCCCCAAAATCATTAAATATCACTCAGTGCCAGATCCAGATGCCTCAAACACCTCCAGGTATGGTCACTCCACCACATCCCTTGGGCAGCCCCTTCCAACGCCTGCCCACCCAATTATTCCGGGCAGGGTGGTGCCGGGGGAGGGAAGTGACTGACTGGTGCTGCCTGAATTTAGGTATTTTTAAAATAAAAACAAAGCAGCAGTAGCCAGCTGTCACGGCACCCCGCGGTTCCCCATGGGGCTGCCAGCCGAGCCCCGGAGCGGCCGGCGGGTCGGTCGGGGCTCACGCGAACGGGGAGGCTCCAGCGCGAAGCCGCGGAGCATCTCTGGCAGCTCCCGGGCCCCCACCCGGCGGCTGCCCCGGCGGTCCCTAAGCGCGGTCCCCGGCGCGGCCCGTCCGCCCGCGGGTGACGTGCGTGTCCCGGCCGGGCGGTGCCTGAGCCCGCCCCGCCCGCCGCGGGGAGCGCCGGACGCGCCGCTCCGGAGGCAGCGCCGTGCGGGGGGTGCGGCCCCGCGGTGCAGCCATGGAGCCGCTCCGCCGCCTCCTCCTCAGCCTGGCCGCGCTGCTGCTGCTCCAGCCGAGACTCGCGGTAAGCCCGGGCCCGCTGGGCCGGGGAAGGGCAGGGGCAGTCGGGGCACGGGAAGGCCGCGGGAGGGGAGCTGCGGGAACTCCCGCCGGGGTAAGCCAAGGTTTGCTGGCGTAAGGCTGGGTGCCCGCAGAGCCAACACACCTCCTTGTCCACTGTCGCTAATGCCCTGTGCCCCTGAGTGCGCAGGCGAGGGGCTGCAGCCCCATAGCCTGACCCAGCCCAACAGCCGTGTACCTGCAGCTGTGCCCCACCTGGCATGTAACCTGGACGTGTATATCACAATCCTCGCAATATAAAAATGCAGTTAATTTCCCACGAGGCAGTTGTAAAAAGTAGCACAGAGAAACTTTTGAAACAGTAGTACAAAGAAACTTTTGTAAACTGAAACTATGTAGATGGGTCAGGAACCAATGAGACATGCTAGAAGGTCTGCTCTGTCCCTTAATGAGTGAGGGGGTTTGTTTTTTTTCTGGAAAAAAACCTACACATTGTATATGTATTGATAACCAAATACACGTGACTGGCTGCATACCCCCTTTACTGTCTTGGCATTTTGGTCATTCTGTTTCCAGAGCAAATGCAGCAATGTGCATTAATGTACATGTGCTTGGTTGGTATCCAAACCCACACTTTTAAATTCAAAGGTGAAAGACAAAGTGCACGAGTCACGGCCCTACAAAACCTCTTAAAAATAACCAGGTTGGTTATAAGGTATTGCAATAGGTGGAGCAATAAAATCACATGGAATGGGGAAACTGGTGCAAAGCAGATGGAATGCTGAGCAGATTATTTTTACAGAGGTAATAATTTTAAACAGTTTGCTTTACAGTGGGTGCTGTCTGCTGTGCGTGTACTGAGATGGATAGCTAACTTCAGAAATTCACTTCTGAAAGGTGCCCTTGTTAGCAGGTTCTCCAGATCAGGAGACAATGAAAAGGCCATCTGGCATTCACTGTTTCCATTATAGTCAAGTGTAGCACAAGAAAGCTTTAGGTTATGTTCTTTGATGGATTGTTCATTGTTACCTGAAAAATCTGCTGTAATATATGGGGTTCTAGTTCAGGTTAAGCAAAGCTGAAGGCTTTGTTTTTCACCTGGGATATAATATTTGCTCCACTCCCCTTCTTTAGAAGTAAAGTAAACACATTAGTAGTTAAGCTGGTAACATACCTACTCTTGTTACTTCATTAGGAAACTGGAAAAAATTAAATGCAGACTGTCAACAAAAATTACTTTACAATCTTTATTATAGACTGCTAATGTGTTTGTCTTAGACTGGACTGTAAGGCTGGACTGACGTCTTTTCATGGTCTTCACAGGTTTGGGTTTCAGATTTTGCAAGGAAAATGCTGATTTGAAACTCACTGAGTTTTAGAAGCAGTCCTGATTAAGAACATTAAGAAATATTTTTAAATACCTAAAATATTTTTACATCAACAGATTATTACTAAATTTTGTATAATTTTACTTGCATAGTCACAAGAAATCAAACTCATGCCCTGGCAGAATTCAGCCCATTTTTTCTCTAGATTTCACTCTTCCCTCTTTCCTGCCCTACCATCTCACCTGAGATCAGTGTCTGAGTTCTTAATTTCTGTTTGTTTTCTTGGCTCTTACTGTGGTCTTTTTCCTCTGCCAGCTGTAGAATCCTCACCATGACTTCCAAGTTGAAATCTGTTCTGTACTTCAGTCACTTTTCAGAGCTAGTTTTCGTTTCTGTGAGCTTACTACCAGTCATCTTACCTGTGAATAATCCATTTAACTTTGGAGGCTTATTTAAAACTGTTCATGTTTTATGATTTGAATAATAAACTCCCATGAGAAAGACTGGCATACAATTTTGGTGTTGAGGTAATGTGAAAACACTAGGTTGCCTAAAGATTTTGCAGATTGTTTTTTCTGTAGATTTCTTCTAAGAGTAGTGGTGGTGATCTGCTGTTCCCTAACTTCTTTGGCTGATAGATGTACTCTTTGTTACCTAATATCCCACCTCTAATACTGTTTCTTTTAGTTTGTATAAGTTCATACAAGGTCTTCTTTTCCTGACTGTTCTTTACAGACAGGAAAATGCTGTTTCTTGCTATTTGGGTGACACGGTTTGCACCTCTTGGAACTGGCCTCCAGTGCATGGGTGCATATGAAAAAGGGTGAAATCTCAGAGTAATGAGAAATGCAGTAGAGCTGTCAGTAAATTACAGTTGCTATCATTATTACACAGTAATGATGTACAGCTCTCTTTAGAGTGAAAAATCCCTTGGTTTTATGAGCCCTGGGATGTTCCAAACTGTGTTTGTTTCTCTTTTAATGTGGAGTCAGTGCAACTGAAAAATACCAACCTCCCTGGGATTAAAGTGGCATTTAGAGCATGGGTCTGTCCCCTCCTGCAGCCAGTGGGACGGGTTTCAGTGCTGGGTTACACTGTATAGGCAGCACCTGACATGGAAAAACCCAGGCCTCAGCCAGGTGCTGTTTCTTCTGGTGTGTTCCTTATCTCAGTGTTTGGCCAGGGAACTGATAGGTGTGAAAACCCGTGTGAGACAGCAGAAGGTTTACAGAGGACATGTTCAAGCACTGAGTTTATTAACACATGTTTTATTAGAGTTGTGGATCTCCTTGGTTGCTCCAAAAAAATAGTATAGTTTGGTTTAGAGTGTTTTTTGGTGGGGGAGGGAAATGTAAATTTGTCTTGCGCACCTAAATTATCATGGACAACTCTGTCCTGGAGTATAAATTAATGTGTTTATAACTCTGCTGTCATTTGGGTTGTTGGTGATCTTGTGGCTATTGAAATACACTTGGGTTTTACACAGAGAATCAAATGTGAAAGCACAGCTGGAAGTTCCTGGCGGAGAGACCACTCCAAGGTGAGTCCAGGCAGGGAACAAGTGGAGCTGACCTCCTGTGCTGTTCTGTTTTCCATTGCAGGATGAATGGGTGTGTGAATGAGAACTCACTGAACTGGGTTAGACCGTGATGAGAAATGGCTAACAGACATGTTAGAATTCACTTTAAGATTAAAAAAACTGAAGATTTGATTTCACTTTCTAAAGAAGATAAAACATATTTTTTGTCAACTCTCATATCTTAATGTCATTATTAGTTATACTGGAAAACACCCCCCCAGTAGTTTACTGATTTTTACAAAGACTTTCTTCATGGCCTGGTTTTATCATGCACAGGGAGTTTTAGCCTGTAGCCTGGCAGTGTAATGAGATAGCTGTCAAAACCAGGGTAATGATTCATAGGCTTTCTGTAATGAATTTGCCAAGTGCTTGCAGTGTGTGCTAATATCTAAAAATATTTTGTTTTGCATCCTTACTGGTTTACCAGCTGTGGTTCCAGTAGCATAAATGATGGTATAGGCCTTTTGTTATTGTGATGAGTAGTGTCTGGTGCTGTCAATGCTGAAGTTAGTTTTTAATGGTTTTTGAGTAAAATGCAAATGTATGGCCTGAAGTAGATGAGGCTAAGTATGGAGTGAGGAATATCAGGTTTTTTTTCCTTGAGAGATAATTTGTATGTTGTCAACATTTTGGTTGGGCAAGCCAGGCATTATCAAAGAAATTAGAGGGCCGTTATAGTTAGCAAACCATCCTTTATCATCCATCAGCCCAACAACACATTAAGTTTGGTGCATATGTATTCCTACTTGAGACTCAGGAAAGAGTCCCCTGCTAAGACATGGCATTGGTTTGTTTACTCATGAGCACACAATGATTTCTATGAAATCAGTAACAGTTCTTGAAATCAGCACACACCATCACCCATCCAGGGTCACTGAGAAGTGTTTTCCTGTTCTTTATTCATACTTGAAGAACCTCTTGTGGTATCACCCCCACAGCAAAACATATTTGCAGAGCTGTAACCTCAAGGAACTCAGTGACCTGGTTTTCTATCTGCTTTTTCCACTGACTTCAGTGGGATTTGTGCCTACATGGTGACCTTCATTTCAAGAATGGTGTTTATAAGCAGATGAATTAATGGACAAAATTATTGCTATGGGGATCTGTTTTCTTCTAACACAATAAAACAAACAAAGGCATTGCTTGCCTAACCCTTAGAAATGTTTGAGCTGTTGGGGTGAAAGGAGATGTTACCATCTTTGACACTGAACTGCACCACACACACACCAGAACTTGTTCTACAGCTTTCACTGACCTTTGCTTGACTGCCAGGTCCTTCAGAATTGTTTTGAGTAATTTTGTTACTTGGATTTATATAACATTTTATCTAAAGATATGGTAGATCTAGACTGAGGGGAAGATTCTTATGGGAGATTTAACTTGTATACATAAAGTTAATTTATTTTTCTATTAGATAGTATATTTCTATTCAAGCTTAAAAATATTGGTTTTGGTTTAGTCACAAATTTTAAGCTGTTATGGATTATTAGCAGTCAGCTTTAAAATTTATGTCAAATTTGACATAAGAGCTTGCAAATTTGTCTTTTGAATTAAATTATTATAATTAATTCTAAAGCAGTCCCCAAGTAATTTCAAAATACTGTAAATCGTTAACCTTATATTGCTGTTGATGTGGAGGATTGTTATAAGTACAGACTGTCAAGGCAGTAGAAGCTCTTTCTGAATTCCAAAGAGGGTATCTGTTAAAACGGATGTTGCAGTTTCAGATGAAATGAAAGAAGAACCAAACCAGGTTTTCCTTGTGTCTCATTTTCTTTATTAATTTAATTAAGTTATTTTTTCTTAGTTGCCTCATGTTCTGACATATTTTTCTTGGAGTCAGTTGTATCTTCCTAGAAATAGAATTGCAATATGAAATAAAAGTGTCTTAAGAATTTGCATGGCATCACAACAGTTGGGTCCTCACCCTTGCAGGGAGGGAGGACAGGATCTGCGTTACCAGTTGTTACAGAGTCTGTCTCAGGACTGAGATTACAATGTCTTTTTGTGGTGGAGAAAGCTCTTACATGCTTCACAGAAAAATGAAAACATTCGGGTATTTTTAATATTATTTTTGTACCTTTTCATTGCAGTTCTAATACCAGGCCTTAATTAATCCATGAATCAATTAATTACAAAGCTTCGTGTTCAAAATAAAATCTATTCAATATTTGCAACTTCGATACTTCAGTCTCTAGCAACTGATAAAAGTAATGAATAAAATCAAGATAAAGTGTTTTTAATTTCTCAGTCTGGGTGAAACACAAGTAATTATTTAAATAAGCTGTTCAATTTTATATCTATTGCTTGATGCAATTTGAAAGAATAAAACCTTGTTTCCACACTATTATACTAACTCCCTAGCCTTCTACAAGTGACTACCATAGATATTGAACAAAATAAATGAGTAATATTGCATAGCAAAATCTACAGAATCATTGGGGATTTTTTAAATTTAGGTCAAATGCTTCACCAGGGTCAGTGTCCTATTGAGTTGGGTAATGTCAACTGCATGATATCATGTGCTCTGAAGACTAGGAGTGAATGGAAGATTTTTAATAATGGCGTTTTATGTATTTCATCTGTGTTCAAATACAAATTTAGAAGGAAGGGAAGAACTAATGAAATCTGCCCTATATTCAGTCTTTCCCAAAGGAGATGTTATCTTCAACACACAGGGTTGCAGTGACCACATCAATGTGGCTTTGATGGTTGAATATAAGAAGGCCCTTCAGAAGCAGTGAAATTTAAACATAGACTTTGGGGGGAGGTGAGGGAAAACATCAGAAAATCTGTGTTTTTTACAGGAAAACGATGCATGCATGTGGCAGGATCTCCTTGTCAGAGGAATCCCAGTGCCTCTGTGCTGGTTTCAGTCCCAGTGAAACTCCTTGGACAGGGAGCAGGGCAGGTGGGTTCCCCATCTGGAGAGACCTAATGGCTCTTTCAGGGCACTGTTCCCGTGGTGCCTGTGAATGCCACGAGTCCTTCCTATCCCAGGGAAGTTCACATCTTCCTCTTGACCAAGTCGGGCACCATGGGATGGTAGCTGGAACTGGTGCTTTTCCCCTCCCACACAAAGGTCCTTCACTGAAAAGATTAGAAAAAGCTGTTGTGATTTCATGATCTTGGTCATATCTGAGAACTATCTAGAACTGTCTAGGCAACAGTCAGGTGTTCATTTGGCTTCCCACTGAAACTTGTACGAACGCTTCTTCAGCTATGGTTTTCTTTCTCTGTTGTAGAGCTTGTGACTAGAGGGAAATACAGAAATGTTTTCCTACTCTGAGTGCAGCGTGCAGAGGAACCCTTAGCATGTTTGTACTTTCTGTTTGGTCCCAAGTCCTAGGAACCTGCTGAAATGCCAATAATCTGGAAGACAACACTTGGTTACTGATGTTTTGATCAGAGTTTCAGAGTTCACATTTAATTCCTCAATTTCTGTATTCTTGGTGTCACAATAAATAGATGTTCAAGTGTTAACTGTTCTATACACTGTGTATTCCTGATATATGATACCTGGCCATACTCATGATGGTTATTTTTTATAGGCAAAGTTTTAGTGAAAATGTTACATGCATTTATTTCTTAATCAAAGACAGGAAGAGAACATGGTTTATGAAGAATATACTGATTCTGTGAGATAAGAAGATAAAAGATAAGGCTTGTACAGAGAATAAGAGATAGAAAAACAATCTTAAGCCTGTATGCACAGAAGATGTGTTGGATTTTCTGTATGTTGTATTTATTTGCAACTAACCTTCAACACTAGTCATTACATTCTGGGTGTCAAATTCCCACCTGCAATTTAAAGGAACTTGAATAGTTTTAATTTCCTGTCTTTAACAGTTGTATTTTCTTGCTCAACTTACTCTGTTTCACTCTAGGTGCAGTTTCACTGTGTTCACTAAACTGAGCCTCACAATCAGATGATTCAGCCCTGCAGGGTTATAATAGTGGAGTGTGGGTTGTGTCTTCCCCCTCTGGTTGCAGGGAATCTGGCTTGTTAAATGCTGATTTAAGGACTGGACTAATGATGATAAATCAACTACACCATCCTAAGATGTTTGGGGAATTTGTGTACAAAAGACCTAAAGGACAAAATTTTCATTAATTATTTTGATACAGTGGCTACAATAGTTTAACAAAAGTAATAATACAAATGACTGAGTACTCATAACTTTACAACAGAGCCCCTGTTTGCTCTTATACCCAGTCAGGTTGTTAGGCTTGAAACTAAACTGTGAGCTCAGTGCTGATCGGTAACATCTTGAGCTGCAGTTTCATAGGGCAGCGTGGGAGGAACTGTTATACACTATCCCTGTTTGAACAAACACTGCAAAGTTTAACCCCAGATGTAAATATTTTATTTAAGTGCAGATGGCTGTGCAGCCTGCATAATTTAACAATCAGGTAATGAATATTATATTTATGTGTTAAGATACTGCTCCCATTTTTTTTCTGGCCTTCCAGTAATTATTTCTGATCTATGGTTTGTGTACTGTTGACTTGTACTTTCATTTTTTCTGCACTGTGTGTTTTACAATTGTCTTCTCCAGCTGATTATGGTTGGAAAGAAGCATGTACAATATTTATAGGTGCAACCTGAGTGTTGGCTAGTTAGTACTGTGTTACATTATCCTTTTAGCTCTGTGCTTTGCCTGAAAGTATAATGCTTTAGTTGGATTGCACTAAAATGTATAGTTGTTCAAAGACAGTTATTCCTTGTATTTTAATTTGACAATTAAGTATTTTGCTTTGCAGTAATTCTAACATGACCAGTAATTGGCTTCTACCATAAGTAATTGAAGACATAATTAATTATGTAAAATGAATACATTTTCATTCTGGGTAGGTTAAGAACTATATTTAGCTGTGAAACTTTGAAACGTGGCAGGTGTCACGCAGATGAGCAATGCAGATACAGCCTGCAAATAAAAAGTTACTTGAGCAAAACCTTGAGCCCTGGGAAATGGAAATGGGTCAGTCTTGGGATGTCTGGGATCATCTTTAGGCAAGAAGAGCAGACATTAAATTAACATGCTTTTTCTGCTTTGTGTGATGGAACACCTTGGACTGAACCTCAGTTCCCACAATAACTGTGTAGTTCTGAGTCCTCCATGTTTGTGTGATGCCCTTTTAATAAAATTCCTTTGTTCTGCAATGGCCAGGCTCAAAAGCTGCTTGGGCTGGAGGAAGAACAGTGGCACTAAACTGCTCCCCAGGGGCAGAATGAATTGGAATGAGACATGAAGGAGATTTGAACCCTGCAGCCAGCTGCTTTCCTAGAGGTGTCTGTGGATGTGCTCATACTTATGGGTCATATTTCCTAAAAAATACAGAGTTATTTACTCTGTACTGCAGAAAGACAATATTGGGAGACATGAGGTATAAAAACACAATTAAGAGTTAACACAATTAACAGTATGCATCTTCTCCAGCCTTTAAGATGCATCTATCCTAAATATTTTGCCCTTGCTCAGAAGCAGCTGACAATGCTTGCAGCTCCATCTGTCTCAGCCACAGTAGACTATTGGTCATTGTTCAGTTGTATTTATCCAGGTTCCACCCAGCTGATGTCTCTTCATTTCTAGGGGACTGAACCTGGCAGAGTATGTTCTGTGTACCTGGGATGAGAATGGGTTTGACAATGACATGAGGGTTCTCTGAACTACTCTGAACTTCCTTACTCTTCATAATTTACTGAATGGTCTATTTGTCAGTCCTCTCCTAGGTCAGCCCTGTCTCTGGTTTCTCCTAACTTTAGTGCAAGAAGACTTTGATATCAAATTGAAAATGTTAAAGCTTTTCCCAGTCTGTTTCTAGAGGAATTTAGCACAGCAAGATCCACAATGTTAACAGCAAACTAAACCAAACCAAAAATCACTGAATTCAAAGGGGCAAGAAAATTGTTCAGTCTGTACATTTAAAAGAAGAGATGTTCTAGTCCATGTACTGTCAGACAGTTATGAGTAAACTCTGTAGTAAATAATCATATTAATCATATGGGTTTTTCTTTTCCAGAACACCAGCTCAGTAACTGTGCCAGAAACACTGTTGTTTGTTTCAACCCTGGATGGAAGTTTGCATGCTGTCAGCAAGAGGACAGGAGCAATCAAATGGACTTTAAAAGAAGGTGAGCAGATATCCTGATGCCCTCTACTCAATAGCAGAAATGACAATCAAATTAATTGGCCATTCCAACTGTTGTAGGATCTGGTAAATACTTTATTTTCTCTTTTAATTTTACTCTTGTTCCAGAATTAAGCTACAGTGTTTCTAGAGTCATGTTCGTCTTCATAATTTCACTTTTAGGTATTTTCCAGGTTTATGTGAGTTATTTTTAGGTTTGTGGCAGTTTTGTTTATTGTTTGTTTTTTAGGGTTTTTTTTTTCCCTGGGTGTTTAAGCTGTAGTAGTATAATTGGTAAGTATCATGTTTTATGGGAATGAGTGCAATATAAGCAAACATAGAACAGAATAGATGTGTCAGCTTGTGGAACTGATGGCAAAGGGATTGCAGGATTCTGTCTCTGGAATACCCTACATTCAGTGGTGCAGTGCATATGGTGCAAACCTTGGGGATTTTTCTATAACATATGTTTAGGAACAGCACAGTTTTTTAAGTAAAAGAACTGCACTTGTGTAAAGGAATTTAACATTGTTCAGTGACTGGAAGTAGTTTTGTAATTTTAATTACTGAGCAGAGCTAGCTCTGTCTTGATGAAAAAACTAGTATTTGGTGCAAATTTTGTTTAGTGGGACTCTGATTGTATGGCAGAGATGATAGTAACATCTTTACTTCTAGAAATAAATTAAAGGGTCAAATGGAAGGAGTCAGTGACTGCATCATTCTGTCCTCTTGTCAGTTTAGTAGGTGAGCTGAAGTGGTGGGATATGGATTGTGCATATCTGGTGTCTGCATTACCAACCAGTTGTTCTTCTTTGTGAAGCCATTAGTATTTGAAAGCAGATCTATCAGACAAAAAGTTAACTTTTTAAATGGGCAAAGAAGGCTTTTGTAGATCTTCTTAGAGTAGAAAGGGCTAAGCCAAGTATTTTCTTGAAGGATCTTGGTTTTCTCCCATCTCCTGTTTAAATTTAGACCTCTCCTTTTCCTGAACAGCCCTGCCTAAAAGCAAGTTGTCAGCTTCCTCATTTAGTGCTGCTGTAGGCTAAGAAAAACTCACTGGTCTCTGTCATTCCACTGACACAAACATACCCTGCCTAGTCCTTGTCTAGAAGGGTATCACAACTGGCATTGCTTTGCAGCCACACTTAGTAAGTGGCAAGAGGTTTTTTGAAGAAGAAATGAACACACTTTGGTAACAAAAAGGATCTTGATCAGTGTGTTGCTCAATGAACTTCCCTTGTTTAAAAAAAAATTTGTTGCAAAACTCTTGTTGGTTCTGTAGAACTGCCAGACTGGATAATCTAGTTTTATGGGACTTCTTGTTTTCTCTCTGCTGCTAGCTTCTGCATCTTATGTACATGAGTTGTTCTCACTCGATTTTTACAAAGCAGTTATTGCTCCTTAGTTTATTTCTGTGCAACAGGGCAACACACAAGGGTCAAAGAAAGAAAAATTTGTGGTAGGTATCAGTGTTCCAAGATGCCTCCTGAGTTAAGTGGACATGGAACAAGGGCCTGTACATATAATTTGGTGAATTAATTTGTAATGGGAGGGAGTTTATTTATTTTTGCAAATCTGTATTTGCTGGTGGTCACCCTGTGGGTAGGAGGCCCAACAGACCAGACAGTGCTGGAAACAAATGAAAGCCCACCCAGCTTTCTGTGCTGAATCCCTGGAGGGACCTAATAGTGCAGAATTCATTATTAATATTAGTGTGTAAACACAGTGGCTGGGTACACTCTGTCTGTCAGCAACATGCTGGTGCTGTTTCAGAGATTACCTGGTGGGAAGCTGCCTGACTGCAAGCGGTGCTCTTACAGGTGCCATTTTACCCTGATCACAGCAGATGAACTGTGTGTTCATCTCAGGTGCTTTGAGAAGTTGTGGAGGTCACCTGAAGCACTGCAGTGGAACTCACCAGGAAGGGAACATTTTATTACTGCACTTGAGCAGCAAGGTATTTAACAAAGGGCAATTCAGGTACATTTTTTTTTCATTAGGGGGAAAAAAAACCCCAAGGCCGTATTCATTATCAGGCAGTGTTTAAACAAACATGAATATCTTGCCATATGTGGCTTGTTTTAATTTAGCACTGAAGCTTATCTTAGGTATGTGGAGTAAATGAGCCAATGATTATCACCACAATAACATGTTTGGGTTTCCTGCTTTCACGGAGTGCTGGCAAGAAAGGCAATCAGAATACTTGTGCTGCCTATAAAGCAGGCAAAAAGTAGGTCAGTTGGGAATAGGACTTTCTATTGTCAGAAATAAGCTGTGTTATTGCAGTTACATGTGATGAGACTGTGGACTTAACTTGTTGAGGATGCTTAAAATCTTAATTTCTTATTGGTTTTGATGGGTCCTGCTCTCTGGCAGCTCTCAGGATTTTTCAGTGAGCAGGGAGCTGATGCTGCTACTTTTCTGGGCTTCGGAAAGCTGGCAAATGGTTGGAAAGTTTAGAGAAAAACCCATATTTCTCCTCCCCTGTAATTTCTGAGAGGCACCTTTGTGCTGTGACCTCACACAAACAGCTGGTGTTGAAGGCACCCATTGGAAAGGCTGTGGCTCACATTTCACATCATCGGCTGAATGAGGCTCTTGGTGGCCTCCCTGATCAATACAAGGAGCTGTCAGACCTGAGTGACAGTGGGACAGGCTCCCATAGGCTCCCATGTTTTCTGCACTTGCCACTGGCAAGCTATTTAGTCAGCATCCTCAGTAAGGTTCCTTAGGATGAAACCTCTTCTGCAAAACTGATGGAAATAAAACAACAACTGTCATTTCCTACAGATGCCTCTGAAAGGTCCAGAGGTGCAGCACTTTAGATTCGTGCTTACACGCAAGTGGGCAGAGAAAGAGATGGTCATAAGAACCTGTTGGCAAGGCAGAATCTGGAGAATACTTTCCTCCTTGCTGTCAGGCTTTATTTCTGACAGTTCTGATTTGTGAGTTCTGATTTCTGTGAGCTTTAAGAGTGTGATTTTAAGACTGTGCTGGTCCCTCACATCTTTGTAAAACTCATGTTGTATGTCACTGTTAACTCAAGAGCTCTGTTTATTGAACACAATATTGAATTTGAGATGCTAAGGCTGCAGTGTTTCAAGCTGTACTCTTGGGCAGGCTCTTGTTCCTCTGTTCTCTCTGTCCTGTTGTACTTTTCAAAGGGATGTCTTTTTTTTTTTTTCATTCACCAGCCCCTTAAAAACTTTCCCTTAAGAACTGATTCAAAGTATTTTGCCAGAAGAACATTTAATATATGCAGATTTGGATCCTCATTTAGAGCCAGTAGAAATTTTCCTATGATCTTCAGTTCAACAGCAGTCCAAAAATGATGGCCCACAATCAATTTAAAAGGTTTTGATTTCCAACACCTCACTCATAACCTGTAGACTTTAGAGGGCTCTTATGATAAGACAAAGGTATAAAGATTGTGTCTGTTTATGGGATCCAATATACAGATTTTAAAGGGCAAATCTGAGGTCTGGAGGTCATGCTTTAGTAATAGTGGTTTTTCGCATGCAAGAAATAATATCTTTGTGCATAGATGTAAATTAATAAGGATTGTCAAAATAAAACAGTTGTAGAACAGTACTGTTTTCAGCAAATTCCAGAGCATAGTTTGTGTCTCTAGCCTCATTTGCTGTCCCTGCAGCAGCAGATGAGGATGACATGGGTTTAAATTGGCCCGTTAGCCCAAATCCTGTGGTAGGGCCCCAGGGCAGGAAACCGTTTTTTTCCAGCTCATTCCAGTGGGGCAGTGACTTACTCACTGCTTCAGTCTCCCACTTCTCCTTTGCAGTATTGGCTCTAAGGGCACATTACAGTGATTACAGTGATGACAACATGCAACTTTATCTTGTACATTAAAAATACTCAGAGTTTGGTCAAAGGGCAAATTCATCTTACAGTGTATTTGTGAAATATGGAGAAAAGTAAAATGCATTGTATTTAGAGTATGGGTACCATTTCATAAGGCTTTTTTTTTCATATATGTATGCAAAGTGAAACATATAATATACTGAAACATATAATATACTTCTGCACACTCACAAATATATTCTGGCCATGATGCAACCAAAACTGGATTGGGACATCTGCTTGCTGCCCAGTCAAAACATTCATTTTGGGAAATGTAATAGCCCCAAATAATTTACCAAATTAGTGGTATTATGTTACATTATGTTAACTGGTTTCTAACAACTGCTGTACTTGTGAATAAACTCTTGGAGTTCTAGAATAAATCTTTATAATGTAGGATCAATCTCCTTTTGAATATTTTTTTCTTAACAAAGTTATTTTACAAATTTTTTGCTAACAGAGGCTGTTATCAGTTCAGAAAGCTGAAGGTGTGTGCTGAACTGTAGGTTTTTAATGTAGGAATCAGTAACATAATCTATCTTAGTGGAGGCTGCAGGAAAAAAAAATAAAAAATTGGAAAACCATGGAAATATCTTTAGAAAACTCAATCTTCTCTCCAGCACTGGAGATATTTAGAGGATGGTGTCCTGCTTCCTAACTCATCCCCACCATGCTCCGGTGTTGTTCTGACATGTGGTCTTTTTAGTCTAGAAGGTGGACAAAGCTCTCTGTAGGACCTTGCAAGAATTTGGCTTTTCCCTGCTACATGGAATGAAAACTTGAGGGAGACTGAGATGTATTTTTCAGTTTTATCACATTTTCTGTCCAGCTTTCATTCCAGTATAGAATAGTTGCTGCTTTGTTCGGTGGTTGTCACCACTGCCGTTGGTGTCAAAACGGATCAGGCCTGTTAGAGGGACTTACCCAATTACAGGGAACTGCAGCCCAGGGAATTTTGAAAGTGGGTTGATGTGGTTCAGTCCCAGCGTGTCAACACTTGAGTGGGAAGCAGCTGGAGAGAAGGCCTCAGTGCTCTGACTTTTGCAATAACTATTTCTGTTTGACCCCTTGTGGAGCAAAAGATTATTTCAATCACAAGAGGGCTCACTCTTTCACTGGTCTGTGTTCAAGCATTCTGTTGTTCAGGCAACAAGCAATTAAACTTAAGATTCTCTTTTTATCTCAGAGCAAGTTCTTATTTCAAAACAATCTTTGAAGTAGAGGTTGGAACCGGTCCCAAACCACATGAAAGTGAATGTGAAGAGTTTATTGTTTGTCTTCAAAGGATCTCTCCAGAGCCACAACCTGGGTTCAAGATCATGAAGTGTTAAGAAAATTTACGTCACCTCAGTAACTAAAAATGTAGAGAAATGGCTTTCCACAGCCTGTCTTTCCAGGTGGATGGTGCTAGTAGTGACAGGAGAACTCCTTTCACTTTAGAAAATGAACTCCTCCATCCTTGTGAAAAGCCTTATGCATGGAAATGAATCAGAAATCCATAAATGCTTTCTAGCAATTCATACACAACACTTCAGCATGCAGGAAGCCATCAGAATAGTGTTTTGGTCCATGTGCCACTAAGTACTAAAAAAATTCCTGCTGCTTTGTCATAACTTCTTAATCTGTTCCATCTACCACTTTTTTATCTTTGCTCATAAATTGAATTTCAGTTACTAAGAAACCAAGTTAAAGCAGGATTTTTTTCATTTCTGAGGAAGTACATGATGCTGAAGACATGGTACTAAAGAGAAGTCCAAGGACTTTCATGACAATGATGCTTCTGTACACACTGAACAGTTTGGGATTTGCCATAAGACTCATTAATGTCATCTGATAGGCAGGAGTGCTTCAGAAAAACACTGAAAAACATTCATGAGACATTCATGAGACTGCTGGCATTGCTTATTAAAATGTAAGAGACATTTATTGATGACACTGGAAACTGCTTTAAGTGACATTTCCCAACAGCTTTCAGAAATACAAGCTGAGGGATGAAAGCTCAATGCAAGTAATTATTGCACATAGATATGTGTGTGTGTCCTTTCACTGTTGTGGTACTGTATGGTCAATAAAACCTGCAAAAATTCTCAGATCCTTAAGATAACAGGAGCAGAGGGGAGCAGTTTATTTTGGTGGATAAAAATAGATTGCCCACTCTTAGAAAATTAAATAGAAACAAGCTATTAGCCCAAAAATGCTTTGCTGTATTACTACTCTCCACTGTATTTTCAGGACAGAGAGGGAGCTCTAGGGAAGCATTACTAACCAGATTCTCCTGCAAATGTCATGGACAAACCAGGATCAGTTGCTAGAAGACATAACCTATCTTTGAAATTTCCTGTAATTGTTCATGTTTTCCTGAGTGTTGTTTGATAAAACCCCTGAAATACTGAGGTGTTTGAGCCAATCCCACTCTGTGTTCTGCTGATGTGTCCTGTCAGTAACAGTGCATTTAGCAAAGTTGGAGATTGAGTCAGATTGTAGTAGTTTTACACTGTAATTTCACGTAACAACTTCACACCACTATTTAATTTAGAGAAGAAACGGTCCTTTCATTAAAATTAAAAGTTTCTGAAGATTATTCTGACAATAAGCTATTTTAGTTAGTCTTGTGTTTTGCCCAGGTTGACTAGAAAGTGATTTTATAGAAAATCTGCATTGTTGTACTTAAACAATAAATATGCAGACAGTTGTCACTTCAAAAACAAGTTGTGCAGCTTTGATCACTCCTAGTGATCATTTGAGGGGATTTTTAGGAGCAGAGTTGCTCCAGTGCTGGTGGTGAAGCTGCTGTTGTCTCACAATAGTCACTGTCACCACAGGTGAGAGTTTATTTTCTTATCAAGTGAGACAGTCTCCATGTAATCAGTTCATCAAGAGACTTAGAGAGTTTATTTGGCTTTTGCCTTTAGCAATGCTTGTAGCATTTGCATTAAATCTTACTTAACTGAGCCAGGTGCTGCTTATTCTGAGCCAGGTGTCACTTATTCTGATTCATGATGTTGTTTCTTTCACAAAAGTGAGCATTCCCTTCCCATGAAGCATTTGTGATTACAAAACCTCTTGCCTTTGGTCTTTAATGTCTCTTTTCTTTTAGGTCATTTCACCCTGACTTAGGATACCCTGAGTCCATAAACTTGGTCTCAGTTTGCTTTTAGTGGTTCAACGCAGCAGCTCAGCTCAAGTCAATTTATATGATGGGCAGCAAATGCTTTTTTCTTGAGTTTCCCTAGAAATGGAGAACTCATGATGTAAGTCACCACATGTTGTGTTTGATATTATAAAACTTGTGGAATACTTGAAACAAACACTGAAATAATCAACATATAATGAACAAAGTGGAGGGTCCCCTTCCCAACATATCCTGAAACCAGTTTCTTCACACAGGGGATAGAAATGAATTGCTTGATGTAGTTAATGCAATAAAAGGTCTGACTAAGCAGCCTGGTCTGTAGAGACAGATACAGAAGATGAGTCATTAAGCTCCTTTGTTTGAATGTAAATTATTCTTAGGGCCTTTGATGTGTGTTTGGGTTCTCAGTGAATTAAATGGAGTTTATTTTGACACCTTTGGGAGTGTATCCTGGAGCATTTTTTTGGCTTAAAGAGAAAAAGAAATGACATGTAGTTATGTTTTGAACAAAGCTTCTCTGAGTGTTTACTGTTGTAAGAAGAAATCAATGAAATAAAGATAACTGTACTGTAATCCCTCATATCCTGCTTTCTTTTTGTCTCTGGCATTAAATGTGCTTCTTTGGGTGACTGCTGCTTTCAGCTGTGTTGCAGCCAACACAGAGATCTGCTTGGGCAGAGGGTTATGTTTTTTTTTAATCCATGTAAAACCAGGTCATCCTTGCAGGCCATTGCCATCAAACCCAGCAGCTGGTGTATTGCTGTGCCCTGCAGAGTGGCACAGACTCTGTAAGCCCTGGGTACTGAATCCTGAATTTCCTGTTCTTGTCTTGCTTAGCTCTGCAGATATCCCGGTACACTCAGGCTGCCCAGAATCTGTGCCAGTTTCCCAGTCAAAAGCTGTCAGAGCATCAGTGTTTTTGTTCTTATTTCCTTCCTGTTGCATCATTATGTTCACATGGAGACAGAAGAGGTGAAAAACAGTGTTTTCTTGGTCATGTTTCATCCTCTTACTCAGACTCATTCCAGTAGAGTTTGATTTTCCCTGTGGAAGTGGAGATACTTAAGGATTGCACCCTCTTGGCTTCTGAGGTATTTTCTGCTAGTACACCCATTAATAAATGCATGTTTGTCTTGGAAATTGTAGAGTATGTCTTATAAATCAGAATACTTCTATGGTGTTGGCATCAGGAGTGAAAACCCTGTGATTCAGGATTTTGTAAGCTCTCAGTAATTTTGAGGTAGTGTTGGTAAAACTGAGCAAAGGACTTCAGAAATCTTTCTCAAGTACTTTGTAGTTTCCCGTTTTATGAACCAAGTTCCAGGAACAAGAGGAGGCTGCTGAGAGTTTATTTTCAAACTGTGCCTCAGCCTTTCTAAAAGGAGTAAGATGTTGCAGGCCTGACTTAATCCTGTATCTGGTGAATTCAAGGGATTGAATTGCTAGTATTTTGACTTTTTATTTTTCTGTGTGTGCAGATCCTGTCCTCCAGGTGCCGATCCATGTGGAAGAGTAAGTCTGTTTATATCATTTACAGCTTGTTCAATTTACATTGACATCTTCAAATTTGATTTAATTTGAACCAAACCCATCTGTGTTCTAGACAAGAAGGCAATTTAAGTTAGTTTGGGGAACAAATAAAAGGATAGAATTAGCTACATATAATAACTAAGAAGAAACATCCTGTCTGCAGCCTGTTCTCTGGAGCCCTTGCTGGGTTTGGACATCAGGGCTGTGAACTGTGCCACAAGTGACAAATGAGAAATGACAGAGCCAGGGCTGATTCTGGGTTCTGTACTTAACCCCCCCAAACAGAGACTAAAAACAGTGAAACACAGAAAACTCCCAGCTCACAACCAGAATCTGTAAATGACATATCTGAGCTGTAATTTCAGATTGGTCCCTGAAGCAACCTCACATTTAGCTATAAAATTTGGGACTTTGAAGTCAGTGCTGCTTTGATCATAGAATCATAGACATTAGGGTTTGAGTTTGTTTGAGGGTCTTTGTGTAGTTTGGCTTTACTCAAATTTGCTTAATTCTGGCGACTCTTTCATTATTTTTTGCTTATTTTGTTTATTTGTTTGGGTTTGTTCTAAATCTCATTTTAAGAGCTTGTTGGTTTAGTTTAAACACTTTCACTTGAGTCATTGCCTGCCACATTTGGATCTTTGTGTATTCATATACATTGGTGGTTTTTATCAGTTCTAAAACTTCCTTATATATTTTAATTTTCACAGTTAATAAATGAAACTTCAAAAAATTTAATGTCAGATGAACTTCTCTGTAAAGCCAGTGCTGACCACAGTTTCTTTCCTGCAGTCTGAGAAACACAGTAGATTTTTATCATTTATAATTGCTGCTTAAATCCTAGGCCAGCATTTCTTCCAGACCCAAATGATGGCAGTTTGTACACACTTGGTGGCAAGAACAGTGAAGGCTTGACTGTAAGTATATTTTTAAATTCTCTCCTAAAAAGTGCCCCAGTCAACCTCATGCCTTTGCAGAAGAAAAACATACTTACATTTTGTTAGAGCAGAATGTTGCCACCTTATGATTGTCAGGAAGTGATTTCTACTTGAATATATCAACACCACATCTTGTCCCCATGTACGACTTTTGTGAAACTTGCTAAAATAATGGTAATTAAAAATAAAATTTATGTTTTGTTATCCAAATTCTGAATAATCTCTGTGTGATTTGATGGGAAAGGTGTACCCTTCCAAGGACCAATCAGATGCGTCACTCTCCCCAAATACTTATATTTCTTAAACTATCTGCCAGAAGCAGGATTAATGCATGCTCTGTGCTAACCCCTTTAGAATGTCTTTATAGGATTTAATAAGCAAAAAAAAATGCTGAACCTTTCAGATTAGTCACCAATCCTCATAGGCCACTACTACTGCCTAATGCTGGACTTTCATTTTTAAACTTTGTGGTGATACTCAGATAAAATGTTTGGCTTCCTTACAAGAATTTTTTCCTCAGCTGCTATGATTTCCCTTAGTATAGTTAAATATTTTAGTATTTACTCTGGCTGAATTCTCAGGTATTATAATAATAGAAATAACCAACAAAATTATTGTTTGTTTGTTTGTTTTGCCCCTAGAAACTTCCATTTACTATCCCAGAGCTGGTGCAGGCGTCTCCCTGTCGCAGTTCTGATGGGATCCTGTACATGGGTGAGCTCAGATTTTATCTCCTTTAGATTGTGAGACGTTCAGCAACTACAAAATGTAGAGACTCCCAAACATAATGAAGGAAATGGGCCTTATTTTGGGTATTAATTATGGTTTTTCATAAATCTTTCCGATGACAGAAAAGCTGATTAATTTAGAATACAGTTATTGTGTGATGATTAAAAACCAATTGCTTTTCCTGAAGGAGAATGTACCTTTTCTAAGCAGTGAAATGCCTGTATGGAGATTTTTGCTTTCTTGAGATGCAGTCTGTCAACAAAATATGAGTTCTACTTTAAATCTTCATATGATTATAAACGTCATTGACTGCCTGATAATTAGGATAAAATTAGAAATCCCATTGCACCACAGTTAGACATCCTCCACTGTCTGAGGTACACTCAGTTCATTTATAGTACAAATAATAAATTTATTGCTCATTGTCCTGACTCATTCTAATTGCAGATGGATTTGGGAGGAGAAAAGGGGAAGAAAGGATAGTTATTACTTATCACGACAGTAAAATATATGAAAGTCAGAGTGAGCTTAGTATTGGGGATTTTAAATCTCCTGAAGGGCCAATGCTCCTTCTCTGCTTCATGTCTTGCCAGTAAATGAGAAAAAAATGTTTATTTGAAGTTTCTAAACAAGACATACATGTATTAACTTCAAAGAAATTCTTAAGGCCATGGCTCACATAGTCTTGAGTGGGATGTTTGGATTACAATCCTTAAGCAATTTGAAAGGTGTAGGCCCTCACTTTTTTTTCCCTCCTTCATGAGAATTTTAGTCTCCTAGTCTGAGAGCTCCTGGGATCTGCTGCACTCAGAGCTGTTAGAGTTTATGTGTGAAAAAATCATTCATCCAATAGTACTTACAGTTCTAAATATTGTATTTGGGCCTGGGGTTTGTGGTCAGTATTCGGGATTGGCCTGTAGTGCTAAATTATGAAACTAAGCCTGACTGTGAAAAACTGTTTTATTAAAAATGCTTTATTTGTGCCAAGTCCATGACTCTACTAAAGACAAAAGAAGACTGAAAAGCTGAACAAAAGTGCAGTTTTTCCAACTGAATGGTAATGTGGCTTAAATTCTGATTTCAGGTAAAAAGCAGGATATTTGGTACGTGGTTGACCTCATGACTGGGGAGAAACAGCAGACCTTGACTTCCTCTTTTGCAGAAAGTCTTTGCCCATCAACATCCCTCCTGTATCTTGGGAGAACAGGTCATATGCTTTTTTTTCCTGGAGTTTAAAAGAAAATTCTGTTTTTTAAAGTTTAGGCTCATAACAAATGACCCTGTGGTTAGTTCAGGTTTTCAAGTTTAATTCTTGCCAGAACTTCTGTGAATTATGATTTTAGACTGTACACAATAAAATTATTAACTGTAGCAGCAGAAAGATATTGGTTTTTAAACTTTGGCAGTAGGTCCATTATTCTTTTTGTCGACTAAGTGGCATTTGTATTGTAATTAATGGTGTAGTCCAGTACCAGCTGTGAACTGTTTGTTCTGTAGCTTTTAAAAACTGTTTAAAGAAGATGGAAGTAGAGCAGATCCACTGATATCACAAGTGCAGTGTGATAAATAACTGGTAAAGTTAGACCAACACATGAAGGTGCTGACTAGAAACAGGAATAAGTGTTACAGACTTGTTCTTTAACCTCTCTATCAATGTGTTTTGAAGTGGTACAGTGTTGGGAAAATGAAATGCTGACAGCAGTGAGTGCTGTGTGGTGTTTGAGGAATGTCTCAGATTTGAGAAGATTGATTCTATTCTCTCATAGGTTTTTTTGCTTCACAGACTGTATGTTTTTTAACAGAGTACACGATCACAATGTATGACACCAAAAAGAAGGAGCTGCGATGGAATGCAACCTACTTTGATTATGCAGCTACTTTGCCTGATGAAGACATAAAATACAGTAAGAATTTAATTGCTGTCTCCCTCTTGTAGTGGAGTTTTGTATATAGGCAAAAATATTCTCATTTTTTTGTGTGGTGCCTGTACTTCTGCTCATTTTTATCCATCACATACTGCAATATCTAAAGCCTGCTAGGTAGTTTCAGGTAGATTGAATCCAGGAGAGTGCAGCTCTTGAAGGGGTGATTCATTAAAATAAGTAAGGAATGGCAGGAGAGGCAGCAGATCTGAACTGTGGCGCACAACCTGATTGCAACGCTCTTGAATGGCAGCTGGACTTGTGTCAGCCCAGTTCTGGTGAGGCTTTGCTGCTCAGCTGCTGTGCAGTGAAAGGTGTGGTGGTGACTGCAGGCAGAATTGTTCTGTGCATGATTAAAGCTACAGAATCCTGGTGACCTCCACATGTTTGTGCATTGCAGAAATGTCCCACTTCGTGTCCAACGGGGACGGGCTGGTGGTGACCGTGGACAGCGAGTCCGGGGATGTGCTGTGGATCCAGAATTACGCATCCCCCGTGGTGGCCTTTTACATCTGGCAGCGAGAGGGGCTGAGGAAGATCCTGCACACCAACGTGGGCATCGAGACCCTGCGCTACCTGACCTTCATGTCTGGGGAGGTTGGACACATCACCAAGTGGAAATATCCCTTCCCAAAGGAAACAGAGACCAAGAGCAAACTAACGTGAGCCTGAGATTCTGCTGTTCTCACTGCTGTCCGTTTGACAGCTTTGTCATTAAACAGAACAAGGGTTGCTACAAGTTGCAGCATGGTGAAAAGAATGCATAAAAGCATTTCTAGTTCTCCAGGTGTTCTTTTATACAATATTTGATCTTTTGGTGTGTAAAGTCAGAGACGAAACAAAAAAACTTATAAACTGAGGAAGTGTATATTCCTAAGTTTTATCAGATGTTCTGTGTTGAATAGTTCCTCACAATGTGGAATTAATTGGTTTTCCTAATGTGAAGCCTTTCACACTATAAAAATGATGCACAGCATTTTGGCAAATGCCAGTTATTGAAAAATGCAGAAACAGGACATGAGTTATGTCAAATGAGTGACAGTGCTCAGAATAATGAACTGACAATGCTTTCATAATTAAAAAAAAAGGCTTCATAGTACAGAAGTACTTCAAATAATTTTACAGATCAAGGTTTTTCAAGATACAAATACTGATGATTTGAGAAGCCCCTGCGTTGGTTCTGCAGGGTTGTGCTGCCCAGGTTTTAGCTGAGATGGTAACACATCCATTTGCCTGCTGCTAACAGTGACTGTGTTTCTGCAGCCCAACCCTGTACGTAGGGAAATACTCCACGAGTTTGTACGCATCGCCCTCCATGGTGCACGAGGGAGTCACTGTCGTGGTAAGTGGGGAGCTGACAGGTGGGAAAGTGCCTTTATGGAATTAGTGCAGTCCTGGGCTTGGAAGAAAGGTTGAAATGAAATCATGCATAAAATTATATTAAATTAAAATAGAAAATAAAACACTGAAGACTACATCTACAGAAATTTGAGGGTTTTGAGATTTTTATCAAGAAATGCATAGCAAATTAAGTATTTCCTGGAGCAATTAACAACCACAGAATACATGACTATACTTACGGAATCATTTCCACTGCTGCAAAGCAGTAACTGCAGCTCCCCAGGAACTGTGCCAGGCAGGCTCAGCAGGAGCAGACCTCAGGTTACTGCTATTGTTGGTGCTTTGTGGTTCGTGTTAAAATTGCTGGTTTGTGCATCAAAGTAATTCCCCACAGACAGGAAACTGCATCATAGTTCTGTTTTGCTCATTGTGGCTGCCAGGTAGGAAATACAGATTCTGCTTAACTTTGGGGGAAAACAGAAAAAAAAAAGGAGTAATCTCATCTCCCAGGCAACATGTCCCTGAAAAAGTCCAATGTCCAAGGTTGTGGAAGCAGCTGCTAAGGGCATAATGGCTGTGTTTACTCGCAGTGACTTTGCTGCCAGTAATCTTTGCTTGCCCACCCATTTTGACCTCCAGCTTTTTAATTTGGTTGCCTATTTAAATATTCTAAGGTCAGAGTAACAGTAGTTGTAACACTGATCTCTCTGCAGCCCCGTGGCAGCGCCATTCCCTTGCTGGAGGGTCCAAAAACAGAGGGAGTCACCATTGAAGACAACGGCGAGTGTGTGATCACACCCAGCACTGATGTGAAGTTTTCAGGCAGACTGAAGGAAAAGCACAAGCTCAACTACTGGAATGACTGGCTGCTGATAGGTGTGGGAGGCCCTGCCTGGCCATAATTACTGAATTCTAGTAACAGTGTCTAATTCATCCTCATTTGCATATAAAATAATGTGTTAAATATACACCTGCCTTCTGTTTTCCCCAAGGCTCCTACCTTATTCTGTGATGAGGTGAAGTGCTCCATATGTGGAAAGTTTTTTATTGCTTATTTGCCCTCTCCCTCGGAGAGGGTATAGTAATTTATTATTTTCTGTAAATATTGTATTTGGGTCCATTTGGATTTTCTTATTGTGTGTGTTATTACCTTAATTCTCATCATATGGGTCAAATAGTTGTATTTTGTCCATTTTGTAAATGGATTAAAACAGAGAGGCTGAAGATAATGTTTATGAATTGTCAGCCTGTCCTGTGTGTCCCAAGTTCCTGAATTTTGGAATTGACTTTTCAGTGCATTTACAATTTTGCTTCAAAAATGAGGAACTGTCTGAGGTTCAGTTTTAAGTGATGACTGGTGATAATTGAGTGACAGGAGTTCTGGGGCAGGGAGAGTGTGCAACTTTCAGCTTTTTAAAGTGCCATCTTTCGCTTCCCATGACCCCTTTCCTTGTTAATACCCTCTCTCCTGCAGTATGTCAGGCAGTTCCCTGAATCAGGTCATGTTCCTCTGCAGCTCTCAGTGACCCCTACCCCCCATTTTCCCTCTCCTTTCTCTTTGCTGCTGTATACATGAGCATCATGTTTCTCACTCTTCAGCAAAGGTGCTGCAATCAAGGATATCTTCCCTAAAAAAGGACAACTGTCTGCTTCAACAAATGTGTTTTATTTATAGGGCACCATGAAACACCATTATCTGCCCCCACAAAGATCCTGGAGAAATTCCCAAGCAATTTACCAAAGAGGCCTGAAAACGTGATTCCAGCTGACTCTGAGAAAGCCACTATTGAAGAGGTTTGTGATGAGAATAATTCTCTTACTGCATGAGAGAAGGATATAAAGGAGGAGAAGTTAGGGAAGGACACAGAAGGAAACCTGTGTGGAATTACTTCACATTTTTTGTGTCAGATGTTTGTGTACTTAGCACATAAAATCACTGGTATGAGAAATTGCCTTTATTTGTTGCAGAATTAAGGCTTTCTGCTGCCTTTTTTTTCCCCCACATGCAAAACATTGGTTTTGGTAGGTTAAGAAATGACTAAAAATGATGTAGCAGAAAGGCTGGTTATGAATGCCTCATTACCCACTGAGATACTGAGCTAATAGAGCTTTCTTTGCCTCAGGTCATTGACATTGTTGAAGGTTCCTCAACAGAAGGGCCTCCAGCTGCTCCAAAGGATATTGAGGAGACTCCTGCTCGGCCCATCCTGCGGCTGGAGGCTCCAGTGGACTCCATGCTGAAGGACATGGCCACGATCATCCTCAGCACTTTCCTGCTTGTGGGCTGGGTGGCTTTTATCATCACCTACCCTATGGTAATGCTGACCTGGCTTGATGTGCTTTTGAGTGTCAGGAGCATCAGGAACATTATAGAGCCCAGAAATTGTAACAGGAGTTAGTGACACACTCCAGGGATTTTTCCCCTCTTCACAGATGTGCACTGGGAAGCAAAGGCACAAGTTTGACTTAACAGGGATTTCTCTGGCCATATGTGCCAGCTGTGGAGAGGTTTTCTTTTCCATACACCAGTTGTGGTTTTTATAGGTATTACTCTTTTTGGATATATCTCAGCACTATTGGCTTCACCCCTCTCTTCCCCACCTGAACCACTGTCAGCTTTTCCAGGTTTTGGATCAAAGCCTTTATCCTTCTGTGGTTTAAAGACACTTGGTCAATCTAGTAAAAGCCTTTTTAACCAAGCCATGTGATTTCTCATCTTGGCAACAGAAGTCCAGAATGAAATAGAAATTGTGAGTGAATGTTCCACAACCTGTGTGGCTGGCAGGGATAGGGCAGGAGAGTTTGGCTCCCACCTTTTAGAAGTAGCTCCCCAGTAGCTGTAGAGTCCCCTTGCATGACCTGACTGCCAAATATTCACTGAAGTTGTTTCTTACAGAGTGTCCACCAGCAGCAGCAGAGGCAGCATCAGCTGGAAGAGAAGATCCAGCTCTTGCAGCAACAGAAGCTGCCCTTTGGTGCTCCTGGTGACCTCCCACCCGAGGCAGATTTCCTGGACACGTCGTATGGCCGGACAGAGAGCTCAGCTGCCAGCACCCCAAACCTGTCCCCCAGAGCATCAAACCACTCTGCCTATTCCAACATCTCCACATCTGATGTTGGGAGCTGCCTCTCCACTGAGCAAGAAGAGGGAGGTAAAGTTGACTCTGTGTTTTGCTGTGTCTCTATTTCCCCAGTCTCTGTGATGGTACAGTAGAATAGTTACTGATGATACTTCATAGCTCAGCAAGGTGAAAAGAACCATTGTCCTCATTCAGGCTCAGCCCTGCACCTCAGCAGGATTGTTGCTTTACAATAACAGCCAGCTGAGGGCTTGTGCTGCCCAGGGCAGTGTGTTCCTGTCACTTGCAGCCATTCCAGGGAGATACTCATTTAAATAAAAACACTTATTAAGATGATTAACTGGACTCAAGACATGGGGATTAGGCAGCACAACCTTCCTGCCTGGTCTTCCTGTGCACCTATTTGTTCCTTCAAAGGCTACTAAACCCACTTCCATAACTGTCAGTCAGCATTTCCTAAATTCAACATCTATAAACTTTTAGAAAGAGTTTGACTGCTGAGAACCACTCATTTGTCACATCCATGAGCCATAAGATGTGTGTAAATGTATTTTGATCCTTGATGTTGGCTCATTGGGTCATCACAGACTGTTGGCCTACTCAGGGTAAGTACCAGCATGGACATGTTCATTTCTTTTAATCATATGTGTGTTAAATTTAAACATGAGCCAAAAGATTTTTACAGACTGGCCCCAAAGTCTGTGCAGTTGTAAAAGACTGCCTTGCCCCATCCTAAACCACTGTTTGTTTTTCTTTTCTTCAGATGAAGAAGCAAACCGAGTGATTGTTGGCAAGATTTCGTTTAACCCTAAAGATGTACTGGGACATGGTGCTGAAGGGACAATTGTTTACAGGTAGAAGAGAATGTGTGCATTAAACAGACCAAAGTTGTGTTTGCATTAGATCCTTTTGTTTGTTTTTATGAAAGCCCTCACATCTACTATGAACAGAAATCAAACTTTTTCCATGTGTCTGGAATATTTTCATGCATTTTCCTCACCAGCAAAGAGCTACTTTACTTCCCTAAGAAGTGTTTACTGGCCAAATGTACCTGTTTCCAGCATAGGAAATGCTTTCATTGGCCTCTACAATGGCTTCTGTTGTCACGTTTTCTGTACATGCTCTGGCTGCAGAGTGTGAAGGGTGGTTGTGCCTTCCCTCCCTGGCTGCAGGGGCTCCTTTGATAACCGAGATGTGGCAGTGAAGAGGATTCTCCCCGAGTGCTTCAGCTTTGCAGACCGGGAGGTGCAGCTGCTGCGCGAGTCGGACGAGCACCCGAACGTGATCCGCTACTTCTGCACGGAGAGGGACCGGCAGTTCCAGTACATCGCCATCGAGCTGTGCGCTGCCACCCTGCAGGAGGTGACCTGGGAGCAGCTTCTCCCTGGAAGGCCTTTACTTCCCTTGAGCTTAAGTTGCTGAAGTGCCTGACACAGGGGATGTTCCATTTACCCCCACTGTCACCCCTGTGACAATTCCATGTTTGTAGAATTTTCAGACCTGTAGAAAGACATCCCTAACCCTGGGCTGATTTATGGAGAGAAGCTGTTGTCCTTTAATTTTTAACTTCTTGTGAAGGACTCCATTCTAGTCATCCTTCCCCTCCTACCACACAGACTTTGAAGAGTGTTCTTCCTGGAGCACAGTGCTGTACAGAATTCTAGCTCTGAATAAGACTTTAGATATCATCATCTTCAGCCAAAAAAAACCTCTTTGCTGTGTGTTACCAGCTAGCACAATTTATCCAGTCACATCTCTTTTGGGGCGTAAAGTGCATTGATTTATTATTTCTGCAGCTTCTAAGTGGAGCTATGGCTAACTCCTGGTTCTCTGTTGCAGTACATTGAGCAGAAGGCCTTCAGCCACCATGGCTTACAACCCATCACCCTCCTGCAGCAAACAACATCTGGGCTGGCTTACCTGCACTCCCTGAGTATTGGTAAGAACACCTCTCCTTTCAGGACTGGATGGAAAATAAAGAGAAACTGGTCTGGTACCGGTCTGTTCATCTGGCCTATTGGAAAGTGTCCCTGCCTATGGCAGGGGAGTTGGAATGAGATGATCTTTAAGGTCCCTTTGGACCCATTCTGTGGTTCTATGATTTGACACTGGCCTTGTCCCTGCTACATTCTGCAGCTCTGGACTACTAAAGCAAGTCATTACTGTTCAGCAGGGTGCTGAAGTTTTTAGATAGGAACTGTATAAAACATGGTGGAATAAAAAAATGAAATTAGCAATGAAAATCATTTAAAGTTCTGACTTTGGTTTAATGAATGGTGGTTCAGTCTTGTGAAAGGTCCAGTTAAAAATTTACAAAGATTGTTGGGACTGCCTGAGTGGACAAGTGGGTGTTTTTAACAGTCCACAGGGACCTGAAGCCCCACAACATTCTCATCTCGATGCCCAATGCTCACGGGAAAGTCAAAGCCATGATTTCAGACTTTGGGCTGTGCAAGAAGCTGGCAGTGGGCAGGCACAGCTTCAGCCGCCGCTCGGGCGTGCCAGGCACTGAAGGCTGGATTGCCCCAGAGATGCTGAGTGAAGACTGCAAAGAGAACCCTGTAAGTCCTCACCCTTCCCAGGCTGCCCAGGACCAGGCCAGACCCTAAAATAGGCAGCACCTGGTGCCTGGGCCTCCAGGCTGCTTTGCAGCTCAAATCTGAGTCAAAAAGTTTCCTTCTGCTCTCAGATGCAAAATAACCACCCTCTGACAATCAGAGCTTTCAGTGGGAAAATATGTCACTGCTACTGAAGGCTGTTTCCTTGCAGACATACACCGTGGACATCTTCTCAGCTGGCTGTGTCTTCTATTACGTGGTGTCTGAAGGTGGCCATCCCTTTGGCAAGTCCCTGCAGCGGCAAGCCAACATCCTGCTGGGAGCTTACAGCCTGGAGGCTCTGGATGCAGGGAGGCACGGTAAGGACTGCACTGCAGGGATCAGTGAGCAGCCCAGGCTGCTAAACACCAACACCAGTCAGAACCAAGGCCCACAGTTACCCCCAGCCTGGCAGAGAGGGAAGTTATATTCCTCGGGTCCTCCTGAAGGAAAGGGCCTAAAGTTCTTGGAGTTAGTACCCCAGAGCAACTCTGGAATACACAGTTTGGAACCCTGCAATCTTGACTGTGAAGCTATTTACTGTATTTAAAGGGTGGGAGAGAGCTGAACTTTGATATTCTTAATTTTGATATTTTTTTTGTTTGTTGCCCAGCACATCTGTGAGGGCAGCACTTGAACTAGCAGGACAGGAGGAAGTAGAGACCATAATGAATTTTTGAAGTACAAAATATTATAAAAATATAAATTTTATATATTATAATTTAATATTTATGTTTTATAAAATACATTTTACATTTCACTACACCCAAGAATGCAGAGAAAATAAAACAAAAGAAGTAAATTTCCTTGCACACTCTCCCTTGCAGAAGACATTGTTGCTCGTGATTTAATAGAGCAGATGATAAACATGGACCCTCAGAAACGGCCATCCGCCAGCTGTGTGCTCAAACACCCCTTCTTCTGGAGTCTAGAAAAACAGCTCCAGTTCTTTCAGGTTTGTGATGACTTTTTCTCTCCTCTCAGTTCTCAGGGCTACTGTAGACTTTTTCAGGTCTTGAATTCAGTCCCTCTTTTGTGCCTGAAGTCATAGAATCCACAGTCTTACTGTGAGGAGTGAGGCAGCCCAGCTGTAAAACCTGGGTGGAGCTCTTAAGCAATTGGCTTAGTCTTACAGCAGATCTTTCAGAGGGGGCCAGAGCTGATGTTACCAAGGTCAGCTGGCGAGAGGAAGGTCTCCTCTAGCAGCTGCAGTACCCAGAGAACGTGGCCAGGAGGGTTTTCAAGAACAGGAGTGAACATGCACCGAATCTTGATGTGGGGTGGGAAATGGCTGAGGGCTTGAGATCCTTTCCATCTTTATCTTCTCTGTGCTAAAAAGGCTTTGGCAGAGGTTGAAACAAATCATCTCAGAAATTTCTGTATCCTATTCCCAAGCATTGTCATGGAGTAAAGTGGAATTCTAACTTTACGATCAGGACAGGCTGTAATAGGCCAGAAGCAGCAATTTGAAAATATTGGCAAAAACTTGGAAATAAAACTAGAAATAATCTGAATGTCTCTTCCAGGATGTTAGTGACCGGATAGAGAAAGAATCTTTAGATGGTCCAATCGTCAAGCAGTTAGAAAGAGGTGGAAGAGAGGTGGTGAAAATGGACTGGAGAGAGCACATCACTGTTCCTCTTCAGACAGGTAATGGACAGTATTTTATCAGAGTGGGAATTACCTGCTGTTCCCATTTTGCTGGGACAGGAAAATAAAGCTAACACTGTCTCAGTTTTGGCACATCACTGTTACTTGCCAGTAAAGTGTTTTTAATGCAAATACATGTTTATGTACTGAAACACACCTACAAAGATCTGTGGCTGCACACACACCCCAGCACCTAAAACTGCATCACAACACACAAAACTTTTTTTTTGTCTTGCAGATCTTCGAAAATTCAGATCCTACAAAGGTGGCTCCGTCCGGGACCTTCTGAGGGCGATGAGAAATAAGGTAAAGGAGTCTTTTCCTCGTGCACTCTGGGCTGCTGCCTCTGGCTGCTGTTGTTGCCAGCCTGTATCAGACCCTGATTTAGGTATTGAGCTCCTTTACAACAGCCCAGTAGGAGGTTACTGTGTCCAGGAACACCCAACAGCTCTGTTTAAAGAGGCTTCTGAACAAACCCTCTGACTGAGCTTTTCCCTCTTCTGTTTTCCTCCACAGAAGCACCATTACAGGGAACTGCCTCACGAAGTGCAGGAGACCCTGGGCTCCATCCCAGATGATTTTGTGTGTTACTTTACAGCTCGTTTCCCTCGCCTGCTGCTGCACACCTACCATGCTATGCACATCTGCTGCCAAGAAAGACTCTTCCAGCATTACTATGCTGAGGACTCTGCAGAGCTGAGCCTTACAGGAGACACGGTTTGAGAGGAGAGGGATGGAGCTTTCTTCTCTGGGACCAACATTCCAAGCACAGGCCTACCCTTAGCAGGGAAAAGTAGAATCAAAGAGCTGAATTCTCTCTCTTTGAAGAAACCAAGCTTCCAAAAAGTGCCTTGTACCTGTGCCTGTGCTGGATCAGGAGATGGTGGAGCCTGGGTCACGAGTGGTAAAGTGATGAACCCTGGGGATGGAGTTACTGACTCCAAGGCAGTTTTCAAGACTGTGGAAATGAAGAGCAAAAGCTGGATCTAACCACCACCCAATATCCCTGTACTGTATGTGATTTTGTAACGGATGTGTTTTACTACAAAAAAAATATACAAATTCAGTGATTGAAATCATATCATTACTTGGGACTGGGATGTGCAAAAGGAGCCCTTTGTTTGTAGCAAATCATCAGAACCTGCCATTGCACTACTGCCACATTGGGCACATCACAGTGACTCTAAAGGGAATCATTTATGGTTATCGAAAAAATGGTATGAAAGTACCATTTCTGTTTAATTAGTACTACCGTGGAAAACCAGTCCCTCATACTTGAGCAGAAACAGTTTTAAAGAATGCTGACTTGAAACATCAATTCAAGGTTTGCATGCTCTGAAAATAAGCCTTGTTTAATATGAACCAGTATTTACAGAAGAGGTCGAACAGTCCTTGACTTAACTCACAGTATGAGAACAGATCTGCTCAAGTACCTGCAGCAAACACCAGTGGCAGCTGGGAGCTGCCTGTGATTCATCATCAGCAAATGTCCCTCAAGGGGTAAGAAAAGGCCACAGCCACATTGCCAGGGGTGAGACAAGTCCTGGGGGAAAGAGCTGAACAGGAACCAAGAGCTGTTCAGAGCAGCGCAATCAGGGCAGTGTTTAAGGGGTGCCACAGAGTTGTAGAACCCCATTTCCTGTGTGTGTGTGCTGCTAATTCCACCTATGGGAGCCTGTGTGGTTAAAGATGCAGTATTTCTTTACACTGGCCCTGAAGTTGTGACAAGGCGTTGTGTGTGCTAGGATGAAGAAGTGCTGAATTCTAATGCAACTGGGGTGTTCTTTTACAATATATTTATTTAAAGTATTTATATTTATTTAATTTTTACTACAAAGTAGTATCAAATCCAAATGGTACAAGTATAAAGCATGCCAAATCAGTCTTACTCAATTTTGTGTTTATATTTAATCATCAGATAACAACTGGAAGAGGAAAGTGATACTGCATCTTTCAATTGAATTAATTAAAGGAGAAATTTGTATGATTTGTAAGTGAGAATTTGTATGATTGTACCATTGTGTCTTAAATAAATTATTGCCAGTAATATGTATGGTGGGGTACGTACCGCTACTTTTCTGGAGATACTTTACAGGATGTTTTTTTTTCTACTTTTACAATGTGTGAGAGAAATTTACCTAAGATGCCAAACTGTGCAGGTTAACTATTTCTAAAGCTTGAAAAAATAGTGGTAATTTTACCTAAAAAGATTCAAAGCCTATTTCATATTTTTGTATTTCTCATGTAAAGGTCTTTTATAAATCTACTAAATAAAGATTTGTGCTCAGATTAAAACCCCGCAGCTTTTAGTGCCAATGTGTGCCCAGGGAACCCAGCAGGCCTGGTGCTGGCAGAGCTGTCAGAACTGAGCAGGGAGGAGGCCAAGGCCTGCAGCAGCCCTCAGGAAGGGACAAGAGCCTGGTTTTTGAGCCTCGTCAAACCATTGCCTGCCTGCTGATCCAACAGAGGATGTGGGAGTTGTTCAGGCTGGGGGGAAGCCTCTTTTTTTCACTCTGATTATCCCCAGGCACCAGCCTCCTCCAGCCTGGTGGCTGAGGCAGGTGCGCGGGGAGATAAAATGACAGGAAGTTGTGCTGCTGTGTGATAAATAAATACCCATAAATAAATGGTTTTGGTGAAACTGAGCTGATACCTGATCACGTGCTTTACAGGAAACAGCCACTAAGACAGTTCTGCTGCAGCACCGCATTCCTGAGCCTCAGTGCACAGAGGGTTGGGCTGAGGAGCCTCTCCTGCTCTGACCCTGCCAAGCTCTCCACTTCTTACTTGGTGAGGGGGCCTGGAGTGAGGAGGTAGCTCATATAGAGGGCAGTAAGTGAGGTGGATCTGAAACTTTAAAATACAAAAGAAAGAACAAATATATTCCACAGCCCATCCTGACACTTAGCTGGTTTTGGTGGGGCCAGCAGCACCACCCAGCAGCAGCACTGCTGCGAAGGGGGTGGAGACTTTTCATAGCTCACCCAGGAATGCTCGTCTAAAGCAGTTTCCCCTTTCATTTCCGGACTAATTTTCAAGAGACCCGCAAGAGCTGCAGAACTCCCACCGTGCTCAGACTGCTGCCCGTGCAGAGCTTGGCGCCACAGGTGTTGGGGCATCTTCCCTCCCTTCCTCCTGTGGAAACCCTTTCCCTGCCGGCAGACAGCACTGGAGACACTCGACCATCCGCGGGCTCTGCAAGGTAAGCCCTCCGTGCTTCCCCTGCGCCGCGGGGCCATTCTCAGCCTGGCGGGTTACTTTACTGCTAGCAGCTTTAACGAAAAGTGAGGATGTCCCTCCACTGCCACCCGCCCAGCTCTGTCGCTACCCCACTGGGGTAGGAGCTTCTCGGCAGCGCTCCTCGGGACAGTCGGAGCAGCCCGGAGCGGTGGGACCGGACAGGTCTGCCCGCACCCCCGCAGCTGCAGCCCCTCCCTGCCCACGCGTGCAGCCCAGGGGACCCAGAGCCCACTGGAGCAAAACCCGCTGCCACCCCCGACTGCTCCTAGAACCAGGAGGGATCAGGGACCCCCGGGCCCCCTCCATCCGCGCTTCCCCAGCCCTGCCCCCTCTCTGAAGTGCCACAGCTTCAGTTTCGATTCCCCGGCTCTTTGCTCTGAAGCGCTTCCTGACGTCTGGCACAGTGGGCTGTGACAGAGACACATGGGCGAGACGGGATTCACCGCAAGCCCACCCACTGCACGAGCCCGCCCCTGGGAGGTGGCCAAAAGCTCTAAGAGATCCGTGTTTCAGGGACGTTTTTAGACCCCTTTCTCGGGGAAGGCTGCACCGAGTGTCAGTGGAAATCCATCTCCCACCATTTCCATAGCCAGCCAGTTTGCACTTTGGACGCATTACACCTACAGCACACCAGGGCAGTCCTGTAACAGGCTCCCTGCTCAGAGCCACCTGCTCACACCAAAGCTTCAGCCATGCTGGTGCCTCAGCCAGTCAAACAGGGCTGACCAGATGCTGAAAGGGTTAATTTGCACTTGTCGGATTTTTCTAGCATATCCTATTGTCCCAGAAGCAGTATCTCCCCAAACCATCCCCTTCTGCTCAACTCACCTCCTGCCAAGCCGTGGTCACGGGGAGCGGATGCTCTTCTCCCCTCAGCCACCACCATTACACCTGCAGGTATCGTGGAGACCTTGGCCAGCTGCTCTGGTGGCTGCTCCTTTTACACTTGCTGAGAGCACTGTTTAGCACCATGAGGGGTGAGCTGAACCAGAGAGTTGAGCCTCCACTCCACAGCAGAAGAAACACCACCACCACCACCACCACCGTGCACCTTGTACTGTGACCCTGGTGACAACAGGTTCCTGTTGACTGTGAATGTCTCCTATCTCTGCTGTCACACTGAGCAGGTGTATTTAACCCATTCCTCCTGCAGTACAGAACAGGCTGTCCCTGCTGCCATCCATCTCTGAACCCCTGGAATGGAGGCTGGGCACAGGAAGGATGTCACTGCTCAGGCGAGGACACCCCGCTAAACAGAAAACCTTCTGCTGGGTTGGGCAGTGAGTCGAAGTGCTGCTTGGAAATTTTGGTAAGCACCAGAACAGATGTGGGAAAAGAGAAGGAGCAGGGGAGAGCGTACCCAACAAAGAAGAGAGAGAAAAAAGCGAGTATGAAGGAACAAAAGGCAGGGAAAGTGAAAAAAATCAATAAAGAGATAGAACCTGGGGGATACAGTGGTGGGGAGGCCTCCTTTTCTCCGATATAGAACAGAAGGAACAGCTGGGCTCAGCTGTCACCACAAGCCTCTCTAGCAATCCCCTATTTCTTTCACATCCACGTGTGTCAGAGGCAGGAGCAGCTGCCTTCATGTGGGCATAGCTGGCAAGAATAGGCTGTTAGAGGTACAGAAATGACCTTAGACCAAAAAGGTGGGAAGTTGGGAAAACAGAACACCAAAGTCAGCTTGAATTATCACAGGACCATGAACTGTAAATCTGAAGAATTACTTTTTTTCCTCCCCATAGGGTTTTGTTCATTAACAGCAGGATTTCCCTCACCAAAGACAATGGGTATGTATTGCTTTCAGAAAATTTCTACTTTGTATGTAGCAATTTGCTTTTTAATATCTGCATTTGAAGGATTCATCTCTAGTGGGGAACTAATCAGTACTCCTGTCATCATCTTAGGGTTTGTATTGATGCTATCCTGATTTAGCAGAAAAGAATCAGACTCAAGTGGGCAAATTATCTACCCAAACATGTCCAATTTAGGGAATCCAGCCCTGTCAATTCCTATAAACCTTATCACATCATTCCCTGCAAAAAAACATTCTGGGTTATTTCCTTGCCTCCCTTTGAGGATAATTTCCAAGTCTCCTTCCTAGCTTCCTGCTTTGCTGATTTATTAGTCTTGCACCATGGTTTAAAACTGCTTCTGATTAAGGTTATGATTAAGTACTTTGTCATCAGAATTGGCATATTTGAGAAGCTAAGACCTGCTCTCTCACTGACTGGTAGAAAGAAAACAATCTAACATTCAGTGTGGCCAAAGAAACATTAGTTTGTATTAGTAATACATTATTTCAACTTCTAGATTACAAAACATTACCTGTGAATGAATGGGTTGAGAAACACGTCAAATGTTGGCTGGAATCTACTGGAATCAAGAAGGAGTATGTAGATAAACTATATGCAGAAGAAGTGACAGGTCCAGCACTAATGGAACTGGATGAGTCTTTCCTCAAAGACATAGGAATGAAGAAAGGCCAAATCCAGATCTTAATCCACAAGAGAAATGAACTTCTGCAGCTCCAGGACAATGCACAGCAAGCTGAGGACTCCAGCAGCAACACACCCGACAGAACGGATGCACAAACCGACCCTGCCAGAGCCAGCAATGCCCCTGCTCAGGGCACGGCCAGTGGAGGCAGCTCTGGTGCTATGGGTACAACCAGCAGCAAGGACACAGCTCCTACTTCTGGCAAGAAGCGAAAAAGCAGCAAGAAATCCCAGCTTCAAAGTGCTAATGAAGTTTTAGAGCTCAGAAACTGTCGGCCATTTAGAAGTCAGGATACTGATTTCAAATATGTGAAAGACACAGTTCTTGCTCCAGAATCAGGAGTCAGTGATTTAATCATTCCTTGCCACGAATACAAATCTTTTGCCATTGCTGCAGAACTGAACAAACATCAACTGCAATCAAAATTTGCCTCTGAAGTGATACGATTTGCTTCAGCCTGCATGAACATTCGAACAAATGGCACCATCCATTTTGGTGTCATGGACAGTGTTGAGGACAAGGGCTGGAAACATGGACAGATCATTGGCATGAAGGTCAAAAACCGAGAAGACTTTGTTGATGCACTGGATTATATAGAGAAGTGTTTTTGCAGTAATTTACAAGAAATTGCAAGGAAATGTATTCACCCACCTGTGTTTGTTGAAGTGATTTCAAAAGACTCTCATGAACAAAGATTTGTAGTGGAGGTTGACATTGAACCAACCTTCAGCTTAGTAAAGAACAATTGTTTTGAAGTTTATTTGCCAAAATACAACGAAAGCAGTCAGAAGGTGATTCTGACCAAAGAACCAGCTCACTACCAGAGATTAGGAGCGAAGTCTGAACCTGTGCAGCGCAACAAACTCACTGCTTTCATTCAAGCTGTGCAAGACAGGGATGCTCAAAGAGAAAGAGCTGAGCTCTCCAGCACACAAGTACCCACAGAAATACCTCAAGATTTAGGAAGGAAGTTATCAATTCTATTAAATGATGGCAGAAGCTACATGGATGATTCCCTGTGGTACATCCTTGTCACAAACAGATGTGAACAGGATAATCTGAACTACATCAACTTTTTAATGCACTTGAACATTTTCTGTGTCTTTGACTTTGATGAACATTCCAATGTGTCGGGGCTGTACAGCAAATACAAAGAGCACCATGAAACAAGTTCTTATTTTTTACAGGATTTTTTCAATGAAATTAAAACTGATAATTCTCCCTCTCAGAAACTCTTTGATCAGACCAGCTGGATATTCTGCAATGGGCGCAGTGACTTCCTTGGGGATGAAAAACCTTGTGATCAAAATACATGGATTAGAACCAAAAAAAAATACCTCAAGAAAGTAATTACTTGTATCTGTGAGGAAATTCTGCCAGAGCGCTCTTTCATTGTGCTTTTTCTATTGCTATCACCAGTGCAGAAATCACTTGTGGACACTTTTCAGGAATTTTATACAGAGATGAATGGCATGGAATATATCATCTGCATTGCAGAGTCCAAAGAAAATTACAAGAAGTGGGCAAACCTAGCTCAGGAATCCTGCAGCATTGAGACACTAGAACAATGCAGTATTGTGGGCATGAAGCTCAGTCATGTAGATGCCACCATCCAATCAATGCTGCCTTCTACAGCCCAACCCAGACACCTGCCAGCTTCCACTGGAGGCGTGTGTACGCTTCCTTTGCGGGAAGAAGAGAAACTGTATTCCCTAGAAATCCTTTGTACTGACCAATGTGATGATATCAACATAAATCTTTTGACTGAAAAACAAAAACAAGACATAGAACAAAATTTTTACCGTGGGAGAAAAATCATATGGGAAAACTTGTGGCTTGCTGATAGAAAACTCTGTGGGGATATCATTGAACGTGAAGCATGCGCTGAGGCAACCAAACTCTTGGATGGCATTTTACGAGGAAGTGGACAAAATTATTCTGTGGCTAAACTAAAGATATTTCACCATCCTGGGAGTGGTGGAAGCACAATAGCACGGCAAGTTCTGTGGAAAAGCAGAAAGCGTTTCAGATGTGCTGTTATCAAGACCTCATATTCACCTTCAACTGTTTGTAATCATGTGCTCGCCCTTAGAGATTATGAAGAAAAGGAAATCACTCACCGTTTTCCTGTGCTGCTCCTGATTGAAGATTATGATGATGAGTACTTTGAAGAACTACAGATTGAGTTAATGGAGGCCATAGCAACCAGGAAAATGAATACCTGCAGGCCTTATTTCATCCTCATATGCTGTAGACGATGTAATAACCCTGAAAGGCTTTGCAAGGCTTCACCACTAGACACAGTTGCTGTCACTCACAAACTGAAAAAGTCAGAGAGAAACTTGTTCAACACTAAACTTAAAAAATTGCAGCAGAAATATGCCGAGCCAGAATTCATACTTACATTTGTGCTGATGTGTGAGGAATTCAATAAGACATACGTGTCAGACATGGTAAAGCATATACTGCAGGGCATTGACCCTTCCTCTCGTGACACCTGCTTGATGCGTTACATGGCTCTGCTCAACTGCTATGTACCCAATTCATACATTTCACTGTCACACTGTGAGGCTTTTCTGGGGCTGGGGGCATATACAGAGAGTAAAGCAAGAGCATATGATTTCAAACATCACTTGTGTGAACAAGTAAGAATGTTTTTTATTGAGCTAAGGGAAAGTACCACTTATATTTCATCTGTTCGGATAATACATTGCCTGGTTGCAAAAGAAATTCTGCATCAGCTTTCAGGGAATCAATCACTAAGTCAACTTGCAACAACTCTTCTTCAGGAAAAGGTACTATTTGAAAACAGATTTGGAAGAGAAGAATTCATAAAGTTTATCAGACATCTGTTTATTCGACGTGATAAAAGAAGCAGGGGTGACAATACTGATACTCTCTTCTCTCCATTTATTGAACATGTCTGTGAAGCTGAAGACTGTGAAAAAGCCATTGCTGTTTTAAAAGCTGCATATGAACTCCTTGGAAAAGATCCTTTTTTTGCCCAGCAGCTTGCCAGACTAAATTACAGCAATGAAAAATTTGAAGACGCAAAATACTGGGCAGAGGTTGCAAAATCGCATTTGCCAACTGATTCTTATATTTTGGATACAGAAGGTCAAGTCTACAAGAGATGGTTTAGTTTCACTGTGGATAAAATGACAGAGGAGGATACCCCCGAAAGGATCACGGAGAAGATCATGATTGCTCTTAAAGCTATGAAATGCTTCAGGGCTGCACAACAGGCAGCAAAGGAAGAACGTGAAAGTATGAACAATGCTGGCTATTTTGGAGAAGTAGAAGTAGGTTGTCGCCTTCTTCGATTTTTGTCCACATTGCCTGTATTCCACAAAAGTCCAGAGGGGAAATATACTGAGCTTGTGAAATATCTCACCACAGATTACATTCCTGAAGAAATAAAAAGAACATGGGGAACACTTCATTCCCGCTTAAAAGGCTTGCACCAGAACCTGTACAATGCTCTGGAATGGATTTCAGAAGAACTAAGTTATTTCCAAACAGATAAAAACCAAGAAAAGGATGATGAAAATGATGATAAGGAAGAACAAATTTATAATCCCAGAAAATGGCTGAAAAGACAGTCAGCAGTATATGCTGAATTCTTCATCTCAGCATCACTTACTGATGACAGCCACAATAGTCCTAACACTCAGCTCATGAGGCGCATGAATATTTATGGGAGTGGTGGAGGAAATGTCACCAATATCCTGTCATTCTTAACAGATAAGAAAGAGAACAGGTCAGCTGAAAAGCTAGAAAGGATCCTTAGTTTCTATCCAGAAAACCCCCTGAGGAACAGGCTGGAGGACAATGATTTGATCAATTTTATTTTGTGCCACATTGCATTAGCATGCTTAGCACCAGGATCAGCCAAACTCCTTCCACTGCCAACTCTTCGTGAGCTCAGTCTAAGATTCATCAAAGGAAAAAGACCATTTCCAGCAAGTGCCTATTTTCTGCTCACGTTGCTGTACTGGCCAGATGAGGCATTAGACAAAGAGCCTAATCCTGATAAAGATGAAATTTTAACTTCAGCCCTTCAAACCCTGAAACGCTTCTATGACATCAAAATGAAAGATGTTCCTACCAGAAAGAAAAGAATCTACACCCATTTTTTTCTGGGAAAGGGTTATGGCTTAAGTAAGATTGTGCACAAAACTAAAATTGACAAGTTAATGGTGGGGTCCTTAGATGAGAGGAGAATGAAGTGGCTGCATGGAACTGTATGGAATATTTCCATAATTCGTGACAATCTCAAAAGAGTTTCTGGCTGGACAAAGGACAGAAATTTATTTATACGTGGTCACGTGAAGGAGCTCCGTATCTTGCCACTCCATCATGAATCAGTGCCTGCTGGAAATGAGAATGTGACCTTTTATTTAGGCTTTTCATTTAATGGTCTTGTTGCTTTCAATATTGAGGTTGAAAACGATCCAGCCATCAGAAGAACATAAGGTATGTAGTACAGTACTGTATACATATGCTCTTAGGAGGTACAGCACTGGAAGTGTCCAGTCTCACATTTAAAAACAAAGTGGACTGGGTAACTACCAGGCAAAAAGAAAATCAGCATTAACTATAATAGTGACCAAGTAACTAAAAAAAATTGGAACTACGAGTAAAGTGAAATTTGAGCCAAGCCTTTGATAGTTTTGGAGTCACAGAAAGCAAGGTTTCAAACCAAACACACCAATCAATCCCTTTCTTCTTACCCCACAGATTTGGATTTTAAGTTAATTTCTGAGTAGTCTTGATCAGTAAAAGACTTTGTACAGTGTAACTCCATTTTTCTTCCTGATCAGCAACAGAAAAGTGAACTCACACCACATACTCTGCTCTGACAGGTACCATGTATGAACAAACTACCAACTGTAAAGTCAGTGTCAGTATGGAAGCACTTTTAAAGCTGCCTTCACCATCAGGATTGATGAAAAACAGGTCTCAAATTGTGTAAACTCCTACATTGCTTCTCTGTGTAAATATTACTGTACTAGACATATCTGTATCTGGGGTGGGGTACAGAGACATGTGAGCAGAGTCATGGGTGACATAAGACTATAAGCACTGTTATGTGTTCATAGTCCAAACAATTCCTGCACTTGGTGAAATGATTTTGCATTATTGTCTAAAGAATGCCACAGAATACAGAACTCAATTTTTTTTGTATAGAGCATATATCTATTATTTGAAAAATGCAAAGGAATTTTTCAGTGCTGTGTTTGCAACCATGATGTCACATTCAGCTTCTAGTAACAAAAATGTGTTGTTGCAGTTTCACATTAAGATATTGTGACTGAAGTTGCAAAAAAACCCTGCAATGTAATTTGTTTTAATCCAGTAAAGATTTTTTATGAAGGATTATCATTTCTATGTGAGCTTTATTACCCTACCTGAGGATGCATTTCCAACAGTAGCTAGCTATAATTTGCTTTTCCAACTGCAGCAAAGATCTGGGCACAACCAAAAACTGTAAAACAGCAAGCCATGGTGAATTCAGAAGGAAGAAGATGGAAGATTATTCTCTAGTCCAAGCCTTCACATTCTGGCCTCAGGTAGCAGAAACAATTGCCAGAAGCAAGAGAACTGGAGGGCCAGAGAAATCCCCTCTGCCCCCCAGCCCTGATGCAGGGGACAGGAGTGTGTTTGAGCAGGTAACTGGGCAAAGGCAGCTTCCCCAAGTCCAGCCTGGGGCATTAGGATGGCGTCAACCCAGAGAAGAAACCGGATATGTAAACTTACTGAAAAGCACAGGAGTGAAAAGCAGAACATCGACTGTTTCCCAGATACACAACCTGCTCAGATGCTGTGGCAGAAGCAAAGAAAGGAAAGGAACTTACCATGATGAAAAATGACAGCCAGCTTGGCCAGGAGGGCTTGTCTTGTTTTCTGCCTGCACACACCCAACTTAATTCTGCAGACAGCAGTGCTTTTGCCCTGTAGCCCATACTACTGCACAAGCTTGAGTCTTGTCTTTGAGGTATAAACAGGGTTGCTTTTCAAATATGCCCACTTCTACCTTTCAAGAAATTAAAAGTTTAGATTCAAACTCCTTACTTCATCCAACCCCAGCCCCACAGAAAAAAAAAACCAAAACCAAAACAGGTTTTAGAGAAAAAGTGTAAGCTTACAGATTAACTCTTGAGATTCCACGTTGCAAGAACAACCAGCTGAAGCACACAGGGCAGCAAGTACAGACCCACCCTTCCTACCAGTCACATTCACACTGGGGGGGCTTTAACCTGCCAGGCAACACACAGCTGCCCTTGCCCTAACCAGCTCTTAGTACAAAGCAGTTCCCAAACTGCCCTCAGATTTCCCCAGAGCTGAAAGGCCCAGAGGACAAATGCCCATTAAGAACTTCTTGCATAGCCACAGTGCTCCCTTGAAGTGTCCCCTACTGCACCTCCTTGTCACACACACACAATTCAAAATGCCTCCAACTTGTCCATATCATAGCATGAAAATATCCTTTATGTTCCATTTAGCACCTCTCAGAAATTAACCTATGAGTGAACAGTGGTAGCTAAATAAAACCAATCAGCCTAGCACAGTAATCCATTCTCATCCCTTACACAGGAGCTGCAAGGATACCCATCTCCCAAGCTACCTCATCTCTCCAGCATTTTACTCAAAGTGTTTAGCATCTTCCAGCATGCCCATGCTACCAACTTTTATAAAAACTATCAGAAACTTTTCCTCCATAGTCCAACTTTTCCAGCTTTAATAGCATTGTATAGTCTTAGCAGCAGGAGGGTGGATCAACAGAAAAAGAAGTCTCTGCAGCTGGCAGAGAATCAAAAAGCTGCTACCAAGTTATTCCCACCATAACATTTGTTGCAACAGTAATTTAAATAGGTTTTCAAGAGGAGAAAAAAAATGACACAGAAACAGTGGTTCACTTCTCTTTAATCAGACTGTCACAAAATGATCACACATTACAGATGGCTATATGTGCAGTGACCCATTCCTGAAGAACAGTTCAGAGAAGGTTCCCAGTGGATGCAAATGATGTTAGCTCTGTATTTTCTTTTAATCTTCTTTGTAAACTGAATGCTACAAAATTAAGCTTGTTATTGTTACTATTATTTGCATGCATTAAAATGATGCATATACTTACCAGTCTCTCACTTTCTTGAATTAAATTCAACATCAGTACTTTGCCACCACCTGTCTTTTGAAAAAGATCAGTAATCCCAGCCCTTTCACACCACTTAACACAAAAGCAGTATCAAGTTACAGAAAAAAAACCCTTCACAAGGACTTTTGTGGCCATACTGCTACTGAGGGGGGACACTATTCACTCATGTGCTTAAAGGTCCTTTATGAAGGTACTAAAAACAGCTTGGAATTTGCTCATTTTGGGTTTGCTGCAGTGACCAGAAACTGCAAAAGAGCAATTGGGAGTCAGCCAGGAATCTAAGGAAATAGTGGGAAATGACAAACTGTTCCAAACATACAGTAGCAGAACTGGGAAGGAAGACTGCTGAACCACTTTACAACAGATATCTGCTCTAATGGAGCGTCAGAAGTTAAACTACAATTTAACACTGCTCAACCGATAATCAAACTTTAAATTTCCAGTATGGTTTTGGTCCTATCTCAACAGAAAATAAACTTTATTCTACCAAAAAGTACCATAAGTAATTGCCATTTAATGTTTCACAAAGGGATGACATTCTGCCAGAGTCCTACTACGATCTATCCTGGAGAACTGCACTTTTTGCTGTTTAAACACCATGGAACACACTCTGCCCCTCTTTAGTGATCCCCACTGACTGCCAGCCTGGTGTACAAATAGTGCAGGTTTGCATCCAACCACTGTCAAAACCAGGACTTGATAAGGTAATTGAGCACCCAGAAGCAGTTACTCACTCCAACTTGGTACTGAGCATTGCATTAAGTATCAGCTGGGGTCAACCACTGACAGTGTAAGAAATAAGGACACATTCTATTAAAAGGGTAATGGCTTCACAACAAGGTATCCCTTTTATTCTTGCACACCTGCAATTAAGATTAAGCAGAGATAAAGCTAAATTATAAATATTAACGTATGACTCCCCTTTTTTCCCCTTCTAGGAAGAAAAACCTATGCAACATTAGTCAGAAATCTGCCTGCAGCTCATTTTAAAGAAAAAGCAATTTAGTGTAAATTACCAAGAACTGATGTAGAGAACATGGCAGGCAATGGCCTGCATGTGTAACTATTCTAAAACTTGGGAAGATACAACTGCCTTGAAACTGTGTATGTTTTTATGATGAATTCTGCAGCAACATGTAAGATTTCAAAACCCTAAAACAAGCGATTCTGCTGAAAGTAGCCATTCATAAACCCACTCTAGACCCTTCAGATGAGCTGACAAACTGAAGTGTCTGCACAGCTACCACACAACTATGACCTTCCCAGTACTGACTAAACAATTATCCACCAGTGCTGTCAAAAGTCCCTCAAATTCAGAGTGGGACATCATGGCCTTAAAAAGTGAATTAAAGCACAGTCTTACAGCCCATCCAGCTGTGGATCTCTGCTTTGTGCTACAGCACAGAAAAAGTTTTCATCTCTTCTGCTGATATGCAGAGATGAGATATACAAAGTCTAAATAGAAATAAATGCATGCAGCCATTCCAGAGAAAGCTGCATCTTTTATCCATTCATAAAGAATCTTTTCTATTTTAAGGTACAAAATATTCCATACAATAGAAATAAAATACCAGAATTTCTGGGAATATGGAATAGGGCAGAATTAAAATAGAAGCAGAGCAGAAACTCTGGAGTAAGATAAAACAGCTGGACAAAGCCACATCTGTAGGTAGCCTCTGAAGTGCTGAAATGAACTAACAAAAGTAGTAATTAGAAGGCATACAAGAACAAGCTCCTGGTTTACCGGCCTAACAAAGTAAAAATCTGTGGGTAAGAAAGGGTAATTAGCAATAGCTAAAGAAAATGGAAAGAATACAAACTGCTATGGATTCTTACAAACAGAAATGCTTAATACCCAACACAAAAACCACACGATCCTGCTGGTTTGCTGTTTAAAAACAGCCTCATTAATAACTGGCATGTTACCACAGTGATTTTGACTTCAGATTTTCACACTCTTCAGTAACAGCAAAGGCTGCTTGTTAAGATTCTGTATTAAATTTGCCTTAAAGGTGCTTGCAGATATTTTTTACCTGTCCACAAGCATAGTTAAATCCATTATAGATGCTAAAAAAAAAAGTCTAGTTTGTTCACTCACTACTGGAATCAGTAGTAGGTAACAGTCACATTTCAGAGACCAAAATTCCCCTCAGGTATTTAAGTGGTATCATTTGAACAAATTATTTCAAATAGGAACATCAGGTACTTACAGATTAAACTAACCTGTACTGGCAGTTCTGTGGAATTTTTCTTCTCTACCAGTAAGTAGCAAATGCTGAAATTCTGCTGCTAGTTAACAGAAACACAAATTGTATTAAACCAAGGTGTTTAACCCATAATTTAGCTTTTTATTAAAAAATAAAAAAATAAAAAAAAGCTGCCAAACTTCAATTACTGCAATTTGTTGCTTAAGAAAAGCGTGTGAAGTAAAGGCAACTATAAAACTACTTTCAATTTGCCCTTCTGATTTTTCATACATAACCCGTAAGATTAACAAGGTCACCTGTTGCCTACTAAAAACATAAAGGAAATTAAAATACTTACATTGCCAGGTTCCTTCAATAAAGTCTTAAAGTGTGTTTTCTTATTCTGCACTTTACAAGTCAAAGAGCAAAATGCATTTTTTCCCACTTAAATTTATGAGAAAGAAGCTAAAGAATTCAGTGCAAGTAACTCAATGAAAAAAACAGAAAAGAAAAAAGCCCTGCATGACACCTTTACCTCAAAGCATTACATAACTTCCTAAGTTGGGAGATGGTGAAATAGTTTCCTTTGGCTGTACTGCATTCATTTCTACTAATTAAAATTGCTGTTAGCAAAAACCAGTTATACATACTGGCTACTAAGAGTAGCAGAAGCTGAAATTCTACAACTCATGCCCCTTTTTGTGAATATGGCACCTGGGAATATGGTAGAGATTTAGACAAAATTCAAGGAAAAATAGTTTAGGATGTCGGAAGCTTGAACCTTGTATAAGACAGCGATCAGAGAGATACACTAACTGCTAACAAGAGAATTCATAAGGAAGTTTTCAAGCTCTCAGTGTCATGTGCGTCTTTTAGTTAAGATTATATTGGCATTAAATTCTACTATTTTCTCAAAGCTTTTTCACTTCTTTATGGCCTCAAGAAAGAAAAACCTTAAGGTAAGTAAGTTAAAGACAGTATTTCTCCAAAGTCAAATTCACTGCCATTAAAAAAGCAGTGTTGCTCACTGTCCCTACTGCAAGAAAGCCTGTAAGAATTTAAGAGGTTACTGTAAACTTGTTCAGAAGGTGCAAGGGCCTCACTATTCACAACAGTGTCCAGGTATATAAATACCAAATCTCACAATTATTCATACCAGGGACAGTCAAAACTGACTCAACAGGATGCCAGGAACAAATGGCTTGAGGACAACACCCTGGATCCTGTGGTTCAGGACAGGATATGGCTGGCTGCCAAAGCAGCAGGCTCCGGTGCTCAGCCCCCTCAGCCACACCTCCAGAGACTGCAGTAAAACTGCATTTCTTTTCACCTTACTGTGGTTAGAGCCTTACTGCAAATCCGTGCTCTGGCAATCAAGACTGCACTGAGCTGCTGCTTACAGTGTGCCAGAAACCTCTCAACAAGTGCTTTTCAGAACTTCAGAAAGAACCTTTATATACATTACACTTTACAAACACTTTGATTCATCTTGATCTCTTAAACAGCTGTCCCAAAACTTTCTTTCCTCTCAACTACTTCCAACCTAGCCCAACCATGACAGACAAAGAGCAGTCACAGGCAGCTACATTCTTACAGAACCCAGTCACTACCACTGTTTCCCTGGTTTGATTGTTTTGATTGCAAGCATACAGATTGTTTAGAAGTCCTTTGTGTGTGCTATGTAATTTCTTTATCACATCTCCAAGTTACTTTTCTTGTTTAATAGATCAGGCACAAATTGACTCAATTTAGCAGAGTATCACTAACCCCTCCTCCTTAAGTTATGTGCTCCTACTTAAGCTTAAAAAAACTGAACTCCAAGACCTCATTTTATTAATATCTATAAAAGTCATGCCGCTGAAATAAAGTCACCTTTACTAAAGACATTTCACTAACAAGAAGATGTACAGCTTTGTGATATACAAACTGCAGCAAGAAGAGCTGCAATACTGGAATGTAACTAAGAACACGCTTCATCCCTCAAAATAAACAGGTATTTGAAATTTGCCTATTTTTTATTTTGAGATGGTAAAAGATTCAGATACTTAAAGCAAGAAATACAAGCTCCACTATGTATTATTTTGGGTTAAACAGTTTCCTTAGACATTCTAGGGAAATAAGAACTTAAGACTACTGCAACTAGTATTTCTTCCACTTGCTTAACTTATAGGAGCATTTGGCTATCTTAAAGAGCTGTTCTCATCTTCACTGTTATCAGGGGAGCACCACAATAAGGTTTAGCAAAGCAAGACCATGCTCAATAATCATTCTGAAACAGTTAACATGGACATGTCAGTTTTCCAGACAGGGATTTTGGGGGGATCTTCTATAGGAAAAATGCAAAGGGCAGAGTACAAACAAAGAAGGGTACAACAGCAATGTGCAATCCACTCTTTTAAGTTAATTACAACTCCATCCTTTAATGAAAATTACTTGAAATCCCATTAGAGGTCATCATTTAGCAAAATCTTGAAGAAAAGAGTCTATGCTCATAAAAAAGCCTCACCACAAACTTTAAAAGTATCTCAGAAACTTAAAAAAAAAAAGGTCAAAACAGACTCACAAATTTATTTATTTACTATTTCACTGCTGATATGCTGCAAGACCTCCTTGGGTAAAACCTGCTGTTCTGAAGCTGAAGTTGTCTTTAAGCAACCTCAAGCATTCACAACCGATGAATATGCAACAGAATGCACACCTTTTCTTCACAAAGGGTAGAAATTTTTGCTAGTCACTGTGTGAAAGAAGGAACTTCAAATAAAGCAAATTTTGAATATGCAACAGAATTTTACAAGGTTTCAAAAAAAATATTTTCAACTCTTACTATTGTTGCAATAGTCAAATTTGGTGTATTTGAGAGATTGAGGAAAAGTAAAAGGTTCTCCCTCTAACTGGCAAACTGAACAATCTGCAGCTTTGATTTCTCACTATTCTATTCTGTATTACTAAATTGGATCTGATCTCTATTTCTTCACAGGGCTCTACATTAATATTTGCTGAGGTGCAGCTCACACACGCAGCAGTATTAACATCTCAACCTTCTTCAAATAAACTGTGTTCTGTAATGTGGGCTACACAATTTTGTAGCAATTAACTTTCTAGTTCAAGCCTATTTTAACCTTTTCAATAGATACATCTCCTCAGAAGAGAAAACATTATTAATTGGTATTTACATGCCATTAATTCAGAGACTACACAAAATCAACACTACCAAACCCAAAAACAAATACAGCACAAATGCAATGCAGGGAAAGATGGGGAGGGGCAGTGTGGCTTAAGGACTACCTGAGCAGCCTCAAAGGAAATGCATTCTATTAAGAGAAAAGGTACCCACACATCTTAAAATAGGTTCCCTCCCCTTAAGACTCTTAAAAACACAGTGATAATAAAAATATAAATATTAATATAGAGCCCATCTACCAAAAGAGAATAAAAAACCTAAATTAAAATAAATTTAGGGGCCTTCACCAAACTTGCTGCAAGTTTGGGGACATAAATATCCAACAGCCATAAAGCTGTGAAAGCCCCCAGAATGAATAAAATAAATCCCACTTGCCTCAGACTGAACAGGGCAACACTGAGACTCTGCCTCAGCCTGTCCTATGGCAGGGCTATAGGAAGAAGAAAAATTTAAATTTTAGAAAAAACATGACCCAATTAAGTGAAAGACATGCATTCAAAGTCAACAAAATTCCAGTGATCAAGCAAACAAAAGAAAATGACTGCTATAGCACCTCTTTTGTTAGGCCCAAACAGTATTTTTTTGTAGTTGGTAGCTACTTCTAAATTGGACAGCTTGGTTTGTATTGTATCTTGATCAGTGGAATGTCAGTCAGTTGTCTTGGGGCATTTTTTCCCATAACTGATAGTATTTGTTGTACTAGTTCATGAGAAGTTGAGTTAAAGATTCCACCAGCCACTGAAAATGTTCACCCTTGTCTTAGTGTTCATGTAGAAACTAGACCAGTACAATTATTAAGACGTTTACTATGAAGTGTCATTAGTTACCATTTTAAATTGTGGCCCCAGCTCATGGTTTGGTGTATCACTCTCAATTTAACTGAAGGTCATAATGCCCTTCCTTGCTGCTCATAAAACTGAAGTAATCTTGGTATTTTAGTTTTCATCTTATATCCAGAATTCTTTGATTCCTATAAAATAACTAGGTTATCTATTCCATTCATTTTAAGAGTTAGTTACCCAGTTCTGTGTCAGTACTGCTCAAGAGCTCCACAGACTAAAACACTGGCAGAAACCATAGAAGGCAGATGCAGCTCAATGTTTCTAGAAGCTTGTTTACATTGTCCTATGCATGCACAGAGCAAGGAATAGTTATCCACTCTTACTAGATAAACAGCCCAGCCTCAAATTTATTATCAGCTAATAATCCTTAAATCTCATCTGTGGAAGAAAAAAAAAAAGTAATCCAAAGGTTTCAGAAGAAATTTTCAGTCTACATATGCCAGCTAAATAGTACTTTATTTAGAACAACTCTGCTAATGGCAGAAGGCTATTCTAATGACAGTATGGAAGAGTTATATAAAGACTTCTAAAAAGCTAACCCTGGGTTTTTCAAGGTTCTTTCATGCCAGTCTCATCCATTTTGCCCTAAAGATCAGCTGCTTATTATGGTATTGTGAGACCATGCATAAAGTAATTGAGAACCTTTTAAACAATTCTAGATGCTACAAATTCTGGCATGGTTTTTTTTTAAAAACCTATTTTCCCTCCTGTGTCCGAAATTTTCTTGTAGCCTAACCTTTTGTATTCAGTATCTGCATTATATTGCAATTTCAAGACTGGTCAAAATGCACTTGCAAATGTGAATTTCACTGCAAGATCTGCCATGGTAAATTTAGGCAACAACTAAAAAACAAAGCTTCTGCCTATGTAATTACATCACTAGAGTCCTGCAACAGTTATAAAATATATGCTTTTCTGTAATCATGAAGGCTTCTACACTCTCTTTCCAGGAAGAGATTAACTAAAGCAAAACCCTGTTTTCATGGCTGCATTACATCAGGGATTTTGCTGGGTGAGCTATGTTGATTACACTTGGTCCTGTAAACCAAGTATTTGTCTTTATACAAGCAACTATTACATTCAAAGTAGATTTACTGGTTTTGGGTAAATGCACCATAAATCCAACTCTCTGAACATTAAGAAGCAGTATCCAAAGAAATGAAGGCAGGGACCAACAGATAACACAGGCACCAAAACACCTGCCTGTTTACAGAAGAATCACACAAGAGACAAGATTAACTGAAGACTAAAGGTAGCCACATCACAGCTCTTATTGCACAGGAATGACAGGAACAGAAAAGTAAGTATCCATGTGAAAATCACGTGGAAAAATTGTTCACCTGCTTGTAATGCAAGTAACAATGAAATATATGTGGCAGTACTTACTTGAGGGATTTTCATAACATTATTACTAAGGAAACATCATTCTCAAATGCATTCAAGCTTGAAGTCTATGCAGTATTAGCTAAAAAATGGTACCATTATCAGAATGAGACATTCACCACTTAAAAGAGTGAAACTTAATTAATACAACTTGCAGAATATGCTGAGTTAACAATGCATGCAACAAGGTTTTATCCCAAGAAAAGTAGGGTTCTGAAAACAACATATGGAGTATTATAGAAAGACACCAAAGGGAGAAGGTATTTACTTCACTGGGGCAGAAGAACAATGCATCCTTAGAGCAGCAATATGATCTTCAGAAAAAGCAAAAAGCTTTAAAGTTTTACAAGCAGTAGTTAAGATCACTTTATAATGTATGAATTTTATGTGTAATATTATAAAAGGACAAATGTAAGACATCATAAAAATCTCTTAAGTGTTTTATAATTATCCTAATTAGGTAAACAGAAGAAAACAGAGTATAAAAGCATTGCCTCAGCAAAACAAGTTTTATCTGTTAGACTTATGTCTAAAGCAAGATGAAGAGCTAACAAAAGATTTGATATCAAGGCCCACTCAGCACATTTGCAAGCCAAATACTGCACATCTGACAGGTAGATACAAGTGATCAGAGAACTGCTTCTCAACAGAGGCTTGGAGTTATGGTCTTAAAACTGTTGAACACTTCAGAAAAAAATGCCTGGCAATTCCTAATGGTTAAACTAAGGCCATTCAGGTGTAACTAGATTGCACCGGATGCTCTGGTGCTTTTGAGACATTCTGTGACCCCAGGTCAGAAGCTGAGACAATGTAGTATTTTAGCTGTACTGTATTTTTGCACTTCTAAGAGACAGTACAGAGTAAAGCCAAGTGAAGTACTTTAGTGCAGCTAAAAAATCCCAAGACTTCGAAGAAACTGAGCCATAATGCTAAGTATTATAATTAAATGAAAAACTTACACCATCTACAAAAACATCTATGAATGTAATGACACAAAAATCCTGATGATCCTTCAACCCTACTGTAAAGAAGAGATATCCCCATTAATTAAACTGCAGGTAAGACTTGAGGCTGGAACATGTATTTAAAGTTGACCTGCAAATGAAAAATTCACCACTCTTTTTTCAGTGTTGAGAAGAGGTTGTAGAGGCTCTCACTTCCCTCCCCTCTCAGAAGTCTCCCTCTACATTCTCATCAGAGGTATAACACAGGAACACATGATGTCAGACTTAATTACAACCTTAACAGGAACTTGTCACTCTAGTCTTATAAACAGAGAAATTACTAATTCATAAAGGGAAGACCTCTCTTTGATAAAAAGGACTCTTACTCCAGAAACTTTCACTGAATGGTTCAAGAAAGCTCAGACAACATCTGATCATAGCACACAAAAGATGGTTTGGTACACCTTTCAGAGACTGCCAAAATGTGAAATTCTAAACATTTAAAGTAAAAACACAGCATATAACACATTACTCTTGTCTGTTCTGCCTCTTCTATGCATTAAGAGGGTTAAGCTATTTCTCTTTTGCAGGTCAACTTCAATACATCAACTGGAAGTCACTCACCCATGTGCCATGCACCTAAGCTTCTAGAAATTTTCTTCACCTAAAAGGCTCCTAAAATTCACCTCCATTTGCACATTAAAAAGTGTCAGTTGCAGAGTGAATTAATGGGACATACCTTGGCACTAGGATGTATCTCAGAGCACTTTCACATCCTACAAGCAAGTGCCAGGACTAGAAATCATTTAAAATTTATTGAGGACAAGAAAGCACAAATAAAGAAACATAAGCATTAAGAGAAGTTACAACCAAGAGTCAGGATGTGCCTCCTGCAGCCTCAGTTTTGAGAAGTCAGTTAATAAGTGTACAGGTCTTTGTCTACTCAGATGTACAGCTAAGGAGTGACTTTTTAGAACAAGGAATTCAGACTTTATCAAAACAGCACCAATAATTGTGTTCATTACACCAATGGCTACCACAGCATGCATCTGTACAAACCTTTCAGGCTGTTGTCCATAGCTGGTCACGAATAAAAAGGCATATAAATTTTTCTCCTCTTTTATTACAATGAAGTTTATAACAGTACAGAAAAGTCACATGACCTTAGTGGGTCAATTTACTTAAACCCTGGAACAGGAGGAACTCTAAATACATTAAATATTGTTACAAGTTCAGACTTTAATGTACAAGTAGTTGGGAACAGTTACAGCCCTCACCAAACTATGTTGGGGACATGAAGTCCAACAGCACTTGAAGTGCTGTGAAGGCATAATTTCACAAATAGCAACATAACATTACAGAACTTGCCTTTAAGATGGTATGTTCATGTAATTCCAGCGCCTTCACAATTTAACGAACCATATTTACTATACTTCACTTCTAAAAACCTAGATGAAACATGAAAAAGAAGCCATACAGTATAAATTGCAACATCAGGAAAAGTTCCTGTTATTATTCCAAATAATTTTTCCCACGTAAAATAAGAATGTCCAATAGCTCCTTGCATGTGGGAAGATACTTATTTTTTTAAAAGTCACAATGAAGCTTTAATTGACGGAAGCTTGGCTATATTAACAGCACAAGATGAGAAAAGGTTTAATCTCCAAACCTATTAGAGTGTGAGTAGGAGCATCAGTAGCGGCCACCTTGCGACATTACAGGCGGTCTCATTCCCATCGGAGGGCGAGGAGGTCCACTCTGGTACGGGGGCACCATCGGAGGTCCCTGACCATATGGAGGCATTGCTCCAGGAAGATATCCTGGCATGCCCTGGTGATGAGCACCATACTGACCTATAAACAGAACAGTTAAGATGCAAAGAATAATTTTTAATTTTTTTTTTTTTAAATAGTGAGAAGTGCATTTTGTGAAAAGCTTTACCCCTCCCTGTTAGCATTGGCAACTTCACAAATCTTTTCAAGAGCAGGAAGCTGGGAAACTTTTGATTACCATGAGGTGGCATGGGAGGTCTCATTCCTTGTTGCTGTGGAGGAATTCCTGGCTGCGGTGGCATCATACCTCCAATTGGTCCAACCGGTGGATTACCCAGGGCAGCCTGGCCTGGTCGAGGAAGATTGCGCTGGTATTTAGGCAACTGTGCCCTTCTCTCTTCCTAAAATCAGAAGAGACAACCATAACAAATTGTGTTAAAACTCACCAAAAGCAACGTAAATAGAGGTGCAACAAAGTAGATTATTAAACTATTTTAACTACCTTACAAAGACTACTAGTAACATCATACAGCAGTAGGATTTGCCCCTGCTTTCTGCAGACTTTCTCCCTTAATACAGACCAATTCAAGCATTCTGCATTGAATTCAAATTCTTCCCTTCCCCCAGCTGAATAAAGCCTTTTTCTCTTAAAAACACAAATCTAAAAATGTCTGAACTGTAATTAATGTTCATTTGTTTTATCCGTAAATCCCGTATTTCTAACTGCTGTAATAGCATCATAACAACTTCAAACTGTTCAGTCTTTTGTTCTACATTTATTACCTAGACTTAGTTAACTTCAAGTTTAAGACACATGCAGTAGAAGTCCAAATTATATTTTGGGTTGACAGATTTCCCACCACCACCAAAACTAAGGTTTAGACTGCAGCATGATCATTGCAATATCCCAGTCATCACTTTGCAATCAAAGACGTTCTCTCAGTTACATTTGTTCTGCACAGTTTGTACTCTCACCAATACTAAAATACACATAATGCAGAGCACAGATGAAACTCTATTTAATCTGCCATATCATCACAAATCTCATTTTTCACTAAGACAATGAAAACGTATGAACTTACCAGCGATATATCCTCATCTGGATGGATCAACTTACTGGTTGCACTGGTTGTTGTGAGGGTAGCAGGCTTACTTGTGATAGATGTAGCTGGTTTAGCTGCAGTGCTGTTTGTTGTGCTAGTGGTTGAGGCTGTAGACTGTGTGTAAGCAGGGAATGTTGGTTTGGGGGGTTCCGTTGTTGTCGCGGGTGTAGAATTCAAAGGTTTGAAATCAGTACCAACTGGCCCTGGCACAGCTGCTGCAGCCTGTGAAACAAGAGACAGGTCAATATTTATTTCTCAAAGCATAAAAAAACTTAAATGATGACTCTTAGACCTCTGAAATCTTCCAGTGAGATACAGAATTATAACAAGCTTGACAAAAGTAAAGTTCAGCCTTACTGCAAACTAGAGCAACTGAAACCAAGACAAAATAAACCCCAGTATATACACATATACACACACACACAGGGAAGTCTAAAATTTGCAGGTCAAAAGCCACCACAACAAAGGAACAACAAAGAAAAAACCACCCCACTATTCTATCTCAAACACTGAATTTGGCAGATGTGTAAATCTTTCCTGAACTGCTATTTTTAGGAGCCTCTAAGTATAAATTCATTATTCTTTCACTAAATTAACATATTTTAGCAACCATTAGTTTAGAGTATTAGAGCTCAAAGTGCTAGTATTCATTAAAATTAGGTATTTAGGAAATATTTTAATCAAATATTTAAGAAAGGTCTATTGTGTCAGGGCTTTAAGCGTCCTCTCTATAAACACACTGCAGTCTATTCAAAGTACTATGTCTATCTACAGAACTTTAATCTTATTTGTGAATGAAGAATCAATGGAAGCAGGTAAGAGGTCCACTAGAGATTCCAACACTTCATCTCTCCTACTGTTCCGTTATAAAAACCCTGTAAAGTCTGTTTTGCAAAGCTGTCTCTAAAGATACAGCAATCTCCAAAGCAAACCTTGGTTATGAGAGAATGCTTTTGTTTCTAGTCACTGCATATTTACAATTACCTGAACCTCCCAATAAAAAAAAAAATAAATATTCTGCACATAATGCAAATTTAAAACTCCCTACGTTATGATGTGGCATATTAAACAATATGAACTAAAAAGCCTTCACCATGCATCAAGCTAACCACTGCCCACTAAAATGCATTTAACTGCTTTCATGCTCTTTTAACCCTTTAGAACCAGGATGTAACATTTCGTTCTTTCACACTAAAAAATTGTGAGTTTTGACATGCTTATTTCTGGTAAGATGCAACTCATAATCAAGGACTCTGCAGTTTTACCAGCTAAACATAATCAGGAATGTAACAGAAATTATCTGAAGATGTTTAGTCAATTTCAGATTTTACAGAACGGTCCAAAGGGTTAAGTTGCAAAGCAATTTGTTTTAAACTGTGACTTCCTGCGTACTTGTGCTGTGCTAGGAAACAGAGCGTTAGAAGATGCTGAGAGACTTTCTGAATTGGAGGAAGCTGCACTTGAGCTTGTGACAGGTGTCCCCATCTGTAGCATAAAAGAAAGGAAACAGTGAAAAGTCTCCAAACAAATGGGTGGAAAGTATCCAGATGAAAGGATTTCTTATACTAAGCCCTTTCTTATGAAAGGACTGTATTTTTGTAAACATGTATCTTCCCTGCAGAAGCCCAAAATGCAAACAGTACATTACAAGGGCTTCTCCAACGTACTTGAAAGCAAGTAAAACCTCAAGGATCTACGAACAAATGCATTCAAAGGGAAGAGGTCACAAGCCACTATCAATTCCCCACTTCCCTCCCCAAAACATTGAAATTAACTTTTCACTACACTGATGCACTCCTAAATTTTTCGAAGGAAAAAAAAAAATAAATTCTAACTCAGGCAATGTTTAACCACTTTAACAAGACTACAGAATAATTCATGATCAGTGGAGAGCCCATTATCAGAACAATTGAGAAGTCCTGTCAAGATTTTTAATTTGGAAATTTTAGGCAGAATCTATGCAATCAGATTCCTGTAGCTAATACATCTTTTCACCCACCCAAAGTTCCCTTATAAGCAACAAACTAAAGGTGTTTAAGAGTGTTTTGCCTACTCCTTTGTTTCCCAGTGCTTAAAAAACTTCTGTCTGGTTTCACAGCTGTTTCAAGACAAACAAGATTTTTTTGAAATTCATTCAAGCACTACACTAAACTAAACTTAAACATCAATCCCAGCAAAAGCCCAAACCAGTCATTTTTTGGACCTCTTCAATAATAAATAGGCACTATTGACATGGTGGCAATTTGAAGAATGTAACAAGAGATTCCAGGTTCTGGGACACCTTACCTGCCCCGCACTTGGGAAGAGTGGTTTAGTAACTGGAGGTTGTGGGGTGGGTGCTGTTGCAGCAGGAGCTGGAGGCCGGTTCAGAATGCCTGGGGCTGTAACAGGCTGTGCTTGTGTCATTGGAGGCATGCCAGGCCGAGGCCCAACAGGCGGGGGCATCCCTACAAACCACAAACAACAGGTGACGGATCAGGCTCCAGGAAGCAAAAATATTCCTCTAGACAATCCCATTCCCAGTGCTCCTTAGAACAAAGTTTCCCACTATAAGATATCTTTTTAAGAAAACAGTAAAATAAAACATGACAAAAAGTAATGCCAGCAGTCACCAGCCAATCACAATGCACAGGCAGTAACCTCAAACACTTTGGAGCAATGCTGGATTGTTTTTTATTAAAGCTGCAATAATGAAAGTTTATGCTCTCAATAAACCAACACAATTAATGCAGTAACTGTTTCTGACATACTGCACCCACCTGCCAAGAGCATGGGTGACACTGTTACAAAATCTTGAGAGATTAAATTGTTTCTGAACAGTACCAGAACTGTGACCAAAACACTGCCAGCTTTGCTGGGTGGGTCAGCAGGAAGTTAACAACTCCCGTGGGTTCCCATCAAGCAAACCAGCAAATCTTAGTTCATTACCACACAACTGCTGGTCAGGTGGAACACCCAAGAAACTTAGGGCTCCTTAAGAGCTGCACAAGCTCAAGAAACATCTCTTCTAACTATGATAAAAGACCAAAATTTCAGCTAAGTTTCTTAATAGTGCAGGCTCATTAGTTGGATAAACCACCATTACTATTCCCCACCTTCCACATTTTCAATCATTACTATTTTCCAACTGCAACCACAAACATTAATTTTAATAAAGGGATGAAGAGAGACCTGGGAACATAACAATGTGATTAAGTGCAATAAAACCAGAAAAGTGTATTCTATTTCTTACTTTAACAATGGTATAAAACTAAAATAATTTATAATCAGAAGCCATAAATCAAACACTTCTGCACAAGAGTGGCTTCTCTGGCAATCCAACCACATCATGGTGGAAGGTGCTGGCATAAGTCTGCATGTTATTTACATAAATCCTAAATCTTAGTGGAACTAAATAAATAAATAAATAAATAAATAAATAGAATTAAACTCTCACCATAGTACGAGTTCGACAACCCTGACCTACCTGGTGGCATACCAGGCATAAGAGGTGGGATTCCTGGCCCAGGAGGCATCATTCCACCCATTGGCATCATCCTATTGAACAGAAAAAGAGCGCTGGTATGAACACTAATGATAAAATGTTAAGACAATTGGCACATCCCTGTATTAGATAAAGTATAATAGTAAATAATTTCAAGAAGCTCTCCAGAGAGGCAATTCCAAACCAACTGACTCCACAAGAAAAAAAAAACCCATAACCCAGCACCCAAAACCCCAAGCACTTATTTCAACTTTAATTTCTCAAGATCTCACTTCCCCTATTATGAGATTTCCAGAACTAGTGTCTCTTGAAATCTCTCAGACAACTAGCTGAGTGTTCCAAGAACCTGATCTCAGTACACTCATGGAGTCTGCATGTAGGAAAACCAGCTAGCTCTAATCACACTACAATTGCTGTACATCTGCTATTACTCCTCTCTGACACTGACTGACAGATAACCCCAAGCTGCAGAACTATCCAAAAAATATTGACAAACACAGAGCAGAGACCATAGGGCAAGAAAGCTTCTGGAGTTTCAATTACAGAATGCACTCTATACAGTAATGATAAAGTGGGATTTTGGTTTTTTACTATGAAACGTTCTCACTGTAATGTATTTTTCCCCACATTAAGAATGTGTTTGGTTTCTTTTCCTAGATGAATATGTATGAGCCCTTTACAGGAAACAAACAAGTGTAGCATAAGTTTGCTTAATTTTTTGCAGACATTCAAAAATAGATTATGGAAACAAAATAAAGGAATGTTTATTACTTTAGTGAGCAAGATAAGCTGATGTGCAGCACTCCAGTACAAACCAAAATCCCACTCAGAAAGAGTTTCTGTTTGAATGATAGTCAAGACACCTTCACCACTGCTGTTTTCAGATCAAATCTCAGGAACAGGTGAGCACTCATTCTAGAAAGTCTGACTTTTACTCTCATCTATCACTGCTACACAGGGAACAACCACTGCAGAAGCAGCAATGACTGGGTACACAGACCCACCGTCCCTTTTTTGGTTGGAAAAGGCAAAGTGAATCCTGCCACCGAGCAGACATCAAAACAAGTGCTGGATGCTCACTGCCTGCTGCCCCAGAAGAATGACTTCCTGAGAAACTGCAGATAGTGCAAGAACTGGTGTCACACTAAAACCAAAGTTGCTTCCTGTCTCCTCATTCTTTGGTCATTTTTAAACAAAAGTTTATCAGGTTCGTAAGCAAAATTTTAGAGTAGAGTGGACAAAAGCATAATGCAACACCACCCTCTCCTCCCAAAATGAAATGCAGTGAAGTTTTGGCAAATTCATTTGTATTTTTACAGGTGACATAACATTCACCTTAAGTTAACAAGGAATTTAATGAAGACTAAGTGTCAGACAACCTGACTATACTGAATTTCCACCCAGAAAAGCTGAAGTTCTGATGAGCATCCACACCATGTTGATTTTTAAATTCAAAGGCTGTTAAATCAGTATTTATGTCTCAGAAGAGAACAAGCTTTCACCTCAGTGAACATAAAGTTTGGATTAAACTGAGTTCCTGCAGAATGTCCTGCAGTGTGAAGGATCAAGCACGTGGAGATGTTCAAGCTCTGGTTCAAAAGAGGCTTTAAGTCTCTAAGGGTCTACTTGGTTAACATTTAGTAGAATGTGTTGCACATACAGTTTTGTAATACTAATTTAGATAAAAGCATAAAACCTTCACATATTATACACAGTAGAAAAACCTAACTAGACACCTTCCCCAAATTCTTAGGCAATATTCAAAGGTTTTCAGAAAACAATTTCCAGCTTATCAAAAACATGACATAAAATGGCATAATGAATGTACCTAGAATTACATTAATGAGATGCTTACATGTTTCCACCACAAAATGACTGCATGTATTTTCTCTGTTGATGTAATCTGTGAAAATTTATGACAAAATCAAAAATCTAACTGTGATTTTCCAAACACATTGTGATAGGGTATGGTGTCAACCCCAAACAAGCATAAAAACCAATATCTTTTGCCCAAAATACAAGAAAAACATAAACTATTCAGTAATTTTTTCCTGTTATGTTGATGACTGATAACCAGAAGCACAACATATGTGCAATACACAAGGGAACAGTGGATCACAGAAGGCTCTAAACCAACACAACAAAATTTTATATTGATATGCTACTACTTAATAATTACTAAGTCAGGAGAAAGGCAAGATATTTTATTCATAAACTCAGTGTGGCCATATTTTTACATGTTGGTTTACAGCCATCTAGTTCTTTAGTTAGTCTTAATATTTAGGTTACAGAGTCCACAATTCCCTATGAATATTTTTTTAATTAACTTTACTTTTTCTGTGACAGTTTAAAATGCAGAGTATGAACATGTAATATTACATCTTTCTTGCTACTCACCCAGGTGGCATTCCAGGCATAACTGGAGGCATTCCAGGCATCATAGGTGGAACACCTGCCATTAATGGGGGGATACCTTAAAAGAAAAATGTATTTTCAACAACTCTGATAATATACAGTTGCTAACAAATGTCATCTAGTAAGTTTACACTGGATAAATGCTTTACAGAAGTTCTAAAAGACTGAGTTTTGAAATAATATTGCTTACAAACAGAGCAAGATAAATACTATCTGCTAATTTGACTTTGATTGATTGCCTTCAGCCCTGCAATATTGTGAATTTTCTTAGTGATCTCCAGAGAAGATATCTTACTACAAGAGACCATTCTTTCTTCACTGTATCTGTGGCCTGTGTATAAACAGCCTGTTCTGTGTTAGCAGTCTCCAGACCTTTCTACCCTGTTTCCAAAATCCTGTTATAAATACCATGAAAAAGGATCACTGGTGGACTTTTGTTAGAAGTACTTATCTGTCTTACTACCACATGCCTTCAATCTACATGCCAACATTAGGTATCTGAATCTAGTCCACCAAGAAAGATGTGCTCATGCACAGAATAGGGGAAGAAAATTAAGAAACTGCTTATCTGCACCTCCCAGAACTATTCTGGGACTCCAGTGTTAAAAGGGCAGATTATTACTCATGTATACAAGCAGCAAATTTGGGTTTCTACTGAGGTTTTCAGCAACTACCTAACACATCCTCTCACCTGGAGGCATCCCAGGTGCACCTGGCACAGGTGGCAAACCTGGCTGTGCCATTGGGGGAATGTACCCCTGCTGTGGCTGAACTTGCTGGGGTTGAAATGAAGTTGAAGCTGCAGATTCATCGTCTTCATATTCATCAGAATCATCCTGTTGTTTCTTTTTCTGGCTCTCTGCAGACAGTACAATGCATATGGTCAAACAACACAGATTATATTCTATAAGGTTAACTAATAGCAAAATTCAAACCCTGTCAAGTGTTCAAAAAGTCACTGAAATGCAAAGAAAGAATGCTCTGTGAGCCCACCTATACCCACAAATAAAGGGAAGGAACATGACTCACACTGCCATGACCCTGAACAAACAGAGGGATCTGCCCTCATGTCAATGTCATGCTGTCCAGCATAAACCAAAGCAGTTCAACCAAAGGTATGCTCGAACAGCAAAGAAACCGAAGCATTTGGGAATCATCAGGATAGTTTTACCTCTAGCTTTTCTTCCCCTTACCTTCACAGATAAATGACCATGCCCATATTCATTTTACTAATTGTTGCTGCTCTGTCAGGAGCTACTTCTGAAGAGGAAAAAATCCCTCCCAGCCTCCTACACGGCTGGCAAATGCCTGGAGCTGCCCTCAGAGAACGCATTAAATCCCACCCTCACTGAATGCCACAGCTAAATAAGGAACACACCAGGGAAGTAACAGACATTACACCTTACCCTGAGTTTTTTGTTCAAGTAACCTCCTCCGCTCCTCCATATCTTTTTCTGGAATGCCTTCCATTCCATAGATTTCCAGTTCAATGTCTGTTCTTCCGGGAATAGCATTTGGAACAGCATCTATTGTTTCTTTATGTACCTAAAGAAAAAAAAAAACCCAAACAAATCCTGCTGACCACAATTCAAGGTAAATTCCCTGTGTTCTTCAAGCAGTTTCAAGATGGAAAATGAACATCCTTAATAGGAATAATCTTTCTGGCCAAGCATTTTCTTGATCTATGCTTCCTATCTCTGCTTACTACTATTACCCCTAAAACCAGCTTACATAAACTTAGAAAAAAAACAAGACAGCACAATTCCTTAACTCCTACAGAACTCCTTACAAAGATCTCTGCTGCACAGTGGCCATCTGACTGCTGACACAGCAGGACTCCTGTGCTGCAAATAGGCCGTTGCTGTCCTATTCTAACCAGTTTTAAAGACTCTGGAAACCCCCAACCCCCACCTTCTTAAAGACACTTCATTTCAATTTTAGGTACTGTAAAGAAAATCTTATGTAAAGCTAAAACTCCTTACCTGCATACAGTGTATAGCTAAACCAGGTCCTGTATACAGTTTCTTATGACATATATGGCATTTAAAGTGCTTTGCTTTTTGATGCTGTATAAGGATTTTCTCATCATCAAAATCCCTGTTACAATACCTATTGAAGACTGTTAAGGAAACATTTAATACTGGAAGTGACCTTTTAGATAGGACTAAGGTAATTAGTCTCAGTGTGATTTTTCCTGAAGCAAAAGAATGGCACAAGAAGCATTTCTGAGCATTGAAAGGGTGACAAATGGACGTCTGAAACCAAACACCGTCGTCTGATCCAGCACACCCCTCTTTACACAGGTACAAAAGTGGGAAGGTGTTTGCATGCAATCAGAACCATCACTTGATTCCATATTGTTTGACTCCTGGTTTTCAAGTCCTACCTATTTTTCTCTCCAGGGGTGTGAATGCTGCTACAGCATGGAAGGAGAAACAGGCTTGAAATCAGCAAAAGGGAAATTATGCAAATGACTCAAAGTGCATCTTTAAGCAATTATCAATAACGAACAATCATAAAGGAGAACAAAGGTTTTAGTTAAAAATTCCCTTCCTCTTCCAGTTAGCCAGCTATCAGTTTTTATGACACAGCATAATTTGTTGCAGTAACCGAAGAATTCTCTGCTCTTAAAAACAAGCAAAGAACTGTCTGGACATCTATGTAACAGAAAAGGAAAACTGCTTTACTTTCTGTGGGTCAGCACTGATATTTCAGCAAACACTCCACACATTCTCCTAGGTGAGACAAGTATACGTTTCCTATTTATTATTAAAAAATGTTAACATTGCTAATACAATGTGTCCCTTGCTTCCACCAAAACGTGAAATAAGTTACTGTGTCAAACAAGCACAGATGCCTTCCAAGACAAAATAGTAAAATACCTCAGGACACCTTTTAAATTTTTTTATTAAACAATTCTAGAGGACAGAAGCGTAAGAAAAAATGTAAATTTGTAATCATAAAAATGAGCACATTCTGAAGGAGCGATAAAATGAAAATTCACCAGTATTTCGGATACTGAAAAATTAAACCTGATCATGATGCAGCAATTACGAATTGAAAGCTCCCCCCGTCACGAACACAAAAGTTTTCAAAAATTCTCTTTTAACCACATTCCATCCCCCCTCCGTGAATAAATGCATTTATCAGTAGCAGGATTTTCTCCTTTTAGCATTCTCCCTCGTGAGGGATGAAGACTCTTCTCCATTTCCCGCTACCCCGGCTTTAGGGATCGGGCGGGAGGCCGCTGCCTCGGCGAGGGCGGCGGGAGCGGGCCTGAGGCCGTGCGGGCCGTGGGGCGCAAAGGAAAGACACGGACTGGGCCCCATCCTAAAGATCACGGGGCTAGAACAAGGCCAAGCACAGAGACAAACCGTAACGAGCTTGGGAAGAAGGGCTGAGCCCCATCTCGGGACGAGACGGAACAGGACTGTGCCCCGACCGCGCCAGGCCGCGCCGCTCCCCTCCCCCACCGAGCTCTCCGCATCTGCCCCGTCCCACACAGAAGGATACCAGCACCAAGGCTTCAGCTGCTTCTTCTTCTTACGGCCCATGGCGGCGTCACCCCGACCTACAGAGTAGGAGACCTGAGCGCTCCCTCAGAGCCGCAGCGCCCGCGCGGCCGCCCCAGACCGAGCGAGAGACACAAAATGGCGGCCGAGCTCCTTCAGGCGCTACTGCGGCCTCCGAACTCCCAGAATACACCGGGGCGGGGGGGAGGGGGGGCGGCACGTGACGCGCTCGCGTTCGCCCCCCTCAGGCTGTCCCGTGACGCCTCAAGGCGCCGCCGCCATTTTGTCCACTCGGAACTGTGGGTGCTGTGCCTGAGGCACCCGAGTTTGTCACAGAAACAGTCACGGAGTGCTTTGGGCTGGGAGGGCCTTAAAGCCCATCTCGTTCCACACCTCTGCCATGGGCAGGGACACCTTCCACTAGATCAGGTTGCTCTAAGTCCTGTCCAACCTGACCTTGAACACTTCCAGGGATGGGGCAGCCACAACTTCTCTGGACAACCTGTACCAGAGCCTCAGTTCTCTCAGAGCAAAGAGCTTCCTCCTAATCTAAACTGTTGTCTTCGTGTTTAATGTCACAGAGAAACTGTTTTCCCCACTAAATATTACAGGGCAAGAAGAAGCTGGCTGCCCTGTGCAGCGTTCTGGTGCTGGCTGTGCCTGTGTTGCTGGGTGCTGACTGAGGCCGTGGCGTGTGGGGGAGCCTGGCATCCTGAGAACACAATAAAATCGGCTTAAATGTGTTGAGCCATCACTATCCTCAGTTACCTGCACCTGGACAGGGGCTGGTTCCTCTGTTACAGTGAAAATCCATCGGGGTGTGTTTCTGTTACCTCCATGGCTCTCTAGCTCACCACAGGTCCACTAGGTGCTTAGAGGAGAATCACAGAATCATTAAAGTTGGAAAAGACCTTTAAGATCATCAAGTCCAGCCATCAGCCACGTCCAACCTTTTACAGTGTCCCTGCTGCAGCTGGAGGTCACAGCTGCTCCCTACAGGGCTTGTCTGCAAAAGGAGTCTCCCTCTCTGGAGACATTCCAAACCCACCTGGATGTGTTCCTCTGTCACCTGCTCCAGGTGACCCTGCCTTGGCAGTGGAGTTGGACTGGATGATCTCCAGAGGTCCCTTCCAACCCCAACAATCCTTTGATTGTGTTAATAATGACAATATAATACTGGCTTTTGCCTTTATATATTAGCTTTTACATATTGTTATTGATCATAAGTATTTGGATATGGTAAAATTTGTAACTCCTTTTAGCTGCTTATTACTATAACACAATCTATTAGTTTTGCACTGTTTAGTTTACAGAAATAGTAATGTGAATAGTTTATTATATCTACGTATGCGCCATATAGCTCGTAGAAACAGTAATGTGATGAATATATGTAGGTGTTAGCAAAACATGAAATATTAAAATGCTCCTATGTAACTAAGGGAATGGTGTAAAGCAATTACGTTGTTTCCCCCACGTCTGCTGACTGACCTCTCCAAGTGGTAACAGATCCAACAGATAACAAACCAGAGCACCAGGAAAGAACTGGAGAACTTGTTAACTCCTTATCAAGGAGTGTGAAACAACTGGATGGAAACAGAAGAAGAAATAAAATATATTGACCTAACCCACAGGATGTCATGCAGATAAATTAGAGTGTAAAACCAAACAAAAGAGCTCCTGACACATCAAAAAGCTCACAAGAGTGTTTGAATAATGTATGAAATACATGAATATGCATGTACCTCAATAATGTAACAGTATATAGATAACACTGTCTTAACCTACCAGCGTGTTCTTTGGCCGATAGCCAGAAACCCCAGCGCTGGACATTGTCCCTTTTTATTCCCTTATTAAACTTTTAAAAATTCTACAGTGAACTTAGTTTTTCAGACTGTGATTCTGTAATTACCCGGTAGCCACAAAGCTGAGTTAACAAATGTGCTGTTTAAACAAGGAAAAAGTATTTCAGAAGCAGAACAGTTTAAAAGCAGACAGCACGGCTAATCCTGTCAATCCTTCCAATCCAAACCATTCTATGATTCTAAGATGTGATTTGAGCAGGTCCTGCCGTTAAGTCAGCGACCGGCTTTTAAAGGATTATTTGTACTGACAGGCACTGCGGCGCCGGTATTGCATTTTTCTGTGCATTACACAAACGGAGGAGCTGCAGCATCCGCAGGCGCTTCTCCTGGGGTGGGGTGAGGACACAGCCCGTGCGCTCCGAAGGCTCCTCCCAGCGCCGGGCCCCGGGGCGGGCTCGGCCGGCGGGGCGGGGCGGCGGCGCGGCCCGGCGGCTCCCCGCGGCTCCCCGCGGCACAGGCGGGGCCGGGGCCGCCATGCTACCGGCGCTGCCGGACGGCGATGAACGGGAGCTGGAGAGCAGCGAGGAGGGCGGTGGCGCGGGCGAGGAGCGGCGGCCGGAGCGGCATGGCTGCACCTACCACGGTCTCTATGGCTACCGCAGGTGAGGCGCCGGCTTCCCCCGCGGCGAGGCCGTGCCCAGGCCTTGGCTGTTCCCAGCTCCCTGAATTCTCTATATTTTTTACCCCACTCTCTCCCCAGTGAGATTCTTTCCCTCCCATAATGCACCGATTCCCTGCTCCTGCTTTTATTCGCCCTCGGGCCGTGCCTTTTCCCTGCTGCAGCCCCTGTTCCCTGTTGGTGTCAGGGCTGTAAACTCACTCCCGGGAATCCCTTGGGTTCCAGGTCCGTGCGGCAGGGAGCTGCCGGCGGGGATGGCAGTGCCGGCGGCGCCGTGGCACACACACCCTCCACCGAAGACTTCAGGTAAAGCACCACAATCGCGGGAATACCCCGATCTGAAGTCTTTGCCTTATTGCTGTCAGATCACTGTTAGGTCCTCTGCAGTCCTTTCAAAACACAGCTCCCTGTAGAAGTATTCTGGAGTCCCCATGGCACTTCTTCTGGAATACCTGGGTAATGGACACGTATACAGAGCTCAAGTAATGTAGTAAACAGAAACTATCATCCTTGAGTTTGAACTCAGTTTTGGGTTTTTTTTGCAACTAGTACTTGATATTGCTGTATAGATTTAAGTTTTTCATGTAGGTAACATACAAGAAAAAAATTATTCATTTTCAATGGACATCTTTCCAAAAGCTCTGTATTGCAGTTGGGGAAACGTAGGAACAAAGAGGGCAATGTCTTGTCTGTAGCTGCTGGGAAGATCAGCATGAGCTGAGCACATCTCCAGACTGCTGGTGAGTGGGCAAACCACTGACTGCTCATGATGGGCCAAAAGTAACAGAGCTGCCTTAGCTGTCACCAGAGAGAGATCGCAGGGACTCCCCTGTTAGAGGCAGGTTCTGCACAGGCTGAGAGACACAAAACAATAACATTTGCCTTTTGGTAACGATTTCTTCTGGTTTTTAAAGCCTCTCCTTACTGGACACCAATTTACCAGCTGAAGCAGAGACGGAGTTGCGCAGTTTCATCGCTAAGCGTCTTACTAAAGGAGCGCTCTTTGAAGGAATGGGGAATGTAGTATCAGTGGGGCTGAGGTAAATTTTTGAAATTATTGGTGAATGAGAGCTGTAAGGAACATTGGCACATCTTGCCTGCCTGCTGCTGCACTTAGGTTTAATCCTGATTCTGTGTTCTCAGTCTATTGCTACTGTTAATATCAGCCTTACACAATGGCACTTTCCTTTTTTAGGTAACTTTGAGAAAAATATTGTTTTAAATAATTTATTGTTTGAATACTTAAAAAATACTTCAGATATTTATGATTATTTCCTTTTAAACTACTCTGATCACACAGAAGAAAAAAGAAAATATCTAAGACCTGTACCTATGGCTGCACCTACCACGGCCATAGGAGCCACCAGTGCTAAGGGTTAAAACTACCTCAGAAATCACGTATGTCTGCTTTTTGCACTTATTTATTGTGATATATCTGGAAGAAAGTACTTTTTTTTTTTTAATATTTTTCTTTTTCTTTTCTCATAGCATACCAGAAAGTAAAGTTGGTTGTTACTACTGTCGTTTCCAACAAGAAAGTCTTCTGGAAATGGCAACGTTGGAATCAGACATTAACACTCCAGAATATGTGGTTTGTTTCTTAGGTGGCTCAGAGAAAGGTCTGGAACTATATCCTTACCTTTAACTTTCTTTACCTGTATGGAGAGGGAGATGATGTAAAAATTCGTGTCGTTTTGTCTGTTCCTACTTGAAATCAGCTCGTTTGTGCATACCTTCCAGTAACAGAAAATGTCAGTAACAGCCATATACTGAAAGGAAAAAATACAGGTCTTAAGTGATGCATCTTATTTTCCTTAAGAAGATACTTTCAGGCTTGAGCTGGACAAGTACATTCAAAATCTGAAGATAAACTTTGATTTGGAGGTAAAGCCTAACTTTTTTATTAAGTGATGAAAATTATTATTCATGTAGATTAATAGCTAAAATGATATGGAAGATCTAGTCTATAGAGACAAAATAGGGGTTTCAGGTACCAGTATGAAACACTGGGAGAGATACTTGACTCACTGTAGTACAATGAATGTCTAAAGTGCTATCAGCCACACATGTCAAAAGGAAAAAAAGAAAGGGGGGGAACCTTTTTGTGTCAGTCATAAATCTCTTAAAGGTTACAGTTAAATTTGGAGAGAAGAATAATCAATAAAAGGTGATGGTCTACAAGGAACTTCTCAATATCTGCCTTGATTTTTACCAGTTCTGAATGTTAAGAAAAGACATTTGTGGGTTTCTTGTCACATTTTTCTAATGGAAGTTCTGCATTTTTAAGTCTGTCATCCCATCTGCTGTTGCATGGTCTTCACTTAATATATACTATAATATTACAATTCTAGCTGTTTCTTAAAATTCAAAGCCTTTCGTTGCTGATAAAATGAGGCTTTAAATGTCAAACTCATTATTTAGTTCACTGTAGTTTGAGATTAAGAAGGTTCCAACATCCAATTATCTTAGGTTGAGTAGATTATTAATAGGCTTCTGTTGGTGTAGAAAACTGATTTGTAGTTAAAGTTTTAATGTTTCAATGTGTTACAGCAAAAAAATTTGGAGACCTGTGTTAGCCCCTACCTGAGGAGCTGGTTTGAGGATGCCATCTGCCCTATCCAGAGAGTTGTGCAGCTCTTCCAGGACAAACTTGCCTCTCTATTACATGCTGTAAGTGTATTTAAAACTGGGTAGCTAAAAAACCTCCAGTAGCTATCTCAGTGACTCCAGAATGGTTAAAATGTTTCTTGCATTTGCCTTCCCAGCAGGAAGAAATGAAAACCCTTTTGCTGTTGTTGTTTTGGTTTGTTTTTTTTTAAATTCAGACCAAGTACTTTTCCCTTACTTATTGCTAAAGAAGCATGTAACAATTTCTTCTATCACTTTAAAAAAAATTACCTAATGGTACCCACACTGAAATTAGAGTAAGAAAATCAGAAATAGCATGAGCAGGCTGTACATGTTATAATCCTGTTAATGAAAAGGGGTGTTATACTGTGTATGTGCCTTGTGTAATTCACTGGAAACAGAAAAGAGACTAATCCTAAATCTAGTCTCTGAGTTTGAGGAGGCTCTGGATGGAATAGCTAACAGAGTATAACTGCTGAATTTCTTCTGAGTGTAGAACCAGCTGCAATGGCAATAATACAGAGTACTGCCTTGACAAGAACAGTCTTTAAAGTACCACATTATGTATTTATTGCTCAGAACTGCAATATAGCAACAAAAGTAATACTGAAGTTGCATCCAGCTTTTTCCTTTTTTTTTTGTTTCTTTTTTTGTTTAAGGCTCTGAGTTACACTCCTGTAGAAGTCAAAAATGCAGATGAAAGAACAGAAAAGGACATCAGCAGGTAAAGATACTTTGAGCCCAAGGAACCTCTGAGTAACTTGGCTGTGTCTGACAGTCACCTTGGTGTTCAGGTGTTGGACACTTAGGAGTTGTAAAGGAGCAAGCAGTTGACAAGAGTTTTCTGTGTCAGGTTCCTGGCAGCTGCCAGCCTCCAAGGACTTGTCCAGGAAGGCACAATGACCTCCCTGTGCATTGCCATGACAGAGGAACAGCACAAGTCCATGGTTATAGACTGCAGTGGACCTCAGCCCCAGCTGCATAATGCAGGTGAGGTTACAGCTGGGAACACTTCATGTAGCTGCCTTGGATCCATCAGCTGCTGAGAGCTGTGATGTGAGAGGCAGTTGAGGATATTCAGAAGCTTATGGGCTCCTGCCCAGAAAGTTTGGGTTCTGTTTTCCTATGAGGTACCAGAATTGTTTGTTACACCAGACACACTGGAACTCTGGGTTGAAAATACTTGGTAATAAAATCCACAGTTTCATTTAGTTTGTGGACCATGAAATTATGAGTTGTACAATTCAGGGAATCTGCAAAACTTTTTTTTCCTGTTGTGGTTTTGACAAACGTTGGGAAAAGGGATTCAACAATCAGAACACACTTGTGTAATCACTGTAGCTGTATTTGCTTTTCTTTTCCACGTGTATTGTTTTTCCTTAAGACTCATTTCCTGGCCCAGGTATATTGCTATCACTTGTTATGTGAGAGTGATTAAACCAGGTGAATGCAGCTGTATATTTATGTTGAGCTCATTTGCTTTTCCTCATCTCATTTCTGTGTCCCTGAACATTTAACAGGAAGCAACAGATTCTGTGAGGACTGGATGCAAGCTTTTGTGAATGGTGCTGAGGGTGGAAATCCATTTCTCTTCCGGCAGATTTTGGAAAACTTTAAATTGAAGGTACCTGTTCATATATGTTAAAGACTTGAAAAAGATATTTGGGTTACTGAGGGAGCAAATACTATATGCAAAATACTGTTTTGCACTGAATAAAAGTTTTAGATTATTACATGTCTATATGTCATTAACTGATTAACTCTGAAGCTTAATTTGAGGGCTGGCTTACTGTAGTTGACAAGAACACAGCTGTAAAGTAATATTAAAGTTTCTTCAGTGAATGCTTCAAAGGTGCTTTCTCAAATTTAAAGTAAGACCCATCTTTGTTGCTGTTGTTTTCTTCAAATACTGTTAATCTGAGCCTTGCACACACAGTTTGATGCAACTGGTAACATGGGTTGAGTAGCTAACACTTTTTAACTGAGCTGCCATAATAGAATTCTTGCTACATGTTGGACTCATCACATTGTGTCCACACATTTTACATCATTGCTGTAGAAGCTATAATATTCATCCAAGACAATATTGAATTCTTGTATTACTCTTAAGTAGTAATGCTTTTGTTTCTCCTGCTATTTATCCTTTATTTTCCATGATAGTGTGTTTTCATTCCATGTAGGAGGATAAGAAAATGCTCTGTTACTCTTTTCCCAGGCTATTCAGGATATTAACAACCTGAAGAGGTTCATCCGCCAGGCTGAAATGAACCACTATGCTTTGTTCAAGTGCTACCTGTTCCTAAGGAACTGTGGCAGTGGAGACATCCTGCTGAAGATTGTGAAAGTAGAACATGCAGAAATGCCAGAAGCCAGGAACGTAGTGACTGTCCTGGAAGAATTCATGAGAGAAACATCAGTGGCTTAAAATATCTTATGTATAAATAATTAATTTCTGTGCAGCTATTGCAGGAATTTTAATTTATATTTAAAAGTATTGCCTAAGTCGAACCTTAGTTGCAGTTTCACCTGCCTTTCCTTATTTTTAGACAAAGCACTATGATCTTTTTTAATGTGTAAATATCAGATAATACAGACTCCTGCAGAGTTTTCAAATTCTCCAACTGACTTGCTCCTGTTCTGAGAAAATCATGATATTTGATTTTTACAGTCATTGCAAGACCAAACCCAAATCCCTTACCTAGCAAACATTTCACTGTTTTAAATATTTTAAATATCTTAAAAATCACTTAGATCTGGCTACTGTGTTTTAATAAAGAAGTACAAACAGCTGGACAGATCTAGATAATGAATTGATCATTTTAGTTTAGATTAGAGAACCTAGGTACCAAGTCTGTAGCTGGTGTCTGCTTTCAAACTGCTGGTTTGTTGTGCTGCCACTGGATAAACAAGTTGGTAATTGGTATGAAACAGCTGCCTTAAGACTGAACTGTTGCAGTGATCAGTTTGTATGTGTGCAAACCTACACATAACAGGTATCTGAAATTCCCAGGTTTTTTGGTGAATCCCCTTCTTCCTTAGTCTGAGATGTAATCAAGACCTTCTTATATTACAGTTTTGCATAACTAAATAATCTTATGTTTTTCAATCATGAAGCAACTAAAAAGTTTCCACATTTAATATTAAGACATTTTCAGAATATGAAGTAAATGAACTTCCCAAATTAATTACTCAGACTTTAAAACATTTCACTGTATCAGCAATGGATTCTTACCCACGTCATGGGACACATAGGCAGCAGAATACCTGAAGAAAATCTTTGTCTACAGCTGGAATAAAAACTCATCAAGTCTCTGCTGTATGAGGTTATGAGTTCATAACCTCATAAAGAGGGTGATTTCTGCAAACCTGATAAAAGCAGAATTCCCTGTTGGTTCCCTTTGCAGCAGAGGGTGTTTTAACTCCCCCTGAAACAGTGCCTGTAACTAACACAGCTCAGTGTGACTTGTGCTGGTGCTCTGTACTGTGAGGGCAGGAATTGCATCACGTTGAACCCATAATAAAGTTGACAATAAAACATTGAAATCCTCAATAGTTCGTCTATAAATTGTCAGTGAGTGTGATCCTTGATGTCTCCCGTTCAAAACACTTTATCCCTCAATGCAGAGGACCTGCATGTGTGCCATTGACAGCCAAGGTTACATATGATGGCAGGGCAAACCCCTCATTCAGTCATTTGTAGGAGCTCTGAGAAGTAACGAGTGTTTTCCTTCATCAATGAGTACAGCAGCATCACTCAAAAAAACATGTTGCCCCTTGTTGCTCCCCTGCATTTCTAACAAAGTTGGAGCACTGATTGTTCAGTTTTTTTTGGCAGATGAGGACATAAGAAAGAGCTCAGTGCTTAAAAAATAAGTTGGATGTGAAGAACAGGTAGCATGAAAATGTATGGTGCTAGCAGGCTGTAACACCTTTTGTATGAGTTGACAAGAACTGACAAAACCCACCTTACCTTTGTGCTGAAAGTCCTCAGCTAATGGAGAGATTTGAGTGTCTCGGGAAGTTTAGTTCAGTGCAGAGAACTGACAGCAAGAGTCAGTCCCACACACGGTAGCAGGGATCTGCCTGTCTTAGGAGTAGCACATCTGACAGGAACTGCTCCTACATCTGTCTCTTCATTCCTATAAATTACACTTTAAACCAGTGTTTCCCAACAAAAACACAACTTATTTTTCAAAATAAGCCTCCCTCTTCCACACTGTTAGAAGGATTTTTATTTTAATCAGCTGGGGGTTTACTGCAGAGCTTTTTGGATATGTTGTTTCCACCATTGATTCAAGAGATGAGTGTTAGCTCTCAGATTTGAAAACATTCAGTAAAGACTGCTGTTAAAAGAGCACAACCCTCTTCCCTAGTACTTAGATGTAAAAAAATGCAAAAAAAATCACTCAAATGTCAACTTCCCTGTAGTTCTGTGGTCACTGCAATGAAGGGACAGCTGCCAAAAGGTGGGACAACACCTGAATTTCCATACAAGTCCCAAGCCAGTTCTGCATCCTCATTAGATCTTGTGGAGAAATTAAGCTGCAGTTCACTCTCCCCTTTATCTGTTAGACAGACATAAAAATGAGTTACCAATGTCATTATTAGAAGATTACATGGCAAAGCTCCAAACCAACAGATCTTTTATTCAATACCATGTTAACTGTAGACAAACTTACAAAACTGTCCTTGAAAGTTCTTTCTTGGTTGTTTTTTTGGTATGTGATATAGAACAACTCAATTTTATTTAAAAAAATAAATATAAAAGATAAATGAAACAGAAAACAAACAAACAAAAAAACACCAAAAAAATTTAATGGATTTTGCGCTCAAATAATATTGTCACAACAAAAATATACAGAATGTACACAATACAAAAATATTTGAAAACATACAATAGCATCTTACCTTGCAAATATCATTTTGTTTTACTAGCCCTTCACAGGGAAAGTACCATTTGTTCAGTATTTTAAGGCAGAAAATTACGTAGTTTAGTGCTTTGTGTTTAACACTTGGATGTGGTGTTAGCATTAGCAGTGTAAGCAAAAGAAAAGCTGCATAAATCTGGCTTTATTTGCAAACTGAAAGACACTGTGGGAGTCAGGAGAGAGTCAGTGACAATGTATGTATCAAGCTCGCTGAAAATAAGGTACTTTAGCTACTTAAATCATAGGAAATATTTTGTGCTCTGTGTTGTAAAGTACCCTGAAACATTTTTTTCTGTACTCCTACTGTCATATTAGAAAGCTTTTTCCAATTAAAAGCCAATGATTAATGGTGACATTAAAATGCATTTGCCTTTAAATAAGCTTGGTTTTTGTTTTAGGTGCGTTTCTTTTTTACAGAGTTGCAAAATGCACTGCACTCCTTTATAACCAGCTCTTGGCATCAGTGATTAGAGAAGAAATCTTTGAGTTCTACCACACAAAGCACTGCAGAGAAACCACCACTGTAAGGGAGGCAGAAGAGCAGCAATATTCAGAGGTTCTGGCCTGGGCTCTCTAGTCCCAGCTTGCCCCCAGAGGTGGCTGGTGCTGAACTGCCATGTCCCCATTCTCCAGTTCCACTTTGGGCAAAGACAGTGGATGGGTGTTCCAAAGCAATTGGGCTGAGCTTGAATCTTTGTGAACAGGCTTTGAGCTCTTTACTCACTGAAGGATGTGTGAAAGTCCTACCCACCATCCTGTGAGTCTAAATATTGGCAGAGAACAGCAGCTGCCTTGTGAGGTCAGCAGTCAGCTATCATGCCAGTACCAGCTCTGAACACATCAGATTTCATCCTCCATGGCCCAGTTCAAACTGAAAGGGCCCAATCTGATTTAAAACACATGGGCAGTATAATCCAACAGAAGCAGCAAGATGTTGGGATACAGAATCCCTGAGATTTATTTCTAGTAACAATTTCTCTACCTTCCCCCCTCCCTGTTGATAACATACTTCCCACTGCCAAAGGAGCAAATAGTGAAAAAGCACAATATACCACGTAAGTGCTAAGACTCCTCATCAACTGATAGGGAAACAGTGACACACAATGTTGTCTTAAAACACAGTGAAAGTAAATTCATCAGCACTTTTATGAGTGCTACACCTCACTCAGAGATTGTTTCTGGAAACCTCCTCTCCTACAAATGCATGACAACTCTCTCCCTCCTCCTATCTGTGTTACTACCGCTGTGTGTTAAACTAATCTTTACCTGTCTCCAAGCATCTAGGAATAAAAGGTGCGGTTTGCAGTCCCCGTGGACTCTGATCTGCCTGGTTCTCCTCGCCAGGGCTGTCGCAGCCCCTTGTCCCGCCTGTGGCCGGTGCTGCTGCCCGCGGCCGGCAGGTGTCCCTGGCAGCTCCGCATCCAGCGCCGGCTGCTCCGCCTGCCGCACTGCTCCTCATCCTCATGGACCTCTGCTGCAATGAACTCACTGCAAGGGAAATCCACCACACAAACGGCTGCTTTTTTTTCTTTTCTCCCCCAGGTGTTGTGTCCTCACTCAAGGACACAGTGTAAAATAAGCATTTGCTCCACGGGTCTCTGTTCAAACCTGTACATTGGTGACAGTCTTTGCTTTCTGCTCTAGCATTGCACAGTCATAAAGTTCAATAGATTCATGTTTTATCTGACTGATGGAAAATCCTAGCAGTAGCTAAAATAAAACCACAACAAATCACTGAAACCGGTCCCCCAGTGGACGCTCCTTCAGGAGCACACTGCTGACTGTGACAGGTTGGAACCATGAATGAGCAGGATAGAGAATATTCCACCTCCAACGTGAGCCAGCAGCTTCAAGGACATCTGAAGGTAACACAAAAGCCTGGTTGCTGTTAGCTCTGTGGTGCTGCAGCACTGTGGCACTCCTGGGTGTGTTAGAAGATAATATAACTGGAATTCATGATACTCTGTAGAAACATAGCAAGTTTTCACACTGTAATTTTAATGATTAAAAAAATAATTAAAAAACTTTAGCACTTTGTGCTGCTTCTGGCTCCATGAGCTGATTGATTCTTAGCAGACAACAGGCTCTGTGCATAAAATGCTCCATATATGGGGGGAAGATTTCAGCTCTGATGAGCAGGAATGTGAAAGGTTTCATTCCTTCACCTACAATAAATCTAACACTGCCTTAAAATCTGCCTTTCTGATCCCCAGGGTTGTAGACTTGTTCAGGCAGGGTATGGGGACACAGAATGAAGTCAGAAAGATGAACAACAGCTTAAAAGAACAAGTCAGAAGATCAACTTCGGAGCTGTTTTCAACCAGTTCATGTAAACTACACTCATCTATGGAAGAGGGACCAAGGAAGGCTGTCTGCATTACTTGGTTCAGCTCCCTCCCACTCCTGAACTGAGTAAAGACATTTTGGCCATGATCAAGCTGATCAAGAAACTGGTGGCTCTTGAACTTTTATCTTGTTTCACCTCAGAGCACACACTGGCAGGCACAGAAAACTTTACTGGTAAGAAACTCATGGGCAGTAAGTAGCTTCCAGGTGAGAAAACAAAAATTAAAGTCAATTGGAGCACACTGCACTCTGGTAAATTATAGGCAAAATAATCTGGGTTTTTTTGCAATTGAAATTTTCTACCAAAATTTTAAAAGCTTTCCTAAGATTTCAGAACTCCCATTCCTGGTCAACTCTGTTTTGAAGGCATCTGTAATGAGAAAGGCTTAGCAATAGGTGAGGGAAGGAATGTCCTCCTGACTTGTTAACCATGTCAGAACTCTCCTAGCTCCCACTTTCCTTCCTGCCTGCTCCCAGGGGGATCCAGGGCTACAACACTCACTGGGCCAGCACCTGCAATGGTCTGTGGGAACTCTCATGACTGCTGGGATGTGGACCCAAACTGCAGAGGTAAATATGCTCAGGGAACCAATCCCTTCTCCAAAATGATCAGAGCTCTGCCTTTATCCCTTCCTCTTGGTCCTCAATGAGGACCCATGAGCAATGTACTGGCCATGCAGAACAAAAGTGCAATCGCCCTCAGAAATATTATTTCTGTGCACAAAGGTGGCGAAAATTGTTTCTTTTGCAGGTAAGGCTTATTCCAGGCTGCAGAAACACTTAATTTCTCTCTGCTCCTTCTGAGGCAACAGAAGCTTTATGGGTGCATCTGGTGGGAGAGAACTTCATCCCTCAAGCCAGAGTTATTTTTCCATAAGAGGCAAAGAAGGGGGCAGCTGATAAGCACTTGTGGATGTCCCCTCTAGAAAGTCAGACTCCTACTAGCTTGTGGTATCATCTGGCAGCATGGATAGCACAGCTGAGAGAACAAAGCCCACAACACTGAGACATTTTTCTACAGAGCAAGCACAACTGCTATGGTGCCTGTGGGATGTGCAGTGAAAGACTCTGGTGGCTGTGCCTGGGCACCAGCAGGAAATAGAAAAAAGGAAGAGAGTAGCTTGTCTGGAGAGACTCTTATGGCTGCTTTGTCCATCCCATTGAATAGCTGGGTAAAGGGCAGAGGAAAGGAGGGTACCCACATTCCTGGACTGTAATTTGGCAGCTCTCTAAAGTGACAAGCAAAATAAGCACCTTACAGAGAAGAGTACTTATAAGCTCTGCTTGTGCTGCAGATGTCCCCGTGTAGTCCCCAGGCCTGGGCAGGGAACTCTATGAACTGTGTCACAGCCAATTCACAGATTGCCTGAACTGGGCTTGACCAATGCTAAAGAAAAAGGCATCATTGCAACTAATTGTTGTTTGGAGCTCCTGAACATCCACTGCCTCAGTAAGAGGCATTCTCAAAATTTAGAAGTCATATTAAAACCAATTTTATCCATTTCACAATGATCACTGTAGCAAATAACATCCTCTCCACTTCACTGGGAAACCACTGCTACATACAAACTTATTTAACTCCACTGCCTTCAGTGGACTTGGCCCCAAGAGGACTGTATGGCTGTAAAGATTGGATAGTTCCCATCCTGGGCTGCTGGAGGTGATCATGGTCCCACTTTCCTAGTAAGAACCTGCTGGAAGAGTTGAGATTCTTGCTAGGAGCTCACTGCTAGGCCAGGTGATAGGTCAGTGTGGCCAGAAAAAAAGAAAGAAGAAAACAGCACCTGATTGTCATCTGATAAAACCACAAATGAACATTTGCCCTCCTTTTCTTCAACCCTCAAAAAAACCCCCAAAAAACCAAAAAAACAAACAACCTAGCCATGCCCTCTAGCCACAGTAGGCTGGGGAGGAGGGGAATAATTACTTAAAATCAAGTGAAACATGCACAATAGAAGTCACTTCTGGCTAGGTGTTCACAACACTCTAAGATTCCCAATGTTTATAGTGCAATTTCATTTGACCTGTAGTTGAAGTCTCCATCACTTTGTGTGATCAAGTTCTGCCAATTCCTTTGAAAGTTGTGCAAGACAAGTTTCAGCATAGGCTGAAATACCTTAGGAACCATTCAAGTAATTAGACAGTGGCACTGGTATGGCTGAACAGTCAGATGTGTCCAAAGAAACCAGACTCAAGCTGCCTTGCGAGTACCATTTGAGTCTCTAATTAATAAATATCTGCTCTTTTCCCCTTTTAGTGTTCAGTAACATTGAGGAAATTCACTGAACAATTTGCCATAATTCCAGCACTGACCTGGAAAATACAAATATCTCATAGAAAATATTGATGTGTGGTAACAACCCAAGCAGTCAGTGCCCAGGTGCAGGGCAGAAACTGCAGGGCATGGCCAGCCAGAGTTACAGAACCTGCTGGATTTGTGAACAAACTGATCAGCCCACTTTTTCATGAGATCTTTAAGCACCTCCTCCAGCACACTCATGTGTTCAGAAGAATCATCCTCCCCTAAGTTAAATACAAAAATAGATACTCCATCTTCATTCATTTAACACAGCTGACAGATGACTTCTGCTCTCCAGTTTTCTGTCCTATGTTTTCAAGGAGGGGGAGGTAGCTTCAGATCCAACAGACTGTAGGCAAAAATATTCCAGAAGATGGCAAACAAGACAAAAATGACGTAAATAGAAAGGAAGATCCACCATAAAGTCTGATCTTGGAGTCTCTGCTCATAGTTCCTCAGGATGATGACACCAAGGGTGATTCCAACCATCACCCCTCCCAGGTGAGCCATGAAGCTGGGGTGGGGGCACGGGGGGTAAGCGGAGGGGTGGAATCGCAGCCAAACGGCTCTTCCAAATTCAAAGCTCACTGGAACAAAGAACAAAGACTAAATTAATTGTCTAGGTTTATCCTTTCTTAAGTTCATGTTGTGGGCAGCACTGCATCCCTGAGGAGACACAGAGGAAGAAATTGCCTTGTATGGTGAGCACAGGGAAGCTGTGGTTATGTTAGGGCTGTGGCACACAGACATGAGGTCTCTCCAGTGGCTGGAATGTGGTCTGGGTTTGTGAGAGTGTAGATAGGTTGGGAAATATTCACCTCCTGAAATTTATACCAAAACCATAACAAAAATGAGTTAGAATTTGAAGACAGCTGTCTGTGATGAACACAGAGTTTAGTTTCCCTTATTGCGCCCCTCTGGGGATAGGGCTGGAAGAGAATTCATCAGTGTGGGTATAATGCTGCTGCCATCCCAGACAGGATGTGCTCTAGGAAACCCAAGTATTATCATTATGAAAGCATTGCATGTTTGAGATGGCAAAGAGAAGATGTTTAAGTCCCACTCTCTCACAAACACCACAAGCTACAGATGCTGGCTAATGACAAATCCTTGTTTACAAATGCTTGTGTTGAAAGCCAAAATCTGCAGTGGAGAGCAATGTGGTTCCCGCTGCCAGAAGGTCCAGCTGCAAGTTCCTATCAAAACTGCTGCAAAGTCAAAACCCTCTGAATCAGCATGTACTATTATGACAAGGACAAACAAAACAGGACTGGCTGCACGTGTGCCAAGCATTGTGTGGTACTTACTACAGATCAAGGCAACGGCCATGCGCAGCAGTTTGAATTGGCACTTCATTCCTGACCAGTTCTGGAAAAGAGACAAGGAAAACAAAGTAATGCTGCACACAAACCTAAAGGGATATTACATTTAGATCTTGCCACTTGCCTGACAACTTCTCAGTGCATTCAAACCCTACTGTGCTTTTTCAATGCTACTTTCTGTGCCTCAGGCTCCCTGAAATTTTGAAGCTCAGATCTTTGGCAGAGCATAGAGAAAAAATAAAGACTTCAATAAAAGCATATCTAGGAAACAGTGCCATAAGAAAGCCTGGACTTTCTGTCTTCAGGCTTGGTTATTAACCAGTATAGTGGAATAAAAATATCTGAGTGATAATAAGAAATCATAGGAGAAAGATTAAAATTCCTCCTTTTCCACTTGCATAATTTTAAGGCAGGAAAAGAGATCATGTTTCGAGAAACTCAGATGTATGACAACATTGTTATTATTAATTATTATTATTTAGTATTATTATTATGAGATTAAATTAAAATTTGCCTATTGAAGGCAGATTAAGATACCAAGATCATCATGTTTCTTGTGAAAAGCTCCCTATTTGTCACACTGAAGAAATAAAAAGAATGCTTGTAAACTCTTCAGACTATCTCTAATGGCACTTGGGATGGCAAAAATGCAACCTCCACAAAATAAGTAACTGATTTTCTCTCTCCACAGAGAGACCTAACCAGTCAGAAAGTTCTGAGCTCATAATACTGTGCTGCCTCTTCCACTTTTCATTTCCATGTAGCTGCTTTGAATCCCTCCCCTCACTCTTTTCCTTGGGGTGACACGCTTTATTGCTTCCCCTGTTGGTTATTTTATGTATTTAATTCCAATAATATTTATTTTTCCAAGCAGGAATGTTTCCATTTCCTTTGGTTACCAGGAGGCACCAGGGAACAGAAGATTCCAGAGACCCTCCCTACCACAGTCCCTGCTCTCCCCAGCTGTGCCAGACTGAGCTTTGCCAGCAAACAGCCAGCACATCTTTCAGTGTGTGGGAGCATCGCATCCAGATAACAAGTGAGCACAGAGAGACAAGGGGAGGAAAGGAAAACAAAAAAACCCTCCACCAGAACTGGAAAGGCAGCAAAAATAATTTCAGATGAGAAGAGAGGCAGTGGATAATGGAGAAATAAGGATGCTAAGATAGCAATCGCTAAATAGATTTGGCAGAGGCCAGTGAGTAGTGAAATGACAGATCACTTTGTGATGTTCTAAGCCTGGGAAAGTAACTGCTGAAGACTCTCCACACTCCTCTGGAAGAGCCTCTCCCTCTAAAGCAAACCAAAATTTCCTCCAATGTCCCCCTCTATCTCAGTGAATTGTGGTGTTAAAGAATCCTGTGTCTGCATTACCACCCTGAAAGACACAGGAAGTTGTCTCCTGCTTTCCTTGGCACAGTGGCAGGGAACACAAATCACACTGAAAATAACTGTATATAGGGATGCCATTCCCCAGCAGAAACTCTGTGCTGCAGGGGTAGCCCCTCTCCTCCACTCCCAACCTCTCTGCCAGACACTCAGCTATCTAATTTGGACAACAGCCTTAGCTCGTTCATGCTCTGAAAAGCTTGAAGAAGGTGAAGGAGATCAATTCTGCTCAGGATATCTCTCACTTCCCAGGTGTTACAAAGCTGCCTGGAGCATCACTGTGGGTCACAGCTGGAGCCTGCTGACTTTATTGCAGACAAGCATCAAATACAAAGTTTTCTTTTAGGCTTGACTCCAAAACCACCACACACACACATCTTCCAGCATCCATATAAAGATCTTCTGTCTCTACTGCAGCCACCTCACATTATCTTCCCACTCAGACCCAGGGGAGGAGCATTGTCCTCATTTTTATGGTTATTCTGCTCTGATCTTGCTGGTACAGGACAGACATGCCACACACAAATCTTCTATCAGCAAAGCCTTTTTTGCCCGGTGTCAGCTGAGGAGTCCCCCGGGCAGCTGTGCTGGGCTTTGCCACTACCTAGCTGAGGGCTGGGGATGAGCTCCTGTTTCCAGCCTTAGAAGAATGACAGTGCTGGCATTTGCTCACCTTTGTAAAGTATTTCATGAGGGGAAACAGCAAAAAGATGCATCACTAGATCACCCAGAACTCGGTCTGGGTTTTACAAATGGAGATAAGGAATATGCTGTACATAAATGCACCGAATGCTAAATTTCCTTAGATACCCACTACAATTACATAGCATATATGCAGACAGAAACAGGTCTGCCACCTCTGCAGAACCAGTCTGCTTTTCAGACATTTGTCAGCCATTTCATGGAGAGCTGATAGCCTGGAGAACACTGATAAATCTTGGATAACCAACATCTTTAGATTGTCCTGGCAAACTGACAACCATCAGGGTACCAAGCTACCAAGTAATATTTCCATTCCAGGATCACACCACTGAGACAAGACTGGCACAAGCTACGAATGACTAACAGAGGGGTCAGGCCTTACTTCCAGCACCTTTGGGCCACCAGACGTGGCTCACTCTGAGGTCAGATGGTCACTCTGGTACTCACCATCACAATATTGGCCAGGTGAGCGGAGACAAGAGCATACACACCTCCAGAGGAGCCCACCACCGGCGCCCTCATGTCAGCCACTGACACTGCCAGGGACCCTGGGGGAAACAACAAGGCTTTGTGACAATTGCTCACCAAATAAACACACTCTCTCCTACCCTACATCCCTGCTATGGCCTGTTGGTGCTAATTGCTGCAAGCCAAGAATTCAGAAAGAGAAGGAGGGGGAAATTGATTGACTTGTGAAGGCAAGTCAGTCCTGTCAAAACAGCAACTGATTGATTCCTCTGCACCTACTTTAAAAGCAGCCAAGCAAGGCAGAAAAGTGTCTTTAAACTTGTGCTGCAAAAAGGCATTTATTCCCTGATTGAAAGAACAAGGATACAGGAGACAGACAAATGTCTGTGTTTGTTTCCCACCTGAAGATAAAATAGAAGTAGCTCCCATGTTGGCAAGAAAAATATTAGCACAGGGAGAAGGGACAAGGGACTTATAACTTAGCACAGGCCTCTGATCAAAGCACAGCCTATTACCTGTAAAACTTCAAAGTAAAACTAGTCAAAAATAACCTGGATGGAACAAGTAGGCACATGACAGCAAAATGACAGGTCAAGTACATAAAGGCACCACTAATAATACAGCCAGACACAGACATTGCTTCTTCTATCCCAGTTGGAGGCTTGGATCAGCTCAAAGCTCCTTTCATTGCCGGCTTTAAGAAAAATTTAAGCGATAGAGGGAAAGGCAGATTTGCTGTCACAAGGAAGGGATAATGAAGATCTTTGTGATGAGTGGGGATGGGAAAAAGACATATTGGAAAGTCTTGAGAGAGTCTTTGGTAGTACAGAATCTAATGAACTTCTTTACTAATTGCCCAACTGATTCCAGGTCAAGAAAGTGCTGAGCTTCCACCAGCCAACTCTGCTGATAGCTCCCTCCTTCCTTGTATGGCCCTGAGACTTCTCAGCTCTTAAACACTGCCATCAAGGAAAAAGTTAATGAGAAATAAAGGAAGGAGTAATAAGAATTTGCAGTTAAGTCCTCAGACACTGCACTAAATGCCTCGATTTCCAGACTTAATGTGTCTTAGTAAAGCCATATAAATGAGAAAGAACCATAAAAGTTGTGGCCTAACTACACTTTACTGTCTACTCCTGATTATTTAGGAGCTGAGTTATCTTCATATTGCCTCAGCATGAATATACCCATTTCACTCTCTCCTAGCACATGACAAAGAATAAAGCATGTTTCATAACTGGCTAAGATATCAGTGAAGCTCTGGGGTTTGGTAGGTGTATCAGTGTAGAAAAGCTATGTCTGGAAAACTGCAAATTGGGCATCACTTTTGTTAGTGCTTGCTAAAATAACAATCAGGGGACAGTGGAGCTGCTCTGCTAACTCCTTTCTCTGCATTAAATACTGTTGGTGTTTGTACCATGCCTAGTCCTGTGTCCTAGTCCAATTACTCTAGTCCACAGTGTCTCTCCTGGAATGCAGGATTTATTAGTACTCAATGCAGCCCATTCTACAAAGGGTTTATCTGCTTATTATGGAAAAAAAAAAAGTGGATGGAAAAAAACAAACACTATAAATCTTGAACTAAGGCAGTCAGTCATTGTCTGAGTTCCACTGTAAAGCTCTTGGTTGTTTTCACACCCTCCTCCTGTTTTAATTAGATGTTGATCTATTGTCAGCTAACTTGCATCACCTCCAAACTGCTGGAAATTCCAAACATAAATAAAAGCAATTCAGCACAAACTAAAAATCAATCAGACCCCATGGGTTAATGATGAAATTAATTTTCCAGATTTCTGTGCACTGCTCACAATCTACGACCAAATACTTCTTGCTTACTTAGGCTGTAGAAAGGTGACAGACAGGACAAATGCACAAAGAACTGGCACAGGACCAGCATGACTGCACATTCAGGAAGATCATCTAAATCTAAGCTATTTTAAAATAACAGGTAGTTGGTGCATTTTTAGCAGGTCTCCTAAACACAGACTCTATGGCTACATAGAAATAGATGTCAAGTTGTACCATATTTTCTATGTCCAGCCTCACAAAGGATTTCAATGCATGAATCAGTGAATGCTCCTCTCCACAAAACATGTCTCCAACTCAAAAGCCAGCACAGACCATTTTCACTGCTTCTCCATCAGGGCCATGCAGAGGTGTCACTTACCTGCCACAACTCCTGCAACGTACACAAAACTGATCCTCGCAGCTCCGTGCACCATTTCCAGAGGAACCCCAACCAAGAGCTGAAGAACAACATTGAGCCCAAGGTGTTCTATCCTGCAGCAAGGAAAAACAACAGTTGTCCTCTTTTCCAACTCTTCATCTTCTTTCTCTACCACTGAGACACAGATACCTTAGAAAGAAAATCAAATAGCACCCAATTCACATAAGTAGACTAACGTTGGGAAAAACAGTGATTCCAGAAAAAATCAGACCCAAAGTTGCAATGTTTCTTCCCTCCTTGCTGCTTTTATCTTTTTTGTATCCACCCAGGTCCTTTCAGCCAAAGACCTTGTACAATGTTTGGTTCTTAGTTGAACATTTTTTTCTTTTCTCTTTGCTTGAGGAAGTTAAATGACTTGTCAAAAAAAAAAACCCAAAAAACCGCATTGAGATGGCAGCAGAGCCTGGAACAGAAGTCAGAAATTTGATCTGCTCCTCTCTTCTTCCCTCCTAATGATTCCAGTTTTCCCTGCACACATCACATTGCCATGATGGGGAGTGGTTGTTAGGAATGAGGTGCGTGTAGAAGTCCCAAGAGAGCTGCCATTTCCTGATGCTGTAATGCTGCTTTACAGTATGGGCTGTCTGACCCTCACCCTTTTCTGCTGTGCCTACTTCAGTGGTCAGAATGGGAAGCAGAGGGCATTTTGATCTCTGTTCAGATGCCTGGGTGTACTCACTGATGCTCTCTCTTCACCCACCGTGGTTCCCATTACAGTCAATAGTAAAACTCCCATTGAACACACAGGAAAAGGCTGGGCTGAGAGAACTCTTGCAGAAAGCCCCACTATCACACTGTGCAGGACCACTTGCAGCCTGCAGGCAGAGTGTGACAGCTCAGATGTGCATATTGGGTAAAGACTCCAGTGCAGCAGATTTCCCCTGAGCTGAATCAATAGCTTCAAAATAAGTTCTCTGTTGCTTTAATCAATACTACTTAACAAACCTGTCCTGCCACTTTTCAAAGCTCTATACAGATCTGTAGGATCTTCCAGTGAGGTAATAACAGCACCAGGCCCTGAACAGGGTCCTCAACAGTCTGCTGATGTCTGAGATTTACCCTGGGCTCACAAGACCGTGACCTCACTGAATGGTGACATCCCACTGGAACCTTTCTGTACGAAGAGAACCTGGTTAGGAAAATGATGGATCTAAATGACCCAGTGGCACCCTTAACACAGAAGGCCAGCATCTTTTGGGGAAAAGGGAGCAAAGTACCCAAAACCTTGAAAATATACATCCCATTTTATACAAGAAAAGGGTTGCTCACAGGCAGACACTAGCAAACTTTGGTTTACGTTACATGCATTTCCACTGTTTTGATCTTTTTCACGTTACCATAGCAATTTCCCATATACAGCAGAGGAAAACACTGGTGGAGAGATGCAGTAATGATAGAACAGTCTCATAAATGAGAATTTAAAGTTGGACTGCAAAGAACTGTTAGAGATGATACTGCAGAAAACAGTCCTCTCCTGATATCTTAATAAGTTTGCTTCCATATAATTTCTCTCCAAAGACGAATTTCCCTCCTGCACAATACACTCAGCAATTTTTTATCACGGGAAACTGCTGCATGCAATTGAGTTCTTTTATTACCTTCCTCAAGCCCTTTGAAGCCACTGGGCATGGTCAGCACTTGCCCTGATCCCACATGCTCACAGAATGCACGGAATTAAATTAGGAACAACCAGCAAAGGTCAAACTGAGATCACTGAGATGAGTCAAAACATCCAAGTGCCCTTTCACAGAGAGGAGGGAAGAAGCTTTGGCTGGCACAGAGTCAACATCATGAGGTGGCACCTGACATTTTCACACAAAGCACTGGCTCTTATTTTTTAAAGGAAGCTTTTGTAAGAGCTCAGCAAAGTTTATCCTGGACTCTGAAGTGACTGCTCTGATTCACAGCTGTTCTTAAAAGACTTCCCAGGAGCAATCCCATTCACTTCTCTTCCCCATCATTCTAAGAGCTTTGAAGGCACCAGAGTCAATAAGAACCCATAAAATATAATTACCCTTTGCCAGTGCTGAATGTGTCATTCTTGAAATGACAATTTCATTGATTTATTAAGGACTTTCTCCTTCCCTGGGATAAAATAAATGGGACTGAGCATCAATGCAAGTCATTAGTTATGGCAGTGATACAAATGTGTGGGCTTCAGATATCAATGTCTGCTTTCCATGAAAACAGAAGGGCAGAATTTACAACTTTGCCTTTTCAGCCCTTGACAAAGCTCCCTCCATCAGAACCAACACACAATTCCATACATTTTTGGAATCTTTCTAGAGGCACTGTCAGCCAAGCCTTAGCAACTGCTGCCGTCTCAAACACCTTCTGGCTGCCACTTGCTCTTCAAAAAAAGACAGAGTGCACTAAATTAAGGAGCAGTCCACATTACCATTTAAAAGTCTCAGCTGGAAGCAGGATAACAATAGACCCATGGCATTGTGTTATCCTCACATTTTCAAATGAGAGGAGAATGATGGGCATTCATTAAAAAACATTATTACCTTTCCAAGATTTATCTGTTTTCTTCACAAGAAAGGAGCTTAACACAGAGAAGTTAGAAATAAAAGAACATTTAGCGTAACTCCAGATACTGAAGATAAATCACAAGGTTTATTGCTCCAGTGGGACTCTCCATTGTTTTAAAGGCTGTGTAGCTAAAGGACTTGGAATCCATCATGATGAGTCCCCTGCTTTCCACCTTCCATTGTTCCACTCTGAGCCAGCCAGAGATGAAATAAACCTGAGGGATTTTTTTGGCCAGTGAGTGTGAAGAATGCCAGAGAACTGCCTGCTACAAGGGTGACCTGGCCCAGGTTAGGAAAGTATGCCACAGAAAGGCATTTAATGCTGGGAAAGCTGTCCTTGTGCAGGTGTTTCTCCTCCAATGGATCCAAAAGCAATCTGTAGCCATAGAAGTGATGGTAAAACATCACCGTCAAAGGAAAGCCCAAATACAAATTAACTAACATTAGTTAAAATTGTTTATTTCTTTTACAAGCCCAGTTTCCCCCTATTTTCAGTGACAGAAATTTCCACTTCTCATTTTATGTGACCAGCCTCATAGCAGTCCCCACGAGCAGGATGAAATCAGTGTAATATGGGCTCTTTGGAGAGATTCAACAGGCAGAGGACAGATTTTGCCACATTCAGAAGTTTATTCTAAAAACTTTTCCCTACTCTTTCCTTGGGAAGAATCTGTTTTTATCCATGGATCTGGGGCACATCTTGTGCTCCAGGGCAATCATACACCAAGGAAGTTATTCCTTGGCAGGGACGAGAGAGCAGCATGTCTTCCATCAGAGACATGGAAAAAGGCAAAGATCAACTTGATCTTTCTGGCCTTTCATAGAAGAACATTGACTGATGGAAATATAGGCTTTCTGTTTAAGAACAAAGGGTCCTTTTGCAGTTTTAAACTCTGCACTGCTGCTAAAAGGCTTGTTGCTGTCATTTTTCAATGACAGAACTAAAGAAAATTGCAATTATCTGCCAGGAATGTGTGAAGATAATGATCTGAGAAACTGCTCAGAGGGGGTAGAATGTTTTGTACAGGGATGAACCTTCCAGTGACACTTACTCATCACCATGGCATCACAAACATCACACAATTAAATCTATTTGAATTTTGTGAGGACTGGCACAGCTGAGAAGAACAGAGGTAGAATCTCCACATCTTGTATATTCTTCCCAAGTCTGCTAAATACCTCCCATGGGATGAAAGAGGATTAATTTTACTGTGCACTTTCATTTTGCATGAGATGGACCAGCCTCTGTCTATCTGGTCACTTAGAGATTGTCAACTCTTCAGGAACATTGGTGTTTGCCCAGTGTGTACAAAATAGGAATTCAGGCTTGATACAACCTTCTAGGCATTATCTCAGTCCCTACAGAAGGGAACATTCCCTACAGAACATTACTGAGTGATGACATGTTCCAGGCACAGGGAATTTAACTGATTTTTCCAACACCCTGTAGTTTTTAAACACCAGTCCAGCATCTTTGCAGACTTGTTCTACCACCTGCGCAGCTCCTTTACTGGAACACTGGGCTTTGACCTGGTTTTAGGAAGTACACAGTAAGAAAAAAGTGTGGCCTCAACACTGCTGGGGAGAAGAGCAGCATCTGTTAAATTTCTTTTGTTGCCTTGACCCTTCAGAGGGCTGTAAAAGTTTGCACCTCATTGCCCAACACTCCACAACATCTTCAGATTTTTACACACAATTTATAATTGAATTTTAAAAATTTAATTCTGAGCTGATTCTATCACTTCCTCATTCTCTCTGGGGAACCTGAACTGTTTGTAAGTACTCACCCTGCATGCATGAATATGTAGGTTAGATACCTCCAAGCCTGGGCCCGAAGCTGGGGATGGTACAGCAATGCATTCTTCAGGTACAAAGGGTGGCTGACTTGCAGCACAAATCTGTCTAAGACCACTCCATTGTAAAGAAAAAAGGCAACCTAGAAGAGCAGAGATATTAATTGGTTAGAAAATGCCTTTTCTCACCAAAAAGTACTTTTTAGCTCAAAATAACAGAGAAAAAAAGTAATATATACAAAAACTTTTCTCCCATTTGACAGCTTCACACAGCATGAAAATTCCATTTTGAGGAACCTGCAATACATTGATATAACTGTATTTGTGGTCTTCTGTAACACACCAGCCCCTGAGTCAGAGGAACCTGCCCCCAGACAGCACCCTACTATCAGAGTCATATCCTACTCTGTACTTACTTGAGCACACTGCTCAGCAAATGTACAAAGATCTCATTTGGACAACACATGGGCAGGTCAGAGTATTTAACCCAGAGGTTCTCCTCCTTTTTCTCTCCTCTCACAGAACAGAGCTAGATGTATAGAAACTTCTAATTCCATTGACTTATCCATTTTTCTAGAGCTGTCCTGTTTTCACTCCCTAAGCAGTTTTGCTCTAGTTTCCCAAACTGGGTAGTCCCATATACAAATTGTTCCAATGAGAGGATCACAGTCTCCACTTAAACACACCCCAACAGGCAACCAAAAATGGCCACCAGCTTCACGTCTGCCCTTGTCCAGGTCTGAACAAGTCCCCCTCTAACCCTTGATTGTGTCCCAGCAGAGCCTTTGGCAGTGTGGGGAGGTTCCCAGGGAGGGTACTGACCTCTACAATAGTGATGGTGATCATGAACCAGGGCGGGGGGCAGCAGGTGTAGCTATCGTAGTACCACTTGCGGTCAATCTCCCGCGGGAGGGTCTCGTACGCCACGTGCCGGATCAGCCTCTGCGAGAGGCTCAGCCCCGTCTCCTCCAGCAGGGCCTTGCTGCACAGCCTCCTGTTCCCCTGCAGGATGGCTTGGCGGAAACTGTTGGACCTTTTGTTGCTCATCTGGGTAAAAGGGAACGTAAGAAACTATGAGTACAAAGCAAGGCCTGGCACAATCATCAGGGAGAATAGTGCCAGTTTGGCAGCACCAGATCCAGGAAGGCAGGAAAGCCACCACCAGGCTGAGCTTTAGGAAGCAAGTCTCGGGACAATGACAGAGTGACTTACTTGGGGTTTTAAGGAAAATCAGTAACACTATCTGCCATTATGATGCCAATAAATGAGGTCAGGATAGAACCCTGGCAAGGCAGAGCAGAGGCTGCTGATGCACCTGGCTGAGCTCTATGGCCCATTCTCCAGCCTTCCATGAACTGTCCTCAGCATCAGTTATCACAATCCATATTTCTGTGTCCTCCTTCCCTCTGCTCCCCCTGCTCTATCACATTTCCCTGCAGTCTTGGGGCAGAAAATTTCTCATATGTAGCAGCAGGTACTTTCATGGCATATCTAACTCTTGTGGCAGGAGTTAGCTCCAGGCAAAGAAAATTATCTCTTTGTGTAAAACAAAACTGCCTGAGCAACAGCAACAAACAACAAATTAATCGGCTGTACAGGCTGTCTTAGCTCCCATAAGCTTGCAAGTCTCTACAAGACTTCTTTCATAAGTTATCCTCAGAGGGGGCAGGTTCTGAGATGGCACAGGCACAGCTAATTTGTATATGCATTATCACCTTACCTGCATAGATTTAGCTGTCTATCTTTTTAAGCATACACTTTCCCAGTTTGGATGCATAATTAAAGCAATTGCATTTGCAAATTAGGCAGATGGAATCTTCTGCTTAGCCTGCTGGGGGCGGGGGAACAAACCAGGTCTGAAAGAGCTTGCTCCAAGATTTGTGTAATTGTTAATTAGTCCTGATGTCAAACAAACCTGCTGCATTAGAGCCACTGTCTGAACTGTACTGGCTGAATCTTTGGCAGGGAGCTCCAAAGGCTCACTGTGTACACAGGCTGCTGCAGGGGGACTTTCTACTGTGATAGGCAGCAAAGCAAACACAACAGCCTGGTCCTTCTTCTGATAAAACTGCTAACTGCTCTCAAACCACCAGCACCTCCAGCCTCCCAGAGCAAAGCAAGAGATGACACTCAACAGCACTGGCTTCCAGTTGTCTTGGATCATGCTGGTTTCAGCTGATATCCCAAAGCCAGCAAAGCCCAGAGCTTGTGCTTCCAGTGCCCAGGCAGTCAGGGAATTGCTCCAAGCTGGACCAAGCTGCTTAAACACAGTAATCACTGCAGGGAGTCACCTCCTGTTAATCACTGGAGGAAGGCAAGGGGCCATCTGAGGTGATGGCACTGCTACCCACTCTGCCCATCCCTCCTTAGCCTTTGTTTGTAGCCTGCACCTCCAACACAGACAAGCACTGACCGTCAGTTGATGTTCTTGTATTTTTTTAACCTGGGGAAAAATTTATTGTTATTGTTCTCTTTGAGTTGTTTCAGTGAGATGTTTTTCCCTAACAACTCTCTCCATTTTCATATTTCTCCTTTGCTCTCTCTTTCCTTTGCTCATTCAGAAAACACTTGTAAAAGAACATTTATTGGAAAAAAGCACAGAAAAACAGAGAAGAAAAAAAATGTCCACAAGGTCTCTCTATCAGTCTTCTCAACTGTATCATCCAAAAACCTGTATCTAAAACTAGGGAAGACAACAGGGAAAAAACTGTTATGGGCTTCTATTGCATTAAGAAAGCCTGTTCATACTGAAACAGAATATTTTCATATAGAAACATCCAACAGGTACAAGGCTTAGCATGTGAGATGCCTTTTGGTAGGCAAGAGATGTGCCTCTCTTTCAAAGATACTTCTAGCCACCTAGTAACCTCGCTGTGTCCAAAGAAGAAAGCTTCACTCCAGGTTAGTTCACAACAGCCTTTCAGAGATGTTCTGCATGTGCTCCCTCAAAAAGTTCACTTTTCTCTCTGGCTTTGCCCCTCTTATGGGCAAGAATAAATTCAGACTGAAACTATAAACTTGCCTGAAGACACCAGACAGTTGACTGGAGCTGCTGATCTGCTTATTCCAATTATAGTGATAAATGGGATTTCCTGCCTACCACAAAACAGTGCTACAGCACTTCAGTGGAAAATATAATCATTTCCAGAGTCAAGGAAAATCATCATTTCAGTTCAGTATCAAGAAGTGCTGGCCACCCTCAGCAGATGATCACCTCATCAGCGCAGAGACTGCCGAGGGAGATGGGCAGGAAACGCCAAAGGCTGCTGATGTCCATGGTTAGGCTCAAAGATTTCTTTGCATCTGTTGAGCAGAGGATCCTAACAGAGGCACCCCTGAACTCATCTGTTACTGCAGAGTATGACACAAGGAACTGGCTCAGTTCAATCACCTGAACTCAGCACAGCCCCATCAGTCCAGTGTCCTCTCTACAATAACGCTTGTGCTGCCCATGGAGCCCAGAAAACAGCCAGGGCACTGAAAATTCATCACCATGACATTTGGGAAGGTGTTCCTCAACATACTAACAATAAAACAGAAGGGAAAGGTCTTCTTAGATTTAAGAGCAAAATATTGCAGGATCACTGTAAGTCATACCTCAGATGACCAAAGCCTCCACTGGCTCTCCTAAGGAGGTGGAAAATTGGACTACTGTTCAACAGAAAGCTCTGCCTTCCTTCTTCCAGAGAGGAAAATAAATCACAGGACCTTTGACACCCCACACAGAAGCTAACATGGAAGAGACATGAAAATATTTGCCAGATCTTCTTTAGAGCAAAGAACATGGAAAGAAGATCCAAGTTCCCTCTACATGCTGCAGTCTTGGCATAGTTTTTACACCCTGATGAGGCACGAACACAGTGTCAGAAGTGTGTCAGATGTGCTGAAAAGCCCCCACAATCCCACAAGTTGTGGATGAGTGGATGTACTGAGCCCTTGTTAACATCAGGCCTCTCAGGAAGGAGACATCCTGCTGGTCCCCACCTGCATGCATTGCCTGTGGCACCAAGCAGGAGATGATCTCCAAAGAGTCAGCACAGCTGACTGCCAGGGCTCAAGCAAACACAGCAGTCCTGGCCCTACTTACGTGACCCCACAGGCCTTTGGATCAAGCAAAGATGGGCATGAGGAGAGACAGAGGATTAAGTTGCTATTGCTGTTCTCACAAATTTTGATGAGAAATCTGTTTTGCTCTTCAGACTGACTTTGGAAGACTCAAATCTTCCCAAACAGAGTCTCGCATATGGTCACAATTTGCTGACTTGATTTTGGAATTACATAATATTGGTATTTATGAGCCAAGTATTTAATCATCAGCTGAATGAACACTAGGCCATTGTTGGCCTGCACATTATCATGGCTCCAGGAGCCCAGCGCAGCCCATCCCGCTGCTTTTAATGCAATCAATCTAGGACTTCTTTAATGAGCATGATATTAAAGCTGCAAGCAGATGGGTAGAGCAAACAGTATGTGGAGAGAGAAGGTAGCAGTGGGGAACAACACATTCCCTTCGTCCTTCCTGCCTGCAAAATGGTATTATGCAGAGAGAAATAAATTTCCCTTGAAGAAGAGCCAAGCTGAGCTTGACTGGTACACAGGTGCTGCCACCTCTGCCCTTTGGTATCACCCTACCAAAACAAATCAAGGCTTAGTGCTACAGCTCTGCTCAAGGGCTGGTTTTGAAACCTCTGTGCAAAAGGAAATTTTTTCCCTGAATCTGAACCTGTCTGCAACACTGAAAATGTCAACATTTAGGATGAGTCCTTACTGTCAAGAGTAGCATAATAGTGACAAACTTTGATGAAGTACAAAGCCCTGCTTTTCTTTAGCCCACATGGCACTTTAAAATTACTCTGGGATAACCTGCAACTTGCAAAGGAAGTTGTCCATTCCCACTGGCACACCATTTTCTCTGTGTTCCTTGGATATCTGTAGTACCGTGGCTACCTCAGATAACCGATAGCCAAGTCATGTAGTATTTCCCCCATCTCCAAATTCAGGGCTTGTGTGGGGCACAGTACCCTTATTATGGTTTTACTCAGCCTCACTCAGAAGATTTTGAAAAAACATGGGTTTCTGCCCATTACATATTGGCATCTTCGAGACTGGTCCCAAGCTATTTTTAAACACATGCAGCTCTGTGACAGGCAATGCATTCAGCTCTCCAGCTCTGATCCTTCAAGACACAGAACACTAAATCTGAAGTTAACACAAGCTTTTTAAAAGCCTCTGCCAGCTCCAGTTTTATAACCCACTTTACTTACAAATGCAACCTCTCCAATCAATTTTGCTTTCAAGATTCACATTTATTTCCTTTCCTCTGCCCACACTTCTACAAAATGCTAATGTGGGTAGAGACAGCTTTTCCCAAAATGCATATCTCAGCATTAAGTTCATCTGTCACAGATGTTCACATCCTCTGAGCCAACCTGGTAGCACTTTCCCAAACAGTATCAAAGGGAAAAAAACCTGAATACCAAATACCAACATTCTGATCTCGTTTGACCGAGCAGTGGTTTACTCTAGGGATTCAAAGAAAGAGGCAGGAGAGAAAAAAAACTATTTCTGCTCAAGGTTTTGCTCAATTCCTATTAAATGTGCCAGGCTTAGGCCTTCCAGCACTTCCAAAAGGTAAAACACTTTGAAATTTCAAGGTTACTTGAAAGAACATTGCTTGCAGGACAAGACTAACATTGTGGTTAAAATAACATTGTTACACAGTGCTTCAAAATTGTGTGTTGTTCACATTAAAAATGAGGTAGAATTAGCCTGTCCCTAGAAGCCAGCAAGGCCAGGGAAAGCAAAGAAAGTGGTGATTCTTCATCTGGAAAATAAAAGATGTGCATTTAATTAGTTAATATATTTTGTTCATTGCTGAGATGCTACATCAGCTTCAAGTTGCTACAAAGCCACAGCTAAACATTTCTGTTGGAAGCAGCAGTGGTTTTTTTTTCCCAAGTCACATCAACTTTGTCTTAGAGCTTACTACTTTCTACAAGCTCTATTACAGTCCACAGGATATTATATGAAGTAATCCAGGACTGCAAACATATACTGCTGCTCAGCAAGAATCCCAGAAAATGACATCTCAAGTATAATTACCTCCCGGCTTGTCTCTTCTCTAAAAGTAGCAAAGTTAGTTAAACACCTTTGCTCATTATCTCTTCCTGTGGCCCATGCTACTCATAGCCAGAATTTTCTCAGTGCATCTCTTTCCACAATGCTGCAAAGCAACCAGACAGCAGAGATGCACGAGATGTCTCCAACTGTACAGGAAACACTTTTGTTACTCTGCACTGTCTCAGACACAGCATAAGAAACCCCCGTCTGAAACTGCTTTCTGCCGTTACTACAAACCACAGTGCAGAAACAGAAATGGCTATGATTGCAGCATTGTGTGTTATAACTACATGAGCTGCATTTAATACACACAGAGGAGAAGTACTTTACAATGAGTTACCTATCTTATCTTTTTAAGCCTTTTCTGGTTGTAGATCACACCAGGAGTTTTCAACTTCCCCGAATTTATTAATTTTTCAATTTATTTCCTGAGTGCTTTCTGAGGTCTAGTTCATATTTTAAGACTTACAATTTCATAAATTTAAGTTGCTTTGCTGAGTTGAGAGCAGACATAAGTATGGATGTTATTATTAAGGTGAGAAGTCCTGTAATTACATTTTTGATGTATCTAGAAGTCCAAAAAACAGACTGGATATCAGAGGACAACATAGCTTTGCTCAATAGCAGTCCTTTAGCTGGACATCACAGTGTCTGAGAGAGCAGGCAGAGTTCTTGGTGCTCATAATGATGCTGGAGAAAAGGAAAACCATACATAAAGAGAGCCATGCTTGTAAAGCTCCTGGTTTAGTAAAAGGTCAGCCTGCCCATCCCCACACCCAGCACCATCATTTTTGGCAGCAGGTCAGTTCTTGCTAAGCTACTGAAACAGACAAATTAACCTGAGCATAAAGCAGAGAGGGCTAATGATCATCAGGCACAAACACGCACTTAAACACCGCCACACCGAGGATTGCCAGCTAGGAGGTGAAGGAAATCCCTAATTTCACAGTGATTCTGTATCAACTGTGTTTCTTTCCATCAAGAAGTTCAAAATAAAGTTCAGAAGGTAGGGAAAAGAGAAGGAGCCCTAAAAAAGGTTTGGATGCTGTCTATCAATAGAAGCTAGAGGAAAAGTGAGGAGAGATGTCATTTTTAAGTAGTTTAATGTTTTGGCATTTGCATTGCCTATTGATTAGAAAATGCAAAAAATGCAGACAAGGATAGAGGGGCTGATGACAGGAAAATCAATGGCTTCTTTATAGGAGTCATTCAATAGTACTGAAGGAAATTTGCCGTTTTGCAGAAACCACATCAGCTGGGTGTGAGCTGGCACAGCCTCCTATTCCCAAAGGAGGAGAATGTCCAAGCATTTCACCTCCCACCTACCTCTCATTAGCTTGTGCTGCTCCTGAGCCCTGTGGAGTGAGGAGAGAGGAAAAAGCCCAGTTCTATTCCTGAGCCTGTTGCCAATGTGTTGGCTGGCCCTAGGCCATCATTTCTGCAAAAGAAATTTGATGATGCCTCTTCCTGCTACCTAAGTGTTGTGCAGCCCAATTAGTGAATGCTTGCACGGTACTTTGAATATCCCCAACTGTGGAACAAGCAGCTGTTACTATAAATACTCTGCTGAGCACTGAAGACCACACTGTTTGTTATGCTGGAGCAGAGGAAAACCTCACACTGTGTGAGCTTTTTAAGAGTTGCTGCATTTATTTTGCTGTGTATCTAGACACAGGCAAGGGGCTTACAAGACAGCCCAGTTAGATACAGAAGGTTTATGTCATTCCAACAAAGTAACTTCACCTTGACACTGCCCACAGCCTGATAGAGGTCATGACCTAGGTCCTTGACAGCTAGGCCATGTTATCATACTTTTCTAATTAATGTAAAAATAGGACATATGCAAGACATTTTCTTTCTAAACCAAGAACACATGCATGAGTGACCATGACAAATGAAGGGATCAAATCCCCACGTTGTCTGAAGAACACACTGCAAATTACTGTACTCTGCATCAAGGACACATCCAGCTTTCCAGAGAAACCTCAGAGATGTCACCAACTTCCATTCCTCTTTGACTTTGTCACCCAGGCTTATATTAACATTGCACTAAATCTGCTGGGATTCAGGTGTTCAATGACAGAGCAAGAACAAGGCAAAGCCCCTGAATGGCCAGTGTCCAAGATACCTTGCAAACAACATTTCTAAGCCATCCTGGGCACCTGACAACACATGTCTACAATTGTGTTGACTCAACAAACTGCCTTGACAAGAAACAGAGCAATCCCTTCACTAATTGACTCATTAGTAGAGATAGAGAAGCATCAAGATCATGACTCATGCACTCTAAGACACCTCACCTGGGATAAAATGAACATGACCTAGAAACACTTTATCCTTGTTGCTGTTGATGCCTACAGCAGTGCAATACAACCCCACCTAGCACGTCAACACAACATTATGTATTTTTGTCTGGAAGTGGTGAAATCTCTAGATAAAACAGGAGACATCCAGACTGACAGACCTTTGCTTGCAAACAAGTGGCTCATTACAGCAGCTAGCAACTGATACTGAGAGCAAAAACCTCAAAACTAGCAGCAGCCATTGCTTCATGATCTTACTACAGCTCCCACAGTTCATTCCCATGCAAATTTGTTTCCCTGGAAAAATCAGAAGCAATTTGACTCCTGCTGAAGCATTCGGTCACCACTGAATGCTTCAGCAAGTCCATGCAGAATGTGATGCAGCAAACACTGGTGTTAATAAAGGGAGGGAAAGAGACAGACACTGTCCCTCAACAGCCCACGTTTTAAGCAGGGCCAAGGACTGACAGACCCTGCCAGCTAGAGCACTCACCAGGTTGACGAAGTCCTGGTAGCAGATCCTCCCCTCAGAGTTGCTGTCTGCCAGGGCTAGCAGGACCTCCAGCTTGTGGGGGTCCAGCTCCGAGCCGTGTCTCTGGAGAAGGGAGCGAAACTTCTCAGTGCTGATGTAGCCAGTGTTGTCAGGATCAAACTGGGACAGGAGGGGAGAGTGCCATAATTAACAATCCCATGTTACACACAACTCTGTCCTCCTATGCATTTATCACCCACTGCAGACCCACAGGGACCCAGAGGCTGTTCTAGGCTTTGGTGACACTGCCCTGCAATCATCCAGGAACTGGAAAGTACCCTGCTGTAGAGAGGAGTGAGTCCAGGCACCACCATCCCATCTCCACCCAAGCTTCACCTACGTCAGCTCCCTTCACCTTCCTTCCCTCTGCATCATCATTTCTCTTGTCTAATTTTTATGTCTCTTTCTATCTGGAACATCATGAAAAACAGAGATGCAGTTTGTGAGATAAAATGCACTGAAGAGTTTTACTCCTCTGTTTCCTAATACAATATGCTATCCCTCCTCAAGCCCTTTCCATGCTCAGTGTTTCTGACAGTCACCTTTCCAGATCGTCTCTACAGATGCCTTCACTCTGTTAAGTACTTTCACTACTGAAGAGCTATTTTAAGACAGTTGGGAAAGAAAATCTTTGGACAGGGAGCAAAGCAGATGAACACCATGTCAAACTAGAAGTGACAAGGCAGCCACATGCCATTTTGAGAATACAAACCAGAGTCATTAGAAGAAAAGTCCCAGGTGAGACCTGGAGTGAATCCCACTGACCAAAAACATCACTGTTTTCCCTGAGCCTAAGTGGCTAATCTAGAAACGCCACTGATTAAAAAAGACATCTTTACAAGGCTGTCCAAACTTGTGACTGTTCCAGTGGCCTCTAGGGCACTCTGTGAGGGGCTGCCAGCTCACAGGGCGCAGCCTCAGCCCTGACAAAGCCAGTGCTGGCACCATGCCGAGCATGTTTCTGATGTGCTTGGAAAACTAGTGGCTGCAAGCTGCCAGACCAGCCTGCACTAGCCCTGGTGCAGTCTGATCTCTACCAGTTCTCTGTTGCTGGGAGATTTTGCCTTTGATTTCCCAAACTTGGCTGTGAGGACCCTGGTGCTCACTGGCCTCTTTTTGTAGATAATGATATCAAGCTTGTTGGCTGGATTGAATGGCTGTCAAGGAGCAGGGTGGTCAGGAGGGAGTCTTTTCATGGAAACATTTGGGACATAATAGGGCCTTGGCAGAGCCATAAAGGTCCTGACAATCCTCAGTCTTTCCTAATGGAGAACAAAAGTTGAACAGGCGCCGGGCACCGATCAGACACAGTGGAGTACAGGCTGCCTTGGCAAGGGAGGAGGTGGGAAGGAGGATGTGGCAGAGGATGCAGCCTGCCAGCAACAGGGCTGGCATGGCTCTGCAGCAAGCAGAACAGCTATAAAACACACCAGCCTCAGGCACGGGCTGCTTGCTTAGAGGCTGCAGTCCCCATGTGCGAGGATCTGGCTCCATCTCCTTCTGGTCTGAGCACCTTTGTCCTGCTGCTCGGCTCTCCCCAGCTGCTGGGCTGAGGAGGAGCTGTCTAACCTGAGGAGGGGGGGCCACAGCTCCTTTGCTGGAGTAGGGCTGTCTGCCTTTGGTCAAAGCAGCAGCCCCTCTTTAAGGAGCTGCTGGGGGGCAAGTGGATTCACAAAACAAGATAAACCAAGTGACCTGTGGACAGTAAGAGCTGCGCACTCTCTCCTGTTCTCTGCCAAAGGTTGTCCTGCCCTTGTGAGGTGGCCTGGATGTAGCTCCCTGACAGATGGCTCCCAGAGCCAAAGGTAGATTTCATCAGCTGTTTACTGTTAAACAAAGGCTTAATATTAATCCCTGGAGAAGTTAACTCCCCTACTCCAGCTCACTCTGATGCTTTGAGTTAACAGATCAAACACTAAAACCAACCCCAAAAGTCAGGGCTTCTGCACTCAGGCTCAGCTCTGATGAGTTTTGGCTCTTGCTGTGACTCTCAGGCCAGCCTATTTGTGGTGCCCAATCCCAGACACACATACCCAGGAAATAAAGTATTATTAGCACAATACCTGGGATGACCTTTCTCAAGGGGAATTTGTAGGACCTGGGAGATGAGTCATTCAGTGAATGGATCTAAGACCTGCAATCCCACAGACACTGCTTTGTTCATCCCTGTTTCCGAAAAACGTTTGACCTGACCAACATCTTACTTAACTGCACCACTTCAACTGATCCTGATATTTAAAATGTCAGAATCTATTTTGTCTAGGACAAAACCATTTGCTCCTTGAAGGCTTAAGTACCTCTCTACTTTGAGGGCCAGGGTCAGCACCCAAAGTGTGGGACTCTCCCCATGCCATACGATTATTGACTTTGTAGGAAAGACCAAGGGCTGCAGCCCCAGGGAACACAGCTATTCTTTCAAAGGGCAGAAGAGATACAGAGCTGAAGCACACAGGCCCCCAGAGAACAAAAGAGCTGCTGAGATCACAAACCACTTTTCCCAGACTTTGTTCTGCTTTAAAGCCTTCCAAAAAGCATTTTGTAACCAAGAACAGAAATTACACAACCACTTCAGAGCTTCAAACCAGCCCACAAGGAAACATTTCAGAAGTCTGAAATGACTTCAGACTCACTAGTGCTGGAGCCGATACATCCTGTCACTCAGGATGTTGCTGTTACTGGCTGCTGGCTTCCAAAGGCACAGCTGAAGCTGTATCTGTCTGGTGGCTACCAGGGAATCTGCTTCTTTCTCACACCAATAGGCACAGCATTCCCCCTTCAGCTCATTGAAGTCTTGCTGCTTGCTCCACAGAAATCAAAGCAGTGGCAGAAGGTAGCTGGTGTTTCCTATAGTGTAATTTGGCTATCGAGTCTCTTCTCCTCTTCCACGTTATTATATATAATTATTTTTTGGCACTATGTTAATGATAATAATTAGAAAAAAGTTTGAAGTAAAACAGTGGATCTGAACAATATGAGCGTAAGAGACAAACAATGAACAACTAACGTCTGAACTCAAATACTTCAGAGCACGGCCAGAGCACAGGTTCCACAACCTGGAGCAGAATGTTTTACTGCCAGCCCCAGCTGGTAAGGAAGTCATCTTATTTATTTTTAAACAATTCTTTTAATTGTATAACATTTCTCTATAAAAAGCATACAAAAATCTCATCTGTCACCACTCAAAATCCACACCAATACCCCAAACTGCTTCAAACCCTTTTTCTGGTATCACAGCTATACACAAAAATCAAGGTGTTGAGCAAATCCTGCATATCCTGTGTCCCTACACATGGCAAATCACAGCATCACAGAATGTGCCCAGTTAGAACAGACCCATCAGGATCGAGTCTTCCATGCTCCATACAGCTCCTGGCCCAATGCAGGATAGCCCAAGAATCCCATCATGTGCCCAAGAGCATTGTCCGAATGTTTCTTGAACTCAAACAGGCCCAGTGCTGTGACAACAGCCCTAAGGAGCCTGTTCCAGTGCACAACCACCCTTAGATATCCAACCTAAACCTCTACCCAACTCAGCTCTAGCTGTTTTCTTGAGTTCTGTCACTGGTCATAAGAGCAAAGAGATCAAAACCTGCCCCTTCACTGCCTCTCATGAGGATACTGAAGACCACAGTGAGGTTTCTCCTCAGTCTCCTCCAGGCTGAGCAAACCAAATGACCTCACACAGCTTCCCCTCAAGACTCTGCATCATCCTTGGATGCTCTCTCACAGCTTCATGTCTTTTTCATAAGGTGACACCCAAAACTACGCACAACACTCCAGGTGACACACCAGTGCAAAAACATGTGACAGCAGACTCAAAACACTCAGCTCCATCAATTATAAAAGAGGCAACTGACCTTTGCTAGCCGCTTCATGCATTTATCCATGACGATCTCCTTTGGGGCCAGCTGTCCCACAAGTCCAGCTGAGCATCAGGGTCTCACCCGAGGACAGACAGGGCCTGGAGGCAGCAACAGGGCTGTGCTGAGCCTGGCTCCAGCCCCACGGGGAGCAAAGCTCCCACAGCACAGGCACCACGGTGCCTTCCCTCAGTGCAGCTCCTTCTGCCTGTCCAGGGACAGGCAGACAAGTGATCAGGGATGAGGAAGCCGTTTGCCCCCCCTCGTCCCCCCAGACACTAACGGCAATTTCATGCAAGGTTTCCTCCGCATTTCAATGACAATCGCCCTTAACTCCCTTGATCCTCAACCAGGCTCTTAAGCAAAAATGTAAATATGTTAATGACCGTAGCAGCCATCTGACCCAGGATCTTAATTCCCTGGCCCACAACAAGCTGCTTTTCTCCTGTTTCTTCCTTATATTTGAGGAGACACTCACAAATGAAAGGTCCCACAGCAAAACTACAAGACAAAAGTAAGATGAGGGGGCCTCACAAACTGTGATGAAAAGAGGAAATTCAGTTGAGGAAAGAAAATAAAATCTCAAATTGTTTCTCTTCTTTAATTAAAGACACATCAGCCACGGTTGAGTGAGCAAGTAGGGTGGAGGCTGGTGCTGCAGACAGACAATGAGTATCTTGGGAAAACTCAGACATTTCACAGAGTGCAGCCAGCTGCTCCTCTCCCCATGGCAAACAGCCCTCAGGGGCATCAGAGCAGCTGGAGAGTCAACAGCTGAACTGGGCACAACAGGAGGATCCTTGGCTGGCTTCAGGATTGCAGGAACAGTTTGCTACTACCCATAGTTTCCTCATTGAAGGGCTTTGTCTCAACATCACCAAAGCCACAGTTGTCTTTCCAATGGGCAAGGCTCCAAGCAACTTCATCTAATTTGGAAATTGGCCTTGAGTTGGACCAGTTCCTTAAAATCTGAATCATTCTAAGGTCTGGTTGTGTCTTCGCTTTTGGGAGAGACTGGCCTGGCAGTATCAGGCCTCCTGGCACTCACCCCAGCTCTGCTCCAGACTAGGAGATTCTGCAAAGAAGTTGCCCTGAGCTTTAGCTTCTCCTCCCTATTATATAGAAATGGCAACTCCCGATTCATTTCCCACCAGAAAGGAGCTCTCAATAATTGGCCTGTTTCTTATTTACATGTAGGCCCTTTTCCACTGGAAAGGGAGAGTCAATTGCATGCAACATCTTTTCATCTCCCAGTATTTCAGAAACCACGCTGAGCTTTGCTGGATAGAATTCAGATTTTAGGTGGCATAGTCTCTGCAATCTAGGGATGCTTAATGATCCTGCTCTCTCTTCCAGAGTTGAGAAGTGCATGTGAGAAGCCCTGATCCAACAGAGAGGAAGGCCAGCCAGAGGTAAGTGCATATTCCTCCGCCCTGAAATCTAGCTTCCCACCACTTAAAGTCACCTCATCTGAGCTGCCTGAACACATGTGGTGAAACATTACTGCTGGCACACTCGCCTCCCCCGTAAATAATGAATTTACTCACCACTGCCCAGACAATATAAAGTGATTAAGGGCTGTCCAGCAGTACTTTTAGGGCATGCTAGATTGCTTTGACCTGAGGTGAACCCGAGGGCTGGGAACATCACCGAGCTCTCAAAAGCCAGATTGCTTTTAAGTACAGGGGTTATTTCCTCACCAAGCAGTGCTCCCAAACACACCTGCTCCCCAAGAAAGCTGCAATGAGAGCATGGAGCTGCCCAGCTCAGCACTCACTAGACCAGGAGGCACTCCACAGAAGAGGTCCTGTCACCTGGATTTGGGCAAGTGTGTCTCTGCATGCAGCACATGGCAAAGTGGAGATGGAGGGGGCTGGTGTAAGATTTCCTTTTCCTTGAGGAGCAGAATAGCCTGAAAGACTGGGTTCATGAGCTAGTTGGTCAATCTATAGAGGCATTTCTGTTCTAATTTATTTCTCCTACTGTCTTAGGCATAAAGACAAGGAAGGGACCTACATTACTACCATCTGTTGCTACCTTCTGCAGAAGCACTTCATCTAAAGAGACAGTGGAAGCACAGATCCGACAAGAATGAGAGAATCAGAAGATTCAGGAGTGTGCCACTACTCAGTTCTGAGGCAGACAGGAAAAAGGGCTTGGAGCCAGATTTGATTCTTGGTATTGCCAAGATACTGGAGTGAGCCCACAGACTTGTGTGGTGTTGTGACCTCTGCATCTATAGGGCACAGGCACCACACCTGTGTTCATGTGATCCAGCACAGTGAGGGCTGTGCAGAACTCAGAGTGTGGCTGGATGATGGCTACAATGGCAAAGGGCAGTTGCCAAGCCACCAGGCCAAGCAACACAGGGACACTGTGAACAGAGATGGCCTTCTGGGGTGCTTTCAGGTGCAGAAACCTATCAAACTTTCCAAAGCCAGTGTCCACTGGACACCACACTGAACTTCTTGACTCTACAGAGGTCACACCTCCATAACCTCCATAGGCCAAGCAAATCCTACACTTGGAGACCCCAAATCCTACAATTTCTGACCCACAGCTTGCAGGGGAAGATTATCATGCTCAGCCAAGTACCCAAACTCATGTTTCTGTCTCCATGCTCATTTTTTAATGCAACTCTCTTCCTTATACATCCTCTCCTTTGGGTTTCTTGCTGCAAGTCCTTGCTAAGACACTAAGAGAAGACAGAGCTGGGAGGCACTCACAGGACCCAATGAGTGGGGTTTCAGTCCTTGGCCACATCAACATCTCACCACTCTGAGCGATCCCACTGCCTCTCTCCCAGTCAGCCTCCTGGCAGAATACTTGCAGAAATCAGCCTCTAGTCTCAGATGGGGAATTACAGACAGTGTTCAAGCCACCTGGAACTAAATTATTCAAAATTTACCACTGTGCAGGCTTTGAAACCAGAGCCACTCCCCAGAAAGAAGCCAGGGTGAATAGAAGCTCCATTACCAGCAGCACTGAGAGGGAAGGAGATGCAGCACTGAAAGTGAGGGAGATAATTACATGATTAACGAGACAGCATGGGTGGCAGGAGATGCCCTCCATTATGCCACAAAGCTTAATGCAAAGAGACATGTTTATAGACTGAACCTTCTCCAGCTCTGATTCTTCCTGTTTTATTATTTATGGCAGTGCATTAAGACTAATGGAAAGAAGCTGAGGCACTCTAAAAAGTTGCAGGTGGGTTTTTTTAGGTGAAAATATTATTTTTAATCTTGATCCAGCATTGGCCACTTTGCACATTCCTACATGGGTAGTAGTCTCAGCTGCAGTAACAGGCTGGGCAGGCTGTGACCCAGACTGGTGAATCACGTATCCAACAGCACCAGCCCAAGCTCTGGTGCTATCTCTCATTCCTGAGATTGTGGACAAGATGAAGCCAACAAGAGATCACCTAGGGATTGGTGTGCCCAAACTCACCTGAACAGTTAAAATCTTTTCTTAAATCCTGAGGCAAGGGGTTTATAACTTTGCAGACCTGCTTGTCAGCACTGGTCCAAACATTCTTAATGTATGAATGCCCAGTCTCTTGCTCCCCCTTTTGAATTCCTCCAGTTTTTAGGCCTCCACAATCTCCTGAAGCAATGAATTCTAGAGTCTAGATAAAACAAATCCCACTTTTCATCTGGATGTGTAAGGCATTAAATATCAAAAGCTGAAAACAGCAACATCCATAGTATCATAAGATACATGATATTTTCATTCACCACATAATTATTGTTTATATGGTTTTAGACATGTCTGACTGGAAAAATCTCAAAATTCTCTATTAATATTAATTACATCTCTCAGGGCTTCTACATCATGAGGGGACATAATATGTAAGTTACTTCATTCAGATCCAAAATGCAACACTCTGGGTGAAATGCTGCATTGATTTAGATTACATAACTCACCAGAAGACATAAACATGCACAGTCAGTCTCATAACTGAGAGACAGACAAGCTCTAATCACTACTGCTACAAAGAAAATAATAATGAAAAACCAAAGCAAACCAGAAACTGATACACAACCGTGAGAAGAGCTGTTCAGTGGAGGCTGTATTTCAGGCCAAGTTCCTGCAGTCAGATCACTGCTTACCCCTGGGTCAACTAATCATACAAAAGATTTCTGTAAAACTCACTGCTATGGATAAGGTCTCCTGTCACAGCTGCATCTATGCTAGTACAGATCAGGCAGATGAGTCTTCTCATTCAAAACAGGTTTTTGGCCTGATATTACCTGGAAAAAGTTGGTGATATCAGTGTGAAAGAGTCAGGGGAGTTGAAATGTTTCTGTTCTGTATGTGGACAAAAGCCCAATGAATTATCTCTATCACATGATGATGCACTTTCTGTCGCAGCAGTAACTCTGGAGAGTGTTACACAGCAGCTGCTGAAGTTAGTTTTGAATCAGCAGGTCAAGGTAACTTTCATCCAAAAGGTTTTAAAAAGTCATTACAAATACTGATTTTCTGCAAGTCTGGGAAAACTGGAAGAACATCAAGATCTGCTTGCTCCCCTTCTTCCAGATTTGAATCAGCAGTACAGCCCTTCCAACCATGTCTCCAAAATTCCTGTGCAATCACAGTGACAGACATGCACCCTGCTCCCTAAACTGCCCAGCCAGAATTTAATGGGATACAGCAGGTCTTGTTGGTCTAACAGCAAAACCACAGCAAAGGAACAAATTACTGATATTGAGTAATGCACACTTGAAGGAGGACAGGTCTAATACCAGTCAGAACGGACCATAAAAAACAGAATATGTCCAGTTGATATTATGTGAATGAGAACATAAACAGGGTGCAGATCATAAGCCAAGGTCACTGATATGACTAATTTCTGCAGGGCATCTGACATCACCAGACAACCCTGAGTCTGACGATTTACTGTGACATAAACTCAGGCTATCACACATTCAACATGCTGAAATCTGACTATTTGACAGGTCTCAAAAATAAATCTAAGCCAGAGAGCCACCATCACATGGCAATGTTACTAATGGGGTCCCATGAGAATTCATTCTTCCTCCTACAGAATTCTCATTAGTGACTTTGGAGTACACTAAGGAAAAGTCTGTATCATGCTCATGATGAGTTAAATCAGCAACTTACTAAGTGTGAGCAAGGTCTTTTGGTAAGTCAGGGTACGGTCAAACAATATATATTATATTTAAAATAAACAGAAAGCCATCTGGACAGGAGCCAACAATGCCAGCTAATGTACAGAGTGGGGAATGCCATCTTCAGCAGCAGCCACTCCTGGCAGAGGAAAAAAATCCCTTGCTCATTATAGTGAGGGCTCTCAAGGTAACACTGCCTGCAAAAAAAGGAACTATGACCTGCAGGTTTGTAAATGAGGTGACATTACCTCTTTGGCACTTTTTGCTGGTACAGTCTGACTGGCTGCACTGACAGGCTCAATTCATTACCTTATGAAAGGGAAGGTTAAGCAATGACTTGATCGCTGTTCAGAGGAACAGAAATTTGGCAGTACAGGAATCTTCACCATGACAGAGGTATAATCATATCTAGGGGCTAGAAGTCAAACTGGACAGTACCTTAGATTAGAGTAAGTTGATTATTTTTACTATTAACAAGTGAGGCATCTCACTAACATCACCAGAAGTTTTACAATTGAATTGCAAGTTCTCCTAGGAGATGAGGTATAGTTGAGGTGAAGCAAAAGATCACTCAGAAAACATTCTTGTCTGCATTAGGAGAGACTAGATGATCTCAACAGCTTTCTGACCTGACAGAAAGCTATTAGGTTTCAGAAAATCTCAAGTTAAACAGATGCATTTAAAGCTCCAGCTAACAAGTGCCATAGCACATGTGTAGCCAAAATTGCCTACCTGTACTGGAATTCAAACCACACTTCTGGTTAGAGAACAACCATAGAGCAAAACTCCTGCTAAACAGACTGGGAAAGGTATTTAACTCATATTGGTCTCTTACAATTGGCTTTGCTCTGTCATGGGGACTACAAGCTACCAAGGAAACTCTGATTTCCAAGCTAAACTGGAGCAGAAGTTTAAGTCAGACTTGTGAAGAGGAGACAAAGATATCACATGATTACCTGCAATGCCTTGTAGGCACTGGCACTACCCTGTGAGGACATAACCATCTCAAAGGTACTGCAGACAGGCTGGTTCCAAAAGCAGCCTTGAGCAGGGAGCATTAATTATTCTCTAACTTCTACCATTTAAACACTTGAGAGCAAGAAATCCTGACTTGCATCTTTCCAGGGTGATCACAGGAGTTAGAGCTGCAGGAAGGAGCCAGACTGCTGGAAGCTGTGGTGGTTTGCATTGTTTCTTAGGTGATCTATCCAAATCATTCCTGGATGACACCCAGACTGCAGGTTCCCTGCATTGAACTGCAATAGTAATTTTTGCAGTGTTTGCACTTCACCAGTGTCTGCTATGTCAAATATGCTTTGGTTTAAGACTAGAAGAGATTTGTCCAAATGCCAAAGTTGTAAAACCACAGATCAGAAAAATCAAGCTGCATTTTGGATTCCTATATGCTCTTACTGGATACAAAGGACAGTGTTTCCAGAGTTCTCTCTGCTGTAAGTTTTCAAACAGAAAGAAAATGCATCTGACATTTTAAAGCAAATCAAAGACTAAAACTCCTCAACAGGAATGCAACTAAATTCATAGGAAGAAGTGCTGTTTGAGCAGAGTTCCCAATCCAAGCCTTGCTGGAGCAGAAACTTCTGTCTGCAGCTGACAAGATCCAGGGCTGGCCTGGAGCTAATTGTGCCCTGCCAGGTTCAATGTCTCTGTGGGGCACAAGCACAATAAATGGGGAATCTCTTTTACACACTCACCAGCCTAACAACAAACCACAGTAGGGTTTGAAATCCCACTTTGAGACAGTTATCAGGGGAAAGAGTCCTTCTCAGAGAATTGACAAATCCTTCCAGAGCCTGGGTCTTTGGGAGGGAATCTGGGAGTCCCGCCAGACTGTATCAGGGGCTCCTTTTTAGCCTCATGAGACAGAAGTGGATGGTCATTTCTCAGCCTCCCACAAAAAGAGAGCTTGTCCTGTCAGTTGAACCTGCACACACACACACACACACACACACACAGACCCCCTCTCCTTGCCTGTCTCCACCTCATTTCTTCCTCCTTTACTGAGCTGATCAGATTTCCCACAGGCACAGGGCACACACAAGCTTTCAGAGCACCTGCTTCCTCCAAGCCTATCCACTCTTCCCAAGCTCTAATACTCCCTTTTTATTTGACCAGACCGGCCTGAATGCAGTTTAACCATTCAAAGCTGAAGCCCACCATGGGCACCCACAGGCCAACAGACCTCCCACTTTGTTTTCCTGCCACACTGCAGCAGAGACCTGCTCCTCCAATATGGTGGGGTGATGTCTGCACACTGCTGGCACTGTGGGAACTGCAGGGGACCAGGTGCTCAGCAAGCTGGGAAATTTTTGGCAGAGGCTGTGATCTATATTTCCTGTGTCTGCATCCAAAGCACAGGGTCGTGGCTGCATTGAGACCCAGAAACAACAAGCCCTGGCTAATACAATTCATAAGCTCTTTTTCCTGGGGAACACTTAAAACACATATTGGAGTGCAGAGATAGCTTGACAAAACTGATACAGCCTCCAAGTAGATGATTTAAAAGAAGGAAGCAGAGAACACAGGCAACAACCATAATTACAGAGCCAGTATAATTAAGAGAATTCATGTTATGTTCCTCAGGAATGAGGAAATCCAAACAACCTCCCAAAGAGTCACCTGAGAACTGCAACTACTGCAAACAAAGGGGAAACAAGCCAGGAGGGAGAGACAGAAAGACCAGACTGAAGAGGAAGGTCAGGAAATTGTAATACTCTTCCTGTTCATGCATCATGCTGCATCTCCAGGAAGTGAGGGGGGAAAGAAATCTTCACATCTGCAGAGTAACTAGAGAGACAAATCCACCTGAAACAGTCCCACCAGGCTTCCACTGAGGATTAATTTGCTCATCAGCTGGGGCCAGTTTCTAGAAGAGCATCCTCACAGAGCACACTGCAGACTGCTGAGCTTTGGATGGCCACAGAGAAGGGAGTGCAAAGACACAAAAGGAGGACTGAGGAAGGGGCAGGGGGAGAGGGCAGCCCAGACTGGCTGAGGGGAAGCCCAGATGAATGGAGAAAGGAAAGCAGGGAGGTGAATGAGCAAGAGGTGATGAATGGTAGGGAGGGCATGGAACTTTTACACAGGGCAGAGAGCAAAGACAGACCTTGAATGGGGAAGACTGAAAGATGCCGCTTGAATGGAAGGGGAAAGAGGGAGTAGAAATGAGTCAGGGAGAGAGCTGAGCAGCACAAAGTGAAATAGTGCAGACAGAACAGCTTCCCACATGGACTTGACAAGGCCTTAGAGAGACAGACAAGTAACACAGCATGAACTTTAATCCAGGAGCAGAAAAACTGCCTTGAGCAGACAGTGCTACCATCGTCTGTCCCTGTATAATTCCTCCACTATTGGGCACCTCCTTTGCTCCCTGCCAACAAATTCTCATGAACCCACAGCAAATCAAACAGCAGCCACCAAAGGTCAGACTGCCCCCATCAAAGGGAGCTGTAGTAAAACTGAACCAGTGACATGGAAACAGCCGATAGGATAAAGCACCAGGATAATTACAAGCAGCAGCCGAAGAGATGCAAGTGTAACACTGCTCCAAGGGCAGGACAAGATGCAGTTTATATGCATGATATTGTTTATTTGCAGGGCTTTTGTCACACTTACAAGGCAAGGATATATTTTTTCAAAACAAAACTTTACCAAGCAAAGAGATCTTCTGAGATTTCAGTCATGCCAAGACTTTGCTGAGAATTTGCCTTAGATTTGAATATTGATTGTTTAGAAGTTCCTTCAGATTCTAAAAAGCCAAAGCACTGGACATTGCCATTTTCAAAACATTTCCTTAAAAACTGTCATTTACATTCCTATTCAGAGTGCCCAGATGGTTCAGCTCAAATGAAATGAAATATTTTGCTTGAAAATAAAAAAGCAGTGTTTTCCCCGCCTTTTGGTGAATTTCAAGCAAAACTCTCTGTATTATTATTCATCCACCTCTTCCCTTTGCACAGCTGGGGAAAACAAAGCATTTTCAAAGGGCACCTTATTACTTGAACCTCACTAGCAGAGCTGAAAACTGGATGCCCTCCCATCCTTTTTTGGGTGGTCAGTGTCTCTGTTTCCTCCTAGATCCCCCTGTGTGAACATGCGCCAAAGCCATTTTCCTAATGCAAAGCAAAAGACACAGTGACTCAGCTTAAAAGGGATAGTGAAAGGCCTTAAATCATAGTATTTCACTTCATATTTGTTAGGAACAACCTTTTAAAATCTAATTCAGTGTCTGGAGCAAATGTTTTGCTTGCTTATAAATAGACCCCACTAACACATAAGTTAAAATGAGAGGTCATAGAAATGCAGTAGAAGGTAGGACACTCTCTGCAAAGACAAACACAATGGAAAGAACCCAAATTTAAACAGAAGACTTGACCCTACTCTGCCTTTTCAACACATCAGGGAAGTCAAACATACTTTTAAAGGGTTGCTAGAGGAACCATGAGGGGCCCATCTGCGCCCCAACTTGAAAATCTGTTCTGCCCCTTTCTTTTTTGATGTTCCTTTCACCAAACAAACATAACAATACCAATGTGGGTAATTTCAGGCAAAAAATGTGAATGTCCTGGAATCAGAGCACAAGCAGCATCTCATCTGAGAAAACACATAAGGATTTCTTTCCCTGCTCCATGTCCTGCCAAAGAAAGAACAAAGGAATTCCTCAGAAATCCAGGCTGGATCATCAATCCCTCTCAGAAAGGTCCAAAAATATGAGAACAGAGACTTGGGATCTGGCTGTTAGCAATCAGGTCTCTAAGACATAGTACATTTTGAAAAATGGTAATTTGTGCTCTTTATGATTCACTTCACAAAGAATTCCACTCTTGAACTGGGAAACAGGCAAAGTAATTCACCCAAGTAATTACCAAATTACAAATCACCAAAGTAATTTGCAGAGACAAAGTTACTCACCCAAGGATGCAAGAGGCTTAAAATACTACTGTAGCTGAACTTCCTGTATGACACACTCCATGACACACTACTGTATTGCTACCTAATAACTAACTAATAAAAATTTTAAATTTCCAAATACTAGAGGGGGGATTTTGAAGGATGGAGTAAGATGGAGTAAAGGTCGAAGCATCTCCATGAAGCACATTAAGCTTGGTGATATCCACAAGCAACAAGGAAAAATCTCCAAGTGAGAGTTTCTCCTTGAAGCAGCAGGGAGATGAAGACATGGATGTGGGTGTGTGCAGGCACACACAGAGCAGGGGCAGGGGGACAGAAAGGCTGCTCTGCCAAAGCTCACAAGCTTGAACATTGCAGCTTCACAGGCCAGTTGAGCCCATGAAGAGCCATTACTGCAAACAGAAGAGAGTTTTGAGTTTCCATCTGCCAGCCTGGGCACAGGGAGATCACATTACATGAAGCGTTGGGGGGAAGGGAGAGAAAATATGAATCATTCTCAATCCAGTAAGAGGAGCGAGAACTGTGCAGCTGCTGCAGTGCAAGCAAGTCCTACCAGCACTAGCTATTGCTTTGGGTCAAGAGATCATACCATTTCAGCCTGCTTCCTGACTGCTGCTCCATCCCAGCTGCTTTCCTCTTGCTTTAGTGCCTGCCTGCAGGAACAGCTACCTTTCTGGAAAAAATCCAAACACAAGGAGGAGAGTTACATGTGCCTGAGGGAAGTGACATGACATGGCTGGTCATTGCTTAGTCTAGAAGCATTTGAGCTTTTGAGCATTTGAGCAGAGTCAATTTGAGCTACTGACAAAACAATTGATAAATACACACGTACACACTATGCAGGGGAAGGATTTACTCATATGGGACAGCCAGATGCTCAGGCACCTGAGGTACCTGGAATCTGCATCTTAGGGAAGCTGGCAGCTCTTACATCTCAATCAGGCATGATCAGGCACTTGCAGTGCCTGAGATCTGACAAGTTTTCCTCCTTCCAGGAAGTGCTGCTGTAGCACTCGTGCTGGCAGGGACCAAAACAGCCCTCCTCTATTCCATCCCATATCCAGCCTGGGTATTCCAGTTTTTTCCTGCTTCCCAAATGACAGTGTCCCATATCAGACAGCCAAAGCAATGCCACTACCACAGGCTGGTCAATCTTCTTATGCAAATGAAATCAGGGTAATTGGGACAGTTACAATGAGTCCCTGACAATGTTTGCCTTTGTGCACATCACTGGCAAATACAGACAGAGCTGCTTTCTAAGGATGGGGTGAGGGGAGACCTGCAGCCAGGGACAGCAGCTCAGCTTCTCACGGGATGATGAAGAAGCAAGTGCTGTTTAAACACAAGAATGCTTCCAAAAATGTCGACCTGATAGCAAGGAAAGAGGCAGATGCTGCAAATAAAAGTCACTTGCTGCAAGTCTCAGAAATACTCAGGGAAGCATAGCCACTGTGGCAGGTCCATGGAGCTGTCCCTCTGCATTCTAGCCCTCATTCCACAGACAGAACACTTCCAGAACATTCATCCCACTAAGGATCTCAGCCCACAAGAGTCAGAGCTCCCACCAGAGCCACAACTGGACATGGCACCCCAGCCAGAGCAATTGCTGACAATCTCCAGGCTGCAAGAGCACAGTGGCTGGTCAGGCTCAGTCATCCCTGCAGTGACAGCTTTGCCTCAGCCCCATGAATCTCATAATATAAGATCTACTTTTGTTGTAGCCCTCCAGGGCCCATTGCAGCAGCAGTGGAAGAAACCTAAACAAAAAGCAATGGCCCCCTGAAATCCTGTCATGCAAACAAGACTCTTCCCACCCATTGCCAAAAGGCCTGAATGGAAAGGGACTGAACACCCCCCACCCACCCCTGCCTGGTGGTCTTTTTGTCTCATGACCTTCCCCACACAAACACAACCCCACAACAATCAGACAGGCAACATAATGCGCCTGTTCTGGCTTTCCCAGCCCTTCAAGGCAAGCTGGGGAGGGAAGGGGGGAGAGCTGGGGAGAGCTGAAAGGAGCTGGGGATGAAGAACAGATAGGATGGGAAAAGAAATACCAAGGAGTTTTTATTTCTACTTGTACAGTCCCATGAACCGGGATAAAAATAGTTTTAATGAAAGAAACAAAAGAAATATAATCTCAAATGGCTTAGAAGGGAAATGGAAATACCAGCCAGTGAAATTTTCATACAAAAATAAATAAATAAATCCAACAATGCTTCTAAATACTGTGAACATCTTTTGACATCCCCTTCAAAAAGCCAACAAAATTGAGCCCTTTGGTGCAAACTTTGCGGGTTTTACTTGGCTATCTTTGAGATTTAGAGTCTGAGATGAATTAGATACAAAGGTTTCCCTCTAGACTGCGAGAAAACTTTTTTGCAACTGCTGTAACTGTAGAAACCCTCCCTGGTGTGATAGCTTCAAAGCACAGAAAGTTTCTGCCAGTCTGTCCTGAATATGGAAAAAGAGAGTCATCACCTGTGCTACAGACAGCCAGCAGCAGTTGCGCCTGCAGGCCCCAGGCTGCCCTTGCAAGGTAACAGATACCTTTTGGTTACTGGAGGACACGTTATCACCTTTGGGAAAGAGCAACAAGGGTTTCCAAGGGCTTCCCAGGAGCAGACCAGGAGACCAACCAGGTAAGGGGAAACTCCTAACCTTCTGAAATGCCATGGGATACTCCCATACTCCCTGCACAGACACAGGAAAAAATACAGATTCCATGGGAAAGCAAACCTGATAAAAGAAAATTAAATATAATATCTCAGAACCTGCATTCAGTGAGTTTAGCAGGGCCCTCAGCTATGCTTCAGGGCACTGGAAACGCATACCAAGTACCTTTACAGGGCAAGGAGGTTGCACTTTTGACAAAAGCTGAGATCTGTGGCCCATGAAATCCTGGCAGCTGAAGCAGTAGCAGAAAGCAAAACCACGGGAAAGCACTTGTGTGATTTACAGACACATTAACCACCTGGGGAGCATGACATGGTAAGAAATGACATCTCAACTCCCCCTGCCAGCACTCTACTACTCTGTTAGAATTATCACTGCCTAGATTAAAGCCCTGTGACCACACCGTGGTCCACACCCGACCAGATGTGAAATCACCTGCATGGGATGGAGCAGCTGATGTAAGCAGACAGAAAGTCTCCTCGAAGGCCATGTGCAGCAGCTGGGTTCAAAAGGCCCCTCCCAAACCCACAGCAGACCACATCTGGCCCAATGAACTGGTCAGAGGTCATGGAGCTGACACTGACACTTGCCCACATCCAGATATGAACAGGAGTAACTGGAAGAGCAGCAGCACCAAGCTTGCACACAGCAAACTTCCCACAGCAAGGATACTGTCTCCAGCCAATCCACTCCAGCCTCAATTCTCCATGGAAAGATCCCATCAGCACTGTGCTAAGAGACAGTCTCTCAGGCAGGACATTAACAATTAATGATAGCGAAGATGACGGAGGAAGGGGCAGATGGAGAACAGATATAACCAGGCTCTGCTCATCACACTGACTCAGAGGAGCTGGACAGGAGATACAGACAGGATTTTTAGTTTTGGTTACCCTCAGTAAAGCATTACACATCAGAATGCTTGGGCCAACTAGAAAGCCCGTGGCCATCACCCTCTACTCTCAGTATTTCTATGCTAGAAAATCTCACTGCATAGAAAAATGTTAATTGTAGCAAGTAAGGAAGTACAACTTGGTTGCTTAGCTGAGATTAATTCCTGTCCGATTTTATTGCATGAAAAAATATATATTACACATTAGTCTTTATTATGTCAGTTAAAATTATATGGCCATTTTAATTGACCAGTATTGCTTGCTCCAGTTCTCAACTCTACAGAGTTTGGAGGCAGCTAAAGTAAAAATTGTTTCAAAAACTGCCACCTGGTGTCACCAGAAGAAGCAGATCCTGGTGAGTGGTTTCTCAGTTCACTCTTCCCAGGCCTTGTGGTCCTGGTCTCAGACAAGCTGAAGTGAGAATCCCTCCTACACTAAGGAACATTCTAGATAACTTTGATCTGTGGTGGGGGGCTGATGGGGAAGGTGAAAAATTTCTTGAGGTTATTTTCAGCCCTCCACATTTCCCTGTTCCTTCCCCCTTGAGCCCCATGAGCTGTGTGCAGGGCTGTGAGCTTAGGCAGCACAAGCAACAGCAGCCAGAGCTCAGGGGCACCAGAGCTCGGTGGCAGAGAGCTGATGGTTACAGTGACCTGTCCACAGTGCAATGCTGCCTTCTGCAGCCCCGAGGAGTCACTGGGACCCAAAGCTGTCAAATACCTTCAGCTGCCACTGAATTCATGGACTTGAGAAAAGACTCAAGACAATCTTATTTGGGAGACCAAGCCTCCAGAAGAAAAGCAGCTGAGGTTTGCCTACACACTCGCTGACATCCTTCAAGGAAACACAGCAGGTTTCTTACAAGTTGAAAGATGTGTTTATACTAACCCAGAGCAGGCTGCAGAACCCTGCAAACACAACTAGCCAGCTTCAGAGCCAAGACATCATAACCATGCATCCCTGCTTGCCTCTGTTTTTTTCAAATGCCACAATGAGAGAAAGAAATGCCATGGATGTGTGCCACCCACAGTCTCAGCCTCTCCACACTGGTACTTCACCCTGGTTCTATTCCTACTGCCCACACAGCAAATCTGGCTTTTTCAACAGCCTTCTCAGAAGCACAGCAAACCACGGTCATTTCCTCAGGCTGCAAAACTGACACACTGTTCAGTCTAACCCTGGCACACATCCCTGGAGAACAGACCAGGCAGAGGTGGATACAGGACCCACAGAGCAGCACATTATGACAGCAGTGCTAGACTTTCCACAGCCAAACTCTTCCGTGCTGAAATCACCAGTACTTGGAGGTACCTGGAGGGGTGGTGGCCAAGGAAGACACAAGTAAAAGGTTTTTTGCCTGACATGAAAGATGTTGGCTGGTAGCAAGGCTTGGATCTAGCACTTCACCTCAGAAAATTTTAAAATAAATCATAAAAGCTTCAGGAGAAGGGATCATTTGAGCCTGTATATTCCTTTCACCTTGGTACAACTTTGTGGTGCAAATCACAATATTCTCCCTGCATATTTGCTATTGTCCCTTCAGCCCAGGCTTGTTGAAATAATGAAAAGCTGAAGTATTTGTCTCACAGTGATAAAGAGAAAAGCAAAAAGCACCAATGTTTTCAGAGTGTAGCTTTGCAATATCTGAGGGATCATCACCATTTCATGTGTTTGTAAAACGCAATTTATCACACAAATGCTCTGCCATGGAAGGGGCGCACAGCTTCCTTTAATGAAACCCTAAGCAAAAGAAATTAAATATTTCAATGTCTGCATACTAAAAGAAACATTGTAAAATTAAAATCAGTGGAAATCCTTACCCTTCTGAAACCAGTAATGAAATTAGTGTGGGGCCCAAAGGAAGCAAGCGAGGCCCCTTCCTAGAGGCCAGGATTTAATTTTGTGTTTAAAACCCCACAGTGGCAGATCTGTACTTATTTTAATGACCCACCAAATCTTTCTAGTCCTCTGTATCCCTCAATGAAAGCCTAATAATGAAAAATTATCTACTAAAACTTGGCTTTTCCTGAAAAATAGTATCTGAGCAGATCTCCAAAGACAGCTATTTCTGTGGACATCATGAATTTGACTGCAGTGTTTTGTTTTCAGATATCATTGCATTTCCCACTTTCACAGCTTCCTTAGAATAATATTTGATACTGAAAAAGTTGAAGTGATACTCACAGACAACAGAACAGCCAGCCCTCAGAAACCACGGGGCCTCTCAATTTGTATTGCTTTTTGTAACAAATACAGCCAGAGCCACAGAATTCCAAGTAAGAGATCCTCAGGAGACTTAAAAATTCAAGCAAACCATTGCCATGCAACATTAAATGCATTCATTTTCTGAGCATCAAATTCCACCTGTTAACAGATCAGTCATCGTCTGCAGCTACCAATTTACATATCCAGTCTGTGAGCTGCTGAGGGGCCAGTGGACATTAAATACATGAATGCATTAAATCTGGAAAAGAAAAACTCATGTCCATTATAACTCAACTTAATGATCATGTTTTCTTTAGGAGCAGCAGCAGAGCCCATGCCTGACAACCACACACCCTGCAAGGGCACCCCAGGTGCCAAAAAGCACTGAACTCTGCTGTGAGACTGTAACTGTGCTGCACACAGTGCTCACAAATTAATTACATTCAAGCCCTGTACAAAGGAAATTCCTTGGAGCTACCTTCTTACCAAGTCACTAAACCCCTTGCTCTCGTACATGGACTAGATTCAAAGGCCTGAGCCTCACTGTGGAAGATAGTTTAGCTGAACATACATTAAAACCCTGGAACATTTTGTCAGGCTTTTGCCAAGCCAGGCAGTATTACCAGCTTTAATGTAACAGCACTTTTGATCTTGTAACAGCCAGCCTGTTGCTGGTACATCTATTATTCCTCCTGGAACAGAATTTTGGCCTGATATCTCACCTACAATTCACTCTTTGTACACAGCTGTCGAGAAACAGATGTAAGAGAGAGCTTCTCAGCAGCCTGTACCCCCTCCATTACCTCTCCAGTGCCCAGTCCAGCACCAATTACAGCTATGGCAAGGAAAGAGCCTTCTATTTTAAGCTTCTTGAGAAGGAAATTGGGTGCTGCAGGCTGACGAATGGACATAGGGGAAAGACTCCTCTAAACTGGTTCTTTTTTGGAGAACCAGTTTAGAGGCACCACACAGGCAGACAACACCTTGAGGAATTAGGGGCAATCCCATAATCAAATAGATTAAGTTCCTTTTTTTGGTATTTTTTTAGGATTATTTAGGATCCTTTTTAGGATTTGTACCCCATCGTAACAGAATATGATCAATGATCTCCTTATTCCATTTTCCCACCTATGAAACTAAATAAACTGATACCAGAGAACAAGCTTTGAAGTCCTGGAAGAGGAAGGGCTATTGCAGTGCTGAATAAGGCCAATTCCCTACAACCCTTAGCCACTGTGGTGATAGATGCAAAAACCCTGAGGTGCAGAAGAATCAGGCTCTGAAGGAAACTAAAAAGCTCAGACAAAAGATGAAAGAAACTGAACATGGAAAGTTAATGCTGTTTTGAACATTTACTGAGCAGAAATCCTTCCCAAAACTGACAGAACTGCAGTTACCAGTCAGGGACTCTGGGTTCAGGCTGTTAGGTAAAGCCCACACCTCCCAAGAGATCTGACTGCAGGGCTTACTCAAAGCCATCTCACAAGCATCAGCTACAGCTGTATTTTAGAAAGGAAGAGCCAAGCTGTTAGTTGAGTAGTGGGGAAGAAGCAAACACTGCTTGATTATTCACAGGTCCTGCTACTCGAACTTGTTGCTCCCATCAGATGGCACAGAGATAAGTACCTGTGTAAGAAAAAGTCAGGAACAAGAGCAAAACCACCCCCCTGCAGCTAATCCAATTAAGACACGGGATAAAGTTGTAGAGGTTAATCAGATCTGAGCCACTGGGTCTCTCTCTGCTGCTGTTTAGTGACATATCTGGTGAGCAACACCAGCAAGAGGATGGCCAGGCAGAAACACCAATGACCCGACCAGCCCTGGGAGACAACTGCTGCTCCTCCCTTTTCTGCTCTACCAGGCAGAAAAGAGAGGAGCACATTGCAGGGCAGCCCCGTGGGAGAGCTGCTGGGCTCAGAGTTTGGCTGTCCCCCTAAGCCTTATCAGGTGTAGAATGCTGTGACTGATGGGCTGTGTTAGACACCCCTTACAGCAAAGACCAGGGCTGTGCCTACCACATGCTGCCAGGTGGAAACCAGGGTGCAAATTTACTCAGCAAGGAAAAGTTCTGACCATATTCCTGCAGGGAACTCTACTTACCTTGTGTTTCATTAGCTGTAACTCTGTGTTTTACAGGTGAGGGCTGTCCCAGCTCGAGGGGCACCAGCACAAAGACCACCTGGACTGTCACAAACAGCCCCTTCAGCACTGGGAGCCAGAAACAAAAGCTGGGCTTTGCACTGAAGCAGCTCCATCGGTGTCGGTTCAGTGCTTACATGGGTAAAACTGGGCACTCTGCTTTTCCCCAACTCAAGCCTTCCTGTACAGTCAGATCTGCTCTGCCTCTCTCCCTCTCTGTAGAGCAGAAAGAAGCCACCGGCCTCAGCCCTTATTGCTGAGACCAGCATCTGTACCCTGGTAACAGCTTAAGATCCCATCACCACACCCCTGGGTACAGGACACTCAGCATGGAAGGAGGGACCTGCTCTGCAGAGTGACCTCCCCTTTGACCCATCAGACAGGACTCAGGTGCACAGGGGCATATTCAGTGGGGAAAGGAGGAAACTTTCTATATCCATTTCTTCTGGGCAGGGACTGTATTTGGACCAGAAAATCATCTTCTCTCCTGGACAATACATGCCAGCCTTTCAGGAGGACAGATGGAGCAGGCACTCCAGTGGAAAGACAGAACAGTAGTGACAGCAAGAAGATGATGAAATGTTTGTAAGCACTGTTCTGACAATGATGCCAATTTCTCTGGTTGCCAAAAATATTGTTTCAAGCAAATGATTCCCAATCTGGTGACTGTCATCTTCCCCTCTAGAAGGGAACTGGGTATTTTGATACCACTCTACCACACAAGACTTTTGTCTGTCTCCTCTGATAAACTGTTCCTCCTTCTTGGTAAATTCTTTAATATGAGAACAGTGACTGCCACTGCTTTTCAGTTTCTCAAAGGAACTAAAATCTGTAACCCACAAAATGAGAAATTCTGGCCTTCCTGAAGGAAGTTTTATCCTTCCTATTTAGGTGTGAAGCTTTATAGCAATAATCCATGAAACTTGTCAGGAGTAAAACTACATTTTCATACTCTGGACTCAAAACACAGAACATTTCAGATTAAAAATAGCTCCCTTTTTCACTGTCTGCCAGATCTGGGAGGGAAGTGAAAATCCACGGGGACTTGATTTGATGCGTGAAAAACAGAATTCTATAGGAGTAAGTATGCACACACATTTATTTTAGGTTAGTTAACAATACCTCTGCAATAATACTTAGCTTTGTGGAGAAAACTAAAGCTGGGATAGACCCATGCTGGCTGGTGCTCCAGTACGGAGTATCATGACAACTTGAGCACATTTGTCAGAAAAAGAATAAATAATTTTAAAAATCTTGTCACATCACTGTTTTCCTGCTTTTAAGATGATTTCTCTTTCAAATTCCAAATATCTCCTCCCATATCAGCAATCATGACAAGTATCTTGGCTAAACTGATAGATCCTAGGAAAGGACAACAGGAATCAGCAGCTTTGAGTCTAACAACACAGAGTTAAACATCCAGTATTAGGGGCTACTGAGTAATGCAGGAGTGAGGGGATGGCAGGAGTTTTACCTTAGTAATTTGATAAGAGAGAAGAACAGCCAGTCATTCCCTCCCTCTGAACCGGTGTCGGATGACAGAGGCTGGATCGTCTATACAATGTTGGTAAGTGCCTTGCCACTGGCGAGAAACACAACACCAGGGCACTCGGAAACATCTCTGCTCTGATGTCAACATCACAGCTGGCACACACAGAGCATCCCCACCACAGCAGACAGGTCCTGAGCCGGGCTGACTCTTGGTCTGCTAACATCAGAAAAACTCCTTGGTGTTCCCACTGAGAAAGAGCTCATTCACCTACATGTGACAAGCAGAGAATGACCTCAGAAAGACTACAGTACTCACATTGCAGACAGCATCTTTCCTTGAATGAACTGCAGCAGCTCAATGTAATTCAGGCTGATTTAGACTACAAGAAACCATCCAATGCAGCTTTGTGTCAAACCTCCACCCACACATCCACTACATAATTAATAAGGATGAAGGAGAACATTATCCCAAGCTGGTATTCAGAGCCTCTGTGATTGGTAAAGCTTGTTATACTCTATTAGCTTTGGAAGTCAGCAAAAGGAACACACTTCACACATTGCACTACATGCTTGGTCATTAAACACAGGTTTATAAACCCATAAACTCACTGTTGCTTGCAAGTGTGGAGTATTTTTGCATGATCTTGTTTGTTTTACAGTAGACACAAAAGTTAATTAGTTTTCACAGTTTTATTACTCCACATGGTCAAATAACAGTTTGGAGCTCCCAGTCAGCTGGAACTACATAAGGCCCAGAAAATTCTTACTGTGCTTTTCAGGTCTGTTCACTGAGGTCATAAATCAGCAGCTGGCAAATGACTTTCTGGCTCTTCTTGGTCACCAGTACCAACATTAAAAGATCCCATAAATCAATGCAACAATGGCAGCTCTCAGCTCATGGAGCACAGGGAGAATAAAGATGTTAAACACTGTTTCAGATACATTAAACCAATTCTCTGGGAGGAATTTTGTCTATCACTGCCCTGGGACAAGCCATCCTGAGCACTGCTCTTGTTGAAGGGGACTTTGGTTCATTAAGCCTTAGAGGAGACAACATCAGAATATTTAACATGTCAAAGACACATCCTGCACACAACACATATGCACAGGACCTGCCCAAACAGTTCACAGGGCTGGCAAGTCCAAGTGTGATAAAGCAAATTTACACCTTAATAAAAATTCTTCAGACTTTATTTAGGTTAGAAGGAAGTTATTCTTCCAGCCATGGTCTCCAGGCACAGCTCAGAGACCAAGGACCAAGAGCAAACATCAGCAGGACCATCTCCGATGCTCTCCACAGCAGTTTCCCCCAAAAGGGCTGCCTATATGCACAAATACATGCAAAAAGAAACATTTCCCCAAAACCTAAATACTATTGTCAGAGGACATACAAAGGAAAAATGTTTGTGTCCTCCCTGTTGACTCCTCTCTCTCTGACAGACAGAAATCCAGTGATAGCAGGACTGTGCAAAAGCAACTCCTCTATCAGCAGCCAAGAGGGAGTAGATGAGGGAAGAGGCAGCACTTCAAACAGAAGAAGGAACCACAATAAACACTTTGATTTTCTTCCCTAGGGCAAAAGACAAGGCTAACAACCAACATCATTCCATGGAGGCCACTGCCTGCAGTGACAAAAGATGCTCAAATTCTAATCCCCATTATTTCTCAGTGTGAGGGTAAACAGGAGAGGAGTGGCAGGAAGACAAGCATCTGGCTCTATCTTAGAGCCAATGGGCAGATCTAAAAACCGACTTTGCTCTCTAAATTCTTTAGGGCACACCCCATTCTGATACCAACCCCTGCAAAACACACAGTTTATGTCAGACACATAAACAATCCAGGACAATCGGCACACTTGTTTTCAAATGCTTTGCTAAACCAAGTCAGAGCATTCAGGATCAGGTCCTCCAATAGTTTATGTGACACTTTTGGTTTTTCACATTCTATATTATTGATTCTTTCTCTGCCAAGAGGCAAACAAGGCTACATCTCACCGGCTGCAGGCTGCCAGCAACAAACACTTCCACTACCATTGTACATCACAAATAAGTATGCTACACAAACCAGGGACTCCATCATCACTGGTACCTATTTGTGGAGGATCACTGAAGCAGAGATGTTTCCTCAGGGAACACTGCCCTGAAGAAGTGCATCAGACCAGAGGTTTGATGATAGTCACAAACAGCTCTGCCTTCAGCTGTCTCATTCATCTTTCCCTCATGCAATCCAGGAGACTCCAGAGCATTTGCTATTTACAAAGTATGTCAAGTATCAAACATGAAAAATAGTTCCTAGGGATAAGATCGATCTTGCTCACGAAACATCAGTTTCATACATCGTTAGTCTTCTCACCAACAACACCAGGTCAATGCAGATAGCTGCTCCTAAGCAACAGGAACGGACGCTAAGAACACATAAATTCTCTGTGTCTTGCTAGCGTGGAGTTTTACTTTTAAAGTTGAAAGAATTCAAGGTCCAAGTGAGGCTCAGAGGGATCACAAACATTCAGGACTTTCACTACACTTTTCACCAGGAAACATTGCCTCTACTGAATAGAATATTGCCTTTGTCACCTTGAGCAGCCAAACTGGGGTTGATGCCACACTCAGGAGACTGGGAGAGGGAAAGAAGTGCTACAGCTTGAACAGACAAACACAACAACGTTTGAATCACACAAAAATCCAGGGCATTCAGTGATCAGCTTTCCTCAGGAGCCTCTATGTATAATGGTGCAGGAAAACAGCCCATCAGCTGAATCCCATCAACTTTGTCTCATGGTCTGTTGGTACTTAACTGATTTCAGACCAACATATAGTACAACACCTAGTGAGGAGGCAGAAAGAGATCACAGCTTCCTTGGCTGCTGTCAAACTCAAACACTCCCACTGCTGCATTTAATTTGCAAATGTGCCCCAGTACTTTTGCAATGACTGCAAATACCAGAAAGCAATAGGAAAATCATACTTCCTACTGTAGAGGAGAAATATTTGTTTTCCAGGTCTGGTAGAGAGTAACTTTAAAAGTCCTGTAAATGTTACAGATGTAAGCAATAATGGTGTAGAAAAGCACCTCCAAACTGTTTCCACTCGCTTAGCAGCTGGCTTGTTCCTCTGGAGACGAGATGATCTCTTCTCCTTCTCTGTCATGACAGCACACAGCCACAGAGTACAATGCACCAGCTGATTTGCAAAACAGCATCAATCCACTCTGTGTTTATGGCTTTTTCTCCCCTTTCTTTCTAAACATGCAGGCTTAAATGTTTTTTTGCTTCAGTGATTTTCTATGTGCAAGACAGGATTTGAGAACAATGCACTAGCAAGGATCTATGTGCCTAAATCCCATCTCGCACATTTAGCTGAAATGGCAGAGTGGAGATTCCAAAGCCCCACACTGCAGCTGGGATCAGGAAGCAGCAGAGACACATGGCTCTGGACAGAGCTCAACATCCCGCTTGGACACTTCACTCCAAAGTGCAGGTTCCTAGGCTCAGATGTGGAAGGTACACAAATGTGTAATGAGTAGGAAGCCTCCTGAGACTTTTTACAAATCTAGAGGCATCAAGCTGCCAGTATCTCATGAGCTGTGTAAGACTGACTCACCCTCCATGTGTTTTTGGGTGTGCTTGTTATGACTCCTTTAAACATTTCAGGAGATGCCTGCTTTTACTGGCACAAGCTTAAGAGTGCTGTGTTTTCTATGCTGCCAATATCTGGTTCATACTGATGGCTTGTACTCCCAACTTTTTGCACTAGTCAAAGTCAACAGTCCGTGTACAGGCTGGTGGGATTGGAGAGAGGAGTGTCCAGATAGCCAGGGAAGGGAGAAATGGGGTAGCTGATTACAAACCTTTCACACTGTAGGGAAGGTGTAAATACAATCTCAGAGATCCACATTCAGTGTAAGGGCTGGTTGGTGCACCACGTACAGAGGTATTAGAAGATTAAGGAAGAACCTGGGACATTTTTGCTGTTCATCTTGCAAGGGATGGGAAGATCATTAATGACCTCCATGTGGCTTTTTCATGCTGAGCCATCAATCCAGGGTATTGTGGCTAAAAGCCAAATCTGGGTATAAGCCTTGAAGTGCTGGGAGATTGCCATCCACTGTAACAACACTGGAGATAGACACAGGCTAACCCAGGCACGGTAAAAGACATTATTCTGCATAGGGAATAGTCTCTTGGACATATATTTGCTGCTCAATGCCTAAGTTTCCCTCCTTGGCTGAGGGAAGGATAAATTCCCCTCCCCTTTCCCAGGCTGTATTCAAAAAAGCCTTTGGCTGAAGGCAGTAAGGAATTGATAATCCAGAGGACATCAGCAAACCAATCTCCTTCAGCAAAAACAGATCCTCTCCTACCAGCACCTTCTTCCCTTCAAGGCTATCCACAGGGCAATGAATTTGAAGGGATTATTTTTTTTTTCCCAATGCCATAACCCAAAGTGGAGGAGTCAAAGGGTTAATGCTGCATGACAAAGGTCAGCCCAGTTTGGGGAGAGAGGAGAAAGGGAAGCATTGTGGCCACAGACAGCAGCTCGCTGTGACCACAACACCACTTGAGAAATGTAAAATGATGGTGTTGCTCAGAGAAAAGGCCTGAGAGCCCAGCCTAAATCCCAGGGCTTTATCACTCACAAAAGCCCAGCCCCTTGAGTCATTAATCGTGTGCTCCATGGCTGGGTGCCTCAAAGAGCAGCAGATGACACATGCCCAGCTGCTCCTGCTGCCCCTCCTCAAGGTAGCGGGACAGAGGCAGGTGCACTCCCCGTGCCCTCTGCTCAAGACTAATCTGTTCTCCCTCCTTGTCCTCTGCCTTTCATCTCCTCCAGCAGCCCACGCTGACAACTGTAAATGAGATTAGGCTTCAAGGCGTGGGGCAGATGCAGAACCCCCTCTGTGCATTGCCAAGAGACCCTCGTAGATTTTAAAATATCTCTCCCTTTTACAATGCACAGCTTGGCGGAGGGGGAGAAGGCGACACATTTCTTGTCACACTCTCAGAAGCATCCGATATGGCAGACAAGGCAGATGCTGGTTTGAGGCCTGGATGCTAATCTGTTATTACCATGTACAGTCTTCCCACCAGCACCTCTGATTCCCCAGTCACGTCAGCAGATGAAGTAACAAGTTGATGACTACTTCCTAATTGCACCACAGCCTCCTATCTGCAGCACCACTCCAATTTAAATGCGGACAGATGTCCCAAAGAACACTAAAAAGGCAGCAGTAGTCCAAAATTCAGGCAAGGACTTGCAGATTACACACAATTTTGGGCTCAACCCCCCCTACCTATACTGCTGCTATCACTGTCATAATTTCCTATTCTTTACATTACAGTTTTTGCTCCACCTGTTCCCAGTAATCCAACAAACCAGCAGTGAGACACAAGTTGCTTTCTAGAGAAAGAGTTGAAATCTCAAGCCACAAACCACTGCCTAGAGCTCAGTGAAACCTGCCTGGAGAGGTCTTGCAGTCACAGCTAGCAGGGGTTTGCCAGTAACAATAGGCAGGGAAATTTTTCAGAGTGAAAGGTCATGTTTAGCTCAACAGTGCCCCAGTAAATAAACTGGAATTTCTTTTGCAGTGTGGGAACTAGCTCTGCCTGCCTGCGCCAAAGGCTACCCAGAGAAAAGGGACCGTTAACATAAAAGATCATTAAGTTCAAAATAATTCCCTTCCTCTGTTACCACCAGCCATGATAATAGCTGCCCCAGTTTTATGGATTGCTCTACAATTTCAGTTGTGCAGGAACCAGCCCTGGATTTAAGGCAGCTGCAAAGTCAGCATCTTTTAAAGCATATTTTAATGTTTTATGAGACCATGGCGGAGCAGGTTCAGCTGCACCCACTGCTGGTAGTGTCAGCAAATGAACTCTTCCTGGCAAGTGCATGTCTATCTCTACAGCCTTGTTTCTGAGCTCAAGTTTTCCATTAGCTGCCTACACAGACTGGGTAACTTGGCATCTCTCTGCATTCCCCATAAACTCTGTTCATCTGTTGCCATCACACCCACATACAAGTCTCAGGGAGGAATCTAGGATTTCTAAAGCAGCTGCAACAAAAACACAGCCTGGATTGACAAGCAATAGGATCAAGGTGTTGAGCTAGTGAAGAGGGTCTTTTTGGAGAGTTTTGTGTGAGTCTATTTAAGACAAGTTTGTTGTCATGACTACAAACCAGGGTATGGGTGAGAAGTTTGAACTCCATGATGAGGGCTGATAATGCTAATTCACCCTCAAAATCTCAGCAGCCACGGGGATGGGGAAACAGAGAAGATGATACAAGCTCTTGGCATCTAAAAAGGTAAAAGCCACCTTCAGAAAGGCAGGCTTGTCCCAAAAAAAACACTGTTGTCCTAGATAGCCCCTTTCAACCAGCCCAGCCACGGGCTGTATAACACCAATGAGCTGCAATCATTGCCAAAGCAGGGGCACTGGGGACACGGAGGCAAAGAACTGCACCCGAGGCCTAGAGAGGACATAGAAAAGCAGGAACTTCCCCTCAGGACACTCATCTGCAGACTCACTCTCCAACCATCAGGCAATTTGACTTCAGCAAGGACTGGGAGATGTTCTCATGTCTGAGTGCAAGGCAATTAACGGATCTTATTAGCACAGAGAAGCATGAAACTGTCAGCAGCTACTCCTGGGATTGTTGCATTTTCAACCTTACCAGAAGATTAACAAAAAAATGGGGCTTTGGCCACTGAAGAACAAATTAAGAAAACCCCAAGTGATTGCAGAGGGATGGAGAGAGCTTGCTCTGCTCAGAGCTCAGATTCTTCACAGAGACAGCACAGAGCACACAGCAATGGTGAAGGCTCTGTAGAAAGCAGCAGATGCAGAGCTAATGTGTGTGTGGGGGTGGAGGGTGTTTATGAGCACAATAAATAAATGTATGAATCCCTATAAAAGTTCCCATATAAAAGTGAGTTAGAGCTGCCCGAGGGCCATGGCCTTGTAATAAAAACCACATCTTGCAAGCACAGTATGCGGCAGCAGCTGAACTGTAACTGTCTGGCTGCAGCACTGAAGAGCTGTGAGTCTGCCTGTTCCCAAACTCCTGGGTGAAGTGCTGAGCCCACTAAATCCAGGAGGAATTTTGGTACTTGTTTCAGTGTAGTCAGGATTTTGTCCTGGCAGGGGCTTCTTTGAACCTCAAAGCATAGGAAGCAGTTCTGGGTCTAACTTTTTGTTGAATTTAAGTTCCTTTTCTTCTTAAATGAATCAATCTGCAAGTGGCTGAAAATCTTGGCTTGAGTCACTGACAGTTCCTGGTGTGATAGATTAGAGCTGGATCAAAACAAATAAAAAATTCCTCCAGAAAACATGGTCAGTCAGTCCTCTCTCCTAAAATAACCAAGCAAAAAGCACTGCTTTATGGCTGAGCAGCAATTTTTCCATCAAGAAGTTTTGAATTTTTAATTTAAGCTGGGGGGGGTGGGTTTGTCATAAAAAAACCAAACCCCTTAAATTTTGTATGTCCAAACAGAAACCTGGTGCTTTTTTTGTCAGTAAACTTAAATAAAAGTTTTAAAAATATCTCCTCAGAGAAAAAACAAACAAACAAGTGAGCATTAATAGTAATTTCTTTCCCCTCTGAAAGGTTGTGTGTTTGTGCACTGACCTCTTCTTCTCAGCTTTCTGGGATGATGGAGTATAACAGCAACAAGTCACTTGCAGACTACCAGCCTGTAAATTCCCAACCACTCTTTACATTTTCTCCAGAGCCTTCTCTTGCTCTCCTGGGAGGTGGTGAGAGCAGAGGTCCAGGTGTCTCAGCTGAGAGGGTGGCTCCCAGTCCCAGCCCATGTGTCACAAATGCAGGTGCACCTTGGGCTACCCATTTCCACTCTGAGTAGACACCCAGCCAGGTCCTGACGCCCAGGGAGAGCTGTAACTGTTCCCACTGCCAACACACAAGCTTTCTCTAGTTATTAATACTGTCCTCATGTTTCACATGGATGCAAATCAGAGCTAAACAAAGTGTTCCCCTCTCCTCCTAGCACACTGCTGCTGGGAATAGCAACCTTGTTCCATGACAAACAGCATCTTGCAATTCACTGCAGGACTAATTGCATTGCTTTGCTGGTATAATGCTTCAGAAAGACGTCAGCTTTGCCCACAGGCAACAAGGACATTATTGATTTATTCAGGACTTAAGTGTAGTTTGTCACAGGTTGCATTCTCTTTGATAATAAAGCCTTACAGACAAAGTTTAAAATTCAACTGCAGCTCTAATTGAAACATAGCTAATTATTGAAGTTTTGCCTTTACAGCCTGTTCCATTGTTACTGGGCTAATGTTCTGTACATCCAACAGTCAAACTCTCCCTTCCCTTAAAAAGAAAAAAAAAAAAAAGAAAGAAAAAAATCCCATCTACTATTCAAGTAAGTCCAATGGGAAATTACAGATTCCTCTCTTTGAGCCTGAGGTAGCTACCAGCCAACAGCCCCGTCCCACAAGGACTCAATGACTTCAAAGGATGCTTGTAGAATAAGACTCCAAATAAGGGCCAATGTTGGAGACAGGAGCATTTAAAGTGGCTGAAAAAAACATTCAGCCCAGACCACAAGCAATTTATTTTGCATCCACCTTTTCAGTGGCAGCATCCCCTATGAGCCCCAGTGAATTCAAACACACCACACCATTTAGGTGTGATCAACAATCATAATACCCAGCTCCCAACCGCCAGCTGACTGTACCACAGCCAACTTGCTGCAGTCCAGACACGTGGATTAGCAGTTGGTCACGGCTAACTGGGTATAAATGAGCTCTCATCAGAACAGGCAGCCCCAGTTAATAGCTGAATGATAACAGGACCCCCAGGGTACCAAGGACATCCTTTTGCAGGCTGCGCCACAGCTTTTGGCTTTGTAGTTCAGCCAGACACAGAGGCAAGATTATTGCCTCATAAAGCAGGGATGAAATCCCATCCGAACTTTATTGCCAGGATGATGCCAACGTCAGAGCAAGCTCCCTTACAGAAGGTGACATTTACATGCACGCACAACAGCGCAAAAGTTTGTGACATCAAGAGAGTGCTGCAGTTTAGAAGCAAATCAACCCTAGAAAAATTTCTCTGTTTATAGCTGCTACACATTGCAATCCAGCAGATGGAGAGGATACCACAAAGCAAACGTGTCAGTTAAAGCAGCTAAAAGCATAATTTACAAACTAGAACCCACAACCCAAAATCTCAGCAGCTATAACAGTTCAAAGCTGTTCAGAGCTGTGCTGACTTTGTCCAGTTACAGATCTGACCCAAGGCATTTATCTGACACAACCACAGTCTTTGGTATAGAAGCAGATTCTTTGCTTATCCTGTACAAGTTTAAAGCAGCAGGTCCTGCCCGGATGATGTAACCCTGCAGAAGTCAGTTTAGTAGCTGGGGAGTCATTTCAAAGAACACAGTGCTGGTTTTACAGGTCTTAGTCTGCTTGCCTGAAAGAGCAGAAGATCCTTTAATCCACAAACAGGGACAGCACAACTGGCAGCAGAGCACCTCCTGCAGCACCTTGGCTCAGCCCCTGTGCTGCCAGGGATGGGCTCACTCCTGTCCCTGCCTATTCCCAAGAGGAACTGAGAGAAAGGCCCAAAACAGCCGTGATAATTATGACTTGCACACCAGCATCCTGGGAACTGGGAGCATGCAGCATGTTACTCCTAGGCTGTATTTTAAATGCAGGGGAAAGCCAGTACAGAGGAAATTAACCAGAGGTTAGGCTATTTGCTCACAAGACAGAGAGAATATATCAGTTGTTCACATACCTGATCAAATAGGGCTTTCCAGTGCTGAGAGGCAGCATAAGGGAGGAAAAAGAATAAAAAGAAGGTATAAGAGCAATGACATTAAACATGCAGTAAACTGTGGAAGTACATTCTAACAGAGAAATAACCAAATGATTTAATGCCATTTCCAACATCCTTCTTCATCCCAGAATCACCTACCCTTCCGGAGGAGGAGGCAGGGGAATCTACCAAACACAGGGAGAACAGTTTTCATTTACAAATCCAAATTAGGATGAACTCAAAACATTCACATGTTATATCTGTTTTCTCCCACTTTCTCTATTGCAGGCAAGCAAGGAAAAAAAGGGTTTTTTACTCACAGAGATCAAGAAAGCTCTGTGTATATTGAGGGGAGGGATGAATTAGCAATGTTTGGCCAGATCACTTTCTGAGATCCTGTGGCCCAGCACTGACCCATCAATTGCTTTGCTGTGTTGTCAGAGCCCTGTCTACTGCCTGCTCCTGACTCTGGCTTTCTGCAGGCTTTTTGATAACCCATCAGTTCTCTGAACCTCACATGTCCACATCTGAAAAACAAGTAATTCCTCTTGTGCAAGGTGGGAGGGTGGAAGGCTGGAGAGAGCCCACTTGCAAGGATTTACCCCACATATTTTGTTATATCAGATCTGCCTTAAAAATGCTGCATAGGAGAAAGCTCCACTTCAATGTTCACAACCATGTGAACACTCCACAAGTCCTTGTCACTTGGAAACAGAAAAAATAAGCTGGAAACCTGCTCTGATTTATACTTTGGAGAGCAACTGATGTCAGCTCACCTCCCTGACCCAGACTTGCTGTCTCACTGTCCAATGAAACAGAAGAAATTCCTAATGAATTGTTTAAGGCTCTCATCTATCCTCGATTTAGGGGCCAGTTGAGAAGACAGCAACAGACAGTGGGGCAGCACTGGGGTAACCACTGGCTTAGGATCCCCAGAAACTTTTGCACATTTGCACATTTCCAGCTCCATTGTCTGAAGTGCTGTTCAGCACCACATCTGTTTTTGTGCCTCATTCACCTTCCCAGAAAAAAACAAATTGAGTAAAACAACAACTATCAGACTCTTAGAAGCTAATCTCCTCACAGTGTTATTAACAAAGCAGAAATCTGATGAGAGTCTTATCTAGTCCTGGAAGAACATTTCCTTTCACATGGTAGACAAATCTAAAGCAGAATTGAGTGGAGAGACAGTGGAGTATCAAGCCACTTTTTATTGTTAAGTTGCTGGCTTGCCTCCTCCCCATGTCTCTTTCCATTTATAAGTTCCCATTTATCATCATAAACCAGCCCAGCACTTTAAACTGAACACTTTGGGACTGCCTGAATCCCGGCTTTATGGAATGCCGCTCTGAGAGCTACAATGACATCACAGCTGAGCTGTTATACACCGTCAAGGCTGTGACAGCCAAACCTCCACTATGTTGTATTTTTGTGGTTAATAACACATAAAGAACTGACCTTGTGTCAGTTCCTGCTGGCCAAGCCAGAGAACTTCCATCAGGCTTTTAGATGTAATAGCAACAACACAAAATCAAGCCCCAGTTAGGTCTCAGGGGGCACAGAGTAGCACAGAGCAGTTGAAATTTTCAGAGATGATGCTCTCTAGCCTGCTTGTTTCAGCAGGAAATTTTGGCAGAGTAGAAGGAGGGCATTTACACCACTTCCTGCTTTTCTGACTTGTAGATGATACATGATACCTCAGGCTTCTGTCACATCATCTATTGCCAGGTCTCAACAGCTTCCCATAACCAGTGCAGCTGCTGGCTTTAGTTTTGTTGATTATAGAAAACAAGGTACCAGAGTCAAATAACAATGCAAGTAATGGCGAGACACTGTAAGCTGGATCTGATCCAAGCTATACTACCTCAAGGTCAAACAGCAAGGCAGCAGCAGAACTGGGATGAGAATCTAGATTTCATCAGGGACAGCTCCTGTCCCAGGAGCCCAATCCTGCCAGGCACTCAGCATTTCAGCATCTCCTGGGCCCCCTGGCAGGACTGAATTGCTAATGGCTGCATTTGCGTAGAGGCTGGAGCAACTCCAAGGGGCCCACGTGTATCACAACAGGAAATCTTTCTTGTAGGACCATCCAGACAAGCACAAAATTTGTCAGAGAAGAAAAGGTCACAGTCTGATGTAAGCAAGCACTGGGGTTTGGAAACCTGGACTGTAAAAGCTCCTGGAAAGCCACCCTTTCTAAGTCAAAGCTACACACGCCCCTGAGTCAGGCATTTCTTCTTAGGACTGTCTGGCAGTGTTGTAGCAGAGGTCAAACTGCATCACACGCTCCCTCCTGACTGCACTGAGCTCAGGAACATAGACTGGGGAATGCAGCTCTAGCAAGCAACTGCACTTCCTCTGCTACCCTCTGGGAGGAAAATTCAACAGCAAACGAATTCTAGGCGATTCAGAAGGAAAGGCTGGGGGGTGAAGAGCAGGCTCTGTCCCTAAGCATGCCTGGGCAGCTTCCTTCAGCACCATCAAAAAGGTAGAGAGGGCCAAGGGGATGCGCCACTGCTGGAGGTTCAGCTCCCAAGTGTCCCTTTTATAGTGGTACAATACCCGAGCCAGAGCCCGCTTCAGAAACACGTTTAGTATCTCTGCTTTATGTCTGACAGGCTGGAACAGACCCTGCACTTACTGCTGCAGACTGAGCAGACACTTTGCAGTCCTCATCCCAGCCGAGTTTGCTGGGAAGGAGAGCTGTGAGCAGTCCTGGGATGCACCAGGAATGCAGGATCTCTCACGTTCACTCCCTCCCAGACAGGTGCACGGCGAGCTCCTGCCTCCGGGTCCGGCAGATGCAGAACAACTGCCTCAGCTCTGCAGGCACTGCCGTTCAGCACGGCAGGAGCAGATCTGAAGTGCGCAGGACCCCTTCGCGTCCTTCTGGGCTGGGTGAGCAGAGAGCCGGTGCTAAGTTATCCCCCCCTCACGTGCCGCCAGAGCTCGGAGGGTGGAGAGAAGCCATCAGCCCTGTCGAGCCGAGGAGAAAACTTACTCGTCTGTTTGTTGATCGGGGGCTGGAAGAGGGAGCAGCTCCCGAAAGCAGGAGCGTTTCACATCTGTCACCCTCCGGGTGGCTGTGACTCTGGAGAAGCTCTCTGTCCCCTGGCAGCCCCTCGAGCCAAGGTGTCAGCCCCTCTCCTGGCTCCGGAGTCGCGTCCGTGCGCAGTCCGCTACCCCTGCCCGGCCATCCGTCACCCGCCGGCATCACCCCACCGGACGTGGGCACCCAGAGAACCGGGAGCCTGTCCGGGCCGCCGGAGCTTGGAGGGACGGGAGCTGCTGCCCCGGGGATGGAGCCAGCCCGGCGGCTGCTGGAGCCCGCAGACACCCAGCGGCGGGAGGCGCGTAGGGCGGCGGGAGGGCGGCGGGGACGGCGGCTTTCCCTCGTCCCGCAGGGTCACCGGCCCCGCTCCTGTGCCCATCTCGGGCTTCAGCTATGAATAGCTTGAGCCGATTATCCCGGCCCAGGGGAGAGGGGAGAAGATACCGCGCAAAGGAAACTTACATCCTCTGCGGCCATAGGTAGGACATCCTCGGAGTCCAGCACCTCGATTTCTTCCGCCTCCGAGCTGGCAGCCACAGCAGGGGAAGAGCTGGCGTGAGGCTCCGGCAGCCTGTCTCCCATGCTTGGAAACGGTCCCCTCCAGCCCCCGCCCCCCTTCTCCCCAGATCCTTAAAGAAATTAAACCTAGCTGCTGCTTGGCAAACTTTCAAGCGCAGCCGAGCCTGCCTTCATGACTCCCGCAGCCGGGAGGGGAGGAAATCCTCCATCCACTGAACATCCAATTAGCGCGGGCAGCGCCGGCGGGCGGCATCCCCGCGGCCGAGCTCCGGCCGGGGCAGTGACCCCTCCCCGCCTCCCGCCCCTGCGGCCGGGCGGTGCCCCCGGCCCGGGCACGGCCGGCGCCTCCCCCGAGCCATCGCCCGGGGACGGGGGTCCGCCCTTCCCGGCGCGGGGGGAGCCCCGGGGGCTCTCGGAGGCAGAGCCCGGAGCTGCGGCACGTCCGAGGATGCGGGCTGGGCAGCGGCGCGGGGAGCAGCGCCGGGTGGCCCCTTGCCCACGGCCGGCACCGCCTCCCACGGGGCGACCCGCGGAGGCTCGGCCGTGGCCGGCACCGGGAAGCCCCTGCGGCGGCCGCTTCCAGCCCTGCCCTCCTGCCCGCCGTGGGGACCAGACGTGCCGGTTCCTCGGGGCTTCTCTGCAGGCGACTTCTCTGTCCCAGAGTCTCACCGTGAGGGGCTGGTGTGGGGTTTACATCTTGTACTATAATTATTTGTCCCTATAGGTCAGGATGGGTGATTTAACCATCTGGAGCCTGGATTAGGAACTTGAGGAATGCCTTGAGTGCCGGCAAAAATCCAGCAGTTTTAGCTTCTTCCAATCAAGTACAGAAATAGCAGGCTGGCAAGGGGGAAGGGCGAGCAGAGCCAGGCTGATCCACATGGTGCCAGTACCTCTGCTTTCTGCTAAAAGCCAGACAGAGCACAGTCAGAGCAGAGTCCAGCACCACAGGCCATATTTTCTTGATGGAAAGATCCAGTACCAGATCAGACACACCTCAGTCAAGAGTACAGAACCAAGCTGGAAGTCCCTATTTTCTCTACAATCTGTTTAAAAATCAACCAACCATAAAAACAAAAAGCAAAAGTAAAACGAATCCAGCTGGAATACCTCTGGGAAAGGAGCAGGATCTTCCATCCTACAGTAGCAGAGCATAGCAGAGAGGTAAACCAGGACCCTTGGACCTGGACAGAACTTTTCTAGATCAGGATTCAGGCAGGAAAATGACAACAAAATAAAAGTTCTTCTGAGGTCTTCAGTGCAACTGATGAATAGGAGGGCTTCTGTCCCCTTAATGACGTAAGTGAAAAAGCAGCAGACCTTCTGCACGTTTAAAGGCAATTCCTTGAGCCATTTCTCACTGGTTTAGAGCCTGTCCAGCCTGCTCTCCTGAAGGATAAGAACAGGATACCAAATTCAGCCCTTCTGAGAAGCACCAACCCACTTCACTCATACAACACCACTCCTGCCAAAATATTCCAGGCACTAAACAGTGATTATACAAACAATCTCTTTTTGATTGAAAAACTAAACCTCATCAAAACTTCAAAACAGATGGATAAGCAAAAATATGCTATGCCAACAGAAAGAAACAGCAGTCATTTAAAGATGTCTGTAGGGAGGAGGGAAGCAAGTTTTTAGAGTAAAGAGAGAATAAATGAGCTGAATTTCAGGGGTAACAGGTTCCACTCAGTTGGGGACTGTATCATCTCTGATTCCAGATGCTAGTGGGAAAATGCCAACTGTGAAGTCTAACATGAATGCAATCAACAGGGAGAAGCCCCAGAACTCCTTACCTTAACACCAACTCCCACTAAATTGGGAAATTGCTGCAAAATTACATGTTCATTTTTCTCCTCTAAGGACTGTTTTTCACTAGTGGTAATGATTTTTTTTTTCAGGGAAATATCTCTGCACATTGCACATATGAGCTAGTGCTGTGCTATAATTGTCACAGAAAGGAAATTAACAGTATTCTAATGAGGAGTTTTGTTACAGACAAATTATCATCTTGCAAGTGTGTGAGAGTCTCTTAATTTAGAATGTCATTTCTCCCCACTGCATACCCTGGTGACGCTACCTTGGGAGACAGTAATTTCTACATAAACTGGGGGGTTTCTGGGCCACCCCAGAGCAGATGTAGATAGAAGGAAGGGCTTCAGAAGAAATGCAGACAGCAAAGATTTGAGATAATAAACCCCAACCCATTTTCACAGTCATATAGGAACATATATTCCAAATACTGCAAACAAAATGTAGATGTGCATCCTCCCTGCATTGAAAGTGGCTCAAAAGGTCAGCTCATGAATATGCAATAACCCCCCCTCAAAGTAGGGACCCAGCCAACATCTGCTAGCTAAGCCCTCTGGATCAAATCTAAAGAGTTTGTTCACCAGTCTTTTCTCCACCCAAAGTACCCCCAAAGGGCTTTTACAAAAATTCCCAATTCTGACAATTTGACTATGTGGAGAAACCTACCCAGCTTGATTTCCATATCAGAGCTCAGTCAGCTGGCCAGACCTGGGAGGCAACTTCTGAAGGAAAATGCAGCATTTTGGATCAAAACCCCAAAATGCTGCACACAAACACAACCTTAGGAGGAAATTAGATAGCACATACATAGCTGGAACTGGATCAGATTAACTGTCAGATTAACCTCTTCAGACTCATGAAAACAGCTGAAAACCTCTAAGGACCACAGATGGCTTGAGACAGGGTCTTAAACTCAAGTCCAAAAGGTAACAGTGGTGAAGGACTCTCTGAACATCATACTCGTGCTGGGACAACACAAGTTTACCTTTCAGAACCAATATGAATTAGACTATATATGCTACCATTTGGCTTCTCCCTGACTCAAGGGTACTTTCTCCCTCCTGAAGTGAAGGAATTGTGAGAAAAAATAAAGTCCAACGTCTTCTGTGATTTCTGACTTGTGTTGAAAGACCATCCTCCTGACCCTCTCTATTCCATATTGTACTTAGAACTTTCCAAGTCCAGAATTGAAAAGGCACTCCAGTCTTTCCACCTGCAGCCCTCTTCTGCCACAGTAACTGTCATTGGCTGCACTTGGTTTGAATTGTCTTTTTGGCTGTAGTTAGGAAAATAATTAAATCTGCCATTAACCCTTTTTGGGGCAGCTGTCTTAAAAGGGAGCTCTCCTACTAGGTCAGCTTTGTGGTATTTCAAGATGTGTCTGCTTGTTTTTACCTGTCACTTACTGGGATCACAGCACAGGTTCATTCCTAACAAAAGAATTGTTTGAAATGGAGACCAATTAGTAACTCAAGGTTAATTTCCAACATAAAACCAAGTCTTGCTTACTATTAATCCTGAACTGACAAGCTTTCAGACAAGAGGTCAAAGCTGAGGGGTGAAGGATGTGTCTCCAAGGAAGATGAATCAAGGTCTTTGTCCTCTCAGTGACTCTACACCATGGCTAGGCAATTCACTCATCAGACTGAGCAGGAAGAAATTGAGTCTGGTTGTGGAAAATACAATGAAAGAAGTTGTTAGAAAACTGACAGCACCAAAAGAAAGAAAACAAATCACTGCTGAGAGTAAGTGGACTAGGATGCTGCTCCTTCTTCCCAGCACTTAATTGCAGTAGATAACTTCTGGACATTCATTATATACTTCATGAGTAGAACTTCCCCTCACGATAACTCTAATCCTCACAGGATCTAGGAGGGCTTGGCCAGTGGCATCGAGGCTCCCTCAGAGAACACCGACGACCCGCCTGGATGAGGCCACAGCACAGCTGGATAGCAAGACTTGTATGCTATTGCCTAAGAAAATTCCTGTCCCCAAACCACGGTGGAAGGCCTGTTTTATATAAGCAGGCAGTGATCCCCTCCGTGCCTCACCTGCGCTGACCGCCTCGGGCCGTGAGGGAGGGCGGGCAGCGCCTCAGGGCAGGGGCGCTTCCCTCAGGGGGCGGCAGAACCCGCCGGGCTGACGGGGCCTTTCTAGGCGGGACCTCCCGCTCCCCCTGGGCCGGGCTGACGGGCACTTTCCATGCAGGATCTCCCGCTCCCCCTGGGCCGGGCTGACGGGCACTTTCCATGCAGGATCTCCCGCTCCCCCTGGGCCGGGCTGGGCTGACGGAGCCTTTCCATGCAGGATCTCCCGCTCCCCCCGGGCCGGGCCGGGCTGACGGGGCCGTTTCCCGCTCCCGCCAGTCCCGGGCTCAGCGCGGCCCCGTGAGCTCGGCGGCAGCGCCCCCTGGCGGCCGCTCCCAGGAGGGCCGGGGTCTCTCGGGGGATTCCCTCGGGAGCATCCCCGGACTCGGAGCTCACAGCTCCCCGGCAACTGCTGGACACTGCTGGAGCCTGTTCAATCAGCACGAAAATACTCACCAATTCACTGCCCACAGCATCCGAAACCCCACTGAACTATTTGGTCTTTTCTCCCAGTGTTTTACTCAACAGTAAATATAAAATTCATGGTTGACTATTTGCATCTTAGCTTTAAAGTATCATAGAAGGCACTTTGGTTTCTGATTTAAATCAGAAATAAACTTCTAATGGATGCATGAGAGAAACTACACTGCTGAGACATGTAACCTCCAACAAGTGAGGGCACCAGCAGCAACAATTCACATAAAGGATGAAGTTCTGTTAAACTCCACCTTTTGGGGCACAGAAAGGTAAAGAAAAGTAAGAAAAACACAGACACAGTACACAGTTATTTTATTGAAATACTTGAAAAGGCCAGCAATGGAAAAATAGGTTTGTCACGAGGAATTTAATGTTTGGTTTACTTGATCATTAAAAAAGCTGTGTCTATAGCTTTCTAGCCCATTACAGAATGCACTGTGATCCATGCAACTAATATACTACAGTAGAATAGGCACTGTGTACTATTGTAGTTTTCTCTTATACACAGCTTCCAATGAGTATGACTGACAGATGTGAGAAATTAAACTGCAACACTTTCCAAATTATAAGTTTATAACATACAAAATCTGCTCGTCTTGATTCATGTGGACTGTAAAACACAACATAGTGAAAAATGAAAAACACAGGTTACATACAGTGTATGAAGTTGACCTGTCAGTTTTCAAAGTTTACTTTTTTTTTTCCTTTTAAAAGGAAAACCAGACTCTAAATATGTCACTGGTCATGTAAAATACAAAATCATAGGCCAGGACAGCAAAGGTAACTCATTCCTGAAATACATGATTAGAGGGGCAAATTTGTTCGTCAGTTAAAAAAATGAATGAAAATCACAAATTCTGCCTGGTATAGCTTATAGTCCAAAAAGATGAAGTCACTTCAGATGAAAGTGAAATAAATAAGCAAACCTTGAGGAAATATGATCCTTGAGTTGAGTCTACTCTACTGAAAATGAATTTCACCTATACACTAGAATGTCACCATAGTGAACATCTAAGAACGGTATTTTGAATAGGTTTTTGGGAAGCAATGTCTTACTTGCTTTAATATGTACAAGTTATTTACAACAAATTCCCTTTTGGCCTCACAAGTTAAGCCATTTTAGCTGGCAGTTAAGATGCAATTCCTTTTTTTCCACACATTACACAATACTGTAGTTAGAGCTATAATTTAAAATAATCTTATGCATGAATTACAAATATTAATAAAGTAACTCTGCATATATAAATATTTCTAGCAGAATTTAAAGCATTCAGAATGTACATAAAAGTGGTTATTTATTTATTTATTTATTTGGTAGGGCCAGATGTGCTTCTTCTCAGATCATCGCTGCTTTAGTAGTGCTTTGTACATGGCAAAACCCAAAACTGCAAACACAGTAGCACCAAAACTTGCTCGGAGCCAGAACGTTGAGCTCTTGAGGTCTGCTTGCGTCACATGCCTGAAATTTAACACACATACAAAACCAGGTTAATTCCATGACAGGAACTCCAGACAGCTTGTGCTAAACTACTCTGCTTTTGGAAATTCATCACTACACTTGTCACAGGCAAACAGCTCACAATTCAGCCTTATTAGCACTTTACAGTCATTTTGCTTTTCTTAAAGCTCAGGATTTGATCTTCAGCCCTGACCACATCCAATCTCCCTGAAGTCAGAGCGCTCACATGGCTGAGGAGAAATGCAGGAGCAGATAATGACTCATGGATGTGGGGAGGGCAGGGTGTCTCCTTTCAGAGTACAAGCAAGCATTCAGGAAAATGAAACAAAAATAGCTACAAATAATTAATAACTCATAGTGAGAACAACTCTGTCCAGCAAAATCCTTTTTTCTTTCTTTCTTTTCTAAATGTTGACTTTAATGTTTCTGCTTTTCCATGAAAAACTTCCCAGTCCTGTTGAATATATACTTTTTCTATCCCCCCAAAAAAAGTTTACTGACAAGTAGCAAGTAATATTTTTCCAAAAGCTAGAATCAAACAATTTTTAAATCCCTTTCTTCCCAGTAGTCACAAGAACAGCAACAGAAACAGTCATCCAACACCAAGCTGAAAGCTAAGAGAGAGTGCAAGTGAAACAAGCAGTGATGATGGCACCAACAGAAAAAGACAGTATGGAGTGACTGTATGACAGAAAAAGCCACATCTCACATGACAGTAGAGACAGGCAATGACCCAACTCTCCCAAATATTGCAAGAAGTCTGTGAACATGCTCAGTTAAACACCCTTGACAGCAGTCTGAAGTATGACAGCTTACCAGAAAGCAGGAGCTACCATTTAAAACAAGTTATCATAAATGCCATAATTCAAAGCACAGAAAGTTCCTAAACAATAGTAAAGTTTATTTTTTTGTTTGTTTACTTTAGAGATATAACTCAGAATAGAACTTCACTAGCCTACATATTTTATATTTGTTAATCACCACGGGCTACTCAGTGAAGCTGCAGGAGGGTTAAGTAAAGGAGCACAGAGATCCTAAGCACACACAGGAGTTCATAGAGTGAGAACTGCAGAGCTGTAGCTCACAAGCTGTTTAACAGAGCAGGAATTGCTACCTGCTATCAAAACACACAAAACCAGTTTTGGATATACTTTAGTAGACATTTGCAGGAGCTGTATCAGCCAGATAATTAATCAGTGTTCTGCCATACCACATGCTGAAGAACAGGCTCTTTGATGCACACACAGCTGCTCTTTAGTCTAAAAAATCCTGATCTTATGTAAGAATGTCTTGCTGGGTTATAGAACAGACCAAATCCAAGAATTCCTGCAAGCATTAGTTTTTCTACAGCTAGTTTTGACAAAGTCTCTGCAAACTGGATGTCAAGTGCCTTGTTGAGGGATAGAAAGGGAAAATGCAATGGCAAAGTCACCTGGGTTTGGCTGTTGTTACCTGTCTTCAAGCAAACGTGGACCAAGAGATGACTCCATGAAGATGGAATCTTCTACAGAGTGGACGGCGTGCACCTGCTGCATAATCCTGCTCTCCTCGTCTGCTAACAGCATGGCCCCCACCTCAGCTAGGTAGGCTCTTAACCTTTTCACACACATGCACAGTGCAGTTCATTGCATGGCTCAACAACAGCAACCCTCTCAAATCAAAAAGCCCAGAGAATTTCTGATTTATAGCCACCTAGCCCCTGATTCTTGCGCAGTTGCTAAAAACTTAGTGCTCGGGGAAAACCAGAAACAAATAGAATTTGTGCTTTTAATAAGCTATGTATGTTTTCATGTAGCTAAATGCCATTGCTTTAAGGACAAACAAACCTGTTCAAGAAACTGGATTTCTCTTCCCACTCCATCTCCACAGCCTCAACTTCCATGTGTCCCACAGGACACTGCAATACCCCTGCACCATATATGCACATCAGCTGTAAAACTGATGAGATCTCACTACTGTTGAGAACTCAAAGACTATTTTATCACTACAGTGGTAGTTTGGGGTAATTTCTAAGTAAAAGGCTGTAAAATCCTTGTCTTCAGATCTGTAAATTATAAAACTAATCTGTGTATGTAAAATGAATCACTTGTAGGTAATATGATTTTACTTGATTATATTACAAGTTCTGTTGGATAGTACACAGTACCTATTCTACTGCTGGATGAGTATTTGTCTAAGTAGCAAGTCTCCAGTTTAATTTGGTAAATTCAAATGCCCAACTATTTTAAAACCCCATCCCCTTAAATATGCAAATTAATGTTTAAATTGCAAATTAATACTTTTACTTGCTTCATAAAGCACTCTCACATCTAGATTTTCTGATTCCTATCTATAGTTTGCCCTGTTTTGCACATGTCCATATTTAATAGAATGCAAGAAAATTGCTGAGCACGCTTCATCCTTCTAAAAACAATTAACATGTTCTCAGTCATGATAAAATCCTCTTGTAATGTCTAAAGGGAAACTAAATTGGCTTTGATCCCTTTTCTAAGCCTAACAATAGCAGACTCTTTCATTTAAATAAGGAACTAATTCGAGACAGGGACTTGTTCTACAACCTCAAGGAAATCTACTCCAAATGTCTCAGCCTGAAAATCCAAAGTTTTAAATGTTAACTGAAATTCAGAACATTATGGATGTCTAACTGCTTTACAACTTCATAAACATCCAATTTTTCTTCTTTCAATGTTCCTTATGCTGTCATAAAGTCCATTTTTACAACTTTAATCTTTAATATTGTTTAGCTGCCATTAAAGGAACAAAAAAAAAAAATCTGAGATAATAAAAAGGGATCAATATTTGTTTCTAGTGCAGGTTCCTTGACATGAAGGTGGCTACAATGCACAAAATCCTTTTTCAATACACACTGAAAAATTCCACCTTTTCAAAAAATAACATTCAAACTTTTTTTCAGCCTATTTGTGTTTATGAAACTAATTTTCACCAGTGGTGGAAATTTTTACTGCCTTGTTAGTAAGAGAGTAAGATTAGAAAAAATATTCTCTCCAAGGGTAAAACATCTAAATAGATGGGCACTTTTACGCAGAGAGTAATAGTCAGGACTCCATAAATTAAGCTATACTTGAAACTCTTGCTTATTGATAATAAGACAGGCTGCTGTGTGTACTTAATCATACAATTAGTTCCACAGATACAAGTCTAGTTATTAGTTCCACAGATAAAAGTCTAGAAATCTTGCCTTTGGCACAAAATTCAGATTTTAATGCACATTTTGGAAATAAATAAAGAAAAAATGGTGGTTTTTTATTCAACCTACTCCTAAGAGTGAGCCAAATACCTTGTCACTTGTTGAATAAGATCTTTGAAATCTGAACAGTCTTTTTTTTTCAAGAGATTTTAACAACTCACAAGAAGTTTTTCACATGCACTTGCCAAGAGGTTTACTGAGCATGCATGCCATGGCTACACACAGAAAACTGCTGAGTTATGGGTTGATGCTGACACTTTTCCCTAGGTCAGAGCGGAATAATTGCCATGTCTGGGAAGGTTTATCCTTAAATAGAGAAGTTAAAAAACATTCCTATAGGAACTTCCAAAGCATTTTAAAAGCAGACTGCTGAGCCCAACAGGCTGCTCACATGGCTACTCACAGCAGAACTCAAAACAAGTTAATGCAGCAGCCTGCTCTGACAAAGGTTCCTAGCATTAAATATAAGCAAATGAATTCCAAAAGCATCATGTAACCTGCACGAGCTGCTGCAGCTTCCCTTCAAGGCACATGTTTTCCTAGGATGCAAACTAAGTCCAGCAGTTAGAATTTTCCCCCATGCATTAGTCATCTAAAATGTGAAAAGCTCCAAATGCATCTTGTTATCCACAGAACCTCAAAATGGATGTAAAATGCCAATTCATTACATTCTGTTTAGAAGGAAATCAGTGAACATAGCTTTGCAAATTTTTATGCAGTCTAGGGCATCAAACAGCTTAGAGAAGGAGAAAAATAAATTAGCAATTTCTAATGTCCTAATATAATTTTGGGAGTGTCATTTAGTAATGTCCTATTTTGGGGGACACCTAAGTGTAGAGATAGATTTCTGCAGTTAGATTTAATGGCAATATACAAGTTTTGAAAAAAAAACAAAAAACAACTGTGTACACTGCACATAGTGAAAGGTAAATCCTGGATTATACTCTTAGAACTTTCCCATTATTACAGGAAAATACTACAAAAATGTATTGTGTTAACTTTAATTTCACAGAAGGAAGGTTGTCACAGAAAGCAAAACCTTGCTAATAATTCTTGAAACAACCAGGTTTCATACGAAAGTATAATTTCACTTAAATTCCTCAATGTTCTAAAAACTTCAGAAAGAAAATATCTTCTGAGAAGTCTCCTTGCTGAACAACACAATTCTCATGCATTAGGATCATCATATTTTGAAACGAACTTAGCTGACAGAAAAAATACCACTACTATACAAGCAAAAGGCATCATGGATAATTTGAAACCAAGGAAAAAAAAAAGTCAAAAATCTGAGCTCATCATTAAAGAAAAGGTTAGAACAACAAAAGCAAAAATCCTGCTTTTGGTAAAACAATGTAGTAAAAAGAGATTAGGTGCCAGCCAGCCAAATATAAGTGAACACCTAAAGGAAAGAAGAAATTAAAACTATAAAAATACTACAGGATATTAGCAAGTCTCATACAAGCATGTCAAGTGCTTTGAATGCTGTGCCTCCTTCCTCAAAGAATCAACGAAATGTGACCCTGGGTAGTTCAAACCAACACAGCAGTCTCCAAGCTGAACTTGCCTTTCTGACAGCCTGTAACTCTCAGGTGAGCCCCTGAAGTTTATCCACAGATGAGGAACTGAGTGGGGCATGAACAAGTTTCACAGTTCAACAGAGGCAATGTTCTTCCTTTAGTTACTACAGTGGGAATATTCAAATAGGATTTTATATTGTGCCTTGGTAACAGTGTTTAGGGGTTACTTAGCAACAAAGGGCACATGAATGGGTCCAGTGTGAAAAATTTCAGTTTACCTGAAAAGCTTCCACAGCCTAAGGGAATAGGAGGGGATCAGGAGAATCAAGTATTTGTGAGAAACCTCCTTCCCCCATCAGTTATCTAACTTTTGCCCATCTGACCTCATGGTAAGTACTTGTAAAGGCAAAATAAGAGAACTTATAAAAACTATCTGAATCAGAAAGTCCTTCTTGATCCAAATACTTTCTCTAATCTAATCACACATCATTAAATGGATAGAAATCCATCTCCACCCTCCTGGGCCTACAATGGCCCCTCTTGTTTACAGGTATCCCAGCTCTATCATATGTGCAGTTATGCAGCAGCTCACATGCTGAATGGTAAATAACCTGCAGCAAGGTGTTTGGTTAGGGAGCTGGTGAGATGAAGTGAGCATGCTGGAAACCTGGAACAAACCCTAGTGACTGAGAGACAAGCGGATTCTAGCAAATAATTCTTCTTTCTGGAGGGAAGCATTTACGCAGAATTCTCCTCATTTGAATTACAGGCTTTTTAGGCAGTCGTGGATTCCTATGTTTGTTTCAGTCTCCCTAGTGATAAGGTGCGGAAGCATCCCAAACCTCAAAAAAAGATTTCAGTACCCTGCGATCCTGACAGCACTTCAGAGGAATTAAGCTCAATGTCTAATGCAGGACTCAAAAAAACCCATACAATAGAGAAACAAACCACAACAGCGAATGGAGCAACCCATACCAGTTCCAAAACATGAAGATGTGTTAGAGGTGATTTCAGCCTCAAGAATGAAGAGCTGGAATTTTCTAGTAGTGACTGCTCAATGAAGTTTTCGAGTGACAACATGCAAAGATTGCTGTTTCAAGGGATTTCTGTCTATGGGATGACTGCTGTAGAAGAGATGCAGCATGAAGAGACTCACTCATTCAGTCTTATCCTAAGCTACTGAGTTTCTCACCCTTCCTTGAATTCTCACTCTGCAGTTAACACTCGTATCTTGGATTAAAGTGGTATTTGACAAGGCAAATGCTCAGTCCTATAGGTGGGTGTATCAGCAGACCTCCTACATGTGTCATTTGCATTTACAGGAGACAGACATTCTTAGGTGGAGCAGCTACATCTGAAATCTTGCAACAAGTAGTAACATCCATGGACCAATAGCATGTCGGGATACTCCAACCATGGCCTTCAAATAAACACATTTACCATCTAAGCCTCCAAGCACGCCATGGAGCATGGAACCACTGCACTGCAATCATTGGTTTGAACTCCCATTTGCTGGGGTGAGATGATAAGTGCTGAGGTGTTAGTAAATCCTGTGTGTCAAAAACTGTCTGCAGTACACACAGGACAAGCTATAGCACTGTTTTCAATGCTGAAAACCAGTTATCTCTCTTTACCAATTGTTTTTCCAAAAGTATCTGGAAATGCAAATGTTTAAGCATTTACCACTTCTTACATGTTGCATTTCATTCTGAGAGGAACTGGATGTTAAAAGATCTGGATTATTTTTTAACACAAAATGCCCACTCTTTGTGTAAACCAAGCATAACACACACACACGCACACACACACAGAGAAATTCTACAAACTCCCAAATATCAAATTAGCAACTATAAATATGTAATATGTTACATGATGCTGCTTTAGGTCTAGCTGTGCCTTTATGAAAATATCTGTGTAACTGGGATCTAAAAGGCACTACCTCTAATCAATACTAAACAAACCTGTAATGTCTCAAGTGAGAAACATTACACAGACTTGTAGACACTACTTAATGTCTATTAGCAGTTCCCTAAAAACACAGTCCTAATTCCTGCACAGTATTTCTGCAACCACAAAGTGCCTGAATCAACAACCAAATTGGTAATGTTTCAGAAAAAATGACTGAACTAAGCTCCAAAGAACCCCCAAGTTAAACCAAGTTTAATAATTCCATGACAATTATTAAAGTATTGGCCTATTTAGTGGATATGGAGTGAAAAATCTGCAGTATATAAGGTTACCAATTGCTTTTTCAAAGACACCCTTTATTTTAAAAGCACACCTGGTACCTAGTAAATAAAGTTAAGGACCTGTTAAGAACTGCAGTGAAGAGTTTGTTCTTTACAGATTGCAGCAAGTCTGAGTTGAGGAAGTTCTGACAGATGCAAAATGTACACCTGTTGCAGGCGCACATACAGCGTAACCGGGCATGGCTGCGAAAACACACAGAAGGACAGGAGTTGAAATCTTGCTCATTAAATCAGGTGCACATTAGGACTGTGCCACAACCAAGAGAGAGATTTAGGAATAAAAGGTACATTTGAATGAGTAAGGAGAGGAGGAAAAAAAATACACCGGGAAAGAAAGGGTACGACTACAGCTGTGCAGAATTTAAAGGTTAGAGTTTCTACATCTTGGACATTTTAGTGTCACCACTGTATACAGATCTTAACAGCAAAACAGAAACATGAATGAAAATGTTTGTTGAATTTATACAAGTTCCCATAAAAGGGAAGCATTTAAAGGCTTCTGAGTATATCTGCACAGCAATAGGTAACACCCCTTTTTCAAAGGAAAGGAAGCCACATTTTCTACCACTTCGAATGCACTCTTTACAGGGTGAGCGTTGCCTCTATTTTTCCCACCCTACCAAACACACATGCTTGAAAACTAAGGGAGAAGCAGGAATATTGATATGACAGACATTTGGTCAGTGCTACACTTCAGTGGTTTCCCAGTATTCCAGTGCTACAAAATGAACACAAGAGAAAGAAAAAAAAACAACCCAAAAACAAAACTAAAGCCTTACAGATGTAAACCAGTAAATTCAGTTTCAAATAATTAAAAACACCCTATCATTTTGGGTGAAAGTGACATTAGTTCTATTTATTTTAAAACAAATGTCAGCTGTCATACTAGACTCCATCTGCTGTAATATTTATGTAGTTCATCACCATATTAAAAGCTTCACCCACCAAAAAAAGAGATGCAAAATGAGTTTAGCAACAGTGAGAGGTGTAGTGAAGGAGAATCTCAGTTTAAGTGTCTTGTACCTGAAGTCCAAGGACGTTTATAAAAAAATTGTATTAAATTTGTAAGATTTATTAAATGAATGAACTGAAGCACATAGTAATAAACACCCTGAAAACAAAAAGTACTTTAAGCAGTGCATCGGGGAAACTGTTGTGCACAACGGTGCCGTTGCTTGTTATCAGCTGTCGAGTTGAGCTACCAACAAGGATTACAGTAAAACTCTCAAAAATATCAAGGTATGAAAAGTGATATACTTTTTGTATCTCCAATACAGACCAAACAGAGCCCTGTTTGTTGGAATTTGCATCATGAGCTGGATGAACTAGGGTATTCTTCAAAAACACCTTAGCAACAATTGCTGAGACTGATTTCTGTGTTGGATATATGCCAAGTTCCTCAATTTGCAATAGTTTAAATATTCTTTTCAGGCCATTCATGTCTCTCTGTTGCTAAAGCTCAGTGAGGCAGTTCCATCCTGTGGCTAACGATGGCATGCAGTGAGTGGTGCTGTGTGACCATGCACATGGAAAACAGAACAGCTCCAGTACTTACGGATACATTGCCATAGTTGTCAGCTTAACAAAGATATCCTTACTCGGCACATCAGCAGTATTACAAGTAAAGGCTTGGGGTGGAGGCATTTTGTGTTTTTTGCAGAATTCAGCAGGAGAAATACTATATTCCTGTCTAACTTCATGCAAGTCGGACTTGGCAGCTACCACTAAACATGGTATTCTGCTGTCCATGAAGTGCTGCTGCAAATTTAAAGAAAAAAAGTGAAAGAAACAGTGTATCACACATTAACAGGCTGTATTCCACTGGTTGCAGCAGCATTAAGATATATTCATGGCACTGAAGTCAGGCATTTCTTTCTAGAAGCAGAGCAGTTTACATAGAAAAGTAGATGTTTGCTTTGTATGAGTAACAGAACTGCACCACTGCTAAAGCACCCTGATATATAACCACCACTTAGAAATAAAATGTCTTTTAAGCACTAGAACCAGTGTATAGGTCAGGTAACTGATACTGAATATTTAGTCAGTGAGAAGAAATATAGAGGTTTGTAAATATAAACTCTACAAACCTTAAAAATCCTGGCACAATACTCAAAGGATTTAGGATTACTGACATCATATACCAGGCACACAGCATCGCATATGGTCTCAGCATCAGTTAAAAAGTCTGAGTCACTGACATCGTGTAACTGGAAAAAAAGATGGTTGCAGAGGGAGAAAAGCTTGTCATTATGCAGTTAAAGGAATTCTGTAACTCATCTCATAATTTTATGGCTTATTTTTATGTATCCTTCAAGCTAATGGACTGACAATGGGCAGATTTAATGAAAAAGAACAGTAGGAATTTACCATGCAGCCAGCATATGTGAGTTGTTAACATTACATCTGCAGGCAATCACCACCTCAACAAAAAAAGTGATGGTTACTTTAAAACAAAGGCTTAGACACCCACAGAAATGGGCATTCATCCTACAGAGGAAAACCACAGAGCAGGACTGGATCTCAGAAAACAAAGAAAGAGATCTTATTATCATAAAGGAAAACTAGAATGGAACAAGCCTTCAAGAACTGATTTCTCCCACTGAACACTAATTTTAGCTATTCTAATCACTCTATGTGACAGATGCTTCTTACTGAATAGGTAGACTGACTTCTGATCATTTATGACATGTATTTGATATGCTGCAGTGGGTTCACAAATGGACTAGGTTTTGTACAACTAAGATCAAGGTTTCAAAAATAACAGGTCTGATCAGGATCGGCTGAATTATCAACAAAAAAACCCAGAAGTTATTTGGGACAGAAAATAACTGGGGAAGATCCACATTAAGATGATAGAATTAAAATGAGTTTAGAAGGCTCTGAGTAATTCACTGAATTGTAACATTAATCAGTTTTAGGCAAACAAGAATGAGGCAACCTTACCAGCAAGTATTTTTCCTGTCCATATACATAGACTGTATTAATGGCATAGTAAGATTTGTGTTCTGCACGTATTTGCCTCTGTCTCTGAAAAGGAAGAATTTCATGTTAGACCATAGCAACTTTTCCCTTCAGGTTAGATTTGAACAGCTGGTTTACCCCATTTATTAATTAATTAAAATTATAGTAATCTTTGGGTTATTTTGCAAGGAAAGGCATAGCTATAATCTATGATGTACATGTCATTATTGCATGCAGTAGACACTGCCAAAATAGAACAAAACCAAAAAAACCCCAAACTCCTCCTTAGTAATTCTGTATTTCCTCAAAGAAGTCTGCAAACTGAGTAATAACCATTAAAGCTCTAAGATAAATCACTTCTGCTCTCTAATCTAAACTCAAGAGCACATATAGGTGAATATAGGCAATATGTTTCTTACTATTAGATTTCTTCCAAGAAGAGCTTGAAGAACTCCACTTTTCCCACAGCCTTTCATTCCAACAACATTACATCGGAAGACATTTCGCTGAGTCTGTTTTTTCTGGAGGTCTATCTTTTTATCCCTTGTCACTTTTGGAAAAACACAAATATTTTTCACAAGATATAAATGCATGTGAAAACATGAAAATGCACACAAAACAATCTCTCAAAAATATTAAAGGTTTCACTTGAGCAGAAAGCAAAAGAGAGTAAATGAAAATAGATGAACCATTAAAATTTTACTTTATTTTTATTATATTTTATTTATATTTATTTTTAGCATATTTCCAAATTTAAATTTCTGTATTGTATCAAATTTTTATTACCTGTAATTGCTGATGCTTGAGATTCTTGTTCTGAAAGTATGGAGTACCCTAAATAACCCAGGTACTCCAGGCAACGCTGCACATCCAGGTATGTGGTTAGTCTGGCAGAGGAGACAAAAGAACTTTAAATTGTCACCATCTGGGGTATTAATTCTTTATAATACTGAAACAATCCTTATCTCCTATCTCCAGACTGACATGAAAGAAACATTCCTGGCACTATGCAGTACTGAAGGACAAAAGACTCTGAGAATAATTGGTGATAATTTCACCAGTCTTACTGGTCACCAAACTCTATGAAGGCAGTACTTGCTGAGGCCTATCAGCCCACACTGTATTTTCTCATCTCCCCAAATAATGTTTTTCTCATTTTCTGTATTTTAAATTGGGAAAAAAACCACTCATTATCAAGCATCATTTTTTCAAACCATCTCTAAGAGGCAGAACAACAGCAATAACATTTCAACAGGGATCAAAGGGATTTCCACATTTTGAAGAGACACTTCTTGACTGTTAGCACTAAATACTGGCCAAATCCTGAACAGGTTATAACAACAGTCTGAAGATCAAGCCACTGGATTGCTAAAAATTCTTGACTGTTTGGATATTTTCAACTATACAACTTCTTCTCTTTCCAATAGTTTTTAGAGGAATCTACAAAGACATGATCATATCCAAAATTCACAACTACTAAAATGTCCTGTATCACACTTACGTCCACTGTGAGAGAAACCCTTGGTAAGTGATCCATCCTCTTTCATTTGTACAAACTGTGTTGTTCACATCAGGTCCCCATGGCATGTAAGGGAAGACTTTGAACAAGTCTTTGAGTTCATCAGGAGATAAAGCACAATCTCTATCCTGAAACAAAATATGGTATCAGACATAATATAATTTGTGTCTATTCTAAACTGGTATTTTCTTGCTGTATACTTGCAAAATTCAAGAAACTAAGCTTATTTCTTTTTAATCATTGTTCTTTCCTTGTTTTTGAATAAGATTAAATGTATGAGCTAGTTAAAAACAATTTGGTACTACAGCTGTAACTGCCAAGTCTACTTGTAGACAATCATAAGCTGCAGGTTAGCTCTGGCTCCACAGATTAAGCTAACGCCAGTTTCTGAATAAAATTGCATCATGATAAAAATGCATTTTTGTTAGCAAAACTCCTGACAAACCAAGGCTTGTAAATATAAAGACACACACACACTCAAATGAAATGCTTACCAAATCATGTTTATCAAAAATACTTTGAAGAAACAAGTATGCATGATGATTTAGTTCTGTTGTGCAGTCAGGGGGAATTTTTAAGCTGTTTATCAAAAACAAAAACAAATACAAGAAGCATTAATTGTTTATGAAATACAGAACATTAAAACTCAAAATACATACTTTATGAATTTTAACGTTTAGTATCTGACCTTGGCACTTAACTTGAATAATTTATCTTCACACAGATCAAAGCACATACTTTTTATTAGGAATTATAAAATGATGAGTGAGTGCCTTTATATTATATAATATATAGCTCTACAGTAATCACATTTTTGTTGGTTTGCTTTATTTTTTGGGGTTTGGGTTTTTTTAATAAAAAATGATGCAGTTACATTTTTTAACACAAGCCACATAATGGGTCAATCTCTTAACTTTGTAATTTGAGGCTTTTCAATAGGTCTCAAATGCTATGAAAATACTGACAAGTCTTTTAGAATTTAATGCCACATACAATAAGCAACTGCTCAGATTTATGTTCCAGTTTTGTATTTAGAATCTCTTCTGCCACCTTTCTTACCAAGAAAGAGAACAGAACATGATCTGGCACAAGGAAATTCTTCCCTCGTGGTGTTGTCACATGAAGGTTTTGGCTGGGTGGTCATTAAGTAAGGGAGGTACTTGACATAACAATGTGTTAAATTAACACACTGCCATAACCCTCTCCTCCTGCCAAAGCAGGAGCAGCACAGCCTAAACTCAAGTTTAGAAAGCTGAAGTGGTACATACGGAGGGAACAGGTACTCTGGTGTAAGCTCTAAGTCATCATCGTAGCCAAAGCGACGCAAAACAGTCCAAGTTGTCTCATGCCTTCCTCGCTGAATGAAAAGTGTGTGTAGAAAAAGAAAACCTAAAAATCAAAAACAGTGAAATCTTAAGGCCCTGAAGTGCTTTACCTGTTACAAGTGTTTTCAATAGAATCAGTATCAGACTTGGAAACAAAAAAAGCTTGAAATACACATTAGGATTTTAATGGGTAATATCTATCTATAATGGGCAGACTGAACATTCAGAAATCATGATATTTGTAAAATAATCCCCTTGGTTTTCTGTTGTTGGTTTTTCCAGTAGTAGCATTTCAGAGCTGTATGACAAAAAAACCAATATTTTCAATAGTTTAAAACAAAAAGCTTTAGCCTGGAGGAACCTGGAGAGGGGTCTCATGGAAGACTGCTTTTAGTTTTCTTGTATCAAAACAACTGGGTAGGAGTTTTGTTTGGCACTTCCCAGGGATCCAAGAACACCGAGATATCACTGTTTAGTATGCTCAGCTCTTGCAGTCTGAAAATCAAGACGGAGATTGTATTCCAAAAGACCACTTTTTTCAAGTAAGAGTGATTATCAACTGTATAAAGACACATCTTCTAGGAGTTAAATAAGACTCACCTTTTAATGTCAATCCATTATCTGCAACTCCATCACTTAGGTTTTTCCTGACTACGTTCTTTACATCTTCCAAAGCCTGAGGTGCCAGTGGTGTATTGAAACAAATTCTCTAACACAAAACCCAAAAGCAGCATGTTAGGACAACTGGCTACTGAGCTGAACAAAGCATGTCCTGTATGAAATACAGCCTTAAACATTCTGATAAGCTAGTTAAGGACAATCCAATTTTTTTAGTGGAAATAAAGGTGTACAAATTGCATTTTATTTTTAAGTACATTGATAGATTTTTTAAATTTTGCTCTTGAACTCAAACTTGAACAATGGTAAGAAATAAAAATAATTTCATTTCTGTTTTTACAAATGCATTCTTCTATGCTGCACTTAAGACATAGTATTTAGGCCTGATTCCCTTACAGTTCACCTTCCTATTATTTATTCAAAACCAATCACTTGTTTTTCTAGAATTATACAATTCACCTTTAAGCATGGTGGAAAGATAAGCTAGAGAGGTACCTGAAAGAAGTTGAGCTCTGCATCGTTGAGAGTACCATCATTATCTTGATCAGAAATTCTAAAAATGCGAGTCAATGCTTTAATACAGGCAGGTTTCATCTAAGGAATAAAAGGAAGTTCAGTATCTTTCTAAGCTTGAATATAAAAAGATTACACTGAATGACACCAGGCAGCTCAATCACATGGAAACACACACTAGTCTTCATTTACAGTTTCAGAACAGAAACATTCATTCACAAGTACACATAAGTAAAAAGCAAGAGGAAATTAAAAAAATTATTTAGTAAATTTATCTCCATAAATTTAAAGAAATGACACATTAAATGTTTTTCTATTCAATTACTAGAAGAATCTCAAGCTCTTCACAAGCTGAAGGTTGCACTACTAAATTATTTGAAGAAAAATAAAACTCAGTTCTTTAAATTCAATCTTATTGCTATAGAAAACTTTAAGAAACAACTAAATATTTTTTCCCCCAAAACATTTTTTGGTGGGGAAAAAAAAACCCTTAAGATCCCAGTGCTTTGCAAAACTAAACAGGTCTACAACTACAGCCAGCTCGCTTCAAACATCAAATACTGAAAACCTTCACAGGGCTCATTCATCTACCAGGCAAAGCATTGAGCATATGGACTATCTCTAGGACAAAAGAACTGCTAGGATACCTTCCAAGTGAAGGAAAACAGACACTGGTAATTCTCTCCCAACAACTACTGTGATGATGGACTCTTCTCTTCACAGAGGTCACATAGATTGCATAGTGATTGGTTTTGGAAAACCAAAAAGATTTCAGCACAACAATTTTATCACAACATTACTAACTCATATAGATGATTCTGATGGAAGAAATCAAAACAGGGTTATTCTCTGATTCTCTACTTAACAAAGTATTTACAGCTGAAGCAACTTTCCTACTTCCCAATACTAAATGGATACAATTAGAGACTCTATTTGTATTTGCCCAGGAAATTATTTTTTAAAAAATACTCATTCATAATACACTCAGCTAACCACCTGATACCTAAAAACCAGACTCATCACTTGTTTCTTATCTGTTTTGCCAAAGTTTCACAAGATTCTCAGAAAAAAAAAATATATCAGGCCAAGTCTAGAGTTTCCCCTGAAATAAATGGAATTCCTGTGAAATGTACATCTAAAGAAGAACTGAAGACATAATTTGGGTCACATTACATTTGGCTCAAAGCCATTAGCAAAGCTTCTCGTTTTACCTAGCAGCTCACATGGGCAACAAAAACTGTCTTCACTGCTTTAAATGGAAAGACAGGTCAGGTTCATACATCACAAAACAACCCCCGTGGTTCTGGGATGCAATGCCTGACATTTGGGGGTGAGGTGCTGGTAACAGAACACACTAAAGGATGCAAAATCCACTGAAAAGGAAAGAACAGGAAAGTGATTCATTCTCCCCCCCCCCAATTATTTGCTCTGAGAATCTATGGATAAATACCTCTTTCTCCTCTGGACAATAAAGAGGACCTGTAGGATGTAGAACAGCTTTCTGTGCATAATAAAATAGTTCAGATATATTCTTCAAGTTTTTGGCTGAACACTGAAAGAGAAATCCTCACATTGATGAGCTAGTTTCTTGACTATTTGGCAATTTCTTCTGAAATTCAAGTAAGCATCAAATCTTTAAAGACTTAGTCCCCTCCTGTTGGTGAAGGACTGGTTAGGAAAAAAGACATCCAGCCCCTGTACAAATGAGGTTTCACTACAGTTTGCTGTCATACCAAGAACAGAAATAAAAAAGCTGTATCTCCTTTGGGAAAAGAACCAAAGAGACATATCCACATGTCCATATTAAATCAATTTTGAATACTTTGCAGACATCTGTCTGGCTTAATATTAAATTGAAAACCCTTGTTAAAGGGAAGTATGTGAGGAGGCTCTAAATATTAGAATTTGACAGTAACATTTCATTATACAATAGTGTTATCTTCCCTAAAGGAAGATAACATATAAATTCACGATTGTAATTACTCATGTTTGAAATATTTAGTTTGGAAAAAATAAGAATCCCTTTTTCTGCTATAAAGTTGCTATACATGCTTGGCAAGAATGTATTTTTTGTTACTTGCTTTAGCTTCAGAAAGTTTTGCATACCTCTACACACGTTTCTATCTCTGTATATTGATTCATAATGGGAAGGATAGTTTCCATACTGCTGTACTCCACTAGATCAGACTTGTTTCCAACTAATATAAGAGGCAGCCTAAAAACAAAAGAATATTAAGAGCTTTAAAGACAGATGGATAAAAATATGTATCTTAATTTAGCATTTTATGTCCCATCAGAAACCACTGTATTATTTTCAAGATGCAATTAAATGCCACTGGAGGCAATGGGCAAAACTAAATGACAGCAGTTTAAATAAAGTTTTGATATACACTTAAACAAAAATGTACTTCTTGTTGATTCCACACATTTAAATGCAATGGTAACTAATCAGACTGTTATTACCCAAACCAGCATCAATAGAAAAGCTATACAGATCATAGAGCCAAAGCCAGTTATACCACAGCAAATATAAACACACCTGGTAAAAGCTGCCCATAAAATTCAAAATAAATAACATTGCTGGCACATATAACAGACCTACATACTTCAAATCTCTTGCTGCTTGGACTTCTTATATAAACTTTAAGTTTAGTATTTGATTTTCTTAAACAATTAACATCCTCAACACTGTTCATTGACACCCATCGATGTGCAGCCTAATTCACACTTCTCATCTTTACTTAAGCACCTGCTATCTTTGTCTGTCCTTTCATTGATGAGAGGAATCCATCGACTCGTTACCTAAAGTGGGATTAAAAACAGACATTAAAAATACATATTCAAATTAAATATGACTGAACAGTGCACAAGTTTCATTACAACTGCTACTGCTTCTTTCCCAAAAAGGCACATACTGACCCACAAAGCAGGAAACAAAAATTGGAGCTGATTAATGAGCAACTTTCTCAGACAAGTGAAATGACTGAAAACTTGTAGGTTGAAATGGCACAAAAGCAAACCCGCATCTCTTCATCCTCTTAACAGCTGATCTCAAACTCCATCTCAGACATTTGAAATGTCTAATCCAGATTTCAGCTTGACATCAATTAACAGTGCACAAGTTACATCTCAATAATGGGATAAAAAGTGCTACTGTACCTTATCAATAGAATTCTTGTTGTTAACAGCATAGACTATACAAATCACATTTGCCTGTAATGAAAAGAAAGGCATGGAATTCCACTGTTCAGAAACCCCTGAGCAATACAGACAATTAAAAACCATACAAAACAACATCAGAGTAAACTCACTATAGAACTCTTCCTGTCTTGTTTAAGCTACTTGGAGCCTGAACAGCAAGGTTAAAACAAAGAACTTATATGGTGAGAAGTGCCCAAAAGCCTGTCTTGCAGTGTGACAGTCACAGCTTGTGCCTGCAGAAACCTGTGCCACCAGGAAATCCAAACTGAAGAGTCATAATGTGCAGCCTTCACTGAAGCACCAAACTAAATGCCAGAAATGGAACACAACACCATGACAGACTGCGCAGAAAATGTGCAAAGGTGCTCAAAAAGAACTGAAAATAGGAATCAGAAGGAATGACAAAATCACCAAGAAGCCTGTGCTATTCATAAATGCAATAGTACTGTGTGATAGAAGCAAAATGGATCTTTTCAAGGTAGAATTATTTATACAGAACTGGCTTGCTGATTAAAGGATATTTAGGTTCTGTCCTTTCACTTGGAAGGACAAAGCTCAATTCACCAACACAGTGCCAGTACCTACCTACTTTATTTAAGATTTCTTAAATAGATACATCTTTCCTATAGCACAAGTCACAAAACAAAATAGAAAATGCCAAGTAATAAAGTTTCTTTTCCTTCAATTCAAACTGAAGCCCATCTAATGAAGAGAACTTCAAAGGAAATACTTTTCCTAAACTAGGAAACACATTTTCTAGCAAACACTAAAATACACTTACCTGTGATATTTCATGGTAAAGCTGCTCATCACTTTGTTCTGCTTCTGCATTTGACAGAAGAAGTTATTAATTAATACCAAAACTTCTGCAAACATAATAAAAATAAATTCTGAAACTGAACTACTGTATTTCAGAATGCTCTTGAGACAAATATGTCAAAACCTTGTTATTTAAACTTCTTTTTATAAAATATTCTAATGAGTGCTCCTTCTAAAACAGTTATTAAATTCGTCCACTAATTCATAAGACAGAAACAGGCTGTTGCACATCAATTTTTTACAGCTATTTTGAACAGGAATAATTATATTTGCAGACAGGTTCTCTCTGGAACAAGTCATAGTTAGCATCCTTCTACATTTCTCAACAGTCCCTTCCTTCTATAATGCAACCTTTTATATCACAATATGACATATGTTGATTTTATTACAGTGGTGATGATTTTTATAGTGATACCAAGCTTCTGTTAACTGAATCTATGAAAAATTCACTCAATAGAAAGAAAAACTCCACATAAAATTTAAGATCAAGTCCAACAAAAACAACAGCAACAAAGTATTATTTCTTTTCCCAGGTGGTTAAACACATCAAAGATTATTTCCTCAGCAGTGATGGGAGAGAAGACAGGAAGGTACCTGCTAACATGGCCTGACTCTTGGCTTGCACTGTAAATGGTAGAAGGGTTTTTCTAGCTGTGCAACAGTTGCACAGATTTATGATAGCACATGAACCTTCAGAGTGCATCTAGTTATTTATTCAGTAGTAAGATTAAAATACAAGAAAAAAACCACAAAAGAGTAAACTGACACAAAATTATGACGTGTCCTAACTCAGAAATTCAGGAAGCTTCTACTTTATGCCAAGCTTCTGCCATCTGTAGCTCTGGTCCCAGACCTGTCTGACTGTGACTGGGACTGTTGAGTCAAACAATTCTACAGCAAATCAGTGATGGTACTGAGCAGTCCCTACCTGAATAATCCACTATGTGGGTTGGCACTCTTTCAGGAGTGACATCGGCTGGGATGGTGATTTCTTCAGCTCGGGGTGGAACCTGGGGTTGAAAGTAACAGCAAGAAAAAACCTTTCAAGATAATCCAGATGGTGAAAAAAGTCATATACTATAACACAGCTGCCACTTAGTCAACTTTAAACAGAGCAACTAATATTAGTTGTTCAAGTTGTTTAGCTATTTGAGTATTTTTGGGTTTTATTTGTTTGGTTTTCTTTTTTTAAAGTACTAAAAGTCACTGCTACCTTCTCATTTTTTACCTGTCTAGTTGCTACATATACTATTCTATGTCTATATACTATATAACAATGGAACTTCCTGCATGCTTTGCAGAAAAGCAATGCTGTTAAGGATACATTCAATGAATACTTCTGTAAAGCTCAAACCCACTCTATCCAACACCTAAACAAGCATGACAGACAAAATACAAGTCTCAATTATTACACAATTGTAACCTGACAACGTCCTTGCTTCTGACAGTGCTAAACATTAAATTCAGAAAAACCTGCAAAGCAAAACGTGATAGTAAAAAAAGCTAATTCTGAAAAATGCTGTAAACTCTGACAGCCCTTTTTTCAAAAGAACACTAATCCATATTCAGGAACAATCAACATTAACCTGATTTTAATGAGAATCTCCTATCTATTTATTGCCTTTCACCTGTTGACACTGAACTTTCATGATACTTTACTTTTAGAAAAACAAGGGAAAAAGAAAAGTCAATCACCCAAGTATGTCTCTTTGTAAAGCTTCATGCTCTGCTCAGATCTTCCTCAAGGGTGGTTACTGATAATACCCTGTACATTAAACACTTATTTCCAAGCCTGAAGTGCCTGTTAGACCCCATAATGTTGCTCTGATCTGCCTGACTAGCCTGAGGAACTGCGCAGGTCTCTTTCAGCAGCTTTTATAGGATGCAGTGTTTTTACAAAAGTTTTTTCTGTAATTTCAGGGAGATCTTGTGTTCTATATAAATTATGCTTTTTTCTTTCATGCGAATTTAGATAAATACTCTAGGTTATATTGCAGGAAGAAGCTAAGAAGTAAACAGAGGACTACAACTCACTGAATACAGTAAGAAACTACCTGCCAAAGGAACTGGATCTCCTTTTTACCTGCAAGGTTAGGAACTAAATTCAATTATGTTAACAAAATTCAGTTCTGTTTACAATCCAGTCTTGACTCCTGAACTGTGGTAACCTACTGATTTGCATTAAACCCAGAGCAGAGTAGATTCAAAGAGCAGCACATGATGTCTATTTTAAGACCTGTGATCAGAAGAAATAAACATTCATGTTTATGTGTAAAAAGCTTAACTATTTGCAGCAGCTGTGGTTCTTTATATGGAGCAAAGAAAACTATGTGCTGCTTTTTAAAGGAATAATATATAGAAGTAGCTTCTTCTGCAGTTTTTACTTCAAGAGTCAATAAAACATTCTTCAAAGACAGAAGTAAAGGCAATTCCTTGCTTAGTTAAAAAAGATGGCTAAGTTATACCCCCACAAATAATTGATGGTCCTGTCTCTTTCAGCACCTTCCCATTTATGTGTCTCTCACTGAAATATGCTGCCAATATATGGACCAACTACAGCTCTTTAAAGAGACTACCATTCATCACATATAAAACAACTTGTTTAATTAACAATATGAAAAATAAGAAAGACACTTAGATAAAACTTGAATTTCTAATCTTCACGCAGAGATATATTTAAACTTTCCTACCTCGCTCTTCCTTAAGTCACCTTTGCCAATTTAAACTTTATTTTGTTTTTAAACATTACTTTAGAGCAGAGTCTATTAACTTATTATATGACAGGATAGAAATAGAACTTAGAAAACAAATAAAAGTGCTCTACCTCTTCTGGGAATTCCTCACTGACAAGAGACATAATTAGTGATGTCTTCCCAACTCTGGCTGCAAAAGCATTAAAAACAGATATTAGATAATTTATTTTGTTAAACTTAACAGTTGTACCCTATCTTAAAATGGGAAGATTTTAAAAACATTTTCCAATTCACCACACAAAAAGTTTTAAGCTGTTGTTTAATCATATTAAATATGGATGATAGCAATTTTCTCATCATTTCTTTATTGCAAAAACTTGGCCTCCATCTCCCACTTCTGCATTTCATCCAGAAGGGAAGAGAATTCTGCTCTGCCTTACAGAGAAGAATTGCCAGTTTTAACCTTAACATAGAACACTGAAACAAACAAATAATCAAAACAAATTAGAAATACTTCAATATAACTTCAGAAATGGAAACAAAGAAAACATACAGAAAAGCATGTAGAAATTAACTGTTTTTATAGAATTCTTGATATGATGATTGCACTTTAGTCCTAAAATACCAAGGATAAGAACTGGATGAGAGCGCAGAAACAAAGTCTCCACTACTTTAACTACTTTTAAAGTGCAAGAGCTTAATCCGTTTCATACAAATGAGCTGTCCCCCACTAAAAGTGAAAAATACCCCAAGCCACCAACCCTTCTAAAGTCATAGTTTTCTTAATCCAAGATGATAATTTCAGCTTCAGTACCCACCCAACACTATTCAGTCAAATAAATGACTTTGTTTACCTGCAAAGTTCAGACTTCTGACATCACAACTTAGTTGCCTGATTTTGAGAAGTTCCAGTGTGACCACTTAAAAGCAAGAATTGGTAACTTCTCTCAGGGTTTCACTCTCTCAAAAGCCCTTCATCTGTCAATCTTCTGGTCCTCTGGAAGCCTTGTAAGACTATTACTGCTTTATTTGGTTTTGAGGCATTTCTTAAAAACCAAAACATTCATATTCAAATTTCCTCTGGGAGTGTCTATTTGCAACAGCTCTCAAGTTCAAGCAAAACTCAAGTTCACCCTGGATATACCAGCACCTCTGCCAGCAGGAATGTGCTACCAACCAAGGCACTGCTCACCATCAGTCAGAGCCTGGGTCACTGTTCCTACTGAAACCAACAGAAAATGTCACCAGGTGACAGAAGTTGTTCTGCTGATACCACTGCATTTACACTTCTCCATGTAATTGTATAGAATTCTGAATATGGAAGACAAAGAGGTGTGATTGTGCCACTGGTTGATTTTGTGCAGGAATTGGTGTTACTGATGATCCACTCAGTGTATATTCAACTTATCTAGGTCTATTTTTGGCACAGTAACATGTTCTGACATCCAGAAATAAAACCTTCTCTTTAACTTACCACGGTAAAGAGTAGTTGTAATAAAATTATGAAAAGCAAAGAAAAGCTGTTCTGAGGAAGAAGATTTCTGTTTTCCTTACAGAGAAGAGCTGTAAACTTTTCCCTGGTGGTACTCCCTGCAGAGAATCAGGTTGCAGGTTTCCCAATAGCAATGCAGTTGTGTTTCCATCAGAGATACTCAAATGAGCTAAAATCCTAACTTAAACTGCCAGGCATCCTCCTGCATCAACTCCATCTTAATTTTCATCCTGACAGAATTGAAGGAGCTTCAGAAGCTCTCCTATTTCCATACAGAAAAAAGATGAGTACTTTCCTTATAGGTAAGTAAAGTTATTCATTTTAGTGAAAATAGTGATGTGTATTTTGCACCTGACCAAGACAGTTCTAACTTGAAACAGTGGCAAACTGGCTTTGCAGATATAGAAACCCACTTCTTATGTCTGAAAATAGAAAATTATGTGTTACTGGTGAGTAAATGTTCAGTATTTAGAAGTGCTAGAACTTTCTAGAGTTCCTTGAGTTTTATGAAAATCCATAGGTTCTAGTATAGAGATTTGGGTTATTTTGTTCAAATCTAGGTCAACCTGCTGTCTTTCCCAATCTGTTTATAGTCCTAGAAATAACAGCCTAAACAGTATCAGCTGACTGGAATGAAGGAAAGCAGCACAGCACTTTATGATAGTTAATTTGTCTTTTTCCTCATATATAAGTCTTTTCTATCATGCTGCATAACATGCTCAAATATTCTGAAAATTACTGATTATTAAAAAATGATGTTTGTACCCTGCGTACAAGGACTAAACCAACTTAAACCTAAACTGTGGACAACTGGGGATGAAAAAGGCTGAGTTTTGGAACAGGCTTACAATAAAGAATTCTTGGCATATTTCAGATTCTGAACCTGATGGTCTGCTGTTACCATCTAACAAGTTTTATATGGTCTGGACTAACTTGTGGTTTCAGACCAATAAATACATATAACACACATACACAAAAGTCAGGACTGGCACTATAACTGACAAGTTTTACCAATTTGTAAAACAAATTTCTCCCTCCTCCTCACTACAAGTCAAACAAAAGTGTAACACAGAGATCCTCACAATCTCTGATGTGTGACATTTACTACACATTGCTGTATTTAAGAAACCTGTATCTTTAACATTCCCATTAGGACACACTGTGAACCTTGTAGCCAAAACAAAGTACCTGTTACACCTGTGCTGAAACTGCACAGAGCCAGCCCAGAACACAGCCTTGCAGTGAGGTAAATAGGGCATGTACTCTAAAGAGGAATTAAACTGTGTATTCAAAGGCACCAATTCCTAAACACAGTCATGCAAAACTAAGCAAATACAATCTTAATGGGTTAGCTCTTTCTGTACAGCGACAGCTCCCTCAAGATTCCTCCCTAGAAAAGTCACAGAGAGCCTTTCTATGCAGTACAGACAGAACCAACCTGCACTATAAAACAACAGCACAAACTGCACTATAAATATATATGGGGCATTCAATCCTCAGGAAAGCTTTGTTAGTAGTACCACATTCTTAGTATAACTAGGTAATTTCACTAATAACACTTGGTAATTACTCTGTATTCTTTCCCCTCGAGGAACTTAAGCTCACTTTGCAAACTAACAGAACCTCCTTGCTGCTATTTATACCGATGAGAAGGCTGAGCCTCTGCAAGCCTTGTCAATTATTCGGGTACCTAAGCGTGAATTTCAGGACACAATTTTAGGAACACATGAAAAAATCCAGACCAACATTAGCTCTGGCATACACGTATGTGTGTGCTATTTATCCAAGGTCACGCAGAAAGATAAAAGCAAAAAAAGTGATCGGGAGTCCCTGGCCCTAAATCCACAATACCCGACCTATAACCACTAGAAGCACATCAGGCCACTCATTTCCAAAGTAAATGGGAAACATGCAAGCGTGATTTTCACATGGGTACAAAAAAAAAAAAAGAAAGAAAGAAAGAAAAAAAAAAGAAAAAAAAAATAAATAAAATAAAAAGGAAACTAAAAGTTTAAACAGGCCGTGGCCAAATACGGGGCTAGAATTTCACCCCGGTGTCATCTCCAGGGACGTCCAAGCAGCACAATTCCAGCAAGTGCCGGCCGTGCTGGTGCCCAGAGCAGGGAGCGGAGGGGCTCCAGGCCGCGCTCCGAGAGGTCACAGCGAGCCCACCCCAACCTCTGCTCGCCCCGCGGGGCCGGCGCTGCCCCGGGCTCCCCGCCCGGGCCGGGCAGAGCCTCACGGAACCGGGGTGATGTGACAGCCGGCGGCCCGCACCTTTCCCCGGCCCCCCTGCCTCGGCACTCACGTTCTCCCACCAGCAGGATCCGCACGTCCTTCTTCATGGCCGCACTCGCTGCCCCCGGCCCGGGGCCGCTCACATCGGGCGGGGCGGCGGCGGCGGTGCCGCTGCGGCCTGGGCTGCCCGGGCTCCCTTCACGGAGCGGGGCGGGCGCGCTACGGCGGCTCGCGAGGGACCGGCCGCGAGCGGCGGCTGCGCGGGGCGGCGGCCGCCCCTGAGGGCGCGGGCGGGAGGCGGCGGCTCCTCGGGCTGGCAGTGACCGCAGCGAGCGCTGAGGGACAGCCCGCGGCGACCGGAGCACACCGGGGATCACCGAATCAGTGAAGCTGGGAAAGACCTGAGAGATCATCCCGTCCAACCTATGAGCCAACACCATCGGTATCAACCGAGTGCCATGTCCAGCACTTACACCTTAAACACCCCCAAGGATGGTGGCTCCAACCGGGGCAGCCCGTTCAAACGTTTCATCACCTAATCAGGAAATTCTTCCCACTGTTCAAGTAGTGACACAGCGGGGTTCCATCTTCACTGCGTGTTGTTAAGGTGTGCTGTTGCCGCGATCCAACCCAAAACAAATTTCTGCCCCTGGGCACTACGGCATAATTAGTATGCGGGAAGATTAGAGATGTCCAGTGAGTTCATGTTGTTTCCAGAAGAACCAGCAAAGGACACCTCAATACTAACAGTGGCTTTGGCTATCCCAGGAAAGCTACCCCAGCCTTGGAGATGCTAAAAGACACCCCTGGTATCAAACAAATGTGCATGTGGTCCACCAGCGTCCAGAGACAGCAGAGAGTAACTGAAGGTGAGCAGTTCTGTCAATTACTTTAAAAGCCAAGGAGCTCCATTCTACTAAATGAGATAGTTGAATCCCACATGCTTTATTCAGAATAAACTATTTATTTTATCAATTCTGAAATGTCACAGTCTTCCTGAAAAAACTTTTGCTTCTTGGGAATGCTGTTTACAGTTTGCTTGCATGAAGCAATGGGTCTCTCAGAAATCAAGCTGTCTGTAAGTTTTGTGGGACCTCAGCTCTGGTCCCTTCACCCCCCACAGGCAACTGAAGACCTCTTGCTTTGTCTCAGGCTTGCTGGCAAGACCAGGTGGTCCTTCCCATGACAGAGTCCTGTTTGCAGGCCCTTTAAAAGGGCAGTAAAGTGACCACATGATTTATTAGCTGGTATAAACACACCCAAACATCTGCTTCCACAACTATGCCTGTGGTCACACCACCACCAGGACTGACCCTTTGGCCTGGGAAAGATTAAAATATGGTTCCAGTGAGACAGTGTTCTTCTGGAATACATCCCTGAAATGTCAGGTCCTCAAATCCAAAGCCTATTTCCGAGTTAGTGCCTACCCTAAAGGGAAAGATTTTCATACCTAAGATCAGTAACATTCTTGACCTCTGAGCATTCCTTAATCAATCAGATTTGTCTAAAGAAAACTCACTTGACAGGAAGTAATGTCATAATCTATTTTCCTGTATTTTTTATTATCAATGTAGGAAAAATTAAGTCCATGAGAAAGGCTTATCCCCAGCATTAGAGCTTCCTTAGCACATTCTTTCCTAGGAATATCCTCGACTACTTAAAGCTGCTAGAAAAACCCACCAGATTCCCACAGGAGTGATTACTGCCTTCAGCATAGGCTGGAATTGCTTTAGTGAAGTATGGCTAGACCAGAGCACAGTGTGAAGAGGAGAGCAGACAGAAATATCAGTTGCTGATTCCCAGGAATGCCTGGGTAGTTACATATTCGTTCTGTGGTACACTCCTGTGCTAAACACTGAGGCTTTTATAGAAACTCTGCAGTCATTGACAAAATTGTCCCTGTTCTCAATAGACTTTATCTCCTGTTTGGCTGACTTATAGTTAAAGATCCATTTCTTTCTAGAGTGTACAGCCAGAAAGCAGGGTAGAGAGGATTTGAGGTACTAATTTCAAAGGTGTGCAAAAGTGTTTCTTTGTCAGTGATGGAGTAAAATGACACAGTCTTCTTTTGTAGCTCCAGGAAAACTCCAACCTTCAGTGGTTTGTCCTTGTGTAATAATGTTTCTTGATCCTTATGCCATGCTGACAGCTGTTTTTTAGGACCCAGCCATTCTACACACCAGGAATGCTCAGTTCTTCCCAATTTGTCCCTTTTACCAATCATTTCATGAGCAACTCCAACAGCCCATCCATCACTGTCCTTGGTAATTACTTCCCAGTAGTGGCACCCAGTAGAGAAGCCCTGTGAACACATCACCTGGCTGATGGAGAATCTCTTGGGTGATGGTTGATAAGTGGTCAGGTGGCTGGAAACCATCACTCTCCTGTTCTGGGCTGTGAGTGCCAAGCGCTCATGTACTCTTGTGGGGTCCAAAGTCACATCATCTGCCCCTGGAGGACAGAAAGGAAAATATTCTCACATGCAGGCAACAAAAAGGCAGGTGCATCCCTGCTCCAGAAGAGAAATGAAACCCAATGACATACCATAAACCTGAATCAAAGTTCAAGAATCCTCAACCAAGCACTATCAACTATCCTGGACATACTGAAATATTTAGCAGGCACAACTGTGTAAATATCCATGACAGACTCATATGCACTCCAGTGGAAAGGTGAAAGTACCTTGCATCCTAAGATGGATTTTATTCCTAGCCACAATCTTTTTAAAATAAAAATAGTTCTTACATATTTTATCAGCAAAATCATTTGTTTTCTGTGTTACGCTACAGCTGTAGTAGTGTGTTGATTGTAAAAATGTTTCTGTCAAAATGATTAAGAATTCAAGTAACAACTAGAGTAATTACAGCTTAACAGCAAAGATCAGTGAGGTAATTGCCTTTACACCAGCTCAGACTGCAGCCAGCACAAGCTACCACACAGCTTACATCAAACAGGTTTCTTATCTTTTTCATCCTACATCTGCAGTAGGGTACAGTGTTACATTATGTGTCAGTAACTGAGCCATTCGTGACAACTCCACTGTGTTTCCATGCTTGAGTAAACAGCCACATCTCCTGCTTATGGTGGCAAGGACAGTTTTCTTCAGCAAATCCAGTCTTAGGGTCACCTGGATGTTGTTAAGAGTCCTGCTGGCTTGGATACTTACACTGAGAAAACTGGCTGGAAATGGTTGGTTCAGGACTTTTAGCTGCAGACTCTGGAGATGATGAGCTGACACTTGGCTCCTGGTATGAGTCTGAAGGCTGCACTAAATACAAAAATAGGTGAAATGTTAAGGTATTTCTGCAAAATGTACATAGAAAGTATTTAAGCTTCTAAAGGAAAATACACCTTAAATAAACACAGCTACTGGCTCAAGTACAAAACAAGGAGTTGCTTTTTATGATTGTATAAATTACAAAGGACGTGTAGGCAAACATTTTTACCCAAAATTAACAAAACACTCTATGCTGGTGTGGTCAGAAGGGAACTGTCAGAAGAGTAAGATGGGTAAAGCAGTTGGATCGTTCTATGCAGATAAAGCAGTTTCTGTCTTAAAAATTTTACAGTGTTCTTTATTTTTTTGCTGAGTATTGTGTTTCTTATTTGCACATGCATTTCATAAGCACAAAGTAATTTTTTACTCTATTTGCTAGATCCATTGCCTTTAAGAAAAATATTTCAAAATAAGGGAAACTCACCTGCTGGGAGTTGCTGAGCATAATTCTCCAAAAGTAAAATTTCGAACTTTCTCTTAAGATCTTCTACAGCACTTTTGACAACATTAAGTTTCTCATCAAGTGTGATTTTATTTATTGTTAAAGGTGAGCCTTCATATGTCTTCCTCTCAGATAAGTCACTCTAATAACGACAAAGTATCAAGGGAAAGATGCAAACAACAGCAGTTATTTCACTGCACAGATCAAACATAAAGCCCCAGTGGAAAAAGAGCAGTGATCTCTCCAAGAATCTTATTCTTTATATCAAAAGTTTTCTTTATAGGACAGCTACCTGAGCAACCCAATGTGAAATCTTACAGAAAATAGTGAAGGATATTCTTATAAAAAAATAAAAAGACTGTGTTTTCCCTAAGAAAACTGAAAATTTTTCTTTTATATATATACAATTTCTGTAAATAGTCATATGAATATACGAAGTTACTCTTTTTAAACTTCCTTCTTCTTCTAGAAACGAAACCAAAAGTTTGAAAATGTAGTGCAAGGAAAGGGTAAACTTAGTTTGCCTAAATTTAGAAATTGTGGAAATCTACATCTGAAGTTCCTCTCTTAGAATGTGAGTACAGTCTGTAGGAGGAAACAGCCTTTTCGAGGCTGGATTAATCTCCTTTGCAGGTGGATATCTCAAGTAGGCCAGATAACTCTGAAAGTACCCATCTGCCCTCACTGCCTGCAACAGGACCTTGGATCAGGTGAATTCCAATGTGGGCACCTGTGCCTGGACCCTGGAAGTCCAATTCTGTCTCATGGCACTGCCACACCCAGTGAGCCTCACTCCTAATTCCTGCTGGCTAACTTGCATCACTTGGCACTGTTATTCTCAACATCAAAACAGGCTCTGCACAATCTGAAGTGCTTTAACTGCGTCTTTTGAGGGCCCTTGACATGTTTTCCCCAAGAAAGTTGTTAAAAAATATTTCATAACTCTGTGAATTCTTTAACTTGCATACCTATGTGTAAATACAAATTCTGGAAAATAAAAAGATCATGAAAGATTTCGACTTTAGATTTGACTGAGGACTGGATTTCAGCACTGCAGCTCCCATTTCATTCCAGCTCACCAATATCCTTGGAAAAAAAGCTAGTTCTGAACTGCATTTCCAGCCTGGGCCTCTTATAGTACTTTTTTTCTCTGAATTTCTCACTCCAAACTCTCCCTGCTGACAGCAGTGTCCGTGGATTGGCACCATTATCTCTATGACAATGGTGCAGTGGGAACCTCAAAGGTGCTCTGTACATATTCAGCTATCCCAGACATTGAGCTTGAGATTTTCTACTCATATCCTGCCACTTCATTTCATCACTTACAGTTAGGGCTTTGATGTCTGTGAGCTGGCGAATAGTCTCTTCAATTTTCTGTTGAGCAGCTTTTTGCTCTTGTTCAATGACCATCAGTGTGTTTCTCTCCTGTCTTTCAACATATTCCTTCATGCAACAGAAATCTTTAGTAATCTGGCTTTTGATCTGAGATGTATATTCCTGAAAGGCAGAAAATATGGAGTTCATTGTATGGTTAGAAAAGATGAATGGAATATGAGAATTTGTGCCCCATCTAATGCGCTCTTTTACTGACCCCTGCAGACCAGAAAACCTTATTCGAAGGAATAAAATACATTTGATGCTATCCTGTATTACATGCAATGGGATTTGGGGCATGTTAAGGATCATGACTATTTTATGGCCAGTGCACTCTGCTTGACAACTCAGAAAGTTCAATATTCCCTCTTATGATTTGTAATTTTCATCTAAGTGTACCAGAAACATTCAGGCTATTCCTGGGATAAGCAGAAAAATGCAACAGTGCACAACTCCAGTGACCTTTGTGCCAGCCGAGACACAAATTAGCGCAGCTGATGCCGTATATTCATCCTCATCAGTATAAACAGAATTGTGACAGAAAAGAAGGAAACAAAAAGCTCTGAACTGGAAGGCAACCCTGCAGTCAATCACATCTCCAGTCCAGAACAGTGGAAACAGAAAGTTACTGTAGGTGATGAATGTACAGTGTGTACCTTTGTTTTACTGAGATCTTTCCTCAACAGGTGGATGGTCTCTGCAGTTATTTCTTGTTGCTTGGAGCTCTCCCATATCTCTTCCTCCTTTAAAGTGACACATTGGACTATTTATCTATATAACCCTCAGAAGAAGCATTACTAGGTTAAGCAGCAGGATAATAAAAATTCCCTACATCACTGACATTAGTTAAGCAATGGACTTCAACAATGGTTGAAGAGATGCCTGAAATTCTAAGTAGGAATAATCACAATGAAGTCAACATCAACAGTCACCAATTAATTACATGTTCAACTATAATTGTGAGCTTCAATACAGTCTTAGCTTGACTGAAGAACATACATTTGTGCCAAAATAATGAAGGTCAACATATCTTTCTCATCTCGTCCTCTGGGAGCTGTTTTAAGCAGAGACACAGATCATGAACCTGTCCCATTTTGTGCCATGAAGCTGGGTGGAGCTGTAGCACTGTCTAATGATGTTAGTTGTGCTTCCAGCAGTCTCCAATGCAATGCTGATGCAATAAATAACACCCAGCACAAAGAAGTCACTTTTATTACTATTAATAAGAATTAATTAATTAATTAATAAGAAGTATTACTATTGTGCATCAGCTGAATATGTACAGGTATTAGTTCTTCTAATTAGTTCTTCTAATTCAGCTATGCAGCTATGCAGCTCTCAATGTGTCAGACACCACCAGTGAGCCCCAAATACTGTGCTAGCCGAACCCATCTGCTCAGTGTGTTTCTGTGCCCTGGGATGGAGTGGGATGGAGCCCCGGGCCACGCTGGGGATGACGTGGGATGGAAACCCGGGCTGTCCCAAGGGTGCCGCTGGGTGCTGTCCCAGAATGTCGTGGGCAGGAGTCCCTGGGTATCGGGGGATGTCGCCCGGGAATGTCCCGGGGGAGTCGGGGGTATCACCTCGGGATGTCATCCCGGAATGTCCCGGGGTGCCGCAGAGGAGCCCCGGGCTGTCGGGGGGTGAAGCTCCGGGTGTCGAGAGACGGAACTCAGGGATGTCGTGGATGGAGACCCGGGCTGCCTCCGGCCGTACCTTCTCCCCAGGTCTCCGCGCCGCCGAGCTCCGGTCGTTGCAGGCAGCAGCTCCATAGGGATCCGGGTCGTCCTGTGTTTCCAATTGTTCCTTCAGCTCCCGCGGGATGAGGCTGAGCAGCGCGGCCAGCTCGCGGTTGGGCCGCAGGTGCCGGAGCTCGAAGGCGCGGCGGCAGAGCGGGCAGGCGGCGCGGGGCCGCCCCGCGCAGTAGCGGAGGATGCAGCCCCGGCAGAAGCTGTGGCCGCAGCCCGTGAGCCGCACCGGCTCCGCGAAGAGCTGCAGGCAGCAGGAGCAATGCAGCTCCAGGACGCGCTGCAGCCGCTCGAGCTCGATGACGGCGGCCATGGCCCGGCCCGAAGCACAGTTTCGATTTCCCCGGGCCCCTCCTCCGGTGCCGAGAACGCCCCGGGCCGCGCCCGTTCCGCCCCGCTCTGCTCTGTTCTCTGCTCTTCTCACGTGCCTTCGTCGCAGGATTTGAGTTGCCGGTGGGAATAGACTGTGACGCAGAACTCTCTAGGGCCTGGCCTTGACTTTTACTGACTATCCAAAAAAGTCCCCGTTATCTGCACTATTTCATTTCCACCCTGAATTTCCCGATTTTGTAACAGTGAGAGTTGCTGACATGGGCAGTCTGCTGACCCAGCCGGGAGAGCAATGGCACAGCTCAGCACAGTGCAGACCCTGTCTGATTAAGTCCAGGCTACTGGAAGGACCAAACCCTTCTGAGGTCATCCCGAACTACTCAGGTCATATCAAAATAACAATTTACAAATGAAGACTGACATTGTTCCTTGTACAAGTCAAGAGCTGCTTTCTGTTGATTTCAGGAGCTGCAGGATTAGGCTGTTTAACAGGATTGCTGAAACCACCATGTGAGCTAGAACGAATGGGCTTGTGTGGGGACAGAGCCTGGAACACAGGGACATTGATGGGAGCATATCAACAAGTAAAACTGCTGCACATTGCTCAGAGCTGGACAATGAGCTGGCTGAGAAAGGCAGAATAATAAGCCAACTCTAACAGTTTCTTCGCAGTATTGGGTGAGTGGAGGTGGGGAAAAAGAAGAATTAGTGTCACTAATTCCTGCAAGTTTTGGCACTTCTCATTTCTGCAAAAAAAGAACTATTTTTAGTATCTCAAGACCAGCTGGCAATTGTCAGCAGAAGGTGGAAGCCTCACCAGAAACTTGGTCTGCAAGACTTCCTCTTGATTTGCAAACTAAAGCTGTCTGTAAAGAAGAATTAAATGTGTGAATGACTTGCTGCTTGGTAGAACCAGATCTCAGACTTCGTCTTGAGGCATGGAAACACTCAGTGCTCTGTGTGAGCCAGTGCAATCCCCATCAGTTCCTGCACACACTGGTATCTGATGAGAAGGCTCCCCTCCAACACTGAACACCGGTGTTCATTCATGGAGTGTTTGCAAGAAAATCACAGAAGAAAATACTTTTAAAACTTGTTTCTGCCTTTCAGTGTTCAGTCTAATCAAGCTCATTAAGCTTCATCTGTTGACTGAGACAGATCAGTGTCTGTTCATCCTGTACTCTAGATGTGTTCCCTGGGGCACCGTGTGGGATTGTGCTTTGGAAAAAAATTCATTGGATGTTGGATTTGCCACTCACATAAAAGCCAAACAGTAGAGACTGTTGAAAGCAAGGAGCTAGGAGCATCTGTGTGATTCCATTACAGAAGTGATTCCATTACAGTATCCTCCACAATTTAAACTTGGCTTGTTTTTTTTATTGTGCCAGAAATGTAGTGCTGTAAGAAACATTCACCCCACTCTGTTGAAAACAACCCTGTCCCTATGTGGCCAGAAGCTGCAGCCAGGTGGAATGTAGCTGCCTGCCTGCTCCTCCCTGTGGACATCAGGGTTGGGTGATGATTCTATTCAAGGCATCCATCCACTCCCTCTGCTTGCTGTCATTCTCACAGAGAAACACAAACTCTCTCGCTGGCGTGACCAGAGTGATCACTGGTTTTTTCTTCTTCACACAGACTTTCTGGGGCAAGTCATCTCGTACTTCATATCCCTCATCCCTCCTTCCAATGAAAACCTGGCCCTGTGCAAATGCATCCTGAAAAGAAGGAAGCAGAAGACAGCAATTAGCCAGCAGACAGTGGAGCTCCAGCAGACACTGCTCTATCCAGGCATGGAACAGGATCTGTGGATGCAGGGAGAGGAACCGATCACATGGACTTGTGACACCAGCAGGGAACACACAAAAGGGTTATTTTGCACTCACAGGTATTCTCAGGAGGAGAAGGTAGGGGCCCACCCTTACAGAACTGGTTGGTACTTGTTCAGAAGGGGCAGGGAAGGACGTTCCCATGGCTACAGCAGTGCTGGGAAGCAGGATACTGAGGCTGTCAAGCCCCTGATACTGGAATATTGCTCATCTTGGCTAAGGTTACAGACACAGAGGCACTTGTGCTGGGGCAGAGGGGGCATGAACACCACAAGCAGTAGCAGTTACTTATAAAAGATCTTCCTCACACCCAGTGTACAGGCCAGAGTTCCCAACCAGTTCAGCTTCAGAGAAATCTTGTGGCAAGGGAGATGAGCTCTTGAGGCTGGGCCTCCTCCACTGCCACTGGAAAAGGTGGATGAGAACAGACCCTTCCTCCCCACCTGCTTCATGAAAGGGCTGTGGAACAGAGAACACTCCTCTTACCAGTGGATTTTTAAAGTACATCAGGTTCCTTTCTTGAGAATCCAAGGAGAACCAGCGTACCTTAAAGGCCTCCTTCTGCTGCAAGGAAATGGTAGAAATTCTTTAAAGACCCAAGTCTCAAAGTGGACTTTGGTCTATTCAAACCCCAGGACCACTTAAATGACTTGGAGCTGGAGTTCAGTTTCCTTCATCCCTGCAACTGGGGATGCTGTGTGCAGCCCTCAGCTCTCTCTTCCCCCGGGCTCAATTTACATTCAATGACAATCCTTTGGGCAGGGAAGTAATCAAATTAACAGGATTAAGGAAGTTGCATGAAATGGACTGAAAGCACTGCAGAGAACAACCCCTGAGCCAGTGGTGATAGGGAAGAGAGTGAACAATCAATTTCAGCAATCTGATCAGGGAGGTTGTCCCTGGAATTTTGGGTGTATAATACTAGTTGGTTTTTTTAAGTACTAATTTCACCAGCTACACTTACCTGACCATTCCTGGCTGACCAGCTCCAGGCTGAACTGAAGAGGCCTCTTCTGGGACTCACCTCAGTTTAAGCAGAATTTAGGCCTCAGGAAAAAAAACCCATAAAATCTCTCATGCTCTGTGCAAGTAGCTGCAGAAGAGGTGCTGGAACGCTGGCACAAGCTGGGCCAAAACCCAGCATAATCAGCATTGCACCACTGAACTTTATAATGGCACTTGGCTCATGGTCCACACAGAGGCAAGAAGTGGCTGTGTTCAAACAAGACCTCAGATCTTTATCTCCTCTTTCAGCAGTGCCCAAAACCTGCTCTTCTGTTCCAAGAGTATTGGCCCAAACACTTCCCACAATAAAACAAACCAAACTACTGGCTTCACTGCAGAGAAATTTGCTCAAATGACACTTTGCTGCTCTAAGTAGATGTGACTTAAGTGCAACTGACTCCAAGTGAAACAGAGAAGTAGGGGCAGCACGTCATGTTCTGCTGTGGCAGGAGCTGCAGTTAGCAGATACAGCAACCCACGGGGTGTTGTGTAACAGCACTTTGCACGTCCATTGACAGCTAATTCACCTTGCTTACTCTTTGATGATTCTTTTCCCCAATCTATTTTTCACACAAAATAAAACATGGTCCCAAATAACATGACAGGCTTGAATAAAATGTCTTTTATCAACCCAGGAAGCAGGGAGTCACTGAGCAAATCTTTTATGAGTCAGCATCATTGAACTACTAAATATTCTCGATCTGGAATGATCCTGTTTGTGTAATGCCACGTATGCACTTACTTTTGGTCCTGTTTTCTCCATATATCCTTCTTTGACAAAATTTCTTGTGATCCTGGGTATGAGCTAGGAGAACACAAACACAAAAAAGTCTGTGTCTGTCCCAACCGAAACCAGGACAGGCTGTCTCATTCAAGATTGCATTTCTGTTCTGTTTTTGTCAAAGTTAATCACCATCAATTGTGGCTTTTGGGGTCAGGGATTTTTTTGGCTGCTTGGTAAAGGGAAGACTGAAGTGAGAAGAAACATAACATTTTTGACAGATTACACTGTATAAGGATCACATGGAGACTTTAAGGCCTTAAATGCTGTTACTCAGTGTGGCCCTCCCTTCTACCTCCTCTTCCATTCCCTGGACCTAAGTGCTGCTTTTTGAGCACTTGACTCTGTCAGAAGAAGTGAGAAAATGTTCTCCCATGCTGTATTTGGCTAGACTGCTTCAAGCTCTGTTCAGTTCTCACCTCAGGCTCAGGGACATTTGGGAAGGTGGTTCTGAGATAATGGTAACGTGCTGCCCGAATAGCATTGAACCAATCAACAATCTCCTGGGAAAACAGCAAACACAAACATAAAGATTAACAAGAAGAGTAAGAGCACTGCTTCTCCAAAATGCCCTTCTCCTTTCTTGTGACCTCTTTGTGAAGAACTACTTTCTCCCCAAGGGGCAGAGAGAGTCAGTGATTTGTCCCAGACACCTGAAAAACATTGATCTTTGAAAATAATTTAAGAATGCCCCTCCTGGGAGGTCCGAGACATTCTCAGCATGGACAGTCACCCAAGTCTGTATACACAATTTTTTTTTTCAGTTGATTCAGTTATGGGTTGTTTAAAAACCTCTGTACCTGGAAAGACACAAGAACTCTGTTGAAGGAAGAAACAGAAATCTAACAATGTTTACAGAGATACTTAAAAAAATGATTTTAAAATTATCATTATTGGCTTGGAAATAATGTAGAACAATATTCTGAATGCATGTGAAGAGTTTAATGAAATTGTGTAAAACAATGAGGCAGCTACCTTACACAGATTTACATCCATGCACCACTTAAGATTATCCAAAGGGTGAGGTTGAATATCTGCTCCAACAGAAAAGGAGCAAGATGCTACGGTTAGGAGTATCAAATTCTGCGACCTCCTATATTCTACAAGTCTTAGTGATGCCAAGTAAAATCAGATCTTGCAGACACAGTAACTCTTCCAAAATACAGATCCAACATCTAAGCAACTTGCTTACTCCAGAATCTCCATTATATTCACCTTTGCACTTTCGTGATAGACAAACAGGTTCCTTGTTTGACCATCTGTGATGTATGTGATCTGCAGCCCATGACTGTGTCCTATTTTCTCCACCTGGAACATTGCATTCAGAGTCTCAACGCTGATAACAGCTTTTGGACCTTTGGACTGTGAAATGAAAAGCATCACTGTATTAAAGTGCTCTCAGGGAATGCATTGCAGGACAGATCAGCTGTATGAGACCCAGACCCCTACTGAATAGAAAGCAGACATCCTAAAATATCTGAATATTGGATATACCTGAAACATAAAGCCTTGATTACATGCAACATAAAACCACTTACAAAGATTCCTTGACCAATGCTGGGTCACTATTAAAGAGGGCTGGGTCTGCATTGCAAGGGATGGGTCTATCTCCAGCCTCCTAGTTAGAGAACAATTAGCTACACTCTCTCACAGAAAGGAGTTGTGTTGAGGACCCTGCTGCAGGAGCTGATGAGAGGATTTTTTGGTAATGTAAGAGGTAACAACTTCCAGCAGATCTAGTCTTAGTCTTGCTATTCAAGTATTGGCTATTCTGCCAGTTGAATAGCATTTCCTTTGTTCACTAAGGAATCCATTTCCTTTGTTCACTAAGCAAAAGGAGGCTGCAGGGTTGAGATAAGGGATGAGCAAAAGAACTAAATCCAAAATTGCCCAATAACAGGGAAACGTGGACTCCTCAAAGTACAGGCTGGCTGTAGAACTAGAGATAAAGCAACTTGTGCTGGGTTTTGCCCACAAAGAGCAAGGTCTGAGGGTGGGTGTTGACCTGCTACCTATGACCAGCTCTGGCTGAAGAACTCACTTCTTTGCCATAGTACTTCATCACCCCTTCCTTTGCTGACAGGAGAAATTGCCTCTTCTGGAACTGTCTGCGTCCCTTTCCAAGCTTCCAGAGGCATCCTTCACGGCTGCCTGCAGACCAGACAGACAAGTGTCAGAGAAGGGTGGCACAAGGGCAGAACTATTGAGCTAAGGGTGATGTGGCACAGTTTCAAGTCTTTTCTCCATCTGAGAATTTTTCTCTCATATGAAAAAATCAGTGGAGAAATAGAGAAAGAACAGTAAGATCTGAATACACCCTTACACTTTGTAAGTGCCCTTTCTTAGAAGTTTCTTCTCAAAGCAGTGACTGCACATCCAGCAGTTCAAATGTGACAAGCCCACCTTAGAGATCTCCAGACTGCCAACAGAACATTGTGCTGTTAGCCTTGAGGCTGAGACCTCCCTGACAATCCTTTTACCTGCAGAACAGGGATCTTGGCAGACTTGGGTGTCAAGAAATTCCCCACGCTCATATTTAGCACTAATCCACTGCTGTCTTAAAACCCTGAAAGAGGAAAACATGGATAAAGCTGATCTGTCTCTACTCTAGTTTCACCAGCCAGCCAGGGAGACCTGTAAAGGAAGCAGATGAAAAGGTCTGCAGCAGTGAATACACCATCAACTTACATGCAGTCATGGGACCTGGGGATGTAATAGTACGGAGGGACCTTTGCCTCATATTTAGCTTTGGCCCAGAGATTCCCGTGGTTCTTCATAAACTGAAATACAAAATAAATTACAGTTAGGTGTGCCACTGCAAGCCAACACCATGTCATGAACATAAAATGGGACTTGTATCAAAGGGAGCACTTTTTGCTGAGTTTTGCAGTTACTCTCTGTGTCTATTTATATAAATTTATAAATTCCCTTTGGCATTACAGTTTGCTATTTTTAGGTGGATACACCTTTTTCAATACTTTCAGTTGTGAACTATGTGTGAAGGAATACAAAACTGTGGTTGTTGATGAAAAGAACAAAAGAAAATTAGGAGAAAATTTGTTTGTGATCTCCCTATTCCTTCATCTTCTCTCAGATGTTAACTGTGATTGTATTATTAACACAATTCAACTGAATTCTGAGAGGCTGAATCAATATTTAAGATTATGTTGCTTTCTTAATTTAACATACTACTGGGAAGTATTTGTGGGTTTCTAAACCACAGTGAAAAGTTACTGTGTATATAAAAATACACACTACAGACCGTTAGGAACACAGTCACCTATCAGTGTAATTTGATTGAGCAGGTCATAAAAAAACCCCTAAAGTTGCCCACGCAGTTAACTTGCTCTGTGTGTCTCTGTTGCACTGTCCATGGTGGATGGCATAGGAATTGCATGGCAGAGGAGGTTATGAAATGTGGAGAATTACTGCTTTTTCCTCTGTACCTCTATTAAACTGCTCTCCCAGAAGTCAAGCCGAAGGGATTTGACCCTGCTGATTTCAGGAAGATTGCGATGAATTCCAGAGCAATTCAAACAAATGAATATTCCAAGTTTGTAAGAAGCCCACTCTGGATCTAGATAAAAACATAAATAATCAATTAATACACAGGAAAAGGCATAACCACTGGCAAGGGTGAAAACCTTCATCTGATGCACAGCCCAGGCTTCACACCTGGGCTCGAATCCCACCCCGTTGTTTATGGCTGTCACTTCACTGCGTTCAGAGAAGCAATACCTGCTTTCCCCAGTGAACAATGTAGCTCCTGCGTTTGTACATCCTGCAACTGCCAATTTGCTTTAAAATTAAGGTGACTATGCAGGCAGGCGAGTGGTGATGGAAAAGCTCAGCTAATTATTAGTTCTGCATGAGAAGCTGCTGTCACTGAATTAACAATGGAAGGAAGGTGCCGGCAGTGTGCACTATTGAGAGTACAACCACCTACAGCGAGGACTGTCCGCTGCCCGTGAAGGCTCCTGCTCTTCCCTGCTGCCACATCCCCTGAAGCAACTTTGACAGGTGCATCCTTATAGGCATTGAGTGTTCTAGAAAGACCATTTCCTTGGATTGTACCACCATCCACTTCTCCCTACCACGCTAAACAGAAGCAACTTGACGCCTTCTTCAGCTCCTGCTGGCTCCCGCCCGACCCACCGGAACGGGCACTGGCGCCAGCCCGGCGCGGGGGCGCCGCCGGGTTTTCCGTGTTTTTCTCTGTCCCAACCCTTGCGCAGAAATATTCCACGAGCTGGAAATCCATCCCACGCACCCTCCTCCTCCTGCAGCCTCATGCCCTGTCCATAAATAACCCGGGGAAGCGCCTGGTGCTGAGGTCGTTTCCTGCCCCCGGCTGCGGTTCCCCGGCCCCGCGGGGAGAGCCGTGTCCCGGAGCGGGCAGCGCCGCGGGACCGTCCCACAGCCGCCCTGCGGGACACGGGGCGAGGGTCCCCGCACGGACCGAGCGGACACAGCTGCTGACCGGGACCAGCAGCGCCCAGACGGCGCCACAACCCGAGGGGACGGCCGGTCCCTCGTTACGGCCGCTGTCCGCTGTGAACCGGGTCCTGGAATCGAGGGGCGCTGCCCGGCGGAGCCGCCTTACCTGGGTCCCCGCAGTCGGCGCAGCGATCGTTACCGGTCCCGGCCGCCCTCTGCAGCGCCAGCAGCAGCGCCTTGTTGCGCTCGTAGTCCATCGCCCCCGTGCCCGGCGCGCAGTCCGCGGAAGGCTCAGCCCCGCCGGGAAATGAGGAACCGGAGCGGCCCCGGCGCCCGGGACGCCCCGTCCCCTCCCGTGTCCCCGGGCACCTCCTCCTGCAGGCGGTTCGGGGCGCGCTGCTCCCCCGGCCCGGCCCGGCCCGCGCCCCGCGGGCACCCGCCCACCGTCCCCGGCCCGGCCCGGTCCCCGTCAGCTTTCCCGCAACGACAGCTCATTGCTAAGGAGCCCGTGTCCAGGAGAGCTCGTCCGCGCACCTCCAGGTTTGTCTGAACCCCACCTCTCTAACAAAGTCAGTTTACAAAGCTTGCTGGCTAACAGAACGGCAGTCGCGCCCCAGACATCGAGCAAAGCACCGGTACCGCCGGGGCAGGTGAGTCCCGTTCTCCCAGCGCAGCTCTGCCCCACCACGAGTGCTCAGCACAGGCTCTGAGGGAGCTCGGTGGCCCCAAGCAGTGCCAGAAAAACCCTGCCCACATAACGCAGCGCAGGGACAATAAAGCATTTCAATCCTACTGGAAATGTTCCTCTTCCATGATAAAGCAAATGCCGAAAAAGTCTGTGACTTAATACTCTCTTTATCTAAGACGAGAAAAATTTGAGACAAAGATTTTCAAGAAAGTTAATTAATTCAGAAAAAGATTAAGAGGTATTCAAATATTTTTCTAGTTTCAGGTTAAGTTTAATTTGCATTGCTAACTTGCATTGCTGTAGTGCAGTATAATACACATGTCTTATGTAGGTCCACACTGTAATCTACTTAAGACAGATAGTGCCTTTAGAAAGCAGTGAACAGATACACTTTTACTTTATTATTTTAAAAAATTTAAAAATGTGTATTTATTTATTTTTACAAATCATACAGGAGAAGCATAGACTGTTGATACAAAAAATCAAGCCATTAAGATTTTAACAGCCACCACTTTAATTTTTGAATAATTCTGGACTACAAAAAGAGTAAACTATAAAAATTATCTATAATGCAGAAACTTAAAATAATTTACTGTTTCCATAAATAATTCTAATTCCTGAATATCTTTAAAACATGAAACGTAAGATGAGATCAGAACTAGCAAATGGCCCTCCTTATTTTTACAGAGATACTGAGGTAAGTGGAGCACCACTGCATGGCAGCAGTCTGAATCAGTTGAGGAACAGGAACAGTCTAACTGCAAAGGAAAGGCAGAAAAGTACATGGTTGAACTAATTCCAGTTTTAAAATTCTTTAAAAAAATATGTTTCTGGGGTTTTACCTTTCATGCAACAGAAACATTGAGATTGTAGCAAAGTCTCACAAATTTATTGTCGTATAAAAATGGATTCAATCACAAATAATCAGGCTGAAGTTTTCTCAAATACAAAAAAGACACTTAAGAACAGAACACAATATACAAGACTAGAAGTAGTCAAATATTCCTGAACCCAAAGTAACACTGGGGTAATGGTTATTTACAAAGTCTTGCCTAAATCTCTTGAGACCATGTTGAGCTACAGTAATAATTTCTCTACCTTTTTTAGGAGATTAACATGCAGATCAGACAGCTGTAAACAATTAAAGGAATGTATACAAATATATGTACATTGAGGCATAGTGCTTTGTAATGATTTTGTTCCCTGTGGTCAAAGAGTTGGTTTTAGTCATTTAGACTTCAGAGGACTTGTTGCATCCTCTCTGTGCCACCTTGAGTTATTTATCACTTTAACTGCAAATTCAGAAACAAACTTACTTGAACAAAATGGTCTCCTCAGAAAACAGCAACTTTTCTGTGGAAGCTGTGACAGTTGGTTGTTACAAATGGGCTTCTTGCTATGTGATCCACAAATTAGAGAGAAAGAGAGCAAGAACAGCTCCCCACTGAATAGTCTGTGCATTTAATATTATGAATGCCTTACTGGACAAGCACCAAACAAACCCACATTTCAGCTGTGGAGAGCAGTATAATGACAATAGATATATACATTATTTTAAATACTTATAAAAATTTAGTATAGAAATGGCTCTAATATACAATAATGTGGTAATTAAAAAAAAAACCAAACAAACTATGGTGAAGTACCACCATTAGGCACAAATAATTTCTGGTGTTGGTAATTTTAAGGGAAGTCCAAAGACAGACCATTTATAATTTTTCTGGGTATTTCAAGATGAATCCCTTCAAGATAATGCAAGAACCTATTAAAAAAAAGTAAGAAAGATTGTTAAGGGAACAAAGTTATTTCCAATCATAAGGCACCACTTTTATTGTTTTGAGAGACAAATGTCCACCTTCCTTGCCTAGAATTATTTGACAAATTTTATTGAAGTCCTTAACTACCTTTTGTAATTAAATGTAGCAAGATCTAGGAAAACCCAACTTACCTTCTTTTAGTCTTCCCTTGCTCTTTAAGCTTCTCAGACCTACAGATACTGCGGAGAGTGGGGAGGTATTCAAGGGTACTGGCTTGCTTATTGCCCAGGCTTAAAGGACTTCTGGAAAATACAGTTTTGATGACAGCCAGCCTCTTCTGTGCTTTTTTGTGAGTGCTAAAACAGAGAATGAAGCTTTATTGTTTCCTATTCATGAATGTGCAGTGATGATTTTATTTATTTAGGATCAAAGCCACTGGTTTAAAACTCCATTAAATTGATGTCCAGAACTGCATCCCAATAGATCAGATGTTTGCAGCTTCTAATTGTGTGCTGCTTACACAGCATCACAAAGCTGCACTTGGACAGAAACATCAGGGCCAGCAGTTTGTTTGGCCAATGTTCTTCTCTTAATCAGGAGTCTGATCTGGGGAGCTCTTCAGTTGGTTGTCAGGTTCAGTACAACCACAACTGAAAGCATCTGTGGTTTTCAAAAATAAAAAGCATTATGCAATTGTTATTTTCCAGAATATCAGTGTCATGTCCAGTGTATAACCCATGATACAAACCTGGTCACAGGATGCATGCTAAGTTCCATTCTGACATTGCTTCTCTGGGTACTGACTAACACAAGAAAGGCTCTAAGCCATTTTCCCGTTCAGACCCCTGAATGGGCTTTCAGTGCCTATTGTGCCAATTTTACCTAAGATGACTTGTTTATGTTAAAAACAATGTTTCATGTCCACACTTGATAGTATTCATTGGTCTTTGATAATGTATTAAAGGTTATTCTTTGTTAGCATAAGTTACTACAAAGAATTTACTCTGGGTTTTGTTAGGTCTTCATCAAGCAGCACCTACCCACACACTTAACACAGGTTCAGTATGAGCTGGCACTGAGTGACCAATTTGGATGTTTGGTACTTGCAGAATCCCATCTGTCTTGAAAAAGCCATTCCTTTAGGGTTCTGTTATTCTTTTGGGGGTGGTGGTGTTTGTACATTTTTAAAGTGACTAGACTTAAGGCCACCATTCTTTAACAACATTAGAATCAAGCTGTTCAAGAAAAGACGCTTTTTGCAAATTGACAAGAAGTTAATTTAAAGTTGCAAAAGCACAGTGAACAATTGCAGTGTTTTGAGGCACACTGACAACAGTCATAGTGGTATGAATGTGTATACATCAAATCTGAAACAGTCCTACACCTTGTGAAATGCTCTTCTTGACAAATAATTGCATTACACTCCAGAAATATTAACAAAGTCTTACCTTGAATTAGCTGCCTGACTGAAAGATATGCAATTCCTTGTGTCTGAGATAGGCAGAGTAAGTCCCTTCAGCTGATCACTTTCAGATGTTTTACTGGTACTCAAAAAAGATTCCAAGTTCTGTGAAATATTAACAGAACTTTTGGTGAAGCTGAGTGCTTCAATAGCTGCCTTTATTTCACTACAGCTCTGGGAACTCCACCAATCAGTATTTTCTATACTGAACTCATCACAAAGACCATTTCTGATTTTGGCATTTGTCCAATGAAATTCTTCACTTTTAGAAAATTCCAGTGGTTCCCTGGTGTTAGTGTTTACACAGCAATCCAGGAAGGACATGTTTTCCACAAACTCAGTCAGTGAATTCAGACACTGAAAAACAACTGCAGACCTTTTTCCATTTGCTGAGGTTTTAGTTCTAACTTCTTTTTGTTCTTTATGCACCAACAATTTTGATTCCTTTTTATCAATTTCAGTACATGATTTAGGACTGTCTGATGGCAAAGTTATGAATTCAGCTGAATAGTTCAGCTCAGAATCAAATAAGTCACTATCATCCAATAGCTCAAGCCTTTTCTGAGCCTTTGTCTTTTTAGACCTTTTTCCAGGGCTACTCTTCCCAGAGGAAGAACTCTTTGTAGATCTGTCTTTTGAAGAAACTATAGTAGTCCTTTCAAGCATAGACTTTGAGGCTTCAGACTGGTTTGACAGAACTTGCACCGGTAAGGGAAGAATAAGTTCAAGATTACTGTATACAAAATCCACATGCTTCATCTGGAATTCTGTGAGAAGCTGGATCAATTTATTCCATTCCTCCATGGTTGTGATTTTGTGCTGCAAAATAATAATCATGAAAGCTTTATCAATATATTAAAATACATTTTTTTAAAAAATGAAAATGTTATTACAGAAAATCTCACACTCCTTGCTTTGTGTTTATGAGGTGAGGGACTGTTTTGCTTGCAGGAGACCACCCCAGTTAAGACTGTCCTTAATAACCATTGAATTCTCTAATTTCTACAACAAACCTTTTCAGAGATTTGCTTCTAAGATTATGCTATTCCTGGTGATGCTTACACTCAGTTGTCTGGCAATCATTCAAAGTACTATCAAGTCAACTACCAAAATACCTTAAGAAATGTAAACAAATCTTCTGAAGGCAACAGGATGTTCTTAAGGCCAAGCAACGTCTCTACACAGCCTGTATCACATTTTGGAAACTCCTGAAGATGTGCATCATCAGCTTGAGAAAAATCCACCTTGGAATCATTAGACTTTGCAGGATGAATGAGACTATCTGCCTTCCTTGTCTCTTCTCCTCCTGCACAGAGATAACAGGCTTTACTTGAAAGGGAACAACTGCATCAATAAATTGATTTTCCACCTCTTTGCCTGAATTCCTGTCACAAAGGATGCTGTAACTGTCACTTCTTGCTGTGTGCTGGAGGAACAGAGCAGCTGAAATGGGACATCCCCATGGCCACATCACTGCTGTCAGTGTTACCAAGCTGCTCTTCTGCTTCCCAAGTAATCTTTGAAGGAGGTTGTGCCTCACTTGTCTCTCCCTGTTACACCCTCACACCCCTAAACTTTTCCTGAATCCTTTGGGGTCAAGTTCTTCAGCACTGCTGCTTCTAGGTGAATTGCCCACAACCCAGATGGAAAATTACTACTGGTTCCCTTCTTTGCCCAGTTTTGCTACTCAGAACATGAAAGGGAGATATTAAGTACTGTAATGACAGGCAATAAAACCCTCAAAATTTAGTTCCTTATGCATTAATACAAGGCTTTGAGACAGCTAAAAATAGCAGAATCTCCCCCCCTCCAATATTTAGCAGTCTTACAAATTACCATTTATTCATACATGTCTAAGAATGCTTCAATTTAGTCAAATTCATATTTAGATGGATATTTTTTTAAGATTAAATAAAATCAACATACCATAAGGTGCCAAACACTTCTCTTTCAAGCATCCACCACCACTTCTAACCCAGAACTGTAAGTACAGAACACTTTGTCTGATATCACAGTTATTTGTGGTCAGGAGAGCAGCCAAGTCTTTCACATCTGTCCGTAGGTTCTCAGCCAGGCACAGAGCTTGGAGGTAGCTCACAGAGTTTATCTAAACAGGAGTTACACACAGACCACTGAAACATCTCCTGCCAATCACACTGCAGGAAGTCACACAAGAGCAAATTATTCTATTTATGCCTGCAATACATTTTGCCTTTTAATACAGAAGATTAGTTTATTCAATTAGATTACAGTTAGATTAAAACCTGTAAAGAAAAGAAAACTACCCAATCTATATAGCGTATGTCAGAGAATTATGTTCAGTTTAGACATTCAGCTGATTAAAAACAAAGACACAGACATATTCTGCTCATGGTCCTAAAGCTACCTACACCTTGCTTCTCATCACCAGTGATCAGCTTTTACTGAACTACATTAATTTTAGAGGTTTTCTGCAATTGTCTGGAAGGTTTTCAGTTTCTCATTAAGAAATTTCCCCTTCTCAATAATTAAGTCCTCCTGATTCTCATTTATTTAGGTTTTTCACCTAATACATAGCTGCAAATAAAACTATTTGCTACACAGGACAGTAGTGTTTACATTAAAGGAATAACCCATAGTAGTTCTAAAATAACTCCTGTACCTTTTAATGAAATTAATATTTAATGAATATTTATATAACTACATTCTAAAAACTAAATTAAGTGATTAAGTGATGTTCTTATTGTAATTCTCAGTACCACTAAATTGTTTGGAAAATAAATCTTCCATGCTAGTAAAACAGCTTCTGCAAGTAACCATAATTATGTCCTACACATCCTTACATAAACCCCAAAGACATGACTGTCTCTGATCAAACAAGTATGTTACAACAGAAATATATAAACCTACCCCAACATTTAAATTGCAAACTGAAATCTGCTGACAATTATTTGCTTAGGATGTACCTGCATTTCCAGACAAAGACTTACCAAGGAAGGGGTTTTAAAGTTGATCTCTTCAAAATAGCCATCAAACATTAAGCTGAATGTTGGATCTATAAAGAGAGATCAGTGAACTGTCATGACATTATGTTCAAACCTAGTTATTTTCTTTATCCATTAGACCAGCCAATACCTTTACTCAAACACTCAGATCCTTGCTTTACAGTCTCCACTCATGTAATTTTGCATTTAGGAGCAATATTCAACCATGACCATTTACAGCCTTTAATTAAAAGCGCCTCTTCTGTCTTTAAAGCCTAAATACTGTCATAAGCACTACTCACCATTGGTGGTAAGAATTACAGGTCTTTTTGCAGTTGCCATGAATGTCTTTATTGCACTTAGAAATCCTGCATCTTCATCAAATATTATATCCACCTGCAGAAAACAAACATAGTATCAATAGCTTGAGCAGCAGTTACAAGCTGTGAACAGTCACAATACATTTAATGTGAATTTTACCTCTTCAAAAAGAATGAGAGATGTTGCACTTTTCCTGTTGTGTTCTCCTCCCTCTTCGTTTACTGACTTAATTTGAGCATCTTTCTTCACTTCCAGTGAATTCTGAGTATTTCCTGCAGATGGATGAATAATTGAGCAGGAAGGAGGACTAAAACAATTTAATGCTTTCCAGGTACTGGCTTCAAAAATCCCCCATGTATCAAATGCTTAAGAGAATCTGTTCTTTTCTCCACACAGCTCCACATACATGGTGTAGTATTTCCATCTCCAAAGGTAACTCATTATTAAAAAAGAATACCTACCCCCGTTTTTTTCTCCAGATGTTGCTTCTCCATCTCCTTTACGTTTGGCAGAAATTTTGAAGTAGTTTGCAAGTGTTTTAGGGGGCAAACTTCGTTTTAATCCTGCTCCTTTTGGGGATAGTGGCGGTTTTCTTGGAGAAATAACTTTCTTTGGAGAACACATTTTTTCTGCAAGGTATGTTTTATATTAAACTTCATCTGGAGGTATAATGTCAAACTGATATTTCTTAGACAAATTTAAAGTAAAACCCATTTTTTATCTATGGCAAATGACATGTTTACTGTGCTGATTTTTGCTTGTTTTCCTTTTCTCTTGTTATAGGAAAAGCTTTCTGTTCAACTTTCTATTCAAATGCTACAGCACTTGCTCTACCACTGCAGAAATAACGTAATCAAGAGTCAGTATTTAATAAAGTCGTTACTTAATTTGGTCTGTAGTTGTGTTAAACAACAGACCAGTTCTTACTATTATGGCCAGGTAAGCCAAATCTGCTATCTTTTTAAAAACAACTGATACCTAAAATTTCTTCTTTGGAATTCAGTCATTAACAATCTCCTCCCCTCCATAAAACCCACCCTATAATTCAGACCAAAAAAAGAACCCCAGATAAAAACCATGACACTTACTTGGTGACTTGCCAGTGCTACAACTGTTAAAAAAGCAAGGCTTGTGTGCATTCACACCTTTTTTATCCACTTGATGAGACTGAGTAGCTTCTTTCAGCTGGGACAGAATCTGTCTCCCACTACGCTGGCAAGAGGCATTGACTTCAAATATCTGCAATGGTATTTAATTTACAAAAAAAAGAAAAAGAAAATTAAATTGTAGACATCTTGTATTACAAATGTTTTTGTATCATTAGTTATAAATAAGAAAAATGCACTAAGGAGAGAAAGATCTCCACAAACCTTAAACCCAAGCTCCTGAGCACAAGCATACACTGCAGCAGTTTTCCCCACTCCTGGTGGGCCAGTTATCAAAACTGTATTGCAAAGCGTTGTCTCTTCCTCAGTATCAGATTTACTATCTTTAAAGTCAAGGCTGCTTAAAGAATCTGTAGAATTATTAAAAAGAAAAGAAAGGATTACTGTTAATTTTTGCCAACTTTTAACAAAAGAGAAGTTATATTAATTCTATCAGTACCTTCTTGCTCTTTGTTCTCCCTTTCCCTTTTCTGATTTCGTTTTTCTTCCAAATCAGCTCTCTTTTTCCATTCTTTTAACCAACTATAAAAGGAAGGAACAAACAATAAAAATTGCTGGTGAATTAAGTGAACCAAATTAAGATGGAACAGAATATAAAACTAGGGGACATCAGCCACTTGTTACCCCATAGGAACTTATTAAGTCCTTTCAAATAAAAGCAAAAAAATGTTCAGGATTTAACTGTTTTGTAGACAAGGTTTCCTTTTTCATTTTCCATTCTGTTAGCTGATTGGTATAAAAAACAAGTCATTTGGTGAACTACTTATTCACTCATAATTCAGTGTTGTTTAGTCAGATGGATCTTTAAATTCTTTGTAAGAGCTACACCAGTAACTTAAGCCTACACAGAAAATTTAACTGAAAGCACAATGTGTTAGGTGGACTTCAGTGCTAAATTCCTGTCAGAAGCAGACAGTACAGCAAGGTCAGGATCAGGATGCTTGTAGGGAAGTAAAGATAAGTACTGCTCTCTCAGTACTTTATCAGGTAACATGAGGTTTTGGCTTATTTTAGGAATGGATCCATGCTCCAACTTCTGACCTGTGTAGCCTTTCAATTTCTTTCTTGTTCCCTACAAGTTCACTGGAATCTTGAGGCTGATATTTTTCTGTCCAGAGCATGTCTTCCTTTTCCACACCTACAGAAAAAAATATTGTCCCTTTTTAAACAGTTCTTCATGCAACAGAATTGATCAAGTCTAGCAGAGAATTAGGACTAGATACGATTTTTTCATCACAGTGGAAAGCTGACATACATCACACATACACTTCCTCAGTGCAAAGATTAAAATGAGATGGGAAATGCAGTTACCTGGAAGTGCACTTGGAGCTGATAAACACCCAGTGTCTTCTGTCACACCATCTGGTTTCTGGGTCTTGTTTTTTCCCAAGTGTGGGGCTTGTCCTGTCTCTGCCTGTTTTTCCCCAGATATGGGAGGAATAAGGTTCCTGGAAACTCTTGACTTCATTTCAGTCTCCGTATCTTCAAGTCGTTTTCTTCTTTTTGATTTGCGGTCTTCTGTTTCCTTCCTTTTCCTCTTTGTTTCCTTCCAATTGTCAGGAAGTTTCTCTATTACATCAAGATTTGCACTGCCATCTCTGCTTTCTAAGAAGAAAAAAATGCCATCCATTTAAAATTTCTGGCTATGTCCATTACTACTGCACATTTGATACATATTTGAAGAATTTGTTCCAAATAGCTTAAAATTTGAGGATCAATTTATTTCTAACAACAGTATTCCTTCAGTAACATATTTTTAAAAATTCCCAGTTGTATTTCAATGCCAGAGAGAGCAAAGGTGTTTTTCTCCCTACACAGATTCCTAACCTTGTGTACTGTTTTCCAAAGCCAACCGTTCTGTTTGCTTTTTCAGGAACCTGGAGTAGTATTTTCTCACTGGAAACTGAGAATTAGAAGCCACAATCTCATCTAGCAAATCCTTCTTGAATGCATCAGGAACAGCTGGTCGGTGACCTGAAAGCTGGAATATACACACACAATTACTGAAAAACTTTACACACAATGCTCTGCATAATTTAAATTGGTAGTATCTTGTTAAATTCAGAGATTAACAAAAACTGTTAAGAACTGATGAGAACTGTCTAATAGTAAGATGCAAAATGGGTAACTCATACACAGAGAAATTAAAAATAATTAAATAAATTACAGGACTGAAACAAATTCAAACAACAGGATTTATTAAAAACATTACTCCAAACAAATATCAGGACAATTTGAATTTTAAATTACTAACCACAGCTGCAGAACAATTTCCAGTTTGTTTTGAATTCACAGTGGAAAATTCACCAAGTGAGAGAGTGATTTTTGTGATGTTGGTGACTTCAGTACTCAGTTCTCTCAGCTTAGTTAATAGAGGACATGATGGTGATTCCAATTTCCACATTGGAGAACCTACAGAAGAGCCCCCACCAAAAACAAAACAAAAGTTAACTTCTATTCTAGAGAAAATAAATGGGCTGGTCTTCTCTCTTTTGGGAAGTCTTTGACTTTGTCAGCAGGAAATGGTTTGTGCCCAAATCAATCCCATACAATCTTTATTCTCCGAATTGGAACTTAACAGACCAACCTTTTTGACTAAATATTAAGAATTTTGCATCCTTACCCATGCATGTATAGACTACTTTCACATCAATTTAATTTGTAAATTTTGTATTCAAAAACATCTCATTGGAAGCTTCTAATTTTCATTCTCTTACTGAGACACAAAACAAGAGGAAACTCCCACCTATTCCAGTCCTAAGCTGTTCAAATTCTTCAGAAATTATTATGCACATTTAAGCAAAATCCAAAAGCTTAACCAAATCTTACAGTCATCCTTCTGCTGTACATGGACAACAGTCTTAAAACAGGAACTTGCAAGAGAGTATGCTTCCATTGCTGCTGCCTTCTTTGCAATCTGCCTTTTCAGTGACTCTGGCAATCCACTCATCAGGAATTCACGTTTTGCTCTGAATGGATCATCATCTTGAGAATTTTCAGATGCATCTTGGCTTTAATGAAAACAGAAAAGAAAAAGAAAGGAAAGAAAGATAGAATTAGTAGAACTTCTAGCTATGCAAGGCTGAATTTAATCACATTCTCTTCCAAATGTGTTAAAAACAGTCTGACAGAACTGCTAAAATTAATTTTAATGTAGTTAGCTTGAAATTAATTCTGTGTTAAAAATTTCAATCTAAAAAAAATTCTCTTTGGTTTTGTATTTTTATATGCAATTTGGGATTTATTTTTAATTAGTCATCAACTACGTTTCCAGACATCTAATATGGTTCTAAAATAGCTGAGGATCTCTCCAAGACACCCCTAAAATTTTGCAAGCAGATTGAAATATTAATCATATAGAAGTCATGAATATTTATAGCACATTTCAGTAAGTGTATTTAAATCTGTAACACAAGAGAATGCTAAAGTAACCTTGAAATGTGTTTTGATTTTTAAGCATCTGCACTCTTGACAACTGACCTGCTTTCATCAAAGATCACAATTGGTTCACCTGCAGAGTTTTGAGCGTTTTTGCCTAGGCAGGAAGGTGGACATCCCAGTTTCCCTTTAAAAAGATAAAAAACCCATTATTAAATTAGCACTGATACAAGATTCTAACCTTGCTTCTGTATTCACTACCTGTATGTTCCATTAATCATCAGGGAAACTCTTTTTCTTAAGGGAAAGTTGAGTATTTTAACAAAACTCATTAATTATAGCTTTATTTCTAATTATTTCCTCAGTATAGATGCTATTTTCTAACATTAGTAAAAAAAAGGAGATGCAACAAAACATGGTATATGATTGACAATTTTTTAAACAGTTTTCCCAGAATGAAGTAAAAGCAAAACAACATATGTAAATAATGTCTGCACTATTAATTCATATAAAAAGGAAAGGTATATATTGGAATATTAAACAAGATAAACCACAAGAAACTATTAATATACTGCAAAGGCAGCTTTATGAAATAAATTTACAATAGTCAATAATATGTTTCTGTAATAAAAAAATTAAACACATTCAGTAAAACCCAATTACCATTGGAGTTCTTTGCAACCTTCAAGTTTTTAGACTTCTTCCCCAAAACGTCATTTAAGCTCCGAAGTTTCTTTTCCTTCACACTCTGCTCTGTAGTAGTGACACAATCCGTGCTTGAATCTAGAATTATTACTGATTCCTAGAGGGAAAGCAAATCAGGTAAGAAAGGAAACCAAATTTTTCCTCGTTTATTAACAATACATTGCAGATATCTACCTTAGTTTGCAAACACTTCTTGTAAAGAATCAAGTAGGAATCATCTGTATTGTTTATATCAATCACAAATATATAAAAATTTCCCCCTCAAAGTACAGCCTTACATCATTTTCTTCTAATTTCTTCTTCTCAGCAAGAGCTTGCTGTCGAGATGAGCGCCTCACAGGAGCTGCTGAGTCTTCATTCACTTTTGATCTCTTCTGCTGTATAGCCTTTGCTTTTTCAATCAGCTGCTTTGCTTTGGATATGTTTTTAGAAGTGGAGTTTATCTGTTAACAGAGAACAAAAAAACCTAGATAGTAATTAATAGCACTCTATTCACTAAGTACTTTGCATATAAATATAATTTTTCACTTTCATAGAAGTATGTAATTGTTGCAAAGTTTCACTGGTATCAAAAAGAAAATTAAATAATTGAAAGGACAAGCAAACCAAGATTATATCAACAGCTTTCAAAAGGGAGTGAGAGCCCTGCAAGGAGATCCCAAATTTTTTCATGGAACAAATAAAACATGGGTAGTGACATTCTTAAGCCTCAGCTGTTCTGCTCTGCCCAAACACTATCACAAACCACTGGATCATTTAGGTTAGAAAAGACCTCTGAGATCATCAAATACAACCTCTGGCCAATCACCACCTTGTCAAATAAACCACGGCACTAAGTGCCATGTCCTGTGGTTTCTATATCCCATTCTGAGAACCTGCAGCACAGAAGCATACTATTTTATGGGATTTTTCTGTTATGAATGGTGGATTTTTACTAATAAAACATGTTTTAAGATCTATGGTGTAAGAAAGTATCTCAGATTTCATCATAAATCAGAGTATATTCCCTTTCCATAGGGCAGCTGGGAACTGTCACATTGTATTACACTAGATTATTACACAACACTGAATACTCACAATTATACCCATATAGGAAACAACAAAATACTGACACCAATTGTTAAATAAATTACCTTTGTGTTTTTGGAGTGAGACTCTTCATTTTTCATTGCTTCAGCTTTATTTGATTTTGTAGCTGCTTTGATACGTGTAAACCTCATTCTAATTAGAGAAAAAAATATTATTAAATGGTTACTGGTTAATAAAGGGAAATGTTACTCTCAATCTTATTTTCAAAAGACTTTAAAAATACAGTACTGTAAACAGAAGCAACCCCCCAAGTGGTGGTTGAGGTTTTTTTGTTGTTTGGTTGGGAGTTTTTTTGATGTCTTTAGTACAAACACACGTATAGTCAGCTTTGGTTCCTCTCCATTTTTACCCACCATGATCAGTACCCATGCAACTTATGCAAATTATGTTTTATTTTCAAAATACTTGCATACAATTAATGGGCAGAAAGGTAGAATATACTCTAAAAAGTTTACCTTATTGGGCTGTTTCCATCAAAGGGTACAGTAATCACCTCAGCTCTGTACATGTTGCTTTTCTTGCAGGATTGTCTGCATGCTTTTGGGGTGGAAGTCTCTAATGGGCAGGCACTTAATTCATTTGCAGAACATGCACTTCTAGCCCTGGGCTTTTTAGGTGTAATATTTGTTGATGCTTTGGTTTTCTGCTGCCTTAAACTCCTTCTTAACTCACTCACTTCTGGACTTAAAGAAATTCTAACATCTAAGGTATCTTCCACAGTAACAACACTAGCACCTGAATCCTCTTCGCCAGTACAATTGCTGCTGTTTGAGACATTGGTTTCCTTAGTTTCTGAAGCATTCTTTCTTCTGTTCCCTTTTTTCTGAACCTTCCTAGATCTTCTGGGTTTAGTTTTATTGCTTTTAGGTTTAGAATGTGTATATTTGTCCACATCATCTTCTGATATCCCGCTTTTTAATCCTTTATTTGAATGAACATCATCAGATCTTTCCTTTTCTTTTGAAGACTTTGCAGCAGCTTGCTTTTGTTTTCCAGGTGCCTTTTTAACTCCACTTTTTGCTACATCTGCTATTGGTTGTCTAAAAGCTTTCATAAACTGATGCTTTTCTTCCAGAGTACATTTGGGCCTCAGAGAATCCGACCCTGCAGTCTCCAGTACAGCCAACTCCAATTCTTCTTCCTCAATAACGACATTGGATTTTCTTTTCTGAGTCACCTGTTCGGTTTGCTCACTGTCCAAGAGAGCTGGGCTGCTTTCTTTTTCCCCTACACGTCCTTTCTGCTTCAAAAAAATGGAAGCTATTTTCCTAGAGCCTTTCTGCTCCTTATGTGAGGAAGATAATTTGGGGGGAATGGAATGAACTTGTGCAAGGACAGTCACTGTTCTGAGTGGCAGCTGTTGGGATTCCTCACACTTTTCTGGGTCACTAATACTATCACTTTTGTCCATTTCATTTGCTGTACCAGAAGTGTCCATTGCTGGCTTTGTGTCTTCTTCAACATTATTTTCTCCCTGACTTCTCAAGAAGTCCTCAAATGACACTGTTATAATACAATTATTTACCTGGGATGTCCCATCATCTATATGAACCTCAAAACTGGAATCACCAACACCAGCATCACACTCTGCTACTGTATTTGTTTTCTCTTCAGTTTCCGTTTTACACGTTTCATTCATCTGGTTTTCTGATGAAGAGCTTTCAGACAAATCAATATTTACTTTGTGCTTCCTTTTCCTTGATTTTCTTATCCTATTTCTTGATCCAATTGTTTCACAATCAAAATTTTTTGCATTTTTTCTGGAGGGGGCAACATTTGGGAAGTTCTCTCTTTGACCATTATCTTCTGTTAATTTTCTTGCACATTTTTTGTCCACTACAGTACAAGAAGGAATAAAGTCATTACTGTCTTGTTGCAGTTCTGTAGCTACTGTGCTGTCATCACTGTTAATTTCTATGTCAAGATCATTCTCAGCTTCGTTCATTTCTTTTGGCATATTATTGAAATTAACTTTCTTCCCTTTTCTCTTCCGCTTTAAAAATGGCTTGAAAGATGGTTTATGCTCTTTGTCATCAGCATCCAACAGTGTTTTATTTTCTCCAGCTCCTACTGGGAATGCAGCACTCTCAGTTGCAGATGTCTTTTTAAAATAATCCAAGATGTTGTTGGATTTTGGTGATGACAATGCTTTATCCACTGGTTTTGCTAACGGTGAAAAATACCTTGTGATTGTTTTTACAGAAGCATCTTCCTCTCGCCGCTTCTTGCATGGCTGTAAAAGGTACAACATGAACCTTAGTTTTAAAAAACTTAAGATGACTTATATAAAACTTTTTCAGTAGACAAAAATTCATGTTAATGTGCTCAGACTGGGCATGCATCAACTGTATCTCTGTGCTTTCAAAGGCCATCTAAGTTTGAAATAAAGATTCTGCTCTTTCAGATAAATAAAAGTTCTATTCTGAAACTTGAGATGGTCAAAACTGAAAGGGACCACAAAGTCTTCAGAACAGCTCTGTAGAGATTTCACAACACTGGAAGTCTGAAGGTCTAGATCAATTCAGATGATCGACCTTGAGATGTTCCCAGAGCATCTGTGGAGCATTTAAGAGGGAATTCCAACTTAAAAAGGTCTGATCCTACCGTAAACATCTGCCGTGTTTTAGGAAAACAGTGTGCCTTTAAGAGTACTTAAAGAAAATGAACACAAGAGGATTCTTATCTGGTATAATGATTCAAACAATAAAAGAGCATTTACTTCTACAGCTCCAAGAAAGACTGTGGCTCATAAAGACTTTTATAACTCCTGGTTTACCAGAAACTAGACTCCTCTAAAATCGCACCCTCTGAAGCAGAAAACGTCTCTTCCCAAAGTCTCTCGAAAGCGATCAATGACAGCCGGGGCTCCGCCGACCGTCAGCGGCGCCTGAGAGCAGGGGCCGGGGGCGGGCGGCCCCTCACAGCACCCCAGGTACACCGGACGGGCCGTGTCAGGGCAGAACGCCAAAGGGGGCGATCCCCAAAGGGGGCGAACGCCGAAGGGGCGCCCCCCGCCAGCCGCACCCCCTCTCTCCGCCCTCACAGCACGACCCCCGGCCCGCGTCCCCACCTGAACGTCACCGTCGCTCCCGGGGAGGAGTGGGGAGGCGGCCGCCGCGGCCACGGCGACCCTGCCCACCATGCCCCGGCTGCTGCGGGCGCGGAGCCCACCCGGATCGCTCGGGGCGGGGGGAGCGCGGAGCCCTCGGCCCCAAGCGGTGCCTCAGGGGCGGGGGGCGCGCGCCGCCGCCATGGCCCCGATGGCGCCGCCTGACGGGCGCGCGCGCCGGGCGGGCGGTAAAAGCGCGCGCGACCAGATTCGGATCCTCCGCGCGGAAGGCGGGGGGCGGGGCCTCGGGCCTCTCCCACGTGGCCCGCGCGCGCTGCCCAACGGCCGCGCGTTGTTCGGGTCACGTGACGCGGGCGGACCGGCGCGCGCCCGCCCCGCCCCTTCTCCGCCGAGGCCGCGCCTCCTTCCGCTCCCCCTCCCGCCTTCACCGCTGTTAGCCGGGTTTTCGCGCCGCCGCCGTGACGTCACGAGCTAACGTGCGCCCTGCCCGCCGCTGACGTCACGCTTCAGTGACGTCACCAGCCGCCGGTCCGTGCCCCGGGGCTGCCTCCCGCTCCCGCCGCGCTTCCCGCCCCGCCCCGCGGATGCGCGGCCCTTCCGGGGGCGAGGTCCGCCCGCCCCGCCCCGCCGCCGCCGCCGCCTCGCTCGCCGCCGCGGCTGCCCATGGAGGCCGCCGCCGAGGCCGAGGCCGAGGTGCGGCTCCTCTTGCAGGAGGCCCGGGAGAGCATCGAGGCGGCGCGGAGCTACCGGCGGGAGCTGCAGCAGCGGCTGCGGGGGCTGCACCAGGCGCGGGAGCAGGTGGGGAAGCTGGACGGGGCTCCCCGGAGCTGCTCCGGGAGGACAGGGGGCAGGTGGGCCCGGTGGGGGTGGCCGGCACAGGGGACCCCGCTGAGGCGGCGGCGGGTCCCGGCCGCTCCTCTCCCGGGGCCCGGTGTTTGATCATGGTTCCTGCCGGTAGAGCCGGGATGGGGCTCAGGTGTGGGGAGGGTGGAGGACGGGGAGCCCCGGCGGACCGGGTGTGATGAGAGCCCTGGACCGGGCTGGGGGGTGCCGGAGATGGAGGGTGTGGGAGCGGGCAGATGTGTGAAGTGTCGGAGGAAAGGGATGCGAGCTGAAGTCTGTTACTGAGCTGAGCCGCATTTTCTGGGACCGTAGGGAACTTTCCCAGGCAGGAATAAATATTTTAAAGAACTACGTTTTCCAAAGTATCTGGGAGGCTAAGTCTGATTTAATAGGGAGCGTTACCCCATCTTCAGATCGGATGCCTGCCTGGGCAAGCTGCTCCCTGGTTTGGATGCTGCTGAGGGCTGCTGTCCCCATGCACCGCAGTGCCTGGGTCACGTACTCCGTGGGTCAGGCAGGAGGGCTGCCAGCATTCCAGGGTAGCTGGTTTGTCTGTGCTGGAGCCGAGGCAGAGTTCCACCGGGACTGTGACCCACCCGCCGGGAGATGCAGGAGGAGATAGGCTCGTGTGGGCTGGGAGAGCCACAGTGCAGGGCTGGCTCCTCTGCTCAGCCAGCCTCTCAGCTTAGGAGGGTTTGCAGACTGGAAGTGATGCCTTGCTGTCTTCGATTCATCTCTTCAAGGGGTAAATAAAAACAAAACCAAACTTAGAGAATGTTTTTGTGGTGACCTGTTAGTTTTTCTGAAGCAGATCCCGTTAGTGCAGAAACCTGCTGTAAATCTGCTGAGTGAGTGTCCTGGTCCCAGCGCATGTGGGTGATCACTGGATGTTTAATTAGTCAGCATTGAAACCACAGGCTGCTTAAGAAAATGAATTGTTCATGGCTTTCATCCACACCTTGTCATCTCAAAGTGTTGCTTGGCAATTCCAAGAGCAGTGAGAGGCAGCCCATGTGCCTTTGTGCAGTGAGTGTGTAGTTAGCTCACCTTTCCTTTTCCTCTTGGGGGCAATTTCTGTGCATGTTTCTGTTTTCTCTCTTTCCATCTTCAGGACCACTTGCTGTTTTGTGCACATCCAAGAGTTCCCTGTGTTCCCAAAGTGCTGAATGTGCTACACTGGGGTTCATGTAGTGTCAGCTTTATTATTTGAGGTCTGGTTGGCTGACGTGACAGGGGTGGATCACTTGCGTTGCATCCTTTTCCTTTGGAGCAGTGAGACTTGATTTTCTGCAAACTTCACACAGCTCTGTGTGTTCAGGGACTTGCATTACCTCTTTTGCATGATGAGCAGTATCTAATTCTGGGGCTGAGATGCTGAATTTGTATCTGCTTCTAATGGAGGTAAAGAGCTTGGAGAAGTGAGTGTTCTGCCTTCCTTTGCCCCACCCCTTCACAAAGCTAAATACTTCCTTTTTTTTTTTTCCCTGAAGCATTGAAATTACAAGAAAAGGGAAACAGAGCTGTGTGGCAGCTGCAGAGCTTCATGAATATTTGTTGAAAGGAAATTTATTTTACCTGACCAGAGAACTTCCTGTGTTGGTTGTCTGTACTTCTAAAGATCTAGAAATTATGTTTAAGGCTGTGAGCGTGTTGCAGCATTTCCTTGTGTGCTTGACTTATAAAAGTTGTTTACAGGGAAATGGTTACTTCTTATTTTTGCATCTTTAGCTCAGGGATGTTCAAGTGTGTTTTCTTCCCTAAAAGCCAGATTCAGCAAATTTGCAGACATTTTAATGAGCACTTGTAGAACCTTCTGTGGTTGGGTTTTTCTGGAATCAAAACAGACTTGCTGTTCACCCTGTCCTGTCACCAAGGATGGCTGTTTGAACAAAATTGAAAAGAAAGCAGTTTTATGAGGATTTTAAAAATCCAGTGAAGTGTTAGGGCTTGCAAAAGTGCTCCTAGATAGTCTTCTAATGATAGGTTTTTGTTTGCAAGAAGGATCTGTGTATGATGGCAGAGTGGTTTTTGAGTAGGATTACAGCAGTGGGGGTTTTTTGAGGGGCAGCAGGGAGGCGATCTACAGAGCATTTGGATTTTTCTGACAAGAAAAATTCCTTGACTGAAGCACCCATAATCCAAGTTGTATTTTGCTTAGGTAATATGCTCTTCCCCTTGTCCAGGCTGGTTTCTTTGCCTCCCAGCTGTACATGTACTAAAAATGACTTCATTAATTTGTTAACTGCCAGTGGTCATTTTTTAAAGCAGACTCCACTCACAGCTTTTCTCCAGCAAATGTGGATGAGATGCTTCAGAAAAATAAAAAGTGTTCATGGCCTTTGCCTTTATCCTGAATCCTTCTTTCCTGTTACCTGAATCCAGATCAAAGATAGTGCAACATTGACCAGAGATGTGCTTGAGCAGCATTTTAGCGATTTGAAAGGGACCCTAAAGAAGCTGCTGGACGAGCGACTGATGTCCCTGCTGCAGGAAGTGGATGTCATAGAGCAAGAGAGCATCAAGCCCCTGGATGAGTGCCAGAAACTGATCGAGCACGGAGTCAGCACAGCCGATGATCTGCTCCGGGAAGGTGAGGCAGGACCTGGTGCTGAGTCTTAGCTCTGCCTTCCACTGTGGGTCTGTCAAAAGTCTGGAATATTCCCATTATTATCAGTGTGTTTAGCTCATTTTGGTCTTATCTCAAACTAAATGCTAAGAATTGGGTAGATGTAGTAAAGATCTGATCTCTATTATCTCTTACAAATCTGTATTTCAACATTTCACTCCAGTCCTAGGGTGTACATATGTCAGTGTAGCCTCTCCTGAAGGGCAGGAAGTACCTATTTGAGAATTATTTCACTGTAGAGACATTCACTGCCTCTCCAGGCTAGACAGGAAAGCATGTCAGCCTGCTTTGCAATAAAATACATTTTGGGTAGCACTATAGCAAAGTGTCTGTTTTGGTGAAGTAAAGGATGTCTGTCTTGCTGAATAGTAGCTGAAATAAGCACGTTGTCCTGCTGAGTGTGATTATGTTTGCTGTTGGCGGGGAACATGAGGAATAAAATGGCCACTCTATGGGGAAAATTTCTCTAAAAAGTCTGAAGATGAGGCAGACAAAAATGGACATATGGAATATTACTGTAAGGGCCAGACTATACCCTGCTGATGCTAAATACCTCGGCAGAAAGGAATGTCACTCTTGCCTGTTTTCCCCAGGCTGGAGAACCTACTGGGAGCATGTCTGAGCTGTGAGTGTGTTGGCAGTTTCCTTGCATTGTTCTCATGTCTCAACTTTAACTTTCTTTCAGCATGAGCTCAGTTCTGGGAGCTAAAGCACATTGAGCTGTGTCCCAGGGGTGGGAAAGCTCCCAATTCCTCCTCAGCCCTGAGCTTTGTGCTGACTTGGGAGCTCAGTGCCTCCCGCTCACAGGAGCAGCGACAGTGTTTAAGGATTAATTTGTTGAGATTTTTTTCTACCACCACAGCTTTGGGACAGCTGATATTCACCTTGTTTATATTTTCAGTCTCAGGTCACTGAATCAGGGTGGTGGCAAAAATTTTTTGTGTGGAATTCTATGGGGTCTCATGAGAAGCTGACTCGCTGCAGTTCCCATCCCCTGGGTGCTCTGAGCAGGAGCATCACCGAGTGCTGTGGGCAGGACAAGCACATGCTGCAGCTGAGTCAGAAAGGAGTTAATCCTCATGGTTATTAAATCTCCTGCTGCCAATTATGACGTGTGCTTTCCTTCAGAGATTTGTAATGTGTAATCCTCCACTTGGAAAAGGACTGAGCTTGCTGAAGTTGTAAATTACCCTCAAGTCAGCAGACAGGAGACTGGAGCATATGTCTCTGTAAGATGAAGTGTGGGATGCTACTTTATATGGCAAGCTTAGGCAAATATTTGTATTTATCTCCACACTTCAATGCATGGATTATTTCCTTCATTGTGACAACAGTACCATTTTGATTGTAGCAAACAATCTAAACAAGAACAATGACTGAAATTATCTCTTGCTTTGAAGTGCCTGCTTTTTTATTTTCTGATCAGTGAAGGTGCTTTACTTTTTTTCTTCATTTAAAGCTGGTGGAGAAGGGGATTAATAATCCTGATTTTTGGCATCTGACCCCAGTTCTGCTCCTGTCTGAGACCTGAGGCAAACTATTACATCCATTATGGGTGTGTCTACAGGTACCTTTGAGAGCTTCAAAAGTTGCTAGATAGGCTTTATACTGTTACCTGTAATTGTATTTTCTAGCTAAGACTAGCAAAAGTGCTGAGAGTGCTTCACATGTAATTGGTTGTTCATGTCAGAACTGGTTATTCTTTGAAGCAAAGAATGCCTTCTGTGGACATTCTCTCATTAGGAATATTTTTACTGTTTGGTTGCAGGAGAGAGTGCAGTCGATGGAGATGTGGGACAACAGAATGAGAAACTTTGCAACTTTACAAAAAAAGCTCTACATATTCAGCTAGATAGGTAAGACACCAAGATTCTGAGGTGATCTGAGGCAGTGGCACATGTGCCCTTCTTTGTAGGGGATCTTTTCTCCTTTGAAACAAAAGCTTTCTGCTCCATTTCCTCAAAAGATTCATTTGAGGTGCTGCTGTCCTGTTTGTTTCACAGACTTTGATTGGGGCTGGCACTCACAGAATGGAGGGGGTTTTCATCCTCCATATGTTCTGTGGGAATATAGGCTGTTTATTTGTGAAGGATGAAGCCACTCCCTGTAGAACAGGCTGTGTTTCAGAATATTTGCTGACAAACAGACAGTCTGGTTAGGGCTGAAGCACAATGTTTTCTGAGTCTTTTAAGTTTGGAGTGCACGTGCCAATTTCTGCAGCTGTTCTCTCTTTGCAAATCTGCACAGATTCAAGTATATGGATGAAACATGAATTTGTAGAAGCTGGCCACTCTCATTACAGCACACTTTCCTTTCTCAGCTTGCCAGAAGTGCCCTCCTTGGTTGATGTGCCTTGTTTATCTGCCCAACTGGATGACTGCCTCCTTACCATATTGAAAAATCAAATATTCAGACATGGAACTGTGGCATCCCGCCCACCTGTACAGCTGGAGGAATTTGTGGAAAAGCCTGGAGGTATTTTAGTCCGATGGTGTAAGGTAGGTAAAACATCCTCTGTGAAAATCCTTTAGACTTGAGTTTTTTCTAAAAGAACCCAAACAAGCCACTTTTTTTCTGATTTCTCTACTGCTTTTCAAGGACTGGTCCGCTCCAGTGTGGAGTTAAGAACTTGAGAAGTGTTTTTTTTTTGGTAATGGTGTCATTTAAAGACAAGGTAGTCCAGTGATGGTGTACCATCTAATCTAGTGTGGCTGGTGCTGGGGTTTATGCTTGCAGTGACACTTGCTTTAGCAGACCCAGGATGGACTTGCTCTGTTATGCTTTTACCCCTAAATACATTTGTGTTCCTAGGGAAATGCAGTGGGTAGAAAAAGAAAACATTATTATATTAGCTAGTTCAGTAGCCTTTCTCTTCAACACACAAAAACTATTTTTGAGTAAACCACTGCTGCGGTCTGGTGTGGTTTAGTTGCTGTTGGACAGCTCTGTGCTCCTTGGCAGCATCAAAAAAACCTTTGTTGTTCTAGCAGCAGCCATTTGTTGGCCACCCTTCACTTGTAAAGGATGTGGACTCAGGTTATTAAACCGTAGGCACTGCTGTCAGGTGGGGTCTAATATTCTGTGCTACACAGGAGTTCCCTGAATTTGGTTGTGCCTAGGGGATAATGCAGGGTTTTTTTGAGGGGGTGTGTGTGTAAATATCTTTTGACTCAGATATCAAAGAACTGGAAATTATTCCTTGGAATAGTTTATGAAGGACGACACTAATTTTCCCTTGCTGTTAAAAACTGGCATAGAATTTCTTCTGCAAAGTTGTTTTCAGCTTTTGGCTGAAGGATATTTTTATATCTCTGCTAGAATGAACAGCCTTCTGTTAAACGTTTCTTCTTCTGTAGATATTTTCTAACTGTAATAAAATAATTCTGATACATGTTACTTTCTAGAAGGCACATTTTCTGCTCTGAAATACCTTGAGTCTGATCACCTGCAGTGCTGTGCTGCCATGTGCCCCTTCAGAGGGGAAGGGAGAAGCAGAGGGGTCCTTTTTGACGCAGTAAATGTTTCTGCAGGTGGATGATGATTTCATACCCCAGGATTACCGGCTGCAGTACCGCAAGAGCACCGCCAGCCACTTTGAGGATGTGTACGTGGGCTCAGAGACAGAGTTCATCGTGCTGCACATCGACCCCAACGTGGATTACCAGTTCCGGGTGTGCGCCCGCGGGGACGGGCGGCAGGAGTGGAGCCCCTGGAGCGTCCCCCAGATCGGCCGCACCACGCTGGTGCCCCACGGTACTGCTCATCCTCACCTGCTGTGGGGCTGCAGCTGGCTGGAGCTGCTGCCTGTGTGTGTGATGGGGGTGGCCCTGGTTTTGTGGGGTGTGTGTGACGTGTGATGAGCTGTCCCTCCGTCCCACAATTCATTCTTGGCTTCCATGGCTGAGGGATACTCAGTGAACCTTTCACAGGTGGCTCACTGCTTCCTTAGCCTTGGGAAACATTATTTTTTCTTCTCCCTCACCACAACATAAGCGTTTTTCATGACCTGCAGCTCTTAACAAGCTCTTATCTTGGAGAGAGGAAAACTTTAATTTTCTCTTTGCTTAGAAATTTCTAAGCGCAATGGGTAATGAAGGCTTTCCTTTTCCTACAATAAGACTTGGCAGGGATTGCAGCAAAGAGTGAACTCCTGGTGAACTCAGAGCTGGAAAATACTTTTTGTAATTGCAATTTATTTGAAAAACAAATCTCTCCATAAGAAAAAGGCAAAAACAGCCTCTGTTCTTAACATAGCTTAAGCTGCATGAGGTGAACTGAATAGACATTGGGACTGGCTTGGTTTTGCACAGACAGGATGAAGCTGAGGTTCACAGTTTTCTTGCTTTTTTGTTTGTTTCCTTTGAAGAATGGACAGCTGGTCTGGAGGGTTACAGCTTGAGCAGCCGAAGAAACATAGCGCTTCGGAATGATTCTCAGTCGTGTGGTGTGCTCTACTCCAAAGCTCCTACTTATTTCTGTGGGCAAACATTAACATTCAGGCAAGTCTTTTTTTGGGTGCCTGGTGCGTCCCCTGTGAGCTGTCACATCTGAATTGTGTGTAAACCTTTTTGAGTCTTAGCTCAGCTCCAGTCAGGTAGTGTCTCTGACATCTGACCTTCCTTTAGTTCTGCTTTCTGGCTTTGTAGGAAAGCACCTGATGTTTTTGCAGGACCTGCACTTACATAAAAAGAAAGGTGAGTGGACTCCTGAGGGATGGTCATGCTGAGCAGATCTATGGAATGCTGAAGTTGCTGGTATTTTGTAGCAGCTGTTACTGGCTGAAGTCAGTGGACTTTGCCTCTAGTTCCTTTTAACCTTGGGTCAGGGTGTGCTTTCCTTCCCAGACTATTCACTGGCTCTGAAGACTCTGGACATGACAACGCTGATGTTCTGTGGCATGACAGTCTGGCAGCAATGCATTTAACATGTGAGATAATTACTGCTGGTCAGACTGCTTGAAACTGGCATTAGAAGATCCAGAGGGGAAAAGGGATCTTGTGAATTTCAGGCTTTCCATTTGATACAGAACATGATTAAAAAGCTTGGCAGCTTTGCTGCCTGTCATCCTATCCCTGAGATGATGCTGTTTAACAGGGTATGAGGAATGTCCTTGTGGATATGTCAGCTGTGATTACAGACCTCAGAGACTCTAAAGCTTTGTTTCATCTTTTCCCTGGTTAAATAAAACTACTTGCTGTATAGCAGGCAGCCCCCAAAGACAATTAAAGAGGGCTGTTCATGGTACTTTCATGACTTATTCCATGGTGTTTCATTTATCTCTTCCTGGTAACAGATCATGTTAACTTTAGATGGCTGTAGGATGTATTCAGTTGCCCTGTCTGAGATGGATAAAAAGATCTAAAGCTTTCATTTGAAATCTATTGCTAGATTTAACTTCTCTTGGCTTAGCAATGCCTGTGAAATTAAAGGCAGAACCTTGGTTCTCTCTCAGTCCAGTGCTTTTTATAGTTTTTTTATTAGTAGCATATGAAAATGTTTTGCTTCACATTTTGGTTATGGACTTCTCTCCAAGAGGAGATTGTTTCAGAATGGCAGAGCTAGAAAAACCACGTGTCCACAAGAACTATCATGACACGAATCTTGAGATTGAAAACAACCTCAAAAATTGGTTTTGTTCCTCTTCCAAGGTCCAAGAGTAGCTTCTGGTTTGGAAGTGTGAGAGATTTTCCTGAGCTGGGACATGTACTACTTGGTGCTTGACTTTCTCCAGCTGTTGGAACACAAGTTATGATTCACAAGCAGCTCTGTGTTCTCTGTGTTTAGGGCCCAGGCACAGCTTGTCAGCGAGCAGTGAAGCTGTGATAAACACAGTGCTTTGTATCTACATTTTAAAGATAAACTGTGGCAGTTGTCCTGAGGTGAAGCATTTGGCCAAGCTGTAGGAAAACATCACTGCTCTAGGTCAAGTCTCCTGTTTCCTTGCAGCCTCCAGGGAGCTGCCCTTAGTGAAGGGAACATTTCTCCACAGTGACCTGCTCTTCATCTCTCTAAAGCTTTGTTTGCTGTGGGGGCCACAGTCCTTGTGGCCAGGCTTGTGATTTGGGCTCACCCAGCAGCTGCCCTGTGGTGGCCACACTGACTCTGTCAGGAGCCCAGCACAGCCCTGCTGACAAGCTGAGGCAGCTCCTGTGCTGCCCCACGGATGGACCTGTCTGTGCTCTGAGGCAAATGGAAACTGGTGGTGGTTGACCAAGTTCTGTGTCTGGGCTGCAGAGACAAGGTTTTGTTGTGCACCAAAATGAATTTGAAATCTCCTTTGGAGTTGCTTTGGGAAAGCATGGTGAATCCCTTCCAAAGTAAAAGCTTCTTGGAGATTCAAATAATAGTTTTCCCTTTGCTTTAACAGTGTGAGGCTATTGCTCTCTTAGTGGCATTCCCAGGGGACTGAAAAACCTAATAGAGTGCAAAAGTAAAACATGGTTCCAATTTTATTTTTGTTTCTGAAGAGTTAACTCATTATGTGCCAGTCCACTGCCCCCTTTAATTGCTGGTTCTTGAAAGTTTTGCTGAAGTTTTCCTTTGTTTGCCAACAACCATGGATCAGTTTTTTCTCTCAAGCTGCAATGAAAATAACAACTGCTTTTCTTTCTAGAAAAGACCACCTGAATTTCATGAGTCACTCAGGCTCTCTGTAAAGTAGGATTTAGCACCTTTGAGTGGTGGCAGTACTAGAGAAAGGACTCAAGTCCAGAGCAGCCCTTCAGTGTACAAACTGTGCAGCCTCACTCCTCTGCTGGGGCCCAAAGGGAAATGAGTCCCTGGTTGTTTGCACAACTCATTTGCATTTTCTTCAGAGCTCCTTTCTCCAGACCAACACTCTAAATACAGCTGAGCAGAATCCAGACATGCAAATGCTCTGCTAGGCATTGCTTGGTTTGCACCAAGCTGATTTATTACAAATGCCCAAACCAAACAGACCCCCAAAGCAACACCCCATCCTCCTGCCATTACAGCAGAACATGCCAGGGTCCAAAAAACCTATTTTAGTCATGCTTATTAAATCCCTGCTGAAACTACAGCTGTCTTGCCATAATACATGATGCTGCCCAGTAGTGTGGTATAGCTGATGGTCCAGCTGAGCATATTGTCTGCTTCAGACAACTGGAAATAATTTTGAAAGGTCATTCCTAAGCTGTGACAGTGGAGAATTGCATTAAATAGCACTGGAATTTTGCAGGAAGCAAAGGTCTACTTCATATTTTCTTCAGATTAATAGACTATTGCTCAGTGGAGCTCTCACAGGAATTTTAGTCATTCAGCAGGGATCTCCCCAAAAGTTTGGATGAATTTGTTGAGAGCCCTGGAGCACAGTGCAGGGATCTGGAGTTCATGGTATGTTTTGATTTAAAGCTTCAGGTTTTGACTTACCTTTTTGCTGTTAGAATTGAGACCGTGGGACAGCCAGACCGCCGGGACAGCCTGGGAGTGTGCGTGGAGCAGCGCAACGGCGACGACTCCCTGCAGCGGGACAAAGCCGTGTGTGTCAGCACAAATGGTGAGTCTGAACCATTTGTTCAATTTGGAATTCCTTCCCAAAACTCACAGCCCCTGGCTCTTTAGATCCCTGCATTACATATGAGCAACTTTCATGTATGTGCTGCTCGTGCAGTTAAATCTTTGGAGAGATCACAGATCTCCTCTTCCTGCTTGCAGTTATTGCAACCTCTTCCATGTGACAAGAGAAATGCAGCAGGGTTGCTTCCCTATGTGCCTGCAAAAAATAGAGAGATGTGGTCTTGCACATTAGTATGTACAGAAAATGAGAAATATTGTTAGATCTGCTGACTGTTTCAGGGGCAGTATTTGTAAATGGAAAAGAGATGACAAACCAGTTGCCTGCTGTTACTTCTGGCTCGACTGTGACATTTGACATGGAAGTTGTGCAGCTGGGACCCTGCAGCAACGAGGGAGGAAACTTCAAGCTTCGAGTAACCATCAGCTCTAACAACAGAGAAGTGGTCTTTGACTGGGTACTTGATCAGTGCTGTGGCTCTTTGTATTTTGGATGTTCATTTTCATACCCAGGCTGGAAGGTTTTGGTCTTCTAGCAGTGAGTAAAGGGATTTTTTGGTTTTGCTGTAAAGTGTAATGTTAAAAGCTGAGTTTCCAGCTATTTGACAACAATCTGGTAACAAACCCCTGCCTTTATAGTACTTGAACTCCACTATATTGTACTTTGTACTGGATTCATTTAAATAATAATTGTGAAACATTGGATTTGTTACTCTGAAAAAAGCTAGAAACAAGCATTTGTGTAGGCAAATTAATTTAAGCAGTCCATCAGACCTTTCCCTTTTTTCCTCTAGACTTGATTTTTGTCAGTATTTCATTGTACTCGTCTCAGGGTACGCGCGTTGTGTAGAATTAACTTTGCTTCAGGCTGCTGCTCTGTGAAGTAAGCATTTTAGGGGTGGTAATGGACCAAAGTTGTATTTATACCACTCAGAGCACAGTATTTAGAGCAGCGAGGTCCTGCTATGCTTCCTTGTGCACGATGCTGCCTTAGGAGTCTGAGCGGGCAGCGGGGCTTCCTCAGCGCACGGTACTGTTCATCCCTCCGCAGCAGGGACGTCTGAGCCAGCCTGGGGCTCAGAGGGAGCCAGCCTGTTACTGTCTCATTTAAGTGCCTTATTTCCATACTTCCTGAACTGTTTTCTGTGTTGTCACTTGGAATATGTTTTCTAGGGTAGCTGCACGGTGATGCCTGCATTGGCCATGCACGGCTGCCTCAAGCAGACCAACAGCCAGAGCAGGATGTTACCCTGAGCCTCTCTGAATGTCTTCCCTGGTTACAATTCACACACAGCCTGTGTCAGAGCAAGTCTCAGTGATTTGGTACCTGAGCTCAACCTGTGGATTGGCAACTGTGATTCCTCAGAGCCCTCCTAACACTCAGAGACAACCTTCTCTTACTGTCTGACAACACAAGTGCTGTTGTGATGTGCAGGAATCCTGGCAATCCCAAATTCTGCCTGGGGACACTGGGCAGTCAGTGCAGGTGGATGGCCCAAGCACTGCAGCCAGACTGCAGCTGCTGCTGGAGCTCCACCTGGAGTAAGGGAGATGGGCTTTGGGTGGGCTTCAGGCAGATTTAACCTGGGGCAGGCAGTCAGAATTGAAGAGATGGTGGTAATTAAGCTGTCTCCTCCATAGAGCAGGATGGGATAAATAATAGTGTGAATTAAATAACTTGGAATTCAGAAGTTACACAAAGTTACACATTTTTCCTCTAAGGAGCAGCTAAGATGGGTAAGCTCAGTCTCAGAGCCTATTCCTGGTCAAAAGATTGCAATGCTACTGGATTGAAAGAATATTTAAAAGCAACACTCACTGAGGGGCTTCTTACCTCAAGTTCAATTAAAATGAAATATATTTTATCATGTTAGAATAGCACTATTTTTATAAAGCCTAGACAATCATACTGCCTTTCCTTCAACTGGCAATGTGCTACATTAGCCCTCTATGCTACTATAATAAGCTTAAAGCATAAAAGCTTATTTTACAATTAATTTAGTCCATACTCACACTATCAGTACAAAAAAGATCAGCCATCGTGCCTGAATTTTTCCCTAAGCAGCTGTAGCACGGGTGCAAGAATTTCAGACAAGGAGAATGGCTGTTGGTATTTATAGCATTTACAAGAATAAAAAATGTGTGTGGATTTAGATGAGTGCAAAGAACCTGCACAAAGCAGAGTTAGATTGGAATTGGCTGGAAGACATGAAGTGAGGAAGACTGAACTGCCACAGGTCAGATCATCCACTGTTAGCAACAAAGGGCCTGCAGTACTCTTAGTTTTGAAAGCTTCACTAGTTCAGTTTTAGGGAAAAAGAGAATACTGGCTTATCCTGTGCTTTCAATGTTACTTTAATTCTCCTGTGAAGAGTGTTTTCAGTACTTTTACAAAAAGATTCAGTAGATGAAAGTGTCAGTCCTGCTCAGAGGGTCAGGCTGCCACTCCAGATAGCAGCTGACTTAAATCTTGCTCCATGTAATAGTGCTGGCAGTTCTACTTACACACTTCAGGTATCAGGTACTAGTTGTAACTTAGTACTTTTACCATATGGAAACTGAAATTGTGAATATCCACACTTCTGAGGTACCAATGGCTCAGGTACCTTTTCATCTGCTTTTGCAGGGGCCGGTCAGACTGTAGATTCTGCAGGATATTTACTTACATGTTAGAAAATAAAGCTTAAACCTTGAATTCAGGTACTTCCAGAGGTGGCAATACCGTGTCAGGTTGTTCAGGATATACATAAGAGCAGCTGAAGGTGACTGTGAAGGGCCATGAGAGGCCCCTACTGCTGCCTGGGAGAGCTGGGGAAGGCAAGAGAAGTTTTCCTGCCTTCAGGCTTTAGCTGGCTGTTGAATGAGGGCAGTTTGCCAATGGTTCTTTTGTTGTTATTGTGGTGGTTTTGTTTTTTATTTGAACTTGGCACAAGCCTCGCTGTCCAAATTGCAAATGAGGTACTTTGAGCCACCTCTTGGAGCTGCACCTTGTGAACAGGAGAGGATCGAGGAGTCTCAGGGCAAGAAACCCGAGCACTAAAGGAACAAAGGATGCAAAGAAGCGGAAGAGGCTTGAACTAAAAGGTGTAAATTCTGTTCTTCCGCAGCAGAGTTCAGCTGGATGGAAAACTTGACACTTCCTGTACAATTTGCACCTCTAGCTCTTGGAGCCCTGCAAGCAACAGAGTGTTAATGGCTTATGAAACCCAATCCTCAAAGTTGTTTTCCTAAGCTAGTACATTCACTTACCTCAACTAAGACTTATGTGTCAAGAGAAATTTGAATTTTTTTTAAATAAAAGTTTTATCCCTCAACTGTGTATGGTCTAGAAAATTATTTATTGGGGCATAAAGCTGAGCACCACAGCATTCTAACAATGTAAGAAAATGTTTTCTAGAGCCCTGCAGCCATCTTTAAGAGCTTCTCCCCATTTATTTTTCCCATTTATTTAATCTTCTGTCTCTCAGAAGCCCCACACAATTTTTTTTCCAGTTTTCCCACCTGTGCACTTACCTTTAGTTACAGATTTTAACTGACATCTCTTAGAAAAGTATTTTTCCCCTTCTAATAAAATTTGTTATAGAATCTATGAGCTATTTCCCTCAATATTCCATCACAGCTGATTAGACAACTCTATTTTACTGTTGCCATCTCTTACTGTGCATTCCATGGTGCAACTCTTACACATCTGTAATTTTTGGCCAGCAGCAGGGGTATTTAATCACCTTCAAATAAAGTTCCTGTTGGACTAACACACAGCTTTACTTCATTCACTTAGTTCTGCTTTACCTGGAGCCTGTTCCAGTTCTTTGGTCTCTTTTAAAGGAAAAACAGCTTGTGAAACCAGTAAGTGAAGTTGCTGACTTGGCAGCTTTCTCTCATAAATACTCCATTCACATGAGCTTTCTTCATGACAAGATGCCAAGTGTTTCTCCTCCACTGCTGCAGCTTTGCTCTCAAATTGAACAGCCTAAAAACTGCAGGTCAGAGTCAGGGAAGGACTTACCTACTCCAGTGCCTTGGTTTTCTTGGATGTGAAACCACAGATTTGTAACAGGGAACGCCTCCACTCGCTGATGATGGCACCAGACTTCTGTGAATGAAGAAATACTTGGAACAACACTGTCAAGGTTGCCTTCACAGAATGGCTCCTGTATTGCCAAAGGTAAAGTCATATTTCTGGTGTGGGGGATGGTGTGGTTTGGGAGTTCTGTGTTGTTGAGCAGATAAATAATCACAACAGTTCAAATCATGGGCAACTGCTTCATTCTAGACAGTGAATCTTTACCCCATCCCTCCTAATTCAAGGGCTACATCCAAGACACACTCCAAGCAATGTACACTGACGGTTAGCAATTCATCTGCCACTTTTGAATATAGTATTTAATACACTGAATTAAATATTCAAATCATATTAGGTTCCAGGTTGGGGTTCACAAACCTATTGTGATCACCAAATACAAAATACTAACACCTGCCATGAGCACACTGAAGGCCAGATTAGGAGATTAGAGAGAACACACTGCCCAACAGCACCCAAGGTCCAGTTTGCAGAGCCCAGCTGGCACAACCTGCATTTCAGGACCTGAATCCTAACATGGAAAAAGGTTCTCAGTGACTCCCATTCCACTCACCACTTGGCCAGGCAATGCAATTCCTGATTTGTTCCACAGTATCTGGAGCATCCATCCTCTGCAGTCCCAGAGAAATGGGATTTAACTGACACCTATTTAAACTTGACTCCATAAAAGCCAAATACTTTGTAAAATGTCTGAAAAATTAACCACTTTCATGTAAAAACGTCATGAATCTTAGTTCTGTAACTGACAACACAAGCGATGTTTCATTTGCACTTCTATAAATGAAAGTTCAGCACAGTAAAGCACTTACACTCATCTCAGGTATTTAAATTCTACCCCAAGAAAGGAAAATGAAAGTTACTATAATCTGGTTAAAACACTGGAAATTATGGAGATACCTTAAGTAGAGCTGTAACAATCTGGCAAAGGAGAACACAAATTTTAAGTCATGCAGAAGAGAGTTTTGCTGCTTGAGGTCTCTGCACATGTAATGACTGGACACCCATCATGGCAGATTTTGTATCACTGAACTTCATGTACAAAAGCTTATTTCAAATAAAACATTTAATGAAAAACAATGGTTCATTTAAACAGCTGAACTTGTTTTAGGGATTTTTTTTGGGGGGGGAGGAGGGTTTTCTTTTGTTTTTACATCTACTGTACCATTCAAATTCTTTTTAACCAACCTACATGGCATCTTTAAAGGTACAAATAGAAAAGGCATCTTTATAAATAGAAAACAAGGGGATTTTTTCAGCTTTTATTATAAATTGACATGACATACAAAGTTTACTGAACAGAAGTAATTTCATTACTATTTTTGGGGGGATCACCAACTTTTTGTGCAAACAATGCTAGCCTTCTTTTAAGCATTAAGAGCATAACTGCTTAAGAAATGACATAAGCAATAATTCTAGAACTACATCTCCCCTAAAATAATCTATTTTTTACATATGTGCACAGCTTTAGCAAATTAAAGCCAGAGAGAAATGCATGATGTACTATCCAGAGGCATAATTAGAGTTTGCTAAAACTCAAAGAGAGCTGGCAATTCAAGGAATTTGTAATGAAAAGCTGCAGTTTCCCTCTTTCCTATTTTGTACACAAAATCAGTGACTAAGAACTTAATACTGGATGACGAATCACATCCACACCATTAGTTAAATAGTCTCACAGTTAAACACATCTTAAGGACCATCAAAATCAGTATTTACATTTTATAAATTTCTGAAGACACCATTAGAAAGCTTATATACCCCTTCAACAAATAGGGAACTGCATCTCATGGTGATGGAATGAAATAAAAAACAAAAAATACCTGTATTTACAGCAGCATTGTTCCTTTATAAATAAAGAATATGAAAAATGAAATATTTTAAGGATAATAAAAAATTGAGGTGATGTCACTCAACCACAGTGCTTGCTGGAATAAAACCCTTCGGTGCTGATACTGTACCAGTAGTGAAACCACTTTCCATTGGAAAAAATCTGTAAACGTATGCGTAAAATGTGTTAACAGCAGTGCAAAACTGCTCAAATATAGTTTAGTCAGCATCTTAGTATCTGTATTGAATACAATACATCACAGAATACTTACATAAGAAGTGCAACACATTTTCTGGTCCGATTTTACAGTGCATTTTTCCCTCAAGAGTGGCATCTCGAAAGCCAAAGCTAAACCCACGGCCTGGCCTTGCAGTCTGTGCTGAGGCGAGAACTTTGCGGGAAGTTGGCGACGCAGCGCCTGCAGACGGACACGAGGCTCCGGCCTTAGCATGGCACCCCAGGATGGGCAACCCCAGGCACAAGGGGCTGCATCCAAATCCTCTCTGTAGCTGTGTAAATGTGTAATAAAAATATAAAGGAGCTAAATGTTCAAGTTTAAAATGGTACACTGGGCGATCGATACATCAGAATTATCCACGAAACCCAAACTGCTGGTTAAACCTCAAAAAGCCAAGGTGGTACTTCGCTGTGTCTGGAATGTGAAAAGCCAAGATCTTTCCAAACAGGCACAAGACAAAGGAAGTGCTAAGTTTGCCAACTTTGATAATTTTTAGTGTAAAAGAAATTGATTTGTAATTTACGATCAATTGATAAATGATTTCAAATACAAGGATCAAGGTTAAACTGTAAATAGTCAGACGTTATTTTCACAAAAAGCTGGAGAATTTCTAAATAAGAAAAGCAGAAACTGTATCCCAATCCCCTTTCCCTAATGTTTCACAACTTCATGGTAGGAAAAACAGCCAGATACAGATGCAAAAATCTTAATATAAAAACAGTTTTACATATACTTAAATTATGTAAATTCCATAAAGTTCTTAAGACACTAATTACTAAAATTACAAAAAGATTTTTATATTGCTCTTCATGCTCAAACTCTTAGAATATTGTCATTACATCACCAAAACCAATATACATGTAGTACTTGCATAAGTAACTGAATAAAACCCCTGTTTAAACAACATCCTTGTTGAAATCATTTACTTCCATCCAGCAGTGCCTGTTTGGAATCTCTGTATTTCTGTGTGTAATTCTTTATAGAGCTCATGCACCCTAAGAATGTCACTTCAATGCTTGTCCGTTGAATGACAATTGACTTTTGACTTCAGAGCTTCTGCTTCTTGCTCTGTTTCGTGACACCTGAGATGCTTTCCACTTCTGAAATCCTCTCTCTCATGGTATTTTCACTGTATCCATTTGCTGTCCCACTTTGTTCCTCGGAAGATTCCTCGTCCGTCGGGGAAGCCGATTCTCCTTTCTCCAACTTCTGCTGCATTTCTCGGAGCCTGGCCACAGCTTTGTCTATGGACATGATGCTGATGAGGTTAAAGTCATGCATGCTGACCAGGTGGAGCATAAAGTTTCGACACAAGTTTTTCTTAATGATTTTTTGTCCATAATTTTCAACAAACAGCATACAGGCATGATTCATTTGATTGTCAGCAATAAACCTGTCAAATAAGAAAGCCATCAGTATGCAAGCAGAACATTTTAAAAACCCAAAAGATACTCTACAACATGATTTATCAATCTAACTGCATAGAGCAGCTATTACACAGTCCAGTATTTTTTCTTTTCAAAGCCCAAACTCTACTAGGCACAAGAATATCTTTAAAAGCTTAAAACTCTCAAAAGCTTATTACAAATTATCCTTTAATGACCCCTTCCCAAACAACTGAGCCAACTGAATTTTAAGTATTTAGTGAATTGCAATGCAAAATGATAACCAAATCTATATTGTATTTTTTTTGTATCAAAACTAAGCACAGAAACATACCCGTGCTTCATAACATGAAGATTCCATAATTTCATCACTTCTTTCTCTCCTTCGTTAACATCAGAAAATTCTTCAATTTGCTGGAGGTTGGGAGGAAGGATAGGAAAAGAAACAAACACACCCATCAAAACTGTGTATCTGCGGCCAAGTAGTGAGAGCATACCCAAAATTCAACTTACACACAAAAATATATCTAGAAAATTCAGGGTCTGCAGTCAGAAAAGTTAGAAAAATGTCATTTGATGTAGAGACTTTTGATGATAAATTATATCCTTATTATATAGAGCTCAAACTGTGTGCTCCTGATTCCAGCATCTCCTCTTTGAAAGAGAAAAGCAGCCACAATGAAAACTTGTTTGAACACAAGGAGACTGAACTAACTTTGCAAACTGAAGGCATACTTGAAAAAACAAACTTTGATTCCATCAATTTCCATCAACAATAGTTCAGCAAAATTTCCTGCTCCTAAAATGCAGAATTTGCACAACGTGTGCCCAATTGTTCCTTAAAACAACTGCAGACCATCTTTAAAAACCACAATCCACTTAAAATAACTTTGTACAAACAGAATAATTACAGTAATGGTTTTCTCCCGAAGCCATTCTGGGTCCTTTTCATCCTCACTGTCCACCTCCATCTCCTGGGGGCGGAGGGGCAGGCAGGTGTCGCTGTGGAAGTAGAGCCGGTTGTGCCCGCTGCTGTACGTCCGCTGCTGCTCCACCTCTCCGTCCTCTGACTCCAGGAACTCAGACATGCTCGCTTTCGTGCGCTTTGGCCTGCCAAAGGCAAAGTCACTGCTGTTACCAGCACATCAGAGATGCAAAAACTGAGACCTGTCACTGATTAACACAAATTATTTTAAGCTCCAGCCTGCAAAAATGTTGGGAGTGGGGAAATATCCAACAATTAAATAATTTGTACTAAAAACCCAACAGCTCCTGACCCTCCAATTTCACCTTCTGGGGAAGAAAAGTATTAGGATAAGGCAGTTAAAGAAAGCTACATTGTTATGAAGAGGTATCTCAACTGGAAAGATACAGAAAAATCATGGGTGATGTTATCTTCCTTCAGTTACATTATATTTAGTCATAACAGTGAAATTTAGCACTGTGTATATGTACCTGCAGACTCACAAATTCCCATGTTTCACAAATCTAGTTTATAGGCCAAAAAATTCTTTACAGAAAGAGTGGTTGGGCATTGGAATGGGCCCCCCAGGGAAGTGGTGGAGTCAGTGTCCCTGGAGGTGTTTAAAAAAGACTGGATGTGGCACTCAGTGCCATGGATTAGCTGATAAGGTGGTGTTAGGCCATAGGTTGGACTTGATGATCTCCAAGGTGTTTTCCAGCATAGCTGATTCTGTGACCCACACACAGAGGTTTTTTGGCAGCTCCCTACCTGCAAACCAGGATGTGTGTGATTGGAGTTCTTTTGACGGGCCCGTTGCGGCTGAAGGCGAAGCCAGGCTGGCGATGGATGTCCTGGGGGTTCCCTGCGTAGGAGCCATCGTAGCACTCATTGATGGACACATCTATCCGAGCACCTTTTGGATGATACTGGAGCACAGTTGCAAACACTCAGTAGCCAGTAATGACAGCGCATCAAGAGGTTTAAATGAGTCACCTTTAAATTCTGAATATCTTAAATACCGCCTTGTCAATAACCTGATACAGCTGATATAGCTCTAAGTTTCCTTTCACAACACCCAAATAATTTTTAACCTCTAGAAGCAAATTACACTGAAGCTTCCTTGCTCTGTACTATTTTACTGTTTTATATAAAGCCATGCAGAACAAATTATAAAATTAAGGAAAATATCAGCAAGAGATTGCTAAATTTCTAAATCTAAGGATTGCTTACATTTCTATATTTCCTAGAGCTTCAAGATCCTTCCAAAGAATATAACTACATTGCTTTTTACATCAAAGTACACATTGATGCAAAAGCAGTAGCTACATTTAGAATTCAACCTCCATTATGGTGAATAATATGATGGTGAATAATAATTCTCTCCATATGAAGAATAATGCTCCAATGGTCAGCATTATTTAATATATATATATTTTAAAAAAGAAATAAAATAAACCCCACAGTATTTCTGCTCCATTTAACACACATTCACAGAAAGCAGCTTCTAACATGCAGATACAGCCCTACAACTTACTAAGCTGGAAACAGAATCCCTGCATTTGTATTATCTGTGACAGACTGTACAGAGCTTCATAGTGCTGAACTGAAAAATGATTACTTACAACATAATTAAAGATAAATCTGCTGTGGCAGAGTTTAAGATGTTTGAGTAAACTATAGAGTTTCCTGCAGTTCAGTGTGCACCAGGGGCAGTGTAAGTCATCGCGGGCCTCGGTCTGCTGCCTCGTGTTATTGTTGTACAGGAACTGATGCAAACAAAGGAACAGGCAGCTCAGAATTAGCACCAAATGAGTTTCATTCATTAACTTCCAACCCCCAAAACCAAGCTGGATGTCCTTACAGGAGACCTCAACAGCAATAGTTAAGATCTTGGGAACCCTGTATTAGCTCAGTGTACTGAAACATGGGTATTTAAATTTATTTTTTTTTCCCCCACTGGAGAACCACCTGTCCCCCTCCAGAGGTCTAACAAGGAATGTCCTTTGTCTTTCAGAACATCAGATGTGCCCCCAGGAAGATTAGTTTTCTAGAATATTTCCATAAAGAAGAGTCTGTGGAATGGCTTTCAGTCTGTGAATCTGAGACTCTTTAAGGCATCCACTAAAAGGGTGAATGGAAATTTCCACCCAGCTCCCAAGCAAACATTTTAATGCCACACAATATTTAGATTCTTTTTTTTCCCTCTAATGATTATTTCCTATACCTGGTAAAATATTCGCAACTTCTGTCGAGGTTCATTTAAAACATCTCTCTCTTTTCTTGTTTGAAGGTCTGTAGGCAAAGATTCTTTCACAGCTGAAAAAAAACATATGTAGACACATATTTCTTTGGTGCAGAGGAACAGATAAACATTGTTTCTTACCCAAGTATGGAAGTTCTGAGAAGGGCACTGCTGCTGAAGGAAACAGGTTAATTTAATTTCATTTGACATAAGAAGCTTCCACCAGCAACAAGGAAGTCTGGATGTTTAGCTTCCTTCACAAACCTACAGGCAAACCCACTTCTAACACAAGATTATCGCCAGTGTTGGAGAACCATTCAGAGAAGTTAAAAATGGTCAGGTAGAAAGCAACATTTTTCTTACTCCATTTAAACAGAGAATTCTTTATGTATAGCTAAAAGCTGGGAAATAAAAACCATCTCTGCTTTCAGATTACTGCATTCAAATGCTTCACTTAAATTCAGTTTAAGAAGTTCCACAAGTCTCTTAAAAGGCAGCAGAAATATAAGTAATCACAAAAAATATTTAACTGACACTTTAACCCTTGACCAGTATTTGTATATGTAATGGCACTGCTCAGTTGCTTCGGAGTCTTTTCCACACACTTTAATCTACAAGAGTATTTGATTTCATACAGCTAATGAGAAACCCCACATAACGAAGCAGGTTAATAAATCTGCCCTCAAGAGAAACCAAATAATGACCCTACTTGCTTCTGAATGGTGATAAAGATAGGAAAACAGGCTCAGGTCTACTGCCCTAACTTTTAGAAGATGCACTTATTTTGTACTTAGTATTTTAAGAAAGAAGATAAAATTTCCTTGCTGTATGAAAAAGAGAGGCCTGACACTTCAGCCTGCACCACATCAGAGAAATCCCAATTCTGTGGCTCAGTTACTTTCAGAACTTTGTAATTACAGCAAAGTTTAAGCTGCCATACTTAGAAAGTCTTTGATGCCTTTATTCCACTGGTCTGCCTTGGGAAATATGCCAAAGTAAAACGACAACACCAAATTTATGTACCACTGGGAAAGATGCACTGGATTTTTATCAGAAGCTCTGACAGAAGTTTTGTACAGTTTTCACTCTCACAATATTCAGACACTGCAAACAGCAGAACCATAAAAAATACCCTACAATGCTGCACATTACACTAGGGTATATTTGTGTGTAAGAGTTGGCTGTACTATTTGGGAAGGTTGCTCTGGCTTGTAACTTTATCAATTTACTGGAACATTTAGCTTTTCTGATGGAAGAAAAAATGGGTTCCACGTTACACTGGTAATGCAGCCTTGCCATGTTCCTATTGACTCTACATTTATTACAGTAAACTACCACACAGCTTCTAGAGTTAGTCAACTAAACTCTCATTTCTTTTACAAGTCTGGGCATAAAATCTACCTAACAAATTACAATACAGATCTCCAAGAAACTAAAATAAAAGGAAGCCTGGTATAAGGAAGTAAAGAGAAAGCAGAACAATTTCTACAGCAAAAGTTCAAGGACCTCCCAGGTTCTGCTGGAATTCATGTTTGTGTGCACTGACAGCCATTCATCCTAATGGAAGAAGCCCAAGTGTGTCTGCAATCCCTAGCTCAGGTAAAATACTCTATGCAGGAAACAGATATCAGTCCTATTTAAATATTCTTGTACTCTTTCCAAAGAGAAAGATGCCTGTAGGTTGGCTGAGGATATTAGGGGTCATTCTAGACATCGGTTTCTGCACAGGTAGGGTGAAATTCTTCTTGCTCTCACTTTATCACACTAAAGCTCTAAAAGCAGCACAAAGAATCACCACTCTTAGAAAGTCTCACCTTTATGTTTCTCAACATTTACTGTAACACAACTGCATAAAAGCCATGTTTAGAAAAGCAGTGCTTTTCTCATAATAGTAATCTCCTTGCTGTCACTACTCTATCTACAAAACATCACCAAACTCAGACTGAAATGCCATTTTGGACAAGTTCTCCAAAGCACTATCAACTCTTCACTAGTGGTGCCTCACTGCATGCCCCAGAGACCAAGCCTGGGGACAGAATCACTGCACTCCAGATAATCACTTCTGCAACAAGGAGATTCCTTACTCTCAGAGTCCCAATCTAGTTACAAGCTTGGAAATGCTGATTATTCTGAAGTGAACTGGGTACCCATCCAGAGTCTAGGTGTGTTCATAGGTGTTGAAACAACAGGTGCAGCCTGTTGCTCTCTGTACAACTTAAGTCTTCCAAATGTCCTTGAGCTCTACCTGCCAACACGAGGTTCTAATTCAGAGTCACAAACTACTGGGAGTGAGACAAAATAAAGATGGCATCTGGGCAAATTTTCCTTCTAGTTTCTATACTGAGCCTGAAGCCATACAGGCTGGAATATCCCTCTGGCCAGTCCGGGCCAGCTGTCCCACCTGTGTCTCCTTCCAGCCCCTTGTGTCCCCATGCCTCTTTGATGGTGGGGTGGTGTGACAGCTACAAAGTACTTGACTTAGTCTAAACGCTGCTTAGCAACAACTAAAACATCAGTGTTATCAACATTATTCTCAACCTAAATCCAAAACACAGCACTAAAGCAGCCACTGAGAAGAAAATTAACTCTATTCCACCTGAAACGAGGGCACCTATAAATCCAGAAACTTACAGAACCCTAATTGGAGTGAGTAGGGCAAACTAGACAATCCCAGAAATCCTAATGATGGATTTTCCCCAATGTATTTCACAGCAGGATTTGCAAGCATTGTATATAATCACTTCAATATTGTCCTGATATTTAGCTTTTAACCATAAAAAATGTACAAAATATGGGATACAACAAAGCCACCCACTCAGTTTTGCTTTTTCCTGTTGAGAATAACCTGAAGCAGCTTTTAAGTAAGCAAGTAAGCCCTTGCTTAACACAAGGGTTAAGCAGATGATTATTCAGCAGCAAAACCAAAGTTTGCTTACCTATAGTCTGAGTAGGTTTAACAGAATTGGGCTTGTTTTCTTGAGGGAGGCTTTCAGAATTTCGTGTTGCAAGAGGCTTAGCTATAGGAGCTGTAGACTTATCATTTGAGTCTCCTGTCCAACGAAGAGTAAACTGAAGTGTAGGACCCTGAGAAAATGTTTCAAATGGAGGCAACCTCTGGAGAGTGGGGGAAATTAAAAAGAAACCAAAACAGTAGAATAAGTGTCTTCACAAAAACAATCATAAGAAAATATTCACAGAATGTAGACTAATGTAATTTATTTTTATGCAGGTAAAGGCTAATCAGGATAGTTGAGCTTATAACTGTACTTTTACTATATAATTTGGATCATCTCTGCTTTTTTCATAATTATATGAGCATGTTGAGACACAAATACTTTGCAACCATCTGGAATCTTCAAGTTCTTCTCTTCAATCACAATTCATACTCTCCCAGAACACGTGAGCATGACTATGTAAGTACATACAGTCACTGCATCACTGAGTGTTAATTCACCTCAGTCAACAACTTCTCTCTTCACAGCCCTTCCTCCTACACTGATACATCCTTTTCTTTTCATCATTACATTTTATCAGCATTCTCTTAAGGTATGTACATAGGATCACACCTGTCTGGTTCCTCTTTCTTCCCCTTAAATATTCTGCAATTTGCTCCTTTTTGGTATGTCCAACTTTGAATACATTTTGATATATCCAAGTTACGTTAGAACAGCATTTAAATGGCCTGATTTTCTAGGTCAGGAATTCAGACGTCACTGAAGAGACAGCTGCCATACTTACAGTAGCTGACATCTGCTTGCATTAATGATCCAGTGTACCCAAGGCTTTCTAAACTGAGAGCTGAATTAAAATGCATGTCCATACATTCCCAAAAATAATTCCTTCCTGTGAAGACAGGTCTCTCAGCCACTAAAACAATCCATACCTTCCCATCCAGAATTGTTTCCCATGTTGCTCTTTTCTTGCTAATGGGACACTCTTCCATTTCCTGCATGGCCACTTCATATTCCCCATCCAGAAGTTGTAAGCGTCTGTCAAGACAAAATATGTATTATGTGTAAAAAAGCTCTTTTATTGTTTGTCTATTAAAATGCATTATTTCACAGTAATTAAACTTCCATGAACCTAAAGGCATATTTTCAAGCAAATTTATTTGGCTAGGTCTAAATCTTAGGCAAACATCATCCATAACAAAGAAAAATATTAAAGACTAAACCAAAAATATATACATTTTTATGCATGATTTGGTTCTGCTGCAAATCAGTCTCATTTATACAACAGCATGCCTGAGAATGCTCTTGCTCATCATCACTACAAAATCATCTAATGGTTCCTGCTTAGCATATTCAAGTTCTCCAGTGAAATTAAGTAACAGAAAAGAACAAAATACTGTCAAGAATTCCAAGAAGATACAGATTAGAAAAAGACATTTCTTCAAAAACCAAACTTCTCAAAATATATTTCTAAAACCCTATTTGGATAAAGAACCATTTTGTCAGAATTAGCTGGAGCTGGTTTAAGCAGATTTTTCTTCAAGCTCCATTTTTATTGATAAAGAAATCATCTAAATACCTACTACCTGGACCTGCATTTGCCATGGAAAGTACTCATATTTTCATGTACTGTATTTTGGCTGTTGGCACTATGACCCTTTGCAGCACAAACAACCAAAATGTCCACCCAGGAAATAATCTGGTCCTTATCTTTTGAACTGGATCTAGAGTGCTCTAAGCTATTGACACATGAGTTCACCCCACTCCACCTTCTTTGAAATACATTAAGTAGTAACATGATAATAAATAATTGAACTACATGACAAAGTAAGCCTGTTACAATTTTAACTATTTGTTTGATTGTCCTGTAGTAATGGAGAACTGATGTCTTCTGTAGCTGTCAGCAGAATGACACCTCTGACTACATCAGCAACAGTGTGGGCATGGAAAAAATTATGCCTTCTAACAGAATGTAAGCAGTAAGGGTATTTCAGAGACCTTTCCTTTGTTTAACTTTGTAATTATGCTGTCACTCATCTTTAACAGAACCAGAGAAATTACATCTGTCAAAAACTAGCAAGGAACAGACAAACTGATGGAAACTGACAGGACAATATTCAAGTTCACAGATGGGAATCATTTACAGTAATCACTGAATAGGTCTCAGTATGAAATGTGTTATGAAACTTGTAGATTTTTTTATAAAAACATAACAAGCCTAAGTTCTTATTGTAAATAACTAAAATGCAGCCAAAGACAACCTACACTGTAACAAAGAACATATCAAGTTTATTAACAAATTTCTAATGATTAATAGAAGCTATATTTGTTTTTACAGTATTACCTGTTTTTATCAAATACAGTCATTTGTGCTACAAATGTCTTTTCTCCATCTTCACGATTTGAAGAGTTTCTTTTTCTTCTAGCTGGAAGCTCCTCATTGACATCTGCACATAAGAAATATGGTATTCAATCATTACATAAGCACAGATTCTAAAGATCTAACAGTCTCTATGCACTCACAAATATAACTGGCTATTGATTGTGTCAGATGTGCCATACAATAAAGAAGGACAATAAAAGAGTGCAATAAAAGAGCACTTAGCTTAACAGTAATCATATTTTAGGTATGTTCTCTCATGTATTTATAATTTCATTGTATTATTCTGTCAGTATAAAGAATTTGGGATTTGATCTTCCTCCTCTCGTGGCTATAAAATAGTAACAAATAAAGTTTTTCATTTGACATGTACTCTCCAAGGCTGTAACATTTGTGTTGTAACATTTCTCAACAGGATTAGGAAAATAGCTTTTGAAAATTTGTTATTGAGGTATTTTTCTACTGGCTTGTCATTTAGTTTTGCTGAAAAACTCTGTTAGAACCCACAGTGAGTCAGTAGTGACCAGTGTTGGTGGAGGGATGACACTCAGTGACCACAGGCTCTCTTGCACTGTTCATGCACTAACAGTGTTGCCTCACACCTTCAGCATCACGTTAGAAACAAGTGGTGCTAAATTTACACAAAACCAGCAGCACAATTTCTAGCTACCAGCTGAATTTCAGCCCCATCTCAAAAGAAACTGCAATCAAATAAAAGCTCAATCACTCAGTTATTACTGGCACTTGTCACAGTGTGACCCACACTGCTCATCAAGACAACTCCATGCGTGCCCACAAGATAAACCTTGCAAAAGCAGATTTAAAGGCTGAAGTTACCAATGTTTTCATTAGTTTCGCCATTGATCAGTCCATTAAATTCTCTCCTTCCTGGGCGAGTGACTCTGAATAACAATGAGTAAGACTTCACCATATGGCTGTTGCTTGGCTCAAACTCATTGCTGGAAACTGCAAGTGATGGGAAGTTGCCTGGTTTTATTTGGCTGAGGTCTGGGTTTAAAGGCACCTGCTTTTTACCTGTAGGAACCTGTCTTATCGGACAACTGACATCCTGCAGCAAAACAAGAAAGATAAGGTTCAGGTTCTTAGACTTCAAAGTAAAGACAGTAAGTGTTTAAATAGATATAATTTCCAAACTGTACTTGTTCTGCCAACTTTTGAAAATAAGCCTTATAATAAGCCTTATAACAGATATAAATAAAAAAATTTGGAACAATCCCAGATTTTAAATGCAAACCCAGATAGTTGTAGGTGTAAATAAAACTGGCATTCTATAACCCCTTCTGGCAGCAGCCATCTTTCTCTGTGTGATTAAAATAACACTAACATGAGGCACATAAAGAGACTGTAGAACAGTCATTGATACTAACTTGTTTACCTGAAGAAATTAAAATTTTTGTGTGTATATATATATATTTTTTTTTTAAACGGTTTCCTATCTTCTTGCAATATTTCAAAGTGCACTTTGTGCTATCTGTGGAAGAACTACTTACCTATGATTTATTATATTCAGTTATCTCTCAAAGAGATCATTGAACATTGTGTAGAATTGGGAAAACAAAACAAGACAGCCTAAGTATGAAATTTGCAGCAAAACATTTGTAATAACCATTAGCACCTCCTGATCTCACTACATTTATCCATATTATAACAATTTACAAAATTGGCTAGAAACAGTACTAATTCTTAAAAACCTGTCAAATCAGCCTAGCATTAGGGAAGAACACACAGCTCTGACTGCAAATCTTTCCCTTTCTGGCTAAAACCTGAAGCATTACTGAGCCTCCCATACTCTCATAGCTGGGAAGGTAATTTGCCAGCTGATGTGAAATAAGCACAATTAAAACTGCAAGCAAATTCAGAGATGCTTTAAAAATAAATATAAAACTGCTTATGATTTATGGTAGCTAAAATCTGCAATAATTGAAATAAAGTACAAAAAATCACAGGTACAGAAAAAGCAAGGAAAGAGATAAGAGTTGGCAGATGACTGAGGAGTTCAAAACAATTACAATTTGTTCCTTTTTACTCCTAAACCCTGAAAAACATAGGCTACTTTATGATTTTATGATTGCCTGGCTTCCTTAAGCCTCTGGACAACACAACGAAATGAATACTTTAATGATGTGACACACAAAAAAACTGAGGTAAAACCAGAAGTGGATGAAATTCACAGTGAGTGGATGTGATTTACAAGCTGAATTCAAACAACCATGTTGAATGTTTTTAAAAACTCATTTCTCATAAAGCAGCACAAAATCCAATGGAAAACAATTTGAATACATTAGTTCTTAAATTTAAAGGCTAATTTCAACAGAAGAATCACTTTATGGCAGTGTTACTTAGATATGCCAGAAGCAGGTAAACATTTTGTTTTAATGTATATTAATAATTTGTCAGATCATTTTTACCTTTCGTTTTTTGTGGCAAACTTTCACCAGCAGTACTTCCAGAGTTACAGAATTTTGTTCATTCTCTGAGTTTTGTGATGGCTTATCTAAACAGAAAAGTATTTTAAGTTCTGAAAAAGCAAAGATCTATTCAATGATATAAATCCATCTGTAATTACTTTTAACCACAGGCACCTCCCAGGTACAAAGACCTCTAACCACATTCTTAAGTTTCAACTCTCCCCAAACTTGCTACAAATTTCCACTTGAAAATATATCCTAATTATTCTCATATTAGCCAATTAAAAGATATAACTGATCTCCAAAGTTTAAAAGAGAAAGCTTGTTACTTTTTTATAACAGAGAAAAATGTTATAGGCATATTTAAGGACAGCTGGAACACACTAATTACATATGAGTCAAATTATTTTTCCCAATTTTTTTTCTTTACAGCTTGCAAACCTAAAATTTGGGTTTAAGATCCAGATGCTATGAGATAGGAAAACAAAACAAAATTATGCCACCCCCCCAACCCCCTTAAATATTATGCAAGACTAAATAAATGCACAATAGCTGTTAAAGTACTCATGAACAAACTTGAAAAAAAGTATTGGAAAATAAGACTTTGTTTCAGAGACTGCACGATAAATTTCCTAGAGCCTGTAATCTTCAAGGCAGCTGCTGCCAGTGGTGTGATCACAAATGGCAACCAAAAAATTAGAAATATAATTTTAATTTATTGGACAAACATGTTTTGCTCGCAGAGTAATAGAACTCTTCATTCTGGTCGAGGAAGTCAATTTTGATATTGAGAGGCAAATCCTTATGTGCTTGAAAGACACCGTGGAATGACTTCAAGTCACTAAAATATAATTTCCATGACTTTTATACTTGTTGACATGGCCTTTCCTTCTCTCCTAGATTCAACCTGACAAATTTTTCTTACACTTCTATTTTAAAGTAGAGACCACTGAATCTTCTAGCTATTTGAGGGCTGTGGGGTTTTTTAAAGCTACTTCAAACACCAGAGACTACTCCCAGAAAATCAAATTCTTTGGGAAAGAATCACTTTCCTCAAGGTCTATTTCTGTTTGAATGAATGATGTCTTGAAGTATTTCTCAAAATCACTGTTTTGACTAAAATCCTGAATTCTTATCTTCTTAATATCACAATTACACTACAACATTTCTAAAGTACTACTGAATTACAATTAATGAGATAGGCTGAACAAGTAAATTAAAACCTGCATCCAAACAGCAGAGAGTAAAAACATTCAAATATCCCCCTCAAAGATCTTTACTAATTTCAAAGGTGTTATACAAATTAAAAGTGGAATGAATGAATTGGCAAACATACCATTTTTATGGAAGAACCCAGTAAATGTAAGTTGCAGATGAGCAGACAAGCTAAACAGGAAAAAGAGCGAAAAAAAAGGAAATGTTAGAACAAGTAAGTGTTTTTTTCTCACAGCAATCACTTCAGTGATGTTCAGTACAGAACTCTAATGATTCGCTCTATCCTTTTAACTCAGAAACTGCTGGGATACAGCAGTTGATGCAGAATTGAACACCAGTTTTCTCCTAACAGACTCATTCTCTCTGTGTACTCTATGACTTGATACATTAAAATAAAAAAATTTAAGCACTACAGTAGAAGACTATTGCCTGAAGACAGAAGATCTTGCCTTCACAGGCAGGCAAACACATTTGTTGGACAGTCATCAGCAACAGAGTTCACTTTTGCTGGAAATTTTCTAGAATTTCACCCTGAACAGGCTTGGTGTAGATTAAAAGAAAACCTAACCAAGTATTTTAAGCTCAGTAATGAGAATCTTTACATGGGGGAACCTGTACCTTTAGAAATAGACAATCAGTTATATCAAGTCCATATCATTCATTCCATATACAATCAAAATAATAATTACATCTGTTTTGTTTCACAGCTTAGACTCTTCTGCTGACTACAGACCCATCTTATTTTAAATTGTAAAATTCAGGGCATATTTCCATTTAAAACAATTATTCATAAATCTAGATTAAAAAGGGTCTCAAAACCACTTAGTATTTCTGAAGTACACATTGAACAGAATATAATCTGTCCCACTACACCACCAGACACAACTTCGTGCACCTTCACTTCTCAGGCAGATACAGCCTGACACTCCACACTTATTTTTAAACACAAACATTCCCAAGAGCTCTGAAATGATCAACAGAAGTGTCCAACAGCTCAAGCATTCAAAGGACTTTATCTACACCAACTTGCATCATTCATCTATGTTACTTTTCCACACTAAAGCACATTTTTGATCGTTTTGAAAGCACAAAAAACAACACACACAAATCAATATTGTATGTTGTTTCAACAAATCAACTAACCACAATACATGGAGCAAAATATAATTAAGAAAAATAATATACAGTAAATCTGTAAAACCTCTTAAAACACAATTTATAAGTTTGTTTCAGACTACACCGTATCTAGCTGCCTCTGAAGTAGTCTAATGATTTACAAACATGGTGGGAAAAAAACAGGTTAAAAATAGCAAGTATACAACAACATAAACTCCAAGTAATAAAACTTCATGATATTTTCCCAAATCCACCTCATTTTTTTTACTTTTAATTCCAACACACAGAGATTACTTACTGACACAACTGGCACTTCTAAAAACAAGGCAAATACCTATTTGAGGTTTCTATATACATTTTAAGAGATGCCACAACAAATACTGGAAGTTTATCCCAGTACTGCTTTTCTCCAAGTTAAGTGACCAGCGTACATACAGATATTTTAAGATTATGGAAGCAACATTTCAAACAGCAACTACTTGCTTCAAGTAATGACTCTTTATCATTTGCACTTTATCAGTCAAAAGGACTTTTGATTCAGCCCATGCATGTACTTGTTTGTACTCACACACATAATAAGTATATAGCAGGACAGTACCTGTGAGATTCTTGTTCTCCCTTCATTTTCTCTACTTTTGATAACATGTCATCTACTTTGAATGTTTTCCTGTGAGGAAAAAGCAAAAAGCATAGTTTTACACATATATATGTACACACAACTTACAGCAAGAAAATGTATTCAGCCTGAGCTTTGACTTGATTTTCCATCTAAAACTGTCTATATATACCATTTTAGACTCCTCTTCAGAAAAGATCCTTTAGACACATATATACTTTTTCAGATCTAGGATCCTGCCTGTGTTAAAAGGGACACAACTGCTTCTCAAGCAGAATCAAAAATAATACAAGGAATTAAACCCAGACCTTGCAACAGTAATCCTACTGCTAGTAAGAAGTTTAATTTAACAGCAACATATTGAAACCCTTGCAATGAACACGTTTAACCGTATTTCAGCTTTGTCAAAGAAAATCTTCCTGTTTTACTGATATGTACCAGGAATTGACATGTCAGCCCCTCAGTCATTACTATTTTAATCTTGATCATAATAATGAAAAACACTTAAAACCTTATAGGACAAAAGAGTAAAAAGCCTAATTATAACCACAAACCCTTATTTCTCCACACATTTCTATTAAATGGACACAATGCAAAGAGCAATGAATTTGGAAGCTACCTTTGGAGCACACTCACAGGAAATTGGACAATGACAACCAATGACAACAATGTCATACAGAATAATCACTTCAAATCTTTCCTCTCTGTAATTCTGACATCAGTCTGTTCATACTCATATGTTCAGCCTGTTCTACCATACATATAATTTCATGTTCATTGCTAAATAAAGCTCACTCATGAGCAGAAATTATTCAACATGTTACAGAACAGTCTTTCATCTTTTCATTAAAGGCAAGTTAACTCTTGGATCTAGATGCCCACAGAATTGCACTTGTCTACAGTGACAACACAAGTGTGTGAGGGCACCTTTCCTTTACATTTATACCTTAAAAAAAACAGAGTGAGAAGGATATAAATGGTTGCCAAACACTGGATTTCTTGCAGAGGGAGCAATGCCATGCTCTGGGGAAGTGGGAAGCATTTGTATACAGAAATACCCTGACTGAAGAAACACTGATGTCACTCTGTCTGCAGTCAGCACATAACGCTCGTGAATGATTGAGTTACACATCTCATGGTGACTAAACAGCAACACTGGGCAACAAAAACTACAGAGCTGCACTCAGATAACAAGGGGAAAAACAATTATGATTTGTGTAGTAAACAATCACTGATTCAAAGCTCTACTCAGCCCAAGAGTCACACATATGACTGAAGAACAGACTCACCTACACTAAAACACGAGAATGTTAAAATAAACATTGCAGTGGTCAATTTTAAAGCAAGAGATGTTAAGAACAGGGCAATTTCTTAAAAGTTTCAGGTTCTAAGGTAAGTGCTCTGCAGCCACTGTTCTGCAGAACAGCAAGTTTAGAAGGCTTTCTCCAGACTGAGGAATTACTTAAAACAGATTTAGAGCAAAGTTATGTTATGAGCCAAGATGAGCCAAAAAACAGCTAAGAGACAAACATTATCCCAGAATGGGGGAAAGTTAACAATCTTTCATAAAATATACCAACATCTGACACAACTTGTATTTAGTATGCAACCATTATTGATCCAAAAAGAACAGTGGCACAACCTTTGCTAAATCCAGACTCAGGTTAGTCAAAATAAGAGAGCCCTCCTAAAAAAAAAGTCTTGCAGAGAAACTAAAAATAGAAGTTAACTTGTAAGAAGTTAACTTGTAAGAGCAGAAATTTCTCTAAAATTAATTACTATTTATGTTACCATGTTCCCATGCAAAAAAGACAAAATTAAGTTTTTGCAATAACCATCCCTCACACTCAAGATTTTCAAGACAGCATTTACTTGTGTAACAAGTATGTGCATCTTGTGCATTCCTTTCTCCACCCACTCTTATTCCAGGCAAGAAAAGTAATAATTAGCAAAGTATTAGAAGTCACATAATAGCATGCCATTATTTTGCCAATAAATAATGTAATTATTCCTTTATCCAAATACCGTATGTGAAGCAATTTTACTAACAGTTAGTATCTTCTTTCCAACACTATCATTAAGTCTAATAATATACTAACACCTGAAGACAGACCCAGAGACACAAAGCTCAGTTCAGCTCTCCATAAAGTGTCAGCTGACCAAAGCCCATCACCACTCCAAAAAGCAGCAACTTCAATACCTTTTTAGCCCAGGCTGACACATAACCATCAACTATTCCTTATGACCATTTTCCTATGCTCTAAGCATTCCAGGTTTTCTAAACACTTTCTCAGTATTAAACATGTGGAGCAATGTCAGTAGATAATTTCCTGGTAAAAATGCAGTTTTAGTTCCTTATCTCCAAGTGATAAATTTGTCTGGCATTTTTCTCAGACTATCATAGAGTTGGAGGTAAAAGACTTGGAGCCATAATTACTATTCTTTAAGTAAGGTCTATTAAGTTTGGAGATTAGTTCTTTATATTTTATTTATGATACTGTTTACTGAAATGGCAATCAAAACAATTTTCAGCAATTTACAATGGCGACATTTAGGAGTTCTAGGGGAATAAATTAATGTAGATGTATAGTCCATGTAAGCAGGCTAACAGTGATGCAGTTCCAGAAAAGACTTCTATGCAAAGAGAACTCTACTAACACTTTCACTGTACTGAAAGCAGAACATCTATTTTTCTTCATATGAACCACAGGACAATTTTCTCTAGTTCAGATATTTCTTCTCTTTTAAAGTCCCTTTTTCACCAAAACAACAAGATCATAGACCTTAATTACTTTCTGTTGAATGAAGAATAGTGATGCAGGTCTTGCACATATCTGTAAGTATTTACCAGCACAGATCAGCAAACAAGGATCCTGTTAATCCCCTCAGGAAGTGCAGTTCAGACTCTTTTGCCAAACTCTAAGTCCAAACCACCTTTAAATTACAACTTCTGTGGTTTTAAGTAGGCTGAAAGAGAAGGGCCATAGTACTGATTGAGCATGAAAAGGGCAGAGGGAACCCAGGGGAAACACACTTCACAATTACTTTCTGGCTTTTTCCCTTTCTACTATGCTCATTCACTTCTGTTGCATTATTTTATAAATAAAACATACTGAAGTGTTTTATTTAATCTTCCTAGACCTAATTACAAGCATGATTTCAGTAAGTCAGCATTGTCAGAACTATTGAAAGAAACAGCTGTAATCTGTTATTAGAACACCTCCCAACTAAACTCACAGTTCTAAAACAAAGTGTTAAGGGAACTGGTAAAAATCAGTGTGTTTCAAACAGAAACCAAGAATTACTTGTGCAGCTGAATCAACTGGAATTTGGAACAGTGGATAACAATACACAGACAAAGAATTGTCAGTTGCTTCCCAGCAAGTACGGCAGATATCCAACAGAACACTTTCAGGTAACATACACATTTCAATCAATAATGAATTAATCTAAGTTATAAGCAAGAACTTCTTGTAGTACAATTATAGTTAGAAAAAACCAAACAAAACTAAACCACAAAAAACAAAACAGCCTGAAAATAATTTCTTAAAGTTTTGTTCTGACTCACTTTAAAATGAGTAAAAAATTCATTTTGGTAACTTTTGTAAGAAAAAGTAAGCTGCAACTTCAAGTTTAAAAAAATAAATCTGATCATTATCTGTCCTAAGTATCTGAAGTTGTATGCTATGGATTCAGTTTTTAAGAAAAATTTATATTGTGGCATTAAAACTCTTAGCAGGAACATTAAACAATATCCAAGAGATCCAATACTGTCATAAACAGCTCCTTTAATTTAAATAAAAATATGCAAATTCTACTGATCAACAGATCACGCAAATATTACCTCCCTTAGATACAAATATGAAGTTTAAATCAGAATTGTCTGCATAATCACATTTTGTTGCATATTTGTCATACTTAAGTCCCACAGCAACTGTTTCTAAGCAATAAGAACTTTGGTGTTAAAATATTTTAATCTAAATGTTCAGGTTACAACGTAAGTGTAACTGTAACAAAGGATTTTCAGTGAAGGGGAAGTAAGTAACTGGAAGGGCCTTGTGATTCTGCTAATAAATAATGTACACTGCATTGTCCCTCTGCAGTGTTTCTGCGTTTTCAGGTCCACTGACAGGCAACTGTAGCACTTCACATGACAGGAATGACTATTTTGCAATATCAAAACTGAAGCCCATCTCTCAGATGTATCCAGTTCAAAGCAACCTTTTTTAAGTATTTGCTGTTCTTCTAAAATAGTACAAACAGACCTGCTTTATTTTCCAGCTTTTAAAATAACTACAGAAATAATAACCAGATTCTTTCACAACTAATTAACAAAGCTAATAGTTTTATTTAAAACCCAAATACAAAATAGTTTTTTATTCAGGTTTTGGTTTCAAAGACAAGTAGTCATGCTAGTTAAAAATGCAATATTTTGTATGATTATCATTAAGCACCATTGATTACAAGAGCTGAGATGTAATACAGTTTTGGTTTTTTTTTAATAAGTTCTCCAGAATAGAAAACAAACACGGTAGAATTAGGATTCTGCAGATAGCTCTCCACATTTGAATACTCCCAGTATCCACAGAAGTCACATGGATAACGCTACACGTACACTTAACACTGCAAAAAGTCTCTTAGGTCTCAGAGATCAACAGTACACTTAAGTATGCATTTTAAAGTTCCTTGAAAAGAAAACAGGAGGCCACCCTCCACTGCTTTTTGGACTTCTGCTACATGGTGAACATTTTAGGATTACTTTACAAAAGCAATTTTACCTTTTGATATTTGTTCGGGAGTTTCTGTGGGACATGTAAGTGAGAGTTCTGTGCAAAAATATTGGCTGCAGGGGGGAAAAGAAAATAGAAAATGGTTATGCTTAAATTAAATTTTTCTACAAGTGCAAAGTAAAGGAGTGGTAAAACCAATTACTCACTGCTATTAGATTCCGGGTACGTAGAAATCTGTATATCTGTGTTGGTTCTGAGAAAAAGGAACACGTGTTATCCAATGTAACTTATACCTCCAGAAAGACAGTCTTATAATGATAAAAAGTATCTAACTTAGTATAGCAATTACTTTGAAACAGTTATCAAAAAAGCTATTAAGTAAAGCATCAGAACGTCCTAATAACTCCAAATTATCACATTCAAGGTTATTTCGCCAATTCTACAACACAAAGCAACTTCTTGTTTAAGGTGCCACAAATCAGAGGTCACAACTCAACTCTGACCGCTCCTGCTTTCCACAAAATGTGTTTCTTACATGCTTTATATCATTAAAGGACAGAAAAAATATCTCAACATATCACAAGCTATGGTCACATAGGTAAGTTTTCTTCATGAAGTCAATAAACACATCTGCTACGATACCAAAATAGCACAATAAATTTACACAGTCAGACAATTTGGATTCTGATTGCTTTACACTTCTGGCAAGTACCAAGGTCACTTGCAGCAGGTACTGAAACAAGAACATGGACTGTCAGTTGACTATGATCCATTATGGATCATTCTAAGGTGGACAATTAACATTGTTTTTAGTAAAGCAATTACTGTTTCCAAGTGCAAAAGGAGAGAAGATAATTCAGCTGTTCACAAAATGGACACTAACGCACAACATCATCTCAAACATGTCTGAGAGACAACGTTCAAAGGATCAAGAGTTGCCTACAGACAAGAGGAAGATCTTCAGTTTAGTTTTAACCAGTTAAGTTAAATCAGGACAAGAAGAGTTTTGTCTGAACCCCGTTATTCGTAACAAGATTTCCAAACTAAATGGAAATAAGAACTGAAATAAACTGAAATAAAAGCCAACTTCACTAAGTAACATAAGCAAAAAACTTATAAATGACTTGATAATACACATCAAGTGGAGAGAAAAAAAGAGAATAGACGGTGCATTGATGCTCATTCTAAGGCTGGCAACACTGCCTCCATTTCCCACATACAGAAAACAAAGTTCATTTTTAAAGAAATATCAAATTTTCTTTTCATATGACTGCAAAACATTTATTTCAAATAGCTGGCAACCTTATTGTGTGGAATTCTGCAATTAGAAGTAGAAAAGGACAGCTTTTTATGTCCTTTACCCCTTTTTAAAGATATGATTCAGTCTTATTTCTACAGTCACGAATGTAAGACCTCATAGAACACATAATTAAAGATACATATTACTGTTAGAGAATGAAATCTTAAAATGATCACAGTATTTACTTTTAGAAGTCTGATGGAAGCCAGGAAAAATCTGCTTAAGGAAAATTATCAGAATAAGATCTGTATTTTTCAAATCAAGATAAAAGAAATTAAGATATGCACACTTTGCCACAAAGTGAAAATACAGAGTAGTCGCAACTTTGAAAAAGACACCCCAGGTTCTTCAGTCTCAAAAACTCCATGACATAGTTATAATTTCTTAATGTTTGGAAAATTAAGTTACATTCACGAGAATGTAACTTAATTCAAAGACAACGCATTGCTGCTTCAATATTAGTTTTCCCAAGTGGAAAAATTCTACAACACACTCTTCGACCTGCATAGAGACATATGTCTCACAAGTCTGTATTACTCAGCAAAAGCTTAAAATAAATCTTTTATCTTTTCCTAGCACATGACCTTGAAAAGGGACAAAAACAGTCAGGAAGAATGCGACTCAATACTACACGTGTTAGGATTTTTATAATCCAGTATTAATGTACTGCAGTTTTGCCATGATATTTGCACTACAGGGTTAACATTATGTATATAATATGTATGTATATCTACACTGTAGCTTCCTCCTGATCCCCACCTGCTCAGCTCTGTGCTTCCCTTGCCTGACACACTGAGCCACGGGCAGAAGAATTTTTTCCACTTCGGGCACTGACACTGACAAAAGCTCTTAAAACTCGAGTCTGCCACTTGACCCATTTGCAGCACAGTATTTACTGAACACAGCGCGCTGTTAAAAGGACTGAGACTCAAACGGCCACACATTATTCCAGATTACACCAAAAACTCCAACACTGTCACCGTCTACAGCAAGTGTGACATTGACAGCACCAATCCCAAAACAGGATCATGTCTTCAAGTAGGGAATTAAAAATTCCCTTCAAATCCTGGCAACTACACAGAAATCTTTTAGCACAACTTAAGTTTACTGCTCCACTGTGCTTTTAAACCAGACTTCCATACACAACTTTCTAGTGAATTCAGGGGGAATCTCCTCCTATGTGGGACTGCTACAGGGGGGATGCCTGGGTCGCAAAGGTCAATTTCCAATACGAAACCTCGACTAAGTGAAAATTAGTGCCAAACAAAGAAAAACCAAGTACAGCGAACTCTTAATCGCGTCCTGTCCCTGAAAGAGTCTCAAACGGCAGAGGCCAAAGAGGAAAGGGCCCCTTCGCCTCTCACTGCCCAGAGCCTCCAGGGGCTGCTGGAGGACGGAAGGGAAGCAGGCGCCCCGAAAGCCTGATGGGAAGTGCTACTGAGAACCAAGTTCATCGCTGGGCGCGGGCACACTCGTACACACACCCCCTCGCCCTCCGCCCCGCGGGCCCCGGGCGCCTCTCGCCGCCCTCCCGCACACCGGCCCCGCTCCCCGCGCTTCCGCCCGGGCCCCGCCGGCACCCGCCTCCCCCGGCCCCGCTCCCTCCCTCCATCCCCCGACCGTGTTTACCCCCGGAAGCCCCTGCTCCCCACAGCCCTCCCCTCCTCCTCCCGCCCTTTCCGCGGCGGCCCGGGCCGGTCCCGCCGGCTCGGCCCCCACTTCCTCCGGCGACCCGGTGCTCACTCTCAAAGGCCTGAAGAAAGAGGTCGTGGTCGGCCTGGATCTGCTCCATCTTCGGCTTCTTCACGGGGGGCAGCGCCGCTGCCGCCGCCGCCGCTGCCGAGGAGGCCGAGGAGCCGCCCGAATACCCACTGCCTCCTCCTCCGCCACCGCCGCCGCCGGCGGCACCGCCGGATTTGCCGCCGGGAGCCGCCGCCGCGGCGGAGCCCCCAAACCCGCCGCCTCCTCCGCCGCCACCTCCTCCTCCGGCGGCGCCGCCAGCGGAGCCCGAGCTGGGCCCCGCTCCTCCACCGTGCTTCTGAGGAGCCATGGGGGTGGCCCCGGGCGGGCCCCGGCGGGACAGAGACCGAGCGGGGCGGGCAGGGCCGGCCGGGGCGGGTGCGTGAGGCGGGGGGGGGACGCGCCGCGCTCCAACTCCGCCAAGTCTCCTCCGCCCCGCTCCCCTCAGCGCCGCGGCCGCCGAGCCCGACCGCCGCCGCGCGCCCGCCCCCCGCGCGCGCCCATTGGCCGCGGGGATGGCGCCGCGCCGCTCCATTGGCCGGCGCCGGCCCCGCCCCCGCATGACGCGCGGATGGTTCTGGAAGCGTTTGGTTGGTCCGCGCGCTCGGCGCGCGCCCCCCCACTCCCCGCCTTTGAACTGAATTCGCGGGAAAGCGCCGCTCGCGCTCCGGCGCGGGGCATGATGGGTACGGGGGGGCCATCCCCGCCGGCCTGAGGGGCTGCTCGCCGAACCCCGCCCTCGCACCCCGCCCGCAGCGCTCCGCCCGAGCCCCCGGGCGGCCCCGACCGCCGCCTCCCCGTGCCCCCCGCGCCTCCCCGGCTCCGCGTGTACCCCCGGGCTCTCCATGCCACCTCCTGCTGCCCCCGCGGCCGCTCCGCTGTCCGCAGAGCTCAAGAGATCAATTTGTTAAAATAGAAGCTCAGGTAAAAATCGGAATCGGTTCTATGGTGGAAGTGGTTATACTTTATACTGGGTCGGCCATGAGGTCCTGCTGCTTTCCCGTAGCTTTAGCCTTAGCTAACTGCGAAGTTTCCTCAAAGGATGGTACAAGAAGTGGCCCAGAGGTGCAGCAAGACTTGAATTCTGAGGTGGAGTGTCTCTGGGTTCAAGAGATTCCTCTGTCCCCGGGGAAGTGCAGGCTGTGCCGCTGTGCTCGGAGCCCTGACAGCTGCGGCGGGGCCGGGCTCGGGCCAGGGCCGCTGTCAGGGCAGCGCCTCGTGTGTGAGGAAACACCGCGTGGGGAAATTCAACAGCGGCTCCATTTAATCACCTCCTTATCAACAGTGCGGCAGCTCATACACAAAAGGCTTCGGCAGCCGTTCCGTTCTGTTTGCTTTCCTTTGCGAAACTTCTCTGGGGTAATTGTACAGGGTAGGGTAGGAATGGTCTATGTGTGAAATACAGCCTTGAATTCTGATACCAGATACAGCTGTGGTGCTGGCACCCCACCATCTCCATTTATCTTCTAATTTCTAGCGCTAAGAAAAATGAACTTAACGATAAATATTAAGAGGAAAACCATATATCAAAATCATGCTGTAAATGTGCCTTACATTATCAATAAAGGGAGATTCTAAAGTGATGTCTCATTTATTAACCTTATTATGTTTAAAGACAATATATGTATATACACCCCAAACATTCAAATAAACAAGTATTTGTTGACTACTATTTCTCTTCTTTTGCTTTTTCTGTTATACCATTTATCTTTCATGTTTGCTCTGGAAAGACCTTTTCTTCCCTTGTTTTTTCCCCCTCCTTCCCTCACTGGGCATTGATGTTTTACCTGTAAGTTTTTCAGTATTTTGCCTCAGTTTTTCTTACATTTTTATAAATTCATTGTTGTCACCATTTTACCTACGTTATGTTTCTTCCTCCAAACAATACTGTTATATATTTTATCCTGCCTATCAGAATTGTCTCTGCTTAGTATTCCAGCTTCTTTATCTTCTATTTCCTACTCAATTTCTCTACAGCCACTTGTTGCTGAGTATTTCACTTCATGCCAGTCTCTCACTCCTGGCAGCAGCAGTGTTTGATGCACTGCACATTTTTGAGGACCTTACATGTAATTTCTTTGCTTATAATACCCATGACTTCCTGATGTTTGGTGTTTGGCAGGCTGGACTCAGAGGCTACAGAGCAGGTGTATCCCAAATTATGGGTATGTTTCGGTGATCAAAGGTTGAGCTTGAGGCCGGTGACACCCTGTTACAAGTGACAAAATGTATCAATATGGAAGCATGTGTGAGAAAGGCTCCTCAATGTTGCATAACTGCAATTCAGTCCTTGGAAGTTGTTCATTGCCTAATTTATTCCTGTCTCCTCCCAACTGCTTCCAAGCCTTTGTGGTTTCTGGTGGGTCATCCTTCTAAATTTGAGAACTGGGAGGAGACAGAGGGCAACCTTCCAAGCAGGAGTAAAAGATAATTCAGTAATTAATCTCTGGCATTAAGTTGGATCTGCTTGTGAACAGAGGAACCAGGGCTGTGACTCCTGCCTTGAGTGAGACAGGACAGTGCAACACCACGGCTGTGTCTGAGCCCTCTGGACATGTAGGACTGGCTGCCAAACAGGAGTGCTTTAGTAGCTTCTGCCTGTTTTCCTTAGTTAGTAAAGAGACTCCTGTTTTCTTAACTTGTTTAGATTTGCTGCCCTGGGCTGTTCATATGTCCTTAAGGAGCACGGGATATTCATAAGGTACAGTCCTCAAAAATTCTGAAAGGTCAATCCCCATCCCTGGAAGTGTTCAAGGCCAGGCTGGATGGGGCTTGGAGCAGCCTGGTCTAGTGAAAGGTGTCCCTACCCATGGCACAAGTTGTAAAGAGATTATCTTTAAGGTCCTTTCCAACCCAAAAACCATTACACAGAATGATTCTATGATTCATTCTATATTTGGAGCTACACAGAATGGATGGTTAGAAGGAGCACAGGGCACAAAAGAGCAAGTAAAAAAGAAAAAGAAATAATTTATTTTTAGAAAGATGGAAATCATAACAGTTTCTTCAGAAAAAAATGAGCTATGGTATGAGACTCTTCTGTCCTTGACCTTCCTGGTAATACAGACCCCTATAGAATTTACAGATGCATTTATCAAAACCCAAAAAGTTAAAACATTTTTCCTGTGTACATATACATCAGATAACAGAAAGTTTGCCATATTTAGCGAATTACATTGAATATGTGTCTTCTAATAAAGTAGTCTAAAAAAGATGCAGTGAAATAGAGTGTGCCTGCCTGAAACTAACATAAACACATTAAATTAAAACAGTAGAAGGTTATGATACTGTATCTTTTTGCCATAAAGATAAAAAGTACCCTAACAGAATGGAGAGGGGAAAAAAGGCAGTTTAATAAGTTTAAGATGATAAATAGAAGAACCAATAAATTGCAAACCAGGAGTGCTGTTGGAACAAAACCCTGAAAAGAAAGCAGAAGTAGGCGGCAGAGGTGCTTTCATGCCATCTCAGATTTTCAGTCTTGAAGTGGTCAACCAATTCTCATTTTCACATTGTGTTAGTGGGATTTGCATTTGATGTCCAAAAGATGAGATTTGTTTCTTGCAGATTGAATATCCTACATATGCTACTTGTAAATGTCTTTTTCCTAGGGCTTTTTGCAGTCTGTGTATGCCCAGCATTCCTCTCATCTTTAGTGGATGAACTCCAGTGATTTTTGCCCCTTCAGATATATATGTAAAAGAACATGTGTGTTTTATAACTCTTTATGGATTGTTTCATAGTTACATGATTTTGTTGCTTGCCTGTAGTACCCCTATGACCACATACTTAACTTTCCAGCTTCCAGTCCTCCAAATTACTGTGTCACAAGAATATTCACAGAATTTTTTATTCTTTTTTTTAAATAGTAGAAATAAATACTTGTGTATTTATAACTCAGTTAAATGAAGGTTCTGTCAGTATATTTATACTGCTTTCCTCACATCTTTAAACATAGATCTGTCTATAAAGATTGTTAGTAGCTAACTAAATACTACTACACATCAGTTTATCTTCTGGAAAATTAATATTACATGTAACTTTGGAACAAAAGAGTGCTTATGAGCTACATACATAAACTTTTGCTCAGTCTTTGTTAAGGATTGGTTCCAGATTTGGGCCATCATGAAAGCCAGGGTCAGTATTTATTAGGGAGCATCAGCGGGATTCAAGGGCATCTGGTATGGAAAAGACTTTCTGTACTCCACATACATGGTTAAATCCAAACCTTTCTTCCCGTTGTTTCCATGCATTCAGGTTCTCCTTCTCACACCCTGTCCCCAAACCCAGGTTTTCCGTGAGAGAAGTGAGGATGCAGAAATGGTCCAGAAAAGACAAAAGACAAAAACACCTAGTGTGTAAACTGGAAGATCCCATCTGTGTCACTGTACTCCAAAACCAGACCCATTTCAGTGGCACCCCTTTCTTTCATTTACACAAATAAACTTCACTAGGTGCTGAGTTAACTTGACCTGCAATAGTTATTAATTTTTTCAGTTCACATTCTTTATTTTCAGTCTGATTTGATGTAGAACAACCGTAATTGGCCATGGAACTTGTTAGATAAGCTACTCTTCCCTACCTACTTGGAAAACAAATGTCAACACCCACAAAGTGTTTTCCCAGACTCTTGTAAACAGAGGCTACATAATATTGCACCTGGAGAAAGGGAGCAATTCCAACTTTCGGGGTAACAGAGTGAGAGCAGTTTCAGCTCTCTGGGTAACAGCACAGGAGCAGTGGAGCACTCGGTGTATTTGGGGTCACAGGGCTGTACTGCTGCTGGGGTGGAAGCTCTCAGTTTCAGTCTTTTTTTTCTGCACATTAGTGTACAGTGCTGCCATGCTTTAATAAGCAGTGAGAGCAAAGAGAAAATAAACTTTGCTGTAAGGGAAGCACTGTGGAGCATGGCAAAAGGAAAGAGTCAGGATCCCACACAGCAACCCAAGTGTAGCCATGAATGCTGTGTGTGTGAGAGAACGACAGAGCAGCCACTTGTGATTCTCATTCACGTGTTTTGCTGGGGACTGCTTTTGTACAGAGCTGCTCAAATGTATTCCAGGAGCGCAGCACTCAAGGAACTTGGCCCTCAGGGAATCTTAATGCACCCACAATGCACAGCTTTCAGCCAGCAGGTTGCTCGTGTGTCTTGAGTTATTGCAGGGAGTGAAAAGTGAATTCTCAGGATGATTTTGCACCAGGGAGTCACCTGCCTTCTGCTTTCACATGGTGAACAATCAGTGATAATTAGTAGTCAGTTTCTTCGAGTTCTCTTAGTGATGTTTTACTGTATTTTTCTACAGTGATTTTTTTTTTCCTTGATTTTCAGTTAATTACTTATTTTTGCTTGGTGGCTTTTTAGCAGTAGTGTTTGTCATTACAATTGAGATAGTGGACTAAAATACTGGTTTCAAAAGCATTGTGAAAAGCCTGGGCCCAATAGGTTGATTTGCTCTAGAAAGGTAGGACATATCTTAAGATGATTAAAATGTAAAACCAGAAATACACTAACTACACAGAAAAAATCCATGCCAAATCTTGAAATTTGAATACTTAATACATGGAAATGAATGAGGAATAATTCTAGTTCATGCTGTAATTTCAGAGATATGTAGTACACAAAACTATCAAAAAATGATTCTAAGTGAACTTTCAGGATTTGTGTTCTCTTAATTGAGTCCCGGAAACTGTGAAAGATACGGCAACTGAAACACTTCAGATGCAAACTTAATGATTAAACTCAGAAATGCAGAGATCAAAGAGAAACTGCTGGGAAGATCTGAGAATTAAGTCAGTTACAGATGTAAATAGAAGTTTCTGAACAAAAGGTCTGTTGACAGTGCAAGAATGAAATCTTCAATCACTCAAAAAGAAAAATATTGGAGGATCAAAGAACATGTCAATAGACAGTAAAATAAAACCTCAACTGAATTAGTTAGCTAATTAATTTCAGCTTTAAGTAAGAGATAAGTTTTAACAGGGATCAACTCTTTCTTTTGTGACTAAACCAAGTACAGATTAATAAAGTGAGAATTTAGAATTTAATCACCATCAGTTACTTAAAGGATAAGATCAGGACAGAAACTGTGTTCTCAGTGTTTACCAGTTAGCACAGATACACAAAATTCACACACGAGAAGACTTATCTAAATGTTTCATGGGAGAGTTATCTGGGGTTTCATATGCCAGAGATTGCTTCACAAGGCTTTTACAAGAGTGTTTTTTGTTTTTGGAATGCTGCTTGGGAGGATATGATTCTGCACGCTATAATCTGAATTATCTATACTCCAGAAGTAGTTTTACTCGTTGTTGTCATGACTGTGGTCAAAGTACTTTTACCATGCTAAAACCATCTCTATAGAGGGATGTGAGAAACAGAGTAGGAGGCAAATTGTGATCAATCCTAATTCCAGTTTTTGGAAGGAGAAATAAACCTATATGTGGTTTATGCTCTTTGTTATACCAGTACAATTGATGCTGGCACCAACATGCTTGCATTTAAAAGATACGAGGCTTTGCTCTGAGGAAGTTCTTCTTTCCTGAAATTGCTACTTATGACATAGGTCACCCAAGGCCATGCCACAATTTCACCTATCCTTCAAAACTTAAGACAGGTTAGTGAGGTAAATTAAGGTTAGCATGACTCTGCTCTCCGGACCGCTGGCAACAGACAAGAAATCAATTAAAGATAATTAAGCAATATATTTTGTGGAGCTGACATTTTGGGAGTATGTAGGGGAGATTACTGATATAGTTTCAAATGTGACTGGCATTCCATTGGAATTGGAATTGGAATTGGAATTGGAATTGGAATGAATTTGAACCAGGACATGATGACTGACTAGTTGTAACTGCCCTGCTGCATTTAGACAGACTGTAATTGTTTCTGCACTCAGGTAGTAAAATAGCAGAAATAAAAAAGATAGATATAAATCAATTTTTAATTTAAATATTTGTCTTAAGCACATTAACTATTAAATGTTTTAATATAGACAACACTTAAAGGAAAACTATTGTGATTATTCCTAATATCCATTGCTTGCAGACACAATCTATAAATATTAAGCTGTGACAGCTTGCCAGAACTTCTCTGCAAGGACCTACTGATGGAGTTTTTCTAATGAGACTTCATAAAAGCAGTAAACTGTGGGACCCTACAGTTGCCAGCTGCGCAGTTGTTTCTCCAGTTTTCCCAATAAGATTTGTTGAAACTCTCTGTATTGCAACGTCTTTATTGGTAATGGATCCCTCCTTAATTTGCACTGATGCATTTGGAATGTCAGCTTCCAAAACAAGGCACATGGGAGGCATTTAAAGTAGATTTTATGAAAGGGAAATGAACAAAGAGCATGTCAGGTTCCATTTTGATTTGCATGACAAATCCAGCATGCAGTGTTCTGGTGGGTTGGGCTGGGCTTGCCTGCCACTCATGGCGTTTGTCACTTTGGTATGAGCACTTTTGACAGTCCGTTATGTTAATTGTTCTAAGGATTGTTTTGCTGGGGGAAGAAAAGGAAAGGAATTTTTATTTTTGTATTTGTTCCATCTACAGGAAAGGAGGGATAGCTGAGGGAACAAAAAATGTTTTCAATTGGGTTTTGATCTATTTTTTTGGTAAATAATACTGTGAGGTCATCAACAAAGTTCAGTATTTTAAATCTTATTGTTACTCACTCTGTGGTTTCGAGTGGGAAGTACTAGGCCCCTAAACTAGAAACTTGGGGAATCTATTGTTTTGGTGCACACCATTCTTTGATCCTTTGAGACTCACAGTGATGGGTCCTGCAGAGTGGTTTGTGCTGTGCCTATGTGCTTCTATGGGATGATATTGTGGTGCTTTGACAAGTGCTAGCAAGAAATTTAATGCCCTCTGAGGCTTGTTGGACACCCATTGTTATCAGTGTGTGGGGAACTCTCAGACCTGTTGGTAGATGCGTGCACAGGACTGAATTCTCCTGGAGGCACATTGAAGGTGGAGGTTGCTGTGGCCCCTGAGGGTACACACACTTGTCCACCATCTGCATTAAAACAGTCACAAAAGGTTTGGTGAGTTTCAAAGTTCTGACTGACTTCAGGTGGCAGAACACTGTAGGTTGATCACAGAACAGTATTTTCACACTGACAGAACAATCAAACAAAGTTTCAGAAGACTTTTGTTTTTGTTGGTGTCTCTCTTTTGCAGTTACTGCTGATTTTCAGCCAAAGAAGAGCTGAATGGTTGAAGAGATAGGAGAGCAAGAAGACAGAATTTTCCACAGGTTTCTGGGTAATGGCTGGCATTTACCTTTTCAATTCATAACTGTTGCCCTGAAAACTAAGCCTTCTGATCTTGTTTTCGTAGTTTTAGTTACTTTCCCAGGAAAGTAACTGTAAACATAAATATTTACACATTCCTTCTAAGAAACGTCTCTGATGGACATTTCACATGACCATTGTGATTGGGAAGGTGGTAATTTAGTTATCCAATCCCTGGTCATTGTCAAGAATCTAGAAATACTGGAGTCAGAAAATAAAGTTACTTCTTTTCCTGTCATACCATTGAGACATGTCTGTGTGAATCATTCTGTGTCCTTTAGTGACACATAACTCCTAGACAGCATGTAGTGTTCTCATTTACATGTTGGGATCTACATGCACCATGACAGGTTAGCTCCAAGTACAGAATGCTTTTTAGTATAAAATCATGCACTCAAATGCAAAAATACTCAAATGAAGTGAAACAATCCAGTAGTAATTCCAATCACACTCTTGCTCATCACTTCAGTGTGCTAATGTTAATTTTGATGCCCAGTGCCATCCTCCTTAAGGTCTGTTTTAGTAAAATCTGTGGACTTGCACAAGAATCAGCTTGAACTGGTGCATCTCAAAATATCAAACCAAATGTAATTAACAAGTTACTGGTGATTATGAATAACAATCTTCCACCACCACTGAGGAGGACTGCTGTGCTGCTTTACTGAAAGCTGAACTCAGGGGGAGGTGAACTCACTGAATTTTAGGTCCCAAGGGACTGAAGGCTTTGGCTCACCAATGGGGATGGCTGTGCTGGGGTGGCTGTGCCGATTCCACTCCAAACTTACAATCATTCAGTGTAGGACAAGGGAGTCTCCAGGGAGGACAGTCTCCATCAGGAATTACCCTTGTTCTTGGGTGGGAACAGAGTCCTTTGGCACAAGGCAGCTGCAATCCAGAGCTGCCTAGGCCACCAACTTCTGAATGGGGTACCAGTCTGTAGCTCTTGGTCTTGTGACTGGATGGTGCCTCTCCATTTCCTGGTAGCTTTCCTGTTTGGTTACTTCTTGGAAAATCATGTCACTGTTTCCTGTCAGAGAGGAAACTTGCTAAACCTCTCCTACAAAGAATTAGTTTAGTTTCTTTTTAATTGGTCGCAAAATAGAAAAAAGCCACCACAAATCCAAGTCACAGAAGATGAAAAAAACTTTTCCAGCGGTCCTTTCCAACCCGACCGAGTCTGTAGAGGCTCTGCGGTTCTGGCCCCTCCAGCCGGGCAGGGGGCGGCAGAGCGGCGCAGCGGCCGCGGAAGCGGCGCGGGCAGCGCCCGGAAGCGGCGGCGGCCGTGCCGTGTTTGTTGTACCGGGTTGTCTTGTGCCGTGTTTGTTGTACCGGGCTGTGCCGTGCCGGACACACCGGGGGCCCGCGGCCATGGCAGAGCGCATCGAGCAGCGGCTGGAGGATCGCATCCCGGAGCTCGAGCAGTTGGAGCGGGTCGGGCTCTTCACACGCAAAGAGATCCGGTGAGCGGGGCCGGGGCCGGGTGAGCGCACGTGGTGCGGCCGGGAGCGCTGCGGGCGCTGATCTCCCGTTCCCGCAGGGCTGTCCTGAGGAAAGCCACGGCTCTGGAGTACAAAATCCAGCGGAGAGCGCTGCGGAAGGAGGATTTCATTAATTACATCCAGGTAGGCTTCACCGAGCGGCAGAGCGGGGCGGCTCTCGGTGCAGACCCAGCTCAGTTAGACCCGGGTAGTTTTGCAGTGACCCACGTTGGAAACAGGTCAGAAAACTGAGACCCTTCCTCACCTGGTCCTTGGTGTTCACCTGTGAGCGGTTGTTGGCACCAGAGTATGAAGCGTAGCCAGGAGTTGATGCCCGAGTTTGGGGTCAGGCTTCTCTCGCGTTGTGACCTCTTCCTGTAGTTTTCTGTCTCTCCAGAGATGTAGAGCCCCCAGTTCCCTGACGTGCTGTGCAAACTGTAGTTAAGAGGAATTAATAAGTTCAGTATTAGGAAAAAGTTCCTGAAAGGGTGGCCGGGGACTGAACAGGCTCCACAGGGAATGGTCATAATCAGGAGCCTGACAGAGCTCAAGGAATGTTTGGAAAGTGCTTTAACGCACAGGGTGGGATTGTTGGGCTGTGCTATGCAGGGCCAGGAATCTTAGAAATGTAGTAGTGACCCAGCCAAAAATTACTGCTTATTTTTTCCTGACTGTAATGTTTATTGTCCACCTGATAATTTATAACAAACTTGATGTAGTTTTTTCTTGCCTTGCTGTTATGTGCCTCCACATTTGCTTTTAAATGTTTTTTTCTTCCCATTCTAGTATGAAGTTAATCTGCTGGAACTGATCAAGAAAAGAAGAGCAGTAAGTTTGTCAGTTGTTAAGAGTGCAAAATACTTTATGCCAAATTTTCTATTGCAATAAAATGTGTAATTTTTTCCTCCTAGCGGATTGGATATTCGTTTAAGAAGGATGAAATTGAGTACTCTATTCTGCATAGAGTCCACAGCCTGTTCAACCGAGCTACAGGGAAATGGAAAGTAAGTTTATTTGTACTGAGATTTGGAATTCTTTTTTTTTCTGCGTGACAGGTCATTGTACCAAGGGTGTGATGTTTGCTTATCAGTGTACAAGCAATTTTGTACATTGTGAGGTTGATTCTTTTCTTCTTTTGATTTCCAACAGGATGATGTCCAGCTTTGGCTTTCTCATGTTGCGTTTTGCAAGCAGTGGGTGAGTTTTCAAATCCTGATCTTACCCAGGTTGAGACTGGTACTTATTCAGCCATCTGAAACTTGATTTAAAGATAGGGGTACAAACTTTAGTGTTATGTGCTGTAATACTAAAATAATTTTGATAGTATTGTTGGAGCTGCTTGGGATTTTCACTGATGTGTATAAGTGTAGAGTTTGAGTGAGAATGAATTAGTATGAGATTTGATGCTTGCAGGGGCAAAGGTGAGTCTGACTGCATTAAATCTGGAGTACCAGTTGGTTTGTGAGAACCATAATACTGGTTATACCTTCTCTGGAGTGAGTGATTAACTTGTCTGTGAACTGTGATTTTGTTCCAAATATTTTTTGTAGTGGCTGTGCTGAAAAGTCTAATTCTGTCAGTTTTGTACTTGATAAACTTACCTGTGCAAGGCTTCACATTATTACCAGAATTCAGTTGTTGTCATTTCTGTACTGAAGAAGGTGACTTTCCATGGTGGTGAAGGTGGCCAAAGTAAAATACAGTCTCCATCTCAGAAAAGGGCAGTGAAACCATGGGTTTGGGACTTGGGCAGCATTTGTGTTGGCTGTGTGGTTCAGAAAATTTGAGTTAGCTATACTACTCTAATGTGGTGACTTTTAAATGCTGATCACTGCTGAGTAAATATGAGAAACTTTCTACTGTAGATAAAGTAGCAGAGAAGCATCTTTTTCAGAGCAATTTTACTACAGCTTGTAAACTTTCCTACTGAAACTTTGGTGCTGGGGGTTCAATTCAGTACCAGAGTGGGTGAAACAAAACTGCTTCTTTTACAGAATGCAAAACATCAACTCAGTAAGGTGTTTTCTACCATGTTGGCCATTCATTCCAATAAACCAGGTAAATAACACAATGGTGAGTGCTGCATAAATGCCTCAGCATAGATTGTATGGTGTTGGTTTAAATTCTTGTAGATCTCAGTTCAAACTGTTGGGCTAGAGTTCTTCTTGCTCTCTGTTCTTTGCCTTGTTGCTGCCTCAGAGAGAAGGGATCTGACAGAATTTGTGCTGAGCAGTCATAAATAGATGTGAAGTAGGTCAGAATGACCAATTCCCAGGTGGACTTTGGACTTGGTAGATGCAGGAGCGAGAGGTGTCGAGTGCTCATGACTGCATTTTGGCTTTTGAAGACATCATTAGATCTGTAGCTAAACTGGATTAAACTTCCTGGATATGCCTGTCTGCTTTATAGTTTTACGTGGGAGATAATCAGTCTTATTCTGGTGCTGAACTCATGTTGTGAGGTTAAATAAATTTATTTGTGTCACCTGTTGCAGCACTGTGGATTATGGCAGCAAAGTGGGAAATGGAGACACGACTGTCATCAGAAAGTGCCAGGCACTTATTCCTTCGTGCTTTGCGCTTCCATCCAGAGTGCCCCAAGCTTTATCAAGAAGTGAGTTCCTTTTTTTCTTCTATGACTTTTTATCAATCAGAGCAAATCAGTTCAGCATATTTCTCAAATCTGTCTGAGATAACTGGAAATACTTGTTTTTCCGTCAGCAGGAAAATGTCAAAAGTATTAAAAAAAACAACCCCAAAATTCCTTTCTAAGGTACTCTTAAGCTCTGCTAGGATGTAGTTATCAGGCTCAGTCTGGCATCCCCAGTCTTTATTGAGGAACTTGTTTTTCTTTGAGGGCAAGTTAAGGTTTAAAGAATGACTAAAATATTAGCATTGCTACCTGTTGGAAATTTCTGGGCAAATACACAGGGCAGGTAGTGGTAGGTACACAAACCTTCAAAAACCAAGGCTCTAAGACATGTGGGATGTGGTGAAGTCCTTATTTGTATCCTCAGAGCTTGTTTTACTCTGTGGACTTAGATTTTTATGATTTATCCCCACAGTAATTTCATTTTGTTGTCACTTGCAGTATTTCAGAATGGAGCTTATGCATGCTGAGAAACAGAGGAAGGAGAAGAAGGAATTTGAACAAGCAAAGATGGACCTGGTAGGTCAGATAAATTTAAGAGATATTGTCTGTGTATTACATGTTGAAATTCAGTTTTGGATTAGTGGTTTATTTGACAATGGCTTAGAGAAAGTTTTTGTTTATGTCCTGCAACTGTGTGGAGCTTTTCAAATACTTGCTGATGCTGAGCTCTAATACTTCATACACTAATTTTCTTTCTTTGCATTTGTAGAATCTATTATTACATTCCCCAGTCTGAAAATTAACAGTAATTTCTGGAAAGTAATAGTCAAACTTCCTACCTCATTTCTTTGTAGTTGACTTGTGTGAATTACATAAAAATAGACTTGCATGAAGAAAAACATTAATATATTCTGATTTTTTTTTTTCCCTGCTTGCAAAAATGCTAGCTGAGAAAGGACAATAATTTCTTCAATTATATGATTGATATTTCAGGGGGAATTCAATTACTCTGAAGAAATTCTCAATGGGGAAATGGCTCGCATAGTCTACAGGGACGCTTCTCAGAAAATCAAAGGTGAATGAACATTTCTTGTACTTACTCATTAAGAAAATTGTAACCTTTAGCCTAGTGCTGGGTTACAGCCTCAAAATTTGACTATTTAAAAAAGAAAACCAAAAGACACTACAGAGTTACATAACCTTTTTTACTTTGCTGAACATTAGATCACAACTAATCAGCTGCCACTAGTGGCAAAAAAGTAAGAATTCAGACTTATAATAAACCAGCTAAACTATTTTAAATTAAGCAGACTTGGTAAAAATCAGCCATTTAATTGAGAGAATTGGGTAAAATAACTGCAAACTAGTAGCAGATATCTTTGAGAACTTTGAGAATGATAGATGGGGATATTTTGGAAGACTGGGAAAAATACAATAATGAACATTGAAAATTAGTGGGGAAAAAGGACATTAGAGGAAATTTCAGAAAGAGTTGGCTTAATTTAATTTTCTGGAGAAATACTGGGAAAAATAGGCATACAGATGATTTGTAAGCATCTAAAAATAGGTGAGTAATGGCTTATGGGGGTTCACAATGATCTGATTATGTCAAGTCATGTCTTTTCAAAGGTAAGTTGTGGAGATACAGGATGGACATAATTCATGGACATCTGTTTTGTGCAGCTTTGGAGAGATCTGTCCTGAGTGTGGAGCATTTTGTGTTTTCATGGCAGAGTCATGTAAGGGAGTAGGGGAGCTGCTGGTTAAATTTGCATGTGGGAAAAAGATACAGAAACACAAAGTTCAATTGATGTAATATGTTGAGGAATCCTTCAGTAAATACTCTACTTGATAGTTTAATCTTCTCTTGAAATGTAGGTGTTGAATTCCAGCTGGCTGTGCTCTCTATTGCAAAGCTCTTTGATTTTACCCAAGACTTGCAAAAAGAAATCCTTGAAAGGTGAGTTGTAGCTTTGTGATTTATTTTTATTTTATTTTGGTTTGGTTTTTAAGAAACATGTTCTCTAACTTAGAGTGGATTGACAGGACTTTCAGAACTAAAGGGTGTTCCTCTAGGGAAATAGTGTTAGGGCTTATGTGAAGTCCTTTAAGAAAAACAAAAGCATGATCTTCAGAAGAGGATACTTGTATCTGACTTCAGAAAGCTTTAAAAAACTGCTAAGAAAATATAGGTAAAATACAGTTGTCACTGAATAATTACTGCACTTAGTTTCTTAAATTCATTGCAGGAGCTGTGGATTTTCCTAGTGTTCTTTGGTGGGGTTTTTGATCTTTTGTTTCTCCAGTTGTTCCTCTCAAAAGAGAGATCTCTCTTGACAGCTTCCTGTCTGTTTTGTGTTATTTCTGGAGAATATTAATATTAAACAATATTTTAAAAAGGTAATATTTTGTCTTTCTCTTGTGGAAAGGAAAATATATTTTTCTGGCATTTGATTACTTAGCCATGTTATTGTTATTATTATTATTATTATCATCATCGTTATTATAATTATTATTATTAGTTACTTAACTACATTTCTATAGCAATATAATAACCCTCTTAAACATACCTGCAGGTGAGGGATGGTGGCTGTGGGCTGTTACAAGCATGTTGTGTTTAGTTTGCAGGCCAGATATGCTGATGATCCCCTGACATGGGACTACATGGCCCGCCGGGAGCTGGAGCTGGGGTCCCCCCAGCCCACAGAACACACCACAAAACAGAAGAAAGTCTCAGAAATGGCCCAGAAAGAGGAACGGTGCTGTGCAGTCTTTGATGAAGCTGTGAGAGCAGTCCCAACAGGTGAAATGTTCTGCCTGCATTTTAACATTCATTTCTGGTACTTGAGCAGCCTGTAAGAGCCTTGAAGAAGGTGATGGCAGGCTCTACTATACCTAAGAGAAGGCAAGCAGTTCTTAGATGCTGCCTCTTGGGATCTATTTTATGTGTTATTTGGGTTATTTTCCAATGTATTTATGTTCTTGGAGGAGCTGCTTAACTGACAATGTGAGTCTTTTGCTGGTCAGCTGTGAGTAAGCAATGGTTTCAAGTTGTCAGAGGAGTGGGTATCCAACTTCAGCCTCTGGTGTTGTTCTTACTTGTAAAGAAGGTTGTCAAGGGACTGTTTGTGGAGTGATCTCAACCTTGCTGCTGTATGGCCTTTAAAGCCACAGAATAGTTTGGGTTGGAAGGGAGCTTTAAAAGTCTCAGGTGAGCTAAGAGCTTGATGCTCTTTACAAAGAGTTACTGCCTGCAATTTGGATTGGGGAGCCATTTTAACGTGTAATGTTATAAATCTAGGGCCTCTCTTGTAATACAGCATTTTAAAACAAAGTTGGCATTAACACTTTGTATCACTTGTATCTTTGTATTTCTTAAAGACAAATATTTGTGCTTATTCTTGTGATTCTCTAAAGTGTGGTATTATGCCTTTGCTCCTACAGAGGACATGTGGAAATGCTACATCACTTTTTGCTTAGAGCGGTACAACAGAAAAACCAACAGTGAACAATTAAAGCAAAAGGTAAAAGTTTATTAGGAAATACTGCTAAGAAATCATCCCTCTTTTTATTGACTTTTGTAATACCTCAGATAAGAAACAAATGTATTTTTACATTTTATCAAAAATACTTACCTGTGGCCATCATTAAAAATAACTTAATCTCCATCTGGAGGGATCACTTTTTACTGCCAGGCTCACAGGTGGCCTGCCTGGACATCATTAGCCTGGGCATAAACCAGCCTTGTCAATAAAGTACAGTGACCTCTTTGAATGAAAGCTGATTGCAGACTTGTTAATCATGGAATGGTTTGAGTTGAAGGGGTTATTTAAATTCACTGACAGGTCGTTCAAACCTGTGTTTGTTCAAAGAAGAAGATGAATTAAAATGACTCTTGAAAATAAGTCTGAGCAAATGGTGCTGGCATTTGGGTAATTTAATTATGCATCTCTGCTTTTTTTATGACTCAGTGAATTAATTAATTATCCTGTGCAACTTGGTTCACTAGTATTACACTAAAAGAACAATGCAGTGTTGTTCTTTGCTCCTTAAGGAAGAGAAGTAAATACTCTTGATTCCACTTTATCTTGGAATGTTTGCAGATACCTACAGCATTAAACACATAATGTGTAATTAGATATTCACTGACATGATATACACACAATTCAGTGGAGTTCTTGGAATGCTGGAATCTGGTATATATAGGAATAATGCTTGTTTGCTTTTTTTTCTTTGTTGGTTCTAGAGGCTGGAGAGGACACTGAGTGTGTTTAGCAAAGCCCATGAGTCCAATTTGCTGTCAGAAGCTCTCTACAAGCAGTGGGTAAGAACTACACAGAAGAAATAGATGCTGAGGTTTTCCTGCATTATTTGTGTGCCTGTCTTTGCCATTTTGAGTAGGCACAAAGATGAACAATATTGGTTCAAAGCCCTGCTTTTTAACAAAGCCACATCTTCTGGGTTTTAGCTTCAGCTCTTACTGGACTCCAGCCTCTCTGAGAAGGCTGTGGAGGTGGCAGAAGCTGCAACCAGGCACTTCAGCCAGTCTGTGGAAACGTGGCAGATGAGGCTGCAGGTGCTGATCCAGCTCAAGAGGGATGATGTGACCCAATGTTTTGAAGAAGCCATTAAACATGTGAAATCTAAGGTCTGTTGTGCTGGGGTTTTGTTTTGTTTTGTTGGGTGTTTTTGTTTGTCTGTTTTTTTCCGTTGCTGTTTTGTTGTTGGTTTTTTTTTTTTTTTGGTTTTTAAATTTTTTTTATTTGTTGTTGTTTTTGTTTTGTTTACAAGGCATTTAAAGTCCCTAACCATTTTTAAGGTCAGAAATAAGAACCTGACATTTCACATTCAAATTGCTTTCCTGAGTATTAGGGAATTGTCAATTCACTTAAAATTAACATGTTTAAAGTTTGAATGCTTACAGGTGACATTTTACATACTCTCCTAGCAGCGAGCTTTTATTTATATCTTAATGGAAAGATGTGTTTCCAATGCCTGTGTGGTATTTCAAGCTTTGAATTAGCTTTTTGCTCTCCTGCTCTGTTCCATTTCAAACCCTGGGTAGTGAGTGAGGAAACAGGAAGGTTTCTTTCCTTTTTGTTCTTGGAAGTCACCTCTGTGTACTGCAGTGCTCAGTGATGCAGAACTTCAGAACTTGGTTCTCATCCCTGGCAATACATCTGTCCAGCTAAGGATGATTTATCTTGTAAGTCAGGGAGGAAATGAGAAATTATTTCAGTGTGCAGTTCCAAGTTGTCTTTCCAAGAGCTGTGTCCAGAGGGTATTTTTTATGGCAGGTAATACAGATCCTGATGGCTGTGTTGCTGTCTGTTTCTCTTAAGTCAGTCATTGTATTTCAGCCATCTGATGTGTTTGCTGACCTTGTAGGGCACCTTGCCATTGTGGACCCTCTGGGTGGAATGGAGTGAGGGTACAAACAGCAAGGAAGACACTGAAGCTCTCTTCCAGGTACTTGGCTAATCAAAATCTATTTTTATGGCTGTGTCAATAAAATAAAACAATGTGGGTGAATGGAACATGCAACAAATGCTTTTTACTCAAGTTCCTTCATGGATGTGTTGATATAAAAGAATTTCAAGCAAAACTGTGTGCATTAAAAAAAAAAGTTGGACATAGACTTACAGGCATAAATATTCCCATGTTCTAAGGCATATGAATGTTTGTAAATACAACCAGTGATGGGCTCCTACTTTTTGGTCTAGAATATTTGCTCTGTTTTCAGATACTTATCTGCATGGAAAAGAGAGTTTTTCCAGTCTGTGTGAAAACATCAGTCTTTTTACAAAATAGCCAAGATTTGAATGAGGACTTTAATTTCACTATGGATTTACGCAGTAGTATAGGGCAAAACATTTTCTCATTGCCTGGTATGTTGGGTTGTGGGTTTTTTTCTCCCATTTACAGCATAAAATTCAGGTATTTAGGTGGAAGCTTGAATTTAGCTGTTTGTAGAGTGTTGTGAAGCTCTCTGCTTGAGGGGGTTTATGGAAATGCCAGTTCCAGCTATATGGAATACTGGAGGGGAAATATATTTTAGACTTAGGAGATCCCCTTTGTGTCAGATGCCTAATTAGGGAGAAGCACTAATTGGGCTTTTTTATTTTACGTTATATGATAAGTTTATTTTTTGTTTATTTTGGTTTTTTTTTTTTCCCTTTTAAACTTGCAGAGATCCTTACGTGCCACAACGCCTCCTGAATCTGTGACTATGAAAGAAAAGTATCTTGACTGGACTTACAGAAATTGTGGTTATAAGAAAGTTAAAAGACTCTTTACCAGGTAAAAAAACACAAAAAACCTTCAGACCTGATTATTCTAGGGTATATGATAAAGGTCCTTAAGTCTAATGTCACTTATTTTATTTCAGCCTGTGTGAAAATCGTCCATTTTCACTTGACTTCTTCAGGAAGATGATCCAAATAGAAAAGGAGCAAGTAAGTTGTTGACTAGCCAATTAATGCTTTTTATTTGTAAAATACAGTTCTAAATTGGGATTTAAATAGGAAGCAGAGTAGTGGTGGTAGTCTGTGATCAGTTCATGTTTGTCCTCTGCAGTTGATTCACAGGATGTGAATACAAACCCAAGTTCCATGGCAACTAATCTTCAGCAGTGTGTGCGTGTAATTGCCATGACTCTCTTCCTTTGTCAGAATCTAATCATGCTGCAGATTCACTTCTTTACAAAATAAATGGCCTTTTAATACCTTCCTTTCTTAGGAATCCTGCAAAATGCTTCATCTGAGAGAATACTATGAACGTGCCTTGAGGGAGTTTGGTTCAACAAATACTGGTAAGGGGGATTCTGTTTTTTATTATTCATTCGTTCGTTCACTGCTGCCTCTTTTATTTCCATCCATTTCAAAAGGTACCTGTTTGTTCTGCCCTTGTGCTTGCTGTCATGCAGAGTGGAGCTTATTTCTTCTGTGCCATCAAGTGTAGGATACTGCAGGGACCCTCCACTGTCAGCCCAGGGTCATTGGCATTGGGATGGCTTCAGCACAATAGGAGCAAATCAGGTTCAGACACTGGCTGGCATAAGAGATATGTATCACTTAATTTGGATTTATGAAGAGTATGGAGCTATATATTTATAATCAAGATTTCTGCAATATTCCTTTTATGAAAGTATGCAGCTCAATTATTGTTGCATTATTTCTGAAGACATCACTGTTCCAGCTGGGATAGAACCCAGGGTTTTACTCCTCAAGGTGCTGGAAGACTGTAGTTTCACAAAGTAAACCCTATTGCATTAATATCAAAGACACTTAGAAAAAGAGTTTCTAGTTAGGCTTGCTATGTTTGTTAAGCAATATCTAGTCAAAATCTAACCTTTTCTTTAATTTCTTTTTTTCATTTTTCTTTTAAAGACCTGTGGTTGGATTATGTCAAGGAAGAGCTAAGTCATCCCCAAGGCAAACCAGAAAACTCTGGAAGCATTCACTGGCGAGCTATGAAGATGTTGCAAGGAGACCTGGTGGAAGATTTTGTTTCTAAATACACTTTATTGCAAACTGGATATTTATGAAAAACTACATAGTTATAACATGAGTGTGCATTTTTTAACTTCTTTGTACAAAGGTAATATGTTCCTGGATTTTATTAAAGTTTACCTTCTTTACATTTTATGTGACAAAAAAGAATAATCTCTGTTGCAGTCATTTCTAGTGTTAATTCTGTCAGGGGCAGGTTGAAGTGCACTGTCAGAGGAAGCAAACCTCTGAGGGTGTTTTCATCAAGGCTTCTGGGACCAAATTCTTGATTGTGCTTAAACATTCAGATAGTTCTAGTGCATCTGGAAAGCTAATATTACAGCACCTAAATGCAAAAAAACCCAAACCAAACCCCATGAAAACTACAACTGTAGGTGATCTTTCTATCTTATGAAGCTGAATCATGAAAAGTGAATTTCATTAGGTAATCAGTAAAAATACAGTATTTATTGCTTCCTAGTCTTGAAATAATCTGTAATCCTCATGACAAAAATAGAAACAGCCTCTGCAGCTTCCTTGCATTGGTGTTTGCATGGGAGGGGAGCTGAGATCTGTTAGCAATGTCCTTGAGGTGAGAGTGGAAAGCTCTGATCTACACTTTTTCTGTCCACCATGCCTAAAAGACAGGTAATGTGTTTTGAAAGGGTGCTGTCCTTGGCTGTTTACAGAGCCACAAAACTGAGAAATCAACATAAATGCTATCCTTGGACCAGTGGAGAAATGCAGGAAAAGTTCAAGACCGTGCAGCAGGTGTTTCTTTGTGCAATTTCCCAGTGATTGAAGGGTGACATAATGACTACAGAGAAATATTTCTTGATTTTTCACTCAAGTAGAAATTGCAGCTCCTCTCAGCAATGAATTCCAGTAACTTAACTAGCTGGGAATAAAGTTTGGAGCAGCAGTCTAGTAAGATTCCTCCTTCTGTGACCATATCTGAAATACATCCTGCTTTTGTGTTCTCCAAGCTTTTAGCCATGCCATTCCCTTTATCCCTATTAGTTCTCTGCCACCTCATTGTCTAACATTGAGATTTCCTTACTGATAATCACTTACACCCTCCCTGCACCTTACGCTCTTGCTGCTTCTGAACCACTTCTTGCTTCATCAGCTGCACAACTAAACGTTTTCAAGTGCAAAGTTTGGAGATTTTAAAGTCTCCATCATTTCAGAAAGTGGGCCATTCTTCCAGGGATACACATTCCCTGCAAGTACACGTGCTTGACACCTGCCCAGCTGTTCAGCCAAGGTGCTTCCTCTCCATGTTCTGAGCATGCTGCTACCACGAGGCCGGAAGGGAAGTGTTATCTTTTGGCAAGGGGAAAACTCAACCCAGCCATGAGAGGTATTGATAACTTCATTTACAACTTCAGGAGTGAAAAGGTGCTTCCTCAGAGCTCTTATGCCTGTGTTTATCCAGGATGCAGTCTCAATTACACAGTGGTGTTGGGTTATGGCTGCACTCGATGATCTCGGAGGTTTTTCCCGCCGAATTGCGTCTGTGACTCCGAAGCTGTGCACGGTGGGCTCCGCCGGCCGGGCGCTCTGACACGGAGGCTGGAGAGGGAGCAGTCCCACTGTCCCTCTCATCCCGGTGTCGCACCCTGGCCCTCGGGCACAGCCGCGGGCCCGCCCGGCTGTCGCTGCTCAGGGGCGCCGAGGGCCGGGCGGTCCACGGTGCCCTTCAGGCCGGGCGGTCCACGGTGCCCTTCAGGCCGGGCGGCGGGCTCGGCTCCGAAGGTTCGGGGATCCCGGGGAGCGCGGGGCGGGCGGCGGAGGCGGCGGGGCCGCCGTGAGGGCTTGCCCGGAGTCCGCGCCCTGCCCTCGGCCACCGGCTGCGGCCCTTGCGGGCCCCGGCTTCCCGCACCCACCGCCGGCTCCTCCTTGTTCCATGTGAAGTGTGAGGAGAACTCTCCGTCCGCTCCCCAGTGCGCCCCTCAAGAGCAGCTGAGGGTTTTCTTCTGCTCTCCGTCCATCTTGGTGCAGCCCCTCAGTGCTGTTGGAGGATCCCCTTCGGCGTGTGGGCTCCCACCGAATGGTTGATTCAGTGTTAGTACGTTTTCCACTCCTTGTGTCTTCATTACCGCTGATTTTTTCACAGTGTGCTGCCGTTCCCAAAGGGGCACGGTTTGGGTCGGGGTTGTGGGGGTGAGTGAGGGGATGGGCTGTTCTGTGTGGGCTAATGCTAGGGGTGACCGATGGCAGCAGCACAATTAGCTGTACCTCTGCAGATTCTGAAGTGAAAGCCTGTTTGTTATTAAACCTATGATTCATCAAGGGAGCAAATGGAGACACCTGGGAACACTGAAATATGGTAGCAGTTTTGTGAGCAATCAGAGGTACTACTGCATTCTTTAAAACTGCCTTGTAGGTGATGGCTGCTGCCTCTGAGGAGAAACTGCTTCCAAATAAGACAGAAATTGTGGTCTGGAAGCCCAGAAAAGGTAGGATAAAAGAAAGCAGGTCACAAATATTAAAACTTGTGCACTACTTGAGAAATATGCTTAAAGCCTTTTGGTGATACATAGGAAATGCCTCTTTACTTACTGCAGTAAACTATATCCATGTAGGTATTTCTGTATGCCTAGGTACATGAGTAATTAATCAATATGACTTTTTTTTTTCTTTCTTTTAAAACCAGAACCATATTTTTGTGGGTTTTTTGTTGCTTTTATTCTTTTAAATACCTGCAGGTGAATGTGGTGAAACAAGAGTGCTGGGTCCTCTGCTGTAGTTTACAGAGTTATTTTCCAGCTAGTCTGTGGAAGGTCCTGGTTTGGTTTACGTTCTGGTGCTGTGGTGCAAGGCTATGTCCACTCTTCCCAAGCACCTGAAATGTGAAGCAGCTCTGTAGTGATATTGCCTATATAGGAAACTATGTGTATTTCATTAAGATTAGTAAGTACAAAGTGTATTTGTGTACCTCTCTGGATTATTGTGTGCTGAGCACTTAATTGTTCTTGTTTAATTTCTGAATGTATCTGTTGGTGCTTTCTACTGGTTTTAGAATGTTTGCTGCAGAATATTCCAAATGTTCCTGATGACAAGTCTGAGGAGAGTGAATCTGCTTCTACCTCTCCCACTGAAGGTGATGTCAGTGGCTCTACTGATGAGGGCTGGTACAATATATATGCTGACCTGGATGTGTGGGATAATGAAGTTTCCAGTATACCTGAGTCTTCAGGGCAGCAAGATGCATCTGAGTATGAGGTGGAAGACTGGGATAGAGAACTAGAGGAGTTCACATGTGGTCCTTATGGTGAGTACACATTTGCTTGTGCTTCATCAGAGTTTTGGATAGTTGGAGGTAGGTGCTTTGCAGAAGAATGTGTTTAAGTAACTCCATGTTCTGTTTTGGGAAGCAATTTCTTGTTGTGTTGACCTCCTGGTCAATTTTGTTGTCAAATACAGGATTTAGAGGTGGTGTTGTGGAGTTCACATGAAACTCTTGCTTGAGCAATTGAATTCTTAGGGAGTGGCATGGTAAGGAGGAGAATTCCATTTTTGTGTAGAGTTTCTCTGGTGAAGCAAGTTTTCTGTGGTGTATCTTTGTTATTCTGAAGCAGAAGAGAAAGGTACATGGTGTGCAGGAATTAACTTTGTTATCTAAAAATTCTTAAAGAAAATTCAAGGCTGTTCATTATAGTGTCTCTCTAGAGCATAGAGTTGTTTGGATCAGTGCTCAGTCTCTGAGTACGGTTTGTTTAATTTACTGTAGTGTTTGGTAGGTTTTTGTGGGGTTTTTTTTGTTTGTTTGGGTTTTTTGGTTTGTTTGTCTAACTTTGCTTTTGCTGAAGCTTGATCCTCCTAAGTGGTTGTGCACGTGATCAGTCCCGTGGACAAAAGTGGCAACGAATAGAAGGAGTTCCACTCACACTTTTAGAGTTGAGTTATTCCTCCAGCTTGTAACTTGTTTTTGTGGTGATTCACCATGTTACAGAGTCTCAACCTTCCATTGGCCAGGCTGGTTCTTAGCATAGAAGGGTGGATGGAGTTTAGCCAGAAGTGGTTGATAACCTGGTGTGTCTTTGTTGACTCAGAATAGTACCATTTCCTTTTTCTTCTCATTAATGTGTATATTTTTGTAATTAATACAATTTTCTTTGCTTAGGAAATATGAATTCTCTGTTTATTTTAATCCTATAATTAAAATAAGCTTTTGTATTTAAATTTCATTGTTTGATAATGGAAGAAAGCGAGAAAGTTTTTTGCAGTCTTTCTGTAAAATTTTGATTTTAATATGGGAATACAGTATTGGTTTTTCACACTGGGTAATCTGAGAAAAAGACTGTTCCCTTTTTGGAGGCTTTCCCTCTCTTCCATTCTGAGCCTTCATTTTAATCTCTTATATGTTCAAATTTATGGAATGTTTTGAATTTTGTACTGGAACTGCCCCTCTTTTTCCCCTCTATTTAACTTGCTCATCCCACCTGTAGCTCTTTAAATCCTCACAAGCTAAGTCAGCTGTGATTATTGGATTCAGGTCCTTTTGAAGGATACTGAGTACAAGGGTCTGAGTTGTTAATTGCTACAAATACAAAAATGTGCTTGATTGGTCATTTTATTTCTTTTTAAGTGTCTTAAGTTCTTGCTGTGATGGTTTGTTTGGCAGTGCTGCTGCAAGGCTGACATGTGGGATACTGTGTTGGGTCCTCTGTTCTTCCATGCTCTGGACTTTTTCTTTGCTCAGTGTCTGCTGGCTAGAAATCTTTATGCTTCTGTTAAAACACTTTGTCCTATTTTTGTGCTAGATTGGCTAAAAACAGGCCCATTAAGCTTAATTCTAGCCTAGTGGAAATGTTGTTCAGAGCCAGCTTTTACATGACCTCACCCTCCCGTTCTGTCCAGTGACCCAGATCTTAAAGGGTTTGGAGGACTCCTGATTGGGATGGTGTTATGAAATGAGCAGGAAGGAGGAAGGCAAATAAAAGTAATACTTTCATGAGCCTTTTATTCCCAGGGAAATGTGAAAAAACTGCATGCCTTGTAAGAACTAGTGCCAGACATTCTGAGTTCCAGGTGTATCACTGAGCTTTCTGGAAAACTGTTTTGTCTTTGTGGCATGAATCTTCCTTCAAATGAAGACATTGCCAAATTCAGTTTTCTGTTTGCCTTTTCTTAAGGTCGAATTCATAAGTGCTGGCAGATCAAATTGAAGTGGTGAACTGGAAGATGCCATAGACCTCCACAATAACCTGCTACACTATTCCACTACTTTCCTGAGTATTTTATCTTTATTTTATCTTCTTTAGATGCTGACGATCTCTCCTGTGGAAGCTTTGAGGAAAATAATCTTTCCAGCTCGTATGTATGGAAGGAGGATTGGTTTTACACCCCGGGTTGTCACCATGCACCTTGCTTTGTTTTTCCACCACGAGTTAGAACAGTTGAGAAGGGCCAGTTTGATGATGCTGATGAATGAGGTTGAGCCTGGTCAGAAATAAGTTTGGCTTCTGTGTTGGATTATGTTCTTCAGTGACTGTGCTGTGTCAAGTCCCTTGGCTTTTTTGCAGAGTTGGGCTTGAGGCCAGAAATGCGTCACCATCTCCAGGGTTTTGCTTTGATTGTTTCTGAGCTGTTCATAAACTGCCCATCCTTGCCCAGGAGACAAGAGTGCAAATGCTGGGTGTAAGGAGTCAGTGCATTTCTGGAGGATTTGTTTGTATTATATAGAGCTATATTGCTAATTAATTGTTTGAGGAGAAGTATTTAATTATTAAACTTCAGCTTGTTTGCCAGGCTTCTGTCAGTTTTGACATGCTGATCCCTATGTTTTTGTGTAACTTTTAGTTTTCTTTCCTTTTCATATGATGCTACCTGATTGGTTTGGATAACTTTAAGAACTGTCCCTTCAAGCTTGTCTGTTATATTTCCATATGGTTCTAATGTTCATTTGTGATTCTTGTACTGGTGTTTAACAAAAGCAGCTGTGGTGAGTATAGAACAAGTTGTTTTGTGTTTATTTGTGTGTATTTCAGCAGCAAGGAATTACAGGTACATGATACACATTTTGCAAATGCATGTGTTGATATATAAGGGGGCCTTCTCCATCCATAGGAATGCTGGGTGCATAAGGCTGCCTCCCAACAAAGATTTCTCCATGTCAGACCTTCTTGTGTATGGGCATATTACCCTAGAGTCCCACAGTTCTCTTTATTATATTCTCATGCAACATCAGATGTGTAATGACAAAGAAAATATCTCTGCTTATATGTATATTGCAGTATATAATCTCAGTGTTCTGCAGACAGTAGTGAATTAAGGTTCCTGATGCTGTTCTGCTGTTTGTGTTGTGGCAAATGAGGAGATGGGAACACAAAATTACCTCCACAGAGACCCTAAGAGAAGAGGAGGAACCATATCCTTCTCACCTTTGCTCTGGAGTTAAAGGTAAGTGTTCTCAAATGAAGTCTGTAAGTGGATTGAGTTGCTGGTCATCTGAATAACAACAGCCTTCAATGTGCTTATGTTTCATTAATCACTTTTATCTCAAAAACATTTTCATGTTGCTGTGTTTAGAACTGACTGAACTGGAGCACAGTATGATGGTGTTTATTTTGGTTTCTTTTCTTCTTTTTAAATCATCTAGTGTCTCAGACCAAAATAATTAATTCACTAGTTTAGAAGGAAGAAGTGAATGAGTGAATGTGTGATATTTCCTTAATATTTTCCTAGAGAGCACAAGAAGACGAGCTTTTTTTTTTTTTGGGTACCTTTCAATTCCTGGCTATGTTCTGGTGTTGAGCAGTCAAAGCAGAGTAGAAGCATAGTGTTGAGGCTGCAAAAAAGAGGGCCTGGTCTTTTATTCATATGATGGAGGGATCTAGGGATTAATATTTCCATCAAAACTTCCTCAGTTACACCAATAACTAGCTCATAATCTCAAGTGAAAAGGTTAATTTGCAATTATAAATGCTGTATTCATAAAGATAAATTGAGTGCAGATTACTGTTGAAGTAACAATACAGTAAATTGTAAAAATTCCTTTGAAAACTTCCCGGTTCTTTTGTGAGCCTGCTTATCCTGTGCAAGCCTGGCTGTGCATGACAAGGCCCAAGGCTTCCCTGCAGAGGGCAGCAGAAAATCGTGTGCCCTGCTTGGCGTGTGCTCAGCAGTTGTGAGCTCCCCAGGCTGGATTCCTAACGCTGATAGCAATTTAGATCAGAGTTCTGCATAGCCCTGTTGTTCCCCAGTGAGGCTGATTCATGGCCCTGATTAGTTTCTCTTTTTTTTTTATTTCACTCTGAAGTTATACTTACTGGACTGAAAAATTTCTCCCATGGCTGAGTGAAGAACATCACTTGACTTCAGGCATAATATAATTTTTTTTTATTATGCTTGTGGGAGATATCCCACCGTATTCAATAAAGATTAAACTAATAGTGTGGAAGCAAACCCATCTTTTGTAGAATTGTTTTATAAGGATAACAGAAAAGTCTTTATAACACTGATTAGGATGATTTTTCTTCCTTTACAGTTCCAAAATTCCATAATTCCTGAATCTTGAAGCTATTTTCCATGCTCTTAATAAATCAAGGTGGTTTTTTACGCTCTACCTTTAATTGCAATTAGTCTTGTGTGTCTCAAAGGTCTTATTATTTGAGGAGAAATTGTACTGAATGGCTGCCTTGCTAAACTGTTTGTATTTCAAAAGACTGTAAACTTTAAACACTTGTTTTCAGTTTCCATTTAAGGTTAAAACTGACACCACCCCCTCCAACTTTGGAAAACTAGGGCTTTGGAGCAGAGGTGCGCTGCTCTCTTCAGGGATATGTTGGCAAATGCAACTTTGTTCAACTTGGCCCCGCTTGTTAGGACAGGGGCTTGATGTAAAGCTTGATCTGAACACTCTCAAACTTCAGGGGGATTAGAAAATCAGATGCAGGCTTCTCAGAAAGCATCTGCCTGGAAGGATTTGAAACCAAGCTCACAGATTCTAGTGTTTCTGCACTGCAGAGTGTTTCAAATTCCACTCTGAGTCTTACACCAAGCCTGTTTTCTGTTGACACAAGCATGTCATTCTAGGCAGGAATACTTGGAATTAAAAACAACATAAGGTAACACATGAGCCAACAGTTCACACCAACAGTCAACCCTTCAGCCTGCTCAAATTATTAGAGGGAACAGAGTGCCTGTCACAGGACCAATATCATAAATCTTGGATGAACACAAGAAACATTGGCAGTACATCAGTTGGAAAACTTAGGGTCGCTCTGTTAAATGCTCATACATCTTTAAGAAGATTTCACCTCTCTATGCCCACAGTGTAAGATACCATTCAAAGAACTGAGACCCTGCTGCAAGTTAATAGGTTTGCTGGGTTTATGTTGTGGGGGTGGCATAAGAGTGTGGCATAATATGGTGGCTCATAAGAACAGGGTGCCACTTTGAAGTTGCCCTTGCTTTTCTTCTCATTACTTCACTTTGTAGGTGAAGATAATGACACCAGCCAGTAAAATACTTCAGATTTGCTGAGCAAGAGGTTTTGTCTAAATACTGAGGTGCTAAGAAATGAAAACAAAACAGAGTTTTACATTTTCTTTGAATAGCCAGCAAATAAATGAAAGCTTGTTTTGGGTGCATCTGTTGTTTCCTTTGAGACCTACAGGGAATGATTTGCAAGAGGAAATAATTGTAGGAAATGTGTTCATATTTCCTGTTGATAAGGTAGAGCACTTAATTCATACATCAGATTGAGATAGTGTTTCTTGCTTTTATATAACCACAAAATCCAGCCTATCTCAGTGTCTTTTAGAGACACTGCTGCTTCACTTGTTGTTTTATCCCATCTTTTAACTGATCTGCTTTCACTTTTAAACTGAGAAAACTCCTCCACTGTTGGGGTGACTATGTGAATAATTTCACAGACTATAGCAAAAATGCTGATGGCAGCAGCTCATCCTGACCATCTGTTGCTTCCAAGGACACCAGTGTAAATCCCTTTGTAACAAAGGTCATTTTGTGAAGCTGGGTAAGCCTCTGTAGGCATGGGGAAGGAACTTGTGATACTTTACCCTCTGTGGTTCTGAGTTGCAAACAGAGATACCGGAAGCTTGGGTATTAGAGGATAAATTAGTGGAGTTGTTAGTCCTGGAGTACCAGCTGCTCATAGGACAGCTTCCTAGCTTGGCAGGAGGAACTGGAATCTACTAAAAAAAGCAGCAAAGCACACAATCCCAATAATTTGGTTTAGTGATGAAACCACTTTAAAATACTTTGAGTAGATCTTCAGCTGATACAAACTTTGGCAACTCATTACCCTGGCAGAACCTCTGTCCCTGTATGTGCCCCTGTGTAATGCCTGTGTCATTTCTTATTGAAAGCTCATGTTCAGTGAGCTCAGGTTCATTACTGCTGTATTCTTAATATAGTGGGCTTTCTTTATGTTACTTTTCACTCTGTTGACCTTTACCGAGCAAAACCTGTGAATATGGCTCAATGGCTACATTTATTTCTTAGCAGGTTGTATCAGGTAGGGTTATTTTCCAAGTTGATGATAGCTAGTTTCAGGACATGTAGATGAAATCAGCCTTGGAAAGTCAACTTCTGTGATTCAGCAATTCTTGATTCTTTGGCCTGAATTCTTTTAATCAAATGTTTTCTGATCTTCCTGCAACTCCTGCCTTTAAGACCTAGAAACTCTCTTCATTGTAAGATGCAGGAATTTAAGAGTGAGTTGTACACGTAAATCATATGTATTTGTGAGCCTGAGATCTTACTTTATTGTTTTATTTTCCTCAGAGGGAAATAGTGCTCAGTCCTCTTTGAGCTGTTGGTCCTTAGTAAGACTTACATGGAGCAACACATTTTCTGTGACATCTGGGGTAGCAGAGGATGCCAAGTTCTCATTGTGCTGCTTTGCAATTTTAATCAGTGTAGCTACTGTGGATTCCTATTCCAACATTAAACAAGTTGTTTAGTATTTCTACATCAACCTCAAGAATTACTCCAAAACATTCCTGTTCTCACTGAGGAGTTCCTTCCTTTGCTTAACACATTCTGGAAAACATAAAAATTATTTTACCTCAGCTAAAGTAATATAATTTCACTTCTAATCTTCATCTAGACACCAGAGTAAATATGCCACATTGTAATATAGTTCTGGCTGGCTACAGTTGGTTGGGAATTGTGTAACTCCCTTGTTACATGCTCAAATATTCCTGGGGAAGTAAATAGATGTGATGGTGAGATTAAACAGGACCTATACCCCACAGCAGACAGTACAACCTCCTACTATGCAACTGGAGATCCAGATAGCAAGGAAAGTCTTCTAGCTGAGCAGGTCTTCACAATGTTGCTGACAATAGTATGGTGGAATTAGAATAGCAAGGTCAGAGGAAAAACCGATAGTTCCACCAGAAGCATGGGCAACACATCAAAATAATTTGGTACAGGAATCTCAGTTGCTGCATTCTCCATAGAGAACACATAAGGGAAGTTTGCAAATTCTGTTTCAACTGTAGTTAATTCCTTAAATCACAAACTGAAGCAGGACTAGTAATCTGACATGAATGCACCAAGGTGGAGTCTGCAAATAGCCACGTGCTGAGTCAGCAATCACCATTGTGTTGTCTGCTGTCCCTACTGGATTTGCTGGATTACCAGACCTCCCTTTGTTCTCAGCGTTATTTTTATCAGTACTTTCAGTTACATGTTCTTCAAACAGGTCATTATTTTCCAGGTCTGAAACACCTTTTACTTTCTGTTTTGTTTAGTTGTAGCTTATCTGCATGATTCAGGATTGATTGGGTCTCCATCTCTGCAGCTTGCCAGATGTCTGGTCTTTTTAGTGGGATTGGTCAGACAATATCAAGACAGATGAATATTTCTAAGGCTGAGACTGCCTGTCTGCTAGATAAGACCTACATGTAGTTCTGTTATCTGCACTTGTGTTAGTAAGTGGATTAGGTTTAATTTGGTCCTTTGGAGAGAAGCGGGTGAGCTGTTCTTCAGACAGATCTGGGATTTTTTTTAAGGACAGGCTTTGTGATGTGGTCTGTAAAGTGCCTTGTAGCCCTGTAGGAATACTTTGTGTGGCTGGTTCCTGACAGCAATTTGGAACGCTAACTTTAATGATTGTGCTTCTAATTATGTACAGAAGTAAATTCTCAGATGAAAGAATGGGGAGTTTCATCATGTGTCCCATTAAGTCCAGCAGGGTTTCTGTTGTGCAGGGGAGTGGCTGCCTAAAACTGGCACCTGATAGCTGCAGCAAGGGGAAGGGTTTCTCAAGAAGGGTTTCTTAGGCTACACAAGGAACCTTCCATTCCTCCACAGTGTGCAACTCTGATTAAAAGATGTCTTGACTTCTTAAATGAGCCATATCTTTGTCATGTGTTACATTACTGTCATGTATCTTTTATGTCATTTTTCTCCCCCCAACAAGGGGGTAGATGTGGGCATTTGGCCAGCATGTGGCTGGTGAGATTTACAGGACTGGGGAGATTGGTGACACTCAGCCTTTGTGATTGCCAAACAAAAGGGCAAAGTTCAGTGTCCTGCTAATGGACTTAACAATCATGTTGCATGATTGAGACTCCAGGTATTTGGAAAATGGCCTCTTTTGCTGTATATCCTCTCTACTTTGGGTTAGTTATTCCCATTCAGTTTACCTAGGTATTGGATATTGCTAAGGCTTTAATGCCAGCTTCCACCATAATTTAGTCCTCTAAGCTTGGCAATAGGATTTCTCTGGTGTCAGGGCTTATCTCTGTGGTTTTTGTTTCACTTTCTGCTTAAATTTTCCATTTTGGAAGGATTATTTCAATTTTTTTACACAATTTTGTATCTTTTGTTTGCTTCTGCCTGGGGTTAAATTTAATTTTTGTTTCTGCTTGTAGTACAAAGACCCAGCAACTGGTGCCAGGTAGAGGAAAGAAAAGTGTCCTCTGTTATGGCAGCATCCACCTTGTGTAACAACTCGAGGACTGTATCAGCAGCAAGTGTGGGAGGAGGCTGAAATGAGGAAAATATGGGAGAACACAGAGGGTGCAGTAACTGTTCTCATTTGTACAATGGGAGTGTGCTTCAAGTTTCACTTGATTGCTTCCTCTTTAATTGAAGCCTTGCCTAATTGAGCTGAGAGCTTTCCCTTCTCTAGTTCAGAGTACTGTGTACTGAGTTCCCTTCTCTGTGTTCAGAGTACTTTTTTAAAAGTACACAGTACTTTTCTAAAGAGGAAAATTTTTTCCTCTTTATTTGCTGTTTTACCTTAGACATGACACTGATGTGAGAGGAATATTTTAGTGCTTTTTCCCATGATTAATCCATGCAGGTTCTGCTTGATGGTTCGATGCTATTTTAATGATGTAGGCAACAGCTGTTTTCTCCATGTCTTATCAAATATCCTCCATGTTCTAACATAATGACAAAGAAGTTTCTTTATTCTTGGCTAGTCTGAATTTCCACCCAAGGGATCTCATTGCATCTTTTCATGGGACTGCAATCTAGGAATAGGTACTTGTGGCTGGATAGGTAGATTTTGCTTTAAACAAATAAGTATTTTTGAGGATTTAATATCCATTTTGTATGGATTCTGTTGTTACACTTAGAATGGCAGGCAGGGCTAATATTTTTAACAGCTCAGTAGTTTTAACTGTTGTCTTGTTGCTTTGGTAAAATAATGAGTATACCAATCTGCTTTGCCATCAGATGCTGTAGGGATGATTTAATTAGACTAATCACTTCCATTAACTGTGTTTTAATGCTTCTGTTTACAGATTCTTATTTTGGGATTTTTTTTTTTCCTACATATTTTCATCCTTTTTTGTTGCCTGTTTGCTATCACAAAAGTGATACCGTAACAATTGTCTACTTTTACAGGAGGTCTCTCAGTGTTATTATCTGACAAAATGTGATACCTGCACTACTGGCAAGGGTATCCTCTCATCTCCATGGTCCCTCCCAAAGCAGGATAGCCTGAACTAGAACTCAGCTAGAAAACTAGGACAAAATCCTGTGAATTACAGCGGTGTTGGCATATCTTGAGAGACCAGAACTGTGATGATGCCACATATCCCAAATTTCTTCTGCTTTCATGTTTTCTGTGCTGATTTTTAAGATCTGTCAGAGATACGGTTTTCAGTGGAATCTGTCATGTGTTATCATAATTATCCTGAAAAAATTCTGGATTTGTGAAATAGTTGCTCGCTTTCAAGCTTTTTACAGTCAGCAGTATACAACAGAGTAATGTAGTTTATTCTTAGGCCTGGAAACTTATTGTACTACCTAAGTGCTTAATCAAATTCACTCATAGTACATAGCATGTTTTCCTTGCTTAGCAGTGAATTTAAGAAAGCCTTTTACAGGTGTATCTCATTCTGATATAACATTCTACCATAGCTCAGTACCATGTTTATTCATAAACTTTCTATCCATAGAATTGCATGCTTTTCAAGTAACTTGGATATTGAGCAGGATTTGGAAGACAAAGTATTTCAGCTACTCTTAACAGCTTAAGAGTTAGACACCACAGAACATTGTCTGCTGTGTCTTGTAAAAAATGGAACATTTGCAAACACTTCACTTGGTTTATAAAAAAATGAAGTTCTCAAGGACAATGACAGCAGAAGTAGAAACCATGTAGCTATTTTTTTTTGTCAAGGCTGATACAAAAATTATATTTGGAAGAGAACTATGTTGTAAAGCACCTGAGAGGCCACTGCTAGTAAATGTGTATAACTTCATATATTGAAAAGCATGAATCTGCTGGAAAAAAATGGTTTGAATTCCAGTCTCCAATTTGACAAATTAAATATCTATTAAAATGTATATTGAAAATTCCAGTGTTGCTATGGTTACCACAGCTTCCTTGGTTCCAGGACTGCAGTGCATTTCACTTCAAATAAGAATTCCTTTCCCTCTTCTTCTTGAAGTATAATCAAATAGAACTTTCAGGAGTGCTTTTAATTTGCATGCATTAATTGGTGAAACTTGTTGCCACAAAGAATCAAACCCACAGAAATATAGCTGTTACCAAAACATATACTTCTATTTCACAGCATCTTCGAATTAAATCTTATAAAATTGTATTCTTTGGTTCTGAACTGTAGAGCAGAAGTGACCATCCTTTGGCTAGGAGGACACTGGGACACAGCAACCCACTGAGTGTGGGTAAAACTCTATCAGATGCTCTTTTGTTGGGTGTCCTCTGTGTTTGTATGAGTGGTTGATGCCCAGTTGTTCTTCAGATTAGTTTTGTACTTTTGAATGCTTCTGCTGTAACTACTCCTTTGAGTAGTAAATGAGAAAGGTTAAGGAGGAATGACTTTTATGGTCAAGCTCTGCTATTATTGTTCCATTAAGGCTCATTTCCTCTGAAGCTGCAGGTGCTGCCACCATGTCATTGTGGCCAATTCATGAGTTTTTGGAAAATACATGTTACTTGTAATGTAGAGAGATGATCATAAGCCCCATGGTGAGAGCCTATTAGACAATACCTGTGCAGCTTTCCTGGCAAAACTCAGTAAATTATTAAATAATATTAGCAAGGTTGTAAAAAGAATACAGAGTGAAGTAGAGGAAATAAAATCAAGGGATTTTTGCTCTGTTGTCCTGGAACCTGCCCCACACCAACAGCACATCTGCCCAGCAAAGTTCAATGATCAAGTGCTTCTGACATTGCTTACTTCTGTCAGGGATTGTTCCCTTTTTCTGGAGCACAAAGGAGCCTGTGTTGAGGCATTTCCCATCGTGCTCTCTATGCTTATTATGTAAAGTTGACTCACTTCTTGTGGCCGTACATTTTCTGCATATTATCAGACTTTTTTTTATCCCATGTGGAGCTTCTGCTTATGGTTTTAACATGTACATTTGTGTCTGTAAATAAGTAATGGAGAAGAACTGTGTGCTGAATTAAGTCTGCTTGCTTTAGAGCTGCAAGGCTTTGTCCCTCAGGAAAACAATCTTGTCAGGAGACATGAAAGCATTCAGTTGTTTGCTGTGAGCGTGCACATCTGACCAAGCTATGGCATTCCTGGTCACACTAGTCCCCATTCTGTTCCTTGCTGTCCTCTCAGGTATGGCTGATTCAGCTGGAGGAGAGTGCAGTGATGGCCTTTCACCCTGCAGCATCCACAGAGGAGAAGGAGGAGGAGAGTGTGAGTCTCTAATGTAGTTCTCATGGCCTGATTCATCCTTGACTTGAGCAGGCTCTAGGAGTGCCTAAAGTGAAGGTGAAAGCCAGGAGATGAAGTAACACCAAATGGCTGGTGTAGCTCTGACATGTACATAAAATCTCCTAGTCCTTATATCAAGCTACTTGGTTATTTCAGGGTGGTAACTGTACCATTTTTCCTGAGGTTTATGAGTAAGACACCTGTTTTAGGTCTTTGCTAGCCTTAGGTCCATCTGCTCTGTAAGAGTTGGAGTTGTGTGCTCTTTAGCTGGAGTAAGAAAAAACACATATAGTTTTGTACACAGAGAAGAAAGGGATTAAATTTTGAAATTACCTCAGTAGCCATATCCCCTTTTTCATATTAAATGAATAGGAACTGCTTATTTAAATTCTACAAGCAGCTTTGAAAATAGCCAAACGCCCTCACAAATCTGCAACATGCACTCTAGATAGATTGTTGTGAAAACAAAATGGTTCCCATAATATGCACCCTTACAAGTACATACTTGGGTCCATTCAGGGCGTATTTCTGAAAGAGCTTTTTCACCAAAACCAGTGTGTTTGAAAGTTCAATTTTCTGGCACTTTTGAATCTGCTCCCTGAACGCATTCTGAGGCTTGGAAACATCATGTGGTTTGTATAAATAAAAACACCAAATTGCCTGGGGTGCATCTGTGGCCCTTGCTGTGCAGGCTGGCTGTTTCTCTGCCATCAGCCTGACATTTCCAATCAAGTTTTTAATGGACTCCTGGGGCTCCCCCAGTTTCTGTTCAAGCAGAATCTGGCACCAGTCTCCCCAAGTCCATAGCAATGAAAAGCTTTATTTTAGCTTTTGATTGTACAGAAATTTAGTGACAGTAGGAAAGAAATAAACTGGTTGGATGAGTGCCAGAATAGCAGGAAAGAGCTGTCTTTAGAAAAAATTCATAACCTGCATTTTATTTTGTCAAATTAGGAAGCACAAAGTATAGGGCAACCATAGATCAGACTTCTCTGTAATCTTTCCCAGATTTTGACAGATTGACAATTTTAATTAAGAGTGCTTTGTTTAATTCATTTTGTCTTTACACCTGAGAGTGTTCACAGGCCTGTGCAGGTTTGGACTGCAATTCTGCTCTTTTTTTTTTTTAAATATAATTATTGGTCATTAAAAGAAATTGAGGTAAATGTTATGAAGGCTTTTAATTTTCATTCCTGTTCAGGAAGTTCCCAGATCCCCTCTTAAGCTTACATAAGTTATTTTAAATAGTTTCTTGTATTTCAGAACTTCTTGTTGTAAAGGAAGTGTGAACCATAAAACCGTAACAGTTGCCACTTTGTGGTAATCATGGGCACCTCAGTTCTCAGTAAAGGAAGCCTTTGTGTTTGTTTCTCAGATTTGTAACAGCAACTTTTGTAACTGGTAAAGGCTGAAGTCCTGTGATCTGTATGGAACAGATGTTGGGATTTTATATCAGAAGGGTATCAATTAATTTCCTCTCTATCCTTCTGGGAATTACAATTATTATTCCTCCATACAGTAGGTGGAGACAAAGACCTCATGAATTTTATCATGTCTCTGCACACTGATTTTATTAGCTATGCATGGGCTCTCCTGATCTTTGGTTTATTAAATCCCTTTATAAAAATAACAACTATAATACAATTTTGTTCTAAAGGTTGTTAATTTATGTTCACATTAATTCTGTAATTATTTTGCTGGCTATTGTTGATATATTGGCTTTCAAATATGAGGGGTGATTTGGAGATTGATCTGTGAAACCCTTCAGTTCAAGTTCAGATCTGTCTTAGGCCGAAAAATTCAGAGGTCAAAGCACACCCAGGATAGACTTCAAGTTTGAACGTATCTTGAAATTCCCAGTGGTGTGGGAGTTGGAGTTCTGTGCAGACTGGAAGATTGAGGTGTGGTCTGCCTCTGTTTATACAGTGAATTTATATGTGTGTGTATGTTTATATAAATCCAGTGCCTGTTTGCAGGTGGGTGTTTGTGTTTACAGCATGTGTGGCTATGTGCAGAATATAGTCTTGGCATCCTGCCTCTGCCTCCATTTACCCGAAAATTTACAATGTAATTTGGAGTCATGAGAACAAATGGGGTGTAATACATAAAGTAGGAGAGATGGTTTTATTCACTTTTCAGAGAGAAAATGGAGTTTACCAATTTCTCAGATCCATTGGTTGACTATTTCAAGTCATCTGTAGACACATTTTTATTTTAATCTTCTCCTTAATATAATTTACACAAGGCTGTTGATGGTCTATAGCAGAGGAAGTCTCTGCCATATACATCATGCTGTGTGTACTGAAGTTAACTGAAGTGGTCATGCCAGAGAAGGATTTCCAATAGTATGACAGTTCAGGATAGGTTTCCCATTATTGTGGATGTCAAGCAGGTTGCCTTAGGAGAAAATGTTTTATCAAATCTGTTCCTCATGCTTAGCTAAGACTACACTATGACAAAGCCCTGTGATTTCAGCAGATCATGGTAGGAGCTCCTCTTTCATTCATCTCAGCCTGGTCTGATCAAAGTTTCTGTGGTTCTTAAAACAGAGAGTTCACCTAGTGAGGTGTTTATGTGACAGCATTGATTCAATAATGACAAGTGGAGTTCTATCCAGTAAGGAGGAGAGAAGAGTTAAAGAGGAGCCCACATGTTGGGTAAGATCAGATACCTGAGCTCAGAAGACATTTAAGCAAACCTTAAAGGAGGGATTTTTTGCTGCCTCAAAAAATTTGAGAATAGATGTTGTCAAGTACCTCTGTTCCTTGTCCACCTGTGAGGGGAGAAGGTTTGTCTTCTGAAAAGGAATACCTGGGATTAAGTTTAAACAGGAGAATGAGTCGTTGTCTGTTCACTTCCTCATTATGCCAAGTAGCTTTGTGTGTGTGTGGGACAATTAATTTCACTGGAATCCTGACAAAATCTCCCTCATATGGAAGAGTTGTGTACCTTTGATTTTTCACTCGTAGGCAGTATATGCTACAGAAAATCAAAATGGAGGTTATTATTAAATACAGTTCAAATTGAGAGGCAAGGAGCAGAGTAGTTTTCTAAAATTAGGACAACACACAGTTTGGGGGTAACTGATAAAGATGTGCAGAGTCAGTGCCTACCACAGTATCATGTCTGCTCTGGTAAGGTGGTGTTTTGCAGGGCATCTCTTTGAATAAATCAAAATATCCTCCTGTAAACATCAGTGGGAAGCTGAAAATGACATACAGGTGGGTGTGTGGATCTTGCCTCTAGTGATGCACAGAGCCTGTCTTTCCAGTGTCATTCAAGTATAGACAAAGTCTAAACATCCTAACATTGCTTTAACTCTCAAGGACATTCAGCTCTTCAAATACAACATGGTATTTTCTGGTTTTGACCTACTGAGCTAATTGCAAGGGTTGAACAGAAATCCTAACTTGGACTATAGATGATGGTAGTGAGGGAATGTGCAGTCAGTGTTACTGCTTGGTACAAGAGTTACTTTTATTGGTCTCAGAGTTATGGTTCATCAGAGTTTCTTCTATGCTACTTTAAGAGTGTCATTTAATTAAAAATGTCTGTATCTATATAATAAACCCATTAGATCATTAACAGACATAGCCTATTCTATTTCTGAGATTTGTAGCACTATTCACTGTAAATCCAGTGCAATGCATCTTCAGTTAGGAATGCTGCCAGGCCTGAGGGCTCTGGAGGAGCTGTTCTGATGTGTCTATCTGAACTGTGCTAGGCTGAGGAAATAAGATTTGAGGAGCCCAGAGCCAGATGGGGATGGTCAAACTAAGGGTTCATTCTCTGGCTGTATCTACCTGCATCTTCTCTTTGAGCACCAGATGCTGATAAAAGATGTGCTCTTGAAGTGAGCTTGTGTAGGAGTGCCCATGTCTGTGCTCCTCTGGGCTGGGGCAGTACAGGGGATGTTCCAGGGAGGGGGATGTCTGTAGCTTTTGGACTGACCATGTGAGACCACAGCTTCCTCCCTTCCTCTGAGTACTCCATTGTTTGCTGAGGTTTCCCTTCTGTCTGAACAGAAATCACAATTAAGGAAACAACATTTGTAGAATTCAAATTACATTCTTTTCTATGTGTTGTTAGATATTCCACACAAAAATGTAGAAATGGATCATTATAAATGCCATCCAATTTACTGGTTTTCTGTATATGAATTTCCCTTATTTTCCTCTACAAACGCGTGTATATAATTAATACATGGTATTATTCATATTCTCTATCAATAGCAAGGATAATTGATGAGGAAGAAAAAATCCAGCAAGCAAGTCTGTTTGGTTATCTCCACACTTGTTTAAAAATGCCCTTGGAAGTGGAAGGATAATGAATGTTGTGCTGTCTGTTAGTTTGATTTTTAAGGTGATGACATGTGGATAATCTCTGGTGGGCTTGAAAAATGAAGCTGCCATAGCTGCAGACTTTCAGTGCAAATGGTTTGGGCAGAGAGGTACGAAGAGCTCTAAATACAGAGGAAAGACACTGGCATGGACAGAGCTTTTCATTCCAGGGTATAGTTTAATGTTTGTTTTGGCTTTGCTGTTCCTGTTGGCTTACATCTATAGGATGCAGACTGCTCTGTGAAAGGAAGAATGAAGTGTCAGAAGTGGCTGGAGGGAGACTTTGAAAGTTATTGAATTTGTGAGCCAGTAAGTAAGTGGGCAAATGCAATGTTAACTTGGAAGGAAGTAAATTTCATTTAAGCATGTTATTTTGTTCACAGAGGGCCAAATCCTGAGAGATACTAAGGATTAAGTGTTTTTTGATAAAATGTTCTTTTGTAGATTCAACTTCAAGTTGGGTTTTCCTCTCCAGATATGCATAAGATTTGGCTCTGTCTGTGATAACTAGTTTTGCTCAAATTATTTATCAAACTGCTTTGTAATGTCTGACTCAAATGCACGTAACATTTGCCTAAAAAAATGTGTTTGGGGAATGAAAGACTTTGCTTGAGGTCTCTGCTGTTAAATCTTTGCTGAGGGGCAGGGAGAGGCTGTGAGTTTTTTGGCGAAGTTAATAAAATGTGTGGATTAGTGAAGTGCTGATTAGTGAGGTTCTATTGTCGACAGAAACATTCCTGCCTTAGCTGAAACCCAGATGGAAAGCTGCCCGCCTCAATTGCGGAAAATGGTTTATGTTGCTGCTTTACTGGAGTATGTTGCTGAGGTTGCAGCAGAGTGAATCTTACTGATGTCTTGAAGTGTAATTAACTCTGTTGTTCGATGTAAATATTTGAATACTGCTCATTTGGTCTCTACAGGGCCCTGTTTAAAACTATTTTTGCCAAAGAGCTCAAAGGCCAGTAGGAATGTGTGTGCATTAATAAACTTCTCTTTGTCCTGGACTTGGTCCAGAGCTTATAGAGGGCACATAGGATGAGATCTTCCCATCTCATGTATTTACAGTAGAGCTCAGAGTGCTTGATCAAGGCTTCATTGTGCTGTCATTGTGGCCAGGGTTTAGTTTAGATATGAAACTGCGGGACGTGGACACAACTGTCAAAGGGACTCAGGGTACTGGAAGGGCTGGGGAAGAAAAAAAGAATAGAATTCATGAGAAAAATAGTGAACTCTGTTATCCTTTTATGTTACATAAAAATGATAGCTTTTTTAAGGTGTAGAGCTTCCATTTTTGGTCCCAAGCATTAGCTTAAATGCTCAGAATGATGCTTAAAAGGTCAAAACAATACTCTCAGGGAAATGAAGTTATATTTCCTTGCAATCATTATATTTTTGGGGAGAAAAAAAAATGGATTCTGCAAAAAGTTTTGTCAGTTTTAAAAAAATAAAATCCTTATTTCTGAGATCTGAAATACTTCTTTCAAAAACAGAGTGTTCTTCCTTAGTGAAATGTCAAATTGCTTCTGAGATATTACTTGTTATATTCTCTGTGTCTGGACTCCCCAGAATGCCTGTTTTTGTGCTGTTTCTTATTTCTGAAGACTCTGGTCCTGTAAGCTTAAGCAAGAAAACCTGTGGCAGGGTAAGAATGCAGCCATTCAGCAGCAGATGCTGAGCTTCTATGGGCCTAGTCTACATCTCCCTTTAGATCCACAGTGTTTCCAAATGAAAACATCTCTTCTGCCAAAGGGGATTTTTTTGTTTGTTGGCATTTTGAATTTTCACCAGAAATGCCTTTCTGTTTATCTCTTATAAGCTGTGTTTCTGAGCAGCTCTCCTCAGTTTCTGCAACAGTGAGGATGAGCAGGATTCTGCAGTAATTGCACAGCAGGGGAAGTAGCATTGCTCAAACAGTGCTGGAAAATGAGGATCAAATTTCATTTCATTCCTGCCTTGCTCTGGTGATGTTCTTGGTAATTCCATTATCCTGTGTTAATTTCTGCCCTGCTGTAAAATATGCTATAATAGTGACACTTATCTCCTATGGATGTTACCCATTTTATTATTTTCTGTACTTTGAGATCCTTGAATCTTAAATCACTGATTGTTCCTGTTAATGGGATTGTCCAGCTTGGTCTTCAGATCGCTGTCGAAACTGCAGACAAAGATAAGCAGCACTTTGGAGATGTTGCTTTGAAATTGCTTATGAATTAACTTTTTGTTCTCTGAAGATGTAAATAAACACCAGGATCAAAGTGGAGTGTTGGAGAGATGGTAACGCTTTTGCTGTAGCTCCTGGTCCTGAATCCCTGGCTTTTTCTGAAGTGGCATCCATAGGAAATTGTTTTCTCAGCCTGGTTCCTGCTGTCTGTGTGGATGATGTTCACCATGAAGATGTGATTTTTTTTTTCTTTTTTCTTTATTGCCCTGCAGAAGTCAAGGGAGCAGAACAGGCTGGGGAAGGTGGCAGGAGCTGCAGCAGAGCAGCAGTGCAGCTGCTCTCCCTCTCCAGGGAATGCACTGTTCAGGTGTTGGTCGGTGCTGCACCTGCCTCGGAGCTTGTGTGGGTAGCTACTGAAGAGTAGCTACATGGAAATTTCCCACTCAAAGCATATTTAAAAAAAAAAAAAAGGCCAGAAATTGGAAAAGATGGCAGAGGGAGTCTTTGTTGATAGAATGGTGGCTATTTGGTGCAGTAGTAAACATCTCTGCTATCTCATTTTAAGGTGGATCCCAGGTATACCACGTGCTCTTGAGTTGCATAACAATACACCTCAACTCATTAATGATTTGTTTTTTTAAGCTATCCTCCTTTCTACATAATACCTCTGGTGTGAGATAACTTTCTGCCAGAACTTTGAGGACAGATTTATTGAAGACTTGAAGACTGAGGCCTTAAACACACACCTGGGGTGGTGCCTATTTTCTTTAATCTTGTTTGTCTGGAGATGATGGGGGTGGGGGTAGATTTGAGTTTGGATTTTATTTTGTTTGATTTTTTTTTTTTTAAAAGTAAGATCTCCAAAATAGCAGTAGATGCATACTCCTAAAACAAAAACAAAATAATAAACAGAGGTACTGTCCAGGATTAGAACTTCAGCTGGCATAAATTAATTATTAATAAATTAATAAAACAACAAATTAATAAGTAATACTTATTAATAAGTATGGATCTTCCTTTTGAATAGAAATGCATCATTGCTTTTAGCATGTGTATCATACCTTGCTGCTTAGGGAATTGTAGGCAGAGAACTGAGGCACAGGGAGACGAGGTAATCTTTGTGAAGTTTATTTTATGTCTCATTTCACAACATTCACAGCAAAGTAGATATCAACCAAAAACATTTTGCATATTAGGACAGAACAGTCCATCTGCCTTTCTTCCAACACAGCCCTCACTCTACTGCTCTTGGCCTTCTCCTCATCTTGTACATAATTATCTTTCAAAGCCTACAAAATGCAAGAATTTACCTGGTGCTTTCAGTGCTACGTGTTCCTTGTGATATTGGTGTAAATGGGTTAGGTTTTTCATATCATTATTTTCTGTCAGCTTCCTGTGCCTCATGTCTGTTTCCAGCTTTAGGGGAGGGAGCAATCACAGCTGCCTTTAGGTAATCTGGCTGGGAGGTGCTACGTGATTGAGGAAGGCAGCTTCTGGCAAAGCTGGGGCTGTGGCAGCTGGCCAAGGTCATTTCTTAATGCAGTGCTGCTTTTAAATTTAAAATTCCTCCTGCTCTGGTGGCTGTATGAGCACCAGGCTGACCCTGGAGGAAGCAGCCAGAACTCAGCAGTGCTGGGGGAAGGCCTGGAGTGCTGGCACGCGCTGGGGACACCTTGAGCCGTTCACTGCACTCTTGACTCTTATTCCAATCTTCTTTTCTTTTCTGTTTTTATCTCTATTATGTGACCTGCAAACATTTGGAATTGATACACTCATATAGTCTTTATAGAGAACCTTTCCTGTGACTGAAACTTGGGAACTAATTCATTGCCATGGAAGGAGAAATAATACTGAAGTTGTGTAGGGAGTGGTGCAGTGGGTGGGTGGTAGTGGAACTGTTCAGCTCCAAATATTGCCCCTTTCATCCCTGCCTGATATGGGGTAACACAAAACCCAAAATTGCCTTAATCCATCAAGAGCTGTACTCTTGAGCACAGTGGTCACTTTTTTGACAGTGGAAATCTGTCCATTTTCCGCCCAGTCTGCGCATTTTCTACTGAAAATGAAATAACACAAAGACGTTGGTGAATGTGTGCAGCTGCAGAGGTGGGATCTGCACATCGCTGTCTGAGGAGCTCAAGGGAAAGCTATTTGGTACTGAGTGTTGCTTTTCTATGGGCTAATAAAATAGGGTATTCAGGACTCTCTGCAACTTGCAGTGTGATTTGATTCTGAATTGCATGGAAGTCCGTCTGTACCACCCCAGCAATCTGCCAGGATATTAAAGTAAATTTAAATTTAATGTATTTTTAAGCTCCTTTGCTCAGCTAAATGATGCAAAGGGCCTGTTTTGAATTTTCAGCTCTATGAGGTGGTAATTTTTCCTTTTCTTATGAAATTGCATTTTCTGAATCTGCATGAAAAATGGCAGAGGAGCTGCACACAGATCAGCTTGTGCTGGCAAACTATTTTTCCTCTCAAATAACATTTTCTAGTCTACTTCTGCAAGGATGTGAATCTTTTTTCAATCTTACTGGTCTGACAGCAGCTTCATCAGTGTTAAGTCTTAATCTGTGTTTTTGGCTGGTGAAAACTTGTTCCTTGCTTTGATTAAGGGAGTGTTGCCATTTTCTTTTTGACATGCACTTACTATCATGTCAAGAAAATGGAAACCCACTGATGTCTGTGCCCTGTGGTTAAGGGCTCTGCAGTTACGATTCACCCATTCATAAGCAGAGAACTCAGGGAGGTCGCGGAGCCTCGCGAGCTCCTGGCATCCTGCTTGTTCTCAAGTGTGCTCTGACCCAGCTGCTGGTGGTGCAGAGCTGATGGGTCTTATCCTCTGAGATGAATTTTTTCATCCTGTATTTCGCACCTATAGTTTCAATACTTTGAGACATGCTTTGGAGAGAGATTTCTGAGGAGTACTTAGGATGACCAGTTAGCTGATGTTCCTGTTTGCTGTCTGAGCTCTGCTTCACATAATGCAAATGGTACTCTCCATCTTCTCAGGGAGATGAAACATTTATTTCAAATAACCTGAACTCATGTTCCAGGTTATCCCTCTATTCAGGCTAAACTCCACCTTCTTACTTCCACCTCTTTCTAAATGATTTTGCAGTTACAAGTACGTATTGTTCACCCTCACATCCTGCTGTAAACTGCTGCAAAACTCACCTTCGTAGGAGGCTGCAGTTCAACTTTTTCAGGTACTGCATGGTTTTATAAAATGCTTTGGCTTGGTGCAGCTGTGTAAACTAGGATTTTTTGCCTCTGCATCTTAACAGAGTTTCTTTATTTATTGCTAATTCTGTGCACATTACATAAATATACTCTTGCTTTTAGTGAGATGTGGACTGTGGATTTCAAACTGACATAGTTTTTTCTTCTGGCACCTCAAAGTCCTGTAGTTTTGTAAACAACTCAGTTTCAGTCTGAACTTCTTTGTAAAGTGAAAATAAATGAAACCAGTTTCCCACCTGGTTTTGTTTATGATGTTTGTTGAAATTCCCAGGAGGTTGTACATAGCTGGTCAGAAATACACTATCAGGTGGTCCCAGCTTGTCGATTAAAATAGATTTTTAAATTTTTTTTTCTTCTTTGGGGTCATGAGGGGAAGAGAAAGCTGATGAGAAAGAGAAAGATTCACTGTGGCTGACAGGGTAGAGATTTACTTCTCTTCCATGACAGCTCACATTTTCCTCTGTGTTCTTCCAAGACTGTGTTCAAAGTTTTATTTTGGACTAATCAAGATTTGGTAGCTGGAGCAGAGCTCACCCATCATGTAAGATGCCAAATGCTTTCAAATTCATTGATCTCAGTGGAACATGAGGAAGCTCAGCCATCAGCACGAGTCTTTCAGTTCTTAAACATTTTCAGGCTTTCAAATGGGCTGTTAATCTTGGCTCTGGCAGAGCATCCAAGGACGTCAGCAGTGTGTGATATGTCCCATAAAGTGCAACTTCTAGGAATCCTTTTTTTTTTGTGTGGAGTGCGTCAGGGCTCAAATTCTGTTTGCATTTAGTCTAATAACATCTCAAAATGTGTTATTTAGAGCACATTTCAAAAAAAAGGTTTTGTTAGCATCCAGTCAGTGTCTGGGCAACTATGATTACCTTAAACGAAAATACAGCTGGACTCTCAGATGTAGGGGAATTCAGTACTCTTTATAGGGAATATTAATTTTGAAATAAACAAAATAAAAGCTTAGACCAAAATCTCCTGCTTTACAGTTTGTACCTTAATTTAGTCTGGTTTCATATAAAAACCAGCAGTCCTTGTCAGTATACCTGAATTTTAAAAAGTTTCAGTACATATATGTGAGAAGGTGGCAGGGACTTGAGTGTTCTTTACTTCCTCCTGTCTATTAAACCTGAGCAACAACAGAGCTTATGGATCCTGGGCAGTATCTGACCCTATAATAACAAAGGGGTGTGACAGGGCATGTCCACAAGGACATTGTTTTTCAAAGCAGCAGACTGCCGTGTCAAACTTCTAAGGGTTAAAATGACATGATAACAATGAGAATTGTGGTTTTCAGTGCACTGCACGTTCGCAGTCCACGTGAAACAAATTTGGCTGTTGTTGTGATGGGCTGCTTTGTAAGAAGTGTGGTTGCTCTGCAATTACTTATCTTCAGGCTTGTGCCAAGGATTAACCCATGGGTTAAGGCCAAAGGGCCCTGGTCTGTTGCCCATTAAAGTCAGCAAAGAGCCTTGCATCAGCTTCAGCAGCTCCTGGATCAGAGCTGAGATTCATGGTCTGAATGCAGCTCTTAGGCTGTCTTGGTGTTTCAGTGTGACCTGGAAGAATACCACTTTCTCTCACTTCACTTGACTTTGAGCAAAGCTGTTACTCTCTGTGCCTCACCAAAAAAAAAGGAGGCTTATAAAATCATTAGTATTTTGAAAGCACTCATCCTAGAGAGGGAGGGGGCTGTAGCAGCAGAGTGGTAAATCCTGCTGTATTGGAGCTGTCCAAATATTATTGCGTGTATTGAAAGAAAGCTCTTAACTGAAGGCTGGTGTTCAGAAGCCAGTCCAGTCCAGGAGTCATCAGAACATCACTGATCTTCTGCAGTAAACCTGGAATGTCAGTTGACTTAGTGTGCTTTCACACAAGCACAAGTGTTGAACTTCAGGTTTCTAGTTTAACTATTTGTGTTGCTCGAGAAACAGATTTGACTGTTTTATGGTGATTCTAATCCCTCTTTTAAAATGGTGCTGCATTTTCTTCAAGGTAGATCTAGAGTACAGAACTCTGGTAAGCTTTATTGAGATTTAAAGACAGATGCCTCATACTAGTCCCTGTAAAAGTCCACATTTATTAGCCACAGTGAAAACACAGTTTATCCTTTGTGCAGCTATACAATGCTATATGTATATAGATACCTATAACTGGAGCAATTAAAAGTTACATTGACTTGATTCAGAAACTGTTAAAGATGTGCAGATTTATTTTTTTTTTATCAGTTCCTGTTGGTCTTTTGTTCATGCCCTTCTCTGGTTAAGTCTTTTCAAGTTGTTCTATAGGAAGATTTTATTCACAATCGTTGCAATGTGGATTTTTGTTTCCGTTTTGCAGCTGCAAATTCAAAGCAGAAATTAATTGAAAAATACAGTAGGGTGATGTGAATTTCTGACTACAAAATATTTGTATCTTGTCATTTGAAGTCTGTGCAGAGCTGTATATCCTCCACAGAATGAAAGTAGAAAGCTTCAGGCTTTTTTGGCAAATTTTGGAATAATTTTCTTCTAGTCACTTTGGCATTTCAGGCTTGGAGCAGCTGCATTTGTAGCAGTTTCCACTGGTTAAGCTTCTAATGTTTTTAAAATTTGTATTATTGTATTGTGTTATTGTCAAAATCAGTGTTAAATGATCCAGTCCTGTTCTGCTCTAAACGATTTATACCTGCTTGTCAGAGAATATTCTAGAAGAGTTGTCTGTTTGGAGCAGCTTCATGTTAGTATGTTTGTTATGTACGGAAAGGAGGAAAGACCCTCCTTCCCTTTGAAATTTTACAGGCTTATTTCTGCAATTCTGCCTTGTGGCCAAATGCATTTTGGGTGTCAGCTGTTGCCTGCTGCAGATCGGGGATCTAAAGATCTCAGGATCTTTGGAGGAGGAGAACATCTGGCAAGGCCAGGTTATTTACTGGGAGCATTTCTTCGCAAAGCGAGATCATTCAATGCCAAAAAGGCTCTGTAGACAACTGCTTTAGTTCCTGCAACAGCATCAAATGTTCCCCAAACACCCTCTGGTGGCTTGTTTACCATTAAACTGGCTGTGTGTGCCCATGGGCATCCTGACTGAAATGCTCTGTCACTCCTTTCGGCTTTTGCATCACCAAATCATACTAGAAATCTGCTCAAGAGGGTCAGAATTCCTAAAAAAAGCCCTACTTAAACCCTTAAAAAACTCCACCAAAACAGCACTGCCAATGATATCTCAAATGAGAGAAATATTTGGCCTGCTGTGTATGGAAAGACCAATTCTTACATGTGCATGAAGAGGACAGGCTGCAGTACTGAGTGCTGCATTTAACCAGATGTTTTACCTGTGGTCTGTGCATGGAAACATTCAAGATGTGAGTAAGTTATCATTTTGCACTGGAACCACTTAAACTAGAAATTTCCAATGACAAAGTGAAGAATACTTCTTTTAAGTTGCAGCACAGTAATGGCAGTTAGGATTTATAAGGTCTGCCAAATTCAATAAGCTTGTGTTATAGCCTTTTAAAATTGTTATATCGAACACAGCTTATAAAGAGCCATCTTCCTTCTATTGTTTCATAATTTATTCAGTGTTTTCTTAACTGGCCCATCAGCAGAACAATAAAAACGCCACTGAGTAAACTTTGTTTAATGGTGACCAATTTTTGTCTATGTTACAATAATGTCTGTGGGAAGAAACAATTACCTGGTGATTTGCTGTCAAAGCGGTAAGTGCATTTTCTTTCCAGTTCATTTAGAAGGGACATCACTTTCAGGCTTTTCCTTGTTCTCTTTGTGGGGTTGTTTCCTCTTGTTCGCATTTGGGTTTTTTGCTATGCACACTAGGAAATACTGGATCAGCCCTGGATCCAGGATTCATAAACAGAGCCTCTGCTGTCCCTGGGCATTATCAGTACAGTTCAGACTTGTTGCTTGGATGTTTACTGAAATCCCCCAAAACAGAACAAACCCCCCATTGTCAGCTGCTAATGCTATTTTTCATTTGGATTTGCTGTATGAATCAACATCCATTGCTGTTTTAGTTGCTCTTCCATTTTTAGTTGCAGCACAGCGACCCAAAGACATAGTCTGGTCTGTTTTCATACCTGTCCAAGATGTTAGGGATGGAAGTGTTTGTGAGTTTTTTGGCTACTGCATGTTGCATTTAACTTTATTATAATAATGTAAGAAGGCAGTTAGAAATGTTCATTGTGGCCTGAAACTTCTCAAATGTGACACAGTTCTTCCCTTTATTGATTGCTAGTCAGTCCCTGGTGTGTTTGCTAGGATGGGAGTATTGCAAGGGGCTCTCAGAATCACTAGTGTAATCTGAAAATCACTTTGGAGAGGAGCAGCACATATAGAGACTGTCCAACATCACACACAGAGACTGTTTGTAAGAAAGAAGCTGAAGGTTCAGATACATTAACAGAAAGCAGTTCTCAGAGCTCTTTAGGAGGGCTTGTGTCTGGGTTTGGGGCAGCACCCACATTTGCCCCCAGCTTGTGGGTATCTGTAAGCAACATAAAGCTGCTTGATTTGTATCCCCCTGGTCCAAGATATGCTTTCTGTGCTGTTTGCAGAGCTTTCATCCTCAGAAATGCCTCTCAATTTCAATGCCCCTATTGTACATTGAAAGGATGAAAAGCTAAATTGACCCCAGGGATTCAAGGTGTTTCCAATCTGAAGATTAGGCTGCTAAACAGCCCTGGGTTATGAATAGCCTCAAATCTTTCCTTCAGGCTCTACAAGAGGAGTTAAGTTGTAATCAGTGTCATCTGCTCCATATATCACATTACTCTTCTTGGAGGCCAGAATTCTGGTTAGAAAAACCATATTTGGAATTCATAAATTGTCCTGTGCTCTTCTCCAGCACACTGGCCATTAACCACCATAGGATTAAACAGCTATCATTATTTAGGCAGCATCATGTTTATAACAAATTGCTTCCTCAGAGCCCACCTGCTGCTTTCTGTACTTCAAAAGCACAATAAGTTACATCTCAAAATTTGTGTTTTGGTAGATGATGGGAATTTAAATAAAGGGTTTAAAATTACCAGGCCTTAAATAGCTACCTAGAGAGGCAGTGTCTAGCATCTGGACTATTACTGAATTACTCTAGGCTGCTTAATCAGTTAAGGGAGCCCCTAAACTGAAAGGCTGGTGGGAGTGAAACCTGACACTATAAGGACAGCAATGTAAGAAAGTTTTGTGAGCAACTCCCAGAGGAGTGTGATGAGTAAGTACATCTTCAGGGAAAGAAACCCAAAGTTGTCTTGTAGGATAGAGAAGCACATTCCCTGCAGTGGTTTTCCTCTTGGCTTTGTTTTTTGATGGGTTTATTTTCTGTATGCAGTTTTTGAATGCCTCCAGACCAGATCTTTTGGTGCTATAAATCAATGTAGTTCTCTTGGTTTCGATAGGGTTATGTTTATTTACTCCAGCTGAGGATCTGCTCTGTGAGTCTATTCTCCTACTGCTGGAGTTAGCAAGTTCAAGCCCACATTTTGAATACTTCATTGCATGCACAAGAAATTAATCATAGCAATGATGTGTGCAAAGTATGTGTGAACATTTTTCCACAGGTGGTTCTCAAAATCCCTGCCTCTGCTATCCCCATTTGATGCTGACCCTGTCTCTTCTCTCAGTTGTGCACGTTTTACACTGGAGTAAGTCCACTGATTTCAATGGGTTTGCCCCTGGTTAACACCTGTCTGTGAAAGTAATGTTAAATCAGTACTCTAATGCCAAACCTTCTGTCTGCACATTAAGTTTTGCATCCCCAAGGGTCCTAGTTTTGGAGTTTTTATCCCTCTCCATTTAATGTAGTAATGAGTGGTGAGTGATAACTTCTGTCCAACACCTACTGAAGAAGAACATTTCACAGTGTCTTCTGTGGATATTGGCTCAAGCTCAGATTTCCTCAGGAGTAGTTTAGCATTGCCTGTCACTGACTTCGTCTGTCTCTGTATGGTGTCTTGTCCATCAGCTGGGACATGTTTGGCTTGGAGGGGAGAGGGGCTTGCTTAAATATTACTAATTCTTTTTTATGATGTCCTGAACCATCATGCTGACAAGACACAGGGAGTTGGTACATGGGAAAGCAAGGTCCCATCCATCCCTGTTGGCCTGAGGTTAGCAGGGACCATCTCAGCATCATCAGGGACCTGAGGAAAACCTGGCTGGGATCATCACACTGATCCCAGAGCACTGCACCTCAGTGTCAGTGCAAACTGGTTCTTAATTTTCTCTACCCTTTCATATTTCTCTTTAATTACCAGCATAGTACTTGGCAGCTCTGTTCTGCTTTTCCAAAACAGTGGCAGAGGTGTGAGGTGAGCAACTTTCCATTCCTTCCCATGGAGCATGTAAGTGGTTTCTCTGTGGCACTCAGAGCAACAGGTGCTTTCCTGCTGTAGAGTTTCTGTATTTCAGGAGGTGATAGGGTAGCCCACCTGTGGTCACTTGAATTCTGTGCACTCTTTTGTCCTCTCCTCAGTGCTCCATTCCTGCAGCTACTGAACAAGAATGTGCTCAGCCTGGAGACAGCCACTTGGAGCACCCATAGCCTCACCAGAGCATGCAGGATCACAGATCAGGCATTCAGCACAGATGGTCTCAGTTATGAAGGCACAACAGGGAGAGGACGAGTGAATGGCCATTATGTGGGTGTGTGAAAGAAAGGCAAAGAACCTCTGGGAGCACAGTGGAGCTTGGCCCTTCAAGGGGAGTGTATGAACAAGGGAGGGCTCTTCCTCCACCTGTCCTTGCATGACACAGGAGAGGGACCTTCAGGAAGTCTGGAGACCCTTTCCTGTGCTGTATTTTACTTCTGCTTTCTCTATAGCAAAGCCTAGGAAGGGTTACCTCATCTCATTTGCCAGCCCTAGCTCTGTGAGGTGCTGATTCCTGGACAGCTGCCTTTGGCTTTCAAGTAGAAGAGAAATCTCTGTTCAGATAAAATGAACCCTTATGGCCTGGCAGGTGGGAAGTCCCAAAGAAAAAAAACTGGAGCTGCCAAATAAATACTTTGCTTCCTTGAAATGCTCCATGCTGGAGTATTAGGTGCAGTTCTGTTACCTGAGGTATTTTAAGCTGACATGGCTAAATTTAAACTTTCCTGCTGTGCATTTGCATGTGTGCATGGATTAGCAGAGCATGCAGCGCATGTTTGCACACACAATTGCTCTGGCCAGCTGTTTGGGCCTGCACACTGGCAGCTATATTGATTGATTTAATTCCTCTGTTGGCTGCTGAATAATGTGTGCCAAATGCAGAACTTGGATCTGTTCTATGAAAATAATATAAACAAATGTAACGGCCCTATAAAAAGGACATTCTTCTCTTTTGGCTGGAGGGAGATTCATGCTCTGTATTTGTGCACTGGCCTGCGTGGTATCTTTCATTTTATTTTCTCTTCTGGTTTGGAATTGCTGGATCTGATAATGTGAATAAATAGGTTAACATTTTTATTCCATGTGGAGTAAAAAATGGTAAAGTCTTTAAGTCAAAGAGATATGACATGTTATTTGTAAGGATGAGAAACAGTGTACATATGGTTTGTAGTTTGTCTTCTCCATTCCATCAGTGACAGGAGTAATATGAACCGAAATCTCTGTGGTTAGTGAGACCTCCATTTAGCCTCTGATTCCTTTGAAGTAGCAACATGCACACCTAATAAAAAAATTAAAATAAATACTTCAGCTATATTAGATTATTATTTTGAAGATTTGTGTATGCAAGGATTGATAGTTCCATCTTTATGCAATCAGTCACTTCTTTCCTGTTACAGCAAAGATAAACTGCATTTTCTGAAATCCTATTTGCTGTGTATCATAACTGGGGGAGGTCTGTACTTTTCCTTTCTTTTTACTAAAGCCCTTATGATTGTGCTTAAGAAGAATCCTAACACCACTGTGTAAATAGCTTTTTCTTCCTCTCTTGGGTAAATGCTCTTCCTGCCATCTCACTGCCACCTCAGTCATCTGGTTTTGAAATTTCCTAGTCCTGGCTATGGGACTGCAGCTGCAGTTTGTAGAGCTCAATTGAATTCTCTTTTGCAGTTTTCCCCTAAGAACCACATTGTGTATTTGTTCCAGCTGTCTGACACCTCTGTAAAGAGACAAGCTTTGTTTCCTCCAAACAAAGCTGTTTGAAACTGTGTAAGAGGTATTTGGTAGTGAAGTTACAGACGTCTTAATATTATGTAAAAATGTGCTTGTATCATATGTAACGTGTGAGAGCAGCCCTGCCCTCCCGTGGGTAGAAGGAGAACTCATCTGTGTGCGCAGTCCCAGCTCTGCTGGTGCTGGGAATGTTGTTTTCAGTCAAGAGTCTGCTTTATGGGGCAGAAGAATCTGAATCCTGGTTTTCTCTGATGTTAAACACTTCTTCACTGCAGCACAAAACCTCAGGACAACCTTATGGTTTGCTGGAGCTTTTTCCTTTCCTGAGTCTTGCTTCCAGTTTCTTTTTTTCCCCTTCCCTGTGTCCCCTGATGAGGGACACAGTGCCTGGTGCCATCCAAGTCAGCCTTTCCTTCTGGGGAGCAGTTTCTCAGAGCTGGTGGGATACTGAACAGTGTTTGGAAGAGCTGATGTTGCAACCTGTGGATGTGTGTCACTGTTCAGGTGTGCTGAATTTGCAGTGATATGTACCAGTGTATCAAAGTAGAGCTGTGTGTGGTCACAGCATATTAATTAATTAATTGAAAATAGGATTTATTTTCAATTCTAATCACCCACTTAACCAAGTCATTTTAACCTGTCTCCCTCTGCCTTTGCTTTTCCTGAGGTGAGTAGGACTTTCCTTATTTCTTCACTTCTCCCCCATTCCTTACAACTTTTTAAGAGAGGTCTAGCAAACTTAGAATAAATCTTTTATTCCTGGGAGGAAAACCATGATTGAAATTGGTATTAGATGATGTCCTAGCCCAGGTGAGTAGAACCATTCAACTTTACCGGTGCTGCTGCTGGTGTCCAAAGGGTGAGGAGAAGAGGGGAGGATTTATTGAGGAGGGATGTATGATTTTTTTTTTCCATCATCCTGCCAAGCTTCCTCCAAAAGAGCCAAGACTGCTGACATGAGCAGAAGCTTGACCTGCAGGCAGCGGTGCCAAGTAATGCCGGCAATGTGTTTTACACAAGGGTGTGCTAACCTCGGCATTTTTCCCGAGCTAGATCATTCCCACAAAAACAATTCTCTCCCCTCTCAGATGCAGACCGCAGTAGAGAGCTTCGTTTGCAAGCTCTGATTTGATCAAACACGCCCAGCAGAAGATAAAATGGAATCACAGCTTTGCAACTTTAAAACGTGTCCGTTTCCTTTTGAGCCGCGTAAATCAGGAGAGTGGGCTCTTCCTGCTTGGAGGTGCTCGAGTTGCATGTGATAAATTTTTCATGGCAGGAAGAAGGCGCTGTGTCAGTGTGTCATTAGATTTGATAATTTGCAGATCAGACCCAGCAAAAATATTTATTGCCTGGATTTGCTTGTCATGAAATTGCCTTAAATTATGGGTGGAAGAAACATCAAGTAAAGCAAAAAAATAAAAGGAAAATGCATTATTGGATTAACAGAATAAAAAGTCTTTGGGAATAGCTATTTTATAACCTTTATTTATGTAGGTAGATTCAATTTTTTTAAATGAGTTTATACATAAATCAATGATCTGTATACCTTAACTGAGAAGGATGCTTTCAGGAATTTCTTCTCAGTAACACTGGAAATGAATGACTTGGAAGAGAAGGATAAGATTGTTAATGTTGGCGGTGTCCTTTCTCATTATGCTGGTGGCTTTTTGTGGGAACTGTTTTGAAGTACAGGTTTTAACAGGGAATATATTTTTAAATTTGATAAGATTTTGTAATAAACCCCCAGTATGAATATAAGATTTTACAATAATTAGGATTAAAATTGGGAGAGCCATAAGTCCTAATAATTTTTTTTTACTGGCTTTTCTTTATTTTTTGAATTGAGTATCCATATTGTTATTTGTATTTAATTTAGAAAAATCCTATTATAGAAATAGCTGCCAAAACTTTATTCAGGATATTCCAAAAGACACATTTATTTTCAGCCTTAAATTCAGCTCAGAAGGTGAGCTATATTAGAGATGCTGTACATAGGAAATCAGGCAGTGCTGTTAATTTGATCACCTGAGTAAATATAATAATGTTTGTCAGGCTTAGGTAATAACCCCAGTGCTGTTATCTCCAAAGCACTCCTCTCAAGAACACTTTCTGTATTTTATTAAATGCCTTTGTGAATCTGGAGTTCAACCCCTTTCTAAATTTGAGCCTTGGCACAGGGAACCTGAGTTTGGGTTCTTGTCCTGTGTCACAACTCTGGTGTGACTGTGTAGGTGAGTCCTGAATCTTTCTGTGCCTCACATCTGTAACATGGGGTAGAGACATCTCGGTTCTGTAGCTCTGAAGAAACTGGAGAGCCACAGGTGCAATGAGTAATTTGAAGTATTTTAGCAGAGTGGAAGAAAAGCAGGAGCTTTTCTTGAGACTCATCTGAAGGCCACTTTTATTCAGCCAGCACAATAACCTACCAGTGGAGGTTGATGTATATCAGTGCTCAAACAAACAAAGAAATCTTCTGGGATTCAACTCCCCTCCCTATTTTTTCTACTGAAACAAAGGAATTAATAAAGTGCTTTATTTTAGCAATTTTATTTTTTATTTTTACCCAGAAAAACAGTTAGATGTATTTTAAAGCATGTAATATCTAAGCAAAGTGTTGACAACTTTTGAGAACTTAGTGAAGCAAACAGTTTTTCTAGTGTTCATGAAGTATTGTAGAAAAGTTTGGGGTTTGTTTCTGTTTTCTGATGTAGGCTGTGGAAGCCAACTGTCACAAGTACCTCAGAGGACGGGACAGACTCAGCAGGAAAGTGGAAGGGGTAGTGAGGATATGTCCAAATAAAGCCAGAAAAAGATTGTTCCACAAATGACTGGATTGCAGAAGTGGGTGATTGGTGCACTCTCCATCCTAGTGTGGCCTGCCTGGAAAATGGCAGGTTACAAAAACCAAAACCCTGAAAATGTACACCTCTCATCCCTTCCTTTGCTCTTTCCCTTCCCATATGGTCTTTGCATTATTTTCTATGATGGTTTCTATTCTGTTTGCAGCAATAAATGCTGAACCAAATTCCTTGCTGATATAAAACAGAGTTTGGGAACTTCAAAATGGTAAAGTTCTGTATCATTTGATCTTTCCTGTCTGTGTGGATACCACAGCCTTTAAAATGTGAGTAGGGCAATGAGGTCCAGAAGAGGCTGATGAGTTGCTAAGATCGCACATGAAGTTGGTAGTATAGCAAAGAATAAATCAATGCATATGCTTGTCCTCTCCAGCCCACTGTGATGCTTATAAGATGATTATTGAACTCTGCAGTTTCTTCAGCTAAGGAAAGTCTCAGAGACCTTTCTAGGCAGAGAAATGTCTCAAAGAGCTGCAGCAGAGATTTTTTTCCCCTTTTTATGCAGACTCAAGAAGTGAAGGGCTTGATCTGTTCTTCCTGACTTTAGGTTTTAATCCTGAGGTCAGGTGGCTCATCAGGAGTAAGGCCAAAAGCACCCAGGGTCTCACTGACACAGTGCAGAGGAGCAGTGCGTCCTCACTGTGCATTTCTCATTAGCCTGACTGCAAATCTGCAGAGAAACAGCAGTGTAGGAGGGTGGCTCCCTGTAAGCTCGGTCTTTCAGCCCTGGCAATCCAAGTTCTTGTTCCTGCAAGGGCCCTTCCTGGAGAAGCTCTCCAGAGCAGCACAGGGAACTGGAAGAACAGGGTTGCCAACTACCAGGACCTGTGTTCTGAAAACTTTCCCGTGGAGTGTTTGCACATCTCTGCATCCTTTCTGGCTGAGTTGTGGGTTGTTCAGGTGCTTTGTCTGTGTGTCTTATTCTTGCCAAAGTCAATCTCCATGTTGTTTTCCTGAAAGCTTTGCAGAATGCAGGCTACAAGTCTGTATTACCTGCTTTTATTGTTTTGTGGGTTTTGTCCTTCCCCCTTCTTCCATCCACGTTGAGCCATTCACAAAGTATTATTCATTAGGAACTTGAGCATCTCCATCCTGAGGAGAAAAAAAAAAAAAAAAGCTTCTAGTAAGCCAGAACTTACTCATCCTCTCCTGTTTTTCTGCCTTCTAAGAAAAATGTGTACAGTCTAATCATAATTCCCCAGTGACCCATAAGCTGGGTCTAGCTGTGGTAATCAGAGCCTTATCCTGGGGCTGCCTGTCAGAGGGGGTTGTTAGCACAATTGATGCAGCAGACATCTGTCTCAGCTGAACTCTGCCTGTACCTTGTGAAGGAAAGTGAACATTGATTTGTATACATAACTTGGGAACAGGAGAGAATCCACAATTCTGTTGCCATCCTCTTTAACAAGCTATCATGATATTTCATTAAAATAACATGCACACTTTGAACTGTCACATCGCTTCTGGAGCAGGAGGAAAAATTGCTTCATTGCACAGGCTGCAATGCTGCTGCAGTTCATTGGGCTGTGCCTGAGGGGCATGTGGGGATAAATTAGTGAGGGACAGAAAAATATTTTTTAGTTGTATAATTAGGACCTTTTAAAATTCAAATGTATAAAAAACTTGTCCCCTCATCTTCAGAGAGATATTTTTGTGTTGCTTTTGAAAACAACTCGTATTGCTAAGTCTTCCACAAAGAATATGCTTCTGGCACTACAGAATTTCCGACAAATATCAAGCTCTTGAGTTAAACACCCAGAGGCCATCATGAGGTTGAAAAGCACACAAACAAACTATTGTCAAAATTTGCTGATGCTGCTGGCATTGCCAAGGGGGCATCTTGTTGTTTTTTGCTCATGTGATTTAAAGTAATGAGAAAATTCAGAATGAGACAAATTAGGAGGCAGATCTTGTGAAAGGACTGGGCCTTCCCCACAGCCACTGTGCAGTGTTCAGACAAACTACACAAAGGGGCCTGTTGCTGGATGGACCAGTCTGTTCTAAACACTTGATATCAATAGTAAGGGAATATAAGGATTTCAGTGAAGCTGAGAGAGGAAGAAAGATAATTTTGAAATAATCTATGTCCCACAGTTATATTTACAATTTAAAGTCCCAATTGTATATGCATAAATTACTTTTTCCCAATAAATTATTACTACACTCAGCTTGTTCATATGACAGTGAATTGGAAAGTGCATCATCCTGTGCAGCCGAGTAATTTTTACCTCCTCTAAATATATTACACTGTTTAGATGAGTCTACAGTTTTGTGAAGTGTGTGTATCAATATAAAATGAATCACCCTCACACATTCTTCTCAGGCCTTTATTTAACACCTTCTTTGCTCAGCTTTTGAAATATAAAAATGTATATTTGCCTGTTCTTGGTGGAAATCTGGTATGTAAAGAGTCCTTTGTACTGTATCAATAAAATAGTTCAAACATCTGTCTAAGGCCTTCAGTATATCAGAAACTCAAGTGTGTGAAGCACCAGATTTCCATATTTGAAGACCATTAAACTCTTCTCTGTAATAAAAACAGAAGGGTGAAAAAACTGGAAGCAAGTCATGGTTGTTGTCTTCTTTGCCTGGGCATCTGGGCAGAGCAATGCCAAGAACTTCCAGCATGTGTTTACAGCAGGGGGAAGTGTGTTTTATCTGTGTTTTTCCTTGCGAGGGGGGAGGAAGAAAGGCATGGACATGATGAGGAATTTTCCATGTCACTCACAACAGGTCAGGAGAGGGGTAGTGTTTAATCTTTGTACCTGGGAATTAAAATGGATATTCAGCCCAGTGATTGGGCTGTCCTGTGTGCACTGCCTGTGGAGCTGCATTAACCTCCTTAGGAAGCAGTTTTCTTTAATTTTTTTTTCGGGGACTTTGTTGTGTTTGCTTCAAAGCCAGAGCTGCTTACGTCCTGCTGAGGTGTTCTGTGTACTTGAAAATATATTGAATCTGAAGTTGTGTGCATGGCTCATACCTTTTTGACTCCTTTTCCTTGTTTTTGTTTTCAGTGTTGTATTTTTCCAGCCTGTCTGATTTTAGTCCCCTGTTCCTATCATAACACGCATGGTGTGCGTATTGGGCAGAGCAACCTGATTATTTCAAGCTCCAGTCTGGTTTCCTTTTTTTGTCCTTTTAAACCATGTTACTGGAGACTGGTAACCATGGTAACCTCCTTATCTGTGTTGAGAAATAAATACTAAAAATTGCTTTTTTTACTATTTATATATAAAAATGTAGAAGCAAACAAAACCTGCAGTATATGACTCACTTAATATTTTCAAGTCTCCGCTACTTCTGTTAAAAGTGGAAACAAATAATCTGAGGAAACCCAAACAAACTTAATTAACAAATTAATAAACACATTTTTCTCCTTTTCAGGGGGTTTCAATGGCAATGTGCACAGGGGTTCAGCTGCATTCAGCTCGTTAGTTTATGTACCCCAAAGAGATGAGAGTGACTCTCCAGAGAGCCTCAGCTGGGGTTGGACCCGAGTGACAGAGAACTCCAAAAAGAGCCAGATCTGAGTAAAGGTTTAGACTGAACATTGCTGGTTTTCATTTCTTTCTTAATCAGACTTTACTCCAAATAAGGGCCTGTATTTCCCATACTTCTGGATCAACTCTTTGTTTTAGAATAAGCTGAGAAATGCACCTGCTCTCAGTTAAAGTGAGCCTTTCCAAGATGGAATTGCTGCAGGTGTAAAATCTTTAATTACTGCACCTTGATAGTTTGAGACTAGTGCACAATTCAGTGATTCCTTGTAAAGCAAATCAGTGCTTTCATTTCAATTCCCACCTAGAATAACCTGCAAATTGCTTCAAAAATGTTTTCTTCATGTTCATGAGGGTGACACATGGCTGCAAATATTTCTCTAATTGTAACTGCCTGGCTGCCACTGCCTTACTTTAAAGGCAATATGACATCAGTTCCACATACTCTGAAGACCACTGGAATCAGATACTGGGAAAGTGACTCAAACTGTCTCAAGGAATATCTCATCCAAAATCTTCATTTGCTTTCCAGTAACTGGGCTCCAGCTGTTGCTAAACTCATCTGTGTTTTTTAAATGCTATTTCTAGCATATCTTTTTAGGCAGATTCATTCCTCCTCTCTCCACCTATCTCACTGGAGTGGCAGAAGGTTGGGAGAAACCTACTGCTATAATTGCTGTGAAAAGACACACAAGTCTTTGACCACATTTGTCTGTGCCTTGCTGTTTAGTGGGTGTGCTCTTTCAATTCATCAATATCAGCTTCCATGAGAAAACTGGGAAGCAGAGGCTTTCATTGACAGCATCTGAATGGCTGGAGTTGGCAATGCTGTATTTTAAATTCAAATAATCTGCTGTTGCACTTTACACATGTGATTTTGTTTCTCTTTTTGGATTGGATAAGGGTAACTCTAGGATTTCAGTGAAAATGCTTTTGTGTGTGAATTCTTTGCGTATATGCCAACATATGATTAATATGCTCTTGTTTATAACATTCCTACTTACAACTTTATTTGCTAGAACTGTCACATATTGCAAATATGAAAAGAACCCTGTGGACTCAGTAGGAAGAAAATTATTTTAAAATGTTTCTATTCACAGAAATATTTGTTTTGGACTAGCTCTATTTCAGACTTCTTCTATTTTCTGTCCGTGATAATGTGTGCATTTATTTTCCAGCAGAGCTCCTCCTCCACATGCTGTTCCATTGCTCACTGTCTTTCCTTCTACATCTCTGATTCACTAATAAACTATTTTTTATTCTTCTCCCCTGCCTGAATTTCAACTCTTGCTGAGTTGTTACAGCTTTGCCCTCTCCCTGCAGCATGTGTTACTAAGCAGTGATTCTGGCAGGATTATTTTATTTTTCCTTTTTGATAGTTCACATTGTTCTGAATGGCAGAGCGGCTCTGAAGCTTGTTCTGTGACCATCCCTGTTCTGACAGGCACCGCTCCAAATTAGGGACTCTGGCATCCAAATGGGACAATTTCTAGGCGTGATGTTGAAGGTTAAATTAGGAGCATCTGTTACTCCAGAAATGGGCTGCCCATATATAGTCTGAACTGATTAGCCAAAGGGGATTTAAGAACTTGTGGAATTGCCTGGGAATTGAAAAGAAAAGCACGCAGCAGTGTTCATGTATGTGCACAAACACACATACCTTTGCAAATACATGAATTTAATCAGTCAGGTATTTGACTTTTTTTTTTTTTTTGCCTATCGTCTATAAAGGGAGAAGTGAGCCATGGAAAATTAACTGTTTTCTTTTGTAGTAGTTTAATAATTGCCTGCTGTTTCAATGAGATTTCTGTATGACAGCATTTGAGGATGTTACAGCAACATGGATTTGATTCTCAGAGCAATGTTGAGAGACTTGTTTCCCAGGCTGGGCTGCTTCAGACCCTGCATTTTGGCAGCAGAGCTCAGGAGCACAACTCACACTGTACCAGAACCCAGACCCTTGCTGTCCACTTTGCTCAGTCTGTAAATGACCTTGGCTTTTAAAAACTTCCTCTTCAGCTTGAGGTGGTGCTGTTTTATTTGAACGTCTTCCTTTGGGAAGAGGGGAGCTTGCATTTCTTTGCAGGGATTTCTGATGTGAATGAGAGTTCAGATGAGATGCAGAAGGCTCAGCACTGTTCACAGGAGTTCCAAGCATGTTAGAGCTGTGCAAAGAGAGGAAAAATTGCTGCCACTCTGTAGAAGTTTCTTTGGCACTTCTGGAAAAATCTTTCCTCTTCCTGAGCAGCACCTCAAATCCATTCTCCCAGGGCAGAAGTGCAAAGATGGAAATTCTTGTTTAAATCTCTCACATTTCTTACGAGTACCTTGTCCCTGATATGTGCTATTTCATGCCCTTATGTGGAATCTGCTTGTCACCGATGCTGACGGATGCAGGATAAAGTGCACTTTCCTTTGGCTGTGCCAAGTGGATATGCAGCAGCGTGCTCAGCTAGAGAAGCCAATGGCAGATTCTGTGCAGAGCCAGGATTGTTGGAGACAGCTTTTCTTTCTAACAATTACCAATTTAAAGGGCACAGCTGCCTTGATAAGCTGGTAGGGATGTGGTAGTGGCCAGCAGTTTGGTGTGAGGTGGATGTGCTGAGCCTGCTCCTCGTGTCCACTTGAGATTTTCAAATCTGGGGTGATTGTTTAAATCATCTCTACTGTAAATTGAACTAGGAATTTTTAGTATCTGAGCTTGGTGCCTCTGTACTCAGGTCTGACATCAGGGCCCGCAGGTTTTCACTGCAGCTGCTAATCCTTGCTACTGAATAACGGGTGACTTTACGTAGCAAGTATGTTACAAGACCTGAGGTCAGTGGATGGGAATGAAGAGCCAGAAAAGGTTTGTCACCTCTCAGTACTTGCCATAATAAGCCAAGTGGCCAGAGCCATATTTGAGCACCCGTTACAGATCATGTACCTCAGCATTCAGTTTGCTGCGTGAGTTACTGGTGCTGAAGTTCACAGGATAATATTTCCAGGGAGTAGATAGACATGGGAATTAGGCCAGTAGATGCTGCCTTTCCATTTCTAGATCTAAATAATGAGTAACTGTTCATTTACTTCTGCAGTTGTCTTGTACAGGATGCAAACACAGGCACATACAGCAGATCACCACAGTTGGGCTATTTCTTCCCTTTAAACAATAATTTTCCTGTTTACAGCCTGAAGACTGCAGATAGAAGGATTCATCCAGTGTGAATTTCCAGGCTGTATTCAACCTTTATCTTATTTTGAAGTGCTATGGGAAAAATAATCCATGTTTCTGTGATCTGGTTTTCATGTATGCAGTTGCAAATGCTGGGTGCCAAGAATGTGAAGGATCCAAGCCTACAGTAACTAACTAGGTCACTCTTGAAATGTTGTCTTGTGTGTGGGTTTTTGATTTTTCTTTTCTTCAGTGAGGCTGCAGAAGGTAAGCACTGGGCAAGAGGTAGCAACACAAAAGTTTATCTGTATACTCTCTCTCCAGCTCTTCCTCATTTTCAGTAGTGTCTAGGAAATAGCAGACAACCTAACAAGAACCTTCCAGCTGTGAACCAGTCCATATTAACAAACAGATAATTGGACTGGGAAGTAGTAAGAAAAGCCAGGTTCTAAATCCTAATTAATCATTGACAGTGGCTACATGAGAATTCATCAGATGCTTTTGGCAACTGCTAATGATGCTACATGCTTATGCAAAATTACTAACATTTATGTTAGAGATATCTGGGCTATCTGCTTTTATGGTTCCTTGGTTTCAAGCTCTGACTGTATTTAGAAACCTGCCTACTTCCTTAGTCTTTCTAGTTGTACAAAACACTCGTGTGCTTCCATGGACTGACAATTCCAGTGATTTAATGGATAGAGAATCTGTAGTTCTGACAGATGAGGGCTGCAAACCTATTGCAGGGTGTACCTGTCCTAATGCTGTTGGGGAAACTAAGGCACATCCAGGCCCTCTTTACCATCACCTCATTCTAAACTTCCCTGCCAAGGGTTTAGGCTAAAAGGCTCTGAAGGGTGTGTGCTAGGAGTATTAAATGCAATAACTGAGCCTTATTGGCATGAAGCTGAGATCAGGGATTGAGGGAGATTGGAGCTAGTGCAGCAGTGTAGGGCTGTAGGGCTTACCCATCATGTTCTGAAAAGACCCCAGTTTTATCCCAACATGTGAGGTAGGGATTCCAGGAGCTGAGTCAGAAGTGTGTCAGGTGGCCTTGTCATGGCAGGGTTGGTCAGAGGTCACAGCCAGGGGTGAGAGGCATTGTGATCATGCAGAACAGGTGGTCCTGTGGCTCTCTGACTGAGCAGAACAACCTTGAAATTCTGCAATGAATGAAAAGATTGTGTGTCAGGGACTTGGTCACTGCTCTCAGCTATTCCTCTGGAGAAAAAACATGTTTCTGAAATGGATTTCAGCTTGGTCCATTCCAACCCAAATCAATCACATTTAATTATCTGCCCGGGGCACAGGGTATCCGTCATACTCTGATAAATTCAACGAACATGCAAATTGTATCATCTTTTGTCATCAGTACCGTCTGTTCCTGGCATTCATGCTATGAGGCTAGACTGTAGATATGTTGATTAGCAGATACGCTGATCAGTCATGAAAATTCATTTCCAAAATGAATTTGGATTTGGAATGAGCATGGGTTTTTTTCCACCTCAGGCAAAGGGAGCCTGAATTCTTGATTACACATAATTATTTATACTCATATTTAGGCCATTTTATATACCCCCAAGGTGGTGTAAACTGGTAGGAGTTTAAATATGAGGTTAGATCTGAACGTTTTAAGCATTTCACTTCTTTATTGGGTACTTGGAGGAGGAGGAGGCAGAATGGGAATTGTCTTTCTTTTTAATTGTCTCTAGGTATGAGCTGATTGAGATGACCTCTGCTGTTTTATTTTCACTTTGGAGGTCTGGATTGATCTTAATCAGAAGCAGCCCAATTAGTGCCTGAAGTTTTTTTCTAGAAAGTGCAATTTTCAGCAGTTGTGTTAAGGAACATATTATGAGGGATGCCTACTCTCCCTATTTTGAATGGAATGGGAACCCTGTTATTTCCCAAAAGACAGATTATGGCCTGTGCTTGAAATCCCAATACGAGACTGCCTTGTGTCTCAGCTCGTGTTGCTGGGAATGTTCTCATTCCACTTTTACATCAGTGTGTTGTGGGGAGGCCTCTTTCCATTCTCCAGTGCTACTGTCATAGAAAGGTAAAGGGGTCCTTTTGCTATGGGCTTTCAAAAGTCCTTGCAACACCAGTCACTTGGCGTTCAAAGGAAATTATTGCAATGTTTAGAAATGCTGCATGTAGCTTGTGTCAGCCAAAATTGTTGCCTGGTGTTTTCACAACAAAACGGGCTGCCCAGAGTTCAGTGTCTGCCATTGAAGTACCTTGAGACTCCTCAGAGGTCAGTGTTCTATCAAGTCTCAGTTTTTCCATGTAAACCCAGACAGGCCTTGGTTTCCCTGTGCTAAAGCCAGGCTTATACTCTGACTTTTTCTCTACTTGTGAAATTTACCAAGAACAGTGTTTTAAACTGCATCTTGACAAAAAGCAAATGAAAGTCCTTAAGTGATTGTTTTTCTACATCATCCAAATTTGCAGGATTTTATGTAGTATGTGAGAGATCTGTTTCCTAACACATGTCTAGGAACCTCTCTTTACAGAAAATCCTGTTGGAGATTTCTTGAATGCATTTCCAGCTGTCAGTCACTCTGAGGAGTGCAGGGGCTGGACTTTCCCTGCAATCTGTAAGTGCATGTATTATACAGGACAGTGTTTAAGGACATGTTGGCAACCTGGAAGCATGCTGAGGTCCCAGACTTGACAGCAAGCCCACTACAGGTGGACCCAGCTACTCTCTCTGTGTTTCACTCTTTGCCTGGGTTACACTACCTCATGGTCAGTCTGGTCAGTCACTGCCTGTTTGTGCACCTGATTCCCAAAGCATTCCAGCCCCAGCCCTGCAACTGTTGGGGAGCAGTGAAACCTGTTTGGGCTTTGTAGAGGCAGAAGGAACTGTCTGCGTGGTACATAATGGTGATAAGGACCTATTCTCCAATATTCTGTATTATTCTTTCCTTTTTTAACAGATTAGTGTTCATTTGATCTTCCTTTGGGTGTGTGTTGTCCTCTTTTAATTGCAGTTTTTTGAGTATTCATACCCTTTTGCTTAGCTCCTAAGTTTTGCTAATAAGTTCCTGATGTGTGCCAAGATAATGAAGATGATTAATGAAATTGTTACACTCCCAGATTCTTGTTCCAACTCGTTCTCTTTAAGTGGTTTCGAACTTGGATTCATCTGCACTGTTACCTGCAGCACACTCCAGCTGTAGCCACAGAAGCAGAAAAGTGGGAACGTGCTTTGCTGTCTGCAGAGATTGTCATGTAAGAAACCCCCTGGGAAGGTAAGCAGTGAACAGGCAAGTGCTTGGTGGTTCAGTCAGCAGTTTTACTCAATCCCACAGGGAGGAGGTGACCCAGGTACTGGTAGCTCACTTTCACATTTGGCAAAAGGCATGTTCCTTCTCTGCCAGGCTGCAATTATCCCACATGCCATAAAACAGGACTGGCAAAGGTGGTGAAAGAATCCCAGCTCCACACAGTGATTCCAGGGGAGCGACCAGATCTCATAATCTCGGTTATACTGCTTGTTTTCCTAAGCACTTTTACTCTTCCTCCCAGACTAAAATACAGCAGTTAAGTTCATTAAAAACACTTTAGTTATAAACAGTCACCGTTTTTCATTTCCTATGCAAACAGCACTGATCTGATAAGTGTGTTTCCTTTCCCAGAGCTGTGCATATTTCTTTGTAGAAGAAAATTTGCTCTGATAAAAGCTGATTTAGTAAAGTCTGAGTGTGTGATTCTCTTCCCCCAACAAGTATTTTGCTTCTCACTGATGTTTTCTTTTCTAAAGACCTGCTCTGTACAGGGAGTTTCAGATGTGGAAAGAAAAGCTCTCTTCACAATGCCCTATGGAAGCATTTGATATAATACCCACTACGTGTCTTGAAAAGCAATAAATAGTAGTGGTACACTGGTCAGATAATATATACTAAGAAACACATCCAGTTTACCTCAAGTAGCTTTGTTGGAAAAGGTATGTTAGTATAAAGCAGATTTATCTTTTTCTGGAAATTTGCATGGATTGCAATGAGATTTTAAAATACTGCCTATGTTGGAGATGGTTCTGGTTTCTTCTTGGGATCCTTATTCAGGATCTGAAACAGAGTGGCATATTAGAGCTGGGACTCATCAGTTTCACTCCTGCCTTTCCTTTCTGAGCTGTTTTTTGCATTATTTCAAGCTCATGTGAATTCTTCCTTGAGAAAAGCAAAGTACTCAGCAAAGAGGATGGGGCATAAAGCGGCTGGGAATGGTTGTGCCCAGCTGCTGATAGCCCTGGGAGCTCATCCATGTGTGTGGCTGTAACATGGAATATCCTGTGTCCCTCTGCCCACCCAGCCTTGCAGCTTTACCTACCTGGGGGCAGGTGCTGAGCCTTTTCCTTATGGCATATGCTTTGTCCCTTGGCTGATGCTTTGAGAAGAGCCCAAGTGCACTGGAAGAACAAATCCTAATGTCTCAGTGTAAAGCTTGACATATTCCAGCCCCATACAAACTTTTATTCTGTACTGTTCAGTGACCCCTCTTGTTATCTGCTTTGTAACAGACCTGGAGAAGAGTCCAGGCACTCACACTGAAGGAGATTTATGGTTCATCCAGTCTGTAGCTCCCAAATGTGTAGAGATTCATTTGCCAGCAAGGATGTGCTGTGCTGCCGCTTCATCCAGAGCTGATCTGGGGCCAAACACACCCCTAGAAACACCTGGTATATGAATGGTAAAAAAAATAAATTATTACTTTCTTAAAACAAGAGCAGAACTAACCTTGTCTGGAACAGAAAACATGCCCTGTAGAGCTAAATGCTACTTTTATTTTTAACTCTGGAATGTTTGGAGTGTCTGTTTGAAAATGAAATAACCTCATCATGGTTTATGGGCACATTTTACACACATGCATCATCTCTCTACAAACAAATCAGTTGTTATGATAAGAAGAGAATTTAACAGCTACAGCCAAGATATCTTTCAAAAAAAAGCTCTGAAGGGAAGTACAAACTCTTGACAGTGATCTGAAGTGTGGAAAACCTCTGTTCAGTTCCCTTCTATTCCACAGGTTTCTTCTCTGACTTTTGGCAAGTTAATTAATATCTTGATGCCTCCCTTTAATGTCTATAAAATTGCTGTGAAAGTATTTTCCACCCTGCAGCACTATCATGGGGATCAGTGTACCTAGAGTGTATTGGGGCCCCCTAAAGTGGGGCTTAGATGCTGTGGAAATTGGGGCTGGGCAAGTGCTCAGGACCAGAGGAGGAGCTGCCTGTGAGCGTGATGAGAATGTGGCTGGTTTGTCCTGCAAGGGAGCAGCAGAGAGAGGGAGTGGGGCTCTCTCCCATCTGCACACAGTGAGTTGAACCTCTGTTTCTAGGACATGTTATTTCTCAACCACTGAGTCTGCACATTAAGTTTACATGGAACTGGGCATCCTCTTGCCTAATTGCAAAACTCTGCTTGAAAATCAATCAAGACAGCAGGCTCCTAAATCATCCTGCTGATCTTCTTGCAACATCCTTTTTTTCCTGTTTCATGTGGAAACTCACTGACAGTCTAAGAATTAATGCCAGTGATTTGTGAACCATTTACTTATGTCAAGATTATCCATGTCTGTAAAACTAGCCTGCAATTCATTAGCTGGGTCAAGTATATTTAATGATGCTTCATATAATTGATGACATCACATCCTAGCCTAATTACATGTGCTTTTCTTCATTTTGATTTTTTTTTCCCCCTACCTAATATTGTTCTGTCCAAAATATGCTGGTGCTAGCTCACAGTATTATTGGCCAGATTCCCCTGAAAAACCTCCCATGCAGGCAGGGAGGACAAAAGGAGAAAGCTGTGTTATGAAAAAGGTGCAGGGTGGCTGTTCAGGGTCTTTTCACACAGCTCATGTTTATGTTAAAGTACTATGGGCAGAGAGAGATTCTGCTGAAACCTATAAATCCAGGCTTTCACAGGTGTTCAGGTCCTTACCTCCCATTGAGGATTTAACCACAGACTGTTGATGGTCTCCTTCAATGCCTACTCTGATAGGTTAAATTTCAGCAGTAACAGCAGGGATTTCAACACACGAAGAAATGTTCAATATCTATGGATTTTACTTTGGAAGTGAAAAAAGTGGTTAGGCTTCTTGTGGAAATGTAAAATTTTTTGTTTCTGTGGGCAGAGTATGTTCAGACAGTGGGAAGGGTCCCTGATTTTGAACTGACAGAGAGGTGTAAATGGAATATGAAAGATTTATAGTAAAATTGGATAATTCTGTCCTTTGGGGCTGGATGGAAGGGCTCCATCTGATGAGGTTAGTGACTTTACCTAGTAAAGAGGATTGGTTTGAAAGTAGAGCAGGAGCCTCAGTAAATCTTGTTTGGGGAATTGTGCTGAGAGCATGTGCTATGTCTCTCCAAATGCCTCTGCTCAAACCCACTAATTCTTCAGCTGTATATTATTTTATTTTATTTTTGCCTCAGAATCTAATGTATTTATTAGGTAACAGCTTGGGGATTTAGGAGACCAAGACCCATTTTCAGAGGAGATGCTTCAGGCCACATTTGCCAGGACATACTCCTTGTGCCTGCCATTTGCTGTTGGTTGGATATGACCCAGTAAGATGCCTTATAGACATGAATCATTAGGCATTGACTTTATAAAAGTACAGCTTAGATTGTTTGGACCTTAGGAACATAATTTTGATTGTCTTTTACTGAGATGTGTGTTTCTAAGAATTTGGGTGAGTCACTTTTAGAGATGTGCCAGCACTGTCATTGTGTGGGATACACCTTTCTGAGCACATTCAGAATGCTCAGGTTGACCGTGACCCTGCTTAGCTGGCCACGGGCAAATGCCAAATGTATTTTTGTTGGGTTTGAGCATGAGTAGTCTCTAGTGAGTTATCTGCCTCTCATCTCTCTAGACACTGGATATGCAATGAAATGAAGAAATATGTCCTGTCCTGGACAAAGGAGAGCTCAGGCATGCAGAGGAGGAGGGAGGTGCTTGAAGTTTAATGGCAAGGCTTTTACAGTTATGAGACAGTTATGGCTGGGAATGATACATAATAATGATGCCTGTTTATGCCCACATTTGCTGTTTTCTATGTAGTAAGGACTTGTTTCCATCCTTCCATGCTAATTTTCTGAGTAAAATGCTGAAAGGACTGAATTTGTAGCTTTTTTTTTTTTCAGTTACATCAAAAAATTATTGGTTCTGGTAAATAATAAATTATCTTTCTTTTGTTTTGAGTTTGGTTTCCAGCCAGGTAGAAATGGGCTTCCTCTTCCCTTACAGGCAATCCTGCACTTGCCATTCTCCTGCAAGGGCTTGGATCACTGGTGCTCTGCTGTGTGCTTTTGGGAACAGCCTCCCCTTCCTGGCTGTGGCAAGGTCTCCCAGGCAGGGGGCTCTGGCTGGCCCTTCTATGCATCCAACTGCATCTAAGTGCAAAGAGCTGATCCAAAACATCTTGAAGCCAGCTTTTCCCCTGCTCTTACAAATGTTTAAATTCTTCTGTTTGAGTGCTGAAAATATTATATTTTAGGACTGCCTAGGCTTTGCTTTCTCTCCCGTGTGACAGACAGCTCCAGCTCAGACTTCAAGGCAAGGTTCAACAGTTTTAGAGATTTGTGACCCTGTGTCCAAGGCCAGGAAACTGTAGTTGAGCCAAAACCATTGGCACCACTGCTGAGAGTTAATAAATGCATTCATTCCTGCAGTACATTTTTATTGGCATGAACAAGGCTTAATACATACCACCTTGTTTTTCTCTGTGCCTGAACAAGGAAAGCTGTGCAAGTTGGACTTACCAGTGATTAAGAGACCCAAGCAAGTTGGACTGATAAGGTCACAGATTTTATGACCACTCTGTCATTATATCATCTTATCTGAGCTCCTGTGTATCACAGGCTGTAGAGCTTCATCCTTTATTCTTCTTAACCCAATACATTTTGTTAGAGTGAGATTTTTCTCTAGAGGCTAACAGTCATTAGTCTCTGGACTTGAGTTCTTGTGGGGATGCTGCAGAATCACAAGCAGCTGGCTCAGAGATTCTAAGGCAACTTCTGTTCCTCGTTCCAGATGTGATGTTCCTGACACTTCTGTAAAATACATGCAGAATTAAATTAAAAATACCCATGAACTGTCATGGAGCCAGTCCCTTGGGATGCACTCCTTGCACATGGATTGCTTCCTTCCAAGGGCACATCTCCAGCCCTGCATCTCAGCCATCTCTCCCTCCCCATTTCTCAAATGCTTACAGCTGCTGCTTTCTTGAGTATGTCTGAGATGAGATCCTGAGGGTTCTTCTGGTGGACTGATGCTTTGGAGCATTTGGGGTTTTTTCACCAGTTTCACAGCTGGCTGGGCATGGGATGTGAGATTCTAATGCACAAACTGACTGTGGCTTGTTCATGGAATATTTGGATCCTTAGGCATAAACTGCATGGGCATTCATACATGGACTGATTGGGTGCTCAGGCATGAGCTGACAGGACATTCAAGCACACACTGATTAGGCACTTATGTACCACTAACTGGGTGCTCATGCATGTAACAGCTGGGCAACCATGCACAAACCAATCATGTGCTCATGCATTAATTCACTGTGACCTTATGAGCAAATTAATTGGCTGCTTGTGCACAGGTTGACTGGGCACTCGTGTGGGTACTAATTGGACACTCATGCATTAATTGGGTGCTCATGCATGAATGCTAGATCATTCCTGCACAAACTTTCTGGGTGGTGTACATAGGTGAAGCAATTTTGCACTCATGTGTGACCCAATGGGGTCCTCACACATATTGTTCTGGCACTTTTGCATGAACTAATTCGGTGCTCTTTTGTAAATACCATAAACCCTGCAATTTATGCCTGATACTCCCATTCCTGTGCCTTCCAAAACCTTTAGCACTTTGGGTGGTTTGGAATCGAGTTTGAATTGTGCAATTTAGGCCTAGAGCTGAGTTGGGACAGTAATTAGAAACAAATGGCACAAAAGAAGAGCTGCCTCTCTTGCAGAGATTAATGACCATCAGTTATGTGTTCTGTGCCATCCTAGAACATCCTCCCAGCTCACTTAGCTGCTCTTCCTGTCCTTGCTCTTTGTACACACTAGATTCCCTTTGTTCCAGATCACTCCACTGTTCTCCCCAAGCCTCTTTGTTTCTATCATAGCCTGTAGTTTTAGAGCTCATGTTCTTTGCTTTCTTTACAGAGAGCAACCTTAAGCTAAACTGTACCTGTTTCTTTCATTTTGTGTCCTTGGGTCTTTCTCAGGTCGAGTGTGTGGGTGCCTCTGTGCTGGTAGAAAATTTCTTCTTTTAATCCTGAGACTGATGTTCAGGAACTCACCCAGTAAGGCCTTATTCCCTGAAGGAATTCTGATTATGTTGTAAAGGGAATGAGCACCCTTGAGACTAAACAAGCCAGCACCTTTTTTAGCATGAAGTGTCTGTCAACAAGCAAAACTGGTGGTTGAGTGAGATGATATCCTTAAGATCTCCTCATGACCTACCTTAAGACTGCCACCACAGCTAAGAAAAAACTGAAATACTGCTTGCAGTACAAAATGTGGTAAATATGTACCAAATAGATCACATAAGTACATATGTGAAACACATGCCTATGGCTCAGGCTGCCATCACCAGATGGCCCAATTCCATACAGACCCATCCCTCCATCCTTTGGTGTTGCTGTAGGGTGGGATGCTCTTCTGGGAGAGCCAGCAAGCAGCGAAAGAGTTGCTGTTCCCTTAATTTCTCCAAGTAGATTCAGTACTTGTGATAGAGCTCCCCAGGGAACAGGCAGTCGTGCTTGAGGTTTTTTTGCAGGCTCTTTGTGATCATTTTTCTTCAAAGACTAAGAGTCGTAGTGTAACCAAAATCAAGCTATACATAAAAAAACCCAACCAACCACCCCCACTCTGCAGATGTGATGGCACCACTTCTTTTTCTGAAGAGAAACTGATCTCTGGATGAGTTGCAAGGGACAGCTGGTTTGCCCACTTACTCATACAGGCCAGCAGTGTGAATGTACAGGTTGGTTCCCTGCACCACCACAAAACTCTGTTTCTGGTGCTGGATACAAGCTTTTGTTTCTGATTTCTAGGAACTGTAATTCAGAATTTGGAACTATACATAGCTGCAATTCCTGCTGAAATCAGTAGGTAGGTTTTTGTATAGAAAATATTGAAGAAATCAGCTCTGTGGGTGGCATTTGTCCAACTTCATGTTTTATTGGTCTTAAACAAGCAGCACTACCCTGTTGGTCGCTATTGCATATTTCCAAGAGGCTGATATTGTGGTTTTGAGGTTTCAGGCAGGAGCCTGATTGGAAATAAGGCGCAAATAAGATACAGCAGCTGTCTACATCCTCTTGTCCTGTGCTCATGGGGTGCAATTTCAGCAGTCCAGACCTACAGTGCAGCAACATAAATGAGGAAATAAGACTAGCTCCACTCAGGACTTTCCACTCTAGGAACACAAAGGTTGGATGTTTGTAACTGGATGGCAACTGGAATGTAATTCTGTTCAGCAACTGGGAGAGCCCTGGCATTGTCCCTGGAGCCAATTTGGCTTTCTGGGACTGCTGGGGACTTCATACTCTGCTGGCTGAGAGGGGTAAACTGTAAGGAGATCTTGGCTGCCATGGTTAGCACAAGGTGGACCCTCTGCTGCCCTGTGTCAGAGATCTTCCTCTCCCTTTACTTCCTCACTCTTACCAGCTGCTTTGGGAAAACCAGTGTCTGTGTGTGCCTGGCCACTTTTAGCAGCAGCACATTCTTCTGCCAGATTCAATGGACAGATAACCATGGGCTCTTCATCTGTGGGATTAGCCATACAACAATCAAAGCTCTGATGTCCCCAAGGCAGAGCCTTGTTCATCTTTGGGATGGGTGCTGCACTGCACATGATTCATGTGAACAATGAAGCACCCTGAGTAAAGATGTGTTAGGATAAAGCTTCCCCCCCACCAAGGAATTTTTTGGGTCTTTCCAGGCTTTTGCAGTGATTAATTGCTAAACTTCAGGCAAACATGTTGTCTCCCTTAGTTTATGCAGGTATAAAACAAATGTGCAAACACCTATTTATCTGATGAACAAACTCCCCCTGGAGCAGAATTTTGGCTTCTGTTTCTGGCTCTGCCATTGATCACTGCAACATATTAATGGACAGGACTTGAGTTAACATATTGATAAATGGGAAATAAAAATATTAGTTCCCTAGCAGGTGCATTGGGAATTATTAACTAGTTAGAATCATCAGTATGAGACAGGTTACCCTGGGGAGTGGTGTGATCCATGCTGGTCCTCTGATTTCCCAAATCTGCTCTGGGTTCTGTACTGGGGAAAGGGCTGTTGAAGCTACAGTTTGCACGTGGCAGATGGCTTCACTCTGTCTCCTGCATCAGGTGCTGTCTGCTTCTCCTGCAGTCATTTATGGCATTGTATAGTGGGGCAAAATGCATCCCAGACAGGTCTGAGCTCAACTGGACCCCAGTTGCTACCCCAGTGCAGATGATGCCCCACACTGTATCTGTGTGCTCTGCAGGGCTGGAGCCTCCATGTCTGCCAGGTTGCTGCCAGCTGATCAGAGAGGTAGTTAGTAAGAAAATCCAGGTTATTTCCATCTGGTAAACAGAAAATATGGAGCAGCCCTTCTCACAGTTTGTTGCTCCCTGTTCAGATTATTAATTTCCACACAATTAAAATGCGAATATAATCCCAGCCCTTTAAACAAATTAATGTTAAAACTCTTTCTCCAAGCACTGTGTATGCTAAATGAAAGCTGGGACTGAGTAAGCTAAGGATGGAAATGAAAGCATTACCTAGTGCTCCACTCAGTGCTGCATTCCTGAGGTGTTTTATCTGATCCTGTACAATTGCCACAGGCCTTTTGGGGCAGGATTCTGCTCCTCTGTGTTCTGAGCTGCCTGGGAGGAGAAGCCCGAGCAGAGGTGATGGCTTTCACCAGCATAGGGCTGGTGCAAGTGAGGAGGAGAATTGGACCCAGTGCCTCCTTCCTGGCAGGAATGAACTGCACCAGTTGGAGAGAAACTTTAATGGCTGCTGAATCAGTTTGTTAATCAAATTCTCCTCTCCTCAGCCTTGACATGTGATTTTTATCTTATTCTCTGTTAACAGTTACGTTAATGGCTTTCCTGACATGAGCCAACATGGTTTTTGACCTATTTGATTTTGGTAATTCTTTCTCTTACACAAGGAACAGCCCCATCATATTTGAAAATCAGAACACCAGTTTTGCCCCAAGTTTGCGCAGTGGGAAGAGCAAGTTACCCACACAGACACCTGCCTGTGGTTTCTTCACTGCTGGCTTTGCCATCGGGGGTGCCACCAAGCCTCTGCTGACTTACAGCAGCGTGAGCTCTGAAAGCCTTATCTCAGGGACTGCTGGCTGTTCCCACGATGATGCGTCTCTGCCAGAGGGAAATCAAAGGGCACCAATGATGGGAGGCTCCAGTTCCTTCTTCCCTGCTGACCACTGGGACAGTGATCGTCTTCATTTGGAGCAAAGTGTAGTTAGAAGTCAGCCCAGAGCAAGTTATTGCTCAGCACAAACGATCCTATAATAATGTGTCCCTCTGTGTTTATAGATAGGAATTTAACATGAAGCTAAACCACTTAAGATCACTTAAAACCACTTAAGAGCTGTCCCTGGCTGCCTGAGGAGTGAGGGTGATGCTGTGGGGGAGCAAACACTCCTGGGATATTTGGACACGAGTGAGAGAAAGCAACAGAAACCAGGAGTGAAAATAGACATTTCATGCAGCTAATGCTACTGCTATGCAGTGTTTTTTTCTGCCATGTACTTTATTGTGCTTTATTCAGTTTAATTTTAAACATCTCAGTTGATGGGACTTCCATGGTTTCCCTTGGGAACTTGTTCCTAAGCCTGCCCTAAATTTCCCTTCATCCTTATCTTAGATCTCCCCTTTCTAAAGCACACTAATGAAGTGAAATACTCCTTTCCCTTTTCTCTGTGTTTCTTATGATATTAAAATATATTCCTCCACACCTGGCTTGGCAGGGAGGAATTTAAATTCATTCTGCAGCTATGCTGGAGCACTGAAGAAATGCTTAACTGCATGGGAAAGGGTTTTAATGAACCCCCTGCAACTGCAGCCAGTGGTAGACTCGGGGCTTGTCTTTATAGAGTCTTTATAGGGCTCATCTTTCAGTGTTTCAGTGTATCCTGAGCCATCATAGAAGAACAGTAGGAAAATATATATTCTCCAGGATTTTCAAGTATCCCAGGAGCATTTGGAGCAGAGGAGCTTTCTGCCAGGAATGTGTGTCACTAGAGCAGGGGCAGGTAGGGTTTCATATCTGACCAGCACAGGGAACCTCCAGAAATGGAGCTTAGAAAACAGTCTGCCAGTGGGTATTAGCCTCTTCTAATCAACACTGCTAGATGTTAAGTTGATTTTACTAAAACTGCACAGAAAAAAAAAAGAAGAGTTGCTTTTTTTTTCTGGTATTCTAGGCTACACTAAAAACAACTGAAAAAATAAATCATAGCAATTGATTGTAACCAAAATATTTTTTTTCTGAGAATTATTAATAAATTAATAAGTAGGATGTTTTAGTTAGAAGCTTTTTTAACTTATAATTTTCTTTAATAAAAATGAACTAAATATTGACCTGGATATTTTAAACTGAAATATTAGAATGGTTAATTTTCCTGGATTGTGTTTTCTTCCACTCCTGAAATCTTCTCTACCAGTATTCAAGGAAAAGTTATGCCTATTGTTTCAGAGTGGCCTGACCAGATTTCAAAAAAGAAGCCACATTTTTTTTTTTTTTGTCCACCTCTGATTTTAATAAATATTAAAATTGAGGCTCTTCTTTCTTTTGCATAGAGATAAAGAACCCAAAGGAATGTAGATTTGAAGTTTGAATTTATGCATTTTTCTTTGAAAATGTCTTGGAATGGAAGGGAAACAATGTAGGGAATAAAAGAGAACAAAGGCTCACTGCAGAAATGAGCGTGATGACAGTGCAGTGAGGCAGTTTATGACCAGAATTGTTCAAACAGCTGGAGATTGTATTACACTGTTTATCATGTTTAAATCCATGTCAAAATGACATATATTGTGGAAGTTTTTGTGTGAGATTGGGAACTAGGTATTATGTGAAAAAGTTAACCATATGTTATAATATTCTTCTGGGGACAAGAAATCTAGCTGAGACTAAAGGGAAGAGTGAGTTCACCCGAGAAGTCGTGTCCTCCTGGGACAGATGGATGGTGTGGGCTGCATGCAAAACACTTGGGTGGTTTGCAGAGCTCCATAAGTCATATAATTAATTCTACTTTTCCCCCTCCACTTTTTATCTCTTTATAAATATCATTATGTTTGAGGTGTTTTTCCTCCCTAATTGTCTAATGGACGATGGAGGTGGGGGAGAATCGGTTCCTTCCCTTTGACATTTTCTCCCATCTGTGGTGGAGCAGGAGTGTACCTGGAGCTGCTGCCTGGCAGTCACGTGTCTCCTTTCTGTTTTCCCTTACTCAGAGAGACTTATTCTTGTCTTCACATTTTGCTTGTGAACACTCCCAAAATTTGCAAGTCAGCAGAAGGCTGGGGCACGGCAGCACTCCCTTGGCCTACTGGACAGATTGAATTTCACCCACTAAACATGTTTCAAACTGCGAGAATTCAAGCAGCTCACAATTTCTCTGGTCATTTGTGCTAATAAAGTTTGACAGGCTGAATGTTAATGGAAAGTAAACAGGAGAGGGGGTGCTAACAAGGTCATAATGAAGCTCACATTTAAATTGAATTGAAACGAATATACGAACGCTCATGGGAAATAGTTCCTCGTTCTCCTCTAGGCTGTAGTGCAGCATGTGGTAGCAATGGGCAGTTTGTGAGTGGCAGAGTAAAAGAAAGCTATAGCTATTCTGCAAGGACAAATTATATTTAGCTAAATGAAGAAAATGAACTCTAGAAAGGAGGGAAGCAGTAGAGGATGTTTTTTTACAGGCGCTCATCAGTCACGGCGGCTCACCCTTGCCCTCTTGTTGCTGTGACTCCCACCTAACCACACGTATGTCTCCAGTGTGATTCCCACTGATTTCAAAGACACAAGCCTGTAGGGAAGCACTGATCTGAGGTCAGATTTTACCAGATGTGAACACTCTCAAGTCCTCTTAAGTCCGATTTTGAAGGCAGCATTGCTTTGCTTCTTGCAGGAGGGCCTCAGCCCAGACCAGGCTGGTTAGCAAATCCTTTAAAAAGTCTTTTCCTACTGCCATGGTGAATCTTTTAATTTGTTCTATTTTAAATAATGGCTCAATACAGACAATTGAGTTACTCGCATTCTCTCTCACGCGTACATGCAGGGAGTATGTCATAGCCGAGGAATTGGGCTGACTTATCCAAAGCTGTTGGCTCTTTCTTTCCAGGCGTGCTTTCCTAATTCCAGATGGATAAGAAAACAGTGGTGTGCAAGGAACCATCCCCCTCCATCTCCTCCTCCCAACTTTGGCATAGTTGTGTTTATTGCCTGCAACTGAGGGAGTTTCAATATCCTTGCAAAGTTCTGTCTGAGGAGACGCAGTGAACGGAGCATTATTGGTGCAAAACCCTCTGTAACCATCAGCTGCTTTTCTATGACTCAAAAACATTTCAGGCTCTTTTGTAATAAATGTAAATGGCAAACCAGAGGTCAGGGATGGTCTCAAGGGCAAAGGCTGGTGTCTAATCTTTATTTTCTCTTTATGAGCTGCTGTAACAACTTTGAACGTATGAAAGAAATCAGCAGAAATGTGAGACAAGGCAATCTTATTAGGAAACTGGTACATAGCTTCTCAGACTTGTTCCTTGACCTCCTTTGAAACAGCCATGAGGCCAGGATCCTCAGATGGTGTAAAAGCATAAATGGAGCTGTGAATTACTGTAGCAAGGATTTAGTGTTTCTGTTCAATGATAACTTTCCTTCCCTCTCCCCCTACCCCGAGTTTTAAGCCATTTTAGTCTTGATTTTAATATAATGATTCTCTTAACATATTTTTCAAATTACTGTGATGATAACAAATAGTTTGAGCTTAGCACTTGTGGATAGATTCATGAAATGGGGCCAGTTTGTAAAATGAAGGGTTTGGTCCTGCAGTGATCTTTAAAGCTGATCCTCTAAAGTATCCTTAGGAATCTGGGGGCAATTTTGGGTTGGACTCTCGGTTGACATTTACATTTACAAAAGCAGGGTTTCCACCAGTTAAAGATCACTTGATAGTATTTTCAAGAGGGGAGATAACAGTCCAAATTTATTAGTCTGAATGCACAAGGTTTTTAAATTAATTTGCTTATTTCAGTAATGCCCTGTACATACACATGACGTTTTGGCTTGACAACTAAAAAGTGAATTCCTTTGTGTCCAAAAGGATTCTCCATTTGCCACTCCACCCCACATAAAATGTTTCAGTTTTGGGCTGTTGGATTTGGGGCAGAAGGACCAAGATTTGCAAAGCTGCCCAAAGAGGAGGAAATGCTGGCACTTGCTTTGTAAAGTACTGGATTAGAGGCTGGGATCCAAACTGGGAGCCCCAAGTTTGATCCCCTTCTATTTAAAATAAAATCTAATCTTCTAATCCCCCCCTACCAGACTTCAAAGCTCTTTTAGGGTGGGGGACTCACTTAGGCTCTCCCCAGTGCCCCATGCTGGGCCATGAAGGGAAAGGACTGCATTCTATTCCAGACAGGAACGAGTGCTGTCCTCAGTCCCCTCTGCCAGCCAAAACTGGGCAGCAGATTCATCCTGCGGCCAGATATTGTTTCCCAGCAAACAAATCATTTCCCAGCAAGTTTGCTGTGTCCCAGAAAGAGATTTCATCCCTTTCTTGCTGAGGCGCTGCATGCCTGCTGCACTTGATGCTAAGTTTCCCAAACCATCCCATGCTGTTCAACCACATTAAATATTGTGCTGAAGCTAATTAAGATGACAGTCTGGGAATGTTTTTATTAACTTTGCTTGCTGAATTTCCTTCCCTCCAGATCCTGGCTCTTGTAAGTAACTTTGAAAAGCTGATTCAGAGCATTTCTCTTTTCTCTCAACCATGCTCTCGTTGGTGTTAGCCTGGAGGTTTGACACTGGACTTAATGCTTGTGTTAGCATAAAGGAAGAGTGGACACCTAAATGCTTAGTCTAGTTTAATCTAGAGGGATGTGCCTGACATGCCTGTAAGAGCGGTTCCTTAAGGATGAGAAAATTCAGTGTCTGTCATTTAATTCTCTTTTAGCTGAATATTGGCTCAACAGGCATTTCTGACAGTGCCCCAGAAAGTGCCAGGAAGGCTGGGGCAGGTCCTGCACTCCTCAGCTCTGGTCAGTCCCTGTCAAAGGCAGAAGAACCTCAATGTGTGGGGCAGTGCATGGTGCAAAGCACAGCCAGGTTTCTGACATGATGGTTTCTGACTTGGAATTTTAATTTTGCAGGTTCTTCATAACTTATGTGTAAAAATTCAGTTAAGGAAAAATGCACTCCTGTCAGGCTTTAGGCTACAGGTCTGAGAACTGAATGCTCAGAAAAAAGTCTGAGCTGTTTCATAAATATGTCTCAGGGACCTTTAGCTCCCTTCAGGCTGGTTCCTTTGCCAGGAATAAAAGTTGCTGTAGGCCTTAAATCTGATGAAATTCTTCCGTTGCTTCTGTGAGGAAGTGGTTGAAGTTGCAGAATCTGGTCAGCCTGTAAAAACTGTTTCAATTGTTGATGAAGGGCCAGTCCTCATGAAATAATTGAGAACTTTTTCCATTGGGATGATAAATGGTCAAGTCCTTGAAAAAATATCCAATACTTTAAAAAATGCCCTCTGAGCATCAGAAAGAATAGAGGTGAGGGCAGAATTTTGTGTGTGCTACAAATCCCCTGAAGGGGCAAAAAGGAGACAAACACATTGGGGGACTGGTGAGGGATAGGAAGGGGACCTAAATATGACATAGAAAGTCCATTTATTTTCTTGTAATCCCAGACATATTAAAGACTGGCACATACAGCTGACACATAAACAAACCGTGCTCTCTGTTTTAGAAAATATGTGAACAGGGTTGCTCATTGTCAGTCGTGCAGGCAAAAAAATAATAAACACAGATGTATATTGGAGACGGGTGGAAATGCTCTGAATTCTCCCAGCTGAAATCCAGGCATTGAGAGGAGCTTGAGGACGGACTCTCCCTCAGTGTCACTGGGGGTGGCAGTGCATTGTGTGTGCTCCTCTTCAGGACTTGAAGTTTTGAAGAGGATCTGGCATGGTCCTTACTTCAGACATGGACTTTTCTGTCCCCTAAATGTTACCAATTTCTTTTCCTCCCTACTGTCATCTCTTTTGGGCTGTTGTAGCAGAGAGGATGTTGATGCCATGAACTGCTGGCTCTATTTTTCTGCCTTTTATCCTGGTATAATTTGAGCAGGGAGCTCGTCTGAGAGCATCACTGCTCTGAGTCTGCATGGCTATTGAAGAAAATTATTGAGTGTAAATTTAGATTTTGTTAATACTCTATGTGAAATAATTATTTTTGAAGTGACAAGAGGATACTAACCATGAATTACTTAATTAGGCAGCAGTCTTAAGAGAACCCAAACCACCACTCAAAGATGTCTAGTAAAGAATGACCCAATTAGCAAGCCCTGCTGTCTGCCTTCTACCCATCACTGGGATGTGTTAGGATTTTTTAAGTTAAACTGTTAATGTGAGCTGTTAACTGTGTGTTGTGCTAATAGTTAGAGGTCCCTGTCACAAGTTAGATCCCATTTTGTTTATGTTTTTTTCCTGAAATGGGAGTCAGCTATGCAAGAAGAGCCATAAACACTTTTGCTTCAAACACATTTTTCTAGCCTTGTTGTCGGTAAAATCCCAAAAGGCAGAGATTTTTTTTGTTTGATCCATTTGTTTGCAATGGAAGAATCTTGCCATGGTTGTGCTCAGCTAAGTCCAAAACCTTCAGAAAAAGAAATTTTCTCTAAAACAAACAGTTGCATGTGCATAATAAGTCTCATAGTTCCTATCAGGGAATTTCCACCTGTATTTTGAGATCCAAAATAAAATTCCCTGCACACTGGTATTTTTTGGTTTATGTCAATGTCCAGAATTTCCCAGCAGCTTCACTATCCCCATGTGCTGTATAAACAATAGGGAAAGATTTGGCCCAAGCCAGTTCACAATCTAAATAGAAGACAAACTGGGAAAAGTTAAGGATTTTTTGGTGAGGTTTTTGAAGATCCACATCTAGTTGTAATTACAGTAATATTTAATTTTATTATTGTTTAACCTACAAAAATTGTAGGATCTCCTCTCAGGATCTTATCATGAGTACTGCCTTAATTAGTGTTATTTGGAAAGTCCCAGCACCTTGAGTTCAGATGTTGCATAAGACTCAACTTTCATGTAAAAAACCCCGGCAAGTTTCTTATCTTTGTGATTCTCAAGGGAGCTTTGGTGATTGAGATGTTGAAAAAGCTCACAAATTTCTGATCTTTAAGAAGTCTCAATCATGACTTTTTTCATCTCTAGTGTTAGAAATATCGGTAAAATGCTGGTGGGAGACACCGAGCTGAACACAGGGGTCACAAATCCTTGTTGCTTGTAACGGGATTATCATTGCTGTGCCTCAGAGTTTATTTCGCGCAGAGCCCTGCAGAAACGGGAATCTCCCATTTCAGACCTGTACAAAAGCGAAGTAAATAAATCAGCATTTAGCTCAGCTGCTCTGGTTCCTCAAGGCCTTGCACGTAGAGGAGGTGGGAGTTGTTCGAGGAGCGCGCTGTGGGTTTTGGGATGTGCCAAGGCCGAGGTGTGCGGGTCGGAGCATGGAGAGGGGTCAGGGAGGCCCAGATTGTGCCCAGGCTGCTGCTCCCGGCCGCCTCAGCCAGCGCTCAGCAGCTGCTCGGCCCTGCGGGAGCTCCTGACCCCGGCCTGGACAGGAAGCTGGCGGACGGCTCGCTGCAAGGTGTTGAGGGGAAAATAGATTAGTCTGAGACAGAGCGAGTCTCAGAGCTGTCACGGTGCTTTAAAAAATAAAGCTTGAGGTAAACAAAGCAACACGCCTGCTTCCACGAAGTCTGTGGGATCGCTGCCGCCAGCCTTTCCGACCGGCTCAGGAATTCCACTTATTTCCGACCCCAGCTCCTCTCTGCCTCCCAGTGTTGACCAAGGCTGTCCCTGTGTCCAGGCACACGAGGAGCACGAGCTCCTGCCGAGGGAGCCGAGGCACCGCCGGACACAGGCCTTGGCCCAGGCCCTGGCGCGGGTGGCTCACACGGCCTCCACACCTCATCATGGTACCCTGGCTTATGTGCTTTGTAGTTCAGATCTTTACATTTCAAATGTGTTAAACACTAGATCATTTAATACTTCTCCTGAGATAAGTGGATGGGTTTTGTCTTTTTTTTGCTGCTGCTGGTGAGACAGTGCCCTGCTGTAGCTGGGAACAGCTGCGCAAGACTGAGGAAGTTCTGCAAATATATGACAAAGGAAAATGCCAAAGCTACAGGGAGCAAAGGTCTGATCGCATCACTGCTTAGTTCGAGACTTCCATGCATGATCATTCCCAACAGAAATCCTTTTAAGTTTACTTTTTGAATGATGGTGGTAATTGGCACCCCTGACATGGAGCTGTGTGAGTGGATGCTGCTCCACCTGCCCCCTCAGAGTTACCGCAAGGAAATGAGGATTTTCTGCCCACCACTCAGATCTTGCAATTCTTTTATTAATTGGATTTTACTCAAATCAGATGAAATTGAAGCTGTCCTGCCACTCAGCTCCCATTTCAGCTCTCCAAACAAGGCATGCATAATGTGTACTTAATTTTTTTCTTGTTTCTTGTTAAAAGGATGAATTTTGCCCTGTCTACCACACCATGGTGAATAAAATACAGCCCCCAAGCCTAAGGCCTTCCTCCAGGCTTTCTGGTTTTATCTCCTGTAGCCATGTTTTACCTGTTGCAGGAGAGCACACCAGCCACAGCTCACTTCCTTGCATGGAGGAGAAGCAATTTCTGCCAGAAGAACTATAAAAATAGCATCCTCCTTAATCTCTGCTCTGATTTCCACCATGAGTGACCGTTAGGCATTAAAATACCAGTAAACTTTATTGGCAGTAAAAAATTATATATATTATATGAAAACCAAAAAAGAGAGAAGTACAAAATGTTATGGGAGCATTAAAAGCTTCATGAGGAATCCTCTTTTCATGTTTGCCCTGGGAGTTTCAGCTGCTCTGATATGAATACTGTCTTACTGAATGCCTTGCATGACTTTTTATAGAAGATGAAGCAATTGCTTCTGGAAGACTTACTCCTAGAGTTTCTTAAAATATTGTCATTTGGGTGACAGCAGCAATTCAGTAATCCTTTTGCCTTAAAATGGTCATATTAAATAAAATTAAACAATAAAACTTTCTTGGGGGATTTAAACATATAATTATTAATTGCCAGTTATCCATCATTAGCTTATGTTATGTTTAAGTATAAATTTTATATCTCTAAGACCAACACTATAAATTACGTTGGCTCGAGAACTTGATGTAGATTGATAGAGTTTTGAAAGGGGGGGTGGATACATTTCTTGTCTGAACCTTTTTCTCCTTCATTCTTTCCTCTCTTGTTTCCTAAGCGGGTTTTAGAATTTTGAAAGCATAACAAGCAAAAAGAAAGAGTTGGGGTTTTTTTTGCGGAAAGATTTTAACTGAGAAGTGGTCTTTTATCTAAAATTTAAACATGACTAAAATGCATTTTTCTTCTAAATGGCATGCCTTTTTTTTTTACCTGTGGTTTAATTTTTCATTTAAAGTCTTGTCAAAGGCTATGGATATTTGCCTTTGTAAGGAAATACGATGAACATTTTTACATATTGTATCATTAAAAAGGAGCAAAGAAAAATTGAAAAATCCATCTATTTCATACACTGCAACTTAGACAATTTTTGGTGAACTGGAATTAGGTTTTTGTCCATCCTAATTGTAATACAGCCTGAGGAGAAAAAAATGGAACATAAAATATATATCAAAGCTTTTCTTGTTTAGTTGGTGTGGCTCCAAAAAATTTTAAAATTTCTAAATTCTCTTTAATTAGTTCACATAGAGGCATACCATGAAAATTAATGAATCAGGCTCACACCTGCTGTATTGACACAGCCAAATTCTTTTTTTGATCTTGAAACTTTGCTCCACTCATGTGTCACCTGCCCATGTAACCAGATAGGTCACTCAATACATCGTGTTGTGCTGTGATGAATCATGAGATGATTCAAAGATCTATTTTTTAAGTGTGTTTAATAGAGGGAAGGAGCAGAAACTCAATTTAATGCCTGTTTTCCACTCACTTGCTACGAATTGATGGGAATTAAACTTACTCCCAGTGGGTTTTCTCACTCAGTGCTGACCTGAGTCCCATGCAGGTGATTTTGATGTTCAGTCTCACACCCAGTGGTGCAGCTGTGGTTTACAATGGGGCAACCTTCATTGGTTTCAGTGGAGCTGAGATGAAATGGAAGGATTCCTTTGATTCCTTTGAATTTCTTCATCCTGGGAGCAAAGCTAGGATGGTGAAAGCTGGTTGGCATTTGCAGGTGGGCTACTCACCCCACATTGAGAACCTTGTCAGGGAACAGAACTGCCATCCTCATCCTGAATATCTCTTTTTTGTAGCAGCCCACATCAATTTTCCTTTGAATTTCCTGCGTGATGGCTTTTTGTCTGATGTGAAGACAACTGTCTAGACATCCCTTTACAAAAAAAGGAAAAAGTCTTTCTATCCTGCAGTCTGAGAGAGGCCAGAGCACAAATACAGGTATATATAAGGCATGTAAGATTGATTTGAAACCATAACTGGGAAGGTAAGTACTTGCACTCAACTCTGAAAGAGCTGCAGCTCTGTTGCAGTGTCCTACATAGCTTTTACATCTCATTCCTACTTACCTGCTCACTATTGGTGGGACCAGAGTATTCCATTTCCCCAAGAGCCTTAATGGTTTGTTTTTTCATAAACAGGCAGTGGTTCCTGGGAGGGCTGCAATTTTTTTGTTGGTTTGACTTTGTTTTGTTCTCATATGAAACTATCGTCTCAGCGTCCTGCTGTTCACTGCAGTTGGCTTAAGGAGGAAAATAGAGACGTACTTTGCTGGCTGAGTGCCTCAGTATTTACAGTGTGCTTATATATTTGCAGTGCTTAGTGTTTTCCCTAAAAACTTTATTCCATTATCTTCTATTGTCACATTTCTTCTGGTCCTAGAGGACACTATACTAACTTTCATATCCAGGTGTGCAAGAGCTTGTTATGTCCCTGGAACTTAGTGTACAACTGGATATTCTGTGTTTCTCTCATGCAGCCCTTCAGTGCCCAGAGTTTATCCTTCTGGATCTCCATCTTCTCTGAAATATTCTCCAGCTCAGCAAGGGCAAGTACCTTACAGGCAGCTTTTCCCACTTGTTTTGGACTGAATCAAAAAAGCCTCAACCTAATCCTCAGACAGAATATTAAAAGAACAGTAAAGAGTGGCTGCAAAGAGTCTGCTTTGGCTTCCACGCTTCTGTAGCTTCATCAGTCTTGATATTGGGACTTATCAACATTAAAAGCTCTCCATAGCACAGGAGGCTGCAGCATCACCCATGTGCTACCTGCTCAACTCCTGCAGGAGATGATCATTCCTTACCTTGGTCCCAGTCCCTCGGGGAGCACCTGCTCCATTCTGGGCTGGGGTTGATGGCCCAGCAGAACTGGAGCTCCCTCACTGCTCCTGGTAAATTGACTCTGTGACCACAGTAGGAATTCGTGTGTATTGCTGAAATTGTCTAGGGGATCAGAGGAAAAAAAAGAAAAAAAAGTTGAATTGGTTTGGGCTGATCCACGGCAGAACTGTGGCTGTTTCCTGGCTGCATGGCGCCACTCACACCAGGGCAGGGGCTTGCATTGTGCTCAGCAGCTGCTTGAATTATGCTGGTGGCCAACTGCCCCCTCCAAAATGAAACTGCTTTGTGCTAATGTGTTTTCTTTGGTCCAAAGAAGAGGGCTGGGGCAGGCAGAGGCAATGGTAGGTCTCTGTTCCAGGTGGGAGCTGCACAGGGTGAGCAGCTCTCCCAGGCTCAAGCAGGAATTCTGCAACAATATCAGGGAATTCACCCAGATCTCACAAATGTCCTGCCTGCTGGCACACTCCCAAACCACCTTTCTCTGTTACAGTTTTGGTTCCCAACTTTTTTCCAGTTCTCTTAAATGAGTTTTGTTTGGAGACTTTGACTCTCAGCAAGGGGATCCATGTGAGGCATGCAGGTATTTCAGCATGGAAATATTTTGTTCCTCATTATTTCACTGAAAATCCGCTATTTTCTTCAAATGGATGTTATTTTTTTAAAAAAATGAGCTCTGAGTAAACATTTTTGTGAGCATTTTAGGTAGCCAAGAGAAAGCCTGTTGCCTCTTATGACTATGATAATTGTTGAAAATTGAGTAACTCCATATGAAAATATCCACTGTTGACTTATTAACCCCTTTGAAGAGCAATTTTGTGAATATTTTCTTCTGGCTTCAGTAGGTCTTGGATCGATACCTTAATAGTCTGCTTTCCAATTGAAGCAGATTCAGCCTTTTCAAAAACAGAAAGAAGATTTTTTTGCATCAAATGCACAGTCAGAAGAGTGAAATCAGTGTTTATTGCTTTGCCTGGTTCCTCAAGGCAGCAGCTTTGAGAAAAATGGGTAAGATAGAATCAGAGTTTAGATTAATGTAAAACATTTGCTGGAATTGCAGGTATTTTGAAGATACTACAGGAAAAATTGTATATAAAAAAAGTTAGAATGAGTAATTGTTGCCATTAACAAAGGGACTTTGGTGCTTCTGGCAGGTAATTCTAAGCTCCTTTCCCATTAATGGTAATTTGCCAGGAAAGAAAGGTACATTACATAAATATTTCAAAGTAACCTGGACAGCAATTTGAAGATATTAAGCTTTCAACTTGACAGCCCCAAGCACCTTGATTCATCTTAACATCCTGTAAGATCTTAAATGCAAACAAGCACTTTACTTGAACGGGACTGACTTCAGGACCAAAATGAGCTTCATTATACAGGGCTAAACAAATATTAGGGAACAATCTATTTTTCCTCGTTAATTATCTCAACTGGAAGAAGTACAATAGGGATGGACATGTGAAGTAAACCAGAGTAATTTTTCTAAACAAACCCTGGATCTGCAGTTTGCACACAGCGAACCTGTATCTCATCTGCTCTAATCTCTGCACAGCTCTGTTTGGATTGGACTCTGCTTCCCTGGGAAGGGGGTAGATGCTAAAGAGAAGTCAGGTAGTGACTGCAGAGAACCAAACTTCCTTTGAAAAAAGCTTGCAGTGTTCATGATGCCACTTCTGGAGAACATACAGGATGCAAAACTGTCTGAGGTTGGGTTTTCTTGGTTAGAGAAACCCCTTGAAACGATGGAATTTGGTGGTTATTAATACATTTTAGTTCTAGGACTATGTTAAAGTAACTGTAGCACATGAGGTGGAGGAGTTGTGGTCAGCCATTGGAGGAAGGCAGGCGGTCCTGGAGAAACAAATCTGACAGTAAGGCTCCTGCTGGGTTCTGGGTTTGCCTGGGTTTAGAGATGGTTTGCTGCTCATCCCTTGGCACTCCCTCTTGATGCTGCTGCTCAGAAGTTAGAAGCAAATTCAAGATGCAGCTCTGTGTTTAACATATGCCGATCAGAGAGTCCCTCCCACTCCTGGAACTTTTTTTCTTTCTCTCCAGTCTATCTTCCTACCTTTTAGGGTCAGCAGCCCTGCCTTGAACTTCCTATTTTATATTAAAGCTCCCAGTTACAAGAGAGTTCTGTCTAAGTTCCTGTGGAATGTTGAATTTCTCTCTCAGTGATTGTAGGGGTTTTTTTGTTCCATTTTGTTTGGGTTTTTTTGTTTATTTGTTAGGTTTTTGTTGGTTTGGATTTAATGAAGCAAAAAGAGAAGTGACTTCTCTTAATTCTCTGTTAAGTGTGAGCCTGTGGGAGGAAAGGCACCGTGCTCCCAGTCACACTAAGACTCATTTGCCAGTCTGCTCAAGAAAGTAAGTTGCAGCCATGAGTACAGAGATTTGATTCCCAGCTGGATTTACTGGACAGCAACAAGCGTGGTGAGCTGTTGTGGTATCTTAGACCTTGTAATTAGTTTGGAGCCTCTTTTTGACCATCTATCTGACACATGTTAGAGGATTTCTAAAACAGGGGTCACGGTGATTTGTGGTTATTAAAGACTTCTTGCAGTAATCCCTAGGACTGATATATAAACTCTGTATAAACAAATACCAATGGACTGTCTCTGTCTTGAAGAACTTACAATCTAAATAGAAAAAAAAAGGCAAACAGAGGATTATGATCACTAGGGCTGGGTGGAGCTAAGAACAAATCCCAGATCTGCTGCATTGCCTTTGCAACATGTCTCTTCTTGTTCACTCAGATCATCTGGATTATTTTTTTCCTCCAAGTAGAAGGAATTTCATGCCAGAGAATTCCTGGCATGATTCCAGGTTGGATAACTCCGGGTGTCTACACTGTCATTGAAGGAGGGTTTCCTGAGCAGTCTGAGATTACAGCCACCAAGTCCTGAAGGCACAAACCAGCATTGCTGAGGTCTCCCAGCTCATGGCCAGGGGTTTCTCTGTCCTTGCTTTGTCACCAGGCTGTTACACAGGCAGTGGAGCTGCTTCCAGGCTCAATTTGACTCATCTCTGGCCAGTGCAATGCAGCCATTAGGACACCACAAAGGTGCTTTTACACTGTCCTTCCTATTTACCAAGCTATGTGGGAGAACTGTGCTTTGGGCTCTAGGTACCCACCAGTGTAATTTATGCCCTGTATTTCCTGGAGTGGGCTCTCATCCCCTGTTTGCTAGGCTAAACCATAAGAAGATATTGCTGTTTGATGTTATGTGTTGTTCTGCTTCAGCTCAGAAGTGACTGTGTCACTGATGGGCACAGTGGGTCTTTGGAGAGACTGGGATGTGGATGAGTCAGTGGCTTTGGGGGTTTATAAAATACTGAGGGTGGGCTGTGACATTATATTGTGATTATTCCTGAACACACAAACATTCTCCAGTCCATCATTATGGGAAAAAGGGTTGTGAGAAACTGTCCCCTTCCTGAGGCAGTGCCATGGGACTGACACTGGTGTCTCCCACACTGAGCAAAGGCTTGGGCATCCCTTGCTGAGTCAGTTCATCCCTTTGGCTCAGCTCTGGCAGTGTCTGTTCAGAGGGAGTGAATGTGGCAGAGAGCATAGGAGGAGAGCAGAGAGGGGAGTTGCCTTCTGAGCAAAGGCTGTGTGGGACACAGCAGAAAAATCTCTATTTCTTGCACCCCTTCACGCTGTGGTGGAGTTTGACCTACCCTGGTCCCCAGTCCAACTTTTAAATCTGTTGAAGGACAGGTGCAAGAGTTGGTAACTACCTAATTTGGTGATGTTGAGCTCACTGGTTAGTGTCTGTAGAATGTCGGAGGAAGGCTAGGTGGTACTCTTGAGCTGGATTTTGTACCAGTACAATGCTTACCCAAGAGGAAAAGTGCTGTGGAAATCAGTACAGGCACTTGCTCTTCTGAGCCAGGTACTCTTCTACATTCTGGGAGGTGGTAGAAGGTGCTCTGTTGGTCCTCAGGCTGCAGTCCAGGTTCAGTCAGGAAAACACTTCAGCACACGGTTCATTTGAGGCATGGGCGTGTTACTGCCATTCAGGATTTGTGTTTGCTTTGCTGAGTGGGGACAAACTGCACTGCTTGATCTGCTGGCCAGAGCTGAGCGAGCAGCTCCTTAATTCATGATGCCTTCTCTAGATAAGCTTTAAGTGCATTTGATGAAAGAGTTTTCTGTCTCAGGCGGATCATCCTGTGCCATCAGTGTAACCAGCATTTCTATGCTGTCACTCAAGGAAGCTACAGGACAAGTGAGTGCTGATGTCACAGCAGCAAATAACATGGTCCAGAGAACAAATGTATAGAAAGCTGAACTGTGAATTTCTAGGAAATTGCTGTTTGTCACAGAGGTACATAGTGTTATAAAAAATAAAATATATAGCTGATCTATAAATTTTACTCTTAGTTCTCTTGGCTTAGGAAGTTTGAAAGCTTTCTCTCCATGTACTGAAGCTGTGTATATTATGCATGTAGCACAGTGTTCTGTAGGCTCATCTGGTCCCTGCTGTCACTATTCCCAAGCACTGCTGTTGTGGTGTGGTGGGTACAGTCCTACAGACATGTCACTCTGATGTCTTGTGAAAAGCAACACAGATTGATGATAATAGGATGAAGATATCCGACCACTGAAATGATGCACTCGCGTGTTTTCAAGTTGTTCCTAAAGAGAAGAAAATTTCAGTGTAAGAGAGTATACTTGAAAGACTGAACTTCTCAACCCAGAATCAGGAGGGATAAACTGTATTTAAACAGTATGTTTAAATAAAGTCTGAATTGGTACTGATTCATTCCAGATGAGACTTTGTGATGTCTCAGATGTGTGGGCTTGCTGTGCTATGCTCTAAACTTCTATCAGAAATAGTCACCCTCTGTACTAAACCAGGTATCTGCAAGGCTTGGACGCACAATTGAGACAAGCAGCAGCGTCCCTGGCCCTGGGTCCTTATCAGCTTTAGTGACCTGGGTGTTGGCTTGGAAACAATTCCTCTGGCTGGTGTATGGGGGCAGAGATCACTGAGTCACCTCACAGGACACCTTCCCAGATCTGATCCAGCATTTTGCAAGTCATATAACCATTCTTTGCCTCAGTTTCTCTTTGGGAGGTGAGGATACCAGTTTCCCACTGAATGTTAGATTGGGAGATGCTATACAGATGCAGTATTACATTTCTTTGGATTCGTTAGACTATCCAGTGTCCTTTTTGTCCCTCATTTCAGTATCTACTTTTGTAAATCTCCATAGTCTCCAATTAGTGCATTTTTTTTAGTTTATGTTCACAGCATGATATTACTATTTAATGATGTCTGGGGTTTTTTTTTTTTTGGTGTTTCTTAAAAGACCTGGCAGGAGGACAAGTGTATTCCTCTTCTTGGCTCTCCAGTATACCTTCAAGTGCTGGGTATTTGCTTATACCTTCATTATACAGGGTGGCATGTAAACACAGTGTAATTTAAACATGTTTCTGAGTACTTTTGGGAATAAGGTTGTTTTCCCAAATTGGGAGAATAGTTTAGTAGAGGTTATTGAGCAAATCTTCACTTCTTTGGTCACTGGGAGTATGGACATGTTCCGGTTTGAACCACTGCCTCAGCTAAGAGTTGGCAGAATTATGTAGCAGTAGCAGCCTAAAAGAAGGGATGCAGAGAACTCCCCAAGCCTGAGAGCTCCCTGAGTTCTGCACCTTAATTTACTTGAGCTGTGGTTTCTCTTCAGCTGTTATTTTCTTGGGAAGCTGAACCTCTGCCTTGAGCTTCCCCACTGTGTGTGGTGTTGGTTGGTCACTGAACCATGGTGCCAGCTGCAAATGCTCAAAGAGAAGTTCTCTTCCTTTATTGTTCTAGTCTCTTCTCTGGTTTGCTCCATGGAGTCACACAAAGGGGCCATATGTGTCTGATATATATCTGTGTGTATACATATATATATGTATGTATATATGTATGTATGTATATATATATACACACACATATATGTATATATGTGTGTATATATAGATGCACACATACATCAGATTCTGTTCTGTTTTCATGCTCAGGGTTGCCAAGCAAAACTTGTGAGGAAGAGGTGACCAGCTGCACACTGAGGCTTTCAGCAAAGGAAGCCAAAGTCATCTCTGATTGTGAGAGTGTTTAATTGCTCTGCACAGTTCACTGATTTTAAGACCTATAGGGACTTCTGTGATACTTTTGCCTGAACACCTGCATGTTAGAGTCTGTGGTATTTCAGTGTTTTCTTCATTACAGCCATTAAGACGTGGCTGAACTGGAACGTGCCTCTGAGAACACCCTCCAGTCTCAATTTGAATTTCTTTTAGCAAAAAGGACCTCATTGAGTTAGAAGGAAATTAATTTCTAATATTACAGATATGCACAAGACCCTTGGAGTACTTCAGCTTTCAAGAGTTCAGGTGAGGCACAGCACCCATGTCCCACAGCTTGCATGTACAGTCGTTAATTGGAATGAAGAGCTTCTGTGTTATTTCATGTCTCAATACTTCTTGATTCAGTTTGTAGTCACTGAGCCTCATTCTACTTGACCAAGGTAGCAGATTAAGACACCATGAGGCTTGTTCCATTTGGAGTCCCTCATTGGTGGAGCCTTCCAACGTCATTCCAGCCAGGAGATGACCAGCTCAGGTTGTGGGATGTACAGCTACCTGTGGGTTTTGTGTGTGTGGGTGCAGAAAGTGCTGCTTTTCAGTCCTGTTGTCAAACTTGCAGGCAGTATCCATGTGAACTTCTTTTCTGGTTCTTTCAGGTCTGGTTCCAATGGCATTCCTCTTGCATTTGGCATAATTCCCAAAAAGCTTGTTTGCCGTTTGCACCAGCTGAGAAACTTTTTTTATAAAATCTTGTCTGTCCTTGCTGTTGAGTAAAGCCCAGGATTGGTTTTGTCTGCTCCCAAGCTTTGTTTCTGTGATGAGGCTCTCAGGTAATGCCAGCATTAGAATGGGCTTTCTTTTGACTACTTTTCTATGGCTTTTTGTTTTCTCATGTAAGGTTTTGTATTCTTGCAATACTCGTAAAAGTTTTAGTCTCAGGTTCCATAGTTTCACACTCCAATCGTACCTTCTGAAGCACCAAACCCAACCTTCCCTGGCAGTTTTGGAGTTTTATTTCACTGCATTTTCTGCACCTTACACAATTTTTTCTGTCTGTGTCTCAGTCCTAGATCAGGGGCCTGGATAAATTATAAAAAATCACCTGTACTGATTTTTGCTTCCATTTTGTCCAGTTACTTGCATTGGCAAGATGAGATCTGAGCCTACCAAGTGTCAAGAGCTCTGACTGTGTGAACTGTGTGCCTTCAGAGCTGAGTGAGGCTCTCAGTGCCCTATTCTGTGATGCTGACTGAAGTCAGTGGAAACTCCCACTGGTTTTTCATAGGATCAACATTTAATCTTTGGCAAACAGTTAATTTCTAAACATTTTAAGATACTTTGATTTAAAAAAGGTTAGGTGTGGTAGGTGGAGCACCTCAAATGGACGTGTGTGTGTCTGTGGGAATGCTGGTGCTGACTCTTGTATTCATAGTCTGACATGTGGGGTGGGGAGGAAGAATTAATAACAAGCAGAAGACTGGTTTTAGGTGAGTGCACTATGAGCACTTGGGATAGACTAGTTAGGAACTGTGGAAATCCTGAAATTATGGTGAACAGCAAACCCCTTATCTTATTGAAGGCCATATCTTTGGGATTTGTGGCCTTCAGGGAGCCCCAGGGAGGACCAAGCCCACCTGCTGTGGATGGTCTGGCAGCAGCAAGAGTTTGTGAAGGCATGAAAGGGAGAATAACAGAGTCCATGTGCTACCACAAGTCCCCAGTCAAGTTGTCAGACTGAAATGACCTTTCATGGTAGCTGGAAAAAGAGATCTGTGTCATAAATTTTTGTCTGTGTGTGTTTACAAAAGCACCAGTTCCCACTTGTAATTGTGAATTCATCCCTGTGCTTTCCTGGAATACATTTATTTTCTTCTGTGTTTGTGTGTGCTGTAAGAAAGACCTTGGCTTACAGTGACAAGCAAAAGAGTTATTGCTTCTGCAGAAATATGAGACCTTTCAGGCTACCACAACCTGTGACAGTGTTGTGAATGCCAGGATTTATATTGTGTTTCCCAGTAAATGGAAGGGTGATACAGAGAAGTTTGCAAGAGGCAAATTGTTGAAAGTGACTCAAATTTAAGAAAGACTTGTGTTTTCATAAAGAGAAGACTCATCTTAGTGTCTTCACTTCTAGGGTACTCTTAGGGCAAATCCTGAAGCCGTGGTACCTCTGAGGTAAGCACTGTTTGGGAGATGCCAGCCTGGTGTGCCCATCTTGCAGAGGACCAATTCAATCCCTGGTAATTACAATAAAAGGGCTTTTGAAATCTCTGGTTTCCTGCTTTCCTTTGCAAGCTAAGCAAACTGCCTCGCCTCCAGACCTTCAAATAGTGTGTGGACCTGTACTGCATATGTAATGCTCTTCTGCTCCTTTGATCTTGCAGCACACTGCAAACCTCCAAGCCTCAACAAGCCCTGCTGAAGCAGGGGAAGTGCTCATATTCCTAGCTTTGCAGGTTTGGAAACTGAGGCACAAGGTTTGCCTGCCCTGTATCTGACAGCAGTCAATGGCAAGCTGAGGAACTCCAGTGACCTCATCCATGGAACCATGATTTCAGAGGAAATTCTTTCACTCCCAGTAATGAAGCTTTTTCATTTACTGCCTCTGTCCCAGTCACTGGAATATGTTATCCCCCCAACCTCTTGCATCACTTGCCTTTATTCCATTTTAAATAAATTTCATCTCCTTTCATCTTCCTGCAGCACTGTAGCCACCCTCCTTGGCAGGTGCTTGGTCCTTGGTGTATTTTTATGAAGGAAACAGGGAATTTCTTATAACTGAACAAAACACCCATATGAAGTGTGAATAAATAAGAGGATATATTTTTTATTCCCCCCTCCTTCCCGGCTTCTGAAGTGCCATCCCCTGCTTGAACTCACGTTGTGCCTGATTGGCAGGAGCTCTGCAGTGCTGTACTTTGGATCAGGACAGGGATAAGGCACTTGTGTGGCTGGAGGAGAATTTGTCACATATCTGTTCTGGTGTGGTATTGTATTTCAGTCTGTTGTGACTGGGTGTGTAACATGACCCAGCAGGGTAACCTGAAAGCAGAGCTGTGCTAAAATAGCCCTCTCCTCTGTGTGCTGTGTGGCTGCTCACATGAGGCAGGTTTATGTGTGCACCCCTGGCAGAGAGAGAGCTTTGACAGGATTAGCACATGGTTTTAGCAGCCCTCAGGAAATATGAGCAAAGGCTGGTTGGGATTTTGCCCTCCCTGTGCAGAGGATCTTGTGCACTGAGGGGCTTTGGGAGGGTCTAGGGGAAGGGTGGTAATGGGGTTCACTGCTGGTGGTGCTGCTGCCTTGGCAGCCCCTGGATTTGTGTACTCATGTCAAACACTGCTGCCAGATGCCCTTGCTCATCTTCTGCTCTTGTGTGGCACCACTACCACATGCTCTGAGCACTGCCTTTTCCTCCAGAAGAGAAGAAACATTGCTTTTCCAAAATATCAGCAAGATTCCTTCCACAAACCAGTTTGCTCTTTTCTCTCTTTTTATCTCTTTTTATCTCTTTTTCTCTCTTTTTCTCTCTTTTTATCTTTCTCTTTTTTTTTTTCTTTCTCTTTTTCTCTCCTTTCTCTTTCTCCCTATTTTCCTCTTTTTTTCTCTCCTCTTCCTTTTCTCTTTTCTTTCCTTCCTTCCTTTCTTCAGGATATCCTGGTCATGAGACAGAATGCAGCATGTCCCCCAGTCCCCATAAGTAGGCAATGATGCTGGTAGATGGGCAGGAGTCATTGAGGAGTTTCAGAGCCATCTCTTTGAAATTAAGACATTTTCATAGGCTGGATCTGAAGGTTATGCTGAATCTGTGTTGTATAATATTGACCAGGATGATCATTAATGTACAGTGTACACAAAGGCAGCTTTGATCTGCAGGTTAATACACATGCACTGCACAGCTTGGAAAACCAGGAGATGCTACAGAAGAGTTTACGTATCATTAGATATGAATCTATAGATTACAAAGATGTGACTGCAGGAGCTATGGATGCTGAAGACTTTTAAAGGGGGAGGCAAATGGCTGAGTAGTTAAATGCTGCTTTTCATGGGATAGGAGGGAGAATAGTGAGCATTAGGAAGTGTCTCCATTGGGGTGAAACCCAAAGTATATAGCCTAGGACAGGGAAGAGGATGTAAGAAAGGTATTTTAAGATATTCCCTCTTCTCCTCACCCTTTGCCCCCTCTTATCAGCCAGCTCCAGAAACAGTTTGGTTTAGATGGAGTAAGGGCTTCAATTTTTGGAAATGGCCTCACAGTTTGGTTCTGTGCCTTCATTATGATGGATTTAAGAAACCACTCCAAGTTCCATATAGACACTTGTGATGAAATGGCCTGTCTCGTTGCATGATCTACTCAAAAATGTGCTTTCATCCTCAGATCATAATTGTACAGATTTCCAAGCAAAAGGGTAAAAAAATAGACTCTCACTCTGTCATACATTTTTAAAGACAGTACCAAACAATTCTCTTTTGAATGTAACAAACAAATTATTTCTCTAACATAAAGGCACCACGAGGTAGGAGAAAGCTTTTGACTGCAGAGGAGCCCATTGAATGTGGAATGCAGGAGCAGGGGGAGGTGGGTTGGCAGGCAGCGGTCCAGCAGCTGGTAGGAAAGGTGCATAAAAGCAGAGAAACAACAGAGGATAAATGGAAATTTTCTAAAGTATCTGGTAATGGTTTCTTCTTCAAAGCATGCAACCCACAGAACAGCTTTAAATAGTTACAGTCCTATTTGCCAAAATTACATTAAAATAGGATTTTGAAGAAATGGAGACATATAGGTTGGTTGATGGCTTTTAAACCAGAAAGCTGAGAACATGGAGAATGTCTGTGCAGCAGATTCATAGACTGGATATGTCTAGAGAATGGTTTGGAGGCCAAGAAATTACAAATCCTTATAAATTGTGCTGGAATCAGTTGAGTATGCGTAGACCCTCTAAAGGAGGAAGACACTTGAGTTTTCTTCCCATTGCCTAAGGTATGGAGCATCTTCTGCAAATTGTTGTTTTGGAGTTGTTTGTCACCAGCTGAGCATTAAATTCTGTTCCCAACTCAGCAGCATACATGCTTTTTTAAGAGTTGCTGTACCTCTTTTTGGCTTTGTGCCTCCTGCCACACCTTATGTGGGGGTACTGGCTGTAAATTGATCAGGACAGGGATTACCTTTTCCTGGGGGGATTTTTTGCAGCATGGAGTTTACCCTGCAGTGGGGTGAACCTTTCTCACTCTGTGTACAGAATTGACAGAGGGGTGGCTCATCCATGACAGTGCCACATTGCTCCTCTGTAGAACAGCCACCTTTACAAAGGCACCCTCCAAACCCACAGCTTTTCTGTATGGGTGAGATTATTCACTGAGTTAACTCAGTGCTGGAAACAAGTCCCAAGTAACTGTGCAGCCCCCAGCACTTTGCATCTCCTATCTGAGGCCACTGGACGTGTTTGAAATGAAAGTGGTGTTAATTTGAAGCTGTCCTCAGTCTTCATGTCCCCTAAATAGTGATACTCATTAGCAAACAAACTGTTCTCAGTCTCCTGTAGCAGGATGTAAAGAGCAGTCCCATGTTCTCTGAACTGAGCTGAAATGATTGGTATGTTCTGATACGTGTTTTGTCATAGGAACAGGGTAAATCCCTCTGATTGTGCCATTCAGTAGACACAGCTTTGTTTATTTTTTAAGCTGGCACAGAAATGCAGGATAAGCTGAGCTGACCACAAGTCATTAAATGTTATGACTTGAATTGAATGCTGAACAATATTGTTAAAGCATAAAGGGAAACTCTGGAATAAATTAACAGGTCGTATAATATCTTGTGTTTCCCAGAAACGCAGCCACCCATCTCTCTTCAACCGCTTTCTCAGCTAAAGGTGAAATATTTCTTCTCCAGCTCAAGGCATCCAGAAGTCAGACATTTATGTTTGAGCTGGCCACAGCTGCAGCCATGCTCCCTTTGCAGTTTACAAGGAGAAATGGGAACTTCCAAAAGGTGATTCAGCTTATTCTAAGACAGATATCTGTGATGGATCAGAAGATTTGCTCTCAGAAGGTGCCTGTTTGTCTCCACTGAAAGATTTCCTGTGACCACCATCTCCTCCCAGGTATGGGCAATTACAGCTTCACTGCATTAACTGCTGGTGCTGGTGCACAGCTCTGCCCTGCTGTGACAGGAGCAGGATGGGGCTGATCACCATCTTCTTGCATTGTTGGGATATTTGAGAGGAAAAGTGTATTAGATGCTTAGGGGTTTCTGTTTGCCATTGGTGGATGACAGTTCATGCTGCACAGAATGGATCATTTCATCCACAATTTATTTTGTAAACTTTTCTTGTATGAGGAATTCTGTTCTTTAGGAGAGTTCCTGTTGTGCACTGGTGGAAGGGGACACAGTTATGTTGCTTTGAGGGGACACTTGTGCATCTTTCCTCTCTAAGAGGCTTCAGTAGATAAGAGAAAAAATAGTTGTTGTCCTTGTTCCCAAGGGTGATTGCGGGGTCTGGCTTCACCCTGATGTGCAAAATCTCTGGGCATGCCAGAGCTGGCACTGGAGATGAGCTCAGCCCAGTGTACAAATCCAGGTGAAAAGTGGAGGCAGCAGCCCTGGGAGGCAGCCCTGAGTGCTCTGTGTGATAGATGCTCTTCAAAATAGCCAATGACCCTGCACTGGAAAGCAAAGCCTTCTTCTGGAGCTGCTCTTGGTCCATGGACATGTCTTCTTTAGTTGCTCTAGTTCTTTGAGCTGGCTTAGAGAAGGATTTTGCACTTGTGTTCTGGAGCAGTTGCCTCACAATTATATCTCAACTATTTCTAGGAAGGCAGCAGCCAAACTGCATTGAAACTGAAACTTCTTTTTTTTTTTTTTTTGTCTGGATGCGGTCTGCTACAAATTTACATCCATATGTGTAATTCCAGAAACTTTGATTGGAAGGCTGAAGCTCATTGGAGTAGGAACTTCCAGGATTAGATCCTAAATATATATGTTGTTTTACCAAATAATACATATTACTACTTAAAATAGCATAGTTCTAAAGTAGTGGCTTGACATCCATATTTCTGTTGCCAGGATATTTTCCCACTAAAAGTGAATTAAATCATAAAAATCAATGTCTGTTTAGACTGTTCATTATTACTGCTTGGTTAAGTATAAGCAATTTGTCAACACATAACAGACGCTTGGGGAAGACATTTCCTTGCAATAATACAAATCTGAAATTCTCCTGGCTGCTTCCTAACCTGGCACTCACAGCCTTGGATCCAACTGCACAGCTCAGAAGTTTTGAAACTAGCCTCTGAGCCGGGCTTTGGGTAAAGTTTCTCAGGAGTATATAATTATTCCCATTATACCTGTTGTCAATGATTCATTGACCGCTGAGACATACATACGAGCTATTTTTCTTTTTATGACTTTTTGGAGGGATGATTCACTGGTTATAAGTGTACATTATCATATGACTAAAGAAGAAAAAAAAAAAGACAAATGGAGTGAAGTACCACTGAGATTTTCCATATTAAAAGAAAATAGTTTGGTCAATAAAACAGTGATGTTTCTCACACATAAAGCCAGCAAACATCTGTAAAGCTTCAGAACAGACAGAATCCTAAGTTTTCCTTTGGTTTTATACTTCTGCAATGCAATACACTAAGATCAAGCAGAGTAAGACAAAGTAAACACAGCTGGGAAAAGACAGGGGTGTATCAGCTTTTTTTCTGAGAGGCTTGGCCATTCTCTGCTCAGGTGTTGGTCCTTCCTTGTTCCACATTAACCCAAATTACTGATGCCAGAGGAGAGCTCTTTCCTAGCAATGCCACAGGGAGAGCAGGATGGGTCATTCAGCATAGCTGTGGTATCAGGGATGCTCACAGCACATCTGTTCTGCTGGGTTTGGCTAGAGGAGAGGGGATAAATCCTGGTCATTGACTCTACTTGAATGACATCACTCCTGGGAAATGGTGGGGCAGTTCTTGGAAATAAATTTGTTTCACATCAGTGGCTGGTGAAAACCCAAAGCAGTCATAGGACTACCTTGACATCAGGAGCTTTGAGTGCATTTTGTAACCCACAGGTTGACTTGAAGATAAGGAGCAAAGACCTTTGGAGGTGCTGACTGAGAGACAGAAAAAAACCCTGTTCCCCTGTGGAAACTGGTCAGCAGAGCAAGATGCTCTGTTGAGCAATGGGGAAAATAGATTTATGTGTCACTGTTAGCTTCTGTGAACAAGCCAAAGTGTTCTGGCACAAAACACATGATATTTATTCACAAGAATGTGGAATTAATTGCTATCATCCAGATTTTTTTAATGAGGACACATTTTGGTTTTTGGTTACAATAGTCCTGAGCCTCAGTCATTGTCAGGAGTGGGACTGCCCTGCCGTGTGAAGGGCCCAACAGGAAACAGTGGTGGGTCCAGGGAGGGAATTCCATGGAAATGTCCAGCCCACGGCTGCCTTTGAATGAAGGGAGTTCACTTACATCTTTGTGGAAGACACATTTATGGCCTAATACAAAGGTCTATTTACATTAGCTTGTTAGCAAGAAAATAACTTCCCAGATGTTTTACTTATTTCACTGGCTGTTATATTTAGTTGATTTTCCTCTTCTCTGGCCTTTCTTTTAAAAGTAAATGCTTTTAAAAGCATTCTCACTTCTCCTCTCTGTCTATATCTGCCTTTGTGGCTGACCTGACACATCTTGAAACTGAATCATAGATTTCATTTGTCTTAGATTCAAATTTTATTAGCTGGATCTCCCAGGTTCTTGCCAAACACCGTCCTCCAGCCATTTGAGGCTTTGTATCTTCTCCTGCCCCTGCCACCCCGTGACCCAAATTGCAGTTTGCGCTTGGACATTCTTCTCTCATCAGAGCCACCAAAACGTCCTCTTATGCCTCTACTTGTGCTTGACTTTCCCCTTTCCTTGGACCACAGCTCTGCTCTGGGCTGCTCTGGGATAGAACAGCACTCCTTTAGCATAGAAATTACAGGTACCAGTTCCTTCAGCCTGTGGGGGAAGAGCCAGAAGGAGAAAAGGGGCATGAGGAGAAGGAGTGAATGCTAATGGAATTTGGGAGGGGTGGCTGAGCTGAGACAGGAGAGAGTTCTCAGTTACTCAATTTGACAGGCACTTCCTCTGGGTTAGCAGGAAATATTTCTGCTCTCACCTGAACTAGAATTTGGTGTACACTGTTGTACACCAGCAGTGTGAATTGTAGTTATCCCTAGATATCCACTGTCCACTGTCCCCATGGAAATCAACTACTGGAGATGCTGAACTGAGTATGGTATATCCACATGTGCTGCCTGGTGCAGGTCTGCCAGTTGATGTAAATCTGTGGTCTGTACTCAGCAGCAACACTAAACTCTTCTATATTTCATATTCTTATTGTCCATCTGAGGACATAATTTACCTGTGTTTTGCACTCTTCAAAGTTTGGCTGTATCTGGGCTATCTGCTCCCTCCATTTCCTTGGTTAGTGGGGAATTGACTCTGTCCTTACAGAATCTTGAGACACACACAGAAGAAAGAGATTTTTATCTACAGAGATCACAGATATATGAACTATGTCAGGGGTGAGCAGGTCATTCTGATGCAATCCCATGGAAACATGTAATTACATTTATAGGCACGGCTGAGTAAGGCAATTTGGAGCACAGCTGGCGAGTAGCGGGGATTTTCTCCCCTCTAGTCATTGCCATGGACCCACGGGCTGGAGGAAAGCCCAGGTTGAAAGGGTCACTCACAGGCCAATAAAGGAATATCTGTTGACTGGCAACACCAGCCTCAACAGTTTCAAAAACATGTTTTTCTTCATCTTCTTGAAACACAAGATTACACTTAGTCATCACTTACATGGTTGGACTCTTATGATCTCACAATTGCAAACCTTTTCCTTTCTTCTGCCTCCCCCTCTGTCTCTTTTTTTTTTTTTTCCTGTTTCTGTAGAACCATTTATTAAACATATGTTTTATTCTTGCCTGGGGATTTCCAGTCAGTTTTCTGTGGTTGATATCCCAACGCCTAAAGTGTTCTCAGAGTACAGTTGGGGAGATCTTAGTCAATGCAACAGGAAAGAAGTCATGCCTGTTCCCTTGCATTAAATAAAGGTGGGTCAGATTTCCAGCTGGTGTCAATTATCCTGGCCATGGATCTGTTCAGATGGTGGTTGCAGCTTCTCTGGGAGACGTGGAGGAGTAAAGCTTTGCTAACAGTGGTGCTGAGGGAAGTGTTCAGTCCTTGGGAGGTTGTGTCCAAGTTGCCAGAGCAGTCTCTCGGTTGGCTCAGTTGGACAGTGCTGCAGTACCTTGTCCATTCAAGTAAGTGCTGTATGAAACCTGGATTTGTTTTGCCATATTTTCCAAACCTTTTTTACCATCTCCTAGGGATTTGACTCTTGCCTGCAGTACCACTAAACTTTCTTGGTGTTGCAGCAAATTACTTAGTCTGGGTAGGGCTGTCCTACATATCTAAATGACACCTTTGTTTCTGTAGAATTTCCATTAGTTTATCTCAGTGATCCACTTTTCTACATCCCTTTCCAGGCAGAAACTCTGTCAACTTCTCTACTTTCCTGGTGACATACTGCTACACAAGTCACTGCTTTGCCCTCTCACCCCAAACTCATTATTTAAACCCATCTTCATTAGACAATGTTCTTATTGCATTTACTGTTGCATCTGGAAGGCTTAAAACTCAGACACACAAAACAGAGTAAAACAATTTGTTCTGCCCCAGTGATCTTCTTGGTTGCTAGACACCTCTTCAGCAACTTCCAGCTCCATTTAGTCACCAATTAAACCAAATCCTTGTCATTTAATAGCTCTATGTAAATACTTGCTTGGAATAAGTTTTGCTACCTGATGTTATACTGTGATGTATATTTTTAATTGATACAGCTAAAACGTATCCAAACTTTGAATGATTTTCTTGTGACACCTGCTGTGCTAGGATATTCAAATTGCTATTGTATAATGATGACTAATTCCTTAACTAAAGTCCATCAGTAAAATCTCAGCTTTTTATCTCACTCTTTTGAAGTATAAAAATACCATTATTTCATCTCCATAATATCTTTTATGTTTTATCTCAGCTCAGTCCTACTTACCAGCATCTGTAGTATAATTTTCTCTTGTATATTTATTGAGTCTTAAGTGTTGCAATTGAGTTGTCACCTTATGCTTACCTGGTGTCTATGTCCTCAGCACAGGGCTAGTGTAACCTTGAGGAAGGTTTTCTTGATTTCTGGTGGGGAAAGTGTCTTTTAGGATTTCACTATTCTCAAGCTCCATGAGCTTGTAACTAATTTCTGTTTGGTCTCAGCTGCTGTGCACTCTTGAAGAAATTGCAATCTGAAGGGATGTATTTTGGGTAAGAGTAGAGGCCAGCAGGCAGCTGCTCTTGGAATTGCTCAAGAGAGGCACCTGAAAATGCAGCTAAAGGCATTGCTTTGTTCCTGGTGCTGCTCCTCCAGTTCCAGGTGTGTGTGCTTGGCTGTGCCCTTGCCTTGGCCTACCCATGAGAGGTTAGACATTCCTGGAGAGGGGAAAGGCTGCACCTTCATTGCCCTGTACAAGGACTGTGCCACTTCCCTTGTTCAGCAGTCATGGATCTGATTTTGGCTAGAGCAATCCCTGTGCAGAGGTTGTTCCTGTGGTGAACTGGTGGGCAGACCTTGATTTTTCCCTCCTTCAGCCCTTGACCAGGGAAGAGTAGGAAGGGGAGAAAGTGGCCAGCAAACTGGATTCTCTGCTTTAAGCTTTTTTTTTGGCTGGAGTAAGCCTTATATTTTGGTTTGGCTTTTCAGGAGACAGACTGTCTTTGTATTTGCTTTTTAAATTATAATTAGTTATATGGGAGTGCAGCTACACCTCTGTCTGTGTTGTAGAAGCCTCTTCTTGTTGTCTCTCTTGTTGTTGGCCTGTCCTGTGCTCATTGAAGAGGTACATTAGGAAAGCCAAACTGCATCTCTGAAGGTGTGTATTCGATCAGTCTTTTTGCACTTTGCACCACAACAGGTGAACAGGTTAGGCTGCTTTCTTTCATTTCACTGGGATTAATTATAGAGTCAGAAGATATATTTTATGGCAGTGAAGAGCAAAATCTTTGCTTTTAAACTCCCCAGTCTCACAGTCTGCAGGGAGAGATCCATCAGGAGAGACAGCGCCTAATCCAGCTTTCCTGTGTGCATCAATTAAAACTTCTAAACTGGGGTCTGAAACTTTGAGTGTTACTCAGTAAACAGAAGCTGTGCTGAGTGAAAGCCCTAGGCTAGACAAGGCCCTGCTTAACAAGGCTGGCACCCCAGATTCCTCCTGGAAAGGACAGCTCATCTCACTGAACCACGGCTTGTGCACTGTCACTGTCAGAAAGTGGAAAGACAATAGAAGTAGGGTGCACTTAATAAGTTATTTGTAACATCTAGTGTATAATATATAGAAAAGAACTAAAACACTGTAGCTGTTTCACAAAATCAGGTCAGGCCTGAATGGTGTCTCCAGTGTCACCATGGGCTGCCAGACAGGGTGATACAGGCTGTGTCATTGGTATTGGTGTGAAACAATAGGGTCCAGAGCATAGAAGATGAGGTTAATAGGGATGGGGTATCTCCTAAGTTACTTAGGAGATAAAACAGAGAAATTGATAAAGCAAACTTCAGCAGCATGTGGCAATGGTTAGGGTGCCTGCAGAAACCATCACAAGGTCTGGTTGCTGTGATGTATGTGAGCAGGATATTGTTCAGTGCTGCCTTGCCTTCCATGTCCCTCAATCCCTTAATTTTTTAATGTCTCTATTCTTTATTTGCAAAGTGAGGATCCAGTATCACCTTTAGGAGGATGTGGTTTGTCTTAAATTATGAATGTCTGTAAAGCTCTTTGAAGTCTTTTCATGGCTCTTGTTTCAGCAGTACAAGGTATTATCTATACTATCATTGCTGTGCTTGTTCAGGAAGAGTACAATGGTTTTTATTTGCAGCTGTGGTCCCAGCTGAACTCTGCAGTTGGATGCTGAGGGATAGGTGTTCCATTAAAACTGAGTGTGCAGAGCTCAGCTGCCTCTAAATATGAGAGTTGCAGGAGTAATGAGAAAGAAGGCCACAGGACAGAGATAGAGAAGTGCTAGCTGCAGCTTTTGCTTTATTCTTCCCTTTTTCCTTGTTACTAATCTGGCCAACTAGAAATAAAAATTTATGCCTGTATCTCTTAGAGAAGCATAGCTGGAATGGAAGATTTATTGGCACCAATATGAAGGAACAATTTCAGAAAGAGCTCTGGAAATAAACTCGTGTTGGGATTTAACTTACTCTAAACTTTTTTCTCAACAAGAGCTAATGAGTAGAACTGGGCCAATTAATCATTGACTTTTGCCTTTCTATGCCACCTTTAATAAAGATTTTTAAACCCTCTTTAGGGGTGGCAATTGATACCAAAGCAACTATGGGGTGAGAGTTTTAATATTCTATTTACAGCTGGACTAGAGACAGGTATGTACTGGTTAATTACAAGCCTTGCAAAGTCACTGAAAGCTTCAGAAAGACCCAGGTGTGAGTGGTAGCTCCGCTCTACTGGCATGGCTATGGCTGAGTTTTCCTGTGCTGTGCTCACACCAATTCTGTGAATGCCCCCAGGTTGTTAAGACAGGATGGTGGAGTCAAAATGATCGAAAATGAGGGGAGGAGTGACAGGAATTAGCTGGTTTTCAGGACCCACTGCATACATTGCACTGTAAACTCCCATTCCAAAGTGGGATTGAACATTCTGATGTTATGAAAATGTGGTCTGTAGTGATGTACAATGATTTAACAGGTTTGTGAATGGAGGTGGTTTTTCTATCTAGTAAAAGGCTGGTAAACAATATCCAAAGTTTCTTGCTCCCCACAGAACTGAGCTGCAGGCAGCAGGGCTGTGTGTGAAGAACCCTGGAGGACAGACACCTTCTTCTCTTAAACCTCCAGGATGCCCAGGAAGTCTCAACTTGTAAGTGATTACAAATGGATCATTAGATGAACCGTGTTTGTGTCTGAGATGGGCAGCTTGGCACTGGCTTCTAATTGATGCACAGCTGAGGTTTAATGCAGCTTCAAGAAATCAGTGTGTAATGATGCTTTCCCACTTGGTTCCAAGGCATGTTTCTTCTGCCCCTCCTGTTCCCCTGCTTCTTTTAGCTCTGGTTAACTATGATGGAGAAAATTCACTCACAAAGCCTCGTCTTCTTTCTTGCAGTAGTGTGATTGGTTGCCCAAGGAAGGGCAACTCAGTCTGGTTTTCAAAGCATTTTTGTAGGATTGAACTGACTTAAAGCTTAATAGGATACGTACAGTGTTACACAGAATGCAGCTCTCGTGCTGTGCACTGAAAATTTACAATTATTTTAATTTAACCCAAATGAAAATGTTATGAGCCAAGTTATTTTGCAGACATCTCTTCTGGATGGTTATTTGATTCCTTACACTTCATATGGAAGATTTAACTTGAGGTTTGGCTGCTCTATTCATGTGTCCAAATGTATTTTGGGGGTTTGGTTTTTCAAAGCAGACCTCTTCAGCTTTTGCAGGTGCAGTTTTTTGTCCTTGCAACTAACTTTGCCTTCAAAGGAGTGTTGGGAGGGGGTAAACTGGGACTCGCTGCAGCACAAGGAGTGGCACAACACAGTGGGCACCCAGAATTGGGGGGCAGTGTCTAAAACATTCCTGCAAGTCTCTTTTCAGGAATGGGGGGAATTAGGCCAGCTGTGTTCTCTGGATGGAGGCTGCAGGCACTACAGACACTTCTTGTGCTTTATTCTGGCGTGGGCAATGTGCTGACATGGGCCTGCCCTGGGTGGTGGAAACTCATGTCTTCAAGGACTCAGGGACTCTGGGGCTGGTGATGAGAAATGCTGCCCTGATATCACAGGTTCTTGAGCAAGAAAGGCTATTAAAGCACCTTTTTGTTCATGGAGAGAAATATTTGCTGCTTGGTGTCCTCCTGCCCTGAGTGTTTCTTTGAAGCCTGACCCAAATGACCTCTGGAAAGCAAATCCTGAGGCTGTTCAGTGCAGGTGACACAAAGAAAGGGTGTTGTGTCCTTGGTAGCTCAGCACTGGCATTCAGTGCCTACATGAAGTGGTCATAAAGTTAGTTCTGGTGCTATAAAGATGTTTGTAAGACACTGCAGAGGAAGAGATTCCCAGCAGAGGGTTTCTGTGTATTTGATTTGTATTTGGTGTTTGTTGGACCTCATGTGGAATGTCTGGGGGATTGTTTTAGCTGCCACTAATGCAGAGAGGGAAAATTTTTAGTAGACAAATGGGAGACACTTGTCCTGTCTTCATTCTGATGTTAATTGGGAGTTTGGAGCAAGATTCAGCCAGGCACATACTTGCTTGTACATGCCTGCTTTTCTGTCTCAGTCACACAAACGCTCAGGATTAACACTGGAGATGAAAAGATCTAAAGAGATCATCCCAGGACTTGGACTGGCCAGAGTCTGGATCCTACTGGCCTGAGGAGGAGCCTGACCTTGGCACAACAAGCTGTGGCTGGCCTGGTATGGGTCAAAGCTGAAGGACTCAAAGTCAGAGCAGAGGAAGAGGAGAGAGCCCAGAGCAGACAGAGAAACTCTGAAGTTTCTTAGGTAATTTCCAGAACTGTTATTGCTTCCAACTGCTCCTGCCTTGCTCCTTTCCATCACAGGTCTCCAGAGGCCTGGGGATGCTGACAGCCTGACCCACATCACCCCTACTCCTGCCAGACTTGACGGGGTTTAGTGGTTCCAACAGGAACAGGAAATCAGGAGCATTGTGTGACCATCGACTCCCACATTGACCCTTTTCAAATGCGTCACCTTAATAGAAGAGACCCTTTGTCAACTGCAAAAGTGTTTGAATTGTGTTTAACAGGCTCATCTGCTAAAGCCCCTCCTGGAAATGGTCTCTCTTCATATTTTAGATTCCAGCATCCTTTTATGGAAATCAGCAACCACATGGAGATGGTCTAATTGCATAGAGCTTTGTTGAGCTAGAGTCAACATTTCCTTAACCTCTTATTAAACCTATCTTAAAAGTTTTTTGAGGTTGCATTATTAGCACGGTGTGTTTGGCTTCATGTCCGAAGGAAGTGCTCCAAAGATACTAACACACACTGAATTGAATGAAAGAATGAAGATGATTATATGAAGTACAAGAATTTTAAGTCTGTTAAAAGTTTAACTAGAAAACCTTCGTTGCTGAACCATCTGCTTTTAATCTTTCTATTGCTATGCAGTCTTCTGGGGACTTGGGCTTGGCAACAGATTTCCAAATCACTAAATTAATCTTGTCAGGTTCAGGAAGCACCAGAAAACCCTTGGGAGGTCCATTCTGCACTCAGTTACACCTGTGTGAAGTCACCACCCTCAGCTAACACAGTGACACGATGTTTTCTCTGTAGGATTGTGTGGTCAAATATCTAGGCATGCTGATCTGCAAACTGAAATTTGGCTGGATTGGTTGTCTAAAGTCTTTTATGGATGACCCTGAAATATTCAAAACAATCTGCATCATCATCAAGCAGTCTCAAATATCCATGTGGATATTGAAAAAAAATTGCTCAGCAGCACTGCAATAGTCTTTTTACAGCAGTACTTTTTGTGGTTGAGCCATTGGTTTACATGTGGATGAGATGTCCTCCCTGCAGCCCTGTTCTGTCAGCAAGGGCTGTCAATATGTGCATGGGCCTCATCAAAACAGGCTTAGAAAAGATCTTAAACACAAAGTGTCTCTATTAAAAAAAGCCCAAAAGTTAAACCTACTCTAAATTCCTTATATTTGGAGGGCAAGCAGAGATGGAAACTGTCTTTAGACACCTGTCAGCTCAAGGAAATAACCACATAGAAATTCTGATTTCTTAACGTTCATGTCCAGCACCATGACAAGTGCTCAGCAAACAAAGCACTGGAGATGCTGTTGCTGCCTCCAGGCTTTGCTGGTCTTTCAGTGCAGCAGGAAGTGCCACCTCTGCATTCCTGGCTTCTCATTCAAAGGCTGCAGCTCACCAGAGGACACTGAGCAGTGGGAAGAAGTGGTGGTGAAGGTTTGGGGAACCCTTGTGCCCAAGCTGAGTGAGAAGAGCAGTGGGAGCTCCTGGCACAGGGGCTCTGCAGCTGCCTCTGCCCCTGAGGAGCCATCTGGTAGCTCCACAACAGCTGGGGGATTTTATTAGAAAGCTGCATTTTCTGAAGCCCCGCTCTGTGCCTGTGCTTTGATTTGCTGCAGAGCATCCTCGGAACATTTTCAGATTCCCTGTGTCTCATTAGGTGTAAAATACCTGCACATCTCCCTGGTGATGGGAATGTTCTGCACATCTCCCTGCTGGGTATCTCCTGCACATTCCCTCATGCTGGGAATACCCTGATGCTTTCTGCAAAAGCTGCTTCTGTGTGGTTGGGTCCCTTTGGAGCTTTGCTCTGGAGTAGCTGTGGTGGAGCCTCAGCAGCACAAAGTGGGAAGCAGTGTTCCCACATTGTTTTTCTCATTTAATTCTCAGGGAAAAGCCTCAGATTTTTCTAAAAATCCGGTCAGTCTCACTTGTGAAATCTGACGTACAGCCTAAAAATAGCATTTTGGTGAGAGCTGAGAGCATCGACAATGAACTGACTGGAGGAGCAGAAGTTGGCAAGTCTACTCCACTCAACATTTCCAAAACTAATTTTCCACATCAAGTCTCCTCTTCCTTTTCCCTGTGCTGTTTAAACAGAAATGTAAAAAGAAACTGTTAAGGAAACCCACATATGTAATTGTTAGGGGAGGAAGAAAGTTTTGTGGCTGAGAAACAGGAGAAGAGCCAGATGATCCTGTTACTTCTCCTGCCACAGACTTATGTGACCTTGGCAGGCCGACGTTTCCCAGAGCATTGACTCATATTGGCTGTTGGTTCCTTGGACACTCGGAGCGGGACAGTTCAGCAGGGTGTTTTCAGAAGTGTTGAGCAGCCAGATTTCCAGTAGGCTGCTCAAAATGAGAAAATGCAGTTTTCAATCCTGCTCCTGAACTTTCTGTTGCTCTGAAGCAATGAAAGTGGCCTGCTCTGAGAGGGGAATAATGGTAGCTGGGAGGGCAGTGGGGTTCTGACCATGGAGATGTGATCGCTCAAACCAGCCCAGTGTCTGTCCTTGTTGTTCCACATTTCCTCATCTGCAGGATATTCAGTCCTGAAGAGTCAACAGTGAGTTCCTGTATTAAAAAAAGCCCTGTGCCACAAGGAGTTTGGGAATGATAAGGTACAGTCTCCCCATTATACTCCTTTTTCTCCACAGAGAGTTGTATTTCTCAAGTGCAGTTTGCGGTCTGGTGTTTGGGGCTAATTTATACGTGAATAAATGGAGTCTGGTGAGGGATAGTCAGGGATCTCTTCTGGATGAAATCAAGCAATGAAACCATCATTCCCTAGAAGGGAAAAGAAGAGGTTGTTTTTATCCTGCACCTTCCCAATATATGAGGGAAGGCTTTGAAGTACAAAAATAGTTGCTGTATTATACACATATTGTAGGATGTTTACCACTGGAGACTAATGCCTAAACAATGAATTTCCAAGCCACTCCAAATGTGATCCAACTTTATTCTAAACAGTCATGAAAAAAATCCTGATTATAACAAATGAAGCTCTGCTATTTGTTTTCTTTTCACAGTTGGAGATTCTGTACACACAGAGAAGTTGCTTAGAGTCTGAAAGTGTTTATCCTGCCAAAAATAAATGTTCTAAAAATGATCACTTAGCATTTTATGCATCTCTGCATATTTGTTTACCATGAAGAATCTGCTTACAGAGCTTATATTGTATTTTTTTTTACATTTCAACTTCAGTGAAGAAAAATTGAGTGTGCTTCTTACCAACACCCATTTCCACTTAAAGTCATGAAACTGTTTTGTAACTATTTTTGTGTGGGCTGTGGTTACTCCAGAGAAGTTTATTTAGCAACCAAAGGTGATTCTAAGAGCCAGATTTTCAAAGCAGCCTTCTAAATACAGCATGGTGCTTGAAATGGCTTCTGTTTGTGTGTGACAGCTTGTAAACCTGCAGGTTTTCATGAATAAGATGGTTTTGTATCCAGTATTAGTAAATTTAGAAATAATAATATTAGACCATTGAACAAAATTCACATTACAAGAACAGTGTATGTATCAGAACAGCCTTTTTCCAGGAAACTGCAGGAGGACATTGCTGGGGAAGACTGCAAATTCTGGATGTTCTCAGCTCCACCTGTGGTTTCTCGTCCCCTACAAATATTGGTTTGTTTGTGGGTTTGCATATTTACAGACAATCTTTACTATTGTATTTGAATGTTCTCAGAATTAATGAATTGTGCCTCCTGTGAAGTTTTATCACCACTTTACAGAGAGGGAGACTGGGAAAGAGATGTAACTTTCCTGAAGTCTAATAAAATGTCTGGGGAGCTTTGGAAGATGTACGGCTTTTTATCCTTAGGAGGTGGCAGCTTTTTTTACCCTGTGACCACCATGGCTGTGCCATCTTTGGAGGGTCAGTTTATTGACCCTATTGCTCTGGGTTTAATGATGGTCTCTTGGGGAGGCTTCTGCAGCTCTTCCACTCCATGCATTAAAAGTTTGTCTTGTTCCCTTTCAGACCATTCAATGAATTGCTAATGTGCAATGGGAGGAAAAAGCCTCTAGAAGCTTTGCAAGTGCAAGATCACAGAGCACTTGGAAAAGCAGAAGCACGGTCTCCCCTTTGGCAAGGGGCTTGGAAACTTGGCTGTCTGCCTGAGGCTTATTTGGTGTTGGGAATCCTTTCCCATCTAACTCAGCTGAGCAAAAAGAGTGGAGGGCAGGAGATTCCTCACCAGGGGCAGAGGAGCACCTTGGGGGTGCTGCACCCTGGAAGTGAGGGATGTGAGCAGGTCATGGTCTCTCAGTGTGGGCTGGCCTCATGCACACCTGCCAGGGCCAGCATCTGCTCTCCCATGAGGAGTTTGCATTCTGGAGTGCTCCTCTCAGTCAGTGGGAGACGGTTTTGCCATGAAGTGTAATACTCTTGCCTAATCTTTGGAAAGAAGTGCTGTGAATCTTGTGTGGAGCAGATTACAGACATGTGAATCAGCTCTCACAGAGTTACTCATTACTGCATCTACTCCTCACTGTTTCCATGTGCAGGCTCCTACCCCTTTCTTTGGGCCAGGCTGCCCTGGATCACATCTCAAGTACTGGGGGGTCACACACATTTAGGACTTGTTTTGGTGCTGATAAACCTGCCCATGAAGCTGAGGAGCATCACCTGCCCACAAGTGAGTGGGGCTGTGCACCAAGGGGCGCCTGTGGCTGGGCAGCACAAACATCCCCCAGGCGGTGCGAGCTCTCTTCTGATGCACAGGCTCATCACTGCTACTCTGGGCTTTTCTTAAAGTAATTTTTAAATAGCTGGGTAATTTTCAATCTACTTTCCATAAAGCTCAAAGAACTCTTCTTTCTTCTCTCTCCTGATTGCAGATGAATATAGAATCCATCCCTTAGCAGAGAGAGAGAGTGATAAGACTATTTCTTCTCTTGCCAGCTTGGTGCTAGGCAGTGGGATTTTAGAAATTACTCAAACTACTGCTGCCAAGGCCAGGTTACTTGGAGAAGAACCTGTTTTCCCTTCTGCCCATTCTGTACAGATGCTGCCACTCAGAGATGTGAATCAGAGTGCTTTATGCTGCTGACTTACTGTCCTGTTCTTAGTTATTATATTTAGTTGTTGGTTAAAATGGTGTTTCAATGGGGATGAGAGGTGAGCACCAGCACTGTTAGAATAAAAAAGCAGGTAGGAACACTTGAAAATCAGAGCTATACTATTCTTCTTGTCTGCCTTGTGGTGTAACTGAGCCTCTTGACCCCTTTTCAGGTCAAGGCATTGGTGGTGTCAGTGATGAGCTGTGGGTGGAGGTGTCATGGTTTGTGGTGATAATACCCATAGTTACTGCTACCAACATATGCCCATGTGTTGTGGACACAAATGCTCAGCAGTGTGGTCTTTTGCCTTTCTGAGCACTTCAAGACATACATTCATTCATTCATCCACCTCTGAGGACACCATTACTTCTTCCACAGTGAGTTTTAAGGACATTTTGACTTTGAATTACCTAGGAAGGGCTTAGTGTCTTCCCAGCTGAGCAGTTGATCTCTCTTGCTGTGACTCTCCAGCATGAAGACAAGGGTCTCCCTTTTCAAACAGAACATGTCCCGGGCATGCTGGTCAGTGGAAGATACATTATTTTATTTTTTAGCTTGTCTATCTCATATTAAGCCAGTGTCATTCCACCCATTGTTCAATATAGAGGACGTGATGATCAACCATAAAGGTGAGGAGAAGCTCTCTGTGTTTGCAGTGAGTAGCAGCCTAACAGCTAAATTCCTTCCTGTGCCACTGTGAGATGTCCCTGTCTCCCTGGAAGGGTGTAGTGAGGTGAAGTGCTTTTGTTATCGTGGCACTGACTGAGTGGAGCTCCTCTAAATAGATGTCACTTACCACTTACCACAACTGACAGTTGCTATGTCATAGCTCACACAGACACCTGGAATTGGAGTGTTCAGCATTTCTTCTGACACAGTGTTTCCCAGCCATTCTCTAGGCCACTGCTCCATGCGTTACCTGTGGCTTGGCATGAGGAGTGACTCAATTCAGGATGTTCTCATCTGCTGTCACTGTAACTCGTCTCCTGACAGCATGAGTTTGAATCCAGTGGAAACGGCCTCACATGCAACAGCCATTTCCCCTCCTGGAACAGGGATGTTTGTTGCAGTTTGGATTCCATTACAGTTCCATGACCTCAGGAGCCAGCTCTGCATTTGCACTGCCAGGCTGGGGATAGTTGGCATTGAGCAAAAATTGCTATTGTGTCAAGGGTTTGGCCTGGCTCCCTACATGATGAGAAATAGGCACAGAGCCCAGGCAGCTTAATGCACTTGGTTTCTTGCTGATTTTTACCTGCCAAATCTGGAGCAGAATAAGCAGTTATGGCTGATGTCACTCTTTTTTAGGTTCTTATTTATTTTTACAGGCATCTGACTTGCTAGATTAGTGAGATCTAAACTCATCCTATATAACTCAATGCAAGTCTGTCACATGACTGTTTTAACATTTCAGGTTCAGGGAGTAAAGTACACCCTGACCTGCTTGCCTTATGAAATGCCTGTGGTCTAATTGAAGAGTTTGTAACTTTTTTCAGTAACTAGTTTTTTCTGTTTCCACTGCAAAGCAGCTTTTCCCAGTTTTTTCACCATTCAGCTAAAATGAACAACACAAACATACCCAAAACTTGCTTTTAATGCAGTCCTGGCACTTACTAGGTACTAGTTACTTTACTAGGTTCAGTAATGAAGGCAGGCATGGGATTCACATCCCATTTTGTAGTAAAATAAAGATTTCTCAGTGCTGGAAATATAATAAATTGCCCACATATCAATAGATTTTTGACCTGACATGCATCCTGTGTGACACCTTGCTATTTCTTAGGGTAGGAAATATTCCATGCTTCAGCCACAGAAGTCAAATCCCATTGCAGTTGTTGCTTCCTCAAAACCCAGCTCTCTTCCCTTTGACCACAGCAGCAGAACTCAGCTGTGCCCTTCTCTAGCACAGCTCAATTGTGCTTGAACTCCAACAAGCAAAAAGTTATTTTGGCCTGGAAAGCTCTGTGTTCAAGGCAAGGCTGCCTGTTCAGGACTGTTTCCCTGCTGGCCCCCTCCCTGCCTTCCAAGGAAAACATCAGTGCTGGGTTCCTTGGGGCTGCAGTGGCACCGGGGTGGCAGAGCCGGATGACATCGGATCGGTCCCTTTGGTGCTCAGTTTTGCAGCCCTACAGCCCAGATCCTGAAAGCAGATCCTTGAGGAGAAAGCTCTGAGCTCATGCAGATCAGTTTGCAGGACTGAGCCTCGAGAACCACAGTAATTAATAACAACTTGGCAAGGCTGTCCTGGATTTCAATAGGAGTTTTGCACTAGAGCAGGATGAGAATACAGCATTAAAATAAGGCAGACAGTTCACAGCAGGCTGAGGAGAGAGGCCAAAATCAACAGGCTAAAACTCTCCTCTTACAAAAACTGCCCTAAACCTTTTTTGTCCACACACAGGGCCTTAATTCAAGGCTTGTTGAAGTCAATGGGGAAAAAAACTCATTAATTTCAATGGATTTGAATTAGCTTGAACCCCAGTTCTGGCCAAAAGACAAGTATTTATAAGCTGGCTGTGGATGAATTTAAGTTGGAAACTAGAGGAGAGTCTCCAAGTACAGAGCAGAGGGGTTCTGGAGCCACCTTCAGCAAAAGGGGAGGTGGCAGAAATGTCTTAATAATCATTAAGATGGATCTTGACTGACCTAAAAAGGAGACTGTAATGTGGTGGGGATGTGATTGAAGTGCAGAGATCTCTGGTCCCTTCCCACACCACCCAGGCAGTGGGGTACTGGCCTGTCACATTCCCTTTTTTCCTATAACTGCAGTTCACAAACCCCTGTTTTAGGCAACTTCTATTTTATACTAAGCTTCATTTGAAGGAGATGATCTATCTCCAAATTATTGAGTATTGGGGTTATTTAGCATCAGCTGCTCCTGACAGGCTTCACACAAACACCACACTGCCTGGTGTCCCAGCTAACATGGCTTTCTTGTTACTGTACTGACAACATGATTTCCAGTCATGCTACTTTTTCTGTTACAGAATTCATGATTGAAATGCCTTTTTGTGAAACCTCTTGTGTTTTAGCTGAGCTCTCACTCCCTCCCCAACACGTGCTCCTATGAATTCCCAAAAGCCACAAAGACACGAACTTCTAATGTTTGAACCTTGATGCTTGGTGTTTCTCAGATTTTGTGACTGTGCCTCATAAACAGCTTTGATGTGGCTTGGCATCTTCCCTGCTTTCCCAGATTGTCATCTTCTTCCTCAAAGTTTGTGCTTCTTTGCTATGCTTTGTTTTGTAGTGCCATGAAGTTGGATGGAGATTCACGGGATCGGCAAACCCCCAGCCCCCATCCCTGCAAAGAAGGATGCTCTGTTCTGGCATCTGAAATGGGCACAGTTTACAGCAGAGTAGTGTTTGTAAGCATCTGGAATACAGAAAATCCATTTCCTAGAGGTTAGTGTGGTTAGTAGGAACCACATCATTAGGTATTTTAAGGAGCTGTGTATTGTTGGATGTTATCGTGAGGCTGTAACTCTGCTCTGCCCTGAGTTCCCTGTCACTGCCTGGCTCATGTACAAAGTGGAGTATTGGGCCTTTAATTAGCATGATGTTATATAAAATATATGTGATTCGAGTAGCATGCAGTCCTCACTACTGAAATTAATCAAACTCTAAATAAAATTAAATCTACTTTTTGGCTATCAAAGTCAGCCTACTTTAATTGAAGAATGATAAATTGCTTGCTGTAAATATGCTCTAGTACTGAGCACAGCCTTGATCCAATTTTGATTTCCCTTAAAATCCCTTACAAAACAGTACTGTCAGATATTTAACTTATTTTCATTGCAAAATTTAACTAGTATCTTTCCAGTGTCTCTTTCCTTACAAAAAAAAAAAGTAATAATAACCCAAATTTAAGACACTGATAGCTTTTCACAGATAGTAATATTTTTTGAAAAAAATCAAATCACAAGTCAAAAAATAACACTTCTCAGTGGATGTGAAGTAGAAAATGATTTCAAAGTTAAAATAAAATTATGTTTTTTCTTGCTTATTCTTAGTGCAGAGTGGAGTGTTGCCAACAGTTAATTAACTATTTTTAAACAAGATTGTTAAAATAAAGATTCTGACAGAGAATTTAGCAAAATCAATAACCCAGCTAGAAATGGTTATGTTAGAAATGCTAAGTTTCGTAAGTTATATAATGATGCTAATGGTAAAAAAACCCTTATCTCATCTAATTTAATCATCCCTTGTGTCAGATTGAGAGCCACATTTTGATTGAATACAGAGCAGTTTAACTGGGAGGATTAAAGCCTGTAAAATTACTCAGGGTTTGCACCAAAGTAAATCAGAGCAGAATCTGGCCTTTCTTTTTTATTCTTCCAGAACCAAAACACAAATGTGACTGCTCTGAAGAACCTTCATGATTCACATTTGTTTTTCTGAGCAACTGTGAGATGAACTGGCTTAGAGCTTGTGCCAAATTTGGCTAAACTCCTGCCAAGTCTGGTGTGCTGATTTGTGTGGCAATATTGGCAAGCAAAGTGAAGGTTTACATTGACTGGGAGGTTACACATGGATACAGTCCTGGGAAGTGGTTCCAATTCCCTCCCGTTCTGCTCTGTGACCACAGCCAGGCTCAGAGAACGGTTGTCTTTTAATGAGCTCGTAGTGAAAGGCTTGGGCTGAGATTTAAAAGCCATTTCCAGGGCACACGGTGTGTTATGGCCTTTTATCAGCGCCGCTGTGACACGTCAGGGACCGCTCTGGTGGTGGGAATTAAGCTGTTTGTTTTTTGGATAAGTATAGTCGCGGCTATTTCCTGCGCATTCCAGGGATGGAGAAGCTGCCTTGCCAATTCGCTCTTGACATATTTACAGACAGAGAAGCCACCTTTGGACTAGTTTTTGCAAACATCGTGTTCCATTATGAAAATGTTCCCAAGGCTGAGGGTGAGGAGTCTGGCTCAGAATATCTCCCGCCCCAGACAGTGTGGGCCAGTGTCTGATCTCAGCCGTGCTGGGGAACGTCTGAAGGAATTCCATTAACTTTTCAGCATGTGTTCTGGATGAGCAGTGGAGCTGAGGTTAGAGCCTGACTTCAGTCTTCAAGAGGTCCAAAGTGGACTAAATTGCTGAGTTTTTATTTTCTCTGTTTTCTAAGCAGGAAATAGCCCCAAAGCAGCCTTTTATGGGCCTTCCTTTCTCAACTGTGAGAGTCTGGAAACTGTAAGGACATCCTCTGGTATCCAAATTCCACAATTAATAATGCATTCCCAGAGTGGAGGGGAATTGCTGTGGTTGCCAGCAAGGACTGGTGATTCTGCATGTCAAGAGCAGTATTGAGGAGCTCTCTGAAGGCAGCTCCAGCACCATCAGGGCCATGAATAATGAATAAAATGGATGTGCAGTTCTGATATCAATCAAGCTTTTAAGTCCATTCTTAAATCCTGCAACCTGAAGTTTGTGTTCACAGTGCTTTACTAAACAGAGCTGGCTGTCTGAGCTTAGACTTAGGTGAAATCATGCTGTAAAACAAGTAAACAAATGCAACTGGAGCAGCAAGTGATGTTTTCATGGAGCTCTGAAGGTGATGGGAAAATTCCCACTGCTCTTCAGTGACCCTTAAACAAGGCAGCATTACTGCATGGGTCCAGGAGAGGAGATGAGAAGGCAAAAACCTCTTTGGGAAATGGTGACACAATCTGGCCACCTCAGTGCTGAAATGGAGAGTTTTTGCTTTGCTACCAAAACCTGTTTGCACTTGAGCGGAGGTGGTGTCGCTGCAAAATGCCACTCAGGAGTAAAATTTTTATGACGAAATTCTGATCTCTTGGGAAAAGGCAGTGTAAGAGTGTTGCTAAACTTCTCACATGGGCCTAAATACAGACCACATTTCTGTGCTGAAAAAGGCCAGTTTATATTAAACCTAGTTGGGAGTAGGCAGTGCAGATGTTACAATGATGTGGTTGCATTTTGCAACAGGTAGATTTCCTGGCACTGGAGTTTGACATCCTAGTTTGCAAAATTACTGAGGTGGATTCTGCTTGCTCTTACACGTCCTTGGCCACTGTTGAAAAATGAGAGGTATCACCACAGTGGCAGCTGGCCCATTCTCTTCTGTTTCATCAGGTATAAGCGCCTGTTGTCTAGTGACAAACCTCGATGATAAACCTTGTTAATAACAAGTAAGATTGGTGAAACTTCAATAGTAGAAAATATATCTGAAAGAGAGCCTGGTGGATCAGCTAGTCCACGTGTTTGGCTGGTGTGCTGGGCAGGGAAGAGCTGCTGCTGAGCCCCTCAGAGCCTGCTGCCCCCTGAGCAGCAGCAGAACCACCAGCAGAGCCACAGACTTTTGTGCTGGACAGGTAGGGATGTCTCAAGTCCTCCAGTTCTCCCTGTTTGTGGTAAGTTTTGCCAAAATGCACATACTACCAAAATCATTGGACATTTTCCACTGGCTTTGTGATGAACTAAAATGGGTCCAGACAGGGGTTGTCCTGGAAAAGAAGGGTTTTAAAGCAGACCTCAGCCAAAGCCCATGGAAATGGTGGACTTGGTTGTGGTTTGGCTGAAGCCTTCTCACAGGATAGCACGGACGGGTCTGTCAGTGCTGTGCAAGGATTAGGTGCCTTCTGTGGGTTTTGTTGTCAGTTGTGGTCAAGGCTGGGATTCAGGAGCATCTTTCATCCTCGTTGGAAATGCACAAAAATGCAGGCATTGCTGGGAGGCAGAGGAGCTGCTGCTGGGGCCTCGTGCTGGGACAGAGCCTGCCTGGCTCCCTGGGAGGAGGCACGGGCAGCCCAACCTGCCCTCTCACACGGCATCTTGCCCACAGCCACTCCTTTGAAGCCAGGAAGAAATGGGACATCACCAGCCATGGGAATGCTTTGTGGTGTAGGTGGCCAGAACTGACTTCTGACACCGAGTGCCAGGCGGGAGCATTGTGAGAGGAACAAATCTGGAACAAATGGAGTCTTCATGGGGTGAATGCACCAGCCCACTGTGAGGAGAGTTCTAGTTACAGACATCTGGAGCCAAATGGCTCTGTGCTGTCACCTGATGGAGCAAAATATTTGAAATGCAGCAAAATATGTCCTGACTGGGTAGGGAATATGGGAGTGGAGTCATGGCATCTTGTGATTTCAGTAATGGCAATCTGCCTGTCATTATCACATGAGAGTGTTGCACAGGGATTCCTCAGACTTCCTGAGCCTCTTGTTGCTACAGCTTATGGATGACTTCCTCAGACACTGGAGTATCATCTTGCTGAGTTCTTGGAGTTTATAAGTGTTCATTGTATTTCAGTGCCAAAGATATAATGTATTTCAGTGTAAAATGTATAATGTAAAATGTGTATAAAGTATAATGTAAAGATATGTGTATTTCACTATTAAAGATATATAAAGGAGCAAGGGTGAAGATGTGACTCAGGTAATGAGTCAAAGAAACAGTGGGATTTTTAATGAAGTTTGCTCATTTTCTTTAAGGCTGACAATACACCTGAGAATTTGACATTTATTTATGAATGCATTCCAGATTTGCACGCTGCATATCAAAACCGAGGACAAGCCTAGAGAAGGGTGGGGTAGTGTGCTTAGATACTGTATCTGACTTGCCCTCCTGCCTGCAAGTGAAATTCTTTCCATCTGAGTCCTCCTGAGGTGGTGCTGGGTGAAACAGCCTCCGGCAGAAGATTGTCTTGTCCCTGCTCCTGCCCTGAGTTAACTGAGAAGCTTTGCTCTGTTTTCATCCACTTCTGCCTCTCCTCTGGGATCCCATCTGCCTCTGAGGGTGGTGAGTCCCCTCTGCTGTGCTCACCAGGATGGTCCCAAACATGTCCATGTGACATTCTCAGGGAGCAGAAAGGTGGGGAGGTGCTCTCTGTACGCTCTGCAGGTACCACAGCTGCATCTCAGAGCAAAGCTCCTGACTGAGGTGCTGCTGATGCACAAGCAGAGAGCAAAAAGCAGGGATGACTCCTCTCCTCAAGGCCCTGCTGAGGCTGCCAGCAGTAAACACAGTAAATGAGTCCTCAGTGGCTGCTGAAGGCAGGCTGGAGTCTGAGCTCAGGTGGTGCTCACTCTGCAGGGTGAGTAGGCAGTGTTTAGAGCTGGCAATCCCTTTGATGGCCTTATCTACTCTTTGAAGCCAAGCAGCCGCTCCCTACCCATACACACCTGATAAGCTCCATCAGATCCTGCATATCTTCCCTGCCAAAATAAGGGGCTGAGTTGACTCAGGCAGGACAGGAGCCTGTGACTGAGTGTGGGTGTGCTGTGGTTTTCCCACATCCATCCCGAGTGGCTGCTGTTAGCACAGGGTGGCAGGACTGGCATCTGTGAGAGGGGCTGCCCAGCACAAACAGGCTGGGCCTTGCTGATTGAAGTGCCAGAAGAGACATCATTCCCACTGCCCAGGCCCTCCCTATCTCCATTCAAACCCAAAAGTGGTCACTAACTCAAGAGGATGTTTCTTTAGGATGGTTCAGGTGTCATATGAAGCTTTCAGGAGCCCACAACTGTGGTAGGGCTTTTCTTTTTAAATGTGGGGTTGCCAGAACTGACCTGGGGCAACTCAGCATTGAGCCATTGCTCATGGGGCTCCTGTGGGTGGAACACAGAGAAGTGATACAGAGCTGGGATGAAGCCAGACAAAAATATCAGGAGCAGGACAAAATTATTTACAAAGCAACTGAATATTTTTCTTCCCTTCCCCTCACATTTTTTAACAAGCTTATTTTGCCATTAAGAATTTCATCCTAAAGAAAATGGGCAAATGTCTGAGAGGCAGAGGTACACCTCCACCACATTGTTTAATAACAATGAACTGAAAGTCCTAATGGCAGTAGATAGTGCTTTCTGACCCAAAGAATGCACATTCCACCTTGAGAGGAAAAAAAAAGGAGATAGAAAGAAGATAAAGAGAAAAAAAAAATGGTTTGTGTTTGCAAATGCTTGTTTGAAGCCAAAGGATTTCATGTCAGAAGTCTCTTAGATCCCTACAGTCACTGCAAGGAACACATAGAAGATTTGGGCTCAAATAACTGCAAGTGTTGAAATTCAGGCCATTTTGGGTCAAGAAGCCAGTAGGGAAATGCTGTCTTTGTGAAAATTCGGTTGAAGCTAGTTTAGAGCAGACACAGAAAATTACTTGAAGCTACAAAGTCAAGTTGTCAGAAGTGTGTTTCCCTTACCAGGCTAAAATGTGGCCTAATTCAGCTCTTACAAAAAGTTCTGGAGGTGCTTCCATTGATTTCCATGAGTGCTGAGTCACCAGAGGCTGCTGAGTCACCAGCTCTGAGCACCCGTCAGGACTGTCAGAGCTCTGATTCAGCTGGGAATATATCCTTATTTTTATGTACAATATAGTACCAGTTTGTGTTACCACCTTGCTTGCAGAAGCACTGTGCAGAACAGAACCACCTGACAACTGATGAAATGAATGTTTCTTTAAAAAACCTTCCAAAATGACAACTGCTTTTTGTCCTTAAAATATGTAGGAATTTTACAATGTTTCCTCCTTGGCTTCCTCTCCCACCTTCAATGACAAAAATGGGAAAAGAAAGCAAAGGACAGAAAGCAGCTTCTTCAAAAACTAGAATTGAACTTATTTCCAATTGCTTTCAAACAGAATATGATCAGGAAATTTCAGAAACTAGTTAACTTTTTGTGAATGTCTCCTCAGTGCTGCCTCAATTCCAAACAAAGGTGGATGTGCCAAGCGCTTATTTTGGAGTCACTGGGTACTCTGAAAGGGCTGCTTGTGTGTCCATCAGCATCACTGGCTGTCTCTGGAGAGGCTGATGAGGGACATGGGAAGGAGCAGGGCTGCAGGTGGCAGCTGGATGGGTCAGGGACAGGCTCAGTCACCTCCAGGCTCTGGCTGGATGCTCAGAACCGCAGGGCTGCTCTGGAGGAGCCGCAGTCGGTCGGAATTGCCAAGCAAAACAAACAGTACTTGAGGTTAAAAAGCTGAAAGGGTGTTGGTATCACAACCCCCAATCTCTGCATCTGCTTCTGCTGTTCCCAGATCATGACAGGGAGCAGGCAGTGTTGGGAGGTCACGGGGATAACAGGACCCTGCTGTTGCAATGCTGTGTTTGGTGAAGGAGCTCACCCAGCACCAAAGGGATCTGCTTTCCTTTCTTTCTGCTTGTGCCACTCCAAAGTTGCTCGATAGTCTAATGACAATTAAAGAGTTCTAGGAATAAAAACAGTGGCCCAGGACCCAGAGTAGCCTCTGACACGCTATTATTGGATGCTGATTCTAGATGGATGGGTGGAACCACGCGCTGTGACTCACCTTGGGGCAGACATGGAAAGAGTCTCTGCTCAGAGACCTCTGCCTGCAGTGAAAGACAGTGCGAGGAACACAGGCAGGAGGAAGGTAACACTGCCAATCACAAGATCAAGCAATTACTTGGGCTGACAATAATCTCAGTTTGAATTGCAAAGATGTGTCTGATCCTCACTTACAAGGGCATGAACTACACGTGGCAGGGCTGGCCAGCAGTGGGCTGGGCTAAGCAGTAAATTTGGTCTCATTTAAAGAGAGAAGAGGGGGCAGAAAAACATATTTTCAGTCTCTGCTCTGGTACTTATGGGTAATTGATGGTATTTTTAGATGCTTTGGTATTTGTAGGTGTAAATAATGGGTTTCATATGAAATGTATGAAATTTGGGGCCTTTTCCAAATGATGTCATCAACCCAGGTGCAATCTGTCAGTGCCATGCACAGCTGGGAACAGGGAGCACTTGGTAATAGCAGATTTTGATCTGTAAGTCCTCAATTTGCCCGTTTCCACCTGTAGCACTCCTGCAGCTCATCCCTGGCGTGCCCCGGTTCTGGTATACACTGATCTCACCTGGAAATCGCACCTCAGTGGCTGATGTGTTTTATCTCCATTCAGCTGATGCCTATCTTATAATAAAATTTCCCATGGTTTATCAACACTTGACAATTAGATGCTTAACATCCCACTTAATGCAAAACAGATTACATCCTGGGAATTAACAAAACAATCAAATGCCTTAAGGGATAATGGAAGATTTTTTTTATAGACATGTATGTGTTTTCATATATATATGTTTATACATACACACACACACATCCATAGTTGTGAAAGCTGGAGATGCTGATCAGCTGTTGTTGCTTGATTACTTTTCATGGCTCATTCCTGTTCTGTTTTTTCTCTTTGGTAGAAACAGTGTTCCGTGATGGCAGTGCCATGTGCTGTCCTTGCAGAGGTGTCAGGAGAGAGGGGCTGACCCCAGCCCGAGGTCCCCAGGCGGCTCCGAGCGCTCCCCTCCGTGCCCAGCCGGCGGCTTTGCTCCCTCTTGTGGCATCCCGAGCCTGCTCCGTTCCCCAGCAGCGGCCGCTTCTCCCAGGCCAGTGCCCGCGGAGATGCTCAGCGAGGGGGACACGGTGGGGCTGTGCACGCATGGCCAGGCACAGTCGCTTCGGGAATCCCTCCCTGGGCCAGGGATGTGGGTCCGGTCCTGGTGCTGATCCCAGGACAGCCACAGCAGGGCCTCTGCCTGCTGAATTTAAATATATCTGGTCATCTCCAGCTTTATCGCAGAGCTGATCATCTTAACCCCAGCTCTTGCATATGCTGAGGCTGGAGCTTGTTGGGAATAGTTGCATTACAGGAAAAAAACAGAATAATTTCCTTTCTGCTGCCAGCATCCCCATGGAGCAGAGCATTTTGCCTGTGATTTCCAGTCTTGCTGTCAGCACTCTTGGCACTCTGACTTGAAGAGGAGGTGCATGGTTCAGCTTCATGGACCTGGCCCCTGTGACTAGAGGACGGGGTGAAGGGACTGAAGTGTCACAGCAGCTGGTGAAGATGTATAAAAATTACTCAGAAATAAGTTTTTAGTACTATCAAGAGAGGAAAAATTTATTCCCTTCACTGGTACAGTACCTGCACATGATGGGATGAGATGCCCAGCTGCCAACAACAGTGAGAGCTGGGGACCTGCTCAGTGCCTTCACCCACTTGTGGATGCCCTGGACACGCTCATGGGGAATGGGGCCAAATGCTGGGCTCAGCCATTCAGGTGTGACCTCTGTGACTCTGGGTGACCTGTCCCCCCATCCACACCCTGCCCAGTGCTGTGCCCACCCCAGCACACACAGGCTGGAGCAGAGCCCTAGGCTTCCTGTGAGGAATGCTTGGGATGCCCAGTGTCTGTGTGTTATTGGGTAAATGATGCTCTTTGGCTGCCTGCCCTCAAAGAATAAATTCCTGTTGCTGTCTGATCATCCTTCCAATAACTGACCAAATGCAGTAGTTCAGATCCTGACACACACAGTGTTGATTCATTTAACTGGTGATTTCTGGAGGCAGCAGCCCCATGATACAGTGCACTACACACACACACAGAAAAAGACAGTTGTGCTTTAAAGCGGATAAATAAATGCCAGGCATAGCACTGCTACCTCTCTTCTAAATACGCAAATATCTCTCTCTGATGGACCTTTACAAAGGCCAATATGCTTAATCCCAATTTACAGAGTGGGAAATCAAGTTTACATCCATAATCATCCAGCAGGCCAGAAATAAAATCCTGGTCCTGTGAGTCCTGCCCCTGCTTATCCTGTCCTAGTGATATATCTCAACTCAGTATCTTGTCCTGTCGTCTGTCCTCCACCATGGATGAAATTCTGTGGAATCACTGAGCCTTCATGGATGTTCCCAAGGCTGCTGCAGGATGCAGGCTGGACAGTGGCTTGGGAGGAGGTGAGGAGCCCAGACCCACGCCTGGCCTCACCTCTGCCAGCCACAGGCACTGCTGGCACCAGCCAGCCTCCCACATCTCTGTGCTGCTGGAAAAAGCTCAAGTCCTGGTGTGCTCCAACTTTGTGCTGTGTTTCATTTGCAGTTTTAAAGCAGCAAGTGACTCTTGGAGCCAAACAAATGCCTGGCATTTGGCTGTGCTGTGTTTTCTTGTGGCCAGGCTGACCTTTATAAACACAAGAGTTACATCTATGACAGGCAGCTCACTTGAACCCTCCCATCTGGGAGCTGGGGAGGTTTTGTAATTGATGGAAAAGCCGAAAAGTCTTACTTCAGACCCTGATTTTTCCTTAACAACCAACTTTCCTCCTTGATTTCTCTTCTCTTCACCTTTCCCTTCCATGTAACTCACAGCTTGTTCCTGTAACTGCCCTTTACTGATGCAGATGCAATCAGCAAGAACAATGAGCAGTTGCAGAGTTCAGTCCAACTCTATGAAATCACTCATAAATGTGCTTCACTTCAGTAAAACTATTCTTGGGCTCAGTCTTAAACAAGTTCTTTAGTCTTTTGCAAGTCCTTGGCCCTCTCACAGTCTCAACTGGGTCATTGATTACCCAAGGAATGGCAGGATGAGGAAAATGCTCTTGTTGGGATCTCTGTAAAAGTGTTTTTCTGACCCCACTGTTAGTGTCTGCTCTGATGGCAGATGAGTGCAATTTTGTTGTGCAGTGAAGGAATAGAGCATGAAATCCCCTATTGAAGTCCTCTTAGATGTGCCTGTAAAATGCTGAGTATAAATGAAGTGCCTGTGGCATAGCTGCTGCATGTTGTGCTGTCCTCATCACTCCCAGCTGCTCCCAGTTTCCTGTTGGCTATTTCTCTACTTGTTCTGGGCCTTACCAAGTGTCCATCTTGTTCAAATTTTAAAAAAATAAAAAGTAAAATAAAAAAGCAAACAAATCCACCTTCCTCTCAAACCCAAAGATAGCATGATAAAGTTATGAAACAGGTTTTTGAACTTAAATCTTCAATTGGGATTTGCTGTCTTTGCTTCAGAGTGTCCTTGACATATTTGCACTTTGCCTTGAAACCATGAGTGTTAGGCATCATGTTCTTCTCCAGGAGACAGGATGCTCACCTAAGAGCTGGCTTGAGGAATGAAAAGGAATTATGTGCTCCAGTATTGCTATGTAGTAGTCTCTTACAGAAACTGTGGTTTAAGGTCTGATTTCCTAAGTGACCGAGGGGCACATAATTTAAGATGTTTTGAAACTGAATTGACATTGCTCTCATCAGTTGTGTATCCTTAGTATCCTGCCTGTTCCTTGCTGTGTTTTGTACACCACCCAGAACTCTGAGTGAAGTTCTCAGCACCTGCTGAAGGCAAATAATGATAATTAGTTCTAATAGCTGTTCTGTTTCACACCTTTTCCAGCCTGCCAAGGTAGATCACTAGGAGATGTCACCAAAGCAAATAATCACCACAGTGCCAAATGGTTTAGCATCATTTCAGTGCCTTGCATGAGGGTTTGCCTGCATGATCCATGGCAGAAGTGCTGAGGTTCTGCAGCTTTGCCTGCCCCGTATTATCTGTTCCCAGCTTATGATTTGTGCTGTTTCTGAGTCTTGCTCGTGCTCAGGGCTCTGACATACAGGTGAGTTACCACAATGTAACAGGTTCCTGCATGTCAGGTTCTTCACCACAATTGCCCTGCTCATGCTCTTGCCCAGAAGTGCAGCTATCCCCCTTTTTTTTTGTGCAGGGGAAAACTACTTTGGTTTACTTTGTATTTGCCAAGGGGGTAGAGAAAGCAAAAAGACAATTATTACAGAATATCTGATACCTGATACCTTGTGATACCAGTATTACCTTGTGATATTATTCCTCTTCCTAAAGTTACTTTGTGTGTCAGGGTCATGCTTATGATTTAGGGTATGAACTTGGTACCAAGCAGGGAAACACGTTCCTGGATCTCCTCATTACCTTCAAACCAAAAGGAACTGTCTCCATTGGATGTGTGTAATAGATGTGCCTGGGGCTGTTCAAGCTAGGGCAAGATATCACAGGCAGAAAAGAATCAACACAGGAATATTAACAATACGTTTTTTTGCTGGTGCAGTTTTCCCATATGATTACAAGTGATGAGTGCTCCGTGGGAGTGAGGGAAAGGAAGATCAGCCCTGTACCAATAGGCTGTGCTCGGCTGTTCACAGCCACACACTCTCTTTACTGTTAGTTCATTTGTTTGCTCTTATGCTTCTCCATTCTGTCCTGGAGGCTAACCACATATCATATATATTTAAAAGAACAGTAGCACACAACTGGTATAGATCTCAGGGTTCCTTTCCCAAAACATTATGATATTCCTGCTGAGAATATGAAGATAAAGGCTTTAATCCTTGGGAACAAAAGGGCGTGAGTAATTCCATTTCACTGCATGACCTGGGATCTCCACCCATATAAATACATCAAAGAGTAGGTATGATTTCACTCTCTGACATCCATGCGTTGAGGTTCTCACCCTGGGATGCAAAGAGCTGCTGTGGCTGGGCTGGACAGTGCCTGTGAGGCTGGGTAACAGGGATATTTGCAGCGTTCTTTGATCTTCCTTCTGGACCAAAATTATTCACATCTCCCCAGTGTTGCTGAAAACTTATCCAAGCACTCAAGGCAATTATTTTTAAATGTATGTGTGTTTTGGGCCAAGTCCATGAATCCTGACTCATGACTGACTCAGCCCTGACTTAAGCAAAATTCCACTTGATTTCATTGCAACTGAGGGCAGCACTCTGTGATTCCTGCCCCTGCCAGCGGAAGCTGCAAGAGCCCAGCCCCAGCTCTCAGAGCCTTCTACAGCTCCCAGCACCTGCCAGTGCTCTGGAGCCTCCTGCACCTCTCTGAATCTTGCAGACAGCAGTGCTGTCTACCTAAAAAAGACCCATCCTGCTTGGCTGCCCTGCTCAAGCCACCACATGGGTGATGGAGAATGACGCTGGAGTTGTGTTGACTAATAATGCTTGGAGCTAAACCTGCCAACGGGCTGCAGGAAATTCTGCGACCCACATTAATCAGGAGCTCAGACTAGATGGTTGTGATAGCCTGACCATCTGGCTGAAAACTGTTGCGCTGCAGATTGGCTGCAACTCACTGGAGTATTTTAATTTTGTTAGAAATTAATTTCTAGCACTCTCAGCTCACCATTGCATGCAAGAGGCCAGGATGGTTGGGGTAAAGAGAGAAATTAGGTGATATGAGCAGCGGGAAGAGTAATCTAAACCGAGGCAGGTGTGCATGGCAGAAGGGCAGCTAGTGTGATGAACTCGGCAGGATGGGAGCTCTGGGTGTCCCAGCGCTGCTCCTGACCCGGCTCCCTGCGCTCAGCACTGCAGGAGTCAGCTCAGGTCTCGCCAGCCTTATTAGCTCTGGCTCAGTGCCGGCAGCTCCTATTCAAGCTGGCTCTGTGCAACGTGCCTGGATGTCTGTGCCGTGCACATCCCGGCATGGGAGTGGTGTCCCAGTGTCAGGAATGTGGGACAGAGACGCTCTGGCTGCCTGCTGAGAGCAGCACGGTCACATTCACACAAAGGAAGAGGCTCTGCTGAAGCGAGCTGTCCTGCCTGGAGGCATCCCAAGTGTCTCTGTCCTGGCATGGATAATCCAGAAGTCACCCAAGGGAGACTGAGAGTGAGAAAAACGGTAATAAACTGTCTTGAAGTGTCCCTGCTGCCCAGCAGTCCCAGGAGAGCTTATTAAAACCTAACCATTTTCTGCTTAGCAAGGGTGACTGCCAGTTTGTGGCTAAAGCTACCAAAAAAAAAAAACAACCTTGAATGGAAATGTTACTTATCTGTGTCATTTAAGATAAAGCCCCTGTGTTTTGCATGGCTGAACCTTGACAAATGACCTGATTGGTTTTATTCCTAACTACAGCTAGAAATAACAGAGCTGCTGTGCATATTCCCATCAGTTGTGTTATTTAGACTTTTGGCCTCAGAAAAAGAAGCATTTGCAGGATTGGACTCAGTGTTTGGCCTGTCAGCTGCTGCTGCACCTTTTGGTGCCTTAGACTATATCTTTCATCATAGTAAACAGGTTTGATCTCCAGTTTGAGTAACCTACTGCTGTCTTTTGTAATGCTGCATTAGTAGTCTTTGAAGATACATTTTCTGCCAACATAAACACTTTCTTGACTAACAGAAATGAGTCCTTGCTTGCATTAGTTTGCTGCAAACGTTACAAAGGCTATGAAATAATTGTAAGTAGATGTCCCCATCTGAATCTCCTTTAGACTACTGCAAGGGTCCCACAATAATGACTAAATGAGGATCTCTCAGCAGGCAAAGGTTTGTTCCTCATCCCCCTCCCCTTTTTTTTGGTTTGTTTTTTTTTGTTGTTGTTTGTTTGTTTGTTTGTTTTCTCTCTGTCTTCTTTTGAAAAGAGAAGAACTGGAAGCTGCCTGGTCCAATGATATTCTTTATTTTTCTGTCTCCCCACCACGCCCCAGACTTCCTGGGAGGACACATAAAAAGTGACTTGCCCTGTTCTGCACAGCACTTCACCTGCGTTATATTTGCACAGGAATTTTGTCTCAGATATTCTTGAAAGGTCAGTGAGTTGCACAACAGGATTTAGTAATTTGTCCCTGGCCATTTCTGACTGAAATGTAACTCTCACTTTTACTGCCACAGTTCCTGTTTGCTGTACAGACTTGAGATCAAAACCCCACTGCAGTCAGAAATTATTCCTGTTGACTCCACAGGTGTTGGATCAGTCTTTTATTTTATTCAAGGCTATCTAAAGCCCAAACAGCAACTGTATTCAAATAGAGAGAACTCTTTGAAGAAATGTAAATTTCATCACATTCACATCAAGTATGGTTTTGGCTCTATAGTTGTGAAAAAATACTGAAATTACCAGTAGAGTCATCAAGATCTAAGTCAAAACTAGGGAAAGTTGGTGAGTAAGGAAATTCTTCAACATTTGTTCTTTGGTGTTCACATTCTTATGACTTGAATTCAAATATCTGCCCCACACTGAAGAACCTGGAAACAAGATCTTCAGGTCTTTCCTAGTTGTAGTGAGAACACACCCAGACAGAGTACATGAGGAGAATTAAAGGAAGGAGATTACAAAACCTCTTAAAACAGCAAGCTTCTTAATTTTCCCTTAGAATTCAAAGGAGCCATCAGACAAAATATTTAAGGACTGAAGCAGCTAAGCCCCAGCAGAGTGCATGGCTGGCTTGGTTTGCTCAGGCTTATCTAAATTCAGTCCTGTAAAAGCGTGAATTATTGACTCTCCTCTTTTCTGTGCTTTACAGTCCTCAGGTACCTGGAGGGCATCCCAGAAAAACAGGAGGGTGAGCCAGCCTGTTCAGACATTGATGCTTTCTGAATCTCACTGGCTAAGCCCAAGTTTGAATATTTAAGGGTCTTCAAAATTCCCATGTAACACCCCCTACCCCAAAAGGAAAACCAGCTAAGCAGCAGCTTCCCTGTAAAGCCAGCCCATGGCCAGGGAGCAGCAGCAGAGCTGCTGCAAAGACACACCTTATTCCAGAAGCTGGGCTTTGATTGCTGTGGGTGAAATTCGTGTTTGGAGAGAACCAACAAGGCTGACAGTGTAGTGGGAGTGAATAATGCAGAGGCTTTTGCTGATCCTGTTGCACAGGAATGATTCCCACGTCCTCCAGGCAACGCAGAGTGAATCAGTTCTGAAGGGCCTCTGCAGTGCTGCCACGGCAAAGCAGGAAAAACAGTGCAAAGTAGAAAAGATTTTTGGTCAGATGCTTTTTCTGTGGTTGGTCATCTGTCTCCTTCATGTCTGAAAGTGTGTTTTGTTCGTGCAGCTGTTGGAGTTACCATGCAGCACCTTTCTATGGGTTCCCTGGGCAGCCACGTCCGTCCCTCAGCCGCAGCACCTGCAGTGATTCCTGATCCCAGCAGGATCCAGGCAGGCTGTGCTGTGCCTGCCAATCCTCCCTCCTGCCCATCCACAGGCCTGCCATTGGCACAGAGATGACTTTGGCCTCACCCTGCACTTGCTGTGCTTTTCACAGGGTCCTCACACTGTTTGCTTCTTTGTGCAGGACAGGGTTTAACACCCTCCCTTGCCAAACCTTGAATTAAAAAGCAGTGTCTTAGCAGGTTTAGAGGGATTAAGCAGCACAAACCTCTTACACACAGAGCTTACACTAAGTAAGCTTTTCTAAGTTACCAGTGCATGATGTATCTGTAGCTCTCCTATCACTTTCCCTCTCAGCTGGGATGTTTCAGAGGGAATAATGGAAGCTGAGTTTATTGAGTTCTCCTTGAACTTGGGTGTTTGGTGCCTTTCTGTTCTTCTGGTGCTCCAGCCATAATTTCTAAAAACAATTGCCAGAGCCAGACCTGGTGTGGGCAGATGTAGTTTCAATTGCTTCAGCAGACCTGTGCCAAGCTACAGCAATTGCAGATCAGGAGGCAGCCTGTGCTGGGAAAAACAGGGCACTGTGGTTAATCCTAGCCCTGTCACTGACCTGCTGTGGGACTTTATCTGCAGCTCTACTATCCCCTCAAACCTGGATTTACATAGTTAGAAGACAAGACCTCTGGATAAGAGTTCCTTTATTATTTTTTTATGCATAAGTTAATATAAGGGGTTATAGTCATGCAATACTTAAATAATTGACCCATAATACCCCTTGTATTGCACAATTCAATGTGTGAAAAGCTTTCCTGTCCCATGAAGAGGCAACCTGGAGAAGAGGGAAAAGCACCTCTGTCTTTTGTTTTCTTGGCTTCCCTCACAGACTCCCATTTGGAAGATATTTATTAGGTGGGGAAAAGTATGGTAAGATGTTGCATTGCTCAGCAAAGCACCTTCTTTTCCTACACACACAGGGCTCTCATTACATCTTTAAAGAATCACAACAAAGAAAAGGAGCTGACACAATGAATTTTGATCTGGAAAATGAAATCTGACATAACCAGTAGTTACATTTTTCTTATTCCCTGGTAGTTTGCCTAAAGGCAGCTTTTAAATAATTCCTGCTTTTCACCTCCTGAGAAATAATCTATTTGCTTCTGAATTAATTAGGCAGCATCATAAAAACCCTTTAGTGACTTTGCAAGCTGCTGATCTAACTTTTAAAAATATATAATGGGCTTGATCCTTAGGCCAGACAGTAGAAATTTTGCTTTTAATTTTGATGGGAATAGTAGAAGGCGTTTTATGTGTGATGCTACTGAAAAACAGGGTTCCTAGTAAATAGTACTGGGTGTTGTTCTTTATGACAGCTTTACTGGTACCTGTCTCTATGTCTGGTGTCTGTCTCTAACATCTTGAGTCTCACAGTGGTGAGAGAGAGGAGCTCCTTTCCTATTTCATCTTCCCTTGGACAATCAGTGCCAGAATTTCTGTTGTGTGCTGCCCTGATGAGCAGACACGTGCAGAGTAGTTAAGTGATGTCTCTCCACTTGTAATGTCCAGAGTGTGATTGATCTGCCCGAGCTGGGTCATTGCAAGGCCAGGGAAATCAGTGGAGCTCTCACATGCAGAATTGATCATCTCAAGTTTAGCTTTGAGATATCAGCTACTCCAATAATCACCAGCTTAAATCAGCATCAACCCAGTCAACTAATTCTGTAGCAATAACAGTTACTTGTTAATCTGAAAGGTGAAAATAAGCAAAATAATTTTGATCTCATTGATACATTTTTTTCTTTGTTTTTTTTTTGACATAAAATACCACCCAAATGGAGTTTCACCAACCAAATTGAAAAGATCTGTGCCAATTTTTTTTACAGGGTGATGTAAAATCTTTTATTTGACAAAGTAAGAGATTCAGGTAAGTTTCAGGCTCGTGAGTTTTTCATGATGTTGGGCTTTATGGCCTGGATGGTCTCTCTCTGTTCTACGTTCCTTTGTTCTCACATTCCTGACTTTGCCTGTTGCCAGTGGCAATATCACCAACACAAGTCAGGACAAGGATTAGATCAAAAGATGCACGAGGAACCAAAGATGGCTCTGAGTGAGATTTGGAGCTCAGATTAGGAGATCTAAATACCTGTGTGTCTTTCAGGTGTAGGTTTGTGTACTGCTGGCATTCTGCTGAGGAGCTTGCTCCCATAGCTCCAGGAATGCTCATGGTCAGCAGGACATTTGGTGACTTGTCCCATGGCACTGCACTGCTCTGCTGAGTGGCACAGGCTAGAGAAACATGGATTTGCAGTATGGACCAGAGAAAAATGACTCATTTCAATAATCACTATTTCAAACCTCACTATTCTGCAGGGGTTTCTGCTGGCTTTTAGAAATGCCAAAATTGTGTCCATACTAACATTGTTGTTGTTTAAAAATCAAAAGCAAATTATTTCCTAAACTCAGGACCTGTTCCTCTCCTCTTTCTGTTACCTGACTTTTGAGCACAGCTGTGACTTTCCTTGTCCCTTCCCCAGATAAGCACCCAGGCTCGGCTCTGCCCAGCAGGTGGGCTGCCCTGACTGTGCTGCTTTGGGAAATAAGAGAAGGATTTGTCACAAGAAAGCCCAGATTGTCAGTGAGAGCAGGAGAGCAGATCCAGCTTTATCTCAGTCCCGTTATCCTCAGCTCTCCCTTGCAAAGTTTGGTGCTTTCTCTGTAAAAGTTTTGGGTGTTTGGAAGGTTCCTGGAGAAGCAGTAATCTGGGAGGTACAGCTCAGTAGCCAAATCCTAAACCAAACCAACTCATCTCCAGCAAGATCTATATGGAGAGCAATTAAAAGCCCTGAGCCCAGAGGGCTGTCATCTGTCATGTTCTTTTTTTCAGCTGATGTCAAAGACTTTGGTTTTTTAGCTGGTTTTTCTTTTTTTTTTTTTCTTTTTTTTTTTTTTTTTTTTTTTTACAGATCTGCTTATATACATTTTATACACTGGAGCTTTGCAGAACACAAATAACTTTTTCTAAAATAGAGAGACCAGTTACTGGTGTTCCTGGAATCAACTTGGTCTTCCATGTCAGTCTGCCCTGGGAGGTTTTAGAGTCAGTGTGTTCTCCCTGCTCTGTATCAAGCCTGAATTTCTAGTCAGGAAAAAACGTTGTTGTGGGCTAAGTCCAAAGAGTTACAGCTTTATTTACAGTTTAGTTACCACCTACAGCAATGTAGCTCATCACCAGGATGCCTTGGGCATGTTTCCACTTTATAACTTAGTGAGGCTGTTTACAATATTATCAACAGAAGAAATAAAGGACCAGGATGGAACTATGGCCCCAGTTAAATCAATGACAAAACTCCCATGGACTTCAGTGGGCCAGCATTTCATTTAGTACTGCCTGTGAGGTGCAAATATTTCATTGTGACCTCGATGTCTCCTCGTTCAGCTGCTTTTCTTAAAGCATATTCAGCCTCATGGGCCCTGGCAGTACCTGGGCACCTGTTCTGTACTGATAAATTGCTGGGTGGTTTTTAATGTCACCATGCTTCCTTTTCTGTCTTCAGATCCCTACTCTTTCTCTCTAGATCTTGGAAATTCTTTTGCTTCCTTTTCTATAGAAGCTCTAGATCTGAATCCAGGTAACATAGAAAGAAGAAAGGATGTTTTTGGACTTTCCATGGCTACCACAAGGATCAGGAGTTGAACTCATGGTTTGGGCAGCCACAGCAGTGAGAATTCCCCAGACTAACAATTCATCCAGTTCATAGAAGAAATGGATGCATCTTTCTGTTCTCTGCCCATAGCCTTCTTTGCCCTCCACCCAGATAACTGAAATTGTGAAATTCTAGGCAGATTTTATGTACATACACCTACTCAGCCTACTCTGTAAAGATACACACATAGGCACACATAAACACCCTGCACAAGCATGCACTGCACATGGTATACAGGTTTGGTGATATTATTCCTAGCAATTAATCTGTCTGTTTCTGAGTTTGTATGGATTCCTTTCTAATGTCCAGAAAGATAATTTCTTTCTATATCCTGAGTGCCAGTGATATGTAAAAGCCAAACTGCACTGCACAGTGCTCTTTGGAAAGAGACTCCTGCTTAAAAGCCTTCCAGATCTTGCCTGCCACCGAAGACTATATTTGGAAGGATGGGAAAGCAACACGAGAGGCACATGGAGCAAAAGCTGTGAGCATCAGCAGTTTACTCAAGTAAACAGTTTCACTTCTCGAGCTGTTGTGTTTGTCAGTCTAGTAAACAGGATGTGACTGCAGTGAGATAACAAAGCTGTAGGCCTAAACCTGTCCTCCTCCTCTGCAATTTGAATTATATACTGCCCACACTCCTGTCAGCTACCCTGTTTCTTCCCTCTGTGATCCACCATTGCAGGATTTAATTCCATTATTGCAATGCCCCTGCAGAGTCCTTGGTTTCACTGGAAGCAAAAAAATCACCAGCCTGGCTTCATACTCTTCCAGGGATTTACAGAGGAAGTACATAGTTAACTGTCTGGGATCAGGCAGCATTCCAAATCACTCCCAAACTGTCCTCTTCTGTTTGGGAAATAGGGTATTGCTGTCCATTTGTTGGTCCAGGTCACCAAGAGGCAATGCTGGGAGTTATCTCTGCTGCTCAGAGGAGCCAGTGGTACAGCCTTGTCTGATAGCATCTGCTTTCCCTGAATAAAGGCACATATTTCCCTCTCCACTCATCCCTCCAAGCACCTTAGAGTCATAAATTGCCATGCTAGAGCAAATGGGCTCATGCTCAGGGAATGATCTTCCTATTCAAGGTGAATCTTGATACCTGAGGTATGAGAAGACCAGGCACATGCTAAAATTCCTTGCTAATTTGGGTTGCCAGTTCATCAAAAACATCCTCCCAAACATGCACAGGATGTATTAAGTTATGGTATAGTAAGCGATCAGCTTGTCATACTGACATTTCTGCTCCTTGCCAGAAAGTCCTGGACTTCATTATCTCTCTCAAGAAATCAGATCTCTGGGTGTCAACCTGCAATAAATTTGTGTAACTGGAAACCTCTCCCCAGGCATACAAAGATCTGAGGACAAGTGGGCATTGCTGTTCTCTGAAGACTGATGTATAAATATACACTGCACTGACTAACATCCCTCCTCTGGGACAGGCCCAGTGCAGCCACAGCATCCTTTAAGTCTTCATCCAGTGGCACTTTGGCATTGGCACATGACATCTTGTGAGGTGGGGCGTATCTTTTGGGGCTACCAAATGAGGTGGTTCAGTTGTGTCTGAGTTACTCCATGGTGTTACATTCCCACTTCTGTTCTACTTAGAAAAGCCTGGAAGTGCTGCCTGTCCTGCTGCAGGGGAGGTTGGCAGGGTGGCCCTGGCAGTGTCAGGACATGCTGTCACCTTGGTGACTTCAAGACCAGTAGGAGCAGCACTTGTAAATGAAATTTCCTCTTTGTGGTGATCCTGTCGGTGAGGCTGCAGATGGCCAGAAAATCTGGAATCTCTAAGCTGCTGTCCCTGTGCATGATCTCTGACCTCTTTTGTGAATCAATCTCTGCCTCAGTTTCCTTTTCTGGGAGCTGGGGGTGCATGCTGTGTGTCAGTGGAGCTCAGGGCAGTGCAGCAGCACAGTCCTCCCCTGGGGCTCTTCAGTGTGAGGAGTGAAGAGTGATGTTACCCCACACGGTCTGGGAGCTGCTTCAGTAGGGCTGCACAGAAGCATCCAGGCTGATCTCTGGCTGATATTAACACGAGCCAATGATTTCTTGCAGATGGTGAAACTTGTAGGAAGGACTCTCATGGTGTAATAATTTTCCAGATTAGCTTGCAAATGCAATGCAGCACATAATAGTTTGCCAGGCGCTCCTTGACTTCCTTGTGAAGCTGATTTTTGGGATGCTTTCTCAATTTCAACATTACTTATAGGTATTCTTAAGGAATATCAGTGTAAATAGTCTAATGTGTTTCACAGAGTTCATGCCAGTCCATATTCTGTTTTACCTGGTTCTGTACCAAACCATTAGCCCACACAATTGTCTATTATTTGCAGTCTTGGCTCATTAAGCTGATAATTTGATAAGCAGGTTGTTGTCTTTACCTTGGGGGCTCTCTCTGGGTTGATGCATTGATATGTGGACAGCCCTGTCAGTCTGCTCCCCTGTTCTCAGTGACATGTCCAGTGATTCTGTGATTTACAGCCCAGCACACTGCCCGCTCCTGGCACAGCCAGGGAGTGTCTTGAGAAAAACCTGCGGGTGGAGCCTGGGGGAAGGACTGGGGGAGGTTTCTGAGGAGACCTTCCCTGGCTGTGTCTCTCCCTGACTCCTCTGAGGTGCAGACAGAACCTCAAGGAGGAGTTTGTTCATCTCCTCAGAGGAAGAGCCTGGTTCTTCAGTAACTCAGGTGCTGCAGTGAGTTGAGGAGGTCACAGAGATCTGTGAGGATGTCCTGGGTAACTTTCCATTCAAGAAGTAAAGACAACACACAGAGAGTGGACAGAGGTCGTTTCACCCCAGCAGCAGGGCAGGGGCTTGGCTGGTACCAACCTGCAGCTTTGAGGCTCAGTTTGTCACCCAGGGGCCTTGGAGGGACCCAAGGGGTGAAAACAATTTCATCCAGCAGCATGAAGAGACAGATGGGATATCTCTGACATCCCAAAGGGAGCGGATGGCAATGGTAAATAATGTGTTACCCTCACCTGTGCATGTGAGGGTGACACAAAGTGGGGCTCATTCAGGAGCACCTGCAGGGCAGGGATCTGCAGGGGAACTCCTGTCCGATCATGTTCTGCCTGTTTGAGAAACCTGCACAAAGTCCTGCTCAGCACCAAGAATAAATCATTTCCATGCAGGGACAGCTTGGAGGTTAATTAGTGGCATACAGTGGATGTTATATACTGCTGGGAAAATGACTTTTGGGGACAGAGTGCTGACAAAGAGGTGTTTCTGGGTAGAGGAGCAGACACCAGGCACTACTGCAGTGGACTGGAGCAGGTGTGGAGCCTGGCCACCCGTGGGAGAAGGTAGAAATACCAAAGCAACCCTTTCCCTTTCACTGTCCAGAAACTTGGTGCCAAAATGTTGCCTGTTCCTCCCCAATGATAAAAGAACAAGTTAATTTCATAATAATCTGAGTCTCAATGTGAGTACTAAATAATTTTTTTAGACATTATGCAAATTTTAAATATTTTTTTTTTTTACTGGTCATGCATAATAAAATAACTATGGTGATTAATTTTTTACCCTCAGAGTTTAATTAAGATCATTCAGGAGGTTTGGACTGATACACCAGGCTATAAATCATAGTCCAAACCACTGAAATATCTGCCTAGCTTTCAGATTAGATAACAATATTTTGGGGAGGAAATCTTGCTGACAGATCTCAGTCACCTGAGTTGTCCACATCAGGAGGCTGTTTTGTCCTCTGAGCACTGAAATGATACATACTGGTTATTAATATATGCAATTCAGTGTGTGCTTTTCTAGGTTTAGTTTTAGGGATGGACTCATTCCATCATCTGTATTCCTGCACAATTCATTGTGGAATAAATAGAGCATTGTTCTGTGTTACCCTAATCGGCTTTTAAAGCCACTGCAATTGAACTCTCCAAGGGAATAGAGTGGGTAGTATCAAGTCACATTTTATTCCAGGATAAATGTGTCCAGGTGTGGTGTTTTGTGGGAACAGCCGTGTGCTCTGTATGCACAACCTCACTTGGAATCATTCCTCAGGCTTAGACAAGCCTGAGTTTCCCAGTTTCAGCAGAAGCTGTGAGATGCACAGGGGTATTTACTGTAACTGCAGCCTCTCAGAGCTGTCAGAGCTCCTCCAAACATCCTGAGCCCATCACCAAAGAGCTGCTTTCTAGCACCTCCACAGTTTTCATAGTGCAGAGCAAAGTGAGCAGCCAGCACACTGATATCCTGGGAGAAAATGCCTGGGGACCTGTGTCTCCTATGACAGCTCCTGGGATGCAGCTTTCCCTCTGTTTTCTCTGGGTGTCTCCCTGTTCTGTGCACACCCATGCCTTTGCCCCACGAGTCAGAGCAAGTCTGCAGGATGTGTCAGTGCACAGGATGGACCCTGACTCATGGGGAAAGCATGTATGGAAAACCTTGCCATACTCCTACAAATGCTTGGTTTTCTCTGCTGTGTGATTTTTTTTTTCCACTTTAAATAAAAGCAATAAAAGCTAATGATGAAAGGAAGTGGTGCAGGTGAGCCCTGTAGAATTTCCCACTGCATTTATAAACAGAAACTCTTTTCAGGAGAGAGAGTCAACTGGGTTTGAAAAAGTAAGGTGGAAGAGAATTTCTCTTTTGGCCAGAAGGTAAAGCATAAAATGGCCATCTTGCTAAATCTTCACTGCTAGACTTGTTACTCCAGAGCTGCAAAATAGCACAATACTACTCTGGGACACTTATTCCTAAATTCTACTGTTCTATTCCAGAACAAAGAGTATCTTTGAGGAATAATTCAGTAATAACTACTGTGCTTTAAATTCACACCTTGTATTACTCCCAGTTAATTGTCAAAGATAGGCAAATTCTAACTTTCCTTTTAGTCTCATTGCTATAAATCCAGAATTCCTTATCTCCTGTTGAAATAAGCCAGTAGTTTTTGGTTGTGCCTATGAAATGTGTCACGTCAAAGGAATGACCCTGGATTTTACCCCACAAATGGGGCCACAATGTGTGAGAAGAGATGGTCTGGATTAGTCACACCAACCCCTGCTGCATCCAGTGCTGCAGCAACGGAACAGAACAGGCAGCAATGGAACAGGCAGCAGTTCCAGCTGCAGCAGTCAGGGAGAACAGATTATCAACACAATAATTAACTGATAATCTAATTTATCAGTTAGACCAGGATTTAGTCAGGTTCCTATATTAAGTAATTGCTTCTAGAGGTGAGCAGTTCTGGGGCTGCTCACTCCACTCCCAGAGGCCAAGCACCCACCTCCCTCCAGCCTCTCCACAGCCGTGGAAAGCAGCTCCATTAATGGTGCTTTGGAGGGTTTTGTCTGGGAATGCTGTGAGGAAACCCCTCTCTTGTGGCATTAAAGGAAATGCAGGGATAAATGCACGTCTTTACAGTCAGGTTTAGAAGCAGGAAATACAAATGAATTTAGGCATGTCCTAATTTTCCTAGAAGATGAAAATCTCAGTATAATCATCCTTAAATATCTGCCAAAGGCTTGTGGTTTGTGTTGGAGAAAATGGCCACTTGTAGATGGGTCTCTTCTGGAAAAATGTATTTTGCTGTGCTGCATTCTTGGTGACTAATTCTTTCATTCTGCAAGTTTGGGTATCAAAGCACAATGGAGCACTGGGAATTTCCCTCCTGAGTGTCCATCTTCAGTGCTCCCGTGACCAACCATTGCCTCAAGGTGACAACAGGGTCTCACAAGGGGTTGAGGATTTTACATTCCCACCCTGTAGGTCTGCAGCCTTACAGCTGATCCAGACAGTTGAAGCATAGGAGGAAGAAAGTCTTCATCCTTCTGTTTGGAAAAGGTCTATGATGAAGCTGTGTAATCTTTCCATCTCCCAAGGGAGGGACAGGGCTCCCTGCCGTGCTCACAGGTGCCTTCTCAGCCACCTCCTGTCCCAGGTGCCCTCCATGTGTCCCCTCCTGGCTCAGGCCCCAACAGCTCCGTCTTTCCCTGGCGTTTGGCTCCTCCCCAAGGAGACTTCAGAACTTCTTTTTTTGAATGCTAGATACAGATTATGGCTTTGATAATTTAGTGCTTTGTGAAACATTCTTTTGGATTTCTGGAGCCTCGTGTTGTGCCTCCTCTTTCCCTGGCAGGGCAGGTGAGAAGAAGGGAGAGAGTCCTGGTTGGTGCACAGCTCCCACTGCCCACTTGCAGGCAGCTGCTACTGAGATTTTAACTTCTGTCACTGACTTTCCAGTCCCTTTGTTCAGTCTTTTCAATTTTCCTTTATTGTTCTAGCCTGTCTGCAGATATATTTGTTTTGCTTCCAGAAAAGCCTTGGCTTGCTCAATTAGCAAGACAGTTCTTTGTGGAGAGTGCTGTAGCTCACTTTGTGCCATGGGTAAGTACTCCTGGAGCATTTGGCTCCTCCACAGGGAGGGTTTACTCCTGCCATCCTCACACCCAGTGCCACTGGACAACCTGCTGCCCAGATTGTTGAGTACTGCCTTGAGAAAAGGAGATTTTGTGACACAGGAGTCTAAATATGTTGCTATGGTTCACAGCAATCCATGCTGTCCTAAGCTGTGATTCTTAGCTGCAATTTTTGCTCCCTGCCCTATTGGGTCAATACCGTGTTTTCCACACACATGGGCTCTTTCACCATCCAGATTTTTTATTTGCTTTTGTCTTACTTAATGGCTTTGCCCCTTTGTTTAGAGCAGAGGTTATGAGGATACAAGTTGAACATCTTGTCTCAGCCACCCCAGAGCTGAGCCCTGGCCTAAAGACACACACCCTTGGTGGGGACCTGGACATGGCTCATGGAGCACAGGAGGAGTTGATAGAACAAGTGTTGATCTGGAAGGCACCTCCCTGCCTGTCCCCAGGCAGATCTGAGGCTGTGCCCAGCCTGCCCTGTGACTGCTCCCACGGAGAGCTGCCCTCCTATGCTGGGACACCCAGGGGGAAACCTCGCAGAAGAGGCTGCAGAAACCTCTGCCATTACATCTGCACTGAGCGTTTGCCCAGTCACTGGATGAAGAATTTCTCCTCTCAGGAGATTTGTGGCACTCTGTGCTGCTATTTTCCCTGGTTTTGCAGCCTGTTTTAATTGTGGGTTTGCCCTTATAAGCTGAGGGCCAAAACCTAATAGAAAGCTGTTCATAGTGTTGCTTGCAAAGTCTTTGCAGAGTTCAGGGGCTATTTCAGCAAGACATTCCTGAACAGTTCTTTACTTCATATTGACCCCAGTCTGTTCTCTTATCCACTCTCCATCCTATATGAGAGCTCAGGCTGTGCCAGCAGACCCACAACCTTCTCACGCTATTTAGTGACCATGTACAAATTAATGCCATGACTTTGGGAGTGCCCTGTGAGCACAGGTAGATATTAGGACAACTCCTGGAGCCTCACAACTCACCCTGGACATGGGAGCTGCTTTGGCTTAAAAGTTGGGCAGAATTTGATTCATTTTTCAGGACAGAAATCATTCTTGCATAGTACCCTCACCATTGAGGGATGTGGCATTAGGATGATGTTCATGAGGCCCTTTTCTCACAAGTCCTGTGATGTCTGAGGACCCTGCCCTATGTGGGTGTGAAGGCTTGTGGACTTGCTACTGGCACAGGAGTGACATTTGCCCTTGCTGGAACTGTGTAGTTGTTGGAGAGGGTTATTTGCTCTGTGTGATTGATCACATCTGGGCACACATAACACTGCCTTGCGAAACAGTCCTTGTATGTGTCAAACTGACTCACACTGTGGCCTGAGGTAGACGTGAGGGGACATTTTAGGAACAATGGAATTTCACAGAGAACCATGCTACTTTTTATTTGGTTTTTACTCTTAGAGCAAAAGGTCTTTGTCAGCTGATGGGAACAGGGCACAATGTCCCATGGGACCAAGGGAGTCTCTTGTGATGGCTGTGGACATGGGAGCATTAATGCTGCTATTCTCCAGCCCAGCCTCTGTGTCAGTAAGGTGAAGCTGTCTGGCTCACACTGTGTACTTTGATGGAGAGGGTGACAGAGCATGCCTGATTTCCCTGCACCCCCTGTGTGATCTTGGGGAGGTCAGTGTGAGCCACTCCACAGCAGCATCGAGGCCCTGAGTTTGCAGTGTATCCTACAAACTCCAGAGGATTTGTCAGTAGGAACTGGGCATCTAAAATGGATCTGAGCCTGTATCTTTCCCCAATTGCTTTTTGTTCATTAGCTTTCCCATAAGCTTTGCCTTTTACCTATGAACCTGCCAAGCACAGAGTGAGGTTTCTGCAGTCCCACAGGCACTTGCTCAGTGTTAATGCTGGGACTGTGGAACAGAGCAAATCAGAGGCTGGCTCATGGCCTGCTGTGATTCCAGAGCTGGAGCTACTGGGAGGGTGGGCTTTATCCCTTCAACACCTCCCTATCACTGCTGAAGTGATGCTACCCTTACATGTCAACACTGAGAATAGATCTACTGCTCACAATCCTTCTATTGGCAAGCAGTGCTGCAGTGGAAGATGCCCTCTAATTAATGTACTCCAGAACAAATCATCTGTAAATGGATCCATGCATGGAGCCAGGCACTCCTGCCTGAGCTCTGGGGCTAAGGAAGGGCTCCTTGTGCACATCATGGACACGACTGGGCCTTGAGCTTTTGGCCCTGGATGGTAAAATCGGTTCCCAGCTCCCCAGTCTGCAGCTGGGTTTTGGATGCTTTGGTGAAGGCTCTCCCAGGCCACTCCTGAGCAGATCCATGAGTGTCTCAGGAATCAGGGCAGCCTGGGGCAGTGAGCAGTGAGCCCTGCTCTGCCTGGGATTTGGTGCTGACTCCAGGCACAGGGTAGAGCCAAGGAGAGGTACTTGGCACCTGCCTGAGGTTGGGCTGCAGAAGACAGATGACCTGCCATTTAATGCTTGTTTGTCTGGCCCTGCTGACTACAGTGAAGTGCTTTTGTTTTACCAGGGAAGTCCAAGCAGGCTCATCTTGTCAACTTTAAGGATCTGGGTGCAGATGGAGGATGGGAATGCAGCCCAGCCCTTCCCAGGCCATGGTTCCACAGAGCAGCCACTGAACAGGGTATGGTGCTTCTTTTACCCTTAAACAGACACAGTAAGTAACAAATGTCCTGTGTGGGAGCTCTGTGTGACTCTTGTGCATAAAACCACGACAGCAGCAGAGTCCCTTGTGCAGCTCTGATCCCTGGGTGAGCCCCAGCCATGAGTGGGTTTGGTCAAGCACTCAGACTTGTCTGTCCTTAAGGAAGGGCATGGATGTCTCTCCATGGAAGCTGAACCAGCACAAGAGCAGTGAGAACAGCAGCTTCCTAAGAGTTATGCAGAACAACTGGAGGGAAACAGTGCCTGCTGTGGATTGATCAATAATGCCATCTTTGCAGTGTTTCCTGGGGAAAAAAAGTATTCAAAACTCTGCTAAAGTAAATTATATTTGAGGTTGAACTAAACATTTCATGTTATTTTGAAATACCCTTTCCAGCCTGGAATCCTGTTTGGCTTGGTAGCAGAAAACCTTTCAAATAGTAAGCTGAAAATTTGGAATTTTTAAAGGGAAGTAGAGACAAGCAACTACTGCATGTATTTAGGGAAGTCTTAGCTCCTGCTTACCTCTCTGAGCATCCCGGAGAGGGTTAAAATGGATGAGGATGTGTCAGTTCTGTGCCAGGTAGTGGATTTCAGCCTGCAGTGGCACCAGCTTTTGCAGTTTTAGATTCTGTTACAGTTGTTTTTCAAAGCTCTGGTTCCTCATATCCTGTAATTACATGATAATTTCAGCATTCTTTAAGGCTGAAGGTAAATTGACAACTTTTGTGACCATACAGAATAGCTTAAAAACAACCCAAAAGTTTTAAAAGGAAGAAGGGCAAATAGAGGAAACCCAAAATTATGTTTCTTTGAAATCTCAAGATTTGTAAGGAAAACTTGTGATTTTGTGGCCTAGGACAGGACTGCTAAGTGCTTGGTGTTGGCAATGCTCTGTTTATTTTCCGTGCTTGGATTTCTGCATGGCTTTATACACATTATGAAAAATGCAGTATTTTATGTTATTTTTTAAAAGGAAGCAGATTGCTTGGTTGGATGCTCTCCAAACCAGACTGTAACATACTATAAAAATTCTATAGTGCACTGTAACAAGCTACAATAGGCTAAGATGTTACTTTACCAGCATAAAAACCAATCATATAATGGAGGAAGAGAATTATAAGGTATATTGCTTGTGTTCATGGCCAAAAAGAGGAAGAAAAAATATACACTGTGTGTGTAAACAGCATATTGGAATTACAGAACAAAATTTAATTAGATCTTTATAAATAAAATCCACATACACTGATTTATGATAGATTTCTTTCTCAGCCTTTGAAATGATGGCTGCCTTTGCTTTGAAAACCAGTCATTTGCAGACAGTAGGTCTGTAATTCACAAACTGGCACAACCAGAAGTTTGTGGATTTGAGTTGGCAAATGCCAGTCCCAGCATATCTCCTTTAGAGGCACAGGCTGGGATTCCCAGTGAAGGAGGCAGGGAAAACACTGCAAAAGGCATCTGTAACAATTCTTTTTTTCAAATGTGTAATTATAAAGATTAAGTCACTTGTTTTGTTCATTTAAAAACAACATTAATGTAATACATAATTATAACCAAAGAGAAAATTTATGGTCTTTGTAGGCTCCATCTAAATGTCCTTTTTCCTACAGCAAATGCTTCATGCTATATTTGCAAAAATATGTGATTAGTACTCAAATCAAGAGAACTGAAAGCAGCTGGAACACAGGCCTTTCTCAGAGCTCAGGACTGGATCAAGCCCTAATTAAACCTGCATCCAAAAGGCTGTATGGAGCTGCCTTTGCTCACACTAATGAAGCTTCAGTTTTCCTCTATTGCATTGCTGTACCGTGGACTCCCACTTCTTTGCCCTGCACTGACAGCAAGTCTGATCTGCAGTGCTAAAGACAGGTTTATTTAATGTCTTCTGGAGTTTTATTTGTGTCTTACTATGGAGCCTTCACATCACAGGGCTCAGCTTCCCTCTCTGGGTAAATAGGTAGAGGCTGAACAAGACAGCTCTCCCAAAGTGGGACTGTCACTGGATGATGGCTCTGTCTGTGATATTGAAAACAGACATCAAGGCACTTTTCACTAACACATTCCATCAATGCTAGAGACTTGTCACACAGGGAGCAAACACCAAGTGAAGCAAAGGAAGCATTTACAATTTGCTGCCATGAAAGGAGACAAGATAAATCAATAGGAACTAAATTAGCACAGTCAGCGGCCCTCACACCTACTTTGGAAACTCTATTAAAATCCATGGCCTAGAATTTGCAGGAGGGATTATGTGCGTGAAGGGTGAGTCAAGATTTTAGAGTGAGCTAATGTAAGTGACACCCACTTCTCAAACTGCCTGAAAACACTCACTGCCAGCATGTGCTGCCAAAGACAAGAGTTCTAGTAAGTATTTGCTGGCTGTCATTGGCGTCAGATAAATCCGTTGGGAGTGGAATAGTGGAGGAGTCAATCAAAAGATAACACTGAGTAAAGCTCAGTTGCATAACACAACAAGAAGTCAAATTTAACCAAAGCTGAACATATGTCTGAGTACCGGGGGCACAGGCAGAAGTGTGATGGCTCAGTGAGAATCTAAAGAGAGTCAGATTTGAGAAGAGCACACAGGAACAAGATCTGACGAATACCCCGTGTGATTGAGTTGATTGTGTTATTGTGCTGCTCTTGGGTGACCTTTTTGATTCAACTGAAATTATATCTGTCCTGGGTGTTTGCAGGATTTGTGGATTGATGACAGCATCCCTCTGACAAGCTGAGGTACAGGAAGACTTGCTAAAAGCCAAGTGGAGGTAAATATTTCCTTGCAAAAATCTGTCTATTGGCACAACGAATGCAGCACTTGCCGGAAGCATCCTGTGTGTGCGTTCTGTGCAGTTGATCTGCACACACAGGGTAATCTCAGACACTGGGGTTGTTGTAGAAGCACAGAACAGGCTCAGATCTTCAGGGCCACGTGTCTGTTGTGTAGCTGATCCTAATATATGTGACAAAACCAGGAATGCCAAAAGCCCAGCAACTGCTACTCTCAAACTGGCTGCTGGATGGCCAGGAATTGTAGACAAGCAGTTGCTTATCTCTACTTCCCTTTAAAAATTCCACCTTTTCAGCAAAAAAGTCTTCTAATTCTGCTATGCATGATTTGTATGAGGAAAAAAAAGAACTATCCAGGAAAATCTGAACACATGGCAGCTCTGTGCACAGAAAATAATTGTCATCTGGGTCCCAAACACCTTCAGGAGAATTTCCTTTTTTTCTGGTACTGACAGTAGCATGCTAGTAAAGCCCTCAGGACTTGCAGGGGAGGAAGAGCTGCATCAGGGCTGGCTGCAGAGCAGTGCATTTTTCAGCTTTGCCCTTTTCCAGAGCTTCCCAAGGAAGTGGGTACGTGCAGGCACTGGCTCTGTGCTGTTGAAAGGGCAGAGAGCTCAGAGTCACATACCCAGTGCCTGCCAGGGGAACTGCAGGGATAAACAAGTCTGGTCCTGCAGCAGACTGGCAGCAGTTTGCAGAGGAGCACAGGCTTCTTGCAGGAGCAGAAAGGCACCACTTCAGCACCTTAAAAAACAACTTTAAATTGTCAAAATAGTCACAGAGTAGGGGGTTCTGCCAGACTTGGCTGTGTTCTTCAGCTGCATTTACCTTTCTACACTGTTGAGTCCTTCACCTGGGAGATGCTGTAGAAACACAAGGCACTAATTGCATGGAGCACACAATAAAAGCTAAAATAAAAAAAAATAAAAGCTAAACAAGGCAAGCCACATGCAATATAAGTAGGAAGAGAATTCTGTGCGTGCTCTCTGCAATTGCCTGGCCCTTAACATGCAGTAAATTGCAGCAAGTAAAGGCTGTGAAGTACAGATCATAAACTTGAATTCCACTGCTAAACTGTCAGGGCAGAGATCTGACCAACGTTATAAAATATGAGAAGCGATTGTAGGAGCCTCTGTTTTGATGAGAGGGAATTTGGAATTGCTTTCCAAAGGTCGGCTGCACAGCATTTTCAGAATATCAGGCGCCAGGATTGCTCTTCTCTCTTTAAACCCCCTGATGTTTCTTGTGCATTGGCACTGCACCTCGCTGGGGGAGACTTTGTTTCACAATGGGATATTTGGGCACTGCAGTAATGGCAACTAGGAAAAACTCAGAAGGACTTTCATGCTGAATCACAGCTTATCTACTGCACAGCAGAAGGGAGGATTCCAGATCTTTTATTCTGCTTTTTACCTTTGGAAGATTTACGACAAACATCCTCTAAAATGATCCTGGGGAAAGAAATGTCTGTCCCCACTTTATTTTCTGTCTTGAGTGCAACAAACAACTGGGAGATAATTCACCTGTAGGTGGTCAGTGCTGACTTCACATGCTGGAGATGAGCTGGGGCTGGCAGTGCCAGTGAGATCCTTGGATGCCATCCCAGTGTGCTGCCCATATAGACCTGGATTTTGCAGAGCGAGAGCTAAAACCTAAAAGGTGGGCTTGCAAAGTTTCTGTAGTGGGTTTTTGGTGGGAAAACTTGTCATTTTCCAGTGCTTATACACAGGGCTGCTGTTGCAACCAGACTGTTCTGATGTGCAAAGTCTCTCTGATTCATTTTGGGGGACCTTGGGACTGCATGGGAGGTAAATATGAGAAGGGCTGCTCAGGCAAAGGTTTTGCGGTTGTGCTTAAAAATGATTGTTAGATATGTTTAATATGGAACAGATTTTCTCTTCTCCCTGTGTGGTTTGGTGCAGTTGGGAGAGCTTGTGCTGCTGGAATTCTGCCTTGGGTGAGCAGAAAGGACCTTGCAGGGCTTCACTTGAGGCTCGGGGTCCTGTAGACCTGGACCTTCTTCCTACTGCAGCCCATTTCCACCTCTGTTCCTATCACTGTGTCTATCTGTGACAGTGCCTGTAGGTCACCCATGGAGCACACTCTAACCTGAGAGTGGCTGATTTCCCGACCCAGCAGGGAGAAGCTCCTGGAGGGGAGAGCTGGAGGGTGTAGGGTGGCTGTACCAGTGCGGTGGGGCACTGCAAAGGAGTTCCCTGGAGAGAGGGAGGCAGAAGGTGCAGGGATGGCCGAGTGAGGTGCTGGCAGGTGGCAGCTGCTGTAGGAAGTGCCCAGGTGCCTGGCCCTGAGCCTGGCCTTGGTGCCAGGTGCCTGTGGGCTCCAGAGAGGAGGGTGGCAGGAGCTCCACTGGCTGTGCCAACAAAGGCTCAGCCTCTGCCTGTGCCTCTGCAGTGCTGGGCTTTCCCAGAGATGAACGAGGACCTGAACATGTATTTAAACACTTGCCCATGGTGCCCTTGCCAAGGGAAAGGTGAAGAACATCAGCCTCGTGCCTTGTTTCATCCAAGACAAAAACCAACAAAAAGGGAGGGGACTCCATTAGGGCTCGAAACCAGTGATTTAGGCAATTTTGGATTCCCAGGGATAGTTGCTGACTTTTCAAGCGGTTCTACCACAGGCTTAGAGAACTTCAGGCAGAGCTGATGTGAGAAGGGAGGTCTCAGGAGCTCCTGTCCCCACGGGCTGCTCTGGAGCTGCTGTACCCAGCCACGTCTGTGCTCCAGGCATGGCACAGCTCCAGCCCTGGAGCTCCTCCCTGGCGCTCGAGCTGGGTCATCCTGCAGCTCCCCTGCATCCCAGTTGTTATTAATGGCACACCTGGTGCCAAGTAGGATCTTTTCCATTCTTAATCTGTGATTAACAAGGTTGTTAAAGTCATTCTCAGCTCTGCTGAAACCAAACAGAGTTTTATATGACATACTGGATAAAGGCTCTGTTTGAAGTAGTCTTTAATCTTAGTTCTGGGATTAAATCATATGTAAACAGTCACATTTTATCAGCTCGGCTGCAAAGTAATTTATTTGTTAGTCTAATTTTAGTAACTTGTAGGTAATTCAATACTGTTTGAAAAAGGTTATATAGGAGTGAGCACATCTAATTTTCCATCAGTAGAACAAGTAAAGCAGTCCCCTGGTCCTGCAAAAGGCCTTGTCTTTTAGTTATGGATAGCTGCATGGACTTTAGAAAAGCTGTTCCAAATGTGTGGAAAAGCAGTGTGACTGCACGTGGAGCTTTGCAGGACCAAGGCCTGCCATTGTGTTTTTTTAGCAGAGCTGTTTGACGTTGCAGTACATTTTTCTAAGTCCTCATGTTGCATCTATTTCTGCTGTGCTGTGCAATTAGACTTTCAGGACAGAGTTATAACTATTGAAGATTGTGCTGGAAGTTACCATATCTCAGTGGATGAGATAAGATTTTCCTTAAAACTAGAGGAGGGCATAGCTGTGGTGTCTCTATGACAACTTCACGGACATTCAAAGATGGGGAGTGACCTTTGTTAATATAAGTTTCAGATCAGCCTTTACTGTAGGACTTGATTTTTCTTATTGGAAAAAATATTCTATGCTGGAAGTCTGAAAGATGTTCCCATGTGAAATCTGATGTGTATGATGTGAAACTTTTCCCTTTGCATGAAGGCATTGCCATGTGATTTGTGAGTGAACATGGAGATGGTTTTATTGCTGCTTGGTGCTAACAGCTGAGATAGGTTACAGGAGAAAAGGGGCTGAAAGTTGATTGGCAGTGAGTGATCACAGTGAAAACTCTGGCCAGGAATATTCTACAAATGGAGATTCTCTTCTCCTTACAGTACCTGGAGTTTCCAGGTGATTTTGATGGGAGTGGGGGCCTCTCAAAGACTGTATTTCCTATTCCTGCTTCTAGCTAGACTTTGTAGAGACTAATTCCAAATGGCCTGACTTGCCTGCCTTAACTCCTCTTGGAAAGACAAGCCTTAGTCTGTCATGAGGGAATTTCACCCAGAAGTGCTGAGCTTTTGTTTTTCTGTTGTGAAATTCAGGTTGAATAAATGCCAAAGAAGGCTTAGATTTTCCCCCTGCTTTTCTGCCCAGCCTCTTGCATGCTAGAGTATTGGTTGTATCCAGATCAGTATGAACTCACACTGGTAACTGAAATTCCTCCTTAAAGGATCAAAGCTGTGCAATGTAGAGTAGGAATGCCTTTATTTGGGTAAAATTGATCTAGAAATTATAGCAGCTGGCTTGAGTTCTTGGCCATACACATCCCAGTGCTTTAGAGACAATGTTTACATGAAACATTCCCTCTTTTTTTTTGCAGTTCAGCTGGTTGAAGACATCTCATTATCTGCCTGGCTTGCATGTCTGCATTTGGTGAGGATTTGAGCTTAAAACACTTTAAAGAATGCTCTGAATTCATAACCTGCCAGGGCTCTCTCTTGGTTCATGTGATTGGGAAATCTGGATACCAGGGCAGGAAAGACCAATATGAAAATAATAACGTGACTCAATTGACTTTGAAATTCTTCTAGGAACAGGTGTAATGGTGATCGTAAACATTTGTGAGATATTTTACAACCAGCTTTAATCCTTGCAGAGGGGAATATTTAGGAGCAAGAGAATGAATGTGAAAGTAACTTCAAAGGCTGAGTTAAAAGATCAGGAACTCGAACCTTGGGTCCAGCCAAGGAGCAGCAGAGCACTGAGGGGGCTGTGGCACAATTTGATCCATCATTCTTGTCCAGATCAGTTCACCTGGGTCCCCAAGGGGCCCTGATGAGGATCCTTAGGATGGTGCTCACCCCAGCCACTTTCCTTTCCAGCACAACCTTGCATTTTCCCATTAGTCATGTTTTTTTTAACGGGCTAACACAAACTGTGTAATGAATAGATCACAAAACCCAGGAGGGGGGAAAAAAATGAAGAGAAGAAATTTGCAGCTGTGGAACTGTCTGTTCTAGAGAAAGCAGTGCTGGGCTGGAGTGGCTCTTTGAGAGGGGACACTGAGAAAGCAAGTGGAAAAGGTCATATTTCCTCATGCCTTGTGGAGAGCACAAAGCTTTTCTACAGAGAATGCACAGGAAATGTAAAAGCAGGCAAGGGTCTGAGAACTGCACAAGGAAGTTTGATATAGGTTGAAAATTTTTCCTGTTCTTAGGGCCAGAGTGAGGAGCAAAATGCCATTTGCATTCTTCGGGAGCTCGGGTTTGCACAGCTCCTTGCAAAGGCCTCTCTGATGGGTGAATTTTTCCTACTTCCATTAAGGAAACACAACTTGGGGGTGATTTCAAAGAGGGAAAATGGGGAACTATAAAGACAAACGTGTAGGAAGTGCTACAGAGTGATAAGGAAGCCACAATGGTAAATCAAAGCCTGAGGAGGAAGGATATAAAGGGGCACACAAGCATAAATCTCTCTAAACTGATCAGGGAGCTGGTGTGGTCTTTAGAGGGATGTGAATGGAGAGTCAGTGGTTGGAGCTGCTGAGGAGATGAATGAATTCCTTGATAAGCAAGGGAGAGCAGCTAAAGATCACATACTCCATGGAGGACAGGGAAACACAGTGGTTTTCTACTTGGGAGAAGGCATATTATTTAAAAGTTTTATGTGTGTGTAACCCAAGCAGACAGTTGGGAAATTAAAACTACTAAAACTGACAAGTCACCAATTTTAGATTAACTTCAATGTACAATAACTGAACTTGGTTTCTGGCCTTGGTTTTTGAGAGGTCCCTGGGAGAGCAGTGGTGTCTGAGGAAGGAGACACAGAAAGCACTGACTCCTTATTAAAAAACAAACAAACAAAATACCCAAAAAAACCAACAATAAAAAACCCAATCAAAAACAAATGAAAAACCCCAACACCACCAAACCATAGAAGAGCAATTAATAAAAAAGAAATCAGGAAAGTTGTAAAAAAGCTTGCCTAAAGTAGCTATTACTAAAGGTCAAGCAGCAAGCAATGTTTGAGAGCCATTTGGTAGACAGTGAAGTAGCCCTCAGTATGCAGTCTTACATTTCTGAAATCTGTACTTTCAAAGGGCTGAATGAACATTAAAAGCAGCACCAGCTACCTCAAAGGTCTGATTTTGGAGACACTGGAGAGAGCTCTGAGGTTCTGCAGCAGCTCAGACTGTCCAACAGAGCAACCTGCACACCAGCACCTTTCTCATTCTCCAGTTCCAGTGAAAATGGCAAACACATTCCAGTCTTAATATTGTGGGGTTTCAGACTACCCTATGTGTCTAACCTACAGTGTTCTACATCCACTCTGTGCTACTTGTGGCCAGCTGGAGCAGTGGCAGATGAGAAACTTGGTCACACTGGTGCTTCCAGCTGCCCTGATCTCTTGGGACTGATGGTTCCAGCCCACTGAGACACAGGATGGAGCAGGATGGAGCAGGATGGAGCAGGATGGAGCAGGATGGAGCAGAGTGGAGCAGGATGGAGCAGGATGGAGCAGGGTGCAGCAGGATGGAGCAGGGTGCAGCAGGATGGAGCAGGATGGAGCAGGGTGCAGCAGGATGGAGCAGGATGGAGCAGGATGGAGCAGGATGGAGCAGGATGCAGCAGGATGCAGCAGGATGGAGCAGGGTGCAGCAGGATGCAGCAGGATGGAGCAGGGTGCAGCAGGATGCAGCAGGATGGAGCAGGGTGCAGCAGGATGCAGCAGGATGGAGCAGGGTGCAGCAGGGTGCAGCAGGATGGAGCAGGATGGAGCAGGATGGAGCAGGATGCAGCAGGATGGAGCAGGATGGAGCAGAGTGGAGCAGGATGGAGCAGGATGGAGCAGGGTGCAGCAGGATGGAGCAGGATGGAGCAGGATGGAGCAGAGTGGAGCAGGATGGAGCAGGATGGAGCAGGGTGCAGCAGGATGGAGCAGGGTGCAGCAGGATGGAGCAGGATGGAGCAGGGTGCAGCAGGATGGAGCAGGATGGAGCAGGATGGAGCAGGGTGCAGCAGGATGGAGCAGAGTGGAGCAGGATGCAGCAGGATGGAGCAGGGTGCAGCAGGATGCAGCAGGATGGAGCAGGATGGAGCAGGATGGAGCAGGATGGAGCAGGATGCAGCAGGATGCAGCAGGATGGAGCAGGGTGCAGCAGGATGCAGCAGGATGGAGCAGGGTGCAGCAGGATGCAGCAGGATGGAGCAGGGTGCAGCAGGATGCAGCAGGATGGAGCAGGGTGCAGCAGGGTGCAGCAGGATGGAGCAGGATGGAGCAGGATGGAGCAGGATGCAGCAGGATGCAGCAGGATGGAGCAGGATGGAGCAGAGTGGAGCAGAGTGGAGCAGGGTGCAGCTCTGCACACAGATGTCTTCATTGTCAGAACTATTGCACCAGGGATTTGATTGAATGACAGGGTCAGAGTTTCTGACAGACCCCCTTTCTGCCACATCCCATGTGAGTGGTGAGATCTCATCCTGTAGATGCTGTGCTGACAGCAGATGACTTTTGTCTGGTTAATTCAGCTAAGCCATGGTTTTTCAAGTTTATTTTTAATGTATGGAGCTCTAAACATTGGACACTACCGATTTGAACCCTTTTACAGCAAATCTAAGCCTATTTACTATCTCCTTGCTCATGTAAATTCTTAGGAGCTTTTCCCAGACCTAGAGAAAGGGTCTGTATGCCCAAAGGGACCACTGCTGCTCAGAGCCTTTTTCATTAGCTCTGAAGATGAAGATGGAGGGAAGCAAAGGGAGAAGGATGCAGTGCCACAAGTTCTTCTTACCTTCCAGAAACTAGGAATACTCTTTGTTTAGAGGAGAATTTCAACAGAATTCCTAAGACTCGTGTCCCACTAAAGAGTGGAGGCACAAGGCTCCTCTTGTGAGGTGTCAAGTTACCCGGGAGACAGACTGAGCAACTGAGAAATTTTGCAAGTTTTTGGAAAAGAGATTTATATATAAATGTGTTACGGGAAATAATACCTCTGGTCATACACATGGTAATTCTTCTGTCTTACTTTGTTTGCTATCTTTCTTTCTTTATTGTTTTCAAAGATTTAAAGGAATTTAATTAAAAAGGCAGTTTAACTACCCTCTTCTTTTCAGATAACAAACACTAAAATAAAATGAAGTGACATACTGGAGAGCCTGCTTTATACCCCTTTTAAAACTGAACACAAAAGCCAAATGAGATCATAGGGTTTATCAGGCAAGCTGTTTCCAGAAAAGATGAGGAACCACTCCTGCCACTGTACAAGGAACAGTGTTTCATCTGAAAAGCCATGGTCAGTTCTCATTGTCCATCTTTGGGAAGGAGAAATCCAAAGTGGAATTTAGAAGGTGACTGGGACAATAAGTGGTGCTTGCAAAGAAAAGGGAAAAAAAACCAAAAAGTCAAAGGAGTGTGGGTTGTTCAACATAGGAGAACTGGAATAAGAGCATTTCTTTCTGTACTGCTGCAGAGGAAGGACATTATATAAAATAAAGGAAATCTTTGGCTGATAGAATGATTATAAACTGTCATGCAATACACTGAAGAAGTGCTCTGGGTCTTGCAACAATGGGATCTGCAAGACCTTGGATTGGAGCAGCAGAAGCAGATCTCATTTTGTAACCTGTACGCAAAAGGGAATGAATGTGGAGCTGTGAAAGTGAGGTCTGGCTGCAGTGATCATCTCCAGTCCCACATGTTCCCAGAATACCATTAATTTCCTTTATCAGCCTGCTATTCCATAGGCAACTGTCTAGCTGTGGTCTTCCTGAGAGCCCAAAGTAGCTTTTGTCCTCTGATGGAGTTCTCTCTTAGAACTGGCTTGATGATAGATCCAGGAGCTGTGAGAGAAATGCCAGCAGTGACAGGTGACAGATCAACAGGACATGCACTGCCTCCACTGGAGGTGGCAGCCTGGCTTTTCTCCTGGTGGCTGCTGTGGCAGTGCCTGTTCTGCATCTCTCCAAGGAATGCTGCCATGCCTTCTCCTGGCAGTGGCTGCCTCTGGAAGCTCTCCCATCACTGTGGGGACACTTCCTGCTCCTGGTGGCTGCAGATCATCCCATTGAGTACCACTAGCTGCAGGGGGAGCCTGGAAATGGGGATGCAGGAAGAGAAGGGACACGTAGCACTGCTTTCCTCCTCCCCACAACTGAGAGCTGTCAGTGTGTGGAGCAGGCCTGGGTCTCTGCTGCTCCCTCCCAGGGCAGGAGGCAGGAGCAGAGCCCGGGTGTCAGATGTCTGTCTTAGCCTCTGACCAGCAAGAAAGTCTCCATCTAAATCAACAAGAGCTCTCCAGACTTTGAACCATGGCAGGTGGATATTTTTAGAAGCCAATCAATCAGTGGTGACTGTTCAAGTTCAGACAGGTCAAACACAGCCTGTAAAGTTACACAGAAGTGCTGTGTGTCATGGTAGGTTGGTGAGCCTGCTTGTTCGACAAGCTGTGCCAAATCCGTGAGCTACCAGAGCCCAGCTCTTTTTAGAGAGATGGCTGTAAGAGGTGTAAACAGATTGTGGATTGTAAAACACACACTTTTTTAATTGAAGCAATAAATTGCAGACTGGGATTCTTGGGAAACCTTTCAAAGGTGCTAGAATTGTTTTCCAAACCTGAACACACCCCTAGGTTGAAGGGTTTTTGTCTTGGCCTTATTTGCAAGTGAGGAAGTTGAGGCACAGTAACATGAGCTGGAGTTCACTGATACTGAGCACAAGGAAGGATCCTCCAAGGAACTTGCAGGGTCTGGATGCTATTCTAGTGTGTGGGGATGAAACAAAATAATAATAGTGAATCATCTCCATGAAAAATGCTGGTGCAGCCTGGACTCAGACTGAACCTCTAAAACCAGAGACCAACAAGTCAGCACCCAGATCAGAAAAGGCTGTTGTTAGGATTTCCAAATCCTCAGTTTATCCAGTTTGAAAATGGTCCTGGTGTTTTCTGCTGTCATTGACCACAGAGAAAAGAACCTGAGCCTCTTCTGGCTGCTTCTTGTCCTTCCCTCCATCACTGCAAGGCATTGGCTCCAGAGCTCCACTCCAGAGTCCTTGCACAGCTGCACAAAATGTAGTGCACTGAACTTACGTGTTCAGTGCCAGCTGGAGTTATGCTGATGCATTGGAAATATATTTTTAGGAAGGTTTCTCTATAATTATTACATTATAGCTACTGTTGGGTTGCTCAGAGTACAGTAAACAATTGCTATGCTTGTTAGAGGCCATGAATACAGAAAAACATTCCTCCCTGTGAGGTCTGCTGTTAAATAATAACTTGTCGTTTCATGGCATAGGGGAGTGAATGTCCTCAAAGGGAGGTGCTGACATTGCTCCAGCCAGTGATCCAGTTCCTGTCATTTACACCACATTCTCAAAGGTGCCTCTGGACAGGAGCAATGGATGTGCCGAGGGGCAGCTCCAGCATCTTGCACCTGGATCCTCTCCTGCTGCCTCCATTCCCCATTTTGCAGTAGCACTCAGGGACCCCCATCCCCTGGAATTTGGGCCTCAGGATGAAAGGCATGTGAGGGAGGAAAGCTGTGAATGTAACAGCAGGATCCACCTCCCTTAGGAGTGGCAAGAGAAGGTGTTCAGGCACACGGAGATTATTTAGGAGTAATTTCCTGATCAGCAGGTCTGGTGAGCAGCTTTCACCCGTGAGCTGTCCCCACTGTCTGCTGTGCAGGGAGCACTCACTGCTGCCTTTTCCTCAGGGAATACTTATGGAGTCTGTATCCTCCAGCTGTCATCTCCAGTCACCTCTGGGAGCTTCAGAGCTTTGAGAGATCCTCTCCTCTGTTGTGTTGAGATTGTATGGTGCTGTTCAAGAACTACTCAGATGCACACACACACTGAATACATGTAAAGCTTTGTTTCCTTAGGAATCCCAATTGATTTACAGCAATCACCTTGCCATTGTCCCAGATGTAACCTGCAGTTGTGGTTTTCATGGTGCAGAAGAAATGTGGGGACACAGCTGTGGCTCAGATCAGTTAATAAAATGGCAAATTAAAGAGCTCAAGGCCAGAGCAGAAACCAAGAAATCTGACAGAGCTGCAAAAGCCAGACTCAAGCAGTGAGCACCAGCCAGGGCAGGTGATGTGTGTTGCTCTGATGTCTCCTAGTCCTTCTCAGTGGTGGAGGGAATCTGCTCCTTATTATACAGTCACAAGAAAACAATGGGAAAATGTGGCAAGTGTAAGAACTCAGTCTGGAAGTGTAAGAACTCAGCAGCAATGTGTGAAGAGGAAGAACACTTTAGGTGCACTTTAATGATGGTTTATGTAGATTGGAGGGAGATATGGCTGAGGATGGACACCAGTTGCCTCTGAGGATATTGCACTAAAGCGAAACTCTGGCAGAAGCTACAGTTTTGGGAGCTCGGTGCTTTTGAATTCTCACCTTGCATCAGAGTGAAATATCTACCCCCACTTGTGACCTCAGCAGCCACCCTGGCACTGGGGGAAGGAGCCAAACTTGGATACAGATCTGACACTTCCCACATGAATGGTGACCACTGGGCCCTCCACCCCTCCACCGTAACACTCTCCATATTTAGGGAGAAGAGGATGATTGAAGGAGGGAATGGCTGTCTCCACACTCAGCCCTCCTGCTTTCTTTGGTTTGCATTGCAATTCCATGCTGTTTTAATGTAGTTCCTTGTATTTAGTGCATTTTTATTGCTTTCTCTAATAACACTGACCGAACACTGAGAGCCAAATTAAACAAGCTGTGCCAATAAGCCAAACATTTCACTTCAAGCAGCAAAGAGGATGCCTCTTATCCCTACTCAAGCTTAGACATGTAAATGAAGGACCTCACCAGGGACAAGGAAGCAAGTGGCTGCTGTGGTGCAGGGCAGAGCTGGGCAGTGTCCCTGCCTTGGGCTCCCTCCCCTGCACCTGCTGGTCCTTATCACCCTGGGTCTCAAGGCTGGACAAGGTAAAGGCTGATTGTTCTCAAGGTTGTAACATAGCTGCTGGACTCATGGGCTTTATCAAGCTGGGTCTTGTGTTCCTGTGGCTGTAAGCACCTCTAAACCACTCTGAGTCTTCAGTGGGAGCTGAAGTTCATGTTCTGCATCACTGAAAGCCTTTCCATGCAATTAAAAAACAACCCCAAACCTCCTCCCCTGGTGCCGATCTGTGGTGTGATGTTGATGTAAGTGTACAGGAGTTTCAGCAGCTGGGTTGCTGGAATTTTTGTAGGACTTTTTTCTAATTCTCTGTCTTTTACATAATATTCCTGAAGTTTTTTTCACTGTTTGTTTTTCCCCAACATATCCCAGCCTTCATCTCTGTCTTCTTAATGCTGCTTCCTGTTTTTCTCTGTGATCTCCCTTGTTCCATCTTCTCTTCTCTGGTTTCCTCCCTTTCATTTTAGCCCTGCTTTGTCCACACTGGCTCAGCCCACCCTCCCAAAGGGGAAGTGTATCTGTTTCATTCCATCTCCATTTCCCACTCAGCCCCACAGCTGTTCCTTCTCTTTCCCATTCCTTCAGGCCTCTCTTCTGCTCCCAGCACCATCCACTGCCTTCTCTCTTTCCTGTCCCTGTCCAACCCCTTTCTTCCATCACTGGAGGTCAACAACAGAGAAAACAGAACATGAACCAGGAGGGGGATGTTCCAGCCAAGAATGATGTGCCTGTGAGATGCCAAGTATTGTCTCACCAGTGCTAGTCCAGACTGCTTTCATCTGGCTGGGCAAGCTGAACCCACCAGCTCAAGCACTGACACAGTTTTTGGTGTTTTGTGCTGTGCAATTTGTCATTACACCTGAGAAATTCCAGCCTTTTGCTCTGCACAAATTGAAGGCCGAAAGCTCTGCAGCAGGGATGAGGTGGAATGTACATATCATTTACAACTTTCTTTTCCTCACCATGTGCTGCACTTTCCCAACTAAGCACCAGCATCTGTAGCTGCCGATGTCTGTGCCTTGGCCCATGTAATTATGTGGTTTTTAGTTCTGCTCAATCACAAGCAATCATGGAGCTGCACTTTCAGCTGGGACAGAAAATGATCTAACAAGTTGGCTCGTGTGCGATTACAGAAGATACATTCTGCCACAAATTTGTTCTGCCACTGCTTTGTGCTCCTTACTGGAAAGCCCCAGGGGAAGGGATGAACACAAGGGTGGCTGGTGTGTGACTCAGGTCTGTCTGTTGGCTGGGGTGAATTAAACTTACAGCTTAGACATGCAAAGAGCTTTTCACTCTGGAGAGAACTGGGCTGCACTGTGTGTATCTGCCTCAGAAACAATCTGACCTGCCTCAGGCATCTCTTTATGGATTTAAGGAATGATCAGATCTGGAAGAGGAACTTGATCTATCAGCAGGTCAGCCAAAGCCTACTGCAGCCCACAGCAATCCCCTATGCAGCCCAGAAAGTGCACAGAGACCCCAGAGCTGCTGTTTCACTCCCTCCACGGCTGTGGTTGCATCTCCTGCCCCTTCCCCCTCGCCTTTTCCTGTAATCCCTGACTCAGGCTTTGCCTTCTGTAGCAACAAAGAAAATGTCATCAAAAACCTCCTTACAGTGGTGCAGCGGGAGGCTGCGATAGCTGCAGTCACGGCTGGGGAATGAGCGGAGCTCTCTGTGCCATTATTGTTCTCTGCTCCAAGCTGGAAGCAGCCGAAAGAAGGACTCACAGCCTGTCCCCCTGGAACGATCCCCTGGGACCTGAGCAAACCTTCTGTGTTGCAGGGTGTGCACCAAAGGCAGGAATGGTTTTTTTGTTTTTTTTTTTTTAATTATTTTTACAGGAAAATAATGACAAAATGCTCCACGTGAATTTAGTGTCAGTATCCAGTTCCTTCACAGTGATTGCTCAGCAGTGATTGACATTTCAACTGTGTTTAAAAGAACAAGTAAAGAAATACAGGAGGGGAATATGAGAATTTCCAGGGCCAGTGCAGGGTGTGCTGAAGGAGAAAACAATGTAGTGATTGCTCCCCTGGTCAGACCCTCATGGGGACAATTAAACAACTTTTTAGAGTGCTCTTCTTGCCAGGGTTTGGGATGTTTCCTCTGGGAGCAGTGATCTGCTCACACAGGTTTCTCTGAGTACCTGATTCAGAGCAGTCTGGTACCTCAGTGTGTAGCAAATGCCAGAAGTGATGACTTTGAAATGCCCATCAGCAATTTTAGGGGTGAGTACACATGGAAGTGAGATGAAGGAAAAGTCAGAAAACACTCTTAGCTTGCTAATCCCCTTGCTAATGGAGATGATAGAATTAAAGTTACGCTATGCAACCTGTCCATTTCTGATCATACCATAATGTCCCCCTGCCAAGCTCCATGGCCCATGAAAATGCCCACTCTGCTCATAGTATTTAATTGTTTTAGCTTTTGATAAATCATCTGTTACAGCCTGTTGAGCATTTTAAAACATTTCTTGCTAATGGATTTTCACAATGTAGTTTAAGGGATGTTGTTATTAATAAATGTAACTGCAGTGAATAGTAATTTGATAAAGATGAAAGAGGCATTTATAGATTCCACTTCCCTTTCAGCTGTTGCTAGGAATTTTCACTCCTTCAGAATATATTGAATTTAATCTTGATTTCTTTTTGTTAAAACCAGGCTATTATATTCTGATTCTATAAAGAGAATATGAGTAGGGTTGAACCAGTTGTGAAGTCCCTAGTTCTCAGCACATCAGAGAGGTTTCCTTGCTGTGAGAGAAAACAAAACTGGCACAGGTATCCAATCCAGCACTGGTGGAAAAGTGTAAAGGCAGTTTGGTATTGGGAGGGTGTTTTTTTGCAAGATGATTAATCAATCTTAATATTGACGGAAACATGAAAAGGAAATAATTTCTCCATGCTTGATAGCCAATTTTTGCTAATGGTCTACTCTCCATTACACTTTCATTGCAATGACTGAAGTGCTTTGTTGTGTATAAATTAATTAGGGATTTGCATCTCAGTACTGAACAGTGAGTGATTGGCTCCAGTGAAACAGGAAATGTGGAGTGTCTAAAGGCTGGTATCTGCCACAAAAATGGTAAACACTTGTGGCACACAATAATGAGAAGTACTGTGAGTTATGTTGGGAGTGCATCATAAAATTATCACGGGGCTAAACAAGGACAATTGTGAGGAGGAATGCTTGCAGAAAAAATGGGAAATGTTCTTTTCTGAGAAGAGAGCTTTGCTTCATTAAGATTTGATCCATGCAGAGTCTGATGTCTTCAGCACAGGAGACAGGTATTAATCATGGGAAAGAATTTGTTTGCACAACCAGCAGAAAGCCAGTTCTCTTAGCAAATAAGAAAAAAATTACTTTCTTTTTCTGAATTGAGCTTCCAGTTAAAGATGCATCATATCCAGATGCAGAACCAGAAATGAGCAAAGGCAACATGAAGCTGGAAGGGGCTGAGACAGAGACTTTGTTTCTGCCTCTCTCAGTTGCTGGCAATGTGACATTGTACAGCTCCTTCTCTTTTTTCTGTGATTCTTCCATACCTCCTACCCTCTGTGTATTTTCTTTGTTAGCTCTTTTTGAGAGCAGAGAATTTCTCATACCCTGTGTTAGTGCTGCGTGTAACTGCTCCAGATGCTATGGTGATATCATCGAGACTAATAGCTCATCTGCCACCCAGCTCATTCCCTCAGCTCATTCTTTTGCCAGGCAGCATATCCTTGTGAATAGGCAGCTAAGAGATTGCTCTATAAAGCAGTAATATGGATCTGCCTCTTATAAATCAGGAGTAAGTTCAATGAAATTCAGCAGGAATAAAATGCGTACTTGTTATAGAGGAACTGAGACATTCTCTGCAAAATACACAAACAGTACTTACAATAAAGTTTAAAATTCAAGACAAGAAAATGGTGTGAGATGTCGGCTGCAACTTGCACCAGACTTCTCCCTGGGGATGAGTGCATTACATTATAATCATTCCGTTTTTCTGGATTGCTTTCCTTGCAGAGCAGGCTATAAATAATCATTATTGGTACTGCAAGGAGGCAGTGGGTTTCTGCACAGCCATGACTGAATTCTTAATTTGTCAGTTACTGATACAATGCATCTGTTTTTCTAATTATTTTAATGATATTTTATATGCAAAGGAAAGAATACAAAATTACTGAGGGGTTTGGGTTGGGTTTGTTTTCTTTTTTTTAGATTCCCAGACTAATTTGAGGCCAGCCTACCTGTGACTGTCTGTGTGTCTGTAAATCCTGGGTGTGGACTGGTGACATGCAGTGGTGGTTTGTGTGTACGGTTCAGCAATGTCAGCCCCGAGCCCCCAGCTACTCCACAGACAACACCAATTTGTTACCAGCATCCCATGGGACACATTTTATTACTGGAGGAGGATTCTCAGGAATGAAAATGCAGTTTTATCCTTCTCAAAGTGCCCCTTGCCAAAGTCAGCCAGGCATCCAGGAGCACTTACTCCGAGTCATGCGTTGTTAATATTCCCCTAACTCGCTTAAGCGTGAGGCAGGCACAGATTGCAGCTTCTGTCTTCCAGGAGTTGCTGCCTCCATTTCTTTGGGGCCAGCCATGCCCTCATGGACATCCAGGGCCTGATAGCTCCAATCACTGAAATCAATGGACCTAAAAGATTAGGTATTGATGTAGGAGGGAAATGAATCAGGGCTGTGGCCAGAGTCCCACTGATTTCAGGGAGCAGGGCTGTGGTCGCTGTCCCGCAGAGGTTGAGAGCAGGGTGCTCTAGTGGCTGCTCTAGGGGCCCAGCTCAGTCACTGTGCTGTAAGGCAGGGAGCACAGCTCCCTGACCTGAGATGCTCAATGCTGATGGGTGGCCCAAAACGTAGTTTGTGGCCAAAATGAGCTTATTTCCTCTTACAGATCCTGTCAGGAGAGCTCCTGAGGCAGTCCTGCTCTCCTCTCTGCCTCTCCCCCAAGGAATGCAGCTCCTGACCACACACACTGCCCATACAGAACCTCTGCCTTGAACTTCGTGCCTCAGGCTTCAGTTTTGTGAGCCCTTAGATGGCCCTTCTGCAGCTGCCTCAGGCCACACACAGTCATGAGGTCTGCTGGAGGTGACAAAGCTGGCACTGGGTCTGGGAATACCTTTCCTGTATGGAGTTAAACTGGTGAGCATAATCCACTGGAGGCCTGAGCTCTTTGGTTTAGCACTTACCTGCAACAGGATGGACGTATGCCTGCAGCTGGCTCTGGAGGCAGTGCTGACCTGCAGCTGCTCCTCAGCTCCTTCACACAGCACGAGCAGCCTTGTCCTGAGGGGCTGGAAGGGCTGTGAGCACCGAGGGGCAGCAGGAAAGGTTGTGTTTCTGATTTGGTATCATTTATAGGTGATGTGCTGAAGTCTGGCATCACCAGAGTTAGACCCACCAGAAACTCAAGACAACAATGTGGAACGTTGGTGTCTCCCTGCTCTGAGCTATCTCTGTTGGAAAGGCTTTTGGAAATGAAGACAAATGGAAATGTAGCCCCTGGAGTTGTTATTACTGTTACTCAAAAGCCTCAGGCATCCAGGCTCTGACCTGTTTGGCCAGTTGCCCTATGCTGCTGAGGATGCTCTGCTCCTTTTCACTAGAAAGCAAAAGCAGTTTTGTGCCCAACAGGCGATTGACTTTTCTCTTGCTTTTTTTTTTGGTCTCCTCCACTGCCTTCCCCTTCAAGGGGGGAGCAAAGGGTGGTGCAGCCTGTGGGTTTAACTGGACACCATCCCTTTAATGTGGACTTGTGTCCAAAAATAAATGCTACTGAAGGACTAAACAGATGTGAAAAGAAGGCTTGGACACTTGGAAGACAAGACTGCTTTGTGTTTCCCAAAGCAAAGAGCCTGTTCACAACGAGGTTACTTTTTTAGACAAACACTAGTCCTGTGACACTGCCAAGGTCAGTAGGTGCCCAGCAGAGCACTGTGAATTTGGGGCAGACATGCTCTGGGAGTGGGGCACAGTTTTTCTCCCCCTCCAGAGTATTTACCAGTATGTTAATGGAGAGGAGAGAAATTTGCTTTGCTGTTCCATTTTATCTCTTCTACAGGCATGGAACATGCATCAGTTTGCCAATGGAAGAGCTTCCATCCATCTTCCATCTTTTTGGGACAGCAGTATGGCCTTAGTGCTGTGGTAGGTCTCTCATGCTGTTTTGGGAAGCGAGGGCTGAGCTGCTGCCATTCTGCAGCTCAGAAATCTGGGAAGGCAAGGACATGTCCCAGGCAGGATCCTGGAGTGATTCTCATGGCAGTGGGGAAAGTCAGTGAGTGGGTGGGTGACCCCCACTTCAAGTACAAATACCCTACCTGACAGTGATTTTTAAAGGGGTTTGGGTGACCGGTACATTTTTATGATGTGTTTTGAGTGCTTGTCTCCTCTTTTCTAGAATTGGCCCTGTACAGCCACTTTGAGCTAAGCCTCTGCTGCTTGTCCTGGCTGCATGTCTGGTACAGGTCAATCCATGGTCTTGGTGAGCTTTGCTTTCTTCAAGAACCAGACAGAATTCAAAGCAAATAGCTTGGTACAGGCACCTCGTTTTCAGGTGAGCAAGGTCTGACTGCTGCAGCAATCTCAGTGGGGCTGGGAGGCTTTGTACTTCACCTCAGGCACTTAACTAATTCCTCATAGAGTGCAGTATATTCTGAAGTGTGGTCTTTATGTCTCAGTTGTCTATAAAATGAAAGTGCTAGTTCATCCTGAGAAGGGTTAGTGTCTCACACACACAAGAAAGGCAGGTGAAGTTCTTTCACTGTCTCTAAAGCGCTGGGCTCTGAGTCATCCAGAGCCTCTGAGGACTCTGGTTGAAATTTTAAGGGTACCTCATTATGGCTGAATCTCCAGCACTGTCTGTAGTCACACACCAAAGTAGTCATCTCACAAAGGACAAATGTTGAGAAATTAAAGGAACAAAAGAGTGCAATCAACTGCACTGAAGACCTGAGGAGTTGAATGTGCAGGAACTGGAACAAAAAGTTTTGGAAGTGGATTCCAAAACTGGCTGGAATGTGCAGGAGGACAAACCCTGAAGGGAAACACTCCAAAACTAGTGGGATAAACAACCAGCCCCAAAAATATGCAGGAGTTTGCTGAGAGCAGGCAAGGGATGGGCAGAAGGTCTCAGCAGCAATGGGGTGTTCAGGTGCAGCCAGGCACTGAAATCAGAGGTCTGGAGGGGAACCACTGCAGGAAATGATCATCATCATCATAAGGAAATGCCTTTGGAGCCCATCACCCTGCACAGGGCTGAGCCCCTGTGCCAGGGGCATGTTCAGTCCAGCCGTTCTGGACCTGCTTTATGAGCTACTCTGTCATCTTTGCCAGGAGTGTGGCATCAGAGACAAGTGTTGGGGCAAGAATTAAGGCACTATTTGCCTCAGTCTTCCCATTTTAATTTGCTGAGGTTAGAAAATATAAGGGTAGAATGAGAAATGTCTAATGTAAAGTTGTGAATCAGATTTTGAAAAGGAAATGAAACAGATGGTAGAAGGTTTCAGTTAGATAAATACAGAAGAGGAAAAGAGGAAAAACGTGGTCATCATGTAGTGAGAATTGGATTGAGATTAGACCAATCTACATATGGTCCAAAATGAATTAAAACCACTTTACCTATGTTTTCAGTAGAGATGATTATATTGGACAATGGGACAAAGATGAGATTTCTAGTAGGAACATGCTTAAGGGAATGAAAATTATCACATGTAAGACAGAAGGAAAAGCTTAAAGATTTCCATGTGCTCAGATCAAGGTGCCCTGGCAGATTTCCACCTCAGGATTTGGAAAGAGCTGGCACTTTAAAGGAGCTCAGCGTAACCTTGTATTTCTCTTTGATGACTGACTTTTTTTCCCAAGACAAATGAAACACAGGTGATACACTCTATCCAGACATGAGTCAAGAATTTGATATTACACCACATGGGAAATCAGTAGTTGAAGTTGAGAAGATGGGGATTAGTGTGGATGGCAATGCAGAACTGCTGAAGTGAAGGACAGGGAGCTCTGAGGGAAGGAGAAATGCCCGACAGAGAGTGGAACTCCTCAAGGGTCAGTCTTGAGCCAGTCTTGTTTTGTTAATGACTCTGGCACAGCTGTAGCAATGTCATACAGAAATTTGCTGAGGACACAGGCTTTGCTAATAGAGAGAAGGATCAGAACATCAATCAGCAATAAATTAATGACAGAATTTGAGATAGAATAGACAAAGTATAAAGACAGGCAGTTAAAAATTAATCACTAGAATATCACATTACTCACTTGAGAATGACAAAAGCAGGGTGGTAAAAAAAAAACACATAGAGAGAATTACTTGCTCTGAGGGATAACTGTGAGCCACCAATCTGATATGGAAAGGCAAACACAGTCCCAGAAGATACAGGTTCACTCATGTTCAAGGAAGATTAGCAGGTACAGAGAAGGGCATTAAGGATGATCAGAGGGTTTAGAACAAGAGGAGACTAGAAGAGCTTCATTTGTTTAGTTTCTCAAAACAAAGACTAGAGCAGATAGGATTGTTTTTGGTAAATACATCTGATAGGTAAAGATCAGAGAAAAAAAGAGAACTGTTTAAACTAAATTATGATTCTGGCACAAGAACAAATGATATTAGGGCTGGAAATTTAAAATGAAGTGTTAGAATAGCCTGCCAAAAAGCGTGATATGATGTAATTGATTGTGATAGTGGGAGACTGGCTCAGTAATGCTGAGCCCTGTGTTCCTAGAAACGTGCAGCAGACAGGATTTTGGCAAAGTGGGCTCTGGCCTCTAACAAGGAGGAGGAGCCCTGTGCTGCCTGTGTGAGCATGAGAAAGCGTAACTGGCCAGTCACCAGCTTTGGAAATGGGGGGAAAAAAGGAAGCTTTGATTTCAACAGCTAAAGTGAAGTCCTTCCCTCCTCCTCCCCTATGGGAACTGGCAAACTCAGCTCTTTAATGGTTCATCTCAGCCTTGCCTATAAATAGATAAATGAGATTCCTCCTGTCCCAGTGAGTAATTCTGACATCCTCCCGCTGCCTCAGAGAGCTGAGTCACAGGCACTCTGCACTCCAGTCCCTGCATTACTTACATGGTCTCAAAGGAAATTTTAACACATCCAATGAATCATCAGGGATTGGATCATGTTTAAAGTTATTCCATTGGCATTTCCCTTCCATTGTAGCAAGTCTGCCAATACCTAAAACTTTGGCTAATCTGGACTCAAAACACATTAAGGAAACAGCATGTTGACATATACAGCTACTAATAAAAATAATAAGAAGTCTTTAAATTTGCACCAAAAAACAAGTGACCCTTAGTGGATTCCTCTCTTGCTTTTGGACCTGTTAATTTTGTCAGACTCTTCCTTTTTTTGTAGCTGCTTATTTAAAGGAACTCAAAATTTGAAATGTTTACTATTCAGTCGTTAGGCCCCTAATTTAATCTCCTGCAGATTTCCTGCCAAAATATTATTTGCACTGAGATGAAGCTTGCAGCCCATGTTCATTCTGTCTCAGAGACACACATTCCTGGTCTTACCCATATGAAAAATAAAATGCCTGCAAAGCAAAGACAAAACCAGAGCAGTGTTAAGTAAAGAACACAGGGCAGTGATACCTCACTGTATGAGCCTCGTGGGGCATTGTCACTTGTCACCTTGTCTTCTCCCCAGTGGTTCAGTGTGGTCTGGTTGACTTAGAAGCGACACAACATTTGAAATCAGAACATCTGCCTCTCTGTCCCTCTCAGAAAACATCTGGAAGAGTGGAAAATTCTCCAGCAGAATCTGGGGGCTGTGAAACAAATACAGAAATGTTTCTCTCTGTTGGTTTTCTGGCTTGCCTTTCATATCTCAGAACCGGTTGGGACATTTCATTCATTATTACCAGACTTGGTTTCAGTCAGTGAGAAATGCTAACATTTGCTGGCTTGCTGCTGTAGTTTGGTATTCTTAGACCTAAAACCTGGTTTGTTCTTTTGATAACCTTAGGAAATCTGTGTCTTATTTAAATAACATTTTTCTAGTACCTTTTCATCAGACAGTTCTCTGCCTGTGTATAGATTGTTAATAAACGTTTGCTCCACACATTCCAGTGTGAGCTGCAGTCGCTCCATGAGACACTTCTGTTGTGAGGCTTGCTGGGTTATTTATCAGCCCAGCACAGCTTTCACTGCCAGTTGCTGCCAGCTGTTAACTATACAATAGCATTGGGAACAAAATCAGTTCTGGCTCTGCCAGCAGAGTTGGACATAATTCAGCTACCTGTTGATAAATGATGATTTGTTTAACAGCATAAACTATAATATTTTTGTAGCCAACAGTTTTCACCCTTGTCTGCAGCTGGTAAAAAAACTGAGGAATTCCCAAAAGTTCCTCATTTGTGTCTTTTTCAAGTTTTCTTACAGCAATGCTTTGTACTGTTGTCTCTGTGCAGGAGAAGACATCCTGAATGGGCAAAGCAGTGGTGTCTGCATGCTGCTGGAGTAAGGCAGCTGCATTCCTTGGTGCCACTTGGCTGCACTCTGAAGCAGCAATGCCCACTGGACAGCTGGGCTATAGGGATGCTCCAGGACAAGCCAGAGGCCTGAAAACAAGCCAGGGTTTCTGTAAAGCATTAATCACCCCGTGCAGGGCTGGGCACTGGGAATGGGGCAAGGGTGCTCTCGCAGCACACACATGGTTTCTATCTAAGCTTTGTTTCAGCTGGATCTTTCCCACTAACACATCCTTCTTTAACACCTTGTACTAATTTACTTGGGGCTGTTTAGCAGCACAAATCAATTAAGTGCAGCAGAAACCCACTGAGACAGGGAGAGTTCCCTATCTCTGGTTCGGCCGGGGTGGGAGGCACGCAGAGGTTAAGCTTGTGCTTTTTGCCACACAGGGAGTGAGGGTGGAGCGTGGAGCAGCCCCCAGCTCACCTCCTCTGTGGGTGTCAGCTCTCCCCAGCAGCCTCAGAGAGACTCACAGCTGCTCCAGGAGCTCTGAGGATCTTGGGGAGCTTCTCATCTGGCATCAAATAATCAGAGAACTGGAGAGTGCCAGCCCTGCTGCCATATCCCACTGAGATTGGCCAGGGAGCCTCACTGAACAGGGCTGAGCAGTCCTGAGGTACCAGCTGTGTCCTGGAGCAGGGACAGGGTACAGTGAGGGCCTCCAAGCTCACCTTCATGTGTCTCACAGGTCTGTCCATCATGAAATTGCCTGTACCTGCTGGGGAGAAGTCACTGCTCAGTGGTTTAGCTGCCACTGGCCAGAGGGACATGCAGGGGTTTAGAAAGTAGCAAAGTCATAAAATATGAATGAGAACAGAGTCAGAAAAAATGAGTGGCTTTAAAATAATCATTTGGTTGGTCTTGTTCCAAGTGTAGCACCAGCTCAGCATGCCAAGCAGAGCTCAGGAAGTGCCTTCCGGCTGTCAGCCCCATGGGAACGGGATGCAGGGATGTGCCTCTGCTTCAGGCTGGGCTGGAGCTTCTCACACACAGCACAGGCTCCAGAAACAGGAGATGGTAATTCAAGCCACATGATAAAGCTGATCCACACAATGAAGGAAGATAAAGCCTAACCAAGCAATTCCTGCTCCTCATGGGTGTCTCTCAGGAGGGCCTGAGGCTGTAGGACATACCCTCGGCTCACAGAGACCATTAATCATGAGTGTGCCTTAGTCCCTGGCTATTTTAATCACTGTTGAAATACACACTCCTAAAAATGGTATTTGATTCCAATGCACATGATTTCCTTTGGCTTTCTTTCCCCCAGTTAAGTGCAAGCTGTAACTGCTTGGAAGTCTACACACTGGGATCCATAGATTTGCTTCTCACTTGTCATGTAGCAAAAATCACTTGGTACTACACATAGCGTAAGATCTGTGACACCAGACATAAATATCAGAATATACCATAATAGGGCTGTGGTCTGAGTGTGCTCCCACCTGTCCTGTGCAGTGGCACACTGGAAATGTCACTGGGTCCTACTGGATCATCAGTCCTTCCCTGTTCCACTTTATAATGTAACGATTGAAAATGCCTCTTGTATATGCTAGCACTAATCAGGATGTCAGTCTGTTGTGGGAGAAGTGAATGAATCATGAGAAACTGATGAACTGGGGGTATATTTGTAAAGGGTAGGCTGTAGAAACCAGTTAGTCTTTAATTTTTCCTTTAAAAATGAAGAACAAAAGTCACAGGAAGTTTAAGGGGAAAACAAATTGCTTTTCCACAGATTGAGGAGCACAGCAGAGAGTCCTTGTACTGCTCAGCTTCTCTCATGATGCAGATGAGCAGCCTGAGGAGTCTGGGGGTGTCTTCCTTTAAGTGCAGACTAAATACATTGTGCCCAGCTCCATGGGCTTACTGGTACCGTAATTTACAAACTGAATTTCTCTGCAGTTTTTGTCTATGAGGGTGTTGCTATTGAGTTTAAAGAACCAATCTGAGTTTACAGACAGAAAGAAAAAGTGAAGTTTACAGGAATATCAACTTAAAAATATAAGGAACATTTTGCAGATACACTAATCATCAGGGACCCCTTCAGTATCTGTCACACTGAGCCAGGTCATAGGCCCATGACACCAGGACAAATAGCCAAGAGGACTTCTCACAATTATAACCTGGGGTTTAAATCATTACACCAAACAACATTATTTACCTGGGACACCACAACTGTTTTTCTTGTATCCTTTGTATTCAGGACACAGCACATTATTTTTTCTTTTTTTTTTTTTTTTTTTTAAAGCTGCATAGAAAGCAGCATCAATCTCAGTAACAAGAGGACTTTCTGTCTATTTGGCTTCCAGATTAAGAAGACAAATCCTGCTCCAATGACATAACAAACTTTTCAAACTTGATGTTGCAGAGAAGGCACAGTCATGCTGTTCTAGATCAGCTGATGAGTGTGTGTGCTGAACTTGGCACTCAGGGATGTCAGCTCACTTTTCTGAGGGATTGTTTTGGTTTTTCTCTTTAAAAAGTACCAAGTATCAGCCTTTGAACCCCAGGCAATACAAACTGGGCACCAGAACAGGGTCCAGCTCATGTGAAGGTTGGCCCAGCCATCCCACTGGAGAAGTTGTAGTTTCTTTCCCACCAACTCCAGCAAATGTTCTTTTGGTGAAACATGGCCAATTCTGGTCCAATTAAAAAGAAAAAGCCCAGTAACCACCTGCTAAAGCTGAAGGTTCCTTGAAAGCTTGGATTTATTCAGTCTTGCTGAAAATCAAATGTTTAAACTAGACGAAAGTTTGCCAAAATAACTATTTCCTCTGTGAAGTGGCTATTTATTCATCAGAAACTACATCGAAGTACCACAGGGCTGCAATAAAAGAAATAAAATGAATTTGCCTGCAAAGTGTATTTTCTACTCTAATTTTATTCCATGTATGTGTCTGACATACAATTTCCATTTGATTGAATGTACCACATTAAACTGTTCTGGACAGGAGCTGTGCACTGAAAGCAGCTGATAACAGTGCAAGGCAAGCATCGCCTGCAGTGAGAGACTCCTTGCAGGCATTAACAGAATTACTTGTACTTGAAGAGAAATTTCTAGTTTTTTCCCTTTTCCCTGCTGGGATCTCACCCTGCACCCTTTGCTCTGTGCTGCCTTGGGTCAGTTCTTTGTGGGCAGTGGTAACGCTGTCGCCAATCCAGATGCTCTGCACCTTCCAAGGATGGGCAAAGCAGCATCACTGGTGACTCAGGCTTAGTTCATCTGCTGTTACCTGTTTTTCAGAGAAAAAATTGTGTGCATGTGAGGACATGGGTGTTTTATTTCAGCAGGATCTATTTTCATGTTCATGACGCTTAGCACAGACTAGGGATGACAACTTGAAGGAAGTCTGGGGCAGAGCTTGACAGCAGTGGAAGCTGAGGGCATCACCTGAGTCTGAAAAGCCCCCATAGTTGCCTGCATGGACTTTTCAAAACACTTTTAGGTATTTCTGCCTTTTTTTCAAGCTAAATTGGAGGTGCTAAGTGACACTGAACTTTAAAAAGAAAGAAAATTCAATCTAGTCAGATTTGTTCTTGAAGTCATAGTGGCTTAGTGTGAGCACTAAGAAATGGACTTGGGTCCGTTGACAGTGTCCTCAAATGTTAAAGAGGGACCAGCAGGGCTGGATCCCACTGCAGGATGTGCACAAAGGATCCTGCATGTGAACTCCTGGCCATGTACCAAGTGACCCTAAGACCTCTGCTGCACCAACTCTCCTCTCTGACAGGCAGCGTGGCAACTTGGGGAGATTTGGGAACAGAACTGACAAAACCAGCACCAAACCACGGTGCTCTGCCATGCAGTCACACACATGAAGGGTTTTGTCCACAGAGCCCGGATAAGTGGGCAACTTGCAGCTTGCCACAAGGAAAAAGACACAAGGTTATAAAGCCCTGGAACAGTTCCTCAGACATTTCTATAGGCAAAGTTCCCATAGCACATAACATCCATTCATCAGGGCCTGGGCTGCAGGAGGAACTGCAGGAGTTGCTCTCTGCGCATCCTCTGTTAGAAGTTTTGACTCGTCCTTCTGACCTTAAAATCCATGGGTGGGTTCTCTTCACAGTGGCAGAGCTGAGTAGGAAGACGCTGGGGAGGCGTATTCCAGGGCAAAAAATATGTTTATTTTAACATATAAATATTCTTATTTAAAGTGTTGATACTAAAGATAAAAATTGTAACAGAAACTCATCCAAAAATGTTACAAACCCCCATTCCTGATCCTCCTGTTTTCATCACAAAGAATATTCCACAGTAGTAGAGTGTTACTTTGCAGCCTGTTAGCAGAAGAGATGATTGGGTCAGTTTGCTGTAGGTGTCAGAATCAGAACAGATTTAACTAATTCCATCCAACCATCTTGCCAAGGAAACATTCAAGCCCTTTTATCTCGTTTCAGTGTCCAAAAAAGACACAAGAGTTGCTGGATACAGAAATCCTTCTGGAGAGGAGCAGCAGAACTGGGGTTTCCTGTGATGAGGCAGTCTCAGAAATCAAAGGTGTAAAAGTGGGAAGTCTGGACACAAACAGTTCCAAAAGTGTCACTTTTCAGCTGACACGAAGGACACTCCCAGTTCCGTGGGGCCTTGAACAGCCCAGGTTTCTTTATTCCCGGTGGGTTGAACAGTATCCATCCTTCACTGATAGCAGCACCTTCCTTGTGCCCATTGTGTCTTATCTGTCACACAGTCACTGGGACATGGATTGTCCTTTAGGGCTTGCTTACCCAGCAGCTGCAATAGCTATGGCAGGATGACTCCATGTGAACACTCATTCCACAGCCACGGGATCAGCTCCTGGTTCATACCATACCTTAAGTGGAGCAGCCTCAGTGTGCCTTACAAAGTTAAGCCAGACCTGGGACTCAGCTCAGGGTTTCTAGTCATTCCTTGTTTATAGAGAATTCAGCTTTAAGAAAAGCAGTTGAAATGCTCCTGAGAATGACAAATAACAGATGAGTAAATCTTGCTCCAGAGCCATAAAACTCAATTTAAAAAAAAAAACAAAAAAAACCCCCATGCAATCCTAATCTATTGGCATAGGCATATAAAGCAGAATTAATTGATAATCATATCAATTAATTGATAAAATTCTAAAAGCCATTAACAAAGCCTTTTCAGAAAGGTAATGAATAAGTAATCCACAAAGACAACGTGAAAGGACTGCTGCTGCTGCTGTGGGGCCAGGGACCCATTATTTTGTCTATCCATACCCCTGGAGTTATTAAAGGATAAAAGCTTTGAACATTGCTGCAGAGTTCAATGAAAATAAAAACTTTTACTCAGCATACAGAAGCTTTCAGAAATGCAAATAAAGTATTAGAATGCATAAAGATGGCAAATAATTGAAAATTATGGTTCTGTTTAACAAATTGCTTCTTTGCACACAATTACTTCATCATGGTCTGATCTGAAATATGAGAGCAGGAATAAAGTTCAGAGAAAGATGCTGTGGATGACCAGAGACCTGCAATGAACTTGCTGAAAGAGAAGTAAAACAGAACTGGGAGGAATGGTTTGGGTAAGGGCTCTTTCAGTGGGCTTGGGGTGCATCTCTCTAGTTGCATTTATTTCTGGTGGGGAGAAATGTCACAGACACAACAAGGAGGGAAAGCACTCAGCTTGTTTAATTTCCTCATCTTTGTGCTACAGTTCTCATGCCCTGAGCATCATAAGAAGCTCATGCTCCACGCCACAGGTCACAGCACCACGTCCTTCTTGTTCCACTTCAACAGGAACGGCATCCCCAGCCTGGCACCCTGCTCTGACCTGCCAGCCCTCCTTCCCGAGGGCCGCCTGCCCTCGAGCTCTCCTTCCAGGCCTCCCCATGCCACAGTTGACTATTGCAAGAACAATAAGGATTTTTAGGGGCATTATGACTGGGTTAGTAAAACACAGCTGCCCCTGAAAGTCCCTCATTTTTCTTGCTGCCGCTCAGTCGGTCCCCAGGAGGGCAGGGTCTGACAGGTCCGTTCTCTCCAGCACGGCACACGCGGCTCTGCTGATGTGCCCGGTAGTGCCCCAGTGCCCCAGTGCCCAGTGCCCCAGTGCCCAGCCCACACAGCAGGGGAAGGTGTGCAACTGCTTTGCCATCCCTGCTGGCTCCTCCTAAGCGAACGCCACACTGCGTTTCAGCGTAATGCCAGATGGCTCGTCTGTCACTCGCGAGGATGCCACCAACCACAGCCTGGCACAGCTCTCTGCAGGCAGCCCTGGAACACCCCAGCCACCGGGGCAAACAGCAGGATCACCTTGTCCTGCACCCAGGTGAGCAGTGGTGTTTGGCCGGGGGAAGTGGAGACCCCAGGGCTGACCGGCCCCACACATCCCACACTGGGTCATAACCTGCAACCCCAGGGGCACTTGGAGCTCCCCAAGGGACTTGCAGCACCCAGGTCCCAGCAGGAAAGCTCACACCCATCTGCAGCAGCAGTTGCCTTTAATTTATTAATAAAGCTGAGAATTTTAGGGGATTACTTCTGATTTCTTAACAACTTTCAGCTAAAGTAATATCTGAAGAAGATCTGTACATTTCCATCTAAAAAGGGATTAACTATTTGGCTGGGAAATTTCAACCATCATTCACAAGTCCTCCTGGAAATCCCAGCCCAGCCCTGCATGTTCTTAGGGCAAGGAAGAACACTTTAATTTTAACTGATCAGTATTTTGATGGCAGTGGATTCAACAGAAACTACAGGCAGATTCCCACAGTTCTGCTCTTACAGGGGTGGGCCCCATCCCATAACGGGCTTGCAAGTGTCCCTGCAAGCTGTTGCCCTTGAGAAGGACTTTGAGAGATGCTCAAGCACTTCCAGGAGAGTTTGTGCCAAAGCAGGGAACTCCATAGCACTCTTGGGGCTTTTCTTCTTTTTTTTCCCCTTGTAGTAAAAGCATCACATTGGTGCCTCAGCAAGGGACCCTTTGGCAGCATCATGTTTGCAGGTGCTGCTATTCACACAAGCCATGTCCAGGGACATGCACACAGCTGGTGTGACCAGGGATGCTTGGGGAGCCACAAAGGTCCCAGCCCTGTGCAACACAAGACAAATATCCTCACCAATCCCACACAGGATGACACTCCATGATAACAGACAACCGGGCATCCAAAAACCTCAGAGACCCTCTCAGAACTGCACAGAGCCACACCTTATTTTCATTTACAATTTCTTCTGTAAGTCAGCTGAAAGCAAACCCTATGCCTTGACTTGGTAATAAAACATTCCAAATCCAAATATTATTTGCATCTTTGAGAAAGTTACAACAGCAGGGCAACAATAATAATTAAAAAAAAGCAGCAGCCCTCTAAATGCTAATGACGTTGGTGCCCTAAATGAAGCATAAAAGCCAGAGCCCACAAGAAGCACAGCATGAGTCAGAGCATCAGCAGTCCCACACTGAAAGCAGCACTCCTGGCTGTTTCATTCATTTGAGGAATCAATTCTTTTGGAATGAGCACCAAGTAGTTTTTAGGACTAAAATGAAAATGAGATGCATGTTGTTATTTTCAAAAGTTTTTTGCCCTTTTTTTCTTCTCCTTGGTTTGACAATAAGCAACTCTTTGTAGTTGAGGGGAGCCCCAGGCAGGACCAGGTCCCTGCAGCACTGGCTGCTGTACCACCATGGAAGAAATCTGATGAGCCCCTGCCCCAGGGAGAACACAACCTCCCCAGCAGCCAAGACCCCACTGCGAGCAGGCAGAGCAGACCCAGGGCACAGAAGAGCAGGTAACTGGAGTTGTTGCAGCCTAGGAAGGCTGTCTCACCCCCAGCTGTATTTTAATGGCATTGGGTCATTGGCAGAATTGAGTGAGGATGGATATGTGCTGAAGGGGAATACCCTCCACAGAGGCTTTGCATGTTCCCTCTTGGATTGTAAAGCCAGCACGAGGCTGTGCACTACAAGAGTGAATATTGCCTAAGCTACTTTTGGCTCCCTGCTACCCCTGTCCCATTTCTAGATAAAGCACAATCAGATTCTGATGATCAAAGCGCTCATCTCTAGGTTACACTGATGTTAACTCAAATTATATTTGTTGTGCTCTATCTGAAACTTAGAAAATGGAAGAGCAGAACAAAACCAAAGCGAAGGTAAAAAAATTATTGCAGTTTCTAGAATTCTTCCAGCTTTAGTCATGGAAAGGGATTGTTAGAAACGGACAAAGGGCTGTTTCCTTTAATTTTTTTAAGTGTGAATTTTGTCTTGACAGTTTCCTTTCAGAAACAAAAATTGAAAACAAATTGTCCCATACACAAAACAAAGGGACAGATCCTCAGCTGGAATGGACTGGTATTACCAAGTGAGTAACACCCACTCACAGGAGAGATTCTGAGCCTTTTAAACAGCAGCTGCCGATCCTGCTGTGCCCAGACAAGAGCTTCAGCCTCCGGGTTTAGATGGCAGCAGTGCTGGCTCTACGTTGCTTGGAAAAGACAAAGGACTGCCTTCAGAGCAGTTGAAAGTGCATCAAAGCTCTGAGGACTCTGGGACTGTACACTTCCCAAATCTGGAGTGGACAGCGGACACAACACCAAGAGAGCATCCCATATCAGCATGGCCCTGAAATCAATGTGTTGCTTTGGAGAAATGCTGGCAAAACTTCCAGAAACCATTACATGTGGGGTTTGCTTTCTGGAACAAGGCGTGGCTCTGCGTTTTGTCTCAAAACCAAGATCAGGCTGATCACCATCTTGAAAATTACAGGAGCAGTCCCCAAGAAAGTATTAACTGTACAGCACAAAAGGAATGCACAGTGAGAACTGTGATCCATCCTGGACGGTCCTGCCCCTGTCCCTCACCCACAAAAAATTAAAAATACACACATTAGGAGAATTCAGGAAGTGTCTCCCTTTGCCAAGGAACAGACCATGTCCCCATTGTCACTGTCTCCAGCAGAGCTGCCCAGCTGAGCTCCTGTCTGGGAGAGCCAAAGTGCAGGAACACTTGAGCACTACTGGAAGAGCACCCAGCCTCGGGGGCTGACAAGAGGTGGGTTTGACCACGTGCATTTGACATCTCCTCTCTCTTTACAATCCTCATTTTGCAGCATCAGTTTTTTTTCTCCCACTCCCAACATCAGCAGAGGAGCTGGAAAGCCAGAGTTATTTTTAGGAGATGGTACATTTAGGCTCTGTTCATCTTGACTGGGTCCCTTTGAAAATGGTAAGGTTGGATAATCAAACACATTTCACAGACTTTCCATAGAGGCTGCTTTGCAAACAAGCCTCCCACCATTCAGATACTCAGGCGCCAATATTTCAAAGAGGAGCTTTTGATGCTGTCCTGGTTTGCCTCAGCATGGTGACCTCACTAGCATTTATACACAGAGCCTTGGAGAACAAGCAGATTAAAGCAGCTGACTTTAAGTATATAAAATAAAACAATTAGTCATCAACAAGCTACTAGAGGCTGCCACATTACACTCATTTGAGTAGCAAGGGACCATGACCTGGCTCAGGCTGGCAATGAAGATGGCAGTGTTGCCTGGACAAATTGCCCATGTGTGGACAAAGCACACCTACAGCAGCTCAGGTGGGAGTTCACTGGTGCATGACTGACACATCAAACTGGCTGGCACCACGACAGAGACAGGAGGGGAGAACCGTAGAGCAGTAGGAGAAAAATGCCAAGGGAGAAGCTGTGGCTGGAAGAGGCTCCATGATTCCTTCAAATTAACCTGGGCATGGCCAACCAGACCAGCCTGACAACTGCTGTCCTGTTAAAGTCTCCAAAAGAAGGGGGGAAAGGGGACACATCTGAACAGCCTCTTGATAATGGTCCATTGCTCATGCTGAGTTTCAGACAATGTCCAGGACTGGCTGGAGCAGTCCCAGGCCACAGTTCTGCCCAGGACCACGCTCAGTACCACTGGCTGGTGGGTTCAGTAGTGCAGCTGTAAGCCAAGGCTCTGGCCCCAGCAGTGCTGGAGCAGCTGGAGAGGGCTGGAGGGGGGTATGGATAATGACCAGCAGTGCCCATCCTGCTGGCTCCAGAGGAGTGTGTTCCCACAGAGCCCTGCCCAGACTGCTCACTGACAGGAAAAGCAGCCACGCTGCTGGCCTCGACCTGCCAGTGCTGCCCCCAGTGCCCAACCCACCTAGACCCTGACCAGGGAGTCAAGAGAGAAGCTGCCAGCAAGAGGCTGCCTGGCCTGGGCTCTGCTGCCCAGCACTGAGGGAAGCAAAGAGTTATAGGAGAGCAGCAGGGAATTACCAAGCAAAAGGGATTTTTAAATTTCACTTAAAACAAAACTGAGGCATTACCACAAAGCATATGGCCACACCTTGCTACTTACTTGGCTTTGCTGACAAGACCAGCTTTTTCCTTAGCTATTCAAATATAAGTTCTGGGTGCCTAACTCGCTCTTTCAAACTCATTTTCAAACTCCAGCCAAAAATCACTTTCTGATTCACCACTTTCTCAGGCACAGTATTATTCAGAGAACGCCTGCAGGCTGGTACTGTGCTGTACAAAGTACATAAGCACAAGTTTAATTACTCCGTGGACAGGGGATGTGATTAATTGTATTTTTTAAGTTAAGCATGTGCTTAAGCATGCTACTGACCTGGAGCTTTAGGTGGATCTATCAGGTGTTCTGGTGCTCTCCCATTTACCAGTTCTTTGAGGTCAAATAAGTGGAAAGACTATAAGAATATTTCTTTGCTCATACACTCCAAAGAGTTCACACACAGTCCAGTTTCTGACTTTTTAAAAAACTACAAATTAGGATTTATTCTCCCTATTTTTGCACCAATGCTGATTATGAGCATTACAATAATATGTATATGGGCCAGAATGTATTAGCATTAAAACATGAGCTAATTATTGTCATTTACAAGCTTTTAAAAAGCATTTGGCTTAGTTCTTTACTTTGCCTGGATACTGCTTCAGGTAAGAACTTAGATTCACTTCATTTGCACACTTTGTGGATTAGTTCTCTTATGTCTGGGCAGTGTACAAAGTCCTAAAAAAATATGGAGCATATAATTAAAACTATTGCCCCTGCTAGCAGTGGACTCATCGCATGGAAGAAGTCAAGCATAAAATGTGCATCAGCTATGGGTGGTCACGTAAATTCACATTTCATTAGCCACAGCTTACATGATCCTGGGGATTTTTTTCACTGTGCTTTTCCACCTTTCCAGCAAAGACTTATTCCTAGTTCATAATAATTTAGCAAAGTCAAATTGTGTCCAGTCCCTGGGACCTGAAAGCTCCACTTTTTTTTTTTTAAAGACACAACTGCCCCTTTTGTGGTACTCAGGGAGCCTGGATGGACCGGACAGAGCCACTCCTCGAGGCAGGCGTGTGACCCATGTGCAGTGCCAGCATCCCAAGGGCAGGGAACACCCATGCCCAGCTACACCCACCAGCAGTGACATTTCACAGGGACAAGCCAAGAGACTTCCACTGGAGCAAAGCATGTGCAAATCAATTTTCAACAAGCGAGGGAGAGCACAGAGGGTTTGGTTACAAGCGAGGAGGCACGTGCCTCTGAAGGGAGCCTTCTTTGAAGAAGTAAACAGATACAATAATTGATAAGTGTTTTGGCTTCGCCTCATCACTAATCCCATCACATGCTGCTCCTTGCCAGCACATTCATGAAAAGTGTCTATTTTGGATTCTGAGGCACAACAGAGAGGAGAAAAAACCCCACAGTTCCCAGAGAGACAGCAGGCCAAGCCCAGGTGCACTCACTCTTCTTGAAGCACTAATACACTGACCTCAAGCTTTTAAACTATATTGCTTTCTGCTTAAGATGTTGGTCTTTTGTTGTAAGTTTAAGCTTTTTTTTGTACTAAAAGCGGTAAAATCTTGTACAGAAAATGAAGTTTACATTACTGGGGATCCCAGACTTAGTGCTGCAGGTGTGGGAGAATTTACATGACTTTTCCCTCTCATTTCAGCATTACTTCTTAGAGGTAGCTCTGAAATGGTTTTTTTCAAATGGAACAGATTGGCCAGGTGCAGATTCATAACCACTGATAACTGTGGAGAATGTCCACTGGTTTTGGAGTCTGACTCTATATATCCAGAAGCTCCTTACAGCAGCAAGTCACAGGACAACCCCAATCATTTGCTGAATGTCATTAATTAAACTAGACAGGAGTTGACAACATGAAGCCGAGCTAGGTGTCTTTAAAATTGCTAGTAGTTTAGAGCCATAATAATAGGTTAAAGAAACCAAATTCACTTGTCATAAAGATTGAAAGAAAGTTACAGCAACATGCAGAACAGCTGGATGCTGCAGGCACACCCTGGTGCTGGTGCCTGAGGGTGCTCAGTGCCAAGCCACCACTGGGACCTCCAGTCCCCTGTTACAGGTGGAGCTTCTCATCTGCAAGCTTGGGACCTCTCATACCAAAGCCATCAAGCAAGTCTCTGAGTTAAATGAAATATATGATTAAAAACCTTTATATTTGCATTAGTTGCTAGTGAGCCTTCACATCTGTGACTCAAAACTGATTGTACACACTTCCTGATGAGCACAGAAAGAGCTGTCTCCCAGCCTCAAGTATTAACTCACCCAGTGAGACACCCTGACCCTGGAGCCATCTCCTCCTTTCCTCTGCCTTGAGGGGAAGTCCAGACCAAGAACCCACTGTTTAGACTGATGAAGTTAACTGAACTCCATACTGGGTGAATTAGGAATCATTTTGCCAGGTACTTCTAATGAGATACTTCAGTGAGAATGAGATGTTATCATTTATCAGCTCTATGAGTGTCCAGGCCCTTCAGTACTGCATGGGGCACAAGAAATGCTTGGCAAAAGGGGAAATTCAATCCCTTTAAAAATACTTTTAATGAACAAGAGGCTTCTGACTGTCAAGTAATAACTCAGCAGTGCTGCTTACATTCAAAGCCATGCCTGGAAGAGTGAAGTAACAGCAAATTTCATTAAAAGTAAAATCATCAGTTGCTGTGGAAATCATTCAGGTGGGAGACTATTTCTGGAGGCTGTATTGGGATGTACCACATTTCCTTCACCCGGACTAAAGCTTTTCCTTCTGGGTGTGAATTTACTCAAGTGGGACAGGAGACAAGAGAGGAAGAGCTCAGCCTGGTGACTGATTCCGTTCACCTCCGTTACACTGCACAGGCCACAGGCAAGAGAAGCACAGGTAGCACAAGATCCTGACCACAGGTTTCAAAGAAACCCTTGTGTTTGCAGCCCACCAGTTCAGGGGTTATAATCCCATCCACACCACCCTAGAGCACAGCTCACACTGCACTTTGTAACAGCCTCTTTAGATGTACTTTTAAGCACTGAAACGCTGCTTTCTGCCTGCAAACAACTGACCGTAATCTGGCATTAATGTAACACTGATAGATGACCAGTTATAAAATATTTCTGTTTGGAAAACACACTTCAAAGTTACAGAAGGTTTGAAAGTATTAGAATTTCCTGACAGTTCTGAGCATAGTGCTATAAAATGATAGTGTGCTTGTGACTGTTTGTCTGAAAACATTACCCGTCACCAAAATTAGAGCACGGGACAAATCCTGGGCTGGTGCAGATCAGGAGATCTCTGCTGGCTTACAGGAGATGTTTTATTTAGCACTGGGCACACCTGCTGTTTCTTTGGAGAGCTGTAAATTCATTCTGTGATGTAGCCACATCTACAAGCCAAATTTATGTATTTTAAGACAAAACTACTATCAAATATTTTGAAATTAAATTGCAGTTTATGTTCTTTTTGAAGGCAATAATACCTTAAAAGTATAAAGACATCCAAAACTTTATATAACTAGTATTACATAACACCTTAAACTGGCTCATAAGCATCTTCCTTACTCTGGATTTATTTTTATGCCCCCATTTTTATTTGGGGCATGTGAAACAACTCGCTATACAAGTGCAGTTACTCATATGGGGCTGGCCTTGGGTGGGGAAAGAGTTCACTCTATGGAAATTCTAAAGTGAGAAACTTATTGCTATGTTTGCAAAGAAACACTGTCAGAAAAAAAAATGTTTAATTGTTTCTCACTGCCCTTGATGGCCATTGATACAGAAATTAAATGAAGCTTTAGAAGGGGGCTAGAAATAGCATTAGTTTTAAAGGCTGACTGCACACAGCCCCCTCCGACTGCACAGAGCATTAGTGCCATAAATACATGTGAATGTTCTCATTCAGACTGTAATTTATTCCCCAAGGAGATGCAAAACTAGCTCAAATATGCTGCAAGAGAACCAAACTCTTCCAATGAAGTGAGTGCAGTATGTGAATCCTGGAGCTAAATTTAGGCTGGGACTTGGAGTAAAGTAATTGTAACCTCAGAGTAGCACTTTGAGTTGCAGTAACAAACACCGTGCAAAGATTTGGGGAAGTTCTGCTCCTTTGTTACAATCTATTGTGCGTGACGTTTTGGGAGCTCTTTACTGACTCAGATTTAAGAAATTCAGCTTAAGTTACTCAGTCGAATTTTATTGTTCAGTGAAATTGTTTAAAACATCCCTTCATTTAGATTGTTTCTAAAATGTAGATTCAGGTTGGTTTTGGGGTGCATACAGCAGCAGACATTCTTAATGTACTGAAAGCTTGATGTAAAACATCATTAACTGTAGTGCTGAATAATCCACAAGATGGAAAAATTGGATAAATATCTGATGAATATCTGATTAGGGGGTTTTTTCCGAACGACATTATTTTTTTGCTGTCATGGTCCAAGGTAAATTAAAATGGATGAGCTCATTTGTGATTAAGCACCTTTCTGTTTCTTGTTCTGTACAACTGTTATTTGCATGGGAAAGTTTTCCTTCTTCAGAAATATTTCCTTCAAAATTAACAGATGAAGTCACAATTATACAAAATATCTCTGTAGTCAAAGCAGATTTTTTAATAAAAAATACTTTAAACACAACTGAGACTTCAAGTCTTTTATAGTATCCTTCAAGTGTAAAATACACCCATAATACAAGAATTGAGGAATCCTTTATCTTTCTTTAAAAAATCAAAATAGCATTTACAGTTTTAAATCAAGCGTATTTTAACTGAACTACAATAAAATTCTTTACAAAGCAAACCCTCATTTCATACAAGATTTTTCATGCATATTCTGGCTCCAAAGCTCCAAATCAGTTTGCCACAACTTGTTTCACTGGAATTCATCAAAAGACTAAAAAGCCAAGTGCCAATGAGCCGAGTTCTGGCTTCGGCAGAAACTGTCCAACCAATCTCTGCAGCCTGGAAAGCCCCAGTTCTCAGAATTAGCTGATGCTTTAAACAAGAGATCATAATCAAAATCATGATTCCTGACAAAGTCTCAATATTTCACTCTATAAATTCTTAATTCATTTTCCAGCCATTTGTAGGTTGCTGCTGGCTCCACCCTCTCAAATATCAGCAATTGCTGCTGCTCCTACAGAAAATTCCACTTTGGGGAAATGTGATATTATTCCAGATGTTACAGTCTACGGCAGTTCTGCCTAACCCAACCTGATCGTCACTCTGTAATGCAGCTGAGCCTTAAACAGCTTCTGGAATTTATTCCTTAAACTACTGCACTTGCATATTTGAATTTAACCCTACCGACAGTCATATACTCAAAAGCCTTGTTCTTTGTAACAACAGAGCCACCCCTAAAGAGTTTTTTTCCAAAAACATAAAACCATGACTAATTTTAGCAGGCCTTTGGGTCACTGTAGATTAGTTCCTACAGCCTGCTGATTGAATTAGTGTTTTAAACTGAGTTCCTTGCCATACTTTGAAAGTTATCATGCAGAGAGATTTTGTTGAGTCAAATCTGCTTTCAAATTTTATAGTTTGAGGAAATTCCATACTTGGAACAGCAAAAGAAAAAAAGAAAAAAGTGAAGTGCATTTATAGAGATTCAAACCAGTTGCGAGAACTGGAATGTCACTATTTTTTTTCATCAGATTTCACCAGGAAAAGGATGGGAAGAGATCCTGCCCTGCCTCCAGACATCCAGGACTGAACTTTCAGCAGACTGGACAGTTCAGGTGATGTTTCCTCCTCAGAATCCCATCCACGGCAGTGGGCATTGCTCCATGGGCCCACATCTGGCCAAGTTCTGCACAGTAACTGCCTGAGCAGGACTCCAAAGCCTCTGTCAGGTGGCATGCTTTGTAATTAAAATAATAATAATAACAATAACAATAATAATAATAATGGACAATTCCATCGGACATGATCTAGGAATCACAACTCCAGTCCTGGACCTATAAATGGTGTCACTAACAAATCTGTATTGGGAAAATACTGAAATCTTGCAAATGTGGGCACATCATCTACCCACATGGACATCAGGGACACTGGGAAGGACTTTGTCCCAAAGGACACAAAGATTAAAGGCCTGCTGCCACAGAAAGGAAAACCCAACAGCCTCATAAACTGACAGGCCACCAAGATCCAAATAAAATTCAGGAAGTCTATCCAAAATCAATCTCTTGGAAATATTTTGATTCTTCAGTGCTAAAGAAATGTGTCATGAATCCAAAGCCCATGAGTTGGGAAGGGGAAGCTGTCCCCAGACCAGCATCACCCTGGCTCATTTTCTTCTGTCTGCAGCCACATGATTTCTTTTCCACACTGCTGCTGGCTCACACCAAGCCATGGGTGATGGGATCTGAAAGAGCTATTCTGCCCTCAGCAAGGAAGGGTTTCCCTACCCCAGCAGTCAGACACTCCTCTCTGTGGGATCTGAGCAGTTGTAACCCTCCTGGTAGTACCATTACATCGACCCTCCCGAGCCCTAGAGAAGCCCCTCTACCAAGCCAGGATCACACTGGCAAAAGGAGACAGCAAAGCGTCTTTGCTTTGGCAAAGTCACACGGGTGCCACCAATTTACCTTTGACAGAGATGTCACTCGGACTGTGGCAAGGAGCCAAAGCCTCGGAGGTGTGTCCTCACCTGTGGGCCAGCACCAGCCGTCCTGCAGCCTCTCCCAGGCTCTCCTACCCTCTTCCCCTCCCCTCTGGGACCTGGCACTTTTGGGTCCTTAGAAAGGGAAGTGATGAAATCAGCAGGAGCTGGTTTTCTCAAGTAGGCCAGCAGTGGGAACGGAGAAGCACATTCCCTTCCCTGTCTGGTTTGCCTCTGTGTGCTGAAGAGCTGGCCTGGAGCGGGAGCTGGCACCAAGCACAGCCCGAGCTCAGCATTTGCCATCTGCAGATGGAGCCAAGAGTGGAGGAAAAAGTGTCTGCAAGCTGGGCACACACTCACTGCTGCACTCCTGTGAGGTTCAGTCCTCTCTACGGGTGCAAGGCTCTAACACAAGCACGTCCAGGATTCTATGAAAGGTCTGTACTGAACAAGAGAGCAGATCCCAGGCACGATCTGACTCCAACCTGCCCCTGATTACACATATCTGTAACCCAGACACCACAGGCTTGCTCTGCCCTGTGCCCTCCTGCAACTTAAAATACAGCCCTGGCTCGAAGGTCTCTATTTGCAAACATAGAGGAACAGTGGTTCTTAAATTGCAGGCAAACATTTGACTTCACTCAGGGCAATTGAAAGAATATCCTGCATGAACCCCACCCTTCTGCCTGACAACTCAAACCTTAATGCCTAGATAGTTTTCTTTCAGGCCTTATCACAGATAAAATATGGCCTTTTTTTTTCCTGAAGGAGTAAAACCTGCCAAATATTTACCAACTCTTTCAGAAAGCTGAAAATGTCACCCCTACAGTGTAATAAACTTCCCCGGAAAGGCCCTGATAAATAGAAAGCCTTGCTGTACTGCCCACAACTAGTTTAGTGTGGCCTAAGTATTGCCAAGTCTGACTGACAAAGAAAGCATATTTGTACACACAGAAAGATTAGCAAGAGAGGCATAAAGTTTGTAAGTGAAAATAAAACAAAGCCCCATTATTAACTGGGGAGGGGGGAATAATTGAATCTGCATCCCAGAGAGCACAGAACATTATGAAAGCCTCAGAGCTAAAACAATAATTTAAGAGCTTGTCCACAACTTGCAGCAGAAGCTTGAACCATCTTCTTTAGCATTTGGAAAGTGCTAAACCATGGTCTACCCCCAACTTAGTCTTCAGAGTAATATTATTTAAAAATAAAATATTTTTACTTGGTAATTTGACCCACAAAAAGTCATTTGGGGCATGAGGGAATGCTCCCTTCCAGCCTGAACTTTAATTCAGAGAGAATGTTTAAACTCCACAGTGTAAACCAGATGCTGAGAAATACATCTGCATTGTACTGTATGTTCTTTGGGGCACAGACAGAAGTTGGAAAGTGCCTGTCAATGCAGTGTGTGTGGCTACAATCTAAATAATCCTAATAATGTCGATGAATGGACAAAAACCCACATTCCTAGTACCAGCCAGTCTGTCAACAGACTTCTTGTAGCTATAGACAACTATATCCACACTAGTGCAAACAGATGAATATTGCTTAAAAAAATGTGTCCTTTCACCTTGGCAAATGCCCTTAAGGAAAAAAAAAAGTCTACAAGTGACTAGGGAGTTGGAAGCTCAAAGGTACACATTTAACAACCCTTGTGACCATAAAATACTGAGCACTCACTCTCTACAGAAGCCAGGCTTCCACTGAATCTTGACTGGTGCACTCAAACGAAAAGGTAGCAACTCAAATTACGCCGTATAGTGCTCCAAAATAGGTTTCAGGAGGACAAAACCTGCCAGAGCTACTTAAAGGCAGGAAGAAACCAATTGTTGCTGGAGAAAAAAAAAAAAATATCCAGATTATGTTAAACCTGACAAAAGCTAAACTCAGCTGTTTACAAAGTTTCACAAAGAACAGCACAGTTAAGAAACTCTCATATTAAAGGGTAAACTTCACATTAGCCCACCAGCAAGTCCAGGAGCCTGACCAGCAACACAACCAACAGAAATCCTGCTTGCCAGAGATGCCTAATAAGTTGCACAAGTTGAAGGAGCGGGCTGAGGAGGCACAGGAATCTCTTCCCCGTCCCCCTTTCACACCATCAGGTTTTAATGTTAATGATACGGCTTTGCATGCCTAAAGTATTTTTACACTATGCTTGTCTTCTTGTAGCGCTGACTTGTTCCAGGGAGAATGATTAGAATCAGATTTCTGTGATTTCATTGCAGATTAATTTCGTTAAGGGCTACAGATCTGCAGGGAGAAGACCGCTGCAAATACTCCGGCAGAGTGGGCTCCAGGGGGTTCTGTCCTAAACAGGTAACAGTATCTTTGTATTTATTCCTTAATTTCAGGTAGTTTTCCTTTTGTAGCCACTAGACTTAGTTATTTGGAAAAACAGGCATATAGGGAAAACAAACGTGCAAAAAGTTTTCCTTGAAATTTTGGTTTCAAAGAAAGCTCCCAACCAGACTAGGTTCATGAAGAGAACAGGCCCAAGTAAGATCTGACTGCATCCACTGTCCCCCAAGTCAAAAGAAGCACCTGAGGGACCACACACAGGAGATAATTCTGATCTGTCAAGGTCTGTATGTCCTGACATGTGTCAGAGCAATAGCTGTTAATACATGTTAGTGTGCTGTACACAAGTGTTTGGATATAAAGGGCCGAAGGAGAATAAAATACGCAGAGTTCTGTAAGAGCATTTGTAAATTTCTCTTAATTCCAAAAGAAATAACATTGTTATTTTTCATGGGCAATTGCTACAGAAAATTGTGCTGAAAACCGAGTTTGCTCGTAAAAATTTCATGGGAACAGAGCATAAAAGTTATGTGAGTCTGTGTATACATATACAGAATGTAGACTCCAGCAATGCTATATATCAGAAAGAAAATTAAATTCTAAGTGGCTCAAAAAAACACACAGGAAGATTTTAATTTTCCATTTGCTTTTATAGACTTTAGCCATGAGAATACTGTTGCCACTTGACCTTTTTCTTTACTGGAGGTCAATATCATTGACTTTTTTACAAGAGACAAATAAAAACATCTCTACATAAATCAAAAAATTATGAGTACCCTCAAAATAATTCTAAGAACTTAAAATGTAATGTAACATAACGCAGAACGGCACAGAAGTTATAAATATGATGCTATACAAGCCAAGAGTAATATACACACCCAGACTTGTATATACACTCTGCCCAAAGAAGGAGCACAAACCAGTGTCTGCAGACATGCAGTGTGCCGAATCGAAATCCAACAAATAATAAGGAACTCCGGAATGCTGGGTGGTAAAAGCGCTTAGGTGACTAAGAGAATTCCCGGTGCTCTGTATGGATGTGACTAGATTTGTTTAAAAAGAAGAAAAAAAAAAAAAAGAAAAAAAGAAAAAAAAAGGAAAAAGGAAAAAGAAAACAGATGTGTTTTTTGAAAGTGAAAGGGGAGGGAAGGATGCACATGGTCCTGTGGGAGCGAAACCCAGCGCTCGCTCCGCGCCAAGGCAGGGCCGGGCACAGCCGGTCCGGGCCGCCGCGAAGCCGCGGGGATGGCCGTCAGCACCGGTAGGACGCGTACATTTAAGGCCCTTTCCGAAGCAGAAAGACACAAAATGCACTTACGGTTCGCGGAGAACCAGCTCCGTTCTCTGCCCGCGGGGAGCCGGGACACCCGCCGGCCCCGGCGCCGGGCAAGCCGCGCTCCCCGAGGGCCGCCCGAGCAGCGCCCGCCGTGCCCCCGAGCCGAGCCGCCCGGGCCGGGCCCCGCGTCCCGCCCGAGCGGCCCCGGGCAGCGCCAGCGGCGCCGCCGCGCTCCGTCTTCGCCCGCTGCGCGCCCGGCAGGTCCCGGGAGCCGAGAACTGGGACTTTGTAGGCCAGTTGAAGACATGAACCTCTCATCTCGCCCGCAAAGACCCAGCCCTCAGCTCGCCCATCAGGCGCAGGCGACCACTGCTCACCGCTATCTTTAATTGAACCCCTTTTTCTGGCCGGTGCCCACCGCCAGCGCAGAGCCCCCGCCCCGGGGCCATCGGGGACCCCGCCGGAGCGGGATCGTTCCCCCGGCCGGGGGAGGCAGCGATCCGTGCCGTCCCCTCCCCGAACTTGAAAGCTGTCCCGGTCCCGGCTCCCGGAGGCAGCTCCGCACCTCGGGCCGGGCCCCGACGCCCATCGTGACTCGGCAGTGCCGATCCCGCTCCTGCGGGAACTTCGTGCGCGGAGAGACGGGAGCGAAAACACCAAACGGACAGAAAATCTCCAGCCCCTCCGTTACCTGCTGTGAGTAGGGGGGGCACGGGAAAGGGGATCGCGGGCCCCTGCGGCCGCCTCCCCGCCCAGAGCCGCAGGTCCTCGGGAATCCGCACGGGAAGGGCTCGGGCTGAGCTACAGCTGAGCGGGGAGCGGCGGCGGGCGGGCGGCCGCGCTCCCCTCTCCTGCCTCCCGCAGCCCGGTGGCTCGCAGATGGGTATTTAAGTCGGTATTGATCACGATGGGTTTTTTTCCTACCCTTCCTCTTTGCCCTTGCAAAAGGCAAAATTAAAAATAAATAAATAAAATGCGTTGCCACAAGGGACGTTGCAACATTTCTCTCGGCTTTTCAAACGCGGCGTTTGCCCCAGCGAGATTCAAGTGTCCCGACAAAAGAGCACCAAAGAAGTAGGGGAAAGAGGGGAAAACCACCAAAACCACCCAAAAGCAGCAGAAAAAAAAAAACCCATTAATTAAAAAAAGCCAAAATCCAACACCCAAAGCCATCAAACCGGAGAGAGACGAGCTGCTCCGTGCAGCGTTGCGATCCCGGGCGGCGGGGCTCCCGTCCGGCGCAGACACGCGTCCCTCAAAAGTTCGCTCCACGTGTTGCGGCCGCGTCCCGGGAGGGTCAGCGCGGCCCGGTGCACCGGGGCGGTGCGGGCTCACTCCGCCGCTCCCGCGCCGTTTAAGGAAGCGGCCAGTCCCCACCCCTGCGCCGGGCAGCTCCCGCCGCAGCCCGGCCCGGCGGCTCCGCCAGCTCTCCCGGACTGCCCTCCCCACCCGCTGCCCTCCGCGACGCCCCGCCGGCACGGCCGGCTCCGCACGGGGCAGGCGGAGGGTCCGCGGTCCGGAGCGGCCGGCGCGCCCCGCGCAGCCCCGGCCGCTCCCGCCCTTCCCCGCGCTCCTCCCGCCGGGGCAGCCCCGCGGCCCCGCGCACCGAGGGGGCGGCGCGCCCCCTGCCGGCCGCTCCCGGCGCTGCGCGGAGCGGGGCGAGCCGGGCCCGGGGGGACAGAGCGTGCGGCCACCCCGGCAGCGCCCGGCGGCGACACCCGCTCCGCGCCCCGCACGCAACGAGCCTGCTCGCGGCTGGCATCTCCCTGCGCTTCTCCCTGCATATCTCGCCCTACATCTCCCTGCGCTGCTCTGTGTGTATCTCCCCACACGGCTCCCTGCACTGTTCCCCGCAGATTTCCCTGTGCGCTCCTCGCATGTCTCCCTGCACAGTTCCCTGCGCTGCTCCCTATATGTCCCTGCGCACCTTGAAGTGGGCACGGACACCTTGTCTATATCACAGGTATGTCAAAGGACATACCCTACCCTTCCATGCGTGCCAAGTCTCTTCATTTACATCTCCAGTAAAGCTGGGTGAGTACACCTCTGTGACTGAGAACACCTGGGCACAGCTGTACAGTGTGTAGATAGATTGTGTCATTTCATTACGATACACTCAGTTGTAAATGTGTTTTAAGAAAATGCCACAAGGACCTGAAAAGTTTTTAGCTTCTTTTGGGATGACTTCTGTGCTCATGCATTATGTAATTGTGTGTTCATGTGTGACGTTAGTGTGTGCTCATGTGTGACATAATTACGTGCTCATGCATGAGGTAATTGTGTGCTCATGCACGAGACAATTGTGTGCTCATGCATGACATTATTGTTCCTTCATGCATGTGGTAATTTTGTGTTCATGCATTATATAATTGTGTGCTCATGCATGAGAAAATCAAAGCTAACAGCCAGAGGCCTCATCTTTTAAATTTTTGGGTTCAGCACCCAATGCGCCTCTCTGTCATCTACACCACATTTTTTTCCTGTACGTATGCTGAAGACAAGGCAGCCCTGTGTATGCATCGTTATGGATGTGGCAAGTGACTCTACCTGGCCTGCATGGATGGAATGCCAGAGAGAGAACTTGAACTGAGCTGCAGTGGAACTGCTCTCGATCAAGACTGTGAAGCCATCCCCTACACAGAAGAACGTGTTCCTTGGCTGGAAGCCTGATGAATATGTAGAGCCAAGGAACATGTTGTTTAAAACTGATAGTAGAATGCAAACTGAATCATGGACCATGGGCGAAAAGGTTGGAAGAAGGACAGCGCTCTATGAGCCTTTTGAAAATTAGACATTCTGGCAGAAGGTAGAGAAATGAAGAATTTCTTGACCATCTGGAAGGATTCTGCAGAGATGATGCCTAGAGAGTGTGCTACAAATTAAAACTTCTCAAAAAGGTGTAAAAGACACTAACCTTTTCTCTGGTGAAGGGAATAGATGCTGTAGAAATCACTTGGGTTGAACAAGAAAAGGCCTCAACAGGTTTTATTAAATAAGAGACTACTACTCTTACAGGATGCAAGTTACATCTGAAAGTTACATCTCATACTCTCATTTTTTTTTTTTTTAAATAATTATTTTTGCTCGGTCTCTATCATGTAGCTGCTCAAAACACCACAGAACAATTCTAAGAACAACAAATTCACAGCAAAAAATGTATGTATGTGTATGAAAGGAAGAGCATGAGCCAGGGAATGGAGTTCCTCCCTAACTGAGCTGATGGCACATTGTTTCTCTGATGTCCTGACCAACTGCTTAATTTGCTATTTTCAGCAGCCTCAAAACATGTTGCCTCTTGTCTTGACCTGGCCCCCACTAGTACTGATGTGAAGCGCCTCTTAATTTTCATGAGAGCAGAGCAAGACTTTCACACAACATTTTTGCCCAGCAGGAGCTCTTCTGCAGGGAGCCTGATCCCACGGGACGTGCTCAGCTGCTGGCAGCCTGTTCCCACTTCCACTGACGCCCCTGGCAGCCCTGTGGTAGTAACAGGATAAGGCATATTTCAGGCAAGTCTTCACTTGGAAGGAGGTGCTTCCATAACTGAGAAGGTCAGGTCTTAGGACTTCATCTCCTCTCACGAATACCTGCTGGCTGCCCTTCGTGGTGTGCAGAATCCATGCACAGGGAATGCATGAGTACACACCCCGCCTGGATGGGAGCTGGGAAGAGGATTAGCTCTGCATAGAGCTCAGATGTAATCACAAGCATATCAAGTTGTAAAGCATCACAACTTACACAATTCTAAAAATAAACATAACCAGTTTGTTTCAAGCTGTTTGGCAGCCAAAAGGCTAATATATTAATAACATTTGACCAGCAATAGCCCAGAACAATAACTATGGAACAACAGATTCTATCACTTCTGAAAATAGCCTTCTTTGGAAGAAAAGAAAACATTTTCACAAGAGCCACAAACCAGATGAAGTAGCTTCTTTAGAGGTGTTCACAAAGTGGAAGCCTGGTATGAAACCTCTGAAGTCAGGAGGGATTTTTCATGTGGGTGGGAGACTGCTCTGCCTGCTGCTGAGGGGGACACAGACCCTGTGGATGCTGCTTGGTCCAGTTGAATGAATACACGCATTAATCTGAGCCTGTCTCAATCCTGCCTGTGCTTATGCAGTACCTTTCTCTGCCAGTAGATCCACTGATTTGTTAACTCCCGTGTGTGACACTAAGCAGCATGTGAGCAAGAACAACTTGTAGCCAACAACTTGGTGTTTCAGCATCTGACCTTGTTGAGAAAGAGACTGGATTGTCAAAGACATTAAACTTAAACACAGTGTAATGATAGAAATAGTTGAAATCCACTGATGGCACAGGATGAAATTCACTGTTCTTCACCTGAGAATATGAATCCATGCCAGAGACCAGGGTCAGATCTCTCTCTCTTTTTTTTTTTTTTTTTTTTTTTTAATTTTTTTTTTTTTAAAATTTTTTTTTTATTGGAAGAGTAGGAATAGCAAGTTTGTGATTAAAAGTTCAGAAATGTGCAAATACGACACAGTGCCAGGAGCTGACCTCATCCCGTGTACCTGTGCAGCAACACCAGCAGCCAGGCTCATTAAGGATGCATAGAAAACTGCAGTCTCTCCCCAGAGATCTTTACTAGAACCTGGTGGTTCACCTCAGAGCACCCATGTAACACCAGTGAGCTGCAGCCTCCTGTCACTGCTCAGACATGCTCTGGTTCTCTGCTCACTGGCCAAGGCTCTGCCTGTCCAAAGAACCTCTGGCAAATCATTAATTCAAGAGGAATGCCCTACCAAAAATTTGGCCTTTGTATTTAAAGCATGTGTGCATATATTGGTAAAAGGAGAAAATCACAGAAGTAATGAGCTAAGATTAAGCTCAGAAATAATGGTTTCCTGTTCAAACACAGAGCTCTGTCTCTTCTTAGTACAACTACCTCATCCCCAATTGTGTCTATTAAAGACAATTACTGGGGGAGACAGATATGTGTAACCAGATGTGGAAATAATGGTCAGGGCCATATGCAGTTTAAATTCTTTGGGCCTGAACAAGTTACATAAAAAAAAATTGTGTGTGTGTGTTTGTGCACTGTGGAGCAGCTGTCAATGGGGAAATCCCCTTAGCCCACTTTAATCCTACGTTCCCCAATCCCCAGGGATTAAACAAATGCACTAACATTATTTACTGTAATGCTCCCTCCCTGAGGGGCTTCAGTCCGTGAAATCCACTCCAGCATTTGCAAGTTGTTGTGAAATAGGCTGTGCATATTCTATATTTGGTAGCTCACAAGTACTCTTTCAGTTGGGCCCAGAGTGATGAAAGGACAGGAGTCAAGAATTCAGCCCAAGCAAGTCTCAAAGGGACCAGGCTCAGACTTGGAGCTCATTTCTCACTGTGCAGGTCTTGCACAGGCACTGGGACATTGCAGTGACTGCTGAGAGGGGCAGTGATCACAGGACTGTACAAGTTGCTTTCCTATAATTAAAGGTGCTGCCACAGTATGAGTTCTCCTATCTATACTCTGGAAGTATGAAGTGAGGCTTTTAACCCAGCTACATCAGTAGAACCTTACACACCTCCTGCTTTCCTTTTCCTATGCTGAAATCTGTGTTCAAACTTGGGTACAATCCCTGTGAAATTAGTGACAGAAATTCCACCGATCCAAAGGCATAATCCTCACAGTCCCAATAAGGCTGTGACAGTGCAAACTGCACAATGCCATAGAACTCCTGCAACCATCTGGGTTCAATTGATGGCCACAATGCCCAGCAATAACACAGACAAGATTCAGGCTCCCAAGGACCCTCTGACATACTTGCAAGGCCAGCTGATTGCTCCATCTCTTGCTTAAGCCTCCTGTCCAAGTTTATTACAGCTTCTTCAAAGACAGTAAACATTACATTCTATATTAGGTTGTCCTTGCCTTGAATTCATATACAGTTTAAATTCTTTAACTTGGCTGATTGTACCAACTCAGCACTAGTTTGAAGCACCACTGCCACAAATGAGCTGGCAAGGCACAGCCTCAGGGAGCACCCTCTGAGGCAGCCACTGCTCTTAGTGCAGAGGATGGTTTGGCCCCACGTCCTTTAGGCACAGCAAACAGTAAAACTTCAGAAGCAAAGGAGTTTTACAGAATAGCTGAGGCTGAACCTCTGGGGGTCACCTGGTCCCACCCCCTGCTCAAGCAGGGTCACCTAAAGAAGGCTGCCCAGCACTGTGTCTGGATGGCTTTTGAATTTCTCCGAGGATGGAGGCTTCACAACCTGTTCTAGCTTTAGTCCTGCTCACTTGGAAAACTGTTTCCTTATGTTCAAATGGAACCTCCTGTGCTTCAGTGTGTGCCCTTTGTCTCTTGTTCTGTTTGCTGCTGAAGCTTTTCACTGACCTGGTACCTCAGGCTGGCCTCTGAGCCTGGCTTTGTCCCTGTAATCACCAGGCCTGTGCAGCTGTACTGTGCAGAATGCAAAGGAAATTCCTCTCCATAAGATTCAGAGAATTGCTTAGGTTGGAAAAGACCTTTCAGAGTCCAACATTAACCCAGAACTGTTAAGTCCACCTCTAAGCCATGTCCCTAAGCAACACATCTTTTAAATCCCATCAGGGAGTGTGACTCAACTACTTCCCTGGGCAGCTCTTTCCAAGGCTTGGCACCCTTTTGGTGAAGAAATTTTTCCTACTATACAATCTAAGCCCTCTCCGGTGCAACTTGAGGCCATTTCCTCTTGTCCTATTGCTATATTAATCCAACACCTGACTCTGCTCCCATGGCACTGCATTTCCAAATATATAATTTCATCAGCTCAAATAGAATTTTTTTCCAATTTACAGAAAGATGATCACAATAAAAGCTACACTCATGTTACTGTTCATCCTGCAACAGCTAGCTCACTGCAGTGAACTTCATTTAGTGGTAAAGGCAAGAGTGTACGCAGATAAGGAGAACCCTTCACACAAACCTTCCAGGCCTAGGCGGCTCTGATATTTTTTTTTTTTTTCATATAGTTTACAGCCAGGAACATGACAAAGTACCTGAGAGGGAGTCAGGGAGAAGAGCAGGGCTTCTGTGAGCAGTAGGTCCTGTGCTGTTGAGGTTAAACAGCTGCAAAGAAGGGATTAGTAATCTCCCATCCATCCATTTTGCTCCTCCCTCCCTGCATGGTTGCATCTCATTTGAGACACACTGCCTGGAGTGTCAGCTGGCATTTTCTGGGCTCCCCAGAAGCAGTAGCTGCTATTCAGCACCGCTTTTTTAATCTAAAACCTGTTTCACAGGTTCTCTCGGGAAGCTGAGTGCTGCTCTGCACTACACCAGCACAGCAGTAAGGATTCCCACTCCCTCTCCTCGGACCTCATTCACAAAATCCTGCAGCTGTCATTCCCACTGGTGCTCCTAGAGGAGCAGGAGCATTGCTGTGCTGGGCCTCCATCCATCCTGCTCAGGTGGGAATACAGATGATTGTAGCAACCTCAGGGACCTGTGTAAGGGTTGCTACTCCTGTACCAAAGCAAAAATACAACTGGGTTCCTCACAGGGGAACTTCACAACTGCTCCCCTCACATTTCTAGAGAAGGGGACACCAGTAATTCTGCCCCTTAAACACGGAATAAGGACTCTCTCTGCCTTTCCTATAGTGCTATGAACAGAGTTTTCAATGGGGAAAAAAAATCTTATTTCCTATCTCACTGTCATTTTTTAAATTACTGAATTCTGCAGCATTCAATGGATTACTATTCACAAACACATACCTGCTCCTCTTGCAGAACAAATCGAGTAATTTCTGTTTCTGCTGGAGCCTTTGGCATGCAGACAAAAACATTTTTTATTCATCAGTGGTAAAAGGCTACAGCCATTTGACTTTAAACACAGACATGCTTCTGGGCTGTCTTCCAGGAAGTCTGTGTCACCCAGGCTTCAGATCAATATGTTTGTCTGCAAAGTCACCCTTTTGATCTGTAATTTTTCATTTTGACACAAGAAATGCCTTTTGGTCAAACTTCAGCACTCCATTAAATTCCAGGCATAATAGAAATGGGAATCATTTTTATCACATTGCTGTAGCCATGCGAAGATTTCCACAGTTTGGGGTTTATTTACTCATGGGTTAATTTACTCTGCCATATATCTGGGACTCAGACAATGCTGCAAATACTGTTCTCCTGCCTCATCTGAGCTCACTGCCTCCTGCCCAGTTTGGGGTGGTCTCACTGGCACTGGCAGCTTTATAAAACATTTTGTATGTTTAATTGTCCAACCTGTAAAATGTTGTGGTTTGAGACTGAGGACATGGAGCATCCTCCACCCTGGTCCTGATGTTCAGCTCACAAAGAGGGGTCTGGGCTGCTGGGACAGCCCCCCACAATGGGAGGGGAACTGTGCCCGGCTCATGGCCCAGCTGGCTCGGACTGGTCACCCCTGGCACACCACGCTCTGTTTGCACAACTCAGCACAGGCCTTTTCTTTCCAAGGTCAAGGTTTCACAGCTTGGGCGGCTCATTTTTTTTCCTCTCTCCCCCTGCCCCACCCTTTTTTTTTTTAAGGTTCCAGCCATCCCATGGAAGGATAAACTAAAAAGCAGGAGAGGTGGGAAACAAATCCAACACCTTATTAATGGGAGAAGCGGGTCTGCCCAGCCTTTGGGACAATCCCCCTGCCTGGCTCCACACAGCAAGGTCCAAGCAAGGCTTTCCAATGATCTCACTGCTATTTCTGACCCACACTCAGCGCCTGCCGTGTTCCCAACACACTGGGTTTTGGTTGCTGAAGTTTGACCCAAGGGAGGATGCAACTTGGGAGAGTTGCAAAGCGTTGAAAATGTTATTATAATCCAAACAAACCCCATTATTTTTTGTCGCCATTCATTTCTTACTTTTCAAAAGCAAACATTTTCTGCCAGCCTCTCAAAAGTACATAACCCAGAAATAGTGCTAAAATTGAAAGTTTACAAGAAATACTGTTAAAATTGATTAATTTTCACATTTATTTTAAAGCAGTTAGGAAAAAGTCTAGGTTCTGAATAACTAGTTTGTCAAGCCAGAGAGGTCAGGGAATTCTGTATTTAAGTATAGCCAAGATTTTCAGCAGTAACACACCTTTTAAGTACATTATTTGTTATATGTTTTTATTGGGTAATTAAAAGGGGCCTCATTTTAATCCTCATTTAATAGCTCCTCATTTCATAGAGGTGTTATATTCAGAGCAAGGCAGCTCAGTATTTTCTGGGGAAAAAAAAATCAAAGATCTTAAAGCAACTCAAAAGGGCCATCTAAAAATTTTTATGTTTTCAGTCAAGACTTGCATCCAAAATAAACGATTCTTTCCTCAACTCACAAAAAACCCCAAGCCAAACTCATCTCCAGCACAGCTATGATCAGATCATAAATGTCTTGATTAAAGTTCATTGGCTGGCACTTCAGGACTTTAGCTATTAATTAATGCCAAAATCAAATTTATTGCCTGAGTGAGTAAGAAGAGGGGGTGGGAATTTGGGAGGTGAGCAAACACGTGATCTGCCCAACACATCCCTGCCCTGAAGACAACAACAAGGGCAGGATGGTACACACAGAACTGCCTGTTCCTGAACAGAAAGGATTCAGTCTTATTGTTCCAGGTGTGCTGTTCCAGAAGCGAGCAGATTCACAACAAGGCTCTCCCATGGGCCTCTCCCTGGGATTTCAGCATGGAGCCTGTGAAGGACCTTCCTCACAGACACCTGGGAGCTAGAAGGGAATATTCCAGTTCCACAGAGACTGAAGTTAAGCAACTGGTGAGCTGCCTGAATGTGTTATGGCCACAGAGAACAGCGATGCCAGAGCTTTATTAAAATGCCTGGTTCACAGTCCTGGGTTCGTGGCACACGTTTGGGCAGGACCTGACTGCTCGAGTTTACAGGATGGGAAACCTGCTTCAGGGAGAACCTCAGTTTCACAACTGGTTTCGACCAGAAACAAACCCACAGAATTCTAAGAATCTCTGCAAAAGCCGTAAAATGGCTTTTGAACCAGTAGAAACATTTTGGTTTGACATTCTACTGCTGTAGGGAGGGAAAAAAATAAATCAAAATAGGGTGTTTCAAAGCTGGAACTTTCATCCTCAAAAGCCTCCAACAAAGGTGATGGGATTTTGACAGCACTCTATTTTGCAAGTAAAATAGTGTCTGCATTTTTCTAAACAAGTTCTAAACTGCATTTCCTGTTTTTATATCAAAACGTACTATGGCTTGTTTTGTGGCTTGCTAATAACATCCTGCACAACCATTTTGTGCAGACCTCCCCAAACACCTCATGTGCTCACACTTCCAGCCCCTGCTGAGAAAGGCAAACAGCCCCCTGCCCAGCCAGGTCCAGGCCAAGTGAGGCACAGGAAACAGCAAAACTAGCTTTTTCTTAAGCATCAAAGGAAGCAGCAAGTTGTCTGGAAGAGGCTCCTCTGCTCTGCCCAGATCAGATTGCTGATTTTGCAATACAATGACTCTACTCTTTACATATTTTAAGCTGTCTGGAAGCAGCAATAACCAAAGTGATGTTATACAGAGGCAGCAGAAATGCCCTCACATGTATGTGTATGTTTGCACAGACTGATAGATCAAGAACCAAGTAATCAGGCTAAATTCTGGTGTAAATGGTACAATCTCACAAAAAGGGTGGTCAGCCATTGGAACAGGCTGCCCTGAGAAAGTGGTGGAATCGCCATCTCTGAAGGGATTAAAGACGTGGATGTGGCAGTTGAGGACATGGTTTAGTGAACATGGCAAGGCTGGGTTAATGGTTGGACTCGATGATCTTGCACGGTTTGTCCAACCTTACCAGTTGTATGATTGTAACTGCACTAAGCACTTGCTTATTCCAGATTGGGCCTGTCTATCTGTGAGAAGTACGTCAAACCCAGCTCCTACAGAAAAGCAAGAAGGCTCCTCACACCCGAGTGCACCCAACACTTCCCCTGCCGCATCACAGCGCAAACATCTGCTTTGTTTTCGCTGTGATTCACCCAGTTCAGGACACGGGTCCCTAGGCAAAACTCCGAGGAGTGTCCTCTGCAGGGGTGTTTCTGGATGCAGGGTGCTGGCAGGGACACCGGGGGATGCTCATCCACGGGCCCGATACCACCCGCGGGCTCTCAGCCCGTTCTGCGGCCCAGATACGCGGGTGTCGGGGACACCCGGCCGGCCGCACGGTGGAACTTGCTCCCTGATCCGCAGCTTCGTCGCGGAGCTCCGGGGCCGGATCTCCAACGCTGAGAGCAAAAATGAGCCGCAAACGAGGCGGCGTCCGCGGCCTCCCCGCGGCGGGGCTGCCAGCGCACCGCGCTGCCTCGGCAGGCACGGACGGGGTTCGAACCCGCGATCTTCGGTTTACGAGACCGACGCCTTACCACTTGGCCACCGCGCCCGACGGGCTGGCTGCACCCGCGCGCCGCCAGTGGAAGGCAGCGAGCGGCGCGGCCGGGCCGGGCCGCGCAGGGATGGGATGGGACAGCACAGGACAGACCAGGACAGGACAGGACGGGACAGCACGGGATGGGATGGGATGGGCCGGCAGGGCGGCCCGGGGCGGTGGGATCGGGGCGGGACGGAACGAGGCGGGGCGGGTGCGCCGTGCGGGGGCTCCGGCGGGCACGTGCGGACGCGGGGCGGAGCGCCGGGAACGGGAGCGCGGCATCCCCCGCGCTGTGTCCCCGCTGCGGCGCTCCTCGGAGAGCCCTTCCCGCTGCCGCCATCCCCCGGCTCCCCGAGCGCCGCTGCTCCGACACCGCGGAATCGGCGGTGAAGCTTTGCTTTCCTCCCTCCCGGTGTTGCTCACGGCAGAGGAACGCGGTGCATCACTGTGAAATCACAGGGCTGCCTCGGGAACAAACAGCAGCTGTTCGGAACGACAAAAGTCCTGCCAAGCTCGCATCTCCAGCTCGGCAGTGCTCCGGCACCTGCTCCCGGTTTGGGGAGGATCCCCCGGGGCAGGATCCGGCCCGCTGGGACGCATTGCCCGGACAGCGGGGAACAGCGGGGAACAGCGGGGAACAGCGGGGAACAGCGGGGAACAGCGGGGACTGTCCCGGCGCGGCTCCGTTCCGCCACCGGCACCCGCTGCCTCCCGCCTCCCCGAGAGCCAAACAGCGGCGTTTCCACCCCTTCCCTTGCGACAGGATCAGGCAGTCTGTGTTTCCTGATATTCAAACTGAATTTTCGTGTTTTACTTCAAACCTATTATGTTCTGTTTAAATAGTCAAATCATAATAGCATAAATCATAAATACAATACTGCATTATTAATATTTCCTCCTTTGGGTTTCCAGCTACCAAATATTTAACGTTATGGCTGACACTTGGTTAAAACCCAAGAAGTTAATCAGCTCTCATTTTTATCACCACTAGCTGTAGGACAGGAGGGAAAAATTTGAAGGTTGTGGTTTTGAATCATTATTTAGCTTTGCATCGAAATTTTTCATCATGGTTTCCAGTTTTGAACCAATGTTGGGCAGCAGAAAGTAATCTGGTATTTTTTTTGGCTTACATACTCCTGAAAACTACAAGCCAAACCAAACAAAAAGCAAAAAAATCCAGGCACAGTTAGAACCAATCTGACATAGTAGAATCACTATTCTTACTTATTGCTATGAATCTGTAACCAGGCCCCACTCTCTGCTGAATCAGATCTCAGTTACACAGCCTTTATTACAGGGACACATCCTGCATTCACAATGTGCTCCTTGCTCAAATAAGCCAACCATGTGAGGCCTGATCAACTCATTCCAGAGAGAAACAGTTGCTTTCCTGAGGGTCCCATTATTAGGTTTTCAAATAAATACTGCACCAAATCTATTCAAAAAAGTAAGTTTTACTTTTTGAGGCTACAGTCATTTGGGAAGTCAGCATCCCAGCGATATTCAGAGCCTGAAAACAGCAGGATGGCAGGAGCTGCTGGGGTTGCAGAACTAGCAGATGTTTTTCAGCCATGTCCTGCACCCTCTGTGGCCCTGGACTTTGCATTTTAGGCAGCGAGTGTTGAACCACACGCCTGTGCACAGGACAGCCCTGGCAAGGCTCCTCCTCCCTCCCCAGCTCTGGCAGAGTGATGGGAAGAGTCCAGCTGTTTTCTGCTGCAGGGAAGCTCTGCTGTGCCCGTGGCCTGGCCCTGCTGCTCCCTGGAATGGGGCCACTGAGAGGCTGCACCTTTAATCCAGATTTACACAGTATTTCCAAGAATGAAAGCAAACCCTGCTGCTGCTGCTGCTGCTGCTGCTGCTGCTGCTGTTCTTCAGGGCATCCCCCCATTCACTGCTGTGCATGGCCAGAGCTAAAGGACAGGCTTGGTCATGGGTTATTTCTCTGTTGTGGGGGACAGGTGCTTAGGCTGACCAGAGGATTCCTGAAGGGCGGAGAGCAGCTCTGCCCGGTGACTGTGCAGGTTTTAAATAAAAGCCTGAGCACATTAAGAAAAACCAAAGGGTGGCCAGGAGAGACAGTGCTTCACAAAACACTACCAGCAATTTTCTGCAGTACAACAGGGAGAGAGCAAGCACAGCCTTTCAGCAGCTGAGTTCCAGTACCTCTGTTGGTGCCACAGCCCAGCTCCTCTCTGTCTTTTCAGCAACAGTTACACACTATCACATAAAAATACAAACTGCATTGTTCGTCTGCTGAAGCACAAAGATCTCAATGTGATGGAAATTCAGATTTAAGCACCATGCCAGAGGTTATGCTGACATAACATCATTGCAAAGTCGTTTTAAAATCACCATTAACCCAAATAGTTATGGTTATACATCTGGGACAGTCTTCAATTTACTGGTCATATGGCCTAGCCTTTATTTGCATCCAAAAAGCACTTGGCTCTAAGGATGAATTTCACCCTGAGTTATGCAAGCTAGGAGAGTCCCCGCTGCATTGCATGTGTCAAAAGACATTTAGAGTGGAGTGACACAGCCCAGATCCCAGTCTGCCATCAGAGATTCAGGATAACGTTGAAACATGGGCCATCATGAACAGTGAACAGAGCAAGGGAAAACATCAAGGTCAGGGCTTTCAGACTGCTTTGCTGAAGAAAATGTGTCAGCCAAGACAACCTGAGCAGATCAGAGCCTGCTGCCAGATTACAGGAGCTGGCTAATGTACTCCCTTGGTACTCCCATGAGATGTGTTTCCTCTTTGCAACAGTTCTCCTTGTCAACCCCCAAGTTCCCAGTAGTCAGACCTCCTGCAATCTATTTCCTACTCTGCTACTACCCCATTTAGCCTCTGTCTGCCTCCACACCCACTTTTCTCCCCAAATGGTCAGAGCAAGGCAACATTCACCTCCTAGGAGTTCTGAGCTTTAGCTCCTGATTGTAAAATGACCGAAGAGTCTTGTGTATCCCCAGCCCAGGAAGAACAGCATAATTTTCTAGAAACTATTACAGACTTTGTGACACATGGTGTTGATGATTCCTGCCCCTAGAGTAACATGTGGTTTGCTTTCCCACTGTCTTTCTCATGTACCAGCGAGTAACTACTCTGCAAGTAGGTCAGTAGTACAGCACATTAGTCTGAGCTGCTGAGATTTGGGAACAAAACTACTCCCCTTCTTCTTGGTGAAGTGGTTTAGCATACACAGTAGGGAGTTTTCTTTGAGATAAATCTGAATATCCAACATCTCATTGCTGGGAGGAATCTGGGAACGGGGAAGCCTGAGAAGACAACACATACGTATGTTGCTCCATGGATTATTCATACAGCATCTTTGTTCTGATTCCCCAAGTATCTGTACACACTGTGAGAAAAGCTACCTCACAGCCTCATGGGATGATACTTTAAAAGACATATACCAGGTTTAGAGACTACTGTCAGTCAAATGGTAACTGTTTGGTATAGTATGATCACTTGAAGACCATCAAAATGTTTTTGAAGAGTAAAAAATTTGCCCTGCAAGGCCTGAACTTATTAGTGAAGTCTTCAAAATTCCCTTTCCTCTTCTGCCTTGCTTCAAGCCCAGCTGGAGGGAGAGATCTTACCACCTTAAACTCTGCTTTGTATTTTAAATAATATGCCACAGGCTTGGTTCCCTGGCTTTACACCCTTCACTATCTTTCACACAGGTGCAAAATATTCATATTTTGTCAGCCCAAAGACACGAGGTGACACTGGAGGTGCTGGCTGGGAGTGGGAACAGCAGCTTTTCAGGAGTCAAACTTCAAACCCACTGTGGAAACATCCCTGAACCACCTGCACCCTGTGGCTACATCAGGCTGACATTCCCAGGCTAACCCTGATGGTTCCATCTGAGATGCTGCTGGGCAGGTAGGACAAGGCAGGGAACTGCACTGGGCTGCTTGAGGGGACACCTCACCCTGGAGCATCCCCAACATGTAACAAAAAACCTCAGTTTTTCTCAAGTAAGGAGCATCCAGCATTTCTCTGGGCTGACAGTGTCTGCCCCTCTGCCAGCAGCATTTTCCCAGAGCATTGGACCCCTCTGTTGGGGAATGTGCCCACAGAAACCAACTCAGGAGCGGCTGCCTGAGGGGACCTGCTCCTGCACACTCCCCTCACTCCACACACATCTTGCAAAACGCAGCCTGGAACCTAAGCTGCTCCTCACTTTTCACTCCAGCAGTTAAAATAAAGCCCAGAAAAAGAGGCCAGCAGGTCTAGTGGCTCAAACTGGAGATTAAAAGAAAAAATTACCTCAGAGTGTTGGTCGAGCAGGCCCTGGGTGTGTCCTCCACCATGGTGCCTCGCACAAGGCCGGTCCAGCCAGCCATGGGGACGTGTCCTGGCCTGAGGGTCTCCTCTGGCCTGCAGAGCTGACACCAGTGACAGCTCCCGGCTCCCAGTCACAGCCAGAGGTGTCCCAGCAGTGTCCCAGTCCCTCACAGACAAAGCCACTGTGCTGCTCCCAGGATGGCCCCTCCAGGTACACCCGGGAGCCTCGGCCTCTCCCAGGGGCTGTCCATGGCAGAGTTTTCCCTCAGGACTCTCCTGCAGAAGCTGCTGCCTTCGGTGTAAGTGTGAAAGTGTCCTCAGCACATGCCCTGGGGTGGTGACTGCTGGCCATGCCAGGTCAGACTGCCCCAGATCCCTGCAGGACACAGCTCCAGGCTGTGCCCTCCCCACAAACAGCTCACTGCTCCTCAAGGAAGGAGCCACAGCACGTGCTCATTAGCTACATGGGTCAGTAAATAATTATATTTAAGTCGCATTAAAAAGCTGGAGCCAAAAAGCTGCGAACAGCTCCCAGCTGGAGTTCTCCATCAATTGAGAAGGGCAGCACTGTGGGTGGAGAGATTAACGGGTTGGCCCTATAAACTTTGGCTTGGAAATTTAGCACGACTGTGGATGTCAGGTGAGGCGTGTACTGAGCAAACTCCTTCCCTGGTGCCATCTGTGTTACTTATGCACAGCTAATGAAGCTGGTGTTTGGGAGGTGAGAACAGAACTGGGCAATCCTTCTTTAAATGAAGCACAGAAAGAGAGGTGGACCAGAGAGGAAGGTGAGACATTGAATCAGTCACCCACCACAGACGTTTTAGTCATGCAGGGAAAGCAAATAATTTATTTACATATCTGATTGTACATTACAGCTACCTGAAGGATCCACAGAAGCAAGGACAGCCATATTGTCCCCAGAAAGTATTTCAAGAAAATACAGAGGAAAGAGTGTAATGGCACATTGCAACAGTACTGATACCACTTCACTGATGTTATAAATTACAGAATGAGATTAAAAATAGTCATATGCCACTTTTGTTGGCTGCTTTATTTTAGTAACAATGGAGCAAGTGAACTTTGCTCATTTTCATACTAAGCAGCCTTTGAAATAAAAAATAAAACCACCTCCTTGCTTCTAAGGCAGCTTTATATTCTGTGAAATGGGTGTCAAATTCAGTCAAAAAATTTTTGCCCTGTGAGAGAGAAACATACTTTTTTATAGATAAAAGGTTTGTTCTTTGGAAGATTTAGGGGATATTGATGATTTTTTTCCTTGAGACTTACCACAGTTGATCTCACTGTGTCTGAGGGCTGGTGAATAGGATATTGATAAACAACAAGATGTGAGAGAGGGAACAATTTAAGGCAGGGTCAACATTCCAGAAATGAAACCACCAGCTCAAGAAGAGGCTGGAGGGAGGGAAGGACACTTCTAGGACCAGGTCCCTGGTTGTCAGAGTCACTGATGTCCAGGCTCACAATGCATCTACACAGCTTCCCAAATGCTGTGGGAGAGTGCTGTGCTACAAGGGAAGGAGTTTATTCAGCATTTCCCAAAATGTGAAGAGCGAGACACCCAATCTCTCACATCTGCAAGAGGAAGATCTCCAGTCATGCAGATCCAGGGTTTGTCCTTAGGAAACACTGCCACAGAAGCCAGGGAGGGAAGAGAAGGAATAACTAAAGTTTTAGGCACTCTAAGATGGAGAGTCTATGAATTGGTAATGTTATTTCTCTTTCCATTTCAATGGGCAAAGTAAGTCACTTGCCTGATCCCACAAAAATAATCCCAGAATGGAAGTTAACCTGAAATGGGCAACGTGTTCAAATGAGGTTTTGGTCTGGTGCCCATTTCAAGTATAAAAGGAAGCAAATTTGCTTTAATGGAAATAAAAACTATAATCACCAAGTCAAGACTGTAACATTTAATTGTTTTATTATTTTGAATTAACTGAAGCCAACAAGTGGATAGAATTGGTCTCATAACAATACTACAACAATAAATCTGCAGAGTGTGTGACATTGCCTTACAAGAGACCAACCAGCTGATACAACATTCCTAAAAGAAGACAAAGAACTGCTAATTATGTTAAATTTCATTTGCTACGTAATTTAGACCATGACCTAGTGCTTCTAAAAAAACCTGTACAAAATGAGTACTTTTTACATCTCAGAGGCACATGAATACAAATCTGATCTATTTTATATATACACATGTACATTACAAGAAACCAGATGATTAGAGAAGTGTATATAAAAAGTGTCGAAAACCAGATGATAAAATGTGAAAATAAAATGTTATCTTCACAACAGAGAAGTAAAAGGCACAAGTACTAAAATATGTAACCATGCAAAAAATGTGACTAGTCTGTGCAACAGAGAAAAACAAATGGCTCTCACAACTGATTTTACAGTAATTCTTAAAATGTCTCAGTATTTAAATATATATCAGTGCAACATTTACTGCCCTGTAGTGTACTGAAGTGTTCACAGGATACTAAATTCTTGGTTCTCCTTCTGATGTCCTTTCTCCAAAGCCAGAATAATTTAGCTATGGATAAGGTAGTAAATAAAACAGGCTGATGCTGTGGAGTGCAAGGTCATCACTGGGAGGAGGAGTGTCTGCAGCCCTCCTTACCATCTGCACAGATGTGTCCCCCAGAACAGTCACCTGCCACCCCTCACTGGGGCACAGCAGCTCTGAGGGGTTTCCAGGGTGTCACCGTGTCCAGAATAGTGACAGCAAAGCTGACAGCTCACTGCTGCTCCACTCACAGCACCTCCATTCCAGGGCTAGGTGTCCAAATTACACTGCAGAAGCCCATGTTTGTCAATGTTTTCATTAGCATAGCTAGTTGAAGTAAAAGTAAGTTTAAGTAAAAACGAATCTCTCTAACAGTACGTTTGACCAGGTACTACTCTTGCAGTTGAACAAAAGCCCCAGACTGAAGGCAGCAAGCTGAAACCCAGGGTGCAGAGAACACCAGGAGCCCTGTCAGCTGGCTCCACACTGTGGCAAACTACTGTAGTGTGGCCCTCCCTGCCTGCAGATTTTCCCTGCAGATCCTCAATGGCTGCTGCTGCGACCTCTGTGATGTGCTGGCCATGCTGAGCTGCAGGCCTGAGCCTCCCAGAGTGTGGCAGTAGAGCGTGTTGTGGGACACCTGGACAGAACTGCAGCACATCCCAGGGATCCCTCACCTGGATCCCTTCAGGGTTACTCACCCTACCTGCTTGGATACCATGAGAATCAGCTACAACGTTTTGTCATGGGACACAACCAGTTTTCATGACCACAAAGAAGGCAAGGACAGGACTGGCCTGGTATGAAGACAGGACTGCAATTCTTGCCTTGGTAGTTGTCACACTGAAGCCAAGAATATTGAATTTGTCCCTCCCATCTGCTCAAAGTGCCGCCCCAAGGCACGCAGACACCTGACAGTGGCTGGGGACAAGTCTAAGAATGTAAATGTCAACACAACACTGAGGAGAGTTCCGAAAGAAACAACTCTCTTGCACATCAGAGCAACTCCCTGTGCATTATGCAGAATGACAGGATGCAGACCCAATTCTGACTGCAATCCTCATCAAACTCTAAAGGTACATGCAGAGTATCATTAACTAGAAACCCATGCATGCTTTAACAGCAAACTGCTCCTAGGAGCAATATTTTGAATTCAAAAATACTGAGATGCAAGGGAACAAATAGTCAGAACTGTGGAACTATGTCCTTCAAAACCAACCAGCTGTTTTACATCACCTGTCATGATTTCTTGACAATGTTTCTTGAGTAACAAATTACTTGACAAGAACATGAGCATTGCTACTTACACCAGGAACTGCTCATGTAAAGTCTGAGTCAAGTTTTCACTAAAATCAGTATAAGCCAAGCCACTGATCTGGCAAGTGTTTGATCAGCTGCTACTTCCTTCCTTCCTTGGAAAAAAATCCCTCAGACCACACCATACAGTATTTGTTTTAAAAGAAAACCACTGCATATTCACTGCCATTAAAGAATGTAAAAAAAGCATTCTTTTATTTGTAAATTCTACTTCTTAGACTCATCACATGTCACGGGCACTATGATGCACAGACCACTGAGTAGTGTCTCATGTAGCAGCCCACAATGTGTGTTTATATATCAGCTTCCAAGCCCCATTTACAAACCAGATTAGGGAGCCTAAACACTGTCGGTCTAGATCCTCTCTGGAGAGCAATGCAGTTCTACCAAAGTAAATGGAGCATTGCTGCACTCAGACAGCAAAATATTTGTTGATACACATCTTTGAGAATTAATAATGCTGTGTTCAACTCCCTACAGAGCTGGCTGAGAAATATCTGAATTTTTCCCAAAGGCCATGAAAGGAAAGTTGGCAACAAAAGTGCACTGGATGCTAGGGTTTTTTTGAAACTTCCTACATATTTGCATATTAAAAATTCCTTAAAAATAGATGGGATGGTTACAGTTCATCAATGTTGCACTTCAAGACAAATTCTCAAACAGCTTCAGTCTTAAATAGAAGCTATTCTAAAAGCTGAAAAATCTTCTTTTGATGTCAAAGCAGTTTTGAATCAGCATCATTCTGAAATCAGAACTAGGCAGCAGCTGAAGTCTGGAGGGAAGCAGCCAATACCAGAAAAATCTTGAGAGACTACATTTCAGGTACTCTTTAAGTGCAATTTTTGAAAGAGGTAATTTTTCTGCAGTACCTTGTGTGGGACTAGCCTGACTATGGGCAGCTTCTAGCCAAAATCCAGTCATTTTTTTTCACTGTCCAGAAATACCTGTAGTGGTTTGCAACAGGTTTGACCAGAATATCATTTAACTTTTCAGAATGTAAGGTCAAATGAACCAAGGAACAGATCAAGATACAATACCTGGGATTGTGTTTGCATCTCCAAAGGTTAAATAGAACCATGGATTTGCCACAGGAGTGTTTACTGCATTTGTGTATTGCTAGAAGGAGATGATACCACACTTCTGTGTCTGAAGTGATTTACCCAGGGAAGGGAAGGCTTGTTCCACCAACAGTAACACTGACAGAGGCAGGCTGTGCTTTCCTGGCCAGCCTGAGAACACAAAGGATGTCCACAGCAAAGAAATAAGACATTTAGCAGAGAACAGACAGCAAAATGAGTTGTCTCCCTATTTTTAACATCTCCTGCCTGTTCTGCCAGTGTCTGTCTGACACTTGATGAAAATACGCACTCTCTGCAAAACTGGTATCAGATCACTCTTTTCCCTGCCCCAGTGAGCCATCAAGTGATCCTTTATTACCAAATTGCCTGCATGTCATAAAACACAATGACTTCTTTTCTGGGATAAAAGGGTTCTCCAGGGCTTAAGTTGCAAGACAAGTTGGTCTAACATTTGCAGTTACTCAGTCTAAGAATGCAATTGCTAATTAGTATTTTTAGAGGTGGATACCTTAGAGGAAAATATATCTGCCAGTGAAATGCCTCTCCCACCTCCAACTCACATTATTTGTCAAACAAGCAAGTATCTGGATATGATTTCCACAGTAACAGATGGCAGTATGACACCAAGGGCCCCACAGGAGCAGAAGGATGCCTCCTTTACACAATAAAACACAGCTACAAACACCACCAACATGGTGGTAAGACATCTCTTCAAATGCAAACACTAGAGCAAGGAAGAGCTTCTAAATACTAACACAGCTGGGTACAAAGCTGAACAAGAAGTCCTGCAAGTTCTAAGAAATTTCCACTGCTGGGTACCCTTGGCTAGAATATCTCTTTCTGGATATAAGCCAGATTTGGTGACTATTTGTCACTACTAGTGACTGTTCACCTCCTACATACAATTATCTGCACAAAAACTTGGCTTTCACTACAGTCATGTCTTCTGTTCAAGTCCACAGGCTTTGCTTTTAGTGAAACAGTCCTCAACATTTGCTGATGTTCCACCCTAATGGGAATGGGCTTTAGATCACTGAAATTTTGAAGCTGAATCCAGTTTACTTAAAAATAATTAGGGGAAAACATTCAGTCACCAGCCTAAGCTGCAACAGCTTCACTCTTATTGAAAATTGCTCCATGGAGCAGGACAGCAGTGCAACTTCCCCAAAACAGTCAGCTCCAGAGGCAGGGCTGCTGGGTCACCCAGCCCTGCTTGTCACAGCAGGTTTGCAACAGCCCCCTGAGACAGTGTGGAAGAGTTCTCTGTGGCCTACAAAAAGAGTAAAGTCCCTGGCACTACCCACAGACAGCACCAGAGAGAGGGAAATGCCAACACTGAAGTGCAAGTGAGGAGTCCTGCAGGCAGGAAGCACCGAGCTGGCTGAACTGTTCCTCTCCCACCTTCTGGGTGGCACATCCAGAAGCAGCAGCAGGTGGGAAAGGTGGGTGTGTGGGGTTTCCATGGGGTTCCATCTACTTCTACACAAACAGAAGCTGCTGCAGTGTTACATCTTACACCATTCCCAGGTGGCAAAGGAGTGGTCTTTAAATCCTTTCTTCCACATCACCCCAGGAACCCTGTGACATCACTTTCAACTAGAGTGTCCCATTTCTCCCAGAGCACTGCAGACCTTTGTGCACTGGGGTCTTGTGTCCCTCAGTCATTCCTCTGGTCCCTCTTTCTTTACACTTACTTTACACCTGCCTACGCAGATACATAGAAACAAACTGTTTTTATTTTCTTGCCTTCAAGAAAGCCTGATTTCAGAAGGTCCCCTGCTTCCCATCACTCCAGTAACACATTACTGAAGGCAAGAGCACAGAGATTGCAGAAAATATATATATATTTACATCCATAACTGAATACAGTTTTATGTATTCAAATTCAGGAAAAATGCATCACATATACACACCAAGATACATCAAGAGAATACTAGGGGCAAGACACTGCCAACAGCAAGAAATACACAGAAAAGCACAGTCATTGCTACTGTAACATTCTTCTGGGGAGTGTATTCAATAGAGGAAACACCTCTCTATGCACTGGGGAAAGCCAGACACTTGGCTGATTTTTCTGTGCCAGTTGGCGTGAATCAAAAGTGTGAAACTTTTACTTTTAAAAAAAGTGCATGGAATAAAATTTGTTTTTAGCATTCAACTACCCAAACAATTCCATAGGCTCCTTATATAAGCTACATTATTAATTAAAAATGTCCTAGCCCTACAGTATAGATCCAGCTCTGGAGAACACAGGCACATGTTGAAGTCATCCCTATTTAAGGCAGCATTTAAGCATACGCTCAACTTTAAAGCTTAATGTTCTGTCCCACTGACACCCATGAGCAGATGCAGCACACACTTAAGCACCTGCACAACTGCTCATCTAAATGGGGATGTGTTCCCTACTCAGAGCTTTAGATATGCACATGTGTACTCAGTCTAGATTGGCAACTCCTGCAAGATGAAGCTCTTTTTCCTGCCTAAAAGCCGCTCTGTATCAGACTGTCCTCTGCTGCTGTGCCAGGAACCAGCCGTTCCTCTGCACAGCCTGCCCAAAAAATGCCATTCTCAAAGGAGTGCAGCTGTCTGCGGTGGGAAAGCAACTCAGCACATCATGACGAGGGTGGGTCCTCCTCCTCCCCCTGAAGTCAGGTATTTCATGCAAATTTTTTGTTATTGTTGTTTTTTTTTTCTTTTTTTTTTTTTTTGGTAAGAAATGGAATGTATTCCTTCAGTGAAATCTCTAAAATCAGCATGAAGGGAAGGGGCAGAATCCCAGAATTCATCTTAATGGCCCATGATATACCCCTGAAAATAGGGGAACAGATTTGAAAAGCTCTTTGCCTCAATGCTACAGGGACCCTGGCATAAAAAAACACACATGCACACACACTGGAGAGCAGCCTCAGAGCATCCCAAAGCAGGCTCCAAAGTGATCTTACATCAAAAACACTTTGTGCTGACAGTGGCAAACAAGTGGATGGTGATTTTTCATAAATAGCAAAAATTCTGCAATATCTTCCTTTTCTTCCCATTTACTTTGTGTCTTTTCCCAAAGTTTGTTTTTTGTTGTATTTTTTTGTTTTGTGTTTTTTCTTAATCTGATGTGTGGTTTAAGTATTAAAACTAAATCAAATAGGAAATTGCACAGTCAGCACCAGTCAGGAACTGAACCTGGGTATGTCAATTGGTTTGTGGTACCCAAATTCCTGGAAGAACGAAGAAAAAAATTCTTGCTCCTTAAGTTAGGGCCACATCCATATGTTTCCATTGTCTTTTTTTACTTTTACAACTAGAGGTAGAGTAATTTTGTCCAGTATCTAAAACAGCATGATCCAGTTATATTGTTATTACATTAATATACAGTATCCATCTCATCACAGGTATTGAAAGTGCATGGAAAAAGTCTAACCAAGCCAATTCAATGACAAATAACAGTGTACCAAACATCATATAAACACACCCGCGCACCCACACTCACACCTAGTGTGTATATATATTTATAGATTCATTTACAGTATCAAGAGTGCTGCTTAGATCCAGTGGCATGTGCAGAAATATCAGGCAGTTGCTGCTTTTCCTTCTCATATTCTCTTCAATTCTTTATTTCCAAGATAGATGGATTGTGGTCCAGGATTGCCAAAATTATCTTGTCCATATACTGTCGCAATCTGTAATTTATCTCTTCCTGTTCTTTGAGGGCTTCCATGAGCTAAAACACAACATTTCCAAGTTACTCCTGAAATATGCTCAGTAGTTTATGTAACAGCCTGAAATTGAGACAGGTGAGAGACCAGTGCCTGCTCAGGGTCACCAATTCCTCCTGTTGCAGGTTTTCTAACTCAAGCTCCTCCCTGTATCTGTATTAGAAACAATTCTGTATGTTACAGATCTTTGCTATCAGAGGTGGTGGTGAACAGTCATCTCCAGGGATCTTCTTGCAGGTCATTTGAAACATGCCAATCCATCCTGCATACCATGGATCAACTGCTTTGTCTCATAGCAAGAGCTTCATGATACTCAATTTTTTTCGTAACTACTGAAATCTAAAGGTGTTTGCATGAAAGGCTGCTGAACAGAACTAGTATTTATTTCAGTGTTTTGCACCAGGAAAAATATGTGCTTCCTCTGGATCAGGTGCATACTCTCTCAAAAAAACCCCAAAACAACCACTGCATACTCCAGAAGAACAACCCAATTGCTATTCAGTGTTCTATATTAATTATATGTCTTTCACCAGATTTTTGGGCTGTAAAAGGCCCCTCAACCTCTCCAAAGATGAAGATTTTTTTGTTTTTCATCTCTGAATATTTAATGCCAAACTGACAAAGCTGCCAAGGTCTGTCAGAGCCCCAGATCCTCCTAAAGCTCATGTTCTTTGCCTGTCCGTTTTCATATGACTTCACAGAAGCCCCATCCTGAATCTGCAGATTCTAACATTTGTTCTGATCATACAGGAAAAATGGCACAATGGGAACAGTTTGTGCAGGTCTGTGAGGTTTTGCTGAGTCTGGGACAGCCTTCAGGCACTTTCCTCCTTTAAAGGGAGAGTGCTGGATACTCCTCTCATGAGCTAAGAGATTGAGAGGGACATAGTCAGATTTTTCTTGACAATAGCAAAAGCCAGTTTGCTTTTACCTAATTAGACATCAACAAGTAAACAGCCCTTCCTCACAGTGCTCTGGTTCAGCAAGAAATTGATTTTCAAGTATATAATTCAAGGGCCTTCACTTCAAGAGCCTGCCCAGGAGCTAAGGCTGACAGGTCAGTCCAGTACAGACTGGGTAAAAAGGACTTTTCTGTCTCACAACTTTACTTGATGAAAGAATGGGAAGTTCTGTCTGGAAGAGACAGAGCATCAAGGACAAATAATTCCTTTGATCTCCTTCACCACTAACCTGTCTTCTTCCCTGGAAGCTCTCATGTATCCATTGGCCAGATCTCACAATCTCTCCTGGAGCTCAGAGGAAGCTACACCAGCTGGACTCAGCCCACATACAAATAGGACTCCCAAAATATCTTTCAATGCATTACCAAGTTATTATTTGCACGTAAGTTACTTTCTCCAAGAATTCAGCTCTGCTACAGGGAACATATAGCTCAAATAAATATCCAAGTGAGAGCTTGTTACTGAAGTCATTTAGAACTAAATCTAAAATAAAAAGTAAAAATTAAAGTAACTACCAATGGCCATTTTTGTATGAAAGTAATGTCACACTCTCACATTACTCTGCAAGATACAAGATGTTAGAACTGTAAAACAGTTCACTGAGATTCTAATAATTCCAATTTTTTTGAGGAAAATGGGAGAGTTATAATACAAGGATACCAGAACAGTGTTATATTTAAGGCAATCTTCTAACACCCTTGAACTCCCAGCAAAGCAGAATTTTCTGTTGTTCATTTGTCAACTTCAGATAGTTCAACCTTGACAGTTAATTACAGGGAAAATTGCATATTCTTGGATGTAGTACCTGATTAGAAAAGCACATTACCTCATCTCTCGATGCAGAATCAATTTCAGCAGCCAGTGACTGGGCTTTTGTTTGCGTTGCAAAGAGGTTTTTAGCTTCATAAAGACTGAGGCTTAGAATCTGTCCATTAAGATCATCATTTTGGTCACGAAGTTTCTGATTCTCCTATTTAAGGATGAAAAGACATTGTTTTTTAAGTTCTTCCTACAAGGTTCTATTAAAAAATAAAATTTAACATCACAGGTAGCTTGGATGACATACAGCGAGGCTACAGCTGACAGCAACTCTCACCTCCAGTGACAAGGCCTCCCTGCCTGAGTTTTCCTGGGGCATAATTTACATCACAGTGCAAACAAGTCCTGCAGAGATGCAATGAGGCTCTTGTGCTTGTGTGAGAAGCAGGGGACAAAATCTGAAGGCAGGGTGCTTGGGCTTGCATTTTTCAAGGTATTCCTGTACATTTGATGTGGATTGTGAGGCCCTTCCTGGCTCACCTGCTTCAGCCGTTTTATTTCATGCTCCATTTCCACCTCTCTGGTTTTGGCATTGAATTCACTCAGGCTGGAGGAAGAGCTTCTCCCACGTCCAGGACGTTCACATTCCAGCTTGTACAGCTGCAGGTGCTCCAGTTCCTTCCGCAGGTCTTCGATGAGCTGTGGGCAGCAAACAGGTCTTGTCAGTGCAGCCCTCCCTGCAAATGTTCCCCTCTGTACTCAGGCAAAAGCACTCCCTGAACCTGGCTGAGGCCAGTCCTACAACACAACCTCTTCCTCTTCTTCCTTTGCAAGCACAGGTCCCCTAAACTGCCCCAGAGCTGGCAATGGCTGTGATTCCAAGCTTCATGCCCGAGAAGCATAATTTCCCTTGCAAACAGAGTACAGGAAACGTTAGGGCACACAGTTCTCAAAGAGCTGCAAACCCTTTGGGTCAGGGATTGGCACTTATTAAGTGTTCTTGCAGCATTCAGTGCTCTGTGGGCACCCTTCCCACACAAACACAATTCAGCAACAGCTTCACTGGATGTGTTTTTCTCAGTGTTTATCCTGTCTGCCCATTCTTTCTCAGCAGGGTTTCCATGCAGGTGGTTTGTGACTGCCTGGCCTTACATCCCTCTTCACACTTACCTCCTGTGTGGCTTCCCTCTCCTTGTTGAATTCCAGCCTGTTCTGCCGCAGCTTGTCCATCATCCTCTTGTACAAATCCATCTCATCCTTCAGTCGCAGACTTGTGTCTTCCAACCTATCAGACATGCGCTGCCTCTCCTGGAACAAACAGGGAGCTTCAGAACAGGCTGGTGAGAGCAGGACACAGCCACAGTCTCACAACATCAACCTACAGACACAGCTGCTCATAAACTGCCTTGTGTCTCAGGACATTCCTGCCTCTAAAGGTGACCAATGTTTCAATTCCATTAATAATCTTGTTTAGGGAAAGAAAATTCAGGAAGCTGGGCCAAGCACTGTAAGAGTTTGCTCTTACATAAACTGCTGCTAAATTGCTCAAGGGCTCAGGAGTTTTGTTACCTCATCCAATCTCTCCGTTTGGGATTTCAGCCGTGTAACAGTGCTTTTCAGATCACCATTTTCTTCTTCCAGTTGCTGAACCCTGTGTAAGTAACAAAAATCTTACAGCAAATACCTCTTCAAAGATGCAGACATGAAAAATAGTGTGCCCTAAAAAGCTATCTCATTTGCACTTGATAGACCAAATAGGGAAAATCTTTCTAATCATAGCACTTTTTAACATGCCTTTTTGCTTGTTTGTTTTTAGGTTCATTTTTCCCAAAATGCTACACTGACCCTCAGATTCTTGTGCTCCTAATAACAGGTAGATGGAAAAAAAAAAAAATCAAAGTTGGAGAAAACAAACACAGGCACAAATATTCACTAGAACTGGTCACAATTCCCTCCTTGAATCCATGCCAAATATCCAACTAAGCTGTTTACATGGGCCACGTAGATTAAAGCATTAATGTAAAGCATCCTGCAAGCTTTTGGGCATTAGGCATGTGACTGCAGAGCTACTCTACAGAGTTGCCAACCTGCCACCATCTGTGCACTGTCTGCTGGGGAACAGCCTATATTTACAAGCGAAGTAAAAGCAAGGAGAAGATCTTTTTCCCTGTCCAGGGTGACACCAAGACGTTTGTTACCTTGTATTTAGCAGTTCAATTTCAGTGCCTTTCTCCTTTTCATACTTGGTGTAAGCTTCTCTGTGCCTCTTTATCTCTTCTTCTAGAGTCTGTTCTGCTGATGTTTCTTGGTCTTTCAGTAGCTCCTCTAACTCATGAACTCTAAGGAAATCAGATCTCATTTCAGTTACAGCTTCAGAAGCAAATTCTCTCTTCCCTGCCTACTACCTTGCTTCATTCTAATTCACCATCTCTTCTGGCATTTAACCTCTCCCAGTATCTCTCATATTTACTAATAAACACAGAATTAAGTAGTATCAGTTAATCTATTATTCTTTTGGTCTCAGAAAGATGAGACTAAGACCCAGTTGTCTGTTCTTCTACGTGCAAGGAAAAAACCCAACCACCAGGGGTAACCTCTCTTACAACAGTAGAGTTTTCTCTATACAAGTCAGTAATATCTCACTCAAAAACACTCGTCTGGAGCCTCTTCTTGCTGAAAATTCAGCAAGGCAGCCCTACTCCACCAGGACTTTTCAGATGAAGCCTTATTCCATCTGCCAGCATTAAGGAAGAAGACTTGGTCATACTCTACAGGTAGAAATATTCCTTCCCCACAGCTGCTCTCTAGCTTTGCTCTGACATGGTAAAGAGAGCTGGCTCTGTGTTTTTTTACCTGTGAACCAGCTGTGTGTTCTCTTGTTTCAGTTTGCTCTTCAGGTCACCATTTGTCAGGCTATCATTCTCCAATTCTGTCACCTTCTTCTCAAGGTATGTTACCTGGAAGGACAAGCAGAGAAAACTGAGTTTGAATCTCTCTTCAAACCCCCCTTTCACTGTTACTAACTGGCATTTAGCTACTCTACCATTTAAAAAAGGGGCATTCTCTGCAAAGCCAGCAGTAAAATTACACTCTGCAATTCTGAGTTCACCAGACCCTGCACGTTCCTTGAAGGTGCACACTGCAAATACACCATAAAGAAAACCTAACACAATGCCTAGATCTGTGCTTGCTCAGTTCTTGCATTACTGCCAAGCAAAGTTGTAAAAGTAATGTAACATCAAGGACATTTTGAATAAGCTACTTCAGATCATGGGTAATTTTGAGCAAGATCTTAACCCCCTGATGCAGGGCTCCAGCAGGATTTGGTTGGGTACATTACTCACAGGGCAGAGATTCTCACCTTTTCAGTGATATCATTATCACAGGAGTCTATGCTGTCTCTGAACAAGTCTTCTGTGCTGCCATTACTGCTGCTGAAGTTACTGTTGTGGAAGAGTTGTCTGAAAGATCAGAAGGATAATTATTTTGCTTGATGAGGAGGAAGGACAAAGAGTCTGGCTTCAGACTTTGAACATCCGATGGTAAAATCTGTGCAATCATTTCAGTGACAATTACAACTGTTTAAGCCCAAGTCTTACAAGGGACTGGTAGCTAAATGAAGTCATACTGAGCACAGTCAATAACATTAGTTCTATGGAGTGAGTTCTTTGTTGCTTTTGATAGGATCTGCCACCAGCATTAGCATAGTTTAAAAAATACTTAAGTCTCATTCACTCTATGCACATTGGTTGGTACAGTTAAGCTAGAAAATTTCATACAGTAAGAACTTTAAAAAAAAAAACCAAAACCAAAAAGAAATCTCAAGCAGTTCCCACTGCAGAATAGTGTCAGAATATGTAACACTGGAGATTATCTAAAATGTCCTTGAACCTTACAGCCCTCCCCAGCCCAGGGCTGGTTCACTCAGTCAAAAGAAGATGACAACTCTGTTAGTCCTTTTTAAATGAGTGCTCTTGCTTTCCTTCACATTTTGGAAACAGCAGCAAGGCCCACATTATGAGGGTTAAAGAAGCAGTAGCTGGACTGATAGAATAGCAGTACAAAGGAATACATTTGGCAGACAAGCAAAAACTATATTTTATTTCTATTTTAGTATATTTAATTTTAGAGCTCTTTCCAGTTCAGGAGCCTGCTCCAAGAGTACCAGGGGCTTTTATATTCTGCAACACTCATACCAAACACCCTTCCCTTAAACATACCAGGGGCTTTTATATTCTGCAACACTCATACCAAACACAGACCCCTTCCCTTAAAAACTTGGTATGTTTTTGTTTTTCTAAAACTATAATATTATTATTATTTATTATTTTGTCTCCCACTCATCTCCCACCCCCACTTATGGAATTGTTATAGCTGATTCCACAAATATTCATTGAAAACTTGAACACTCTTACCTTCCAAAAGCTGTGCTTGATATTTTCCTGTTAGGGCTACAGAAGGAATGATACAGAAATTAAGCACTTATTTGATTCAATTTTAATTGCACAATGAAATAAAATAGACATTTTAGCCAGGTCAAAATACGATTTTGTGAACAATATTCTTTTATAACTGAATGAAAAGCTGCAATTACTAAGAACGCAAAGATGAGTGAAGTCACAAATTATTGTGATCATTAATAAGTCAATTTGCAAATACTGTTATATTTAGCAGAGATTTGTCAGTGTAAATCAGAGCGAAACTAACATTAGAAACACCACAAAGGGACACCAAGTTAGTGATGGACATTTATTCTGGATTTCCAGGTTTTAGATGATTTTATGAACAGTTAGTTTATCCTTCCCCATAATGCTTCCCAGTTCAGCACAGGAACTGAGGTCCTTCCATTTTTACAGTTCCCCTGTACAGCCAGAGACTGGTGCTATCTAAATGAAGACCCCTTGCTGCAGACAACAGCACTGGAACCAGATCAAAAAATCCTGCTGCATCTCTCAGTAAGAGGATATCACATCTCCATGTGCACAGACACGGCTCTTGATCAGGCATATCCAGCCTCCCTCCCTCAGAAAATTCCCAAAGTCCTGGTTGGTCACAGTCTGGATGCTGGCAGACTCCTTGCTAGGGCAGGAACATTGTTCATGACAAGTTCTGTGCTGCTGCACATCATGAGAAGCAGCAGTGAGCACAGCATGCCCAGTGCCAACGATTACACCGACAGGCAGGACTCACATCCAGTTTCTAGGGGGAGCTAAAATCCCACCAAATAATTCCCTTCAAAAACTCTAGGTGATTGTTAGAAGCACTTTCTAAGTGCTCAGCACAGCTTAGGAGTGATGGAGTGGCAAAGAAATGTAATCAAAAGGCTGAAATTGCAAAGAACTCCAAAAGTAAATTCTGCCACAGGATTCATCATTTTTTCAAGTTCTCCTGACATCACAAAAAAAAATCCCACAGGAGCCAAGTACCTCTGCTGACCAGTAGCTTTAGGAGAGGTGTATGTAAGGTTATGTGCATTAGCCAAAGATCTGGAGATCCCTCCTTCCCACCTGGAGAAAGCAGTAGCTAACTGTAGATCTGCACTAAGCAGCACAGCAGATCCCACTTCCTGGGAAAAATTCCTTGAAATATCACTCTCACTCTGCAATCAAAGAGCTCATTGGTTAAAATATTTGAGTTTAGTAATAATGTCAGCACCTTAAACCAGAAAAATATTTAACAGCTGATGAAGAACAGCATTTTGGTTTGGGCTACATATCCAAGTCTCAGTTTCTTACTGTTTTGTAAGAACAACACGTGTGTAAGATGGAATGGGATACAGAACAGAGAGGGGCTCTCTCTCCCTCTCCTCCTGCTATTAGCCAGTCCCATGTCAAGGCAGCATTGCCAAAAGCACTGCAATAAGCTGCTTACCTGTTTGCTTTCAAATTTTTCAGCCTGGCTTCCAAATCGTTGAGAAGATTTATCTTTTTGCAGCACTGTGAGCAGTAAACATCCAGTAACTCGCTGTTATAAACATGTCTCATTTTTCGGGGGGTTTGGCCAGCGCTGTTTGCAGGAAAGGAGAGATGTTACTGGCTGTGGTAACCAACCCACACATCAGGTTTTCCTCGTGTCTGTGTGTCAGAATCACAGATGAGGGAATTTGAAGAACCATCTTTAGCCACAGCTCATCTACATCAGAGCTGACGATGGCCAGTGCTACTCTTAGGGCAAGTCCACCTGTCTGAGCTGAGGCCTTGCAGAGGACGTGGATGTTTTTGGGTGGCAGTGGAAAGAATCAGTGTGGGTGACCAAAGAACAGCAAAAGTTACATGGGGCCCACTGTGATGCACATAGCAAAGGCAGCTATGTTCCCCTCTCATCTTGCCCATCTTCCCACTAAAGCCTGGCATGCAACCTGAAGAGTCTTCTCTCCAAGAGAAAGGCAGGAAGATGGAAAACAGAGTGGTCTGATAAGAAGTCACACAACCCCCCTCAGATGGTAGGATGAAAGGATCCCTGGAATGCTGGAATGGGGAGGAAGGGAGAAGTGGACAAAGGTCTATAGAGGAGGTAACAGTACCCCTTGGCATGATAAAGAGAAAATAAACTCAAATAAAAGAGAGCAATCATGGCATGATGTGTACTGAGCCCCAGGAATGAGAATGGAAAGTACTGCATAAACCTGAGGAAAGAGGGGATGAAAGACACAAGCCATCATCATGAAGGGGCAGTGGAGAGGGCTCTGCATGCATAAGAGAGGTGGCCAGGCTGGATTGCAGAAATGCTGGAAACAGAGGGGAGCATGTGGGGGTCGCATGCAGAACAGAAAGATGCAGTGAGCTTGTCCTGTGCTAGCAGTGAAGACAAGACCTCTGTGTGCTATTGATCCAAGCAAACAAATCCTAGAGAACCTTCATGCTCAGCTCTTCCCAACCCTGCTCACCCATTCCCTTGCTTGGGGGAAAGATTGTAAAATCTGGATCTGCCTTGGCCACAGGACGTAAGAGCTGCAGAGACAGAGGATACATGCAGGAGGCAAGTGCACTGCTGTGGCATTTCTAGCTCCTAACAGACAGCAGCTACTTGCTTATGTTTCCCAAGACATTCCAAGTCAATAGGATGCTTGTTTCAAATAACCTCCTGAGAAAATTGCAGCATTTCCCCTCACAGATTAGTGCTAAGGATTTGTAGTATCAGAACACTAAATGGAAACAGCTCACTTGTAACTCTTCCCTGTATCAGGGTGGGTACACAATGCTAAGCTGGTTTCCTTTGCTGCAGATTCCTTCCAATACCAGCCCTGAACTGTGGAATTATTGTCTACAATAGAAAGAAATCTCTACAAGCAAAATAGCCCAGTTATTTCAACAGAACCCAACAGAGGTTATCAGAAACAACATATTTGCTATAGCTCTTATTATTAAATACAGTCTGTCAAACAGAGGGCAGGAAATGAACTGGTAACATTTTGATTTTAAGGTGAATCTATCTAACCAGAGTAAATTCTGCTATGGTCAGAGAAGAATAAAAATGAAAAACTGTTTGTTAATGAATAAGGAGCAACCTGGAAGATACAGATGAGCCAAGGTCAGAGTAGGCGTTGGTTCTGGTCTCATCATCAGGGCATGGGCTACTGGGAGTAAAATCCACATCATCTCCTTCCCCATAGTCTTCAAACTGTTCTTCATTACTGATCAGAGAGGCGGTGGAATAAGTGGAGAGGTCAGATGCTGCAGAAGGGTTGTGAGGACTTGACCTGAAACAAGAGGTCAAAACATCTCGAAGGCCGACTTTGATAGCGCCTCACCTCATATGGAACCTTCCACCTTCACAGGCTGTGCCCTCTTTGAGGCTGTAACCCACCTTTGTGCTAAACCCCTGAAGTGCTAAATGTACCTGATGTGCAGCTGACAAAGTGGCCTTGAGAGACAAGAGCATGAGAATCTATGAAAAAAGTACCTGTGTGACAAGTTTGGATCAACACAAACCATCTTGCTTTAAAGAGCACACTTTGATGATCCTCAGCCACCACTTCCAATGTGAAGAAGACCACATGGGAATTTCTGCTCTGAATGCAGGAACCATGCAGACAGCTCCAAAACATATGGAATAGTGAGAGGAACACGTGTAAGACAGAGGCTGTCACTTTATTCCACAATCAGAGAGTTTCCCAGTAATCCAGAAACACCCTCTCCCACATCCCAGGAATTCCAGCCACTCTCCTCTGTGTGGTAAGAAAGAAACGTCAGCTCACTGCTTACCAGAATCACTAAAGCTACTGATGTGACTAATGGAGGCTGGGTTCCTGCCCTTTCTTCCATCAGGACAAATTCTGTCTTTCAGAGGAGATAGGGACCACAGGAAAAGGCTGTCTAACTACCAGAAAAATACCTAAAATGATGTTAAATGGGTAGGGAATGGCAGCACCCTATGACTTCAGAGAAAGAGGGCACATAGGTAAACAGATCAGCAGAGTCAGGCACCACAGGAAAGCAGCTGGCAGAACAGTTTTGAGCACATCAAATCTAATAAAACAGAGCAAGGTGGCTGCAGAGGGTGCACAGGGTTCACCTGCCCAGAGTCCAGACAGCCCTGTGCAGTGCACCTGCAGACTGCAGGTGTTTTACACAGGTTTGCTCAGCTCCCACCTTGGTGAGGCATTCAAACAGACAAGCCAGTAAACTCACAAAAAAGTTCTTACAAACAAACTTCTCCCTATGGAAAACACACCTGGAAGACCTGAAATAGATGCTTCAATTATGAGGTCCTGGCATTGCCCAACTGTCCCCTCTACAGCAGAATCCAAGGCCTCTGCAGTACAGACCAGTCACTAATGGAATCTGCTGGAACTTTATGCAGATTGGGTTACATTTTTCTCTTCCTTTGCTTCAGCGCACAGTGCTTGTAGCTCCAGCTCCACCAGCTGAGCCATGGGACAGTAGCTCCCAGGTGACATTGTTCTCCAGCAGCTCAACAATATTTCCTCCTAAATTTCTTCTGAGCCTACCTTGAGCCTCTCAGCCTCTCTACAGAGACAGCCCTCTATCTGTAATACTCCACTTGTGAGCTGTAAACAAGAGATGCACCAGTATTCCTTTGGTGGATGGTGCAAGCATCATTTGCATATCCCTTCCCTCCAAAAGCAATTAGTAGCAGAGGAAGCCTGCCAAAATTTCAGATGTATGCTCTTTTGTTTCGCCTGTTTTGATGAGATCCATTTATAACCTGCAACTCATTTATCTAATTCACATTAACAGAAATTAGGGCAAGTCAAGCCAGGCACACTACTGAAGGATGAAGGTAGAAATACTCATATTAGAAATAGATCAAACTTATCTAACAAGGCTCCTTGGCTGAGGGATTAGTGAGAAGCTCAACATATCACACTAACATTGATTCATAAAGTGCTGCTGTGCCATGGACCTACTGGGTATTGGTAAGTTTTTGGGAGAACTTACAATCCTACTGCTGTTTGCATCTCAGCTGCAGTTACACCAAATCAGTTTGGGAAGAAGCTCCTTTAACCACCAAGATTAGAGGCCTAGGAATTGCAGAGTCATCTGCAAAAGACTTGCTAAAAGTGACCTACTTTCCTCATTCTAAAGTTCTGAAGGGAACTTTCAAGTGCTTGGTGTTTTTTGTTTGTTTGGGTTTTCTTGGTTTTTTTTGTAGTTATTTTTGTGTTTTTGTTTGTTTGTGTTTTTGCAGGTAATCTCCTTCAGAGCAGGATTTCAGAGGGCTGACACACCTGATACACAACCCACCTGCTTCTTCAGCGAGCAGCAAAGTAAACCTCTCTATTGCCCAAAGTAAATAGCTTTATTGCCTCCTTTAACAGAAAGGCATGAAGCTTCTCATGCTTTCCTCCCACAGATTTACTGAAGCTGAGGAGATCTCAGGACAAATCAAGGTCTATCAGTAGTAGCACAGTAGCTCTTGGTAGTTCCTGCCTGCCCTAGAAGGAGGGTACAGGAGGCACAACCCCCTTCACAAGAGCCTGACTGGCACAGCTGGGAGGAAAAACATTTCAAACACAGCATGGGAAAAAGTCAGTCACCAAAAGGATGGGGCTTTGGAGAACTGGGAATGCCAAGGAGACAAGTTTGATAAAGAGCTGATGGAAACTGTAATTATCTTGATAAAGTCTCTGAGGTTGCTTGGGCAAATGGGAGAAGACCAGAACTCAGCTAGCTGAGAAATTCAGGAGGAAGGCAGGAATGAGGCAGCATAAAGAGCATCTGAGGAGGCCCAGGAGAGAGAAGAAAGGCTGCCTTAGGAATGAACAAAGCTCAAGAGGCATAAATCAAGATGACAGGCCAAAAATAGGGAAAACAAGGCAGAGGCTTACAAAGCAAGCCCAGCTGAGCTCTGTGCTGTGGTAACTGCAGTAATTCAGTTCAAAGCAGGATTAAACCAAATTGGGTCCTTTTCCCCCACAGTCATCTTTACCCAGCACTCCTGGGTACACACCTGGGAAGAGTCAAGTTAGGGTTACAGAGACATTGGTGTTAACAGCAAGCTATGGTTACACATGCACATGCCAGGACACCCCATATTAAACACAATTTACTGTTGCACAATAAAGGTTATGGAAAATTAGAAACACAAAGAATTAACTTGTTACATGAAGTTGCAAAGCAAACCAGCAGAGCCCACAACATCAGGTAAAAGATGTACAAAAGACTACAGCAGTATTCCCCATACTGAACTTCTCTGCAGGAAGTATTTGTTTTAATTACAGCATATAAAAGTTATGGCAACAGAGAAGAATTTATGTTTTGGGGGATACTAATGCAGTGATCTGTTTTGGAGAGACCCGATGCTTTCACTTCACCACACAACACTTGAGTCCTGTGAGCACTCACAGAATGTGCCAGAAGGAGCCAGGACTGAGACTATCTAAGCCACTTAGAGGACCTGGACATCCATCCCCCTTATGTTGTAAATGGATGTTAAATTTCTAAATCCATCAGCCATTCTCAGCCTCCATCAGTAGGGATTAGCCACAAAAAGGCTCCTTCCTCCCTGGCACACACCACAGAGCAAAAGCAGCACTCACTTGTCACCGGGGAGGAAGAGGCCACCGAGCACCCCATCCTTGTCCTCGCTCCGACAAACGTCCGAGGCCTCCGAGCTCTGGGCGCTCTCGATGGCACTGTCCATGTCAGACTCATGGTGAACCTCCTGCTGTGCCAGAGTCATCACGTCCTCATCAGGAAACAGCTCCGACTCGCTGTAGGCGCTTTCGCTGTCCAAGTAGGCACAGTCCTGGATATCACCACCCTGGCACAAGGAAAATCGGGAGTCAGTTCAGATCATCCCTCAAGGCAGTTCAGCTGACACAGAAGAAGCAATAAGACACTCTCTGGATGCCCTGGTAAGCAAGAGTGATACTGAATAAAAGCCATGAAACAAAAAGCTGACCTGCTTTACAAAGCCAGTTCCTGCAAGCCAATAAAGTAGCCTGTACCTTCCAGAGGGGCTCAAGCTCTGTCTGACTTCCCAGGAGAGAAAGACATAACATCCAGCTATAAAATGCAGTCAGTTTTACCCTAATTCACTATCAAAATGTACTTGAAGCAATAAATATCCTCAAAGGTTTATAATAAAATCAGGCATCTTTTGAGAGATAATAGTACCTTAGTCACCAAGACTTGGTCCTCTAATTAATATTACAGATTAAACAAAAGCAAAACAGATAAGCCTAACAGTTTAGTCTGTCTTTGAGGATGGGCAAAAATTTGTAAGTTGAAAAAAGAATTGGCAGGTGTTAAATTGTTTAGGGTAAGTCTTGGTGATAATCAAAGATATATGAGAGCAGAAAAAAAAACCAAAATCATCTCTTCCTGCTTCCTGGAACCACATGTCTTGATTAAGTATGAACTAAAATAAGACATCATTCTCATTACTGCAAGTCTTTGCTCTTGCTGTTTGCCCTTTCCCTCCCCCTTCTGCCCCACAAATACTAAGAATAGCCAAGACAAGCTGGGTTGTATTTGCTTGTCCCTGAGGCACAAGTAAAAATTCTTAATTGAAAAAATAAAGGCTAAGATTTTACTCTATCCTTTAATAAGCAGCCACTCAATGCTGCTTTGACAATTTCCATCCAGCAGGATACAAATAATTCGGAGCTGCAGAGCAAGTCCTGACTCAGAGCTCCACTCCAAAGCTCCACAGGCAGCCTGACCATTGAGCTACAGCTAGCAAGTGAAGCTTTTGGAGCTGAGTTCATTGGCACAGGGAATGGAGCATTTCATTCAGGGATAAACCTCATGTTAAGGCACAACTGTAATCCCACCCAGGAATCCCAAGGCACTGGCAGTATCACCAGCACTCCCTGCCCTGATGGTGAGCACGTTTGCTGAGACACTCCTTGCCACAGCTCAGCTTTGAGTCCACCCCCACAGCCTCTGGACACTCTTCTGCTGGAGCCAAGAAAACTCAAACCCCTTTTACAGAACCAGAGATGTTCTGTGCTGATGACACAAACTGTCTTTTCCACGTCAGCAGAAAGCCAGGCAGAAGCTACAGTTCTTCAAGATTTTCAGAAACTCCTATTGGAAATGCTGGTCTCACCATCCACCTTTTTCCTGAAGTACCAATTTATATAACTGTGAAATCTCCTAACATATGGAGACTGAAGAAATTCCAAACACCCCCCCTGCTCAAACCTCATTAACTAATTAATATCCCAGCAGGGAAAAGGACAGCACTGCCTGCTGTGTTTGAAACTCCAGGTACATACTCAGAGCAGACACCTGCTTTTCTACCTGAGCTTTCAGCAGACCTTCCAGATTAACAAGAAATGTCAGTGAGACACCTGGCACTATTCAAAAAGCCTTTTCCCACTTTTCTGTGTCAACTTTATTATGTCTCAAACTTTCCTGAGATACTGCTTCGAGAGATATCCTTGGTATATGCCATGTAGTATTTATTGTAGCCACACTGCCTCATGCAATCAGATTTCTAGATCAGAGCCACAGCCCTTCATCCCCAGCGAGCCCCTGGTTTGGCAGGTCACATACCAGCCCTGGAACCTGTCCTGCCTTAGCCCCAGGTCCTTCAGCACACCTGACTTGCCCCTTGTACCCTCCCAAAGCAAGCAGGGAAAATGCCACTGCTGCTCTTTGCAAAGTACCTTGGGACCTAAAAACAGCACAAGGAATAAGTCCTTTCTAGTAGGTGTTGAAAAAGCAAGTATGGCTAGGAGCAATTACAATGTTTCAAAAGTAGCCAGAAGTGTTTATTTATGTTATGTTTTCCCGAAGTTTCATCCCCCACACTGAGCCCCACAGGCACAGACCTCCTATTTTCTTAACAGGTTTAAGGCAATAAAGCCTGACCGCCATTATGGAATTGCACCAGCTGGTAAAAGTCTGATCCAGGAGAAAAAGAGAGGGGCAAGGAGTACACAGTGGATCCATGAAGCTCCCAATTAGCACATCTTTTTCAGAGGTCTTGGAGAAGTCTCTGCTTAAGCAAGTTTTTCCAGCAGGAAAATCTCCCTGGTATTAAACAAATTAACACAAGAAAGTAAAGGTCAAGAAGATCATGAAAGACTCCCTTTTTGCTCCCTGTAGGTAACACCACACATTAGCTTTTTCCAATAATAGCAGCTGAGGTGCTCTTTTGAGAGTCCATTAGCAATTAAACGTGCAGTGTCATCTCTATGGGCTGAGGGCTCACTTCTCCCTGTCACTTTCTGGCAACCTTCACATTTACTTGTATGGGAGAGCTGATCCACACCTACAGCACGCACATCGCTGCCCCCAGCCTGCTCAGTTTCAGGGATTCTCTTCCAAAGTGTAATTCCTCTATTCCTACACTTCAAAGCCTCTTGGAAAGAAAAGAAAAAAAAAGAAAAAAAAAAAAAAGAGTTTTTGGAGGCGATGATCTATGATCCATCATAAGCCTCAACACCTGCTTTACAGCTTCTGAAATGCCTCACTGCAAGACTTGGAACCCCTCCTGGAAACACATCCTCCCTGCTGCTGATCCCATCCTCGAGCAGTGGGGAGCTCAGGGACTGATGGGGACTGGACAAATGGAGAACTCAGGCCAGCCGAGCTCCTTGGAGGAGCTCCCCATAGCTGCTCCCTCCCAGAGGGAGAGCAGATGCCACATCCCAGGTTGCCAAGACCCCTCTTCACAAACCTGGCCCGACCCCACTGCCCGATGCAAACCAAGTGGATGTTTAGGAAGCACATCCCAGCCGCTCTCCTGAGCACCCAGCAGCAGAATCACACACTGAAGACCTCAGCCCTGTCAAAGCCATCAGCACCACCGATGACCGTGCCAGGAGCAGGAGAGCTGAGCTCCAGTAGCTGTCAGTTCACTCTCTGAAGTGCTCAAGGTCTGCCTCCAATCAGTGCTAACACAATTTCAGGTGATGTACAGCAGCAGGACCATGCTCCAGCCTGCCTGTTCCCTGTGGGTAGGGACTACACACTCCAGTGCTGAGCTTGGAGAGATTAGGGATGTGGAATCCCTGATAATGGAATATTCCCAGCACATGGGGACCCCTCGTGCAGATCCTGTAAAGAATGGAACTCGGGTAACACCACTCGGGTGTCTCTTCAGCTCCCTGGGTGAAACCAGCCTCCAGTGCAACTCTCACAATGACAAATTTAATTAAAACTTCCTTTTGTGGCCTAAATAACCAGTAGGAGAACACAGACAAAGCATCTTTAAAACAACTAATACAGGTTAAGTAAGCTATTACAAGACAACAGAATCAGGGCATGTCACTGGCAAATAATATACAGGCATCCACACCTTACTGAGTAAAGCTGTAAGTTACTTGAAGCTGTAATTGTTCAGTGATGGTGGTTTCTCACAGAACTATACTTCCAATGATGACATCTACACAAGCTGCTTACAAACCACACCTAAAGAAATTAAACTGGAAAAAAAAAAGGTTGATTGCACACATTAGCCTCTCAAAATATTCCTTCATAGTTTAGATATCTAGAGTATTTCATGATTTCATGTACCAAATTAGAGGTTGGCAAGAACAAGTGTTATTCAGGTAGCCTTAAGAGAGCTAACTTGAGACTAAGGGGAGTTTAAGAAGTTTAAAGATGAATAGACACTTCTAGCCTGAGTCATTTGTTTCCAGTGCACATGTCATTAGCAGAAACCAGCAAGAGAATGAGGTTCTGACGACTTGAATATGAATCACTGGGGTTGTCATTCTCCTAGGCAGCTCCCTTCTTTGTTGGCTGAGTCAAAAGAGATAAAGCTGCTGCTTATGATCTTGGAAGATTCTCATAAAAAGAAAACCCAACCCTGAACGTTAAAATACCACCAACACAACATAGCTGCGGGTAGCTTTAAAGCCCTAAGTGGTTTGCACTTTTATCTAATCGGATGCTCAAGATAACTCCAAGTGCTTCACAGGCAGCCGGCCAGACGCTTGTATAGCAACTGTTGAATATTCAGCAACAGTTTGCTCTATAGAAGCACCTGCTGCCCACAGATCCAGGGCCACTTCACAGAAACTAATGAATTCCCTTCCTCGGAAGAGGCATTGTGTGGCTGCATTGAAGGCAGATGAGTAAGCCCAGCCTGCCTTTGCAACAGCCACCCCAAACAGAAGCAGGAGCCAGAAGACACCGATTCCCATGGATTCCTTCTGATCCTCGTGGGGCAGGAAAGCAGTGTCAGCATTAGGTGGGTATGGGAATAGAGCTCTGCCTTGCCCTGCAGTGACCTGACTGGGATTTCCCAGGTTGGAAGCAATCTCCAAAATATGCATATAAAACAACTGAAAGCTAAAAACTTGGCTGACAGACAGGCTACATGGCATGCCTACATCAATACATTCATGCTGAAGAACAAGCCTCGTTAAAATTCACTCCCATCACAGCCGAACCACCAGCACCCCTGACATTTAGACAGCCTCACAGTACGCTGGAGGAGACAGGGAAGAAAAGAGGATCCAAGTATCCCACCACTGTGCAATCTGATTAGTAAGAGCTGGACTCACACACGAAACAAGAGAAACAAGAAATGGCACATGCAGATGAGCCATGGCTCTCCCCTCACCAGGATTATGCCTCTGACCCCGCTGACAAGCTGAATCTGCTGCGGGACAGATACAAGTCTGAGTCCCTGCACCTTCCCCAGCCACGTTTTTTCCCAGCAAAAGTGAAGGAAAAGTCACCTCACCACAACTGGAAGGGAAGAGGTGTGCCAGGCTTGGTCTCAGATGAAAGTTACTTACTGCTGCTCTCCATCATCAGAGAAAATACAGGCTGTCATCTTTATTTAAGCAGCCACTGCATTGGAAGGCAAGTATTCTCTTAATTACCGACTGACAAAGAAGGGTGTGAAGCATTTCTCACTAATGTGTTTTAGAAACAGCCACTCCTCTACAAACATTTGCATTTTTACACCAAGTGGGCTATGCACATTTTTTTAAAAGCCCAGGTTTTCCCCAGCGTATTTCCTTTCCTTTTCAGCTGTCAGGCAGAGGTGGGGAGGTGCTGATCTACCCTTTGATCTGACTGACGGGAACAGGAGAGACGAGGAAGAGATAGAAGAAAATGTAGGAGCACTAAGAGAGACCACACGTGTGCATCTGTGTCCATGATGTGAGTAAGCTCTCACCCACAGCCAGCTCCTTCTTGCCCACATCTGGCTCTGGCTCACCCAGGCTGCTGTGGCTGTGCACAGGGGACAGCAGGCTGCTGCTCACAGCCTGGCTGATGGGGGAGAGAGGAAGTCACAGAAACCACTTCCACCTCCTGCTGCAGAACACGGAAGAACACCCAGCCTCTCCATTTAACTGGGAATATAAAATCTCTCCGAGCTCAAGATCAGGGTGCAGAGCACTGTTATTCTACTAAACTGTTCAAATAAGAAGCTTTTTGGGGCCACAAGGTAGTTTGGTCAACACAATAGCTTCCTGTGATTGTTTAGTTACTCAAATCTAATATTTGAACCTCTGTTTAAGGCAAAACTTCACAGGTTGTTGGGGGTATTGAAGGAACTTCTAGGGGCAAAATTATTCCTAAGATGCAGATCTTGCATCGAGCATTGGACAGCATCCTGGAAAGGCAGTGGAGTCCCCAGAGAGAGGGCAAGCCTGTGGCAGTGCACTGCCAGCTTCGCCTCCCTCTGCAGGATAACATCTGTCTCTCGTACAATTGGGCAATTCAAGGACAACAGATTTCCACTGGAAGACCAAGCTCCAGCTTCTGGGCTGTTCCTGCTGAACCTCACGAGGAGAGGGCACCGGAATTCTGAAAGGCTGCCCTGTGCTCTGGCTGGGAAGTTCAAAGTGATATCGTGCCTTTTCCAAAGCAGAGGAGAAAGGCCTTGTAGAGCCGGGAGCCAGCCAGGGAACGCAGGAGTCAGGAGTGTTTACCCTCTGCTGTCACTTTAATTGGCCATAATGGAGATGCCAGACTTCATCATATGCAGGGTCCAGATCCAAGCACTCCTTTTCACAGGTCATTGTTTATGCTCTGAAAGTTTTAACATTAAAAGGCTTTAGCAGACTGCTAATTTGATCCTCTAAAGAAAGTAAAAAAATTAAAAGCTGTTCCCTTGACTTTGAAGTTGTGTCCCATCACTCCCTGAGCTGCTCCCCACTACTGAACTATCATGCACACTCATCATCCATCACTGGAGGGTCAACGAGACAAGAAGAATCCCTGTGCAGATGAAAAGACATCCTAATCTGCAGTGTTAGGAACAAGCCTACATTACCTTCAGCATGGATGGGGCCAGCACATCAACCGCATAGTTCAGATTTAAATCCACCACGGCGTTTGGCGCCTTGTTCCAGGCATTGTTTAAGGCACTTTTACCTCTGAACTGCAGGATGGTTTCCTTTTTCTTTCACACATCTATGGTGTGAAGTGGCACCATGCTGACACACCACCACCACTTCACAAACATCACTCAGGAAACTCCCAAGGTGTCCTGATCTAATCACCTGAAAAGTCTCTGGTAACATTTCTAGAGTGAAATGCTTGTGACTATTCAAGCTGCCAGAACTCTCAGACTGGTAACACGACCCTTCCCACAGAGTGAGCTGCTGGGACAGCCCACAGCAGGTACCCTCTGCCACCCCTGCTCCCAGACAGGGCACCCAGTCAGGCAGCTGTGTGCTGAAATGAGCTCTGGGTAACCCAGCATCACCTTTGTGTTGTGTGTGGCACTGCTGCAGACCTTGGTTTATAAAAGCTGGTATACAACATAAAAAAAAAAAAAAAAGCGCATATTTGCCTAAAAAGATCTGCAGAGCAGATAATAAATGTGACATAATTAACCCTCTTGAGAAGCCTTTGCCTTGAGATGAGACAATTTCATTCTATTTTTAAAGTCATAACAGCAGTAATAGGGAGAGAGGACAGAAAACGTCAAACTCTCACCAGGGTTTGTTGCCTGGGCCTGAGGCTCAGCCCCTGCTGAAGCTGCCAGCAGGGCCGGTGAGGGCAGCTCTGGCACAGTGTGGGCAGCAGCATTCACCATTCCTTTGGCAGGAACACTCAGTGGTGAAACTGTGCCCTGGGCAGATGTCACTGCATTCCTCACACAGCAAACACAGAGCTGAGCTCATGGTCAAAGGCACCCCAAAGACCCCCCAGCACAGACCAGTCCTAAGACCAAGGGTCACAGGAATGGTCAGATTCTGTTATTTTGAAGCAATGCTACAAGGGAACACCTATGTTGTGACAAAGGGAGCTGGAGGCTGCTTTCAAAAAAATGTCCTTGTGCCCAAGGCAGAGTTCAGCACTCCTCAGTTCAGACCCCTACTTAACCAAGTCTAAGTTACAAGATGCTCTTTCCCAGTGGTGTCTGCTGCTCAGGGGACAGCTGAGCTCACACACCAACATGTTTTCCTTGACAAGTCTCAAGGTCACCCTGCGGGGACTCAACAAATAACAAAACCCTTGCATCACATTTGCCCGCGGGTGCTGCAGGCACATGGGTGAAGAGTTCCCCGAGATGATTTAGTGCTGCCCCAGCCCCTGGGTGAGGAGGAGGAGGCACCTCCTGGCACCTCCACAGCACCATTAGGCACAAACAGCATGAAGAACAGGAAGAAGCTGTCCCGGGCAGGAACAGTTCTGCCTGTGTCTAAGCTAATTATTCACAGGAACACTGGTCAAACTCCCTTCCCCCACTGAATTTGGAAACTAGAATTTTTGCATTTATTTTCTACACTACTGCAAGTCTGGTCTCCAACAAACACAACGAAATAAAGCCATTTAAAGAAAAACAAAGGAAAAAAAAAGATTTTTACCTCACAACTCATACTTCTGTCTTACCACCCACCCAGGTTAGATTACACTACAGTCTCCAGCAGGGAGGGATGCTTGGGGAATGGGAGCAATTTCCGACCCCAAGAGGTAGAGAAACATCTCGAGTTTCTCCAACACAGTAAGAAGTCCGGCCATGCCTGATGAGGAGGAGTTTATGTTGGCAAGCAGAGGGAAAGCATTAAGGATGTGGCTTTGCTGTAGTTTATACAGAAACACTTCCCAGAGCTCATTGGTCACTCTGAATGCAGACAAGCCTAAAAGGTAATTTACTTCATGTTTAAGAAACACTGAAGTAGCTCTGAAGAGCTTCTCATTAGGAGAAGAAAGGAGCTGCAGGACCTTGGCTGCTCTTCGGCTGGTGGCTGGGCAAACCACAGGTTAAGCCATTTCTGCTGCAGGTATAACTTTACCCAGCAAAGACTGCAAGGACTGATTTTTAAAAAAATTTAGTCTCCCCATCTATTTATAAAAGACATTTTACTTCTTTTTAAACAAAGGGTCTCAAATACCTGCTCTTTTTAAAATTTTTTACAGTGAAGTTAAAGCACTTAATTGCAGAAGGCCTGCCAAGAACAACATTGAGCTCCACACCACAAACAGGAACCCACTGATCTTAAACCCTGGCTTGGTCAATAAGCTGGGTTTTTTTGATTTACACTGTAAAATACACATAGGCAGGAGATACCCTTGAACCTGCACAGACAAAGCAGATGGGAACCAAGCAGAAATCATTTATAAGATTAGGCTGCACACTGAAAACACAATTCAAAGTAGAGCCATATGCAGAGACCCCCTACTATTAACAAGCAATATTCGGTATTAGCTGCAATACAGTGCCCAAAGCACTGCTCTGTGTTATGAGGAAGCACTTACAGAGCCTGTCCTGCGTTTGTGCAGCAATCAACATAAATGACAAAAGAAGGAACAAAAGGAGTGACATTATCATACTACATTTCAGAATTTTAAGGGGTCAGCTACATAAATGTGGTGAGCATTTGAAGACATTAATAACTGGATAATGGTTAATTCAGTAACAACCTATGATTAGTTTAGTAACCACTTAAAATAATCCATTAGGACAGGTATTTAAAAGAAAAGGTTAAGATCAAGCTATGCTCAACAGATGTAACAGCACTGGTTAATCAATAACAGGAGTGAAGCAATTCCAATTCCCCTGCTATTTTGGCATGGGAAGTGTTTTGTTTTGCAGGTTTTGCACATGGCAAAGATTCCCCAACTACCCTGGCGGTAAGAGCCCTGTCAAGACAACCATAGCTGAGAAACATCTGCACATCAGGTGGCTTCTGGGAGACTTGCTGCTGTTTGCTGTAAGTCTTCAAATAACAAACTTAAAAGAAGCCCATTAAAAATGGTTTAAAACTGCTTGGAGGCTGCCACATCTTGCGTTGGGTACAGCTCAAGCTCCTCTCAGTTTGGGCAGATGCTGCCGAACAGCCAATAGAAATTCCACACCCCTTCTGTGCCCAGCTGTAAGAATAATAGTCCCCACTACTGCACGTATTTGGTGGTGAGACCAAATTATTCCCACCTCCTCCAAAAATTAGAAAGGTCACAGGCAGAAAAATAACTTATGCTGGAAAAGGGCAATTCAGTCCCATCACTGGAACATCCCCCCTCCATTCACTGAATGTCATCTGAATGAAACAAAACTATTTTCAACAGAAGCAGTTATGGTAACATAGCAAAAGGGATCAAAATAATCACAAATTATACTGCTATACAGGTAATAATATACTGGATACAGGTACCATGGAGTTCATGCTTAGGGAGTCTATCCTGAACCCATTTCAGAAGTTTTCTCCCATCTCTGCCTCCTCCTTACCCTAAGTCGATAAATCAGCCGAACACCATGAGAACAAATCTTTCTCTCTGCCTCTAAAGCCACCAACCTTACAAATCTGCCACAAGCAGTGAAAATATTGCCACTACCAAAACAGCAGTATTAAAATTCCGCCTCAAAATCAGCACAGCACAAAACCAGGAGGGCGCCTGCCTGCCCCGGGATCTCTAACCACACGTCACTTCTGCCTAACAGAAATGCACAATTGCCCTTCTCCATTTCAGGGACGAGACAAACTCCAGGCCAGGAACTGCTCACATGTACAAGATCTGTGCTGTGAGCTGCTTTCATATGCTGCCAAACACAGCTCACACAGCCCCACTGGGGGCAGAACCACTTCACCCACCAGGGCAATGCTGGTCCCACACGAGGGCCACAGACAGCATCTGTAGTTCCAGCACAGGCTGTCCTGACAGCCACACACCAACCACAAATCATTTTTTCTGCCTATGTCACCAGCATCCCGGAGCCAGCAAATGCATTCAGAACCACATTTGGGTATTAAAAACATTCAACAATAAGTAATGGCAATCCAAACACATCGCCAGTGCCGCAGAAAATAATTACAGAGCAAGCCCCCTGCTTGCATTCATCCTTTAAAAGTACTTTTTTTCCCTCCTCTTCCCCTTTTTAAGGGTTTAAATCCCAGGTATTTGGGCACCTCCAGGTTATAGAGGCTCATCTATGCAGGAAGACATACCCTTCTTCCCCAACACCCTCATTTCACCCCACACAGCTGCTGACAGACACACACGATTTTAGATTTTCCCACAAAACGACATCCCCAGAACCCGCTCATTTCCATAGCGAGCCCAACCTTCCAGCACACACAACTCTGGAGTGAAAATCCCCTCCTTTAGCAAACAAGAAAAAAAACCCAGCAGGGTTTCTCTCTACCTACAATTTCATGCATTTCACGAAAACGCCGACACCACCCCAAAAACCCCAGAGATGCTTTCCCCGCTCGCTTCTGGATCCCCACCGGAGCGGAGCGGCCTCAAGGATCTCCCCTTTCCATCACGGATCCCCCTCTCCTCACGCCGCAGTTCCCCGGAGGAAACCCCCAAAACCCGGCCGCAAACTTCCTCCTCACCCCTCAGGAGACACCAGCCGGCTCCCACCACCACCACCACCACCACCACCTCCTCCTTTTCCTCCTCCTCCTCCTGCTGCCGCTGCCGCTGCCGGGCTGCCCGTACCTGGCCCGGCGCCGGGCGGTCGCTGCTGTCCCCACGCCCCGTCCCCGTCCCCGCCCCGCAGGGAGGGAGGGCGGGCGGCAGCTGGAGCATCCCCGCCCCGCAGTTGCCGGGAGACCGGAGGGCCCGGGGCCGGGAGGGGGGACCCGGGGAGCCCAGAGAGCCGAGAGAGCCGAGCTCGGCTCCGGGCAGGGGGCGAACAGAGGCAGGGAGGTCCCCGCCGCACGGATTGTGCTGCGCTCCCGTGGCTGGGAGTGACGCGCGCCCGACCCCGCTCGTGGGTTTAGTCGCAGTCACTCTGTTTTGCTCAAAAATAATGAGGTATTGCTCGAAATTATTTGTAATTAAAAATATCCACAATTGCTGGTGAGAGGGGAAGATGCCTGGGGTTCCTGAGGAAGGAAATGTGGCTTAAAACCCGATTAAAACCCGATTAATTCCCTCCATATTATGTAATATTATATTATATAATGTTATATTGTATATAAAATAAAACAGTATGCAATTAGATGTTTATTATTTATATATTTACATATAATTTTTATGTTTTTAATATAATTACGTGTGTGTACATGGCACAGCTTGCCCAGAGAAGCTGTGGATGCCCCATCCCTGGAAGTGTTCAAGGCCAGGGTGGGTAGGACCTCCCCACCCCAGGGTTATGGACAATCTTCCTGCAGGTGGTGAGTGTGCAGGAACACATCTGAGATGGAACAGAAGAATTTTTCCAGACTGATTTTGGGTTTCTGATACTTCATAAGTGAAGGGGTTGCAGTGGCAGGCGCTGAGGGCTGTCAGGTCCCCAGGCAGGGACAATCTCTGGGGACATCAGGGATCACAGGGGACAGCCTCACCTGCCTGGTGTATCCTCATTCCTACAACAGTCACAACTGAACACATGTATGGCCTTTCTGGGATGGTGGTGTCAGAAACCTCAATGTGCTCAAAGCAAAACAGATCCTGTTAGGAAGTGATGTCTGTTTTGTCCTTGATTTGAATCCCTTTAGTTACAAGATAATGAGAAGCAAAACAAAAAGGCTGAGAACAGTCACACTGACTTCGTTATTTTATATTTGCTTCACTCAGAAGTTGTGTAACTTCCTTTTTCACAACACCTCATAAGAGCTGTGTTTACTGTGCTGTCTGTGCTAAAAAATAAAAAATAAATAAAGAAAATCTGTTTCTGTGGCTTTGCAGCAGAAGACTACAAGGAAAATACAATAGAAAGGAGAATACAAAAAAACACATTTTCCATAAAATTCCTATCTAGGAGCCAAACCCTGCCCTTACTGACTGTCGCTGTTGTCACTGCTGTGTCAACCATGGAAGGAAACAGCATCCTACAGGATTCAGCCAGCAAACAAACACCTCCCTCCCAATTGTAATATCACTGAAAGACCTGGAAAAGGAAAGAATCCCCAGCCGTTACCCTGCCATTTGATCTGGCTGTATTCCAGAGCCTGTCTTTAAAGTTACCGCCAGGTACTTCAGAAGAGGAAAAGCTCTTTGGGGTGCACCTTTGCAGCAGTGCTCATACACAGAGTTATAAAGATGCTGTAAATGTAAATCACTGAAAGATAACTTAAGTACTTTATACTTCTAAAATATTTTGGACTTTTTTGTGTCCAAAGACAGGGCATTTTCCAGAGAGACCCAAAAGTTATTTGAAGCAATGGATAAATTCTTAGAAAACAGAGCAAAGGCAGACACAAACACATCTACCTGCATAACATCTCATGTCCTCTGTATTCCCTAAGCCTGCCCTCATTTTCATCACAGCCAGCCACTCCTAAGTGTAAAACACTGCTGTTCAAAAAGGAAAGAAATTAATCAGCCCCAATTCTTATATATATGCAATGCTTAAAGCAATTCACTGAACTTGACCCTTTTCGCAGTTCCTTCAGAGAAAATGAAAAGAATTCTGTCTGCTGAGCGCAGAAGTTTTGGGAGGGCGGGGAACGCCTGAGGTTTGGTGTAACAAAGTGTAACAGCCACAGATGAAACCAAGTGCAGCCTCAGTCAGCACAGACTGCTGTCCCCTCGTGTGCAAGGATGTCACTGGGACTGAGCAGGGCACAGCTCAGGGCAGGTCCCTGGGACACCTTGGGCTCCCTGCAATGGCAGTGGGGCTTCAGACCCTTCTGTTCGGGAGCTCTCCCGGGAAGCTGAGAATCTGATAAAGAACAGGAATTAAAAACCCCTCCCCGACATCCTCCTATTCATTAATCTAAATGAACGGGAAAGCAATTTCTGTAAGACAGGTTTAGGGACAGACAACTTCACTGCTTTTTAAATAGGACAATTCTAAAATCTGATTTTTCTTTCAGTACTCAATTTGAGAGAGACAGGGGCTCCCTGCAGAATAAGCAACAATCACACATAAAATAATTACCTGCACGGTACATTTTGTAATTGTTTCCTGAAAGATGCAAGTTGGAAGTGTTTGTATTGTTACACAGATCAGGAACTACGGACAGTGTGAAACCTGAAAATTACAGAACCATTCCCTGACACAGATCTACTTTCAACAGCTTGTGATGAGAAAAACATAAAGTAAGCATTAAACAGATAAAGCAGCAATAGGTAAAATGAATATTATAATAGAGATGTTAAGAACATATGCACAACTGTGTGGTACACCTGCTGAGTGCACTACTCAGTTTGCTACCCAGAGCTTTGACATTTATTACACTGTAATAATTGAGAAGGCACAAATCTCTCATTGATAGATGCATTTCTCATAAAGGTCCTAGAAAATGTAAGGAGTTTAGACAATCACTCCTCATGAAGGAGTGACTATAAAATCTTTATTAAGACTAAGATTAATATAACAATAGCTATAATACAGGTCCATTTCTCATTTAATTGAAGCTAAGCCTGATTAAGTAGAGATTGTTATAAGCTGCCTTTGATCGCCACTAAGACAAAAACCTTATTTTTACACATTTCACAGTAAAGTGATAATTTTCTGTTTAATATGACTTATGATTTGTTTCCTACAAAAGGAAAAGCAGAGCACGCTGTGATGGCTGAGGGAGGACAGGTGACCATCACTGGCTTCTCTGAGAGGAATGAGGATTCATTTTGGCAGTGACACAGGCCTTTGAGTGCTTCATGCCTAAGAGCAGCAGTGGTGCAGAGGAAGGGTGTCTGCATGTCTGCCTGGGACAGCATCTTCTGCTTGGTGCAGCTGCAGCTCAACTGAGTCAGCGCCACAGAAGGAGAGTTTGCGTGATGCATTTTTCCCATCTGAGACTGGAGTCTATTCTCCTGTCATGATTTCAGGCAGCTGAGGAATTTGTGCAGGTTAGTGACTGCTCAGATGACCACAGACACTGAAATATGCTCCAGGCTTTGTGCAGTTTGCATGAGCAGGCTCTGCACGTAGAGACCCTCCTGAGCACGGTATTTGTGACCCCATCAACAGCAGACTCGCTGCTTTTCTGAGGGAAGCCGTTCAAAGATGGATACACTCTGCCACTACCATAATAGCTGGACCCTGAAAACAGCAGGGCATTCCTTCACACTCAGTTTCCACCTTAATTCATCTTGTTTTTTCCAAAATCCCACCCTCGATACCCCACTTGTATTAAGTGTACCTGCAAGGTTCCTGTGCTCTCCAGGGTTTGGGGATGGTGTCAAGCAGCTGTCAATGGAGACTAAACTTTTATCTTTGTTACCACATGAAAGAAAAGAGATGGGTACATTGGCAAAAGGCTGCTTGGCACTGCCAGATCCCACAGATCTCCCAAACACTATGCATCCTGAAAAAAGTGCTTGCAGAAGCATGCCAGAGAAAATTTGGGAAAAATATTCGTTATTTGGGTGATCAGAAGATTTGTGAACACATCAGTGAGTGCCTATATCACACACTGCTGTGCCCTTCCCTGTGAGGGTGGTGAGGCACATCAGTGGGCTGGAACAAGATTATCTTTAAGGTCCCTTCCAACCCAAGCCTTTCTATGATTCCAGAATTCCATGATTTCCAGAAGCACCCAGAGTGCCTGCTGAAACCAGGGGCTCCTGGCCTGCAAACACCGAGCAGGGCACATCACTGGAAGGGTTTATGGCAGGGAAACCTGCTGATCTGCAAAGCACTGCAGATTCTCTGGAGCAGTACTGAACAAAGGCTGGCACCTCCTCTGCTGCTCCAGAGGCAGAATCCTTCCTCTGTATCTCACTAAGGCATCCCTCACAGGCGAGTCACTCTAATGACAAGAAACTGGAGCTGAAATGTGAAGAACAGAGACTAATTAATAATGAAGATAATGAGATCACCAGAATATAATATATACACCAAACCTGCATCTTAATTATCTCATGAAAACTGGCAACTCCAGTGAAACTCATGCTTCAAAAGCCTTTAATCATGCTCTCTCTGATGAATATTGGTGGCTATTTTACAGAGACTTATGTAAAAATACCTTTTGTGTGGGTTTTTCCCCTACAATAAGAGCTGGCCAAGTTAGTACTGCGTGTAACTGCTCTGCTCCAAAATGAGATATCGCAGACTTGTAATTACAGCTGGTCTGATCTTCATCTCATCTACTCTCATGTTATTTTGGAGTGCTTCCTTTGAAGGAAATGCAGTAAGACTGGCATGAGTTACTGCAGTATTATTATGAGTCCCTTTTATTATGAATCCCTTTTATTATGACAGAAAAAACCAAGAACGATCCCTAATTAAGGCAGTTTCTGCCAAAACACAGGGAGCGTACATTCCCTGCCCCAAAGACCTTGCAATCAGAACAGGCAAAGACACTCTGAGGTAGAGAAAAGAGGACAGAGTGAACTTGTTCCCAACTACAACTTGTTCCCATGATTTAAGGGGAAGTCAGGAGGAGGCTGAGATAGGATGAACGCAGGACAAATGTGGAGCAGGTGAGCTGAAGACTGCAGAGGAGAAACAGTCAGCATTTGCAGCTGGCAGAACCTTTCCAAAACTTTCTGCAGTTTCTTCCCTGCAGTTTCTGCAGTTTCTCCCCATCCCTTCATGCTGAACAGGGTGAGGTGGTCTACAGCTGCAGGGGAACACTGCTCTGGGTGCAGAAGGCTCAGCTCAACCTCTGCTCCCACTCCCAAAGAACAAACCCCCAAGTGCCTGCAGAGAGGCTTATTTTAGTAACTACGGAAGTGGCAATTTAGACTCTACACCACCGGGGTCTGCTCTCCCCATGACCTTCAAAGCAGAGAGCTTGCTTGTGTCCTATCCCCAGGAACAGGGCGGGCAGCCAGGAACATCAAACAGCTCAGGTCGAGCACAGGGCTCGCAGGAGAAGGTCTCTGTGCAAGATGAGAGCACCGAAGGCAGGACAGGGCTGGCTGAGGGCCCATTAGCATCGATTCCTTGGGCCTGTAATGAAGCTGGACCCGACCCTGTGACATGCAATTACAGCATGAAGACATTTCAGGGGACTCACCCACTGCTCTCTCCAGAGATGAGCTACTTGTAACCTCTCTGCCATCACTCGGTTACACTTTGGCTGCTTAATGAGGCGTTTGGAGGGATTTTCTGTGTTCCTCTCCAAAATCCCTCATGAGGGACAAGTAGTCAAGAGCTGTGAGTGCAAAGGCCAGATAATGGGACAGGATATACATCCCCCTCTGAAAAGCAGTTTGTATTTTGTTCATCACTGTAACTGTACCATTAGGTTTTTCATGTCAAGCTCTGGAGGCATCTCATAATCATAGCTGTGAAACCATGATTAAAGAACCTCTGTCAAAAGCATTACAAAACTATGCCAGACACAAGATCTATTCTATTTAACCTTTGTCAAAATACCCAGTAATAAAAAAAAAACAAACAACAGAATAAGTGACATGAACAAATTCAAGTGAAAAATACATGGTCTCTCCTTTAGAAATGGGCTGGGAGGACTCTGCAGACTGAGGGAATGGACACATTCACTTTGCTGATAAGAGCATAGAAAGGAAAGGAAAGTGTGAGCATCCCTCAGCCATCTCAAAGCTTAAACCAAGGTGGAGCCAAGCAGCTCCATATTGCAGCAGAAAGATGGAATCACATTTACTCAGCTGTCTCCACTGACTGTAGGGATAGGAGGCTTCAGTGCTTTTTTTCTAGCCAAGCAAGCAGCTGGCCAGGGCTCAGGTGAGCCTGGAGCTGTGGATGGAGCAGGGGGTTCTGACAGTCCTCCTGACACATGAATCTGCTGGATTATGCTTTACATGGTCTGTAGAAGACAGGCTGCTGCTGCCACAAGAACTTTCTGGTTGTTTCAGTTCTGAGCACGTTTTCAAGACAAGTTTTTAAGCTTTTAGTCCATTCTCTGTGTAACACAACTTATTAGCAGAGGAAAGGAAAAGGAAAAGAATCAGTTGCCCAGGATGAGAATAATTCATGTTCACCAGAGGGGAATTCATAGTGCTAGTATTCTCTCATGGGATACAGCAAGGCTGCAGAACAGAACATCCAAAAGCGAGGACAAACCTGCACTGAGCTCATGGGTGCAACTTCACTTTGGTCCTATTGCTCGCTGGCATTAACATATCTCTTTAATCACACAATTACACACTACTTCCCACTGGTCTGGACATGTTCAGGGCTCTGGCTGGCTGGTGTTTGGCTTATCAGCAACTATTCAATATCTGCTTTAGTCTCTTGATCAAAGTGCAGCTTCATGTCTTATTTATGGCTACTACTAACAGCCTGCTCTGCAGACAGAACTATTTATTTCCCCCCAAGCTTTTCTGTGGTGTTCATCACTCTGACATCTGAGTGCTCTGCAACGATTAATTTATCTTCATAAAGTCTCTTCAAAATGAGAGAAGATGGTATTCCCATTTTACAGATCAGGAGCTGCTGCACAGACAGATTGAGGTCAAACATTTCCACTCATGATAGGTCCTAGCATGAAATGTCTCAGATCTAAATTTTTTTAGATACCTTCAAATACAATGCTAAAAAAATGAAAGCAAACCAACTTCAGGTTTGTGTGTTCAGATAAAACTGACTGGCTTCTTAGAAAGTCAGGTACAAGAACAGGAGAGGATTAGGGACTGTAAATGTTGGTTACCAGGAAGAGGGATGAAAACTTTCTGACCACCAGTCTCAGGAACATTGAAAATCAGTTCAAATAACCCATGTGAATGTAAAATGCATTATGAGACTTTGAAAAAGCAGCAAAGTATACCTTAAAAAACCAAACACATAGGGATGTCCTCAGCAGTTTAGGACACAGGACCAAATCCTGAGAGCACAGTTTAAGGTAGGAAGAATTGCAGGTTCTCTCCACCTCTTGGGCCATTGAACATGGAAAAAACAGAAAGCTTTGTAGTGTGGAAGACCACCCTAGGAAGGAAAGCTTTTGTTTTATCACTGTGTTAAAAGCATCTGTGGATCAAATGTGCCAGTATCACTTTACAGCAGGAAAATGCCGCCCAGGGGACTCTCAAGACTCATCTTTTCAAACGCTGATACCTCTTTGTCAGTTTTAATAAAAGACAGCTACAAAAACAAAGTGGGCCATGTGGTCTCAATGAAGCAGAGACCGTGGCAATCAATAACAGAAACAATCTGCACTTACTCTGGGAGAATTTGCTTTTAGCAGCAGCATCTCTATAATAAGACATCACTCAAGAGCTCCCTTCAATTTTTCTTGGGACAATGAGCCCACTGTGCCCAAAGCACATCTGTGCTTATGGAGATTTGCAAATCAGGACGGTGTTTAGACTGACAACTTGACCATGCACCATATGATGATAGATCACAGCTTGCAGGATGTTTGATTCTTCCTCTTCTGCTCTCAAATGAAGAGTTTTCTATCTCAAAAGAAAAAAGCTCTGTCAAAATGTTGACTTTTAATACAACATAGACATTAGTTTCTGCTTCACCTCATGATCTCTTTCACAGAAGGCCTGAGAAGTGCTCACAGGTCTGCCTGATACAAGCTCCTGTCTCCAGCCCTGTTTTTCAGCAGATGAATGAGGTTAGGAAAGACAACAAAACCTGGGGAGAAGAAAGCCTCTTTCATTTGTTATCCCTGAAAGACACCAAACTGTGCCACAGGAAATGCTTTTTACTTGAGAATCCTGATACATCTCAGGCCCCAGACTGTCGCTGCTGGACACAAAATAAGAAGTGTGGATTCAATGCAGCAACAGAGGAAGATCATCAGAAGGGATTTATTTTTACCTTTCAGCTCCTTTTTATAAGTTGTTCTGATACAGGTTAAACATGATTGGTAAAGGGAACAAGACTTCTGTAATTCCATTGGTGGAACAAGAGAAAACACACTTAACACAGATGTACAGTATTGTTTTGAGAATCATAAACTATTTACAAAAATAGTCCTTGAGAGAGAAATATTCTCAAGAGACTTTCCCTTGGGAAGAGGAATTGTCACTTACAGGCTCAGAAAATCAGGTCCACACCAGACTGTGCAGGACTTAGATAACATAAATTACATTGCAGATCAAAATTTTATTTGTTTGGAAAATTGCATCTGAGACCATTAGCCTTTTCTGTCTTATCAATCTAGCACCATCCTCATGTAGCACATACCTAGTAATGGGATTGCTGAAGCAGCTGGTCATCTATCCCAGTGCCACCAGTACAGGAACCAGCTGTCACCAGGGAAAAAACACTCATGGGCCCAAGGGGGCCTTGGCTCAGCCCCTGGCACTGCCAGCTGAGGTCTCTCCATCCAGGCTAAGTGGAGAGTTATTTGGCAGAGGGATGAGGAGTCTGCAAAGTGCAGGAGCTGAACTGTTTGATGTGTTTGGCCATTTCCATCAGGTCAAGGTGTGGCTCTGCCTGGGCTCTGCTGTCTCACAGTGACCTGTGACCTCTCCAGTGCCAGCATTGACCCCTACCCCTGCCAGCTGAGCTTCATCTTCCTGTCACCTGTGGCCACGTGGTGACAGCAGTGTGACAGACCCCAGCCCCTGCAGTCCTGAGGTCTCCTTGGAAACAAGAGAGACATGAACTGGTCTGGTTCCTGTGGCTCAGCACTTCAGTGACGTTGTGGCACTTGGCTGCTGCGTCCCTTATCTTTCATTTTTGGCTGTTTAATTCACCAAATGAAGAACCAAATGTTTCCAGTTCCCTCTGATGGAGAGACACTGCCACAGTTGTGAGCAGGGAATTGGATTGTCAGGCTAAACCTGTTTCTGTAAGTAATGTTCATAAAATCATTTCAGTCCAAATTCCAGCTGCGGCAAATTTATACAAACCTGGCTCAGGATTACTTTTGGGTTTAGGATCTTGGATCATGCAGAATATCAGGAATGGGCTCAAGTTCTATCCAGAAACAGAATTCTCATTCTTGGATATGGCTAAAAAATAGCAACCACTAAAATATTAATGTACAGATGGAAAACCCCCACTACTTCCTATAAGTATTGCCTACAAAGCATTTCAGAGGCATGGTCGGATATTACAAAGGGAAGTCCAATCTCAGTAAGAAACATACAGATTTTAATTTAAAAGTTACACAGGGACAGTCTTATCATCTGGAACATGAATTCTAGCCTTAATGACTCAGTACAGCCATCAAAATCATCCAATTTTCAACCTGGGCCATCCCTAGCACATTCCTTTACCTTTGTGATTTGTGGCTCCTATCCATCACCCATCTCCATTCATATTGAAATCTAGCAAGCCAGGTACTTCCATCAGCTCTGCACTGCAGCAGTGAGAGACAGCAAGTCAATTTTCTGTGGCACCAGAGAATGACAACTCAATGCTCTCCATGACATCTCATTTTGGTGGATTTTAATCTTGTCCCTGAGAGACAGCAGCTGCTGTAGCCACTGGTTTGAGGCTCTTTTTTGCAGCTAACAGATTTATAATAAGTGGGGAGTGAGAATTCAGTGGGGAGAGAGAAAGTAAAGAAGATTTTTGCATGGTCAAAGTGGTGCTTTGGAAAAAGCTTCCAAAACTCCAGTGAGACAAAAACAGAGAAAAGGTAAATTTTTTATCAAACCTTGCAATCAGAATTACACTCTTCCTCCACGCCACCCTTGCCCAGCCAGATCCTGTCAGATCTCCCAGTATTTTGTTCTGGTCTAAGCCAAGACCCAGATTTGAGGCTCCCAGGGGCACAGCACTGTACAGAGATAAGCCAGCTGTGTAAAAACCTGGAGTTAAGTCAACAGAGTTCAGTGAGCATTGAGAGAGTGAGCAGCAGAGGGGATTTACCTAGAAATGGAGCATCTGTGAACCACCAGTTATTCATAGGGACTAATGGTCTTGCCTTGCTCCCCAGGTATTTTCACTTCAAAGGTACTTAAAAACACTCAGAAAACTGTCTTGATACTACAGGAAACAGCCCTACAATGACTTTGACAAACTAACCCCTAATGCAGATGAGAACTCAACAGGGATTTTTCTTGTACAGTTATTTTGTGTTCTGCCCTTTGCTCTGACCCAGCCAGCTAGAGACAGAGCCTCTCAGGGCACAAAATCCCCAAGATCAGAGACCATAAGACATAAAAACATTTCTGTGCACTGATTGCCTCCTCACAATAACCTCATTATCACAGCTGTCAGTCACCAAAACAAACCAGTCAGGAACTACAGATAAGAGATGCTCACCCTCACTTGCATTTGCTGCCTGGAACAACACAAGGGATGGCAGCTGTAGCACCTCAAGAGGCTCCTCCAGGCCAAAGTAGCAGGAGGTGTCCTGTCCCTCCACACTGCAAGGGACCGGAGAGGGAGGAGATTCCCTTTGGCTCTGTCACACCATGGGGCTGGCTCAGTGTGGAGTTCAGCCCCTTCAATTCCACACTGAGCCAGCACTCACATGGAGATAATCATTTATATCTTCTAGATTTATATCCCACAATGGTGATGTCCTGTGATCAGGCTGGAGAACGTAAGGGCCTTTTTTCTTACAGATTTTGCAGCACATAAATCTTGGATCCATGTGCTATCCTGTTTTAGGTGGCTATCCAAAACCACCATTATTAATCATTCACCTGGTACATGATCTCTCAATTTTACCCAAGTCCTTGATGTACTCATAAGGGGTGGCTACAGTCCTGACCATGCCAATACAAGGCTGGATCACTCATATCCAGTTCTGATCTCAATATTCCTCAGCCACTGCTCAGTACAGTGCTGTTACAGTAAGAATTTGGTCATGATTTATAAAGCTAAGTAAAACATTTTTAACAAATTTCAGAAAAATGCTGTTAACATTTTAAAGTCAGCAAAAAAACTTTCCCAAGGCAGGAATTTTCAAAAACTTACCCTGAACATACATTGCCTGAGCCAGACACTTTAACAGATAGACTTGGAGAGCTTTTTTAATATTGGCTATTAATAAGTGCAAATGTTCACAATGACAAATGCAATTAGTATTTTTAGTCTGTACTGGGACAGTAGCCAGGTCTTCATCAGCACTTTTTGTCAAACTTTCCTCTTTGACACAAACCCCACCTGTGAGCCTCAATATGCAGGCACACAACCATGAGCTCTTTCCAGCCTCACTTTCCTGTTTCACAGAAAGGCCTGTAAACACTCACACTGCTCTGCCTGCCTGCCAGGGGTGCCTGTGCTTCCACCTTGTCTTATTTCTCTCCCAGCACTCAAGAATCTTCTTGTAACTGGGATTGCTCAGTGACTGTAGCTTAGTTAACCTGTAATTATCCAGTGTAAATCAACTCAGCATCAGGCTTTGCTGCTGAAATGAATGGATTAATTCATGATACAGTTAAGTAGGAGGACCAGGCTCTGTACTATAAACATCACAAATGCAAATGTATTTTATAAAGTCAATTCTTTTGTTGTTGTTTTTCAGAGAATACAGTGGGGAGGCAAGGGGTGGCAGTGAGCCATCTGTCCTCAGCAGCACATGTACAGGGTCCCAGTCACCTTCTACCCTTGCAGTGTCTTTAATTCCCAGCTCAATACCTGGGGCACAGCTTCACCAACACCTCCAAAATCCCAGCACCCTGAACTGCCCTTGCCATGCTGTGAACCCTGACTGTAAGCAATGCAAATATTTTGAATCTGATTCCTGTGGCCTTTTCCCTGGGTGACACACACAGTCTTAATGGTTCCCAAGAGAACATTGTGGTAAACATAAACTGTGGTAAGTTTGCCAAATGCCAGCTGACGTAAAATGGACCCATTGTGTGTGTTTAACTGGAAGCAGTCAGAAATTCATGTCTCGAGTTTGTGGTTTCTTCTGGGATCACTGCAATAGTTTCTACATATCACAAGTTTATTCCAATAGAGGATCATTTCTAGACAGAGAGCTGTTAGGGAAAAGGAAAATGAAGGCAATAATTGCAGTGTCTGCACAGAGCCCCTGCTGTCAGTTATCCCTGATGGGGATGTCTGCTCCCTGCTTCCCTCCTGGTGGCTCAGCCCCAGGCAGGCAGAGGCAGCACTGACAGCCCAGGGATGGATCAGCATCATCAGTCCCTCCTATCTGGGGTCTAGCATTGCCTTCAGCTGCCTGAATACAGACATTTAATGTGATTCCAAAACCTGGAGATATTCAAGGCACTCACATGAGCGTGATACAGCCTCTCCAGGAGCCCACACTGCAGCACCACAAATGCTGGGCACAGGCACCCAGGAGAGAGGGTGAGAAGAGCCACAGCCTCCACGGGGGCCGGGCTCTCATCTCCTGTGTTGAGATGTGAGCACCAATTCTCTCCCTGCTGCAGTTTGCTGGGCCTCTTACGCTGCCTGTGTGGCTGGAGCTGGATATTCCAGTCAGAGCCATCAGCCTTTCAGTACCTGAGCACACCCTGTGTGTGCCAATCCATCCCTTCTGCAAAGTGCAACTGCCTTTCTCCACCCCAAACTCAGAGGAATGCACAAGACCCAGGGGATTGAGGCTGCAGACACAGCAGAGACTCACCTGGGAACACCCCAAAGGCTACACAGGCTCCTCTCAGGACAGTTATTGGATTACTGCTTCTGCCTCAATGCTTTGTGCTTCAGGATCTGCCAGACGGGTTTAATCAGCTGGTAATGTGACACTTCCTTCTATAAAGACCTGAGATCTACTTCCTGGCAGCATGCTTTTCCTCCAGGAGGTCAGCCTGAATCCCTGATTTCTCACGTGTTGGGAGAGGGAGATGAAGAAAAGAAAATAAATTATCAAGGCAGTTGTAATTTCCATGTAAACCTGACAGGACATCCTGCTCGAAAAGGGTATCTCAAGGAGCTCTTGAGGCTGTCTCATTTCAGCTTCAGACAGCAGGAGAGATCGAGCTCAAAACTCTTGACTTACTCCAAATTCCCACTGGGTTTAAGTGCTTGAGGTGATTAAGGAATGAGAAGTGAATCTCAAAAGAAATCAGAGGTGACACAACAAACCGTGAATACAAATTTGAGCAGAAATGCACTGCAAAGGAGATGTTATCTACTAGTCCAGAAAGTTTACTGAATAACCTACGAGATTTCTGGAGACAGGAGTGCTGCTCAGATCTGGGACATCCTAACTGCCCTGAAAGCTGCCCTCCAGTTCTTACTTTCTTTACTTTATATGTAGTTTTCTTGTCTTCCTCACCCAACTCCCATCTTTCAGCATGTTTCCACTCTTTTGCTAAGCTACATTTAGCAAGCAATGTCAAAAAATGTCACAGGAAAAAGGGCAACAAAGTTTGTCCCTCCATAGCTATATGTGATCCTCACTTTGAAAAGTGTTACAGAACATCCTGAGTGAAATATTTACTCAGGCTAAAAACTTGGAAACCACCATCCCACCTGGATGCACTGGTACCTTGCTTGGAGAAGGAGCTGGAAGCACCTTCTACCCCTCTTGTTATCCAGCAGATCACAGGATAAAAATTTCTGGACAGTCTCTTAGTCTGCATGTGACCAGGCAAAGCCAGTCTTGTTATTTCCAGCATGCAAACTCTGGCTTTGTCACTGCTTGCTATGAAAATCTTTAGCTGGGCATGAATGAAGGCAATGACTAAACATTGTATGAAATTGATTTAATAAGGTTCAATGATTGAAACAGGAAAGATTTTCCTTGACAAATTGTTACAGGCCAGATTCAGCCTTCTGTGACCAGCTCTGCTGTCAGCCTAATTGAAATTTGTGCAGTAAAGGGGCAACAGCCTTTGCTCTCAATTAACTCAGAAGAAAAGTAGAAATCTTTTCAATCCTTCTGAATTATCAGCCCTTCTTTCATCTGTTTTGGTTTGGGTTTTTTTTTTTCTGTTTATACAGCTATTAAGAATATTTGAGGATACCATAATTCACAACCGTAATTTAGGACCATGTATTAAATTGCTTTAAAAGTTAGGATTAGAGAACAGGAGAAAAATGATATTTTGAGGAAGGAGACAGCAATCTGTACAAATACCCACTAAGGTATTTAAGGGCTGCATCTGGTCCCAGCTCATCCTGTCACAGACTTCTGGCTGCAGATTGCTTTGGATGTATTGAGTGTTTCCTAGATTTTGGTTACAGATATAAAAAAATCAAATTCTGCCACTCTTGATTATACTTGACCAGCACATCCTTTGGAATTACTCCTTAAGGCTTAACTGAACTTTGTTTGGGGGGAAAAATAACACCTCTTGGTAAAGGAGTCTTTGAATCTGGATACAACATTTGGGGCCAACCACATCTTGGATTAGATCTGTTTCACAGGAGCTAAAGGCCACACTCCCAGATATGTCTCGACACGCTGCTGACCCCTGCTTGCCCTGAAAGCAGCAATGTGTGTGTTGTTACCCAGATGGGGATCCCAACACCTTGAGCAAGCAGGAGGCATTATCTGGGCTCCAGGGAGGAGCAGCCACTAAAGCTGCAGGCAGCTTTATGTGAGAATCTCCTTCTCAGGAAAATATCCTTATTAATAAAACAGTAGGGAATGCAGAAAAGCAGATTTATCTCAGAGTAAAATGTTTCTTTGGGAGTTCCCTGAGGAGTCAGTAGCAGCTTGTTATGGAACTAACATGGCTTTTACTGCCGCAGCCATGTGAATGAGAAATATTTTAGTGTTGGGAGCAGTTAGTAGAGGCACAAAGCAGGAAAGCTGGGAAAGCAAAACCAGTGCCTTGAGTAACAAAACCCACAGCTACTGGAAAACCTCCTGAAAGGTTCTGAGTATGAAACAATCCATGACCTAATTAGGTGGCACTGTTAGTGAAGAATAGAGGAAGGAACAGAAAGCAAGCAGGGGGAAGATTAAGGCGAGAGAGAAAGAGTCCTTAATACTCAGTAGATGAGTACAAGCTGGAGCTGACCAACCCTGACACTTTATTTAACACACACAAACACTCCGTGAGGGAGGAGGGAGGCACAGATGAAAGGAGACTTTCCCCATGCTCATGGAAAGCCTTCTCATGAAGCACATTTTATACACTGAGATGAATGAGGGAAACAGACAGGAAACACCACAATATGTTGGGATTTGGGATTAACTAATATCCATGCTGATTTCTGCTACTAAAATACCACATTTTTCTCCAAGGGGAAAAAAATGGGTTAGAAACCCCTCAGCAGCCTTGTAGGAAACAAGTATTACAGTGAACTGGGCCACATGATGTGATCTATTCTGCATCTTTCCCACAATGATTCTCCATCAGCCGTGGCAGAAGCACAGTTCAGAGGCAAACTGGCACCTGTGAGCCAGACAGAGCACAGTTCATGTGCACAGGTTACTTGGATGACACAAAGCAGTTCTCTGCAGAAACAGGCTCAGCAATGCCATACACTAAACCCTTGAGGCCATCACACGAGGCTGCAGGGGAGTAATCAGAAATATCCATATGGATACTGCTGTGGAGCACACGGCCTTTTCCAAGGCAGAAGGAAAACCCAAACCATCTCATCAATGACAGACTACACCCAAGGAGTTCACCACGCACCACTTGAACCACGCTCTGCCCAAGGGAGCACAGGGCTGTCAGATCCTTTCTGAAACAACCCCAGCCAGACTCTTAACAAGGGTGCACAGTCCCAGTGCTGACTTCAGTGAGTTCTTCTGATTTAAATGGCAAAGTTCTGGTGTCTCCCATGTGATACTGGAAGTGGAGAAGAGCGGGATCAGCCAGATCCTTGTCACCTGTCAGCCCAAGAGGTCCCCAGCTCTGTCACAGCTGGCTTCCCACACACACTGCTGTGAGCAGTTCTGGGCCAAGGAGAGCTGATGAGGAGCAGCAGCCTCATCTGGCTGCCAGTCAAGTACGACAGCCTGCACTTGAACTACACGTTCAGTCCAACAGGGAGCCAAAGCTACAGGGATTTGGCCTGAGCATCAGATGTCTGAAGTCTTTGAACTAAGTTCCTTTAAACTCACAGGGCCCCCACAGAAAGCATTTGTACAACTGCCTGATCAAAAAGCATCGATAAATTGAGTCGTGACTTCCCTTCCTCTCACTACAACATTCACTATTCCCAAGGGATCAGATCTGAATCCTTCACTTACTGTACTCTGTGACTAATCTGCTTCATCCCCACACCAGGAGCTGCTGCCAAGGGCTGCTGTTTGAGGCCGGGTGGCACAGAGGGTCCCTGTCCCTGGCTGAAGGACAAACAGACACACTCAGCTCCCTGGCAGCAGCCTGAGTCACCACCCAGCACCGATGGGAGCTGTGCTCCTCAGGACACAGCTTTAGGCAGCTGAGCTGGGAGAGAACTGCACATGAGGAGCTGGGAGAGAGCTGCACATGAGGAGCTGTGAGAGAACTGCACATGAGGAGCTGGGAGAGAGCTGCACATGAGGAGCTGTGAGAGAACTGCACATGAGGAGCTGTGAGAGAACTGAACATGAGGAGCTGTGAGAGAATTGCACATGAGGAGCTGGGAGAGAGCTGCACATGAGGAGCTGTGAGAGAACTGCACATGAGGAGCTGTGAGAGAACTGCACATGAGGAGCTGGGAGAGAACTGCACATGAGGAGCTGGGAGAGAACTGCACATGAGGAGCTGTGAGAGAACTGAACATGAGGAGCTGGGAGAGAACTGCACATGAGGAGCTGGGAGAGAGCTGCACATGAGGAGCTGGGAGAGAACTGCACATGAGGAGCAGGGAGAGAACTACACATGAGGAGCAGGGAGAGAGCTGCACATGAGGAGCTGGGAGAGAACTGCACATGAGGAGCTGGGAGAGAACTGCACATGAGGAGCTGGGAGAGAACTGCACATGAGGAGCTGTGCCACTGGCCTGGCCTTTCCCTAGAGCAGCACAGGTACCACTGCAGGGAGCTGGGCCAGCCCAGCCCTCTGCTGTGCCTGCGAGTCCCACAGCTCTACCCCAACACGTACCTCATAGCAACGTGCTTCTTCACAGGATGAGCCACTGTCTGTGCACACCTCTGCCCCAAAATGCTTCAACCAGGAGTGCAGACATCCCTGCAGCGACTGCTGTTTGCATCAAAGGCACGGGGAGAGGTTGCCATGAACAACGAGGCAGCCAGTCATGCCCACCCACCCCAGTGCACCCACGCAGGCACATCACATGCCAGGCAGAAAGGCTCTGTGTGGGCTCACTTTTAGAGCTCAGGGAGATCAGCTCCTTCCCTGAGGCCACACTGAGGCTGTGAAAGAGGCTAGAGATGGATGCAGATACCCCTATCCTAAACCAGCCATACAACCATAATCATATATCCCCTCCTCTGATTTGGGATGAATCTCCAGGTTTTCCACAATCACTTCTTACTCCACTAAAAGCAAACACAAACACTTCAGAAAGCAGAAAAGCTCAGTGGGAACAAAACCTCACAGTACATTTCAGTTCTGCCTAAGAAAATAAACACCTTAGAAAACAAGGAACAGCTCAGCTCAGTTTTTCTCTTCAAGCCTGCTTCATCACAGCCTCTGCCTTCAGTGGCCAGGGAGAGGGAATGGCTCCCTGTGCGCTGCAGGGCTCCTGTTGCATCAGCCGTGCAGGGGGAGATGTGCAGAGCCCGCGGGGCTGTTCCTGCTCTGCTGTAGGTACCACTGCACACACAATGCCACGGGCTCACCCTGAAAAGAACAAGCTGACAAAGGGGTAAGGGTCAGCCTCTGCTTTCCCGATCTCTAAGGTTTTCTAAGACTCGGCTCCTTCGGTCCCACACCACTCAGTTAATGGCTGGTTAAAGCAGCTTTGCGCTAATTGAAAGCAGCCTTCTGTACGTTTTAACTGCGCGTTTTAGACTGATTTACATCCCTGGATTACAGCACGCTTAACAAAGATGACTTCAGAGGGAAGAAAACATTCCTTAATTTAAAATTGTACTTACTGAGAGTGACTGTGAAAGTCTCTACGGGGACTGCAGCGTCTCTGAAGCCCGACTCGGCAGCAGCAGCAAAGTTTTCTTGCCTTGCACAAGAGAGATGTGAAGCCAGACCTGGGACACGCTCTGTGTCTGTGCTGATGTGGGCTCTCAACTGTGTATGGTTGCCAAGACACCCGGGGCAGACTCCAAAGCTTCCAGATCTCGCCCTGGCCAAGGAATTCTTAATCAAATGCTCCTTTCAGCACGGCCACGAGCATCACACAGGGCTGCAGACAGCATCGTTTCCTTTGGTTCAGGTAAAGATAAACTTCCATTGAGTGCTCTCATCAGTTTGAAATATTGCTTATTAAGGAAATATTTTCTATCTGGAACTGTAATTGATGTTAAAAACAATGTTAGGTTTTTTTAAAAGTAAATAAACTTTCTGCCGCACCCCCCTGCTTTGAGCTGCTCCGCGATCACAGAAACAATGGCAGGGCTGAAGTCTGCCTGCAGGTTTGATGCTGAAATCTGCAGTGGAATCAGTTATTTCTGAACAGCTGTAAGCATCTGCTATGCCAAAATTTCATGATCTGCAAGTGAATGATTCTTGATGGGAACACACGGAATTCATGAAATCAACTACTGCAGCAACACACAATTAAACTTTTGCAATGTGGCAACAGGTCCTGGACAGTCGACTCTCATTGTGCTAAGGTTATTTTCAAAGATATCACAGTCCAAAATACAAGATGTGTGAAGTTCCAGAGAGCAAGAAATAAATAAGAGGAAAACAGAAGTGTCAAGTGCAGCAGAAGCCAAACTTGTCTGTCTGAAAAAATACAGCCTCTCTGCCACCTCTCAAATCAGTATTACAGGTGCCATTTTGGGATCTCACCCCTTCGAACTTGTTGTCCCACATGTATTAATTGTGTAAATGGCTATTCCATATCTTAGTGGTGCTTAAGATGGAAAAGGTTCACAAAGTTCATGGAAGCTGTGCAAGACCAGAAGAGGTGAACGGATATTTAAGAATCCCATTTTCCAGTGTTACAGCTGATCCTAAATGCTCCCAGCTTCTTTGTTCAACATTAAATTGTGTTTCTACAGGTGAGTCGATTACAAGAAGAATGTTTACATTATGGAAGTCAGATCAAAGCATTTTAAAATTATCAGTATGACTGATCTGACATGTTTTTTCTTTTTTCCCTATTGCTCATAATCAGTTCTGAAAATTACTTCTTGAGTTAGGGTAGGCAACATTGTTCAGTATCTTTCAATTTTTAATGGTATAGAAAACACACTTCCTGCCCTCTTCTATCACTTGATCATAAACTAGACCAACTTCTAAAATTCAGATTTCTGCAACAATGGAAATTCATGAATGCTGAATTTTGCTGATAGGGGTTGCTCAAAGTGGGAAGGATCAAACATTCCCAGTATTTAAGTTTTGAGGGAGGATATACTTTAATCCTCTTCTTTCCTCCTACAGTTACCATTATGGATGTGTAACTTAAAATTAACTTCTTGTACAAGACCATGTGTAGTACGGCTGGAGTAAACCAGTTAAATGTCCCCTCCCAGCAGAGCCTCAGTTCCTGATTTCAAATAATAGGGTTGTAAAGGAGAGTGGGAAGCAAAAGGAGACAATGAGGTAAAGAAAGTACCACGGGAAGGCAACTCTGGTTTTGCATCTGAGTTTTTACACTTCACTGTACTCCCAGACACATTCTGGAAGAAGAATAAACTGCTCTTCTGCCAGCCCCTGGCACTGCATTTGCATTGAGCCCTGGAGTGTTCTGCTCCAACCAGCTTCATCATTCAGCCCAAAAGAGATTAAGCGTGAATAGCTCTGCCAAAAAGATGATCATCTGTTAACAGAACTAGTTCTGGACACCCCAGGGACCAAGGCACCTGAGACAGATCACGCTCTTTACACACAGATGCTGAAGGCACATCACTCTCAAGCAGGCAAAGCTCAGTTTCTAGGTCAAATCACTGCACAATTGGGCCTGATGTCCATAAAATTTAGGAATACAGAGCCAAGGATTACAGGGCAGAGGGTGAAGACAGTTCTCCAGCAGAGTTAGGATGTCCTGGGATGTGAACTGAGAGGGAAGGGCTCCACACTGCACAGCAAAGACTGGCAAATATTACACTTAAATAAACCAAGCATGTTTAAAAATGTATCTCTCCCATTCACAATTTGCATGAATTTTTCAGAAGGTCTAAGAAAGTCTAATTCTGAAAAGGTAAATTAACTCCTTATCTGTTCACACTTAAAGCTTTTTAAAAAGCCGGCCTTAAGTCTGGAATAAATTCAGCAGGTAGCAATGTCTTGACCTTACATAGGAATATTTGCTTAATAAAGCTAAGGTTTTATCAGACTATTTCCTTCTGTTTCCTTTCTGGTGGGGTAATGGAAGCTACACCCATCACTTCACTTTGACGTGTGTAACCCAGAAAAGCCTCAGCTCCCTGTAAAACCTCCAAGTGATACGTTTCTTTGTTAGAAGATGCCTCGGGGCTCCTGTCGCATTCTTCTAAACACCTCAGGAAAAACGAAATGCATTGTTAACAGCTAGTAGAAAAGCAGTACGCCTAAGTCATTCTTCTCCTGAATGGAAAAGAACAATTTCTCGTGAAATATCGTTCCCATTATATTTCTAGATTGCTTTGCTGGGTAGCTGCCCTGTCTTTCACAAGCCTCAGGCTGAAAATAGGGGTTTTAAAGAGAAATTTTGATACTCCGGGAAAGAACGAAAGGAAAATGTGAAAGTTCTCGCTAGAAGAATTTTGTAAAGACTGGTGCCAATCAGTTTCTTGAAGTGTTCTTAAAGATTAAACAAATAAAAATCAACTCAAAATGAAAAACTTAAACTTCTACTCTTGAAAGACGTAAAAATGAGCAACTCCGACATTCACAAATAATTTCCTTTTTCCTGAGCCAAAATGTTGTCAGAATCAGCATTTTCTGGACATTTCAGCTTTAAGAGAGAACAGCTTTAACACTGAATTTGGCACATCCAGGATCAGGCAGACTGAGAAGAGGCACAGGGAGCCGCAGGAGGAGCAGGGTGAGGAGGAGTGCCCAGGATGGGCTGTGCCAGCCCGGTGCCCGCTCCTGGCCGTGCCCAGCCGCTCTGCAGAGCCGGGGATCCCTCTGCCATCATCAGCTTCTCCCCCTGCCCGGGGCTGCTGGCCCTAATGCTGCTTTTGTGGCCCAGCATTGTCCGGCAGAAAGGCGTCAGCTGCTCCTCAATGCCTGTCACAGCACACTAGGGCTGCACTATAGCTGAGGCTCGCCCGGTGCCACAGCAGAACCACGGCTATTTATCCGCTATTTATTCCCAGTTCGCCTTCCTTCCGAGCAGGGCACACAAAGACACAGATAAATGGCAATTAAATCAACCACAATGGGTTGTGTTAACTACTGGTAACTAAGAAGCCACCTTGAACCCTCTGCATCTGAGATATTCACCACATGACACGAGGCTTCAGCGCACAAAGACTTTTCAATTTGGGATTAAACGTGTTGCATTGGAAATAGCTCTGGTAAACCCCAGCAGCAGATTAAAACTGGCAAAGAGGGACGGATGAATGGCTGGGGGGAGTCAGTGGACATAAGCATTTGCACTGGAAGAAGGGGTGCAACCAAACCTACTATTTTTTAAAAAGTTTTGCCACCTTCCCATGTTTCTGGCACCTGCAAATTCCTGGAGGAGAGAGGAATTCTGTGCGCTGGCTGTTTTAACAAAGCCTGATTCCACTTGCTGGAGTTCTGGTTCTTTAGGATCAAAATCTGAATAAAAAAATGCCATCCCTTGGGAGGCTTAACCAAAACCTAGACCAGCAAGAATGAGACTGAGCCCCAGCATGACTGGAGAAGGCAGACCCCGGGCAGGGTGTGAGCTCTCTCCAAGAGCACATGTTGGAAGTTGCAGTTTTTCTTAGGAAGACTTTATTTGCTTCCAGCTTGCACGATTGCTTCTGAAACCATGGCTTCCTCCTTTCAGGATTTTCCTGCAGAAAATTTTGCGAGTTGCTCTCCAGATGATTCACATTTAGTCTTAGAGACTATTTTTAGCTGCTTTTATTTCAGCACACGTTCTTGGAGAGTCTCTGCTATTTATGTGGTCGACATTTCGCTCCTCTTGGCTCCTCTGGGGAGAGGCTCCACGAGGCAGATTTTGGGAGCAGAGCCTGCACATCATTCCTCCTTTTGTATGTTCCACACAGCAAAGCCAGAGCACTCCTGAGCCTGACAGCAGCAGTTTTTATCACCATGAAGGCAGATAATGGAAAGCAAATAAGCCAAGGAAAATCAAACACACTCCAGCTTCTCAGAATGTTTGCAAGGCCATTCTCAGGCTGGTTTGAGCAAAGGTCTGATGATCTGGACACTGAAGGCGTAATCATGCAGCAAATACAGAGGCAGTTGTCTACAACTGAGCAATAAAAAACCACGAGAAAATTGCTGCAATATGTCTGGGGCAAATCTGACACCAAGATATGAAGTCACCTCTTAGTTAGGGTCACATAGCTTTAAAAAAAAAGGGAGATATTAAATTATCAGTGGGTCCATAGCCAACATCAAGGTAGGTGTACATTTGGTGTTTGAGCTGGACACTGATGTCTTGGGGATTAGTTTTACAGCATTGACACAGATATTATGGGATATAGCTAGTAATAACCCAAATCACATGCAACTAAGTAATGTTCCCAGCCCAAGAGGCAGTGGGAAAAGTGCAAGTGGGAAACTGCCTTGTATCAGCTTTCACTGACTTCTTTCACATTGGGAATAGTGCTGAAGTATGGAATCATTTTTACACTGGTAAAGTCCCATGGATGAAGCAAGCTCTGTCTTGCTTTAAGGAAACCCATAAAAAAGTCTGTTTTTATGAAACACAAAAGATTAATATTGTAAAGTTTCTGCTGCTCTTCCAAGTGTGGTTAAATTTTTTGAATGAGTTTAAATTTTTGGCTGGATAGAATTTGGATTCATGCATCCACACACACAGTCAAGACCCATCACAAACACTGGGAAACCCAACTAAACCAGAAAGGAATGAGCTAGAGGCAGAGGAGAAAAGCAATTTCAAGGTACACATGTTAAGCAACTGCAATTTTTATCTTTGCTGTTTTCCCTGGCTTACAAGTAAATCTCTACCATGGAGACATTCAGCACACTCTAATATACAACCCCATCTTTTAAGAGCATCCTGTATATTGATCCCCAAAGTATGGTCCAAGGTCATTATCTTATAATCTGCTAGGTTAGGAAGAGCTCCTGGGGAGCCAACATATGGATGTACTCTGAGCACATTATCAGCTGCAGGACAGCAGCTCAGCCCATTGCACTGAGCAGTGGAGCTGGGCACACTCTTTTCTTGTGGCTAATATGGCAATAATTAGGGCTGCTCTCTGGTTCAGTAGACTAAAACATTTGACAGAACAAATTTATCCCAGGAGTAAATCAAAGAAAATGGAGGAGTTACACCAGTAGGAGTCATGGCCCACTGAGCTCCTCTCCTTGAAACCCCTGCTTGAAAATATTAGTTATTTGCACACTGAAGTCTGGGCTACTAAACAGAAATTAGACAGCTACATGGGAAAGAATTACCTGATTGTGAGATGATTAATTAGTATGCTGTAAAGACATGATTATCCTGGATCTAGAGAATACACCACATTTGTTCTCTGCTCCTTACAAGGTGACAATGGCAACATAAAGCACTTCTGCCCTAAATCCCTAAATGAACAGCAAAAGGGCACAGACAGTAGCACTCAGTATTCTGGGCTTTAATGAAGGTAGGAATATGCAGGATGGACTGACACAGCTCAGTCCAGTCATGGTAGGTCAGAAACCAACAAGGAAACAGCTTCACAAACACACCTGCACCATCCCTCAAATACACTCAGTGCACCACTCCTGACATCAAGTGTGCAGCCTCACAGCAGGAGAGCAGCAGTTTCTGACCACCTCTGTTTGGCAGTGTAGGTACCATGCCTCAAGACCATCAGCTCCAAATTTTAGCATTGCAAATTTTTTTCAGCCTTGTAAATTTTATAAATGCCTGTAGGGACTGGAGGATAAACAGCACATGCACTTGTGGCTCCTGAGACACCAGGGAAAGGCAGGAAGGCTGATGTGATAGGGAGAAGAAAGATTTCCAAAACTGGCTGCTTCTAGCAAAACACAGCCTGAACATGCCTTTTGTAGAAGGGTGAAGCAAACTTATAATGCCACCCTTGTGCAGTTTGTAAAGTAGATTTGACACCTGCCAATCTCCCTAGAGCAGCAGCTTTATAAACTAATGCAGGTAAGCAGGACAGGCATGTGCCTTCAGCACTCTCCAGAGCTTTGATCCTTTCCCTGGCTGAGGCAAGGGAGCCCTGCTTTACTCTGCCTTTCATTTGGGCAAGCTCTGCAGACAGAGGAACAAGGAAAAGCACTCTGGAAAATGATTAGCCTTTGAAATTCAGTATCAAATTCCACCTACATGCACAGAAGTACTGCTGTTATAGGTGGTCAGATGGAAAAGCTGGCCCAGCAGACAGGGCACCAGCTGAGACCCAGGTACCTGTTCCCACTCGATGATGGACATCTTCTGTGACCCCAGTGGTATGCAGTCACCTGGCTTATCTGGAAACCAATATGACTCTGCCACCAACCTGGGCCTTATCCCTGAACAGCTCAATTTATCTTCAGACTTGGATGAATAACAATTTTCTAGCTCCCAGAGAAGCTGCAACAGGAATTCATTAGAGCCTGTGAAGCACTTTGATACTATAATAATGGAATAAGTATTGTAAATAGTTTTTATGCTAATTCCTTCATCTACATAACTCTGGCCTCAGCCTCCAGGAATTTAACTGATATATGGTATGTGGAATAAATCTCTCAGAAGTTACAAGCTTCTGTACCAAGCTTGCAGATCATTTCCACATCTCTCCACCCGTGCAGAGCCACCCCACACTTGTCCCTGCAGGATAAGGGAAAGCAGCTGCTGTGAGATGATAGCAAGTGATAGCCCCAGAGCACTGGGAATTGTGCTGCTTCCCACAGCTTTGGCACCAGCCTTAGGGGGAAACAAGGATGGCAACCCCTTTAAAACCCCCTAATGACTAAGGCCATGCGCACCCAGCTCTCTGGGATGGACGTGTGTGGGCAGTTTTCCCTGGCTGGTCCATTGTGCCAGCTGGGGTCTTCCCACTCTGGTAAGTAAATGTCATTAGCACTTCTCACATTCCAACTCTCCTGCTGGGCCAGCTCCTGGCAAATCCTTAATTCCAGCAGGTGCTTCAGAACCAGCCCCTCCAGAAGCATCAGGAATAAAACATCCCTGCACAAACTGGTGACACGAGGCCTCCCAGCCACCACCTCCCTGGGAACCCTCAGCATTGCACCCAGGGTGCTGAGCACACTGTGCTGAACTTTGCCTCTGTGTCACCCCTTAGCTAGACAGCTCCTAATTAACAACCTTGTGTGGGCCCAACCAGCTCTAGACAATATTTTCAAATGTGACCACTGTGAAAGGAAAAAAAAAAATAAAATAGGTCAAGGGGATTATGCAGGGTGACTAATGATTGCTGCATGCTGGGCTGAGATGTGAAGTCTGGCTGTGTTTTCAAAGGTGCATAATAATATGTCCTTGTGTGACCCGTGGTGCTGTTGACACTTTTTCTGAGTTGATGCCTTCTCACAAATCCCCATTAGGCTGGAAGCTTGAACGCCCACCATGAATGATGGCAGCCAAGTGGAAGGACCATCAAACTTTGCAGAACTCCCATTTAAGTTTCACTTCATTTCTTAAAATCCAGGCAGCAGAGGCAATTATTTAATTGTCAAGCTCTTTTGGAGTTGTTTGCTGAGGGATGTGGCTGTTGTTCTTAGACTTGGGGCAGGACATGTTAATTCCATGACAGATCTCTGGAGCTGGACAAGAGATAAGAGGAGGGGGCTCTGCCAGTAGAGCTGGCAACTACGGTCAGGTGGATGTGCCCTGCCAGCCAACGTGCCATCCAGGCAGTCAGAACTTATATTTTTATCCTTATTATACTGATAGGCAGGACAGCATGGTATATGGAGGGCATGGTTCAGCTGCCCTTCCCAAAAATCATGAGAGGCTTGTAGCAATAGGAAAATGAATTCAGCCGTTTTCTCTCCTGGTCATATGTTTAGAGTCCCTCCAAATACACTTTTCATTAACAGGGAAGTTAGAATTCATTTTTCTACGCTGACAAATGTTCATTAGCCAAGTATTTGTATCAACTTCTCCATCCTGGTCACAGAAATACACTCCCTTCTACAGAAATTGGAAGAAAAAGCAACTCAGCTATAGCTCAGCCAAACCTACCTCACAGGAACTCTGAAGCAACAAGTGCTGCAGAGCCTGAGAGAATGACAGAAAGCAGCCTTTTGTTTCTATTATGGTCCCTTCACAGGCACTAAGACTATAAATATCACCAGAGCAAAGTTTCTTAGACAAACACAAACATACCAGGAAAAACATAACCTCTGGTTCAGCTTGACTATAAAGAGGAACTGGGAGACATTTGGTGTCAGACAGCAAGGCCCTGCACATGGGCTGTTGGCAGCCTGGCAAGAGCAGGGTGTGATGATGCCAGACTGGGTGATGCTGGTTCAGACTGGAGCAGGGAACAGCAGGTGCAGATCTGCTGTGGAAGGCAAGACACCCTCAATTCATACCACATTTATTTCAGGATGCCTCAGGGAAAACTCCCAGCTTCAGCAGAAATGTACAGCTGCCCAGTAAAGCTCATGAGGGTGGGCAAGGCTGTGACAATATTAGCACCATCCAGACCTTTCAGATTGATTTGCACCTTTTGGGTGATGTTTGCATTTATACTGTGCATGAGGAAGGGCAGCATTTAGGTACCTCCCCTAGGCCTTTAGATGACACCAGTTTTAATTCCCAGGTGATTCTACACTGGAGAAGGACAGAAATTCCTTGCTATAGCAAGAAGAGAGCTCTGTGACTGAGCAGCTATGGGCCAGGCAAGGCCTTTTCAATGGGGTGCCACTGAGGTATTGCTGTCCAGACTTGTAGAAGCCTTGAGCTCCTCACTCCTGAGATACAGCACAGAATGCAACAGATGATCCACTTCCACCTCACTGTTAGGTCTCTGCAATCACTGGCTGAGAAGAATAATTTTGCACAAATTCCCCGATTTAAATCAATCCCGAAGTGACAAGAATACTTTTCTTGCTTTTTAAAGAAAAGCCTACTGGAGCTAACAATCTGATTGTTCCATAAATCAATTTCTTTCCCAAGTGTAAAACCTCCACTTGTTCATTCTGTGTCTTTCATCCTAATTAAATACTGATGTGAAGTAATCAGCAGTATTGTCAATGGCCTGGTGCTGCACAGATACTTCTGAATATACAATATTAGAGGGACATGAACCTAATGAAGAAGATTCCCACCCAGCATCTGCACCATGACCTGCAGTGCAGGCTGGAAACATCCACTGAAAACCAAGACACCCCATGAATCTGGGGTGAGTCCAGCCAAGGGCCTGCAGTGCCCCATGTTCTGTAGAGAACAGGTCATGGAAAGGGCCCTCCTTGTGCTAAATATGACTTTTGTGTATCCTTTCAGCAGGGAGCAAAATACTTCTAGTTACCTTTCACATTCTGTTTCCATAATCTGCTCAAATAAAAACCACTGAACTACTCTTACACACAAATCCCTGCCCTTGACACTCACCTCTCCCTTCTAATAAATCATGTTCACTATGGAAGTGTTCAGATGCCATGAGAAAAGATGTCCTGTGAGGCAGCATGGGGGAAACTCTGAGACCCCCTGAGTGATCCTAGAAGCAGTTACAGATGGTGAAACGCCTCAGGAAGCAGAAAGACGTGTGGTCCATGTGGTTCTTGTTACCCACGAGCTCTCATGGAGGCGTCAGGAGGGCCAAGGCAGCCCCAGCCTCCTGGAAAGTGGGATGTGGAGCCTCCCCAAGCAGACCTGCACATGCCAGCCCCAGGGAGCCATGCTAACAGACATAAGAGGGGATGTCCTAACACAGTCTGAACCCCTGGGACCTTATTCAGGAGGTTCCTTCCTCTCTTGTGTATCAGTTCCCTCACAGGAAAGAAGACATTGCATAAGAAGATGAGCCCATGCACAATATGATGATTTCATTCAGTAAATATTGAAATACTCCTACTAGTGCTGGTTTCTTCCCTTTCCAATGTCTTCCTTCTAAAGTGAAGTGATCCTGTCCTCCCAGGAGAGAGGCAAAGGAGCACAGGACAGGCACTATAAAAATACAATCAAGAGAGACTGTCTCTTCCTGTGAAGGTTTTTGATCTAGTAACACTACACACAAGCTAGAGGAAAAGCATGTCCCTCAGCAGTACAGTAAGAAATGCCCTGGCTCTAAGTCAGGAAACATCTGACAATTTTGTTTATGGGGGAAAATCAGTGACCTTCAATAACTGCAGAGAAAAGTGCTCCAGGACTTCCCCCAGCCCTAGGACCTTGCCTCATGAAGCACATGGGGCAGTGTTATTCTGTCATTTCACTGCTAAAACTTTTCTTTGTAAACCAGCAGGGTATCAGTCACTCTTGGCAGGGCACCTTCTGCTATACCTAAGCACAAACTCTTTCCCCTTTGATTTGAGAACCACAACATGACACAGGATTTCTCCCAGTGGCAGTTTTTTGTCAGGGTGCAGTAACCTGAGAAGGCTTCCTCAGAGTTTCTTTACAGGCAAGGAATTGTACTGGAGCACAGTTGAACTCTGAATTTACTGCACAAAACTGCCTTTTATAATTCCCCATAATATCTCACCATTGGCTTGGCAGTGAGACAAACAGAATCATTTAAGTGCAGTTTCAAAATACAGTGGAAAGAGAAAGCTGGTGATTTATTCTGCCACTTGACTGACAGCTTCCCAGGTGACAAAACTGTGGCAGCTCCCACAGCCAGATAACCCTGCAAAGTGATTCATAGTGGGATGGTTGTTGATCCTTGTGCTGAACAATTCAGAGGAAAACAAATATCTGAGAAAGGCAATATTTATCTGTTAGTTTCATAAAATACTCTACATTACTGTTTTCCATAAAAATCAGATCTCAGAGGTGCAAGGAAATACGGACTTCATTCATTATTCAGGCCTCTTCACTTTTTCACAATAATAAGTAGTCTGTGAAATATTCTGAGGAGTGACAAGCCATTTTAAATTCTAAAACTCTCAAAACCCAAAAAAGAACCCCATCGAGGGTGAAGCTGTTAGAGCTGGAAGGAGGGATATATATGAGTAAAGCTCCTCCTGTAACCATCTCAAAAGGTTACAAGGCGGGAAAAAAAAACCCCAACCAATTCAGCAGGAACACAAACTTGTTCCTCTCACGTTCTCAAATTGATTTTTATCAATAAGATATAAATTATGTTTAATAATAAGAATCTGACCAACAGTTCTTCATGGTCCTTCAATACCCCTCTGCATTCAGGACAGGTTCCCACCTTCCACACACTAAACCTTTCCATGATTGTGCCCTAGGGCATTGTAACCATATGATCCATCTCCTGATGAAACACACGTGCCCCAGTTACCCACAAAAATGTTCTCCAATGGCATTAGCCTTCAAGGAAACAATAATTAAGAACTCATTGAAGCAACAAACACCAATAATTTTTTCAACATGCATATGGCAGTAATAAATGCAGAACGGTTACAGATCGAGGAAACTTCTTGTGGAGAATATACAAAAATGTGCAAGGTTCTGTCTGTTGCTGTCACCAAAACAAGACAAACATCCTCTCTGCCTGTTGAAGAAGATGGCAGCACAGTCAAGTAAATTGAGAAGTTCCCCCCATTTTAAATGAGGTCAGATTTTGTTGAGTGCTATGAATAAATTCCTATCATGGGCAAGACAATTTACATAAGTATTGCACTATTCTATACAAATCAGTAGCCAAAACTCTATGATGTATATATATAATATTTATGTATTTGCTATACCTATCAAAGGGTGCAGAGCCTGCAAACTTCCTCTCCTCCAGTCATTATCCTGCTTGGCTCTACTTGGTGCTGTACAAACACACACTGAGTACATGTGGAGTGAGCAGAGACTGATGCCCAAAGGTAACAAAAGAGAAGGATTCCCACCAGGGCTATCTCCTCACTGACTCTCAGGCTCCACAGCTCAGGACAAATCAAAACCTCTTGCAAAGTCAAGCAGTTTGTTATCACAGTCTTATTTACACAGGGCTGCCACAAGCTCCAAGGAATCACCCTTTTTGATACACCTTTTCGACTTTGTGTACTCTCCTTCCAAACCCTTCCTGCTGGTTCAGACTGAGCCACAGACCAGACTCACACTGTTGGCCCAAACTGCTCATCAGCATTTGTGTCAGCTCCATATCAACGCTGCCATGGTTATATTTTTATTCCAACTTACACTTCCTAGCAGCTCATCATAACCAAGTTCCAAAACAAGCCTGGGATGTACACATCCACCCAACATCCACCCAAACAGGCTGCTCTGGCTCATGGCTTTTTCCCCAGCTGATGCTGGAGTCAGCTGGGCGTTTACAGTAACAGCTTGGGTAAAAAGGTGAGCCAAATAGCTAGTCTGGCAAATTAAATCCTAATTAACAAGGCCTCTCAGGGGCCTAATTAATCTTGCCTAGATTTCCGTAGACTCAGAAAACCTAACAATTGGCAGTTGCTTTCCTATTTCTCATCTGTAGCTGTTGGAGCAAGGAGAGTTTCATTCCACTTTAACCAGTGCTGAAACTGGTTTAGGTTCTGCAAGGAAAGAAATTATCTCCCTTTTTCCTTGAGCTTAGGATGAATCTCAGCAGCCTCTTGCTGGCACATAATCGCTCAACAGAAGCTGCATTTCTCTGCATCCCCATCCTAGACAGGGCCTCTGTGTCCCTGGCTGAAAGAAGGTCAAATAGCCCATATCTCTTCTTAATTTTTAATCGCAATTTCATGCTGTTATTTCAGCTGCTGGAGGCAGTGTAGCACAAATCCCTCAGGAGTAATTCCTAGATACTCTCTTGTAGGCTGGCCTACTTTTTCTTCCTGTTCAGTTACCAATTGCTTCTCTGAGCCCAGATGTGTGACAGTGCTGGCAAAAACTGCCTCCACCCAGACAAAGACATTCTACACTGTAGCATGTAAAAATAAAAAAATAATAATAATATAAAAAAAAATTAAAATCACATTTTAATTCTTCTCCAGTTTCTAAAAACAGACAGGATAATCAAGATCTCATTTTAGTTCTATGAGCCCAGCTGAGTACAATGGTTTAATTTTGAACTGTTCTGTTGCCTCTGATGCAGGATATTGCCATGGTCCCTCTGTGGCACTTCTGTGACACTCGGCTGTGGCACTGTCCCCCTGCAGGACCAGGTCACAGCCCTGCCACGTGGTTTTGTGGGGACTTTGGATGTGGCAAGAGCTGGGACTGACATGAGAGATGAAGGATGTGGGAAAGGTGTCCTGGAGCTTTCATAACCAGGAAAAGAATTGGGCAATTTCATGAACTGTCTGGGTCACTTTGGTGGCAATTCTTGGGACTACTGAAGTCGTGTATTTGAACCCTGAAACATTGTCTCACAGCACAGCAGCAGCTGTCTGACAGAAATTACTCCTGTAAGATTTCACCCATGGAAGAATGTTTTTATTTTAGTGGGTAAATTTCTAGCAATATGTGCAGCTATTGTTTTGAAAAATGAAAGAAGCTACCTTCAAAAGATGACACTGCTCTCAGGTTCATCAGAGAAGTTAAAAGGCAGAAAAGAAGCAGTCAGATTCTTTTTGTTTGCTTGTGCAATGAGGGATTTTGCTGGTTTAATCAGCTAGAACCTCTCTCTGTGACTGACTTTCTCTTTACAGTTTCATAATAACCTGGAATCTTGGTTTTATCAACCAGCTTTTACACATTTACACAGAAATTTCTTCTTCTGAAAAAACAACAACCAAACCCACAAACAAATAAAAAGAAAACAACCAATTTAAACCAATGTTATTTATTTTAAAAAACCAACTATATTTCAATTTCACAGCTTTATCACTGTAAATATTCCACGAAGAATAAAGACGATTGTGGATTGTCCCACAGTCTTCCATAAATGAAGCAGAAATTTCCCCAGGCAGCAAAGAGAAATGATACAAAGTAGAATAAGAAATAATAAAAATCAAGAAAGAAAGAGCCAGTGTCAATTTATGAACTGGAGGACAAAGATTTCCTTGTCACACAAGTGTCAAGAAACCCAGTGAATGCTGTGTGCCCTGCCCTCATAGAGCTACTTTTATTACAGATATTTTGGTATTCCCCAAAGGCCGTGTATCAGTCAGGACTTGTTCACCACCCTCAGACAGAGCAGTTGCATTTCTTTCACAGGAATACAGAGCAAGGCCAGTGCTGTCATAATATTTCTTTGCTTTTGTTGCTAAGAATGCTGTACTCAAGGCACACCACAAATTAAAGTGGACAGATTTTCAGTACATCAAACAAAAGGCAAAAGGCACTAAACCACAAAGCCATACTTACCTGAAGGGTTAAGTCAAGAGGGATGTGACTTCCTCAATAAAAGAGACCAACTTTTAGCTTTCAGTCATTTCACAGCTTCTACCTAAAGACTGTGCCACAGCCTAAATTGGTTTATCCAAGGATGGGAGGAATATTTTGCCATGGCAACTGACAATTTCAGAAAAAACACCCCCAAAACTGTGCTCTGTCAGAAAATCAGCAGATTAAAAGGTTGAAGATAATGCCTCAGAAAGAAAATTAAGGTTGAGTCAGAAAATGTCTATTAAACAGTGGTTCTGCCAAAGAGAGAGGTGACAGGATTCAAAATGGTAAAGCTCTGAATGCTATACAGAACTCTACCCGAGCTACAGAAAATAAATACTTAAAAAAAAAAAGAAAAAGAAAAAGATAAACAGATCACAAATAAGTGTAAAAAATGACTTTCCTATGGATGCCTGGAAGGATGCTCCAGTTGGAGTTTCATGTCTGTTGCCAAGTCACAGCTGTGACGTCTGAACCAGGCAGTCACACTTCCCTGTCTCAAACCACCCAGCCAAATTTAGCCCTAAGAAACAGTAAATTTTAACTCAGACAAGACCCCGTGGGGAACAAACAATCTTTGCCCCCTCACTGATTTATGCTTCTATTACAGGAGACCAGCGGTTCACCTGCAAGAGCAGGTGCTTAAAATTTAAACCAGCTAACTGGCAGAATTTGTATAAAAACACTGTCACAACTTCATCCCAGATGCTGGATTCTCACAGGGCACCACCTGAATCAACACTTTGCACTGAGACCCTCCATTCTGAGGGCTGTGGCTTCTCCACCAGGTCACCCCCCAGCCCTGCTGGCCTCAGACACTGTGGTTGCATTTGGGGTGTTGTGCCAATTACTGGGTGGGAAAAGATTTCTCCAGCCTGCAGGCTCTAAGATCTCAGAGTATTTTGTTGGCCCAGCCCACGATGAGAAAGTCAAAAACTCAGATTTCTCTCTAAAGAAAACCCAAAACACATTTTGAGAAAGAGAAGAACTATTTTTGACCAGGCCAGAGTGCCTCATTTCTTTTGAGTTATTTTACATGTGTTTTACACCGCAGATGAGCAAAAATGAGTCAGGGACAAAGTAATTTCCCCTTTAAAAATGTCAGTGTGTGATCCACCAAATCAAAAATGCAAGCTGGTTTTAAAAAAGAAAATAATCCTCAATCTCTTTTATGGCTCTGTTTGGAGGAGTTAGCATTTATTTTCTTGAAAGGTGTCTGCCTTGCCCCAAGTGCAGAACTGCTCATTCTCAGTACAGCAGTTCTTCAGGGCAGCATTTCAGAATCAGCTTGAGCAGCCAGAGTGGCAGGTTATTTCTATGCAGGTGTTTTGACCAAGGACAGTTATTTTTGCATGTATGCACAAACCTAAAAAATAAAATTCAGAATATCACCAGGTGAAAGCAGGCAATTTCCATGTAAATGAATCCCAAACGGGGGCACACTGTGCTCTTCATTGCTCTTGGTAATTGCTCACTGGGGTTTTCTCAGCAATTCTACTTAATGTTGCTTTTTGATGCTCAAAAAAAAATAGGAAAAATGAATTGCTGAGAGTGTTGCCTGTAGAGGTTACAATAAACTCCTCCCTGGTGCAGACAGTGCATATTGCCTGTGTAAAATTCTGCCTGGGAACAGGCACTTTTTTCTCTCTGTAACTACACAGCTGTACCTTACCAAGCCTTTCTCCCACCTTACCCCTCCAGCAAGGATTCAGACAAGGACCCAGGGAACAACCCCAGAAGTTGATCTAACACCTGCAAAGGTCTAAGAAGTGTTTCTACCAATTTCAGCAGGGGCTGGGATCAATCCTGAGGCTGGGCCTCCCAAAAGGCCATCTCTGGAGATGCTGAGCACACATTTCTCAGGGGACGCAGCACAAGCTGAGGGGAAGGAGAATCTGGCAGATTTTGGAGCACCAGATGTAACACAGACTTGTGGATGTCCAGGTCCTGTGGGGACAGCAGGACACAGGAGCCCCCCAGCAGCTTGGTAAGGGAAGCAATTTGCAAACATGGACTGTGTGATCCCAGGGGGGCAGAAAACAGCCCAGGTCTCAAGCACAGGGAATCTTCACACGCAGACACTGAGCATCTGCAGGAACACACAATGGGAGCCAACAGTGACTGAGAGTGTGTGGGTGGTGGAGAAAACTGGAGGCTGATAAGAAATGGAGGAAAAAAAGCTTCAGTTTGATGTATTTAGTACTGCTTGTCTTTACCCCACCAACTGTCTTCCTCCTCTCTTGGCTGTTGGTTTGAAAAGATATTTCCACCTTAACCACTTGTGTGCTTTTTCTGTTAAGAGAGCAGTGCTGCTGCTATTGCTGCCACTGAAGGTGGAAGGAAAGATTTATTTCACACTAAGACACAGGCAACACCTGTGTCTGATGTTAGGAAAAACACTTTCAAGAAAACCCTTCTAATAAATGAGGTCAGTTATTCTGCCCAAGAACACTGGCAACTTGATGGTCAAGGTGGAGTCATTGCTTCTAAACACATGAGATGAAAATTAAAAATATTCTGGTTACAGGCTCTCCTGCTACCTTCTTCCACAGCCTAGTGAAAAACTCATTTGTATCACAGTGTTTTCACAGTGCAGAAGGTCCCCTCTGCTCTGACACAGGCACCTGCAGATATCCTCAAGCAGCTAGTGGGGAAAAAAGCTTTTTTCAGAAGGTGGTGAGGGACTCCTAATTGCTACTGAAAATATTTTCAAAGCAGCAGATCAGCCAGCAGTCCCAGCTCCATCCCAGAGGCAAACACAATTTATTTGTCATGTTTCAACAATTTTTCTGCTGTTCATACAGTGTAATTAATCACTTGGCAGGCAGGGGAACACACAGAGGACTGAAAAGGCAGCTCATTCTTTGATATGCAGCGATCATCCTGTACTTTGGTAAGAGACAGAGTCACTCTTATTTACAGATGGGAACAGAAAAAAAAAGGTATGTGGCAACACAATGCAGCAACAATTAATAAGAAACAAACAGCTTTGATTATAACAAGGACCCTGCCATTATTGTACCTTACAACATGCTTTTCCAATGGGTTTGCATGTATGGCTTTTGGCCATTGATTCCAGGTGAAAAGGCAACAACTCACATGTAAAAACAGTCTGTCCCTTCACAAGGAGCACTCAGAAGTGCCCTGCTAGCTGATGGTGAGGCTCTAAGATATGTCACTCAACCCTTCTTCTGTCATCTGTTGGGGTGCTCTCGATTCAAGCTCCCTTTAAATCAGCAGCCAAAATACACCAGGTGAAGAGCTGACAGAAGAGCTCTTGTTCTGATTCCCATTTCCCTAAACTTAGGGTCTCAGACAGAAGAGCACCTAGCCCCACACCACTGCTTCTCAGGGCCTGCAGTGCAAACCTTGGCCAGGGAGCTGCAGATGCAGCCAGCCTAATTCCCTGGGAGTCCTGTGGCCAGTGCTCACAGCTGGCCGGGTGCCCGGGCAGGCCCAGAGCCAGCCATTTGGAAATGTGAGACACAGGCACTCTGCTTTGTTTGTGCTGGCTCAGTCTGGGCCTGGGTTTTCACACACAAACTTCAGCTGTGGACTTTGTGTTGGTTACCATCTCCAAAAGGCTACCCAAGGGCTCTGAAGTGCTACCAGATGCCTGCCACAAAGCAAACTGGGCTAGGGAATCTTTTGTCTCCCTTCAAACTGAAGCCAAAACAAGAGTTGAGGCCATAGTGCCAAACACTGGGAAAGGAATTTGGGATTGACAAATTGCCTTCTGGCAAATTCTGAGTATTTCTATTACCTCTCTAAAGGCTGTGAGAGACAGAAATTATACTAATAAAGAAAACCTGACCAAAGCAGTGCCTCAAATGGAGCACAATTCAGACTTTAACCAAATCAACAGACTCAACTCACAGACAGACAGAAAAGCTTTATTTGTAGGTGCCAAAGCTGAAGGGCTCTAAAGCTGCTATCTCCTAACTGCAATCCCATCCTCCTAAGTTTCTGTGGAGCAGCTGTCTCTGGTCCAAAGAGAAAACACACTCTGCAGCCTGAATCAATGCTGATGGAAGTCAGTGGGACATCCTGTAGTAACCAGGTTTGCTCTTTATGTTCTGCATATCACACCTAAAGAGCCTTGAGCTCAAAGGCAGAGCTCTCCATTTGCCTGTGATATCACTCAAACAGCGTTTCAATAGAGACCAATAAGACCCTTCCATGGAATGGCCTTTACATTTTGAATTCAGTACACAATAGGATTTTTTTTTTCTTCCTTTTTTTGGACAAAGTTTTCAGACATTAAAAGCTTTAAAAGCTTGTCAGCTTTTGCTCTTTGTTCATACTGAAGAAAAACAAAAAAAATCAGACCATTAATAAAACGTCAAATGAAATGCCCCAAACTCTTGGTATCAGGGGGTTTTATATATCCCTTTAAATTAATTGCACTTGGTTGTAATTAAAGGCTGGAAGCTTGGAATTTTCTTCTTCCCCATTTGACTCAACATATTCAAACAGCTGGATCAGTTCAGCACCGCACAGTGGCTTCTGCTACTTCATCCCACATCTTGGAATTACCTTCACTTCAATTTGCTGCCTTTGGGCTTCAGAAAGCTACAGTACAGAGAGGGGGCTCTTGGGAGGGGAAGGAAAAGTGAAAGCAGAGGACAGTCACAAATAACTTGTGACAAGGATGAATCTCCCTTTCAAGTCATCGTGTGAATGCAGAGACAGCATAACAATGAAGCAGCTCAGTACCTGCCTGTGTGTAAGCACAGCCCCTTGGGTGGAATAAAAAAGATGCATTCCCTTTTAAAATATCTGTTTGTACCATCACGGCAGTTGTGTCCTTCTGCTGCCTGGGAATTTGAGAGACATGCAAAGGGTGCACTGGGGTGAAAATCAGATTAGACAGGCAACGACCATTTGTGCCAATGGGAGCTGCCCATAAATTTGATTACAGCACCAGGAATTCACACTCATTAAGGTCTGGGAGTTGCAAGGACAGCTTATATGTTTTCTGTGTGTTCTTCCTTGGGAACTGGGAACGAATGCCATTCATGGTGATAGTCTTAAATCCACCTGACCCTCAGTTCTCTCCTTCATCAGCATGAAAATTCCAATTTCCTTCCATAGCAAAGAATCCTTAAGGCTGGAGCAGAGGCTGTTCACGCCTTTTCCCAGTCTTTAGCTGACATCTAGCGAACAGTTTCCAAACTGCACCTGGAGGACCTGCAGGTGGGAGATGGAACGAACCCTTCTGGAGGGCAGAGCTCCAGAGGTGCTGTGGTATAAACATGGGATGTGCAGCAGTGCACACCATTCCCTGTCTGCTCCCCACCACGACAGCTCACCTGGGCAGGTGTGGAAGGATCTGGTTCTGCTCCCAGGCTGCACAAATCCCACACTAGCTCCATTAAAGTGGGCAAACACTGCTGCAGGACCCCACTGCAGTGGTACCACCCCCTGCAGGGACCATTCAGGGGGCTGGTGGACATCAGGAGTGACCAGCAAGGCTTCCATCACAGCACTGTCAGATCAGCTCTTTCTGAACAGGAAGGGTCACCCTTTGCCCCCTCCCTCTCCCAGAGGCACAAATCCAGCTCTCAAATGGGAAACTCAGCAGCTGGTACCAGGATTAGCAACTGCAATTCCCACCCTCAGGCTCTCCTGGAGGATGGATGGCAGAAGAGGCACAGTTTGCAGAGTTTTGCAGTTTGTCTTCAAGAGCTCTACCCAGCACATCTTTGCATGACAGCAGATGTGAAATCTCTAAGGAATACAAAACTAACTGTCACCTGCATTCAAAGAGTGTCAGAACCAGCCTGCAATGTCTGCATAGTGATAGGGGAACACTGAGGGTGTGCAGAGCCTGTTTTCATTTTACAGCCTCTCTCAGCTACTGCAAACCAAGGAGTTTGGTTTATGGCATCTATTAAGGTAACCAAGAAACAGCATGGTGGGTATCCATGTCATCAGTCATGGGGTTTAGAAAAAAAAACCAGGGGTTTAGAGACAAGCAGAGTGGTGATGGACACTAAGGTGCAGGAAATGTCTCTATTTTTTGTATGGACAGTGGAAACCGTTCTGTGTAACTGCATGGAGTGGTGTAACCACCCCAATCAGCTCACCAGCACACTTATCCTTCTGCAATGCATGAGAATTGTCCTCACACTTCACGACCTGTGAAGGTAAAATGCTTTTCCTGTTGATTTCAGTATCATTTGCAGTTTATAACACTGCTGACACACAATCCTTCCCTGACTGTATGATGCTAACTGCACCTTTGATCTTTAAATGGATGGAGGTGATTAAAAGTAAAGTAAAGTGAAGGAGGGACAAAGAGATGCTAAAAGGAAAACTTAGCAGTGCTCTACTTCTTAGACTGCACAGACACTGGCAAATTAAGGATACAAATGAGGACCTTTAATGGTTTAAAAATATGCTACACCCACCAGCCAAAATACTATCAAAAGTTTCCAAGGGTATATTCTTTCTTCTTCCCAACAGCTGTTGACTCCCTGTTTATTATCTGCAGGAGGTCCCTAAGGACTTGTTCACCTACAAAGTTTGACTGATTTAATTAGATACAAATCAGTGTTTTCCACTTGTGAGGCACCAGCAAGCTTGTACAGGGATCTCCCTTCACAGCCAGGTGAATCCTGAGGTTTGTAAGAGGAACACTACCTAAATTCTAAATACTTTCCCACCAGTTAACCCACGCTAAATGCAGCTAAAAGAGTGTGGGTGGCTCACTAACAGCCATGAACATAGGAAGGAAGAGTCAATAGGCCGAGTAAAACAACAACATTTACAATGATCCAACCACACATCACTCCAGAGGCTTCCTCAGCCCACTAACGTGAGATAGAATTAGTGCCTCTCTTACCTGGTAGTAGTAATCAACATATTGTGGCTGGTAGTGCTGGGGCTCAGAGTTTTCAGGAGACAGGACATCTTTTAGTAAATCTTCACAGCCTGGCAAAAAGAAACAAGAGGAAATGGTCAGGCCAAGAGTTTATCTTCCATTACTTGGACAATGGAGGAAGAAACACTGGTTTGTAGCCAATTTGCATGTACAAAACCTTGGAAGGCAGCTTTGTGATTTATTTAAATAGGTGTAACACAACTCTGCCTTCAGAGTTCTGCCCAGCACACATTCAACATGTAGAACTTGAGAAGTGCAATTATCTCAGCATGGATACACTAGCCTGCAAAGAAATTGAAAGCTGAACATTGCTTGGCTTGGTAAACCACCCCATGGGGTACAAACCCACCTCTAACCAAACCCAGGCTCTGGAGTCAAGCACTGGATTTGCAGGCTTGGCACAGGCCAGTGGCTACTGCACATCACTGTCAGAAGTGCTTCTAATTTTCTCTAGTCAAAGTGACAAAGGGGCAATGCCTAAGTGTCACAAATCCCCCTGCAAAAAAAGCTCTGTCACAGAGTGTTTGGCAAGCAAATATCTACACACTGCAACCAGAGATTTTAAGCTTCTATGTTTGCTTTTGTTAACAACCGCATTAAGAGCTGAAAAAAAATCAATGTCTGTGTTTCCCTTGGTCCTTCTCTCATCTGAAAACCCAAGACAAAGATAGAAACACTGAAATCACCAAATGTCTCATTCCCCATTAATTATCGGTGACTGCACTTGGCAGGGTGAGCTGCAGAAGGCAGTGATGTCAGGCCAGGTTATTTTAGAGCACCCAGCTCACAGCCGTGGGCCCAGACTGTGTGAAACGTTCTCAGCACGTGCTGGGCACTATCCTACTTGGAAGCTGCAATTGCCCAGGTGTTATTTCTCCCTCCCATCCCAGCACTAATGCAATATATTTGCCTGTGACATTACACATGGATACCACTCACAAAGCAGCTCAGCCAGAGGAAACAGGGTGATGGAAGGAAGTGTGAACTGAACAGGTTTATACCATTACCTGACCTTCTCTGCTGGTTTTACATAAAAGAGTAACATCTGTAGGGATGAAGACATGTTGTGGTTATGGAGAGGAGTCCTTTGTAAAGGAAAGGGGTACTTTAGAAACCAGAAAAAATGACCAGATGGAGGAAGCCTTAAAGGGGCAATCACTGTGTTGTCCCTATGTGCCACACACAGACACACGTGGAGGCAGCACCTGCTGAATGAAGACATCATTAAGATCTCAGAAGTGTCACATGGACAAAGGCAGCACGATTATTTCCCTCTTTTAGCTTCTGCAGCAAAGTGAGAGACTCAGGTGGTACTGAGCAGATAAATAAGGATAAATGAAGCTGTTAAATGCCCATTTTGCTGGAGAAGTTAGTGGGAAAGAATGTGTGGTAGGGTCACTTCTCAAAGAGGAGTTTATTCTGGGACTAACAATCAAAAACATAATCTACTGGCTGATAGAGGAAAGATGTTAAACTTGTTTGCCTGCAGAGAGCATCTGTCTACATAACCTGCCCTACCTGTAACTGTCACATTGCCCACCCAGTGATAATCCTTTTCTTCTCGGTTTTAGCTTAAAGTGCTCTGTGCTTGCCTAAGGTTATTCACTAGTCCTCTCACAGAGGAAAATTCAATTTATTGCTTCTACCTTTTGACATTAATAACTAAAGCTTATTGCTCATCAAACTGCCTTGTGCCAGCACCCACTGTGAGACTCGTCACAAGTATTAACTGCTTTTCTAAAAGGTCTCTGCACGAGATGGAGCAACTACTCATTAAAGTGAGTTACCTCCAGCAAAAAAGGAAAAGAAATACCAAGTGCTACATGGTAATGGATGCAGATTAGTGTAAGGAACAGAGTACTGTTTACAGTGTTCTAAAATTTCTCAACAGCAATAGTTTACACCATAATTTCAAGCTTCACTATCCTAATGCAGTTGTGCTAACAACAGTGCTTCCTCTCCCAATGTTCTTTTTTTTTTTTTTTAGTGGGGAAAGTCACAAAAGCTGTGGGTCTTCAGTAAAGGATTTAACTGCCCAAAGCAAGGGTGTGAGAAATGTTTCTACATTGCCTCCTTTCAAAAGGGCAGCCAGACTGGTCTGTTGAGAGTCACAAACAGCTCCCAGATCTCCAGGGTCTGAAATGTGTCCCCACTTTGCTGTTCATTTATTATCTAAGATTACTCCTGATCACATTCTTGCATTTCCCTTGTCAATTAAGGAGAAGCACTCCAGGACAGCTCTTGGCCTGTCATTTATTCACTAAAAACACGGGTGAAAAGCATTGCCTCCTTTGCATCCAGCTGAGTTGGTGAAGCCTTCACCACTTCTTCACCTGAGCCACCTGACCCAGGCTTTTATGGCCTGGTCCAGAACTGGCCAAGCACCAGACCCATTTCCAGAACATCAGCAGGCATTTAATCCAATTTGTTTACCAGACTGCATAGGTTAAAATGGCAAACACAGCCAAATCTTGCTTTTGTTGTAGTCACAGGCCAAGTTTCCATCGGTGGGAGCAGATTCAGGGTGTCAGTTCATCCGAACCAGTCTCCTCCTGCAAAAGTGACTTTTTAGTGTGGAGATGTTGGGGTGTGCAGCAGGCAGCATGCCCTGTGCACTGCTCTGCATGCAAGCTGGCATCACAGCCTGGCTCTCTTCATCCTCCTGGGAAGATCTGCATGTCATTATATCCATTTAAAAGGGAAGAAGAGATGATGAGAGACCATTTTCCTCTGAGATTACCAAAGCACATCATCGCTACCTTGCAGACATCTGAACCTGTTCCAACATCCAGCAAATCAATGAAAAAATGGCTACTGGCTTCAAGAATCTCAAAATTGTGCCGCTTTTTAAATTCCTGTTAAGAATTGAGTTTTAAGAAGTTCTCTGTTCTCCTCTTCCCTGTGAGGACACAAACTGGAATCTCTTCACTCTGGGGAACAGATGCTGGTCTCTTCCTTGGACCACCCCTTATCACCTGGAAGGTGATGTGCAGTCAGGCGATGCATCAGCTTTCTTATTCAGTGTTTTTCTGCAACATTGCCAATATAATCTCACCTTTTGGTCCCCTCATCTAAATATAATTTGAATTTTTCAGGTATTCCAGGAGGGTTACACAATGGTGTAACATAAAGAGGGAACACTGGAGTGTCTCAGATGCTGTGCATGTGTGTTCTTATTACCAGAACACATCCTGGCTTGCAGCCTGGGAAGTGCCAGCGAGCTAAATTAGTGTGACACAGTCCAGACAGAAAAAAAAACAACAAATCAAGGTTTATTCTGGCAAATTTTAATATGGAAATAGGAAGGTACTGGACAAAGATTTGCTCTTTGCTAGCAGAACCACTCCTGAGCAGAACCCTGTGTGCTGAGGTCTGCAGTACTGCCATGGTGGATATTTCAAGCTGTGCAGCAGTGTGCACCCAAGGCTAGAATCTGTCCAAAAATAACCCATTGCAATGAAGAAAAGGAATAATTCCTGGCTACTTTAAGAACCTCTTGCACTAGAGATGTCCTACTATGGCTATAAATTCATGTTCCTGGAAGAGGTAGAACTGAAAGCCACTTACATGGCTGATTAGAGATATTTCATTGGATGTCTACCTGTATCGTGAGATATTAATGTGCTCAATGTTCTCTTTGCTGCAGTTGGGAGAATTTAATCTACATTTCTGGGCAGCACTTGGCAAGAAGACTTAGCTGCACTGCAATAAAAGTGAGGCAGCAGACAGAGGAAAGAGTAACCCAGGAATAGCTCAGGTGCTGCAGCTGCACTGAAGGGTGTCCTTTACAGAGAAACACTCTGTGAAAGGCTGTGCTCGATGTAAATCATCACTGTGACACAGACTGGCAGCAAGCTTGTGTCTGGAGAAAGGACTAAACAATCAGATCCCAGAAGGAGAGTGGCCAGAAGCTGCTGAGTTTTCTTCCCTGGGTAAAGACACCTGACGAGCCAAGCACAGAAGCAGCTTCTCTGTCCACTCAAGAGACTCTGAAATATGGATGTGTACAAACTCTAGTTTAACAAAGCACTGAGTCACTCTCTAGTCTGGTCTATCAAAATTACCTGAGTTAAAAAATATTTATCCTAATACTACAAATGCAAAAGCAAACACGATTCATTTGGCCAGAACTGGGTCAGCTTTAGTCCTAAGCGATGAAAGTAATTTACAAGTCACTGAAGGGGAAGACATAAACCTTTAACTTTTTCACTCAGGCTGGTATGATATCCCTTATGAAATAATTTTACAAATTTACAATCAGTTTAATTTAAAAAATGGTTTTCACACCCTAACAAACATTCAATTTACAAACAGACATTCTGACCACAAATAAACTCAATTTTAGCAAAGCTTTTTCCTGCAAATGCTACAAGAAGAAGACTTAACCCATAACACATTAGACAATTTTCACAGGCAATTAAGCAGTTTTAACACTATAGGAAATCAAATCTGGTTGCCTAATTGAATGTGGTTGGTTTCTGGCATTTTTCCTAACAGCAGTAGCTTTTTACTTTATCTGCCCATGGATCTTTAGTGGTGTATTAGACTCATTTATGGTTTCAGGGTGTATTTAGTGAAATTTAGTTAAGTCTTAGAAAACTCTCAAGTACTTTCAGGAGTAGCCAACTGCAGTTCATTGAGCAGCTCTAGGGTAATTATTTCCAGGATAGCTCAGCTCTTCCCATTCACTGGCAGTCTTTGTCCCTGGAGCCATCCCAAGCACCACTCCTGGCAGTAAGTTATTCTTTCCAGAACTGAGAGATCCATCAGATCATCTCCAGTTACAGCCTCATTGAATTTTGAGATCTATAGAACCTAAACGGGTTCATGTGGACTTTGGGGTTTTCTGATGTGCTTTGCTGAAATTCCCATGCTTGTGCAGCTGTCCTGGTCCTAGATTTTATAGGCAAATAAACCCCCTTTTACATGACTGCAACATACCCATCTCTTAGTCCATGCTGGATTTTCAGGGCACGGCTGGTACAACACTTTTCTCAGCTATGGGACTGCAAATTAGATTTTACAATTAATTGAAGGAGATGGCCAAAACTTGGCACTGGTTTTATGAGAAATATGTTTGCTTGGAGCATCTGAATGAAACTATAAAAGCTATTAGGAAAAAAAATAATCTCCAGTGCAACAGAAACTCAGAAATATTCTGCTTTAGAAAACTTTGTTTTGAAAAAGCACCATCAAAATTCGTACTGTATTATTTTCATATTATTTCACAGTTCAAATAACCTATCACAATCTGAGCTAGCTGAACAGCCAACATCTCTTTTGGAACATTTATTTGGAACTTTGGGCAAATCTGTGTTCTTGAAATTTTCATTAAAAAGTGCTAGGAACTCAAAGAGAAACATATCTACTTTTTAACTTTTAGCTGCTTATATATAGCCTGCTTCTAGAAGCTTTCCAACCAGCTGTGGTAATTAGATGCCTCAGGATCTAGGGAAGCACAGAGATGGATTTTTGAAGGCACATAATGGTCTGTGTTACTACACAGAATTTTGAAGATTCAAAGGTTGCTATTGCTGCAGGTGGGGAAGTGTATAAATTCACAGCTGTGCTTCTTCCTCACTGTTAATGAATATGAAGGATCTCCTACAACTCTCCATTTCCAAATTCCATTACAGAGCATAACTACAATGTCCTTAAAACTTCTGTGAGATGAGGGAAAGACTCCCTTGCTCCAGGAGAACAACAGGCTGTATGATTTAATCTGAAAAAACAGTGATTCTGCTAAAGCACACAGATTCATAAATGCAGAAATGCTCTGTGCTGATGTGGCTCAGTCTCTCCCATTATAAAAGCCATGACCCTCCAAATAATACACAGCAGTCAGCACTGTTTTCATGGTTAAAATAAGTTATGAAGTCAGAATGCACCTGCCTTTGTATTTTAATTCTGTATAAATCTGTGTTCATACAGTACCCTCTCATCCCTGTGAGCTGTAACACCGAGAGCAGTAGGGGGAGCTCCCCCTTTATTTGTCAGGGCTTGGGTACTTTTAAGCAGAATATCAAAGCAAAGAGATTATTGGAAAGACAATAGAAATCTTAAAATACTAGGAACAGGTCAGGCTCAGTTAGAGCCTGGTCCTGCAAACCTATCTGACTGTGGAACCCACCAGCCTGCAGAGCACAGGGAATTAACAGCTCCACTCAAGCCTTGAAGTATTACAAGTGGCAGAAAATATTTACTGGATCAGTACAATATAAATTCAGAACAGCAAAACAAGCCATTGGCTCTGCTGAGCAAACAGTAATGGTTCCCATGCTGACCCTGCTGAAATTAATGAGAATTCAGCCTTTGAGTGATATTCTGGCTGCTCTCAGTGTCTCTGACAGTGCCACAGAACACTTAGGCAAGAGGCTACAGGTGTTATTTCATGGCAATTGCTCTACAGGCAGAGAGTTATTAAAGCTCTGCAGGCAGCAGATAGAGAGGGCAGCTTCAGCACAAGTAAAACCTTCATACTCTGGCATTCCAATGAAATTGCTGCAAAGCTTTAAATTCAATGGCAAACCTATCCCTGGCTCTGGCAGAGCCTAATTGCATGGGGAAAGCAGCCTAGACAGCAGGGACTCAGCACAGATGCTGAGACAAAGTCCTTTAATCCACAAAAGACCAGCAAAAGAAGCAAAGCTTTCCAAAAATAGTAAGCACCACACCTGTCCAGTATTCCACCCCAGAGACACAGTGGGAATGAGCTACTCCAACACACTACTGCTCTCTAGCACATTTACCTCCACTTGAACAAATCCTCTCCACCACTTCCCAAGATCCTGCTGCCAGTGAGATCGTTCATCCTTATCCACAGCTCCTGCTACTCAGCAGCAGAAGGAAATGAACTGTTTTCCACCTGACAATCCCAGCAGCTGCTGCAGAGGTACATGACTCATATGCCAGGAGGTTTATCCAGCTCTGAAGCACTAAGGAAGAGACAAGGCTGGATGTCCATTTGTAGAGGAACACAACACTTCTCATTTGTACCATGCAGGAGTAAAAAGCCCTGGTTTATGGAGGAGAGAGGACAAGCTGCAGATTTTAGACCCAAGGGTAGGAGTTTCTCTATCAACCAGTTACAGAACATTAAACACTCAGATATTTGGGATTTTTTCAGTGCCAGCATTTGGCTTTTCATTGAAATCCAACTCTGGATATGAAATGCTCAAACCAAAATCATCACAGATCAACTCTGATTTGAATCTGTTGCTCTTAGATATCTCAAACATCATGATTTAAATAAATTCAAGACACTCAAACACCAAGAAATCTTGACACCTCTGTGCAGCAAACAATTTTGTCACCATAATATAAAGGCAAGCATCTATAAGACAAATTAATTTGAAGTATCATAAATTAGAAATACAGTAAGGCATTAGGACTGTAAAGCTTGAATTTAAACATTTGGCTTCCAGTGCTAAGAATAGCACAACTTCATACTCTATTACTGAAAACCCCACTGGATTTATAGTAGCATCTCATTTTGCTCCATTAATCTGACTGCCCCAAGCAACTGTAATAGGCTGAGATGTCAAAGAATCATATTTATAATCTGTTGCTGCCAAGACAAATTGCTTTTGTTTGATAATAAGCCTGCTACTCCCTTTGGGATATGGTTGCACTAAGACAGTATGGTGGAGGCTTTCCATTCTGCAAGGGAGACATGACCTTTCTGAACTTTAATGTAACCAATTCAATTTTTAAGGAAAATATGGCAGGTAGCCAAAGATGAATAAAATTTCCATGCTGTGAGGTGAGCAATAGAAGCAGCTTTTGTAAAGAGATGCTGTGAAAACATGCAGCACAGTGTCTTATCAGAAATAGATACAGCTGCTGCTGCTTCAATGATAAACACTTAGCACTGAGTCTGTGTAAGTCTTGAAATGCTAATGATGTGCTAAGGGAGCTCTAGTGATGCTGCAGAATTCGGTGATTTTTCTCCATCTTTCCACAGATACATCCTGACAACCATTACACCAAGGATTTGGAGCCTACATGCTCCACACCTGGGCTTTTAAGCTATTCATAAACTTGGGGTGCAAGGTACACCAGGCAGTTTGATCTGGTCACATCTTTGCAGGATTAAACCTAAGGATATGAACAAGAATCAGTTCCCACAAAGTGAGCAAGGATGAAAACCCCCAAGGCCTCATGACTTTGATAACTCAATATTCTCACACTGTCCCCACAGTAGAGGAGATGCAGCTGCCCACTCCATCACTGAGGGAACATGGACAAGGGTACAGTTACCACAGAAGAGATGCTCTGGGTCATTTCTATCCCTTCCTGATCATATTTTGTGCATTTGTGCAATCTTTAGACTGTGAATTACAGAAGAAAGATGATTTACAGAGATTTACAGATGATTTACAGATGATTTACAGAGCTTGTGTCTTCCTTAAAACTAGAATTCAGTTTGATACAGCATTTTCTGCTCAAGGAAAACCTCCAGCAGAGACTTTAGGGTCTGTGTCCTCGTCTGTTATTACAAATGTAATAACTTTCCTCCTGGACTTTTTCTTGCCTTCTCTTCAAACACATCAGTTTTACCTTGGATGGTGTCTCCAAAACCATTGATTGAGAGCAGCTTCTCACTGCATAACTATGTCTGTGTCTTCTGTAAAGGACTGTCTCCTTGGAGAGGAGGTGGTTGGATCCACCTGATCTCCATCTTCAGGGTTTGCATGGCCAACCTGTAAATAACTCATTTACTTCCAATACATGACCCCAGGTACCCTGACAACACAAATTAATTATACCTTGCAGATACCTCAAGAGGAATAGAATAGTTTTAAATTTCCTAGGAGAGAACCAAAAACCCAAGGACTCCTTAACTCCCTGAGGTGAATCAGTGGCAGCACAAGATCAGAATCTGGAAGTATCAAACCTGAACCCTGCCTGTTATCCACAAAGCTACTCTTTCTTCTGCTGTATTTGTCTTTAAACCACAGCGCCCTTATTCTGACAAAAATTAGCAGTAAACCAATGCCCAAGCACCTATGGATGCAAGAACTCTAGCATTGCTCACCATACATGAGATGCACAAAAAGGAAAAATATCCTGGCTCTGTTCCCAGTTTCTCTACTGTCACTACAAATAACCACAGTTAAAAGAGAGGATGTCTTTGATCATTACATTTTCTGCAACCAGAGAAACATTAGTGGAACTGAAGGGGATTATTTTTAAGAAATATGCACATACCTTTGATAGCAAAAACTCCGTGACAGAAGTCCTTAAAATTGATTCTTCCCAAATCATTTGGGTCCAAGTACTTTGCCAGTTTTTCCACCTAAAATAAAAGATGATAAAATATGTGTTGAGATTGGTGTATCATCTGTTGCTCTAATACAGTCTATATCTTCCACAGAGGACTACAAGAATACCCACACCGTTCACTTGAACCAGCCAGTAAATGGTTCTGCAAGGAGAAATCATGTCTTGTATGACACTGGTGTTGAGTAAAGCGTGTGCTCTGACCAAAACAGCTGGGACACATCAATCCTGTCCTATGGGGATCTCAGAAGCTTAATAAGGGGTGAATCTGTGACTTATCCTCTCACCATAGAGCAGGGTGCTAGCAGAATCTCCTTCTCTGGGAGCTCTTGCCATGCATTCAGCTCAGAGGAACTTAAAACCTTAGTGATTCTCCACCCCTCTTGTCACAAGTTCTCAGGGAAGGAGAAAGGACAGACAAAGATGTGCACAGCCCATAGCAGTCTCATTCCCTGAATAATCTAGATTATAGGAGAGAAAACTCATTGGGTACTTGGAATGAAAACAAACTTTCTTGACGCAGCAGAGAATATAATTTTCGTACAGGAAAATTAACAGTATGAAAATATGTTCATGTGGTGAGACACAAAATGGTTGGGTCCAGTACACTGTGCAAAAAAGCAACACACTTACTCCTTATAATCTCAGCTTCACAGTTTAGCCTTTCTGATCATTATTCACCAATAGAATGAGATTATGCTGAGTTTAAACACAGCCACCAAATTAGCACCTACCCCAAAAATGGTCTGGCAAATTTTTCAGGAGAGTTTTGGGATAGAGGAAGAAAAGCAGCCTAGACTGGAGAGGTTCTTGCACTGTCTTTGAAAAAAAGAAATGGAGGAACAAGTAGATGAAGAAGAATAAGGTAAGAGGCAGAAGAGTCCAGGGAGCTGAGAACACACCTGGACACACAGCTGGCTGTTCTTTCTTACAAGCATGCTGCTGGAGCTTGCTACATCCCTTGTGTGCCTGTGCCTTTGCCTGTAGCACCTTGCAGGGACCCTCACTAGGGCAGAGACAGCCTCTTGCTGCTCGTAAGAGCTCACAGCCAGCTCCACACAACCCTGCCCTTCCTGGGCCCTCCAGACACCCAGGAGTATGAAGAAGCTGAGTGCAGGGACAGCAGGGGTGGAGGATGCCACAGAATCCTGCTGCAGCACAATCTGTGTGAGCTCAGATATGTCAGTCTGAGCAACAACAAAAGCCCAGCTGGAAAGACGCAGCAAATGAATCCAGATGACCCAGTTTCTCAATTTTCTGGTGTGTTTTTTTCCCACGTGCTTGCAAAAGCCCAGCAGTTTCCCAAAGCCCTGCAGATAATGCACTAATGTGTGCGCATGACACTTCTTCCTACAAGCACTTCTCAGTGCCTATAAATTCCCTCTGTACCAATAACTGCTATGATAAGCCAGAGGGCTCATTTAGAACAAGCAGATCTGGATGAAAAAAAGAACAAAATTTTTACTCATATGCAAAATTCTATGTTGAATGAGAAAGCCACAGTTTGATCCTTAAACTGAATCCTTTCCCCTCTCCTTTTCTTAGGGAAAATAAAAAATCACCTCATGTGGGCAGGGCAAGTTAGGAGCTATGAGTTCAGAGCCCATTACAAGTTAGACATTTTCTTAAAATTTTCATATTGCAGAAGGCTTCCACAGCTCCAGTCCTGCCAGCTGGGCAGTGGAGTCCAGATGTCAACTACGGTGTGACTCATGATCAAATTCCCACCCTGGCATCACAAGAAATTACTGTAACCCCATTAATTTAGAGCAGCAGAACACACACCTGTGTTTCCAAAATAAAAGCCACTTCAATAGAAACCAGAGTGTGTAGTCAATGCACACCAGACCAGCTGAAAATCCTGACTGAAACCAATTAAGGAGAGACATGCTTGATACGGAAAATCCAGGTCAGTGTTATCCCTGTCACCTTCATGAACAACAATTGTGTTGTAGGTTATAATGCACAGATTCCTGCAGCCAGCTGGGAAACCTCTAGTCTATTTAATATTGTGCTATAACACAGCGGTGTCACTGGGTGTTCACAGTGAATCTGGCACTTTAAGTTTATTTCTCAAAGTTGATCCAATGACTTTAGTCTACCAGTTGCTCAGACATATAAAATTACACTTTTGAAATAAAATTAAATGAGTTGTTCTGTGTCTGGGAGTGTGTATTATGGAGGAAGAGTTCACATTTAGGTCTAAGCAATGTCTTAACAGTAAATGAAATTATCACCTGAGCAAAGTGCTTCAGTGTCCAGTTTCCCCTAAATCTAATTTCCAGGTTTTCAATTGGAAATTACAACGCAAATAACTGACATCAGTGCAGGAGATAATGAAGAATTTACAGAACAGCCTGATGGAATTAATGCCATCAGTGCTCACATCTTTAGCCAGGAATAAACACAGCTCCCAGCACAGGTCAGGGGATAAAAGAATCTCAATCAACAGGGCCTACGTTTGCATGGGTACTTGTATAGGGTTTGTGAAGTAATATAAACATGTATTTGGTACATAAATCCTTGCATATTTGTGCACAGTTTTCAAGAGCCTGCAGTGTACTTGACCATGCATTTTTACCAGTAGCTTTCTGGAACAAGGCAAGAAGCTCTTCCTAGTTAATTCCAGACTGAAGGCATTGCTTTAAGTTAAATTTCAATCTGTGGCCAAATAAACTACAGCTATCTCTAAATCTTGTCTGGTGTCCACACTATATAAACCACCCTTCTGCTTCACTTTGTAAAGAAATAAAGTCCTCTCCTCCTTCTCAGAAAGGGTTGGTTACCCACAATGAATCAAAAGTTGTTTTCTTTCTTCATTGCCTGAGGAAGCTTATGGATTTGTCAGCTTACCTGGCAGGCTGGGTGACACTGAAACCTTTTGCAGTAAACAAACCCCTGGGACTTGGGGAGTCCACAGCCTCTGCCAGGGAATGAGGGAACAGCAGCTCTGTCCTGATAATGGAATGGGCAGCACAGCCCAGTTCTGCACACATGGGATGTGCAGGATGTGCCAGTCCTGGGCACACTCAGCCTCCTCTGCCCCACATCTCTGGGCTGTGCTGGCCTCTGCTCATCCCCTGGCAAGGGACACAGGACCACAAAACCAACTGCTGACAAAATTCAGTGTGAAATGAGTGTGTGATTGTTGTGATGCCTACAGGCAGCACAGGGAGCACCGTGTGCTCCAGAGTTTAACATCAGAAGCCATCACAATGAGTGATGTGTTTTGGGCTGGGAACAGACACTCTTCTCTGCACAGAGCAGTTCCCCACCACGTGGGATAGACAGCACAAATGAGGATTGCAAACTAGTTTTTCAGTGTAGGAAGTGAATAAGGCAGAAAAAAATGATCTGCAGGCTCAATAATCCAGCTGGTTCTTTTGGCAGCAGCAAGGGTGTCTCTAATGAACCCTTCAGTAGGCATCCAATAGTCAGAGAGAAGACATAAATCTCAGAGAGAAGAAATAAATAATTTTTCTTTGGGAAACAACTGGAGAAAACCAAACCTCTATCCTATTGTTTAACTCACTTGGATGAATGGGTGATTACCCTTTCAATGCAAACATGTTTCTCCATTGTAATAACTCCTTACTTCAGCCGAGGTGTTTGCCTCCTGTCTCTTGGGTTTTCCAGCCATCCTGACTGCCCTGCAAAGGGGTGTTTGCCCCATGCTGCTTTCTGACACATAAGAGGAGGCTGGGAACACTTAGATTTATTGAAACTGATCTTTTCTTGCAAGTGAGTTCAAAACAGGGGCACCTGTACTGAATAGCCAAGGAATCCCCTCTGGACCTCTGGCCAGCTCTTGTACTGAAGCTGCCAAGACAGCATCAGTACTTTTTCCAGCAAAGATTTTCTGACTGGAACTGAATCCTGCTTCCATTTGCAGGCAAGAGGAAACTCAGACCTCTACTGACCTCACTTAATTTTCTTCAAAATGTAAGAGATTCTGTTAACACACAAAAAAATAAATTTGTAAGACTCAGAGGTAACCGATTCAGAGGGATCCCACACCAGCTCTATCCACTGAAATCTTGCAGTGGGATTCAAATCACAGCCAGAAGATGCCATTGGAAATAAACAACTTGTCTCAGCAGTTTGCCTTCATACTGCAGGAGTCTGTGAGCACGTCTCACCCTGAAGTGCGAGCAGGGAACACCTGGGAGCTGTGACAAAGGCAACACAAGCACTTGCAGGAAAAGGTCAGGCTGTGCTGTGGCAGTGACATTTGGGCAGGATCTCCTGAGGCAGAAGCATTTGTGAGAAACCTCAAAAAAACAGCAAAAGGAGATTAAACATGTAAATGCCGTAGGGTGGAATTAGAGAGCCTCCCACATGATTTATACAAGGAGCAGCACAACTGCACTTGCCCTGGTTTCAACAGACTGGCCTTTCCCACATTTGGAAAGGGTGTAAGTTTACACCTGGACAGTTTGAAATGCTGCTCTGGCTGCAGGGCTGGGCAATGAGAGCACTGGGTGCGTGAGACCCACCCTCATTCTTTTCCCTGGCCCCTGGGCTCAGGTGATCTTGGCATTGATGTGGTCCCAGATGTCAGAGCTCTTCAGTCAGAAGGGCTGTCTTTTGATGAGCTGGGATTTATAGATGGATGGGAAAGAAAGAGATTTCTCTGTGATATTGTGGCATTTCAGGGAAGCAACATAAGAAGCGGGAAATTATTTTACATTACACTGGAGAAACCAGCACTCACACAGTTGTGGTACCCTGTCACATGAGATGCTGAAAACACAGACAGGTTGCACAGAACTGACATACAATTAAAACACCTTATGCAACCAAAAAAGAGAGTTTTCTTCTGTTTAATTTGGCAAAAGGGAGATCAAGTGATGATTTGTTATGAGGTATAAAGACCTCTGCAAGCAGGGAAGTGCAGGTTCACAAACACTGTAGCAGAGGAAAGACATAAAGAAGCATTATTTGCAAAATAAAACTGAACAGAGTCCAATTAAAAGGAAAGCACAATTGTTTACCCACCAGAACTATAAATCAGGAAGGATCTGGAACTATAAAAAGCAATTGGAGTCCTTCATCTGAGGCCTTTTGAGAAGGTGAGACACACCTGGAAGATTTACCTTGCCTAGAATAAGTGAGTTAAACTCTGAGCTGTCATCATCTCAAGATGTCACATGAGATGACCTGATGCTGTCCCTGAGCCTGACCCTACAGCACACAGAACCATGTTCCCAGTCACACATTTAAGGAGTGGAAGGCCAGCGTTTCAGAGTCACGAGTCCAACAAACTGCCTGCCCACTCAGTCCTTGCAGACTGTGCATAGTAAATAATTCATACCACTGCAAACAGCATCATGAATTTCCATCAGCTGCTGTCTGATCCCAAAGCATGCAGGGACATACATCATTGCTGGAAACAATGGCTTTGAATTTGCTTTGAATTTGCTTTGAATTTTGATTTCAAGCATCAGTCATTGCCCTTTATCTGCAGGCTTCAAGCCTGAAAGTTGGCTGCTCTGTGAGCTCTCTGTAAACAGAAAGGATTGTTTCAGTTTCTGCTTTAACTGTGCACACCCAATTTACCAGCTGGAAGGCAGATCTTGGGATTGTGTCCTAAATGACATAAGCAAATTTGTTGAGTAATCTTGGCCTCAACTTTGAGCAAATTCCTAAACCTGTCAAATCCATCATGTACTAATGGCTGCAATGCAAAAGTCTAATCAAATTAAAGGGAGTCCATTCACTTGTCTTCCCTGGGTTTAGCCTCAACACATGGAGTTGCATCTTCTTCCAACTATGACCTGAGTCCATGGGGCCTCGGTCCAAGGGGAGAAAAATATCCACCAGCTATCCAGATGGAGAAAACATCCACTGTGTGGAGGATGTGAAATGTATCAGTGAATCACAAAGGCATGGAAAGAAAGAGGTGGCTCCAGAGGCACTGCAGGTGGCTGAGCGCATTCAGAGGAAAAAGGAAGCTTCTAGTGTTGATGTGTTATTAAAGCTCTGTGCAAGCATCACCTGGGCTCAGGTGGGTGACAGATGGTGAGTGCCATGGAGCTGCTGGAGCAGGAGTGGTGGAGCACTGCGGGTCTGCAGCACACACGGCAGGGCAGCTGCTGCCCTTCCCAAAGGCAGGGACACAGCTCCAATCTGCTGAGCTGGGCTGAGGAGCACTGCACAGAGGGACAAGGAGCAGAGGAGGGCAGAACTGCCTCGTCTCAGCTTCTGGAGGGAGGAGGGCAGGAGCTGTAGGATCCCAGGGCAGGAGGGTTTATCTGGACTGGGAGATCCCTGCTGCTGGGGAAGGACGTGGTATGCAGTGGCCATGGGGCTGTGGCAGAGTGGCAAGTCTTCCAGTAGCATGATGTTACCAGCAAATTATTTCATCTGCTTTGTCTTTCCCTTCTTTAAAATGGTGATGGCAATACTGCCACCACACTCAGAGTGCACCATAAAGACAGTGATGCTGAAGACAGCAATTAAACCTGCATGGAGCTGGTCCAGCTTGCTGGGTTTCTTACCCTGTCTCACTTGCCCACGGGCTGGTGTTTGTCATCTCTGAATACATCTCCTGGACTGGACATGGAACACCAGGCACACAGGTATTTCTAAACTGCTCTACTGCAATGAAATCTGCCCCCCTGGGCAGACACTTGTCATTTTGTTTTCAGCATTTTGTTATGTTAATAGCATTTTGTTATCTTCTGATGGTAAAGGACTGAGCCACACTGTAGTGCTGAGAGAACACATTAGGGACAGATTTGTTCAAAACATTCTAATATGCAAATGAGCTATTAAGGGAACATAATACTCCATGAACCTCAATGAATGTTTATGTATAACAGAAATACAGGCAGTGTTAGGAAAATTGATGCTATGATTTCTATTCCACATTGAGAAATCACTTGCAATCTTTAATACACGATGACACAAACCTAATTTGGGATAACAACAAATACAATTCTTACCGTATTACATGCCTCAATTTTCTAGGTATCATCCTTACAGAGAGTGTCTAACCACAGCTGAGATCCAAAGGTCATTACTCTTAAGGAACCTCTTTCTCTCACACCATATACCTTACTGGTTAACCTTTCTACTTACACAACAAAATGTTTTACAGCCACAAAGAATCACCAATAAATCTTGCAACAGAGTGCATGTGAATAGCTCTGAATCTGACCTCACTTGAGAAAGGATCATCGCCTGGAATTAAGAAGTTCTCAGAACTTCCTCAAAGTACATATCCCAAAAAGACAGTTCACAGCTACAAAAACTACCTTCCCCTATTTTATCTTCAAGCCAGAAACCACCAAAATCCTGGTGAGCTTTTCCTCTGCCAATCTACACCTTTGGATGTACCAATTGTTTACACACACAACACCCCTAGAAGAGTAATTCACATTTATTTTGTCCCTCTTAATGCAGCATAGCAGCTGACAGTGAGCAAGTGCCAGAATCATAAGACCAGCCTCTCTCCAGTCTCCTCCACGATCTATGGATATGTGAGAACTGAGAATCTTTCATTTAGTTGCTTAAACAGGATTTCATTTCCCTCCTTCCCTCTGATGCTGTGTTGCAAAACAAGACATTTGGCTGGGCCCACCAATCTTACAACAGTCTATGGGGAATCCCACACAGTCTGGAATACCATGGGAACAGAGAGCAAGGCTAAAAATATGCCGAGCCATCTGTTCACTCTACAGTGATTTTTTTTTTTTGTGTTGTTCTGGAAACAAAGGGTTAATGTGTTGAACTGTTTTCCTAAAACCACTGATTCACTCACTCGCTAAAATAAGCAGGGCTGCATTAACACCTTCTCCTCCGCAGCTAGCAGAGTTGAAACCAAGGCTGCCTGGGAAAACAAGGCTGTTAGCAAAAGCTGTGACAAGCTGAAACGAGGCTCAGCCCATTATCGTCCCCATCAGCATAAGTCAAATACAGCAGAAAATAGATCACAAGAGACACAGGAGGCAATTGGTCATGTGGGTGCAGCATGTTTTCCTTTAAACAAGGAACAGGAAAATGTTTGCATAACATCAGGTTTATCTACAAGTGCTGCATTGATTTTCAGTGAAAATTTTCTTCCTCTCTGCAGCTTGTGGTGAGTGTGATGGTTCTCATCAGTACATACAGGGAATTTCCACGGAATTATGTTTTTCATGGCTCTCAGTTGGGAGACATCAGACAAACAGGACCTACTCTCAGAATAATGATCATGTTTTGTAGTAAAACTGGGGAGAGAGCTGGGGCCCACAGTGCCAGAAAACACTTTCTTGGTGCCTTCTTTGCTGACACAACTGCATTTTAATTGAGGTGTTATGGTTTGCAAAGAACAAATAAAATACCGAAGGCCAGCAGGAAGGAGCTGGAGAGGGTGGGGGGACAGGGCAGGTCAGGTAGGTTGGTTACAGCAGCAGCTCAGACATCAGGGAGTCCCCAGGGATACACCAGTGAAAATACAGCACTCAGAGCTAAACAGGAGCGTCAGAAAATTCCCCAAACGAGTGCTGAAATCCAGGCAGTGGCTCCAGACTGCACGGCAGACACAAAACCAGAACAAGGCACTTTTGTGCCAGCCGTACGATGGCACTTCACTTGCTCATCTCTGATTCACAGGTCAAAAAACACGGCTAAGTGCAACAGCACGCACAAGATATTGTATTTTTTACAGTTTTGTTAGCAAATCCTCACAGACTGGATTTCTAGCCTCAAAGTTACAAAGCAAGTGTTACTCTTAAGACAACCACTTCTCTTGACTGTGCGCTTTATTGTTATATTCTCTCCTTAACACACAAAGCTAACCCAGCAATATGCAACCAGCACACAGCGCTGTGCTTCACACACAACATCTACATTCAGAAAGAATTTAGATTTTGGTCTCAGAGCCAGCCAGAGGCCTGCCCAGAGCAGCACAATTTGGGCATCCTCAGGTCTCTCAGCCTGGTCTCCTGAAATCAGTTTTGAACCCAGCTATTCAAAGGGGATGTGGTTGGCTTTCGGCATGCTCACAGATACAGAGTGTGAAATGTAGGCCTCAAGATCTGATCTCAAATGAAAAAGCCTGAGCAGCAGTCCTGAAATTAAACTGAATGAAAGAAATTTCATGGCAAATTAATGCTTTGACACAAATCCTGGGAGGAATGAGTATGGGATGAATCCAGCTCAGGGAGGCACACATTAGTTAAGATGACAAACATCAGGCAGAAAGGTATGATTAAAGGAACAATATTCCACTTAGCTGAAGGGAGAGATCTTAACCTTTAGAAAAGTGTGGCTGGGAGATAATGTCCTTCCCCGAGGACCAGGGAAGGAAATGAGCAGTAAGTGCCACTCATTACGGTGGGATAATTACCAAGTCTGGAGCAGGGTGACAGGTTTGAACAGCAGCTGACTCCTCTGACGTTAGGAAAAGGCAAGCAGGGATAAACAGGCTGTGACAGCAGGGGATGAGCATGGGACTGTCAATGCTGAGATGGGGGAGCAAGAAACCCCCCAACCAACAGCAAAATTACCCGGGGCTGAGGGAAGGAGGGAGCCCTTCCTGCTCAGCTCTCATAAGCAGCCAGATTCCTGACCAGAGCACTCACACCGTGTTAATATTTCCTAATTCCCCCCGTGCCTTGCTGCAGCTGCCAGCTCCAGGCAATGCCACAGCCCAGAACCCCCCTCAGACCTCACATTCCCATGTCCTGAGCAATCCCCCTATGGAGAAATGTGTCATTCAAACTGCACTGGAGGAAACTTTGTATAAAAATCACAGGTAGAAATCCACGTTACTATTTGATCTTCACCAGGGGAAAGGCATTAGAAGGAATGATAATCAGCCAGCATTTTTGTGTAGAAAGGGACAGAAATATAAAGCCTGAATGCATAGGAAATGAACACTCTTTGCAGCCTTAGAAGCTGTACAAGGGTGCCTCATGCTACTGCCTGCACTGTGCATCCTCATTAGCCATCACAGCCTGGTCAACATTAGCACTTCTAAATGGTTACAAGGCTGAATGGTAGAAAGATCCGAAATGCAATAGAAGAAAACCCAAAAAGAGATGAAGGTGCACAGCTACGATAGGATTGTACTTTTGTGTTTTAGCATTGTGCCCAAGGAATGTGCTGTCAATTAGTCCTTGGTATTGTAAGAAGCTCAGTGAGGGATTGAGGGACAGCATTCTCAGCTCCCTGTTCCCTGTATTGGAAAGATAGTATCTGACACAAAGGTGTTTTTCTCAACTGATGTGATTTCACCTTCTCTTCTTGTCCAGAAACAAATGGACTGCAAAGTGTGCTGGGCCTGGGGACTAAGTAGGAAAAGGCAGATTTTGAAAAAGAGATTTGGGTAATGATGTGGTGACTTCCATCAGCTGGAAAATCACATCTCTCAGGCTCAGGTAAGCAGGTCACTGTTCCCAGTCCAGCTGTCAGTCAGGATAATGGTCACTTGAGAGGCATTTCTGGCCACCTGTGTGTGGGGCTGGACGGTTCATGCCTGTATGCACAGCATGGAGATCCACAGGGCTGTTCCTGTTCTGTGAAATTGCTTCATTCTAAAGCCTTTTAAGAAGTTACTGTTTTGATCTTGCTCATTTCTACAGCTGCCTTTTCCAACTGCCTTTTAGTAGGGATGTAGCTTGCCTTTTCTGTCAACATGTGTATATTTACATAGTAAATCCCAGAGGTATATGCTGATTTATTTTGATATCTGTTGATGCTTTATGTATCAGTATGTGAATTAATTTTTTCCCACATTAAAATCAAACCAAACAGCCTGACCAAAAAAAAAATGTCATTTTGATTTTTCCAGCAAATGTAAGTCCCCTGTAGTTATTATGACAACATGTCACCACAGGGTCACAGACAGTGAAAATGACTTGCTTGGAAAGCAAAACCAACCAACCCTTTCAGTGTAAAAGCAAACAGGCACTGTTTAAGGGAATCAGGAGAGCTTCTCTTAGATGGACCCTAGAAATAAGGTCAGAAATGGTCACTATTATTATCACAAATTATTATCTCTGGTGTAGAACACCCCCTACAAACACCAGATTATGTGCAGTTCTGCTCTGGAGCATCTACACAAGAGGTGAGCGGATTGGTTTATCCTTCCCATTGTACCTCACCCCAATTCCAGGTACAACATATAGGGTAAAACACTACTTCTAAACTAGCTGTGTCCCTTTAAGAGTCAGACCCGTCTTGTCCTTTCAGTTCACAGATTCCTCTTCAGTTACCAGTTTAAACACCCTTGGCAATTTATTGATCACCTGTGAAATCCCTAAATAGGTAAAAACTGATTACTCTGTGTTTTCCAGACCTTTCACAGTGCAACTTCTCTCACTCAGTGCTTCTGCTGCTGCTGCCTTCTCCCAGCCTGCCAAAGCTGTGCTTGCATCTATTTTCCTCCAACATAAAGATGCCTTGTAGGAGTTACAATCAAGAGGTGAGAGAATGCAGAAATCACAATAGATTTATACTGCAAGGCCCTCACCCAGCTGCATTTCACTGCAGTGCTGGAATGGAGAAGCCAGTTAACTGCTAATAGCTGAACATGTACAACCTCCAAAAAACCACAGGTTTTTGTGCTTTCTCAATCTCTGCTGTGTGTTCCTTCTCAGAACATACCCAGTACATTAACAAGGAAGTAATTTACCCTTCAGCAAAGCTCTGTAGCAGAGACACAGGTATGAAACATGGGGTGGAATGCTGAGAGCCTGAAATAACAAAAGGAGCCTTCTGAGAGCACCTTTCATTGGACCAGTTCAGCAGAGGAAATCTCACTGGTGAGGTTTCCTCACCACAGACTAAAGCAGTTTCATGGTTTGTAACCATCTTCAGTTGAACAGATATTTTTACATCTGTCTCTCTGCCACTGCTGACTGTGGTTTCATGGAGGGCTCCCCACAGAGAGGGCTGATGGACTGAGTCTGCACAATGTGTTCCTGGACCAGGTGCCTTTTTGTCCATGTTTTCTTAAAGTCTCTCTATGAAGAGTCTGCCTGAAGAAGGAGGTGAAGCTCAGGGCTGCAGCTTGGTCAGTGCATAGGGGGAAATGCTGAAGGAAAAATGAGCTGGTGCCAAACAAAATGCAGATGCTCAGCAGCAGCAGAAGCAGCAGCAGCAGCAGAGAGATGCTCCCACCCCACTGCAAACCTCACCCTGTTCACCCTGAAGAGCCAGCAGCTCCCCTATCTCTTAATCATCCTGGTTTGGACAGGATCCATGCAGTTCCTGTAAGATTAGGAATAACAGCCTCGTGGGCAAGGTGTACAGCTATTATAGTGATGGGCACCCTGCCAACACCGACTCTGGGATGGACCAGAGACAAACACAAAGTCCTGAATGGATGGCACCATGTCCCCCTCAGCTGGACAGCTCTCTGCAGGTCCCTGTGTGACTGCAGTGGGCTGGAGCTGCACAGCCTGCCAAGGATGGAGAAGGTGGAAGTGGTCCTGGAGATGCTTCATGGTGCTCTGGGAGCCATCTGGATGAATGTGACCTGGAACAGGGCAATTGCCATTCAAGTACACACACCTAAGCTGAGTCACAGTGAAATGCTACACCTGATGACAGCTCGTCCTTGCTGTTCCTTCCAGGTGTGCACTCACATTTCTCACAAATAAAGGTCGATGCATTTTTATGAAATGACCAAGTGCTGCCAGACAGAGAAGCAATGAGGTGGGTATCCAGGTAGTGAGGCAGCCAAAGAACCACCACATCATCAAAAGTTCACAGGAGCTGGAATATAGCATGGACATACGAAAAGAAGCAAAAATCTTATGTGGTGTTATATAAAAACCATTAGAAACACCAAGCCTGGCTGGTTTGAACCTACTTGGCCTCTGCTTTCATCTACTGCAACACAGCTCCACAACTGACATGCAGAGATGGAGAGATTCTAAAAGCAGAATAAAAAAAAGCAATGCAGGAAGAGGGACAGAAGCATGAGGAGGAAAATGCTTCTCTGGCCTGGCTGACAGACTGGGCAGCAGCTCCCAGTGCCCAAGGAACACCTGGTTCCAGTCCTGCTCTGTGAACAGCCCTGCACCCCCCAATTTCATGATGGCAGACCATCTCTGGAATCTAAACATAGCCCAAATACATACATAAGACAGGCAAGAAGGGAGTTTTTAAGTCTGAGGATGAGCCAGAATTTGTCAAATTCTCAAATCAGCCAAAAGAGAGCTCTGACATAAGAAAATTTAGTTGTCAGTGAACTGATGTAGGACATCACCCTAATGCTAAGTCAAACACACAGAACTCTAATTCAGTAACAGGGATCTAATCCTTAGCTTGAGCTCTCTTATATGAGCTGTAAAATTGGAACAATTAAAAAAACCAAAAAAATCCTCTGGCTCCCCAGAACACCAAGCCAATCCAAAATCATGTTCTTGTATGTAAGGTTTCCTCCCTCCTCTGATGGACTACTCCAGGGCTCAGATTTGAGTCACAGCATCCTGTCACAAGTTTATGGCAAGCTGGGAGAAATACTGCTCTTCCCCACTTCTCAGTCCCATTCTCTTTGGACTACAACATTTTCCAGTTCTTGCACAAGTGGTGCTGCATAACTAGTACGGGGAAAAGTAGTGCACGTGCTGTAATTGTTTATGCAGGTTAATGTGGCAGCACATACAGCCCATTTCATTCAGTCACAGAGCTAAACTTATACAGTACCTGGGAACAATTTGCAAGCAGACATAACACCCAGATTTCATCTAACACTTTCAACAACTTTTATCGCTGACATTGACTTCAGGTTACTGCTAAGAGATGGGCAGATATGGTGAGAGCTGGAGATTAGGCATGAGATCCCACTAAAGCTGGCACAGATGTGTTGCATCCCAAATTCTGCCCTTGCAAATTGAAAATGTGTCCTGATAGAGCTAAAACCAGACAGAGAAGTCTACTTAGATGTGTAGCTCTTCCCCAGCCACCTACTAGAGTAAAACCTGAAGCAGAACAGCAACACGCACAACACTGTGCAATTGTACCAGCTGTAAGATTTAAGATTGGCTGGAGGTGATAAGAGCAAGCAACAAGAACAAATTTTACTTCCTTCCCTATAATCAAAGCTTTTCTCACATTCCTTGTGCTGCTTTCCCCTAGTAAAAGTAACAGAGGACAGACATCCTGTAGTTCTCATATAATTATCAGTTGTCAGCTCATCTGAAAGACACCCAGCAAGGCTCCTGCTGCGTCAGAGGTACAATTAACTTGTTCTTCTCTAGCAAGCACTGCATGAGTGAGAGGGCTTGGAGGCTCTTTTTTCTCCCAGCAAATACATGACAGAACTGTGCTCTCAGTTCAAGCCTGGGAATGGCTGAACTGTTTTTACCTCAGTATTAGACTCAATCCTTCACTGCACTGTCATTGATTTGTATGGAAAATCAGTTGTTATCCTACAGCCTCAGACTGTGGTCAGTGCTGCAGCTCTGTGTCCTGCTCTGTGGATGGCATTTGCACACACTTCAATCCAAGCCTTGCAGGGTAAACTGCTTTTTCCATATCCAATGTGTGTATGGGCCACTCAGACTCACAGATCTGCTGTGCTCCATTCAGAACAACAAACACATTCAACCACACAGAGAGTGGAATCCTGCAGTCAGACATGCTGGAATTACAAAATTTGGTTAAACTTCACGTCACCACAGCATACAATGAACATAATTTGGCTTATTTGATATAACAAACACCATCTCTGCCGCAGCTGATCAGATTTGAGCTGTCATTTCATAGGCTCCTGAAAAGTCCCCTTGGGCTTAGATGTTACTTAGTGCTCTCCAGAGTATCACTCTGCATGGCAGATTAATGCTCCATATTTATCCAAAACATTAGACCAACATCCACAGGCAGTGTCTGGACTGCCCAGTGCAAGCCCTGAATATGAGCTCAGCACTGGATTTTGTCCTTTACAGCTTTTGGAATTAAGAGAGGGAAGCAGAGGCACAGGATATTGCAAACTCATGGCCTGTTTAAAGCAAGTAATGAGGGGTGCAGTGTAAGAAACCGAGGAGAATGGAATATTCAGAGGGTCATGTGGCAGCAATAAAACATCATATTCTGCATTACTATTGAACAGAACACTTTATCAGATACTCTCAGTAAACTGCACCTCCTGCCCACCCCAGAAATAAGCTTTCACACCCCAATTGCTGAGCAGAGAGGTATCTGCAGCCAGTGCCAAAACCACCATACATCAACTGCTCCTGGTCTTCAAAAGGGCAAGATTTACACACTAGACAATGTCAAGGTAAAGCATTAATTAAATAAAAGTGAAAGTCTCTGAAAATTCTGCTTGGCATTTTTCACTTCATAAAGATAATGGAATAAACTCAGGACCTGCCAAAAAAAGAAAGGAAATATGCCAAAGGCATCACCATCCAGCACACAGCCAGTGAGCTCAAATTCCAACAGCAGAAAAAATGCAGCAGCAAATCCTGTACAAATAACTCACCAATAAAGATTTGGAATGAGGGAAAACATTTTAAGGATGAGCTGCTGAAGTCAAGCACAAGCAGGGATCAGTGACACTAAAATCATGGTACTAATCTAAAGTATTTACTCTCAGAAGTGGAAAAATATTACAAATAGAGCTTTGAAAGTGCTGTATATTTCTAAAGCACTGGATTGCTGATGCAGTCTGAATACTGAGCGAGCAAGGGCAGACCACACCTGCACTGTCCCTTATCCAGATGTTTTGCTCCTGCTCGTCCACCAGAAGAGCTGATCCCAGCAGCACTCTCACTCTCCACTGCAATGCTGAGAAGCATTCTGTGATACTCAAGTCTAGAAGCCTGTGGGCAGGCAGGGATCTGCAATGTGCATGGAAAAGGTCTGTCAGAAGTGATGCTAGAATGGGAGTTCATCAGCCTCCCACCCCTGGCAGGGAGCCCAAACCCCATGGTTAGCAGCAAAGGGTGGGGATCACAAACAATGGCAGGAACCACTCTGACCACACCTGAAAAGAAATTCCCTGGAGGTGCTACTTTTGTGTGCATCCAGAAAAGCAAGAGTGGGAGTGAAGTAAAGCTCCCAGTTAGGGAGGAGGTAGGCCAGGATGTGACCACAACAACAGGGATCACTGCAGGTCTCCACAGGATGACTGACACAGACACAGCTTTCCCTGTGCAGGGCTGTGGGGCTGGGACCAGATGCTTAAGGGCTCCTGCACAGCACAGCTGGGCTGGCATCCACCCCTTTGACTGCATCCTATGCACAAAAAGAAGGAAAATCCTGGTCAGGCAGAGAGATTGGGCAGTTTTTCTGCAACAGCTGTTCGTACCACATCTCTAAGAAGCAAGACAAAGAGACCTGTAAATATTTAAAACAGCATTTATTAATCACTCCCTTGTTTCTTCTGTATAAATGCTACTTAACTGCTTTGGGAATAGGCCTCCTGAGTTTTAAGTATAAACTGCTTTTTCTGTAAGAGAACCATTACAGGTATGATTCCATCAATCAGCATTTTATTCATGCTCAGTTACACCAGTGCTGAAGTAATGGAGAACAGAGTAAGGCCCTTGAATTATCCTTCAGTCTGAAGGAATAAAATTCCTAAAGAGAATTCACTCATTTATTAACAGGAAAGGAGAAATTCTTATTTTTTTCTAGGTGGTTTTCCATGAGGTCACTAAAGCCTCTGTTTTCTTAAGTTTGTGTTCCAGTGTTTTTAAGAGTGACAGAGGACAGACAGGTTCTCCCTCTTGTTATCTCTTTCATGCCAGTAAAAAACAGAGTTTGAGGCTTCTGGGGTTTTCAGCAGCAAAGACTAAAGATAGTCTAAGATGAAACACCTTTGTTTTTTGTTTGAAAAGATCAATCTTACCACAAGAACAAAAACATGGAAAACATTTAAACAAGTGCTCTGCTTGCATTGAAAACTTTTAATTCAAAGGTCCAGGTTTGGCTAAGCCCAGTTCAGACAGAATTGTGAATCTTGCATATAATCAGAACTGTACCTTCCTTCACTGCCACAGACACAGCAACCCTGTCTGTAAAAATGCAGACTTGAGCTAGATGTAAGTTTTTGTCCTTCCTGAGCAAGAAATTAGGAGGACATCTGTCTTTAAGCAGTTGGTAGAGGTTCCAGGTCCCAGCTGTCACTGGTAAGAAAAAGTAAACACTGCAGAAGGATATGTACAGTAAGTGCAGCGATCACAGTGTTCAGCCACTGCTCATTAGTCTTTTGCATTTAGCAATGCAGAGAAATCTGCTGATACCCTTTGAAACTATTTCCATCCTTCTCCCTTCTGCACTGACTACAGCTCATCCATTAACATTTCTGCTGAGTGCCCTTTAGTTGATTTGAAAGTGCCAGGACTGATTGTTTGCTGAGTCTGTCCTAGATTTTAAAATCCAAGCACGATTTAAACATACTGAACAGCACCAGGAGAGGTATCTTATTTTCTTCCACTCTGTCCCAATGATTCTGACACTTATTAATTTTCCTTGCATCTATTTTTAGCTCTGTCCTAACCACCATGGTCCTTGGTAAAGGATGCTCTTCTAAATACATTGCTGATCCTCTTCCCCTCCTCTTCAAGGTACCTGTGACAAACAGATTAAGCTTTGCTCTGGCCATCCTCTGTAGACACAGGGAACCCCCCTGCACTCAGAGGAGCTCCACAAAGACTGTGGCAGATGACCACAGCATCTTTCTCTAATTTTACAGATTGTTTTCCAGGCAGTTGGTCAAGCTCTGGTCATGAACACTGGCAGAGAGTGAAATGGAAAAGCAACTTATGCCCACTTCATCAATGGACATTCAGTCTTTTTACACCAGGAGAAAGTGAGATGCCACATTTCAGGTGATAGCTTCTGACAACACCCCATCTTTGATTTAGGAAGAAGATGGGATGGGGAAAATCTATATAGGAAAACGCCATTTACAGACAACAAGAGTCCTGAGAGTCATGAGTAATTTGGCCAATTTCCTGACAGATACAGAAATGACACTTTCACATGATGTCTGCTGTGCTGACTAATGCACCAAACTGTCACAATGTGTTGACAGACCTTCCCCAGTGAAGAGGAACCTGATTATTTTATTGTTAATCCTCCTACTGTAAATCAGCTTCATGGACTTGCATATGTGCTTTTGTTCCCAATGCACAGATTACCCAAGATGCAGACTGAACTACATAGGTGGTGCACACAATCTGTACACCTGGAGAATTTCCTGCATATCATTTCCTGTTTCTCAGTTATTCTGACTAACCTGATTGCCCTTCACTGCAAAGAGCAGGGCTCTCTGGAAATCAGGAAGTGCATTTGAAGCTCACCTTAGGTGTGATGTATTCCAGCACGTTTTCTGCGCCTGGGTTATTTTAAAAGGTCAGATACAATTGCAAAGTATAAATGGAGGGTACTTATATGAAAAACCTTCTCTTTAGCATTTTATTTTGTGGCATGTGTATGTGAGCTTCCTCACTGCTGTGCCTCAGGTAGAGCTTAGAGAGCCTTAATACAGCGACAGAGCAGTTTAATCCTCCAAATAAAAAGATGATTCTCATAATTCACTCTGGATTTTATTTAAATGTTTGAATATTTTATGCCAAACAGAAGGAGTCAATGCCTTCAGTCATAGTGGCTAGCACTGGGCTGTTGGCAACTAGAGCCCCCAGTTCAATCAGAAATCACTGCAAAGGAACAGACAGTGTTTGCTTCTGGACCAAGTAGATGGTCAGAATATTCTGTGTTATCATCTAGTCTGACAGCATTATCTCAAAGAGTTGACTCAGACCTGTCTTGAAGATGCACTTTGGAACATCTTGATCAGCAAGCTGGTTTTCTTCCCAGCCCTGCTCTGCTATTCAGACTCCCACCTTGCAGGAATGCAGAGCAGTTTAGCCCCAGTTCAGCATAGCCACAAAACTGAACTGCTAGTTCAGAATTCTGCAGGTTCAAACCCTCTGTCTTGTCAAAAGAACTTCCATTTTCTGTTTGCCAGACTTAGGCCCTTGGAGCTGTCTCTCAAACCCGTGGGCCTTGCCTCATTGGGAATATTATGCTATAGCTTGGGAGAAATGAATCAATAATATCCTGGCATTCCACTCAAATATCTTAAACATTTTACACCTACTCTTAGTAGCTTCTTCCACTGCTTAGCTCTTAGACATAACAGAATCAAACAATAAATTAACCGCTCTATTAAACCTATAGTAGTGAATAGAAATGGCAGATTTCTACTCTGCTTGTAAAAGTTAAGAATTAAATCTATGTTTGCTGTAGAATTCTGTAGTATGGATAAAACCCTGGAAAACTGTCAGTTTTTACATCCCTCATGCTTTCAGATTAATACCCAGTCAATCTGGTCAAAATGAATGCCATAAATCATACAGGACTTTTTGAGGAAGAGGAAATATTGTATAAGTTCAACAAATCACAGCCATATGCATTCAGTTTGAGCCTTTTACTCAACCCCACTCCTGCTCAACAGAAGCCACCAATGCTTTTATCTTCACACACCCAGACCCTACTAACATCCCTGGGAGCACCCATCTCAGTGCTTGGCACAGCTGAGGCCTGGTTTTCCCTCTCCTTCATTGTCTTTGCCAATAGTATAAATCCTGTCACATTTCAGACTATCCATCAGTGCCTGGCTACACTCAGGCACAGGAGAAGCTGTGCAGGTTATACCAGACTTCCTTGCAACAATGCTGTTTTTAAGATCTTTCTCTGCATTTCAGAAACCTAACGCCTTTTATTTTGTTCTGTTTGGTTTCCTTAGAATTGACCTATTTTCAGCACAAGTAAGGAAGCTTATCAAGCTTGTCAGCATCACAAACTCTGGAACCTCATGCTGTGGAACACCAGAAGGTCCTGGTTGCACATAAGGACCATAAGCTCTGGTAGGAAATGTGCTCCTCCTTTTTCCCCACTTCAGGAAGTGTTGATCATCCCCAGGGCTGCCTGTACACAGAGCTCTTGTGGCAGGTTAATACACACTACACCTAAACCAGACACATTCCAGATCAGCCCTGTCACCTCTCCCACTTTGTCATCAGCTGTGATTCAGTCTTGGCACATGCAAAGCAGTGAAATGCTGTGCCCAGGAGAACTTTGCTGAGGTGCTTTAAAGACCCTTTTTGATTACAGATTTTCATAGAACTGCCAAATCCTTTTTCCTTATCCAGCTGCCTTGAACTTGGATTTTCAAACTAATTCCACGGAGAGCTCTGGCAAGAAATCTCTATTGCAAGCAAAAATATCAAACTTAAAACACTTCATAGTCATGTCACAGGCTATTCTTAACTTGGGTAACTTTGCACCAGCAACTTAATTCCCTTCCCCACCACTTTTGTGAACAGTATTTACAAAACTAAGAAAATAGGAATTATTACAGGATGCAGAGTTGCTCAAGAGAGCCCAGAAAAGTCATGCATTTCTTGTCTGTGAACAAGAAATGAGCACAGACTCTACAGTGCAAATCAATGTCATGACTCTCACTGAGACAGGTTTTTATCATTTCAAACCTTGGGTCGATTCAGAAGACCCCAGGGGAGCCACATTCTCCAGCATGAACTTAGTTGCTAAGTGCTCCATCAAATACTTCCTGTTACTGCACAGATTTGAGCCTTTTACCCTAAATTAAACCAGAGCCTGGTGCTGCCTCCCTGCCTACAGGGCTGGGGTGAGCAACTGCTCCCAGATTGCTCTGCAAGCTCCTGGGAGATTTCAAATCCCCATCTCAACTCCATCTGATGTCCACAAATGGTGATAAGAGGACAACAAGCTCTGACCATCAATACAGCATGGTAAAACCGGTCCTCTAAAGCCACATTTGGTGTATCACACTATGGCATTCCTATTAGCAACAGCAAAGAAGAATAAAAGCAGGGATGAGAGCAGCACTGCTCTCTACCACTCCAAGACACTCTTATTGTAACATTTGCTGACTGAGAGCCAGGGCTGTTGGAATCTGAGCCTTCATTTCAGATCTCCTACCATGTGGCAGACCCTGAATATTCATTATCTATTAAAAGCTTTGAAAGTGTAAATTCATCCCACAATCAAGTGAATTTATTCACACAGCTGAGTCACACTCATTTACAGCCTGTGACCTAAATCTATTAATCCGGCATCAAAAAATCCCCAGTCTATTTTATTATTTTATTTTGATAATATTAGTTGAGCAAAGATGAATATTTTAAAATTTTGTGGGGTTTTCCTTTCCAGCAGTGCTGACATACAGCCTGTATTGAGCCTGCTTTCCTTGCTGGTCACAAGAAGTGGTTCAGACATTGCTCGTGTTATCTGGCATGGAGTCACCCACCTAACAGAGGGCACAAAACCTTCATGGGAATCACATCAGCTCTTTAGTTAAGAGTCTCTGAAGTGCCAAGCAGCAGATAACATGGAAACCTTTCCTAAAGAGAAATGTAACTCCCTCATTAATAACAGAAAGCACAACAGCCAGTTCTGACAGAGGGGAAAATTGCTCTGTAGAGAGCAATGTGTTATTGTGTCTAGCACCTCCTGTGTCTTTTCCTAGGGCCAAGGCAAAATTTTACTAAGTCTCTGTACTTGGGGCAATAAAATCACATTTTCAAAAATAACTGGAGTATTTTAGAGACACTGACTTTTAGCAGAACTAGAGAATCATTAAATACAGTGTAGGGGGTAACATTTAAAATGCCATTGAAATTTAATCTTTTGACAGCCTCTCCTTTCCTCCCCATTTGATAGCTGTGATATTCCTTGAGTCCATCGCTGATATCATAAATAGCCCCATGAGCTCCTGAAGAAAGATTGAGTTTTTAAAAGGTTGAAGTTCAGTCCTGTGCTGAAATTGCAATCACAATCTAATTACAGTGTTCACTGAGCACACACTTTGGGTCTTAAAATCCATTTCCATTCCAGGCTGGCAGTTTACTCCTGGAAATCAATTCTTGCATGTGGGTATTAAGATACACACAGGTACTCCCTCAAACACTGACACTGTTTCACAGGGTGCATTTCACCAGCATTTCCTTTGCATTCATTCACTGCTGCCCATGTTTGCAATTCTTTTGAAGGGAACATCCTTCTCTCCCTTCTCACCAGGATCCTTCTGCCCAGCTGATACAGGGAAACCACAGGCTGGAACTGATGGTGGCACATAGTGCTACTGACAGTAGGTTCACCAAAGTTAAGGAGGAGTGATGACTAACAGACTGATTGTAAAATGTGTTTCTATCAGCAGCAAGAGTGGGAGAGAAAACACAGGGGAAATAGAAGAGAAATTAAAGTTGAAATAGTATTCGGTTAATTAAAGAAATACCTTCTGTGACTGGCACATGTGTTATTCAGTGAATGACACAACCTTCTAAGGCACTGTGAGCTGTAAAGCAGTTACACAGTGTGAAAAGGGAAGGGAGGTACCAGCTCAGTGAGGTTCCATCTCACAGGCACTTCAAAGGACTCTGAGAACGTCTCTTCATCCAAAATCACCCCTCCCACAAGGCCAGCTCTGCACCTTTGCTCTGCAGAGGGTGCTCAGCCTGGTGCTCTTGTGGGCTCAGAAAACATGTCTGGAAGACAAGAGTAAATGACAGTGTCTCTTCAGCCATCCTGTGCCATCCAGAAGTCTGGAAGATGAGCCTGATGCTCATGGTCCTTCCAGAACAAAGTAAAATAGGGCAGGGGGTGGCAGGTGTGGTGTGGTGTAAAATCAGACCTAGTGTTTCACAACTGTTATCCATGGCAACCCTTCCCCCTGTAAAAAAGGTATTTGAAATATGGCTCTTTACACTTCTTCCCAAAATAGAGACATCAGCAATTTCTTGCTAGGGTAGACTCCTCCCCTCCTACTCTCTTCACCCTGTACCACAAATCCAGGGAAGCAGCTCTGCAACATCTATAAAATGCAAGCAGTGTCAGGCACTGAATTGGGAGCAGTGCCACCAAACAGAATGTATTGCTATAGACCTGCCACAGCAGCCAACTGCAAAAAAAACAAAGATAATTTATAGCCACACTATCCCACCAACTCAATCAAGCAAGCTTTTCACCTGAAAATTTGTGTAAATAATTTGTGTTTACGACCACTTAGACCAAGCCCTCCTTCCCTTCCAAAGAGGTGCTATTTTCCTGTAACACAACCAGAGCTTAACAATCACCCTCACTTAAACAGGAGCACCCACCAAAAACACAAGCCATGGTGACTCCAGAACTGAAACTGTCCCTGAAGATGGAAGGAATAAATCCTGAGAATAACACAGTGAGGCCAGAACATCATGCATTACTTCAAACAGTCTCCAGTAAAAGCAGTACCCAGGCAGAGCTGTGATGCAGCAGAATGACAGTGAGGATTGCAGTCTGTTCATGATGCCTCCCTCAAGGCACCATCGATCCTCCTGCATTAAATATCCCTGCTGCCTGGTGCCCTCCTCAAACCATTCTGTGGCCCCAGCAGCAGACTGAGAGCAGCAATTTTCCCCTGCTCGTGCCAAGGCACCAAATATTCAGTGCCTGCCCCAAAGAAACAGCTGATACAGAGCATCACCAACCTCCACCACCCACTCAGGGAGAACCAGACACGAGTACCATGAGGATGCTTCCATACACCAGGGTTGTCAGGCTTCTGAAAATGTATTTAGAAACACCACAGGGGAAAGAAAATTATTTCTGGGAAAAGAAGTGCAATTTGCTGTAGTCAGGCCAAGTGTACAAGAAAAATACAGTAAGAGAAACCACATGGGCCTGGGCACACAGAAACAGCAATCTGTGCCATGACCTTTGGCAAAATGCAAGTAATTTGTGAATATTTGACCTTTGCCATAGGTTATCTGGGTGACTATCTAAATCAAGAAACAAAAGATCTGCATCTGCCAGCATTTGCACCATGACAGTAATTTGACCTGTGCCAAATTCTCTGTACATAGCAAATTGTCTTTTCACCCACTGGAAAGACATCGTGAGCTTGGTTAGAGCCAAAGTTTCCAATCTGGCTGGTGTCCAGAGATCCTCTAGAGTACCAGCAGAGTCATCAGTCAAGGTGACTACAGGACACAAGAGAGGCAGTCAGTTATTGAGAAAGATAATAATGGTCTGCCACCCCCAAAGTCACACTGGCACTTACAGATGCATTGACCTTCCCAAATGACAGCTGTCAACAGCAGACTGCTCAAACCAATTTCATTCTTTCTCTAAACAAGCCACATTGGACTGTGATTGGAAGCAAATATCACAGCACTTTCCAGTGAAATGCAGCTGACTGTGTAGAGCAGTTTGTGTTTGGCAAAGGGCACTCAATTCCCAGGTGAGGAGTCAAGATGCAGTTTTCCTCAGTGGAAACTTCCATGCCTTGTAATTGCTCAGCAGGAAAAGCAAAACTGACATTATCAAAGCTCCTTTGAAGATGTGTCCCAAAGCACTCCTCAATTCTTTATTTTCAAGCAATCCCAAAGAGAACTGAGGAATGAAACACACAATTCACTCTTCATGCTGGAGGCTAAAATTCACAAGTTTCCCCCACATCTGGCTGCAATAAATGAATCATAGCCAAACAAACATCCATGGACCATAATCCTAAATTCTCTTGTACCACACTCTAAAGCTGTTCCTGCTTCCTGCACAAACTTGTTACGTGTGGTTGGAAACAGAAATCTTGACTTGAGTCCTCTTGATCATGAGACAAACAGTGTGTTTGATTGTTCAGAAACTTCTTACACAGTGCATTCAAAGCTCCCAGCTCCAGACAATTTATTGTTCAAGGCTTTAGCACTGCCCAGCTCCTTGACCAGTGATGTGTCTGCTTTGTGGATTGAACGTGACTGGCTGAGGTTTCTGCTTGGGTCTGAACCCATCAAGGGACTTGTTTTACTTCTAGGCTGGTTGAGTTTGGAAGTCTGATATGGCCAAATTTACTTGGCACCTACAGACGAGCTGCCTTCAACACAAACTCACTGATTTCCTTTTCCTGCAGATTACATTGTCTAGTCTGTTATGTGGTTTGGGATTATTCATGGTTTTGCTTTACCTGTTGCTTTATTTTCCCCACAGATCTGGATTACTGTAACCTGAACACATCTCCAATTAGACAGAGAACTGAACAATGTATTTTCCCTTCCTCCAACATCCGCAGTCTCTGCACTCGCTCAATACATAACTTGGTAAAAAATTGATTTTTCAGCTTTCTCACTAAGTAAAGGAAATCAAACCCATTTATTCCTTTTCATGTTTCTCAGAAGAAAGTGGGAAAAAATGCTTTGTGTTGAGCAAAATTTTATGTTTTGGAGCATTTTCACTTGTTGTTTGCCAAATATTCCAATTTAAATTTTGTCAATAAAAAACCAGCTTCAAATGAAATCCATCAAGATATCATACTTACAGAAAACCCCAAAAGGTGAAGCTAATTACATTCCTACCTCTTTAAGGCAAAAATAATGTGCCAGACTCATAAAAGGTGCAACAGAATTCTCCTGCAGGTTTCTCCTGTTCCCAGTAGGTTACAACACTGAAAAAATTTGCCTTAGCAACATATCCCAACATACACATCCTATATATTATCCCAACACATCCTATGTATTAGGTTTATAACTGCCCATATAGTCACTTACTACTAAACTAGCAAAGTCACCAATATTTTAGAAGAGTTTCTTAAATCTATTAATACCATGCAAATACATGGAAAAAGCTGTTTGCATGTTTGTTTGGATATTTTATCATAACACAAGTGCCACTGGTAAATAATATCTCATGTTCCAGAAGCCATCTGGATCCCATCAGGGAGGGTCAGCTCATCTGGAGGTGATGGAACACCAGAATGTCCCCCAAAGGGGAAAAAAACAAGTTTGACAATGAAGATGTATGTGTGATGTTATGGAATACTTGAAAAAACATATATGTAAGTACTGAAATGTAGATCATTCTGAAACACCCCCCATTTCACCAGGCCAGTATCCTCTGCATTCCAGAGCACAGCATTCCAGTACCTTTCCTTCTAATTTCAGGAATCCTAACAGAGAAAAGTCTCACCTGTTTCTAAGCTTTTCACTTGACCCCCTAAAACCATAATGCTTCACCCAAACTAAACTGTCAAAGCAGCTTTAAAATCCAAGGAGTGCACTGTAATTTTTCCAGTGCCTGCATTTTCTGCCCTGTGCATCGACCCTGTCTCTCTTGCAGTACTTTGACCCCACAGTTCAGTCCTGTCTCTCATTCTGAGCCTGAACATCCTTCAGAACTGTAATGGATTCAAGGCTTAGGAAGGAGCCCTGCTATTTATGGTTTTAACTGCACACAAAATGTGTAACCACACACATAACTGTACAGAAACACTTGCATTCTCTCCAAGTGAGGCTCTTCAATTGCATCCTGAGTAAAAGGATATCATACAGTGCTTGGTTTACACTCACACTGCTGTTGTAAAACCTTATGTTGAAGTAGTAGTGATTGTGTCTGATGCTCTCTTTTATCATTCATGTGCTTAATCACAGCCCTCACTGAGTTACCCAGTTCAGGGATGGGTGTTTACTCAGCAGCCTGTGCCAGGATCTAGGTCTGAGATCATGTGTGTGCTCAAATACTGAATATTTTAAGAACTGTTAGAACTCCTGACCAGACAGTCTGATGCAAAAATCAGATCAAGGATTTAAAAATGTTTGTGAATATCAGCATTAAAATCACATAAAATTAATAGGAAACTACTGTTAACTGCACAGAGAATAAAACCATTAAACATTATAAGGCATTTGATTTGTTTCCGCTTCATTGCTACAAAAGCACTGCTGCTGATAATGAGTCAATTGTGCTAAATTGCAGGTAACAATGCAATTTAGAAGCCAAAAAAATCTGTTTTGGGGATCACCTCCCCCAATACTAGATGGCAGTGGCTTGTTCTCCCTCCAAGACTTACCCTTCCTTCCAGTAATTTTGTTTAATTTGCCTTTCAGAGCTTAATCATTTTAGAGGAATAAAATCAATACATGTGAGAAATCTGCAACTCTCAATAGGATTTGCAAGAGCAAATTTCTGGAGAACATGCAGGCTTATCACAGACAAAGAACACCAATTTTACAACTTAACAGCATGGACTGAATCAGGCATGGAGGGAGAAAAATTTACATAGAAAATATCTGGCCTTGCCTGGCAGCTGAATGTTTTAACACACCACTTACATATGTTACTTTCCATACTGTACTGTCTTCTGTGCTTCATTCATGCCTTTTTTTACTTTTGCATTTAATGATAAGTCAACACAATGTCACTGTACCTGCACTAAGTGCAAACACTGAGGTAGCGATAAAACACAGTCATTTAAATATCAAGAACTGCTATCAAAATTTATTGCCTTTCCTTTAGGCATTAAGAACTTACTGTTTCAGATCACTGACTTGTATTGCAAAACATAGCAACAATCAATTCTTAGCTGTACATGCATCAATTCTTAGCTGTCCCCCTCAGAGCTTTTACCTTTGAAATGCAAACATTACATAACGAATTAAACTCCTGAGTGCACTGCAAACCTACAGCTCCCCTCTCCACCACAGTGCTTTGGCAAACGTTTCATTAGCACTAAGTACCAAGCTTGCTTTATGTCAGCTGTTTAGAAATACATGCTTAGTTTCAGCATATACCAAAAGGCTATTTTAAACATATTCACTGCGAGTTCATATTGAATTAGGGAGGCTACAGTGGCTGTACCTTGACTAATCCATAAACTGAGTACCCCACTGTTCCACTTCAGAACTCTGCTTTTTTTTCCAGTAATTGTAAATTATATTAAACATCTGGGTCATTAGCAAATAGAGTTTTAAGGAATCTGAATGTGTGGCAGCCTTGCTGCTGCCTAGAAAATAGTCACATGGGACTGCTCCTTGTATTCTTGTTAATGTCTAGGCAAATATTTTATTTTTTCTTTCAATAATTATTTCCAGGAAAAGCAAAGAAGTATACCCTTATGAAAATGACAGTATCACTTGATAACACCCTTTTATTTCCATGTTTCAGTGCCAAAGTCTCTTTTTCTCAGGGCTGCAGACTCAGTTACCAAGAAGGTATGAGCTACTCTGTCATTGTGCACACTGACAGGAATTTTAATTCCTTTAATTTCTGGGTGCAACTGAGTTGCAACACTACAGCCAGGAGCCTGAAATCCACTCAGACTCCTCAGGAAGACTCCTCAGGTCTTGGGAGACATCTGACAGCAAGTCAAAATGAAGCATCAGAAGTGCCATTAAACTCAGCCACAGCCACAACCTGCTGCTGGGCCAGCACTTGAGGTTATTATTGAGAATTGAAATTAGCAACAAACATCTCCCTATAACAGTTTCTTTTGGCCAAAGATTTTCACCTGTTCATGAGAAATTTGTGAACTCATTTTTATCTATTTCTGTTCTACACCACTAAAAACCATTGGCTTTAAGTGAATTACTGTCCACTCACATGAATAATTGATATTGGCCTATACATTTTATTAGCTGCTGAAGCTCCCTTTCACTTGTGACACTACTTCAAATTGATGAGCAGATCTCACCATGACAAAGATGAATGTGTGAGCCCTTGCATGATTTGCACACCTCCAAAAGGTGTTTACCTGCCTCAGGAAGAAGTTGTCAACACACTCAGCTTACTTCACCTGTTGCTGAAAACTGAGTGTGGAGTTTAAGGAGAATCTGGCATAATGCAACATCAACTGGCACTACCCTGAAATACACATTCACAAAATCTGCTGCCAGAACTGGGGCTTGCTGAACATGTCACTCACAATGCTCCCAGACACTTGGCTGCTACTGCAACTCTTTTCCCAGTAAAAGGGAACCAGATGGTGAGCGACTCTTGGCATTTCTCAGTGTTATGTGAAGTGTTTCTTTAGCTAGTGAGCACATGCCATCCAGTCAAGTCACTTTGGAAACAGCCCTTCGTGTCTTTCTTCAGATTTCTACACAAATGGCAAACACCCCATTCACGAGGAAAATCAGACCCAAGCACGGAATCCAAAGTCTCAGCTAGGAGTTTCTGTTGTCCTGGAGACAAAGAAGCATCTCTGAGGGATTTATTTCATCCTTTGATCCTGTTACAGCCTCCGAGTCTTCAACTGCTCATCAATGTCCATGGAGAAAGATTGATGGAGACAAATCAGTTAACTGTCCACAGTCAGATGGGATGAACAGAGGCCAGAATGCCCAACTGCCTAAAAGTACGAGTTCCACAAGTGTTCATATATGCAAACAGCGTCTGACAGCCAGCCAGGTCTGCTCTAAATTCAGGAATTTAGAGACCTGATTCTGCTCCTGGCCCTGCCAAATCAATACATCCAAATCCTTTTTTCCTTTAGTTGAACCACATGCTTTGCAGGGCAAAGCAAAAGCTTGCAAGCAAACTTGCTAGAACCTATTAGAAGCAGAGGTTTCAAAAGCCTGTTAAAAATAAAATAGAAAAAAATATAACCAGAAACATTAAAGTTTATTATTTTGACTGTGCAGGTAAGGACTGCTTTGCTTGAAGGGAAAGCTGCTGCCTTGCTGCAACGCTTTTGCCTTGGGGCAGTTTTCAGAGAGTTGTTATCTTTCAGGAATAATAAAATTCAGTGTGTTGAGTACACACCACACACACACACAAGAAAGAAAGAGAAAACAGGAAAAAAAAAGAAAATAAAAAAAACCAGAAAAGGCTAAATGTCCTACAAACCCTACTGAAGTTAGTACCAAGAATTTGTAGATTCCAAACTTTGGATGGTGGTGGCTTTGAGGAGGTAGAGAAGAGCTGGAAAGCTGTGTGTACCCTTCAGGCACAACTGAAGAGACAAATACTCTCTCATTTCATAGACATGACCTCAGGCTACTGTTGCTAAGTATCAGAATTACTCAGTACACAATGCTACAAAACAGGACCCTTCCTGTGGCCAGATGAACTTGATAAACAGAATAATATTCTGTTTATATTTGATTGCACATGAGGGCAAATCAATCTTTCACTGATGCCCATGGAAAGATTTCTTTTGAATGTAAAGGGAGCTGAGGTACATAAGGCCCAAGAAGTTTAGCATAATCAAAAATATAAGTAATTTTCATTGACAGGAAATATGTTCTAATATGTTAAAGGGAACTGCTCCCTAACAGTGTCTTGTCAGTTTAATTTCATGAGATCCATTTCCACACAGAAGTTGGTAGGTTCCTGCAGATGCAAGATTGAAAGCACTGTGTTACTTGGGAGAGTAGATTCTCACCATCTTCAAACATCAACTGTGATTCATCGCACAAAAAGTTCACTTTTGACAAGCCTTTAAACTAGAGTAGTTCACCTACAGTGGTTGTTCTGGAGTAAATCTGCACTTGGAAAACTGATTCTGTATTTCACTAGTAAATCTCTTTGGGTGATTTACAAATCCCATTTACTCAGCTGCTCCATTGAAGTCCAGGGACTTCCAACACCAACTACACCAGGCATGGGGAAGTAAACCAGAACAAGTCATATTATAACACTAGATAAAGAGGTAAGAGATACAGATAAGACTTCTCTGTCCCAGTTTTACAAATATCAAACACTGCCAGTTACAACTGAACGAAATACAAAGCAAGCATTTCTCACCACTGGCACTCTCCTGTGCCTGCCCAGCAAAGCAGCTCATCCTGAAATTGTCACTGACAACTGGTACTTTTCTAGTGCTGTCTTTACTGGGATTTCCAGTTTTCTCTTTCTCTCCATTCGAGTATTTTTCAACTAATTTTCTACTCCAATATTTAAACTTATTTTCTACTCCAATTCACTCTAAGCTGATGAGATCATCACCCAAACCCTCCTTTGCATCTTACAGAATACCCACTCCACTCTTGCAGCCTGAAAGATTTCTAAAACCAAAAAGGATTGTTATGACCATCACTGTCATTCATCCTGCTGCAAAACAGCCAGTGGAATTTCATCAGTTTTCCTTGGTGCTGCACAAGAAAGCCACTGATCTGCCTCCAATTAAACACAGTAGTGCAAAAAGCAAATTGGATGCAGTTTATCTGGTAGTAAGGATTTTAAAATACTTCTATTAGTTTCTATAAAATTATTCAAGAGACAAATAAACCCCAAATCTATAAAACTTGTTACGATTACTCATTTCTCCTTCTTATTTTGCTAGTTAAAACCATAAACTGCAGCTTGTCATCAAGAAAATGTTTAAGACCTGTGACTATCTATAAGTAATAAGCCTTCTGTCTCCTGATTTCCTGATTTAATTCACAAGCTGTGTTTTATTATGAGTGGCAAGCTAGAAATAAGCGATTTGCTCCAACAATTACTTGAATTCACTCTGGCTTTGCTGCCTCTTTGGCATCTCTCTATAAACCACCGTTTTATTAGCTCCTCACATTAATTTGTTCTATTGGTTTAAAAGGTTGTTTGACACTGGTTTTCCGAACCCCATCGTAGCTCCAGCTTCACTCCTCCTCCCTGGCACCCAGAGTTGCTGGGGCGCATTGTGAAGCATTGAACGGCAAAGTGCAACATCCCAAGAGTCCTAGGAAAGCGTTTCTTGCTGGTTCATCTCTCTGGGGCTGCAGCCCTTGATGGAATCACTGAAGGGAGCTGTTTCCAACCAGCGCCTGGCGTTGCCCTCACTGCCTCTGGCCCGAATCCCACTCCCAGCTCCACTGATGTCACGGTTCACACCGGTCCCACTGACGCAACCTCTGCCGAGCCCGGTGGCGCGACTCCAGATTTGCGCTGTGTCACTGAAGGGCTGGAGGGAGGCAGGGATGGAGGGAGGCAGGGATGGAGCCCTCGCTCCCAGCCCATCTCCGGGCGGTTTTGGGGTGCCTGGACAGGTGTTTTCCTGGCAATCCAGACACGGCCGGCACCGCACCGGCTCCGCTCCCGGTGCCCCGCCGAGCCCGGCGCGCCGGCCAGAGCTCAGCTCAGCCAGGACGGACTAAAAACCCAGAATAAAAACACCCCCGAAAGGCACCGCGACCGCTCCCTGTACCCGAGGGGTCTGGGCTGCCCCGAGGGACGGGAGATGCCTCGGGACCCCACGGGGAAGGAGGGAGCCGGGCTGTCTTTGGGGAGAGCTCCACAGGAAAGGGGGAAGGCGGCTGATGGCCCTGAGGGAAGGGGGCTCCAGGCCGCCAAGGGGAGCGCTCCGGGACCCCCCGAGGAACGGAGGGAGCCCGAGCCAGCCCGAAAGGAGCGGGACCGGGCTGCCCCTGAGCTGGGGCTCCCGGAGGGACGGGAACCGCGGTCAGGACAGGTGGGTGACGGGACGGCCCGGGCGGCTCCGGCCACACACAGCAGGTGAAAGTTGCGCGGGGGCCGGGAGTCGCCGCACTCACCTCATCCCCTTGGCCGAACTGCAGCCCCAGGGCGACGAAGTGCTCCACCCGGATGAACCCGTCCGCATCCTCATCGCACACGTCGAAAACCTCCTTGAGCTTCCGCAGGAACCGCAGCAGGCTGGCCGGCTCCATCGCGGGCATTAGCTGGAGGCCGGCGGCACGGCCGCGGCCGCAGCAGCCATGATCGCCCGCGCCTTCAGCGGGTGCGTGACATCAGCTCCGGGGAGCGGGGCGGGAGCGACGGCGAGAAGGAGGAGGAAGGGATGGAGGGAGGGATGGAGGAGAGCGGAGGGAGGACGCGAGCCCCGGCCGAGGGAGGGAGGGAGCGACGGGCGGGAGAACAATAGGGCAGAGCTGGAGGATGGAGCTGAGGGAGGCGCGGCCGCCGCCAGGGGGCGCCGCAGGCAGCAGGGAGGCCTCGGGGGGGGCCGGGGGGGAGCGGGGACAGAGAGCGGGACAGGGACAGGGGGATGGGGACAGGGACAGGGACAGGGGGATAGGGACAGAGAGCGGGACAGGGACAGGGGGATGGGGACAGGGACAGGGACAGGGGGATAGGGACAGGGGGATGGGGACAGGGACAGGGGGATGGGGACAGGGACAGGGAGCGGGACAGGGACAGGGGGATGGGGATGGGGACAGGGACAGGGGGATGGGGACAGGGGGATGAGGATGGGGACAGGGACATGGGGATGGGGACAGGGACATGGGGATGGGGACAGGGACATGGGGATGCCAGAGGGGAGACCAGGGGTGGTTCTGATTTCTGCACTGTGCCTCAAACCAGGTGCGATGGGTCCAGCTCCAGCGGAGGAAGGAGCTCTGGCTGAGTCAGGCTCAGGTACTCCCTTGCCTCTGCCAGCACTCCTTCCTTTCCTCCTGTAGATGCTGAGTGCAGTGACCATCTATCACTGAGTGATGTCCTGTAGGTGACTGATAAAGCTGTCCCACTAAAATGACCATGTAAGTGCAGCAGGGTTTGAATCGAGACAGTATCCATTCATTTGCTTTTTGCAGCAAGAGAGGTCCATATGGCCCTTAACAACCCTGAAAATTCCATTATTAGGGCAAACTGCTCAAATTTATCTCTTTTGTAGAAACCAGTGTGTTCTCAGGAAGTTTATTTCTTTGAGCACTGAGTCTCTCATCCCTTTTATGTGCAAATTCAGGTTTTGGGAAGAGGCTGGCTTGACAGCCTGTAGCCTGTAAGTCAGTTGTCAATCACCAACACAGTGACAGCGATACAATTCCCCACCTATTCACCCTCAGAGAGATAAGGAGTTGATTCCAGAGCCTCTGCCACTTTGATCTTCCTTTATTTTTACAAAAAAACCATGGAAGAGTTCTCCTTTCCCTCAGTGATGTACTAAATGGGCTTTCCAGTCTGGGAAAAAAAAATAAAATCAAAGTGCAGAGATGAGATATGAACCTTGGGAAGCAAAGAATTTCTGAAGAGATATGTGGAGATGTGAAAGGGAAAAGAGAAGCAGAATATTTGATCAGCAAAGTTCTCTGAAGCTGTCTAGTTATAGCAGGATTCTTAAGATGTGGGGATGTTTAGCTTTTATCTTGAGACCCATGAACTCTTCAGGTTATGTGGGGATTGAGATCAGCACACCCCTTGGGGACACCTATTCAAAAAGCTGTGAGCTGGTAGCCCTTGGAGTTGTGTGAAGGTAACTGTGTGGAATAAGCTCCTGTTTGTCTAACTGCTCTGAAGTGAGTTCAGCCTCTTCAAAGGCTCAGAGCACATCTGTGTCACTGTCCCACCTTGTTTGCTGAGATTGTCTCAGTGACTCTTTGCTCTAAGTCCCCTCTCTGTGTGCGGGTGGACAGCTGTGCAGGCCCAGAAGTAGAGTCACAATAAATACTGTGGTAGGAAAAAAAGGAATATTCCTGTTTGTCATGACCAGAGGAGGAGTTCCCACACCTCAGAGCGGTTGTGCTCAGTTTCATTGTCTTGGTTTGCAAAGACAGGTGTTTGCTAAGGAAAGCAGGAACCTCCCTTAAAATGGAAAAATGTAAACCATTCCCCCACCCCACCCCAAATTACTATAGTCTTGAAATCAATGGGCTCACAGGCAAAGATCTGGGAATAGGAATAACAGTTCTTTATTAGGAAAATTAAAATAAAAATGCAATAGTACAAAAAAAAAAAACTACTGACAGGATCAGAATACAACCTGCCACCCTGTTGGTGTCAGGGTGTTGGTAGCAGTCCCATTAAATGGTGGCTGCAGTAATCCTGGAGTGACAGATGTGCTTCTGGTGAAGCAATGATCCTGTAGAAGGGTGTAGTTTTCCTCTGAAGATCCAGTGGTGATGCAGATGGGTCCAGTCTTCCTCTGGGAATCCAGTGGGGAAAGGCTGACTGCGGTGTTGTGAGTCTCAGATTATATCCAGGTAGGAATGCTTGGCTCCTCCCCCTGGGTGGAGCATCTCACAATGGGATGATGGAATTTTATCAGTCCTGCAGTGAGACTCAATGGCTCATTCACAGAAAATATCCCCCTGGAGGGAGGATGGGTCATGGAAGAGATAAAGAACACTGCCACATCTGGTTTTAACAGCTGGTAATAAAATATATACTTTTGGCTACATCTTGCATTACAATCCAAGACATTAATGAAACCCAGTTAATTTCCACTGACTCTCCTTTATTTTCTGCTGGAAGATGAAAGAACTTGGTCTTGGTATGCAAGTGAGGGGCAACATGGATTTAGTCCAAAACTTGGTCAATCTTACATTAATTTGGAAGGGGTGGATGCAGGAGAAGAAGATTTGAGTTTCAACACTGTGGTTTGGGGAGTTAGTGCTGAAGTCCAAGAACTGCCACAGACAGCTTGAGTGTCAGCAAGCATTGGAATGAAGCTGATAAGAGAGCTGGAGAGGTTGTAGAAGCGATCATTACAGACAGCTGAATATGCCAAGCAAACATCTGACAGCTGGGAGATGATTTGATAGCGCTGAATGGGAGAATCGGGAATTGAGATGAGAGATGCTGTCAGTAAATGTCTGTGATTTTAAAGCTGGGGGTGTCCCATGGGGGCTAAAATCAGGACAGTGAACCAAACATGTGCCACCCACTTGCTGGACAGCTGCTCTGCCAAGGTGAAGTTTGTAGGGCTGAATACTAGAGGTTGTTTTTTATTTCCAGTGGTGTAGCTGGCATTGCTCCTTGTTCATCCCTGCTTCTCCACTTCTAGGCAGGACATGCACCAGTGGGCTGTTTTTCCTTACTGGTATATCTAACTACCTGCTTAATCAGAGATATTTGGCAACTTCTTAATTTGACTCATGAGCTACATGAAATAAATATTTTACATGCTGCCACTCTAGTTTCCTTCTATAATTTGAAATACGACTAGTGGTGGTGCTACCATATTTGCCTGCTAAGAATAAATAGTTGAAGAGGAAATATTTCATTGCATACCACAGGCAATGGCTGTCATTTGCAGGATTTCTTTACAATCAGCTGCTTTTCCATCAATGTCAGTTCCACTCACATAGCAAATCGTAATCTGGTGTCAGAAACAGCATCTAAGGAGGGAACTCCCCAGGGCTGATGGCTCTATCTACAATTCTGGTTGTGTTTCAGCAACATCCAGAGACCCAGCCCCCAAGAACAGCTTTATAGTACAATTTATCATTATAGTATACACAATATAGCCCTCCTTGAATATTTGGCTTCTCATAGTTTTACTGTATTTTGAATCAAATCCTGTTTCCCATTGACTGCTCTGATTAACAATGTAAGAGATGGACTTCATCAGATTGACATTCTCTTTAAATGTCACAAACAATAGGTAATGGGCAGAAATAAACATCTTATGAACACCCTTGCCCCTGAGAACTTAAAAATATTACTTAGCAGGTAATGGAGTTTTTTCAGACTAGCTTAATTAAGTTTAGAAAAGAAGCAAGATCCTTGATTTTTTATTTTTTTATTGCCTTTAATCTATTTTTCTATTATAAAATAGACAAGAACAAAACTTAGAAATTTTGGGGAAATGTTTCTACAAGCAAGGATCTTCCTTTGAAATTTTCTAGGTGCCATAGGACCTCACCTTGTAAAAGTTTTACTGGTTTAATTTTACACAGTATGAATGCTCTAGATTCATTTCAACAGCATTCTTATCAGATTATTAATTAGGCACAAGCAAAATTCTGTCAGATGAGCCCAGCTAGAGAGTAACTGCATTAAATTCAAACACATGAATGCCTTGTTTCTTCTTACAACACAGATACTACACAAAGACCAAAATACCTGTTCTCCCAAAGCTACTGCTAAAATAAACAATCCTCTGTCACGGTTCACATGAAGCCGATTCCTGTGAATTCAGATGATCAAAGGAATATTCCCTGGTGTTTCCAGGACAGCAGCAGGGGTGCAGATGCCAGTTTGTTCCCCGGGCATTCCGAGGTCTCCTTACTCCACCGAGTGGCCGCTCACTCCACTGCACGTCTGTCACCAACCCAAGGCATCCACCTGCTGAGGCTGGCAAGAAGAATATGTAAGGCTGAGGTGAATGAACAAGACTTCTCCCTCTTCCACATCCCACAGTCCTCCAGATGCCCTGGGGCCAAGCCACTCTTCTTGGTACATTCCAGAAACCTCCCTGCTGCCTCAGGGAAAGGACAGAACCTGCCCACTTTTCTCTGACCACATCCAAGTAATTGGGCAGGCTTCCATTTATAACATACAATGGCATCTGGCAACCTCTCAAAAGCAATAAAATGTTTAAAGCTCCAGGACAACTCTGTGAAAAGCAGACCCAGTGCAGTACCAGCAGTCAAGCTATTTTCAACTTCTACCTAAATAGGGCTGCCAAGTGACACAGACATTACTCTCTGGCTCTAACAAGGAAATCACATTAATAGACCTAGGGCCCAGATTCCCAAGGACCGTTTTTTCCCCCTCCTTTCCTTCCCTCAATTTATTAAAAAAATAAATGAATCATCTAGAAAACCATCTAGCAGCTGTAACAGACTGAGGATATACCAGTCAGTGTATTTTTTTTTAGCCTGAGCAGCATATAAACTATTAAAAAGTCATCTTTTACTGCTTCAAATGAAGTTTCTATAATTTTATTTTAGTAGGTCTGACTACAGGAATGTAATTCCCAGATATTGCTGTATTCAGCAAGGAGAAATGGGAGGGAATAATAAAATTAGAGCACGGAATACCATACTGATGCTAATGTAAAGCATCACTTGTGTCTCCAAACATCGTTGGAGATGAGTCCAAGCTGGCTGATAATGGGAGATAAAGGACAGAACAAAAGTATTTATACAGAAGAATGTAGGTGCAGCATCATCATTGCTGTGACCACCCACGGGCCAAGTGGGGCTAATGCTGGCAAGCACAGCCTGGTTCAAAGACACACTGACAAACTATTTCTTTGTAGAGAAATAGCCCTGAAAAGGACACTTCAGGATCAGAGAAGCAACAGAAAAGCAGCTTAACCTGTCTGGTTCTAGCAGCCTTTATAGCTGCCTTCAAAAATGACTGGAGTAGGCATTGTCAAATCTAGGGACTACAGCTTGCAGAAGGAATTACTCCAGCTGTGTTTTAAAGGATTCACACAGCATTTTAAAACTGATACAGCCCTATTCAGAAATCTACCTACCTATAAATGTTGGTGTTGAAACTGGAGGATAAAAACTAGGGGAGAACAGAAATGAGCTCTTGGATTTGAATCAGCTTCAGTAAACATGTGATGTTTGCCTCTCTGCTGTACAATCACTCTGGCCTTCTTTCTTCAAGTCCCCAGTGAATCTGGAATTGTGTTTGCCTACGTGACATCCAAGTGAAATTTGGATGAATCCTATGTCCTAAACCTTGCCTTACCACAAGTGTACTTTGCATCCAAATTTGTGCAATAATTAGATGGAAATACTGAACAGCAGAGCAAGTGACACATTAGCTGGAATATGTCTTTGGTCTTTTGAGACAGTGCTGTGCCCTTATAATGTGTTGTTTTCCAACCTTGAGTAGGTTAGGAGGAGGGAATAAAAAAAGGCATGTCCTGAAGATTACCACTTTAGAAGCATTTCAGACCAATGCTGGAAGTTCTGAAGTCCCCTATGGGTGGGACATGGCTTAGCAGTATACTCAATTTGTTTAGTATAGTTAATGCAATAATCAATTCTGCCAATGCTTGCCACTGAAGTACTTAAACACTGTGAAGAGCAATAGTCAATATATGAAATATGTAAGGATGCTTTGCTTTCCTTGGTAATGTTTTAAGTGACTGGTTGAAAACTGCTGCATTAGGCCATTCATGCTAACATACCTCTCTCTTCTCCTGCCAACATGGTTCTCTCCTACCTCAATCACCCACCACAAAGAAGAAAAATCCTCCCCAAGAAATGACCAAATGGTTCATTTGTTCCTCCACAAGACTTATAACTATCCTTAACTATCAAATCTATCATAGAGCAAATGCTAAAACCAAGTTCAGAGAATCTTTGTTAGGGTGAACTCCGCTCTATTCAAGTTCTTACTGTTTCTGCATCAGTTTGTGGGCCAGATAAATCACTACTCCATTCCTGAATCCCTTCTGGAAAAACATGAGTATGTCTCAAGAGTTCAGAAGTGACACATGAAAATTCTGCTGCCATACATAAGAATATTTACAGAATAACAGACACAACATGACAATGAAGTGCTCCAAGATTTCCATCTTTCCTCAGAACACAGACATTCTTTTGTTGTGGCTTTGTAAGAAACTTCCAGGTTTCTTTCTCTGGCTTGGAAAAGGCAGATTATTATAGAAAGCCAAAACTCCTTATGCTGAAGCAGCAGTGCTGAATTACCGATTTTTAACAGATTTGTTTCTGAGAAAATTTACTTTAACTGATGGTGAGTAAAATAAGTCAGTGGCTGTCAGGCTACCTATGCAATCAGAGCCTGCAGCTGCAGAGGATGAAATACAAACACTGTTTTCTTCTGACTGATCCAGCATCTGTAAAACATCTTATTAATATTTAGAATGAATCACTCTAATGGATTTTCCAAGTGACTGCTCATATCTGGAAAAGGCACAGTGCATGAAATCAAAGTGGACAAAATATGTCACTGCCAATCAGATACACAGTGGGACTTGAACTCCTTTCAAAGCAACTGATTTCTTAGAGCATCTGCTGGACAGGTGACCTACCTTTGTGATGATCTAGAGCTGTGACACACCAGTGACAAAGCTTTTACTGGAATAAAACAAATCTTCCTTGATGCTAACGGATTGCTGCTTTGTTGTTTGCATTTAAATGAACCCTAGTTAAAAGCCTGTCTCCATGGGCAAGTGTTTTTATTCTAGCACACTTAGATTTGGCATAGCCCCTAAAACCAACAAATCATTACCACCAGCCTTCTTGACACCATCTTTTTTCCTCACAAGCTGTCTCTGCCAAGAGAAAAACCTGCTGAAGCTAAAACAAAGCAGGAAAAGGAACAGATGCCTCAGGCCTGTGACTGAGCACCAGCCCATGGCAATTGAATCAATGTCCCATTTGATAAAAAGGGGTGAGAACAGCACTAAATGCTCTTGTGGAGAGACCACCTTCTCAATTATTTTCCTCTATCAAGTCTTATCATATTAATTTAGGTTATTATGTAGAATATTATATATAACAGGCCAGCCAACTCAAACTGCACTCATGGTCTAACCCCAGCCAGCAAACAAACACCACAGAGCTGTCCACTTACTTTCCCCTCGAGACAGATGGGGGAGAGACTGAATGGTAAAAGTGAAAAAAGTCATATGCTGAAATAAAGAGTTTAATAGGCAACAAGCAAATCAAAACAAGGAATTCATTCACCACTCCCCATGGGCAGGCAGGTGTGCAGCTGTCTCCAAGGAAGCAGGGCTCCATCACATGCAGCATTTATTTGGGAAGACAAACAGCATCACCCCCAGTGTGCCCCCATTCCCTCTTCTCCCCCAGGTGAGCATGACACCACCTGGCCTGGGACATCCCTTGGGTCACTGAGGGTCAGTTGTGTCCTGGCTGTGTCCTCTCCAAGTCCTTGTGCCCCCAAACGACCCCTCACTGGTGAGGTCTGGTGAGAGCAGAAAAGGCCTTGTCAGAACTCTTCAGCCACAACTGTAACAACCCTGTGTTATCAGCATCTCCAGCACAAATCCAAAACAGCCCATACTATGTAGTAGGAAGAAAATTAACTCTATCCCAGCCCAAACCAGCACATCACCCAGGCAAAAACATACTGATTTGCTAGGCAAATTATTTTAAAATATTCCAAGAATGCAGATATGCAAATTTTTACACTGGTAGCAACTCCTCTTGTTCATCTAAAAGCCAAAACAGAAAAGATGTCATTTTCAAGCACTGAAATCAATGTGATGCTGAAGAGATGAATTAGACCTATTTATTCAAAAAGGTGTTTAAAAAACCAAATCTGGATTTGCATTGCTAAAGTTCTCAAGAATACAAGAAGGGAAGATGAAAAAGGAAAGCAATTATTAGGTGCCAGTAGTGGAGCTGCTGGGTGATTGCATGTGTGCTCACACAGCATTGTGCCTCAGTTCTTGCCAAGACAATACTATCAGGTGTTTCATAACCATTTCAGTGCCTGGAGTAATTGAGAGGTTGCTATTTATTTAGGATTCTGACAGCTGGAAGAAACTGTTGTGTCTCCTATCAGACACCAATAAAAAAACAACTACTTCATGCTCCATAGCAAAAGTCAGATGATGTCTGACCAAGTCTCTTCCTGATTATGTATTATCAAAAAAAAAAAGTTTCTAAATAATAGGTCTCTATGAGACTTAAAAAAATCTCTAGAAGACATGGATCAAGATTTTGTATATCCTTCTTTTAAATACTCCTATAATCTTTCAGAATTATGCTGCTATTGCTCAAATAATGCTCCTTTCCTTCTGGCTAAACCCAGAAGGTTTTAAGAAGCTCCTGTCTGTTGGGACTCTTTGGTACAAGAGAGTATTAACAGGCCTTCTGCTTCAGGATACAGAAAAGCAGGAATTCCTGCTGGATGTGCTTTAGGTTTTGAGAATAAAGGCAAAATTTGAGTAGTAGTAATTAAGAAGAATGGAAACAAGAAACAAATGGTCAGATGAAAAGGGTCAAATCCTCCTCTGTGCAATGTTTCTCTCTCCATAGCACAGGAAGTCTGAAGAATCCTGGATCCTAATTCAGGCATCTCAGTACGATGAGCTGAACTGTGATTCCTCTAGAGCAGGTCCTCTGTCCTGGCATTTCCATGTCTTCATCTTGTAATCCAGACAGGTGACTCAAGCCTGAGGACAATGGAAGGAACATTCCACAGCCTCATGAAGCAGGTCAGCTCTCCCAGAGGAACACAAAGCAAATCAAGTCAAATCAGTTTTACTCTTGGTGTGTAAACAGACAAGGGAGCATTCAGGGAAGGGCAAGAGCACAAAATCCTTCCAAGGCAAAGGTTCAGGGCTTGTCCTTCATGACAGGGGACTTCCCTCTGGAAGAGTCATTTATGAACAGTGTTAAGGCAGCAAATCACAGCTTAAAAATTCAAAAGCAATAACTCATTCAAGGAAAAAAAATGCCTTTCCACAAGCAATTGTGCACAGTATCAGCAAGACGAGGGAGGCTGTGTGTCCAAACAGCCACTGTATCTCCTTTGGCTTAGGATCCCAGATTCACACTCCTCCAGAGCCTGGTGCTGGGCAGGAAGCCAGACCAGCTGACCTCCCTTCCCCTAGTGCTGCTGCTGGGTCACCATCCTGAGCATTTTGAGTGCCATCTCTCCTTGGTCAGCTGGTACCTAGCACAGAGAAAAGCACAGGATAAGCAGCTGCTATAAGGAACCAGACAGCAGCTACACATCTTCAGTCTTCTAGCTGATTCCACCCCAAGGACCTCATTATTTACCATGTGCCCAGCCTTGAGAATCCAGAAGAAAGCAAAGTTCTCATAGGCCTTGTGGAAAGCAGCTGTCTCGGTGGATTCTGGAGACACGTACAGCGCCTTCCACCTTTTCTGGCTGAACTGGTCCAAATCAGGCCACTTCAGCTTCCGGATCCATGCCTCCTGGCCTGTAGGAGATTAGAGATAGCATTGATTACCAATACTGGGAAATTACCAATACTTGGTTCCACAGCAGCTTGGGAGTACAGTTCAGCTGGACACCCCCTCTAATGGATACCAGTACAGCAGAGGTAGCAGAAGAGTCTGTGTGCTCAGATCCTAAAAACAATTTTGTTATGCCTAGGAAAATTCAGGACAAACTGAAACCAATGGAAGGGAGAAGGGAATAAGTAAACAGTGAAGGTGTGTATGAAATGGACTTAGGATTGTACATGTGCTTCTTGGAGGCTCTGCAGCCCTAGAAATTCCAACATATTTCACTTTGCACCTCAAACATCTTGAATGTCCTGCTATAGAGAAGGATCAGCCATAACAAGTCCCCCATCCTGGAAATCAGAAGAGGCACTATTTCTCTGTTAGACACTCACTGAAGGGAGACTGGAAAGGCTGTATTCCAGGTGCTGCTAGAGAAGGGGCAGGGCAAGACAGCAACAAGATCAATTCCAGGACTCCAAGGGGGACAAAGCTTTAGCCTATCTGTGAACTGCTGAAAGAATTTACTACAGCTCAATTTTGGACCAAAATGTGAACTAAAGCACCACTAACTGCTAATCTGTTTTGACAGCCTAAATACTGTGTTTCCTGGATTTATTGATTACTGTGCTGCTCATGAAGGGCATCTGAATATCTAAGTGGACAGAGACATATAAGGAATAAAGCCTTTCCCAACATAGGAAGATGTTTGTGGATTCTGTGACTGCAAATTCTTTAACTCAGCGAGAAAAGACCAGTGGAAGGGAGCACAGCAGCCTTGTGAGGCATTTCAGCAGCGCTTGGCCAGGCTCCCAAACTGCCCCTGCACCAAACCAACATCTTGCAAGCAGCAAACAAAGCCCAAGGTGTGCAGGAGCCTACACTGAGAGCAGGTGTGATCACTCTTCCACTGCACCCTCCCTCATTAATCACCAGCATTCTTTGCCTATGAATGAGCATACACACATACACATCTATGTGCCTATCCAGGAGGATTAAGTGAATTATTAGCTTCACTGAAACAACCAATTACTGATGTTGCAGATCCATTTCTCAACAGTATAATGGAGGTAAAGGATTTGCCTCACTCAGAGGGATATAAGCAAAACATCTTAAGTGCTGCTCATTTATGACTCTAGTATTTATGCACTGCTAGTTAGATAAGAGATTGGACAGGAGATTGGAGAAATCTGGGCAATAATATACTGATAGCTCCACATTCTACTCATCACATATTCTGTTTCCACCCCCAGGCAAGAAGTTCCTCACCCATGGTGTCAACAATGAGGTCCAGCTGCCCATTATAGACTGTAACATTGACATTGGCTGCCAAAAGCTGATCTACAATATCGATGACGGGTTTCATGAAGTCCTCAGCCATGTTCTCAAAGACCTGCTTGGACTGACCTGATTGGAAGCAGAAAGACAAATTTTAAGTGATGAAGGATGTTGTCCCCAGGCTGGGACAGAAGCATAGGCTAAAGGCTCTGAAATGGAGTTCACAGCTGCACAAAAACCAGCCCTAGCCCAAAGTGGCACCATGTATCAGTCTGAGGAACAGGAGGACCAGACAGCAGCTGTGCTCCCACTGGAGCTCAAAGACAGTGCTGTAGTTCCTGGCTTCTATTTACACACTGACATCAGTCCTTTAAGCCTGTTTCATACCCCTCCTCCATAAGATGCATCATTACATGACACCAGACTTCTGGCAAAGAAAAGCTGACAGGAATTTATGCAAGACTGCATGAAAGACAGAAAGCAGTTCCTGAAATATAGAGGATTTTCCTCCCTCCCCCTGTATTTTTAGTTACTTGACTAAAGATAGTTATCATCTCTATGATATATATCTATATCATAGATTCTAATAGCAGAATCAGAACCAGAACCACACTTGCTCCCACAGGCCTGTCTCACAACATTTTCATTTCTGAGAACAAATCCCCTCCTTAGCCCCATGAATAATGACCACTGAATGTGACCAGTTGCCAGAGTATTTCCCTACAGCATGCAATACTGTAAACAACAGTAATGGACTCATCAAGTCCACTAGCAGACAGGAAAGTACCTCCCCACTTCACACAGTCAGGAATGATCATCAGCTTCTTTCTGATGGGCCCATTCATCAGCTCATCGAGGCTGCCCTGATGCATGTTTCTGACATGGCGCTGGTAAAGCCGCACTGAAAAAAGAGAAAACACGCTTTGATCATACTTCAGACACCATCCTGCACAGATAACAATCTTCAGTTTCAATCATGGCCAACAAACACTTTTCTAATGAAAATGCAACACCACAGAGAGAGATTTGCTTACTTTTACTAGAAACCACTGAAGTCAACCCTTATTTAGGGCAGGATGGTACAGGAAGACCCCATCCATTCCTACTTTTGGCTAACACTGCACTTTCTCTGGGCATCAGCTTCTGCTTTAACCACTTTGCTGTTCTCAACAGACCAGTTATTTTTGAGTGGTGATGTTTTACTTTCAGGAGCTAATTGTTCCCTTATGAAGCCAACAGAAAAAGAGTTTGAATGAAACTCTACATGTGTGGTTTTCACATTGACGCACAAAAATCATGAAGCAAGAATTTAATTAGACTGTTTATAGTGATGAGACACTTTTGTGTCCTGTTTTAAAGACCAAAATGAAAGACAGGAAGAGGAAGTAACTTGAAAGGTCATAAAATGATGTTGCAATTATACTGACTGCTTCCTTGCTATAATTTGTGCAGAATATATAGGTGGAGGTGTCATCTATAGGGCTGTCCCACATTCCTATCTGTCTCTATTTGTGCAACAGCAAACAAGTTCTGCTTGAGAGAGTATCAACATCCTTTTAAAGGATGTGCTACATTGAGGCTCCTTCCACTGTCAGAGTTGAAGGTATGTGATTGGAAACACAGGGCCTCAGAAGTTCAAGTATTTAAATACAACTTACTGAGATGGAGATTTTCTTGTTCATCTGATTTCACTTCTGGAACCTCTTTAGTCAAGATGTTATAAAAGTTCACATTGTCTGTGTTCTGAAAACACAAGATAATTTCAGTAACACTAATAAAAACATTTCTCAGAGATGAAGAACAGTCTTTCCTGAAAAGAAGAAAAAAATAATAATAAAAAAAAAAGAATAAAAAAACCAAGTAAATCCTAAATAAAGGACCCTGTGACCTGTCACTTTACCTGCACACCAGGAAGATACTTGTGGAAAAACTTCAGTTCTACATTTGCTTTGAGAAGTGGAAAAGAGATTCCTCAAGCCTGTATTGTTCATACATGGGTTGTGCCAGAGATGTTATTTACTCCTCTGAAGCAGATGTGAAGCTACAGGAAGTCTTACCCTGCATTAGTCATGACAGAGAGCTGCAGTGCCAGGTGATGCCTTCAGACAGCCCCTGCTGGTCTGGTGCTGCTCTTGCTCAACATCCTTCCAACCTACAAAACCTCCAAAATCTAAAATGCTTCCTCAAAAAGGTGGTGATGGGTATGAGCCACCCCTCTTCTGGAGCTGCTGACAGCTGGATGTGCCCAGGCATTGCAGATTGGCAGCTCTGATGCAGCTGACAGAGGCTGCCTGCATCCAAGGGCAAATGTGAGCAGTGCTGCCATTAGAGAAGTTACTCCACATTCTTGAAGCCCTGCTTCACTGAATTTTTGAGTTTTTAAAGTTCTGATGCTTAGGTCAGAAATCAGCTCACAATAGCAACCCCAGAAGAACTGCAGTGCCTTCACTTGCCAGCACCACCACTACTGAGAGGGGAAGCCAAGTAGATTTGACAAGTAAAACAGGAACCAGAAGTTCCTTCCAAACAGCAAGAAGTGAAACCAACCATGTGCAAGGCACTGTCAGTTATGAAACACAGAAAAAAAAAACCAAACCAAAATAAAAACTCCCAAAAAAAAGACCATAAAAAACGGAAGTGGCTCCAGATTAGCCTTTCTGTCCAAGGAAGCCAGAGCCTTACATGTAAAGAATGAGATTTTGGAGCAACCTTTTAACTGCAGAAACTGGAGAAAAGCAAAACTTTACCAAACTTTCATGCTGGAACTTTCTAAGTAACAAGATGCAGTGTCCCACAGTAACAGACCATAGCTTGAGGTTCCTTTCCATCCTGTGCACCTATTGTAGTTCTTCAAATAGAGATGTATGCTTAGCTTCAAATTTGTGTCTTGCTGGATGCAGTTTTCAATATTCAAAGCTTTCCAGGAGATATAGTTTATTTAATTTGAAACTGTGGAAGTCAAGAGGACTAGTTGTATGCTGAAACCTCAGTGCAGTACTAGAAGACCACAAGGGCTCTGTCCTGCCCACTTTCTCTGTCACTCACCCAGCAGGGCATAGCAAACACTCCTTTATATCAGCACTGGGATAAAACAAATGCTGGCAAAAATGACTGGGCAGAGGGTTGGAGAATTCATGCCAGCTTAGCACTCATAGAAAGGATAACTTGAAATCATGTGCCTCCTCAGGCAGCAGTTAGTTCTTAATATCAGTCAAAGATCTCACCTCTTCAATGACACCTTCAGCCTTGCCCCAGAGCTCAGTGGCCAGCCCATATTGATTTTTATTTATTGCATCCATTATTTCTTTAGCAACAGCAGTCACCTCTGCTAGACCATTATCATCGAGGAGAGACTGGAAGACAAACACAAAGAACGACAGCTTCAATTACAATTCCACATCCATTTATTACAAACAGCCTCCATGCTTTCGAGGTTTTATTCAGGCTAAGAGGTAATCTTAAAATTCACCCATTTGTGCTGTATGGCAGCACAAGGGATCACGTGAGGACCAAGAGTTTAAGCAGCTACTTACAGTGCTGTAAAGGTAGGGCCCCCAGGACAGCACAGAGTCTAAACAAACAGAACAGATTTCAAACATCAAACAGACAATCAATCACTGACATAAGATTTAATTTACTTTTCCTTTATTGGGGCAACAATATTTATTAGAAAAATAAATGGAGATGAATTAATCAGTAAAAAGGTACAGTAAGCTCTGTTTAACCCTAAGGTTATGTACCACAGACCAAGCTCTTTACAAATCCTGCAACATCATTAACCCCCTATGACTTAACCAGTGAAATTTATTTAAAGCAACCAACATGCTTTTACCAAAATGTTCTGCCCCCAGCATTGCAGCACATCACCAGAACATGGGCAGAAGTCTAACAAGAGGATGGGAATTATCTAAACTGATCTGTTTGAAAAGTCACAAGGGAAAAATTGAATTATAAAATAAATCTGCCTTGGAACAACTTTGTAAATTCTCAAGGATCAGCTGATGGCAGACAGGTAAGAGCTTGCTTCGTATTGTCCTTTGCTGCAGGCAATCTGTGAAGCCTGCACTTGCCAGTCCCACTGAAGGACCAAGAGCCCTTAACTTGCTTTTTGTCCTCCTCCAGTTGTGAATCATTTGGAGGCTGTATTTAAGCACAGGACTCTTACAAAACACCTCAGAGGCTGTGGAGATGTGTAGGGACATTTCACCATCCCTCCAGATGCAAGTGTGCTCCTCACTGACCTTACTCTCTGGCTTCTCCTAATCTAGATACATTTTAAAGAGAGACTCTTCAGTCACAGCTTGCAAGGCTGAGCATTTATTATTGATTTACCAGACTAGAGAGTTAATTCACTTAAGGCAGGTATGGCACTTTTGACTTTAGGCACTCATGGAATGATTACAACACCCAACAAAACAAAACAACAACAAATCATCTACAGTCTGAGGTGTTTAAACATACCCAAAGGAGAAATCCAGGAGTCTCCAAGAGCAGTCCCCATAAAATTGCACTTTATGGTCCCTTTTTGAACAGCCTTAGTAAATAAGAGGAAAAACAAAACAAAACAAAAACCAAACAAAGAATAACATTTCAGTTAGCTACTCATGACTGTAGAATCAGTTTTCTGTAAATGAAAAAAGTAAGTAGCATTGTGAATTAAGCAATAGGGACAGTGTATTCCAGAAAATAAAACTACTTGTAGACCCCCAGGTTTAAAAGTGAAAAGTGAACTATATCCTTCAAGTACATACCTTGTGCAGCTCTAAAGCAAGCCCAGCAGCCATTTTACCTCCATAAGATTCAGAAAATATGTAGAATGGGATGGTCTGGCAAGAGAAAAACCACACAATGAACTTGTTGGGCAGAGGGCAGAAGATACCTCCAACCATCTCCCACATCCCACACAACCCAGGCACTGGCTGTTCACCTCTCACCATCAAACATTTAATGTTTTTCTTATTTTAAGCTGCATATAAGGTTTCCATAACATCCTGGTGATCTGCTGGGGTTGGTTCTGAAGTATTTTGGAACTATAAGCAGCTGTGATCCTGTATGTGCTGCTCAGATCACTCCGGAGACAATAATCCACCCCAATGCTTATCTAACTAATCCCAAAATCAAGATGCAACTCCTGAAAGGTGAAAAATGAGACACAGTGGTTATAACTGCACCAAACACTACCTAGGAGCAAAACACAGCTCATCTGGAAGTCTGTTCCCTAATTCTTATTGAATACTATTTAAAAGCAGAGAAAATATACAACAATAAACAAGAATTCAATTCACTTACCTGGAATTCTGTTCTATGCTTGAAGAATTCTCCAAGAAAAACCATCATATCAGAAACTACTGCTGTAAGGTTTCGAGCAAACAAGCTACAGTCATCCACATAACTGAATCCAGTGCCCACAGGATTATCCACAAACAAGATACTGGCTGCCTGCAGCTGTAGAAGCAGAAAGAAAGTTTGTATAAAACCTCAGTTCAGCGCCTGAAAAAAAATTTAATTTTGATGGCACAAATGATTAAGTGAGGCAGCAAATCCCTGGATCTGAAAAAACTAGCAGAAAAATTAGGTGCAACATAAAGTCGTTCAATTTGCCCAATCTGTAACCAGAAATACATCCAAAAACTCCCAGTAAGCCAGGGGCAGGTCTAGGAAATTCTGGAGTACTTCAGACTATTCGTAGCTCAGAGCACAACTATATTGCTCTAATTAAACTTCCACCTTTACAGGCAGCTGTAATTTGTTTTCCCTTGAAGGATATACTGGACCTGTAATTACAAACCATAGGTTTTACATGCCAGCCACCCAGAAAAAGCTCTGTGACTGCACACAATGAAGCTGTGATCTCAAATAACACTTTCTACAACTTCCCTGCTCTGTTTCTCAGATAGCTGCATTTCACAATTTCATGGAAGACCAGACATATTTTATCAAATCAAATTAATATGTCTACCCCTCAGTTCTAAACAAGGCCATTCCTATAAGCTAATTTATTAACTACAATATTTTAACTTGAAATATTATAGTTCTACTGAGCTTTAAATGAAAAACTGTTCTGTGGGTTTTCTGCATAGTGATCATCTGCTTACACAAGCAAACAATCACTTCTAAGTCGTAGTTAGAAGCTGAACTTTCTACTGTACCCAGGTTGTATTTCTTGGTTTCATTTCTTTGTCTAATGGACCAATCTCTTCGAAGTTCCCATATCCACAGCCTGAAGCTCCTGGACCTCCCTACAGGGAAATACCAAATGACAAAGACGTTAAAAGGCAGCATGGCATAGATAAGACAGATGGAAGAAAAATACAAACCAGCCAGTAAGCAGAATGACAGATTGTAAATTTTTAAAAATGGCTTTTGCACTACTACTTGGGTTATGTGTACACATTTCTGAAAGCAAGAACTCAACAGAGAAGCAGTCACCCACTTGTGAGAGCTTCTGATGAGCTGCCTGCCATGTGAGCACAGTTTCAAAACCTTATTCCCTGAATATGGAGTACAAATGTTAACTATCTGCTGACTGGGGCTTTGCAAGTCATTAGCTTAATCAGCATGTACAGCTTGTGGGTTTCACTCTGATGAAATAACCCAGAAATAATAAGAACAAGTCCTCAAGTGATTCTATTGAACATTAACTTCTGAAATGTATTGTGGAGAACACATCACCACTTTTATCAGACTAGGATTGTTTTCATTTAGGAATCATCCTAAATCTCTAATTTTATTTTATCTACTCTCTCTCTCTCTGAACATTGTTTAGACTTCAAACTCTCCAGCAAAGGAGCTGTGAAACTACAATGCACAGAAAATACTACTGTTGTATAAAAGATAAGAACAACCTCTGTTACTGCAATCAAACTTGATGGAAGGTGGGCAGTTGAGGACACCCCACAACTGCAGAATGAAATCATCCTTGTTTTTTCCACCCTCAATACCTCATTCACAGGGTGAGGCATTTAGAACCAGGCAGTTTTGAATTCTGTTTCAATAGAGCTGCACAACATCAGACATAAGACTGAACCAGGTGCAGATGGAAAGAGCTATTGCTTAGGTGTCTCTAACCACATCTTACCTGAAGCCACAAGACGAGAGGTAATTCTGTGAAGTCTTGGATTGGATTATTTGCATAGTAAAGCCACCAGAACATGTGGGCCTTGCTCCGAACCTCCACATATCCCCACACCTCTTTGGGCTCTTGGGGCTGCCTCAGAACTACACCTTGAGAGGAAATAAAAATAACAATTAGCTAGGTAAAAAGGCTCAGCTTTGGGCTTTCCACCAGAATTGTTCCAAAACATCACATTTCAATCTTGGGTGTGATAAATAGAATTGGTACTGCTATTTAAAAAAATTACTATAAGAAACCTAGGCGCCTATACTTACACCCCCACCCACAGCTGAGTTATCATCAATGAACGAAGCGTGTTCCTTAAGTGCTTCCTTATCAGAGCCTGGCTTTAGAGCTGCCGCCGGAATCGCAGCTGTTCTTCAAGTGTTTTCAAGGCCTGGGCTGAAGGCACAACCCCACTAACCCAAATGGAATGACTCCCGTAACCAGCTGCAACTGCGACAAAGATCACATAATATTCTGTGTATAAAGGGACGTAAAAAAATCGAGTTCAACTGTTTAGTGAATTGACGGGAATCGAACCGGCAGCCTTGGAGTTACTGGCTCCATGACCCAACCGAGCTCATGCCGGTACTTTGATCTGGGTGTCTGTGGAGACCGCATCACTTCACAGTCCCCAAGGAGAGCAGATGCAGACAGACAGAGGGTCACTTCTAAAGGAATCTAAAATATAATTTAAACTCATTTAAGCCAGTAAAGTCTGGTCACCTTACGCGGTCAGTCTACGGTCCATTTCGGACACGGAACAGACCTTTGACACTCCATCCATTAATTTCAGGGATCAGGGCAGAAGGCAACAGCGCACTGGAGTAGGAGCAATAAGGCTTTTCCAAGCCACGGCGGCCTGGCTTTGCTGCTCCCGCCGGGACTCTCGCCACCCTCTCCGTCCCTCCCCACCGCCATCCCGGCAAGCGAAATTTCCCGCGGCTCAGCCCAGGCCCTGCCCGCCAGCGGCTGCGGCACCCAGGAGCGCCGTGGCCGGAGGCCCTGCTCCGCTCCCGTCCCGTCCCGTCCCGTCCCGTCCCGTCCCGTACCTGCCGCCAGCAGCAGCACGGACAGCGCGACCCCAGCACGGAGCGGCCCCATGGCTCCCTCAGCTCCCGCGATCACGGGACCGGCCCGGCCCGCCCTGAGGCACCGCCCCCCGTGCCCGCCTCTTGCCCCTTCTCCTCCTCCTCCTCCTCCTCCTGCTGCTCCATGATGGCGGCCGGCGGCGGCCCGGTGCGGCTGCGGCTGGTGTTCGACCACCCTCCGCCGGCCAGCCCGGGCTGCGCGCTGTGCTGGCTGCTGCTGGAGCCGGGCCAGGCGCGGCTCGTCACCGACCTGCTCAGCCTCATCCGCCACCGCTTCGGCTTCAGCCGCCGCGCCCGCCTCAGCCTCTTCCTCGAGGAGGCGCTGCTGCCGCCCGCCGAGAGCGCGCGCCTCGTGAGGGACAACGACTCGCTGCGGTACGGACCGGACCGGGACCGGGACCGGGACAGTGGGACCGGGACAGGGACAGTGGGACCGGGACAGGGACAGTGGGACCGGAACAGCGGGATCGGGGGTCAGTCCCACACACGCGCCCCATCACTGTCTATCAGTATCTGAAGGCGGTGCCAAGAGGCCGGGCCGGGTTCTGCCCGGTGGTGCCGAGCCGTGGGACACGGGGCAGCGGACAGGAACTGATGCCCGGGAAGTTCCACCTGACCATGAGGAGGAGCTTCCCTGTGCAGGGACCGCACGCTGGGACAGATTGTGCAGAGAGGATGTGGAGTCTTCCTCGCTGGGATATTCCAGAGCCCTCTGGACCCAACCCTGTGCCTTGTGCTCCGGGATGACCCTGCTTGGGCAGGGAGGTGGGACCAGATGACCCCAATGTGATCCCTTCCAGCCTGACCCATGCTGGGGTTCTGTGAATCCCCACGTGGGCTTGGTGGGACAGGGATGGGGCTTCCCCGGGGGACTGAGCTGTTCCTTCCCTGGGCAGTGGAGAGGGAGCCAGGTACCCATGGGCACTGATTCCCAGCACCCAGACACCCCAACATGTCCAAAAGGGATGGAGGGAGCCAAGAGGTCGGAAATGTTCCCAAAGATGGAAGGAGAGCCTTTGCCTGGAGGGGAGGGTTCTGTACTGTCTGGGGAAGAGCTGGAGCATCTTCACTCTAGAGGAACTTGCCTGAGCTGCTCACATATAGGGAAAAGTGTTCATTATGCTGAACGGTGGCTTTTGTTAGTTTTGTTTTGTTTTTTTTTTTACAGAGTAAAATTGGAAGAGATAGTTGCAGATGATTATGAAGAAATAGATGATGATTTTATTTACACAACAAAAGAAGACAAAGAAAGGCACAGACACAAGCAGGATGAGGAAGAATTCTCTAGGAATGAAGGCAAGCATAAAAGGAAAAAGAAAAAGGAGAAGCATAACCTTGAGTATTCCTCTTGTAGGGAAGAGACTTCTGTAGATACTTGGGATTCTCAGAAAAGGTACACGAAAAGAAAAAGAAAAGAAGAAGTTAGGGGAAGAAATAGAGTCTCAGAAGGTAAGGAAGAGAGCTCTACTTCCCATTCTAAAAAGATGAAAAAAGCAGAGAGGGAGAAGCAGTTGGCAACAAAAAAGAAGGATGAAAAGCAGACAAAGGTTGCTGCAGCAAAGATGGCTTTAGAACGGGCAAATGAGAGCTTTTCTCTAAATTCTGGTGAAAATAGCACCAAAAAGATCGCAACACAGTCCAGGAAAAAGAGGGTGGGAGCTTCAGATTCCTCAAGCACGTCATCTGACAGTGACAGCAGTGAATTAAATGTAAAGGAAAGTAAAACTTCCCATAAACCTGTAGTGGTGACACTTCCCAAAGATAAATCCCGAGTTGTTTCAGATTTTGATGTGAAAACTAGTAAAGCTACTGTAAAGTCTAACACTGAAAAGACTAAGACTGCAATTAGTAAAAATGCTAAAAACCCCCAGTCTTCTAGTTCAGATTCTGACTCAAGCACAGAGGATGAGAAGGTGACTCCAGCACAAGACAGCACTGCAAAGGAAAAATCGGTGCCAAACCATACGGTGGCTGTAAAAGCCAGCACCAAGGCTTCCAAAGCAAAGAGCTCCTCTTCAGACTCTGATAGTTCAGATTCAGACCCACTTGTCATTAAAAAATCTGCAGCAGGTGCTGGACTGGGTGATTCCGTAGTAAGGAACTGCACTAAACAGTTGCCAGCCAGTGTGCAAGGATCGTTTGCCAGCCCTGGCCGTGGAAGGGGGCATGGAACAAGAGAGGATAACTTCTGGAGAAGACCTAGGGGCCGTGGGTTTCATGGGATGATGAGGGGCCATGGGCGAGGAGCAAACCCTGGCTTCTTCTATAACTACAGCAGTGAAGGCCAGAAACAGAGGCAGTTAAATGAAGCTGCGACAAACACTTCTGTCCTTGTCCAGGTGAGTGACTGACACAGGCAGAGGTCACCTTTCTCTGGCAGCTTGAACTGTACAAAGAACCTAGAGGATGAGAGTAATTCATAACAGAAGAAATGGATTAGTGGGATAAAGGTTGGTCTTTTATTTACTGTAATTCCATTTGTCAGCCTGAGGAAGTGTTTGTGGAACAGCAATAAAGTGATTGTATTATATATCTAAAAACAATGTGTGCCTTGCTCTTAGAGCTTCTTGCAATCCATACAGCATAAACACTGACTTCTGTTTTCACTGGTACAGTAATTAAATCAGTGGGTTACTCTCTGTTTCACAGAATCCAGTGAAGATTCCCAAGAGAGACTATAGTGTGTTACCTCTTCTAGCTGCTCCACCCCAAGTGGGAGAAAGGATTGCCTTTAAGGTAAAGAATTCTGGAAATACTGAATGTTAGTAGGTTAAAATTGCTTCATTTCAGCCACTTTTTAAGTTTCTGACCTAATAGTTTCTCTAAAAAATTCACTTGTTGTAAAGCCTAGCTTTGATTTTTACAAATTTTTGGAGTATATACAGAAGTTAAGTGCATTTCTTTGGACTTTCTGTATTTGTATAACACAAGAAATGCTGTCCCTGCTGTCATTTCAATGTGATTTCCATGTAAATGTTATTTCAAGTCTTACCATACAAATAATTACACTGTGCTGCAAAATAAAAAAAAAAATAAACAAAAATGAAATCCCTGTAGTTGGGGAGACTGGGATCCATCTCCCTGATGTCCTCACACAGCCTGACCTGAATATAAATCCTTTGGAGCAGCGAGTTCTGCAAGTCTAACTGGGACCATGATTGGCACTGGGTGCCAGGAGTAGAAGACTTGGCTCTTGCACTTTTCTCTTGCTGCAGAAGCTGTAGGTGGAATCATCAAAGATTGGGATAAGTTACAGTTTGTTACTTGTATTTCTTTCAACAGCGCCTGGAACTAACTGAAAATTACAGTCCTGAAGTTTCAGACTATAAGGTACTGGTTTTCTTTCCTCCCTTCATTTTCTCACAGAACTATGATAAGTGAGGTATGGCTTAAATACTTTGATGTTGTGCAGTGTTTTTCCTTGCATCCAATTGACTCCACAGGCTATTCCTGGTGCAGCAGTAAAAATCAAAACTCTAGAAGCTGGAACTAATTGAAAATTTGAAATGTGTAGCTGTTATTCAAAGAAAAAAAAACCAACACAAAAACCACCAACTACAAGGATTATTAATAATCATTAATATTTTAGAGATAAAAAATGCAGATCCTCAAGTAGAAAATGTAGCTGTATTTGAGTCTACTGCTATTTGAAGTCTGGGCAAGTTCTTAAAACGTGCAAGTAAAATTTTGTTGCTACTTCAAATAACTTGATTTCTGCGTAAGTACTGATTTAAACTGCAAAATTGGTGACAATGAGTAACTTTGGTTTATTGATGCCAGTAGTTACAGATTGCTGAACATTAATTCTTTGCAGATTTTATACATGGAAACTGGAAAATTTGATAGCCAAATAGACTTATTTACTCTGGCAGCAATCAGGTAGCATACTGGTTGTAAATATGGAGTAGTTAGCCAGTGCTGAAATGTGTCTTACCTGATTCTTTTCTTTTTGCTTTGTGAAGGAGGCAAAAATAATCAGTTGGAATGCTGAAAAAAGGCAGATTGAACTTGAGATCCTTTCAACATCAGCAGGACAGCGTATGTACCTGGGACACCAAGGGCTTGTAGTCATGTGCTGTCACCTGGAAAACCAGAAATCCAAGGAACACTTCATCTTTCAGGAGTATTCCAGATTTCCTTGGGTTCATACTCAACACACTCCTCCCCTCCTCATTCTCTCCCCAATAAATTGAGAGTTCTAACCCTTGCTAGTTGAACTGAAGGACATTTATGGGTATTTACAAAATATTTTTTTTCAGTCAGTTTGGGTGGTCAGTAACTCAGCTCTACTGTGGTTTCATTTTCTGAAAGAAATTATTTTATGGAACTACAGAGAAAGCGTGAGGTCATAATGTGTCTTCAGTGTCTTCAGTGGGTGTGGAAGTGAGTCCCTGCAATGACAAGATGCAATTCCTGAGACCTGAAATGATGAATGTTTCTCAAATTGTGTATCCTGCAGTTGCCATTTAAGCCAGAATTAATGAATTGTCATAAAAGCATTTTTCTCAGATTTCAACAAGATATTGTTGACATTCTCATGTGAGTAGTCAGATAATTACCATAATTTTGGTGTGTAGTATTCAGTTTTACATCAAGATTATTTTTTTTTACAATTATGAACCCAGACACTGAGCTTAAAAAAAATCAACAAAACAACCCCCAAAACCAAACCAGTTTTGATCAGTGTTTGTGGTAAACATTTAAAATTTCTTTGGTTTGTAGCTCATTGAGCTGTTTGCTTGGTTTTTCAGTTGCTAAGGAGCCAGGGAAGTTTGACCTGGTGTACCAGTCTGCAGACGGAGAGCAGCTGATCGAGTACGCGGTGCCTCAGGACACCAAGGTACGTGGGGCCTGCTCTGAGTCCTGCCACCAGAGCTGGTACCTGCCCTGCTTCCTGACTCTGTTCACCTCAGGGACATTCCGTTTGTAATCATGCATCTGATTTGAATCAATTAATTGAATCAATGGAAGCAAGAATAATTGTTCCTTTCTGGCAAGAATATGCATGTTTACATCATAATAATCAGTTCCTGCATGTTACTCAATTAACTGGGGTCACAGCCACTCATCAGACTTCTTGTTTTGGCTAATAAACAACATAATGTCACATAGAGATTCTTTCTTACCAGCTTTTAATTTCATCACTCTTCTTACCTGCACCTTTTCTTACCCAGGACATCAGGCAGGTTGAGGTTCATCAATGGGATCAGTGACTCACAGGAGGAGCTGTGATCTTGGTTCAGTGGTGCCATTGTTCAGTGCTGAGCAAAAGCATAACGGCACAGAAATTGCATCTGCTGGTGTTGCTGGCACCTGCTAAGTGCTGCCTGTGGTTTGTTTTCAGATAACTGAAAGCTGGGATGCACTGATAGAGCCGAGACTGATGGTGGAGCCTCCAGTTAATGGATCCAGCGTTGAGAATGGAACATCTGGAATGTGAAAAAAATGTGAACAGTTGTACAGATTTGGTCTGTGAAATGCTGCCTTCTGATTCTGAGGGTGGCAGGTGCACTGGTGGATGTTACTGTCTTAAAAAGAAGTAGGCCAAAAGAAAAACACCTTTTTCCCTTAGGCTATGTTTTTATGTAATACATGAAAACTTTATTATGAGAAGTCTAATATAGATCTGTTGGGTTTGAATATTTATATCCTACTGTAGCAAGCTGCAGATCTGGAATGGTTTGATTAAAAGATAAAACACAACCCTGTCATGTGAGTAACTATTTAAATGTCTGCGTTTGGCTAGAGTTGTATAACTGCCAGAGGTCACTTGCATTTAAAAATTAATTATAAGTATTGTTAACGAATTATAAATATTGTGCAGAACTTGCCTTCTGCTGCTGTGTCTTGGATTGCAATGCAAGATGTAGCCAAAAGTATATATTCTATTACCAGCTGTTAAAACCAGATGTGGCAGTGTTCTTTATCTCTTCCATGACCCATCCTCCCTCCAGGGGGATATTTTCTGTGAATGAGCCATTGAGTCTCACTGCAGGACTGATAAAATTCCATCATCCCATTGTGGGATGCTCCACCCAGGGGGAGGAGCCAAGCATTCCTACCTGGATATAATCTGAGACTCACAACACCGCAGTCAGCCTTTCCCCACTGGATTCCCAGAGGAAGACTGGACACATCTGCATCACCACTGGATCTTCAGAGGAAAACTACACCCTTCTACAGGATCATTGCTTCACCAGAAGCACATCTGTCACTCCAGGATTACTGCAGCCACCATTTAATGGGACTGCTACCAACACCCTGACACCAACAGGGTGGCAGGTTGTATTCTGACTCTGTCAGTAGTTTTTTTATTATTCCTTTTCTCATATCTTTTCCTGAGAGCCCCTTAATTTCAAAATTACAATAATTAGCAGTGGAGAGAAGTTGTTTACATTTTTCCATTTCAAGGAAGGGTTCTGCCTTCTTTGGCAGACACCTGTCTTTTCAAACCAAGACATGCTACATCATACAAATACTGTGACTTTGCAATTACTTAAAGAGTTCACCTGAACATGTCCAGAAAAGCCTGTGAATTTTGAGCTTCTGTAATTTTGAGGCAGATAAATAGAAGTGGTAACTGTCAACTTTGTTTAGAACCAGTGGAATTTAACATGAACTCCTCACACAGTTGTGTGATTAACACTGTATTAATCTATAAAGGCTATGAAAGCCTTTATTGTTTGTTTTAGAGCAAACCCTCTTGTGTTTGCTGAAGTTTCTGTGTTGCCTTTCTACCCTTTCCCTTTCCAGCAGCAGAATGGGTCACCAGGTGCTGGCAAGGCACTGCAGGGACAGCTCTACTAATTATTAGCATTCAACAGAATTCAACAGAATGACCTAGGTTGGAAGAGACCTCCAAGATCATTGAGTCCAACCCATGGTGTCACACCACACCTAGACCATGGTACTGAGTGCCACATCCAGTCTTTTTTAAACACATCCTTGGTGATGACTCCACCACCTCCCCAGGCAGACCATTCCAATACTTTATTATTCTTTCTGTGATAAACTTTCTCCTGATATCCAACCTATATTTCCCATGGCCCAGCTTGAGACTGTGTCATCTTGTTCTGTCAGTGCTGCCTGGGAGAAGAGACCGACCCCACCTGGCTCCAGCCACCTTTCAGGAGTTGTAGAGAGTGATAAGGTCACCTCTGAGTCTCCTTTTCTCCAGGCTAAACAACCCCAGCTCCCTCAGCCGTTCCTCACAGGGTTTGTGTTCCCAGCCCCTCACCAGCCTTGTTGCCTCCTCTGGACACGTTTGAGTGTCTCAAGGTCCTTCCTAAACTGAGGGGCCAGAACTGGACACAGCACTCGAGGTAAGAAGTACAAGTGGGTACTCGAGGTAAGGAGAAGCCAAGTCCAGGGGGAGAATGACCTCTCTGCTCCTGCTGGCCACACCATTCCTGATCCAGGCCAGGAGCCATTGGCCTTTTTGGCCACCAGGGCACTCTGCTGGCTCGTGTTCAGCTGCTGTCACCAGCACCCCCAGGTCCTTTCTGGGCACTGTCCAGCCACACCATCCCCAGCCTATAACGTTGCAGGGGGTTGTTGTGGCCCAAATGCAGGACTTGGCTCTTGGACCCATTAAACTTCATCCCACTGGACTCTGCCCATCCATCAACTGTTCCAGGTCTCTCTGCAGAGCCCTCCTCCCTTCCAACATATCAACACACACTCCCAGATTGGTGTCATTTGCAAATTTAGATTGAAAGATTCAATATCTTCATCCATGCCATCAATAAAAATATTGAACAGAACTGGTCCCAGCACAGACTCCTGAGAGACACCACTGGTGACTGGCTGCCAGCTGGATGCAGCACTATTCACCATTGAGAGGGCACCTTTTACCTCTGGAACCTTGACAAGTCTTACACTTTCAGATACTCCCTGTCCTAGGCAGTTAACTCCTACAGGGAAAACATGGAAAAAAACAAACCCTAGATACAAACACCTGAAAATTCGTACATTATGGTTTAGCTGTCATGTACTCTGACCTAGTGCATGAATCAAAGTAATGTGCATTTATGCATCAGCCCTATTAAAATGTCTTGTTTGTGAAGGAAACCTTTTTGTACAAGTAAAATGAATTTGTGCATTGTGGTTCTTTTCAGATGTCATTATTTTATGCTAGGATTTGTTTTTTTAAATAAAAGTTCAGTTAGATTTGTGTAGATGTTATTGCAAACTGGATGAAAAGAAGATGTCAGACAGGAGCACAGTCATGCTCAGAGAGTGGGGATTAATGGAAAGATTGTTTTTCTAAGGGAATTGTTACTTGTTAATTCTTAGGAAGTTGCAACAAAAAGGCAGGTGTTTCAAAGCACCTCTTGTTCCGTTGCATACTGTGCATTTTGGGCATTAATTAAATGGGTGTAGAGTTGCTCTGGCTGTGCCAAACAGGTGATGCTGTAAAACAAATACACCCCTGAGAGAGGGTGTTTTGAAGGTAAAATCTTGAGTTTTATTTACCCATTGTTACCAAGTTTGTGTGAAGCTATTGCTTCACTGCTCAATTCAAATCAGACCAAGAGCAGGCAGCCCAAGCCCTCCCTGTCCCATCCACCTCCTGCTCTGAGGAAGCTGGGGTGGGACAATGTGCACATGAATCCCACAGGGAGGTTGTGAAACACTGAACAAACCCTCACATGTGCCTTTCTGTCCCTGGGGCTTTCCTGTCTCTGGCCAGCTCCTTTGCTGGGGGCAGAATGCGAGGTACAATTTATCCCACTGTGCTTCTAAAGCCCTGCTTGGGCTCTGCAAGGCACTTTGAATGTGCAGTGTCTGGGCAAAGGGTTAGATTTAGTTCAGAATCACAGGAAGTTCTCAAGTATTTGCAAGCAAACGAGTAATAACTTCAGTAGCTATTTAAATGGTAGCAGTAATTTTTTATGTTAAAACTTTATTGTCTCTTAGACAACAGGAGTGGTTGGGCTTCTTCTAAACCAGAATTTCAAGCTCTCTTTGATAACGGGAACTTAAATTGCTCATCTGAGCTCTAAACATCTTGTGCTATCCTCCAGAAGCAAAAAGTACAATTGTGAGGGTGTATATTTACCCTTTTTATTTGCATACCTCTGTCCGTATCAGTGGATACCATGTGAGTGCCACAGAAAATTCAGTGAAGGTGCTGAGTCTTTGAAAGATGTGTCAGAGGCTTCCAGGTAAGCCCAGATAAGCCCAGGGTGTTTGTTCACCTCTTGAAAAATAAAAAATGCAAAAATTAAGAGCTGTTCTTCTGTCCCAACTCATGCACAGCACAGCTCTCTAAGAATGTTCCTTTGCAGTCACTGTCAGCCACCCCGTCAGGTGTTTAATTTCCTCTGACAGCAGTTACAAAGTCCTGATCAGCACACCCCAACTACATCGTAAACCCCTGGCGCTGCGCCCATCTCCTGGAAACTCCTCCACCCTCCAGCATATGACAGAGCTGATCCCTGAACTTTTGCTCCTGTCACAGCTCTGCAGCTCCAAATTCCTCCATTGTCCTTTCTGCACCTGTATCTGTTACTGAGCAGTGACTCAGAGCCCTGTGACACACAACCCCTCTGCAGCTTATCCCGAAGGAGTGTTACAAAGCTGGAGGGATAATTTATGTAGATACAAATCCATGTTATCTTTAATAACATAGCTTTACAATGTTTCTCCAGATTTAATTTTATCATCCCGAAAGAACTGGTTAGGAGCTGATTTCAATTGTAATAGACCACCCACCATCGCTCCTTTTGAGTGCTTTTTGCAATGAGCATGGACATGAGCCAGCAGAGTGCCCTGGTGGCCAAAAAGGCCAATGGCTCCTGGCCTGGATCAGGAATGGTGTGGCCAGCAGGAGCAGAGAGGTCATTCTCCCCCTGGACTTGGCTTCCCCTTACCTTGAGTACCCACTTGTACTTTTTACCTCGAGTGCTGTGTCCAGTTCTGCCCCCTCAGTTTAGGAAGGACCTTGAGACACTCAAACGTGTCCAGAGGAGGCAACAAGGCTGGTGAGGGGCTGGGAACACAAACCCTGTGAGGAACGGCTGAGGGAGCTGGGGTTGTTTAGCCTGGAGAAAAGGAGACTCAGAGGTGACCTTATCACTCTCTACAACTCCTGAAAGGTGGCTGGAGCCAGGTGGGGTCGGTCTCTTCTCCCAGGCAGCACTCACAGAACGAGAAGACACAATCCTAAAAGCTGTGCCGTGGCAAGTTTAGGTTAGATGTTAGAAAAAAAGTTCTTCACTGAAGGAGTCATTGGGCACTGGAATGGTCTGCCTGGGGAGGTGGTGGAGTCACCATCCCTGGAGGTGTTTAGAAGACTGGACATGCACTCAGTGCCATGGTTTAGTTGATGAGGAAGCATTAGGTTAGGTCATAGGTTGGACTCGATGATCTTAATGGTCTTTTCCAACCTGGTTCATTCTGTGATTCTGTGTAACTCCTGAACATTATTGGAAGTCCCCAGGGACTAACACCAACAAGATTGCCTGCTAATACTTTTGAATGACATTAAAGGCAAGCTGAGCAGTTCCCCACACAAGGTGTTCTTTGCCCACTAGACAAGAGTTGAAAGCACATGGCCCTTGCTGCTGCAGCCCATCAGGCTCTGTTAAATTACTGGGGGGGTGGGTCACAGAGTTTGAGCCAAACTGCTCCATTTCATCCCTGCTGCCAGCATGGGTGGAGGAATACAGAGGGCCCCAAGGAAGTCCCTGGGACGCCAGCAGACAAGGGCAGAAGACAGAGGAGGAAGAGAGCATTGGAAGAATTTGGGGTCAAGTTAGTTAAGACAGGAGTACTTGCCATGCTGCTATTCAGCATCAATGTTCCTGTTAGAAACAGTGATTATTGAACTCAGTTAGACTGGGAAAAAGAAATTTGTGGAAGCACCTTCTGTTGAGATGATTTCCACAATCACAATGCAGTAACCTGTGTGATTTAAGAACATTGCACTGACATCAGCTGTTGCAAACAGATGATTTTTAAGGTCTTTCCCAGCCCAAACCGTCCTATGAGTCCGTAGGATCTCCCGCAGCCAGGTTACCCACAGCTCGGAGCAGCTGGGGCGGTGCTCGGGGGAATTTGAGGTTCAGAGCATCCCTGAGTCCCGGGCGGGCGCGGTGATCGGAGCGCTGAGCTGGGGCCGCTCCGAGTTCCCCTGAGCCGGGAGCGGCCCGGGCAGCGCGGGGGGCATCGGATGGTGAACACCCGGCTCAGAACCGACCTCCGAGTGCCGCTGCCCCGGCTTGGAGCCCCTCGGGAGCCGCGTCCCCGGCCCGGGGTCCCGTAGCGCAGGGCAGAGCCCCCGGCACCCCGGGGCTACGGGCATGGGCGGGCGCCGCAGGGTCCGGCCCTCGGCCGCCGCCCCTCCCGTCGGGGCGGGGATGGGACACGTCGTTTTCCGGAAAGCCCCGGCCGTAGTTTCGTTTCTCCGAGTTTTGTGTCTGGCTCTGGGGGCAGCTGCGGACGGGGCGATGGCGGCGCTGGAGTCGGAGTCGGGCCTGTCAGGGCTGGAGGAAGAGCTCACCTGCTCCATCTGTCTCTGCCTCTTCAGCAGCCCCGTGACGGTGCCGTGCGGGCACAACTTCTGCTCCTCGTGCCTGGAGCTCAGCTGGGCCGGCCTCTCGGGGGGCTTCAGCTGCCCGCAGTGCCGGGCCACCTTCGAGGGCCGCCCGCAGCTGCAGAAGAACACGGTGCTGTGCCGGGTGGTGGAGCAGCTCCAGGGCCGCGCCGGGGCCAAGGGCGAGGAAGAGGAAAATGAGGATGGGGAGGCGGGGGGGTGCTGGGCGGGGGAGCCCCCCGTGTCCTGCGACAGCTGCCAGGAGGCGCCGGCCGTGCAGACCTGCCTGACCTGCACCGCGTCCTTCTGCGCCGAGCACCTGCGGCCGCACCGCGACAGCCCCGCCTTCCGCGACCACCAGCTCTGCCCGCCCCTGCGGGACCTGCAGCAGCGCAAGTGCCCCCAGCACAACAGGCTCTTTGAGTTCTTCTGCAGCCGGCACGGCGTCTGCATCTGCTCCCTCTGCCTGCTCGGGCACAAGACGTGCCCCACCAACCCCTTGGAGCAGGCGAAAGCCGCTGCCCAGGTGAGCAGGCGGGGCGAGGCGGGGGTGGCCGGTGTCCCCCGGGGCTGGAGCAGCCTCCCAAGGGCAGCCCGGAGCCCCCCTTGGCTCCCCCGGTGCCTGGAGAGCCGCTCTGGAGCGCGGGGTGCAGGCCAGAGCAAGACACGGACTGTAAATCTGGTGTCTGGCACTGATAAAGTGTTATCTGCCCTCCAGCGTGTGCTCAGGCACGTCCTCAGAATCGTTCCTTGCGTTTTCCTCCCCTCCCCGAGAAGTTGCTCAGGGGCAGGGGTCTGGGAAGGCGCTGTCAGGGAGTTGATCGCCAGCTCCTGGGCTGGGCTCACCAGTGAAGCCTCCCATACTCTGTGGCATCACCCAGAACTCTGAGACTCCTCTTCTGCTCTGCTCCCGTCCAGGGCTTGTCACAGCCTGAGGGACTGACGTTCCTCTGCAAATGTTCTTAAAAAGAAGAATTATAAAGATATCCTAGGGAGATCTCCAGTTTGTAGAAGAAAGCGAGAAGGAGGTTCACAGAGTAGAAGGGAGGGAAACCTGGTGTTTCTATTTTCCAGCACAGCTGAAAATCAGTGTGGATGAGTAAAGTATGCCAAAAAAGTTTAGGTGGCCGAACTCCCATCTGTTCAGTGAGTGTGTACGCAGCTTAGCTGCAGAACTTAGCCCTGATTGAGCTTAGCAGGATCTTGAACTAAAGGAACGGGTAAATCACATCTGAACGAGAAAATTCTCCAAAGGATAGGGGTGAACAGTAGCATCAACTTGGTACCCAAAGTCTGACCTGAGAGCTAATGTAATATTTATTCTTAGCATGAGAACTGCTGCACTGATGAAAGCACCGGGTTCTTTGTGAGGAGAGTGTCAACAGTGGCATCTTGCTGTTGGGAGAGGTGGGGAGGGTGTGGGTAAGGCACACGTGTGCAGGACAGTGCTTTTACATCCTCTGAGGTTGAAGGGAAGATAGGTTTTAAGCTGAAAGTATTAATTTAAGCTGAATGCTTACAAGAGTATTTAAAACTGAGAGCAGACGTGACAACTGCCTCTCTGAAATACTTTCTGGTCTCTCCTGTTGCAGTCGGTGCTGAAGAAAAAACTGGTGGAGCTGCATAACCAGAGTGAAAGAACTGCCCGGGCAATGAGCACGGTGAAAACAAACCAGAACCAGTCTGCTGTAAGTGGGTGACTGTTCAGAGAGCTCTCAGGTTGCCTGGCACCCACTGGCCACTGCCTGGAGCTGGTGGTTGTACCCTTGTGACAACGGCTGTAGTACTGAGGCTGCATTGGCAGGAGAAGGTGTTCCTTCCTAGGAAGGAACAGAAAAGAAGAGTTTTGGCAGGGCCAGGCAGCTCTGTGGGAGATGGGAGTAAACCATGCACTGTTCAAGGTTTTATATCCTCACATGAGGGCAGCACTGACAAAGGGCTCCATTCCTTGTGAGGGAAGGAGTTTTCTTTCCAAAGCACATAAAAATCCACAGCTCTTTTCTTGCCTGTTTCAAGGAAAAGAAGCCCACCTGTTCCTCAGAGGCTTTCCTGCAGTAGCGCTGAGAGTATTTTGTTTACAAACTGTTCTTTTGAAACCAGTGCCTATCTGCTCTTTCTGCTCCAGGAGACAGCTTCAAGAAAGAAGGAATTGATCAGAAATGAGTTTTCAGAAATTAAAGCTTTAATTGAAGAAAGAGAAAATGAGATCATGAAAGCAATTACAGAGGAAGAAAAGAGAGTTTGGAATAAATTTGATTATATTTATAGTGTTCTGGGAAATAAGAAGAAAGAAATTCTGTCTCTCAAGGATCAGATTGAGATGGCACTGACTGAAAGTGATGACGTTCTATTTTTGAAGGTAACGTGTCATTTAAATGTGAATCCTATTCCTCATTCTAGAATGCAGAATGACAAAAAGCTGCTGTGGTTGTCCCCCTCTCCAGAGACTTCCAGTCAAATGGAGATGCAGGGGTATGCAAGAGCCTGCTGTCAGAGGATGTACTGAAAAGTACACAAATATCAGTGAAAGAATGCAGAAGGGGTGTCTGGTAACTTCCTCAGTCCACAGGCAGAGGAGTCACTGGGCAGGAGTCACCTCTGTGGGGTGTGGCAGCTCTGTGCTGTGACCTGTCTGCTCACTGATTCAGGTACCATTGGGAATTAAGGCATCTGAGCTGCTGCTGGAATTTTGCCATGAGCTGTGTCTGACTGTAGCCTTTGTTCCCTTGAATTTGAGATGAATGTACAAACTCTACACCATTTAAAGTAAGTTGGTTGTATTTTTCTCTGTGTGCTATACAAGGTGGTCTCTTATTTGTCATTTCAGAGAGCAGCAGCACTGCAACAAACATCAACAAAAGAGGCTTTTGTTCCTGTAGTTGAAATGGACCAAAATGTGATGCATTCCACTTACCAGTCTGCCATTACCCTCAAAGACATAGTGAAAGTTTCATTGATTCAGAGTAGGGAGAAAAAAGAAGAAGGTATTGTATCACTGGAGAAATTGGCATTTTCTAATTTTGCTTTGAGCTGAAATGAGGGATCTTGCCTCTCCAGTCCAAATATAATTTTTTTTAAAAAGTGGAACAAATGCAGTTGGGTAATGTAAATTGTGTTTTCCAGTCTCTGCACTGCTCCATTTCCACACAAAACCTTTACAGTCTGGGCTAAAATGGGAGACAAAACATGCCAGTGTTTCTTCACTGCTGTCTATACTTGGATAAGCTGACGAGTATCATATCACACCCTTCTGGCGCAGCTCAGCCTTTCTTCCTCAGTGTAATTTATGGTGTTACTATGTGGCAGGGTTGGATGTGGTTAGGATGTGGATTTGGAGGGAGATTTGAAAGGCTTTAGAGTGGCAGGACTCAGTTTACCCAACTGTAAAGGTGCTGATTGTGTAAGTGTGGTGGAACAAAGCTCTACTTAGCAGCCAAATTATCTTTTGGACTGGGGCATGGGTGTGCCCATCTCTGGGAGTTCCCATCTCTGCCAAATATCACTTCAGTTCACATAAGTGAAAAATAAGATGGAAAGATGTCCTCACTAGTGCATGACTGTTCCTGGCCATACAAACCATAATGTAAATTATCACCATTGCAGCCAAACCTGTGAAAATTAAGGCCCCTCCAGCAGCTCATCCAAACAAACCTTCTGCTGGAAAAAAGGCTTCTGGACCTCGTAAGTACTACAGAACATCATCCTGTCCTAACTATGGCTTTACTGTTAAATGAGAGTTGGAGCATTTATCCAAGGGCTGTTTGCTGTGGTGATGCAGTGATGACCTCAGTGAGCACCTTGGCACAGGGAAGGGAGGGTGCTTTGGGATATTTGGGGATGGATGCTGCTGTGTGAGCTGGACAGGTGAACTGCACGGTGCCTGAGCCTGTAGTGGTGTCAGTGTGGGCTGTAAAGCAAAGCAGAGCCTCCTCACCCTGTGGCTGTTGCAAGTTTTTTTAATTTGTGCCAAACACTTTTTGGTTTCTTTGATAGATTTGTATGTATTGAGGTCTGCTTAGGATCTTCTCATGTTCTGTGTTTTTTCTTCCTCCCTCACAGACCAGGTGCACAAAGAGAAAACCAGTACCCAGGCTCAAACCACTTCGCAGGCAAACACAGATACCAGTAAGTGATGATTGAAGGAGCCTTCCTCAAACATTTTGCTGCCTCCAGTCTAGAGCTGGGGTGATGGTCTTTGTGGCAGGTTCTTCTGGGGATTTTCAGTACTGTTTTGTCCAGATACCAGAACCAATGGGCACTGTAGCCTCTTTGGATGATCTTCCATGTTTTCTTTTTGAAGTAAATCCAACCATTAAGAACCAAGTTCAGTTACTTCCAGGAAGCTCTTGCCACATGGTCCAAGTGCTGGGTGTGGAGCAGTTGGGGGGATGTGCTGGGGAAGCAGGACTGGAATGGAGCTGCAGCTCGTGGTGTTGCACTAAAAGCTCTGCTGTAAAAAGGAAAGGAACAGTCAGTGTTCCTCATGGGAACAGGAGTATTGTACATGCCCAAACACACTGCTCCTGGAGGGGAGATCAAGCTCCTTCCAGGTTTATGACGCTGTGAAATAGGAAGCAAATGAAAGATTGTGCTTGATAATGCAGCTTTCTGTTGGGCTTTCTGTTGGGAAGGCAGAATTAGAAAGAAATTATAAATATGACTCTGTAGCCAGAAAGGCTAAGGAAGAAATACAAATGATAGCACGGTTTGAATAATTCAAAGAAACCGGGCTGGTATGCCAGAACACATTCTTTCCTGCAATAAAACCAAGCTGAGACCCCTCTTCCTAGCCTTATAAGGAAAGGTCTGAAAGATCCTGAGATAACTAAAAATATGCAAAAATAGCATTTTCTATAGGTTGTATACAAATGTTACTGTATTAGTATACTTAGAAAGATTGGTTGGTAAAGGAATAGAGTATTCATATGTATAGGTTATATAAATAATTGTAAAAGAGAGTTCGCTCTCTCTTGGTAACTCTTCACTCTTCACTCTTAACTCTTAGTCTCTCTTAACTCTTAGCTCTTAGTCTCTCTTAGCTCTTGGTCTTTCTTAGCTCTCTCTTTTTCCCGGCTCTCTCACTTCTGTTCTGTTCTGTTACTCTATTTCTTAGCAATCTTAAGTCTTGAACTCATGTATTCGTATCTTACCCTATTTTGTATTGCTCTCTCTGAGCCCGCTTTGAGCTCTATCTGCTGGCTCATAGCAGGCTCCCTCTCTCTCTCTATCCCACACCCTGAAATAAACTTCTAGCACCTAACTCGCTTATAGAGGTCTTTGTCGTGTCTCAGACTGTCCCCAGAAAGGGTCTCCTACAGCTTTCCAGTGTGAGGGTATTTGTACATGGCTTTAGCCTGCTGACTGTCAGCTCTTTACTGCTGCAGCTTCAGAAGAGCCATGGTGATGGTGTCACAGCTGACATAGTCTTACCAGTGGCTTTTGCCTCCCAGTAGAACTCACAGTTTGCTTTTTTCTTTCCCCCCACTCCAGAAGAGAAAAAGAAAGCTGCTAAAGTTGGTGAGTCCAAACTTTCATCATGCCTATTCTAATTCTCATTGTCTGCTCTTAAAATTATAAGATGGTCATTAGTGTTGGTGTATTGAGCAAAAATTCAGCTCTTGCTGGCCACTGTGAGAGCAATCAAACACTGAGAGATGTCCAGAGAGTGGGATTTTGAAAACTTGACATGACAGTGAACAGTTAATACTGAGGTTAACCCTGCATGGAGCAGCAGATCAGCTCCAGCCTGAGTGTGTCTGTGATGGGCTGTTAAATATGTTAAATATGTTAAATATGTCAGTTCTCTTCCCAACTGGCCAAACTCTCTTTTCTTCTGTTGACACAGCAGCAACCACTACACCAACCACCACATCTGCTGCTGCTGCTGCTGCTAAAGAGCTCATTGACAGCTTCCTGAAGAAACCCAGAGAGGAGCTTCTGCAGTGTAAGACACCCAACATTACGCTCCTTAAAGATGAACTTTGCTCTTGTTCTACTGGTGTTATGTGTCCTCTGTAGTTACCTGACAAAAATACTTCTGAGGGCATTTTTTTAGCTTAATAGGTTGTTACAAATGAAGGAAATTTCTGGAGAAAAAGGGGGCAGGAAGTTTCTAAGTGGTTCTTTTGCCAGATGAATCAAATTAATTTTCAGCATCCAAGTATCTTTATGAAGATAAATGAAGTTTTTAAGTAATGACTTCAGTTTCCCTGAAAAAGACAGCATTAGGGTAGCCTAGAAATACAGTGTAATATACTGGATTATTTTTAAATGTTCTTTTTAAATGCAGGCTTTTATATGAGCCCATGATGGCTTGTTAAGATGCTATACAACATGGCATACCTTTTGCTGCCAGATCAGCAATCGCCTTCTTTTGCCAGGGTGTATTTGGGTGATGAAGGGATCCTGTGGGGCTGCAGGAAGGAAGAAAACCAGCCTCCATTTGCCTGTTGTGCAGATGAACCCAGCAGCTTTTACTCTGGCCCCAAGACCTGTCTGCACTGAGGAGAGCAGAGCTGTAAATAAACACGGCAACAAGTGCTGGTGCAGGGTGGGATAAATAAAAGCACTTTGTTCTTCAGTACCTTCAATTAATGATTAGAGATTAACGTCATTGCAGATGCTGCCAACATCACTCTGGATTACAACACAGCTCACAACACGGTGGTTTTGGCTGAGAACTACACCAGGATGTCCATCTCAGACACCTTCACAGGTCACAAGTACCACCCTCAGCGCTTCACCGATTACCGGCAGGTGCTGGGCTTCCAGTGCTTCAAGAGGGGCATCCACTACTGGGAGGTGCAGCTGCAGCAGGGCAGCTTCTGTGGCATCGGGGTGTGCTACGGCAGCATGGAGCGGCAGGGCCCCGACAGCCGCCTGGGCAGGAACAGCAAGTCCTGGTGCATCGAGTGGCTCAACTCCAAAATATCATCCTGGCACAATGATGTGGAAAAGTCCCTGCCCAACACAAAGGCTACCAAGATTGGGGTGCTGCTGCACTGCGATGGGGGGTTTGTGATTTTCACAGCCGTGGGGGAGAAGCATAACTTGATCTATAAATTCAAAGCTCAGTTCACTGAAGCCTTGTACCCAGCCTTCTGGCTGTTTTCCAGTGATGCTGTTCTCTCTCTCTGTCACATGAAAGACTAAGATCTTGTATCTCAGTTTAGTTCATTTAATAATCTGTCTCAAAGATTGATTGTTTGATACAAAAATTATCATCTCTTTTAAGCAGTTTAGGAAATCTGTCAATTCTTTGGTCTGAATTGCTAAAGCCTTTAGATAGTGATTTAGCAAAATGTTGGTGATAGTAGAAACTACAATGGTTTGCAAAGGTCTTGATTGCCCTAAAATCAAATGGTAAATGTGGCCCCTGTGGCTTCTGTGGTTTCCTTTAAAGGAGCAACAGAATTAATGTGTTCCATGGGTAGCAATAACCCCTTTGAGAAAGAAACAGGAAGAATTCTGTGACAAATTCAGGCTTTGATGGAGGTCTCACTGTTGCCCTTTTGCCTGTGCAGACTGTTGTCCATACAGGTGTTCTCAGTCTATGACTCCACCAGGTGCTACAGAAAGAGCTGTTAAATCCCTAAGTTCAGCTCTTATGGCTCTGAGTTATAAAAGCCAATAGGACAGATCTCATGAAATGGAATTGCAGAGACTTTCAGAATTGATGGGAAAGAAATTATATTAGAATCACCAGGAAACAAATGACATTAACCCAGACATGGGGAATACACCAGAGAGTTGTCAGGAAGACAGAGCAGAGCAGTGCTGTGCATCCTGTGATGAAGATTTTGGGATGAAGCATTCTGTGTCATGTGACCCAGAGCATGCTTCACATCTTCACGCTGAAGGCTCTTCAGTGCTGGGGTTTTTGTGTGTGCTGAGGAGTTCAGGGGGTGCATTCCTGTTCTCAGGGTCTCCCCTCATAAAGCTTTTCCTCTTTATGAGGTGGGATATTCTCTGCTGGTGTATCTTTTGTTGTTCAGGTGGTAGAAACTGTATTTCTTTCATGTTTTTGAGACTCCAGTTTGAGGAGTCTCAAGACAGAGTGCAAGTATCTGGAAAATGTTGTTTCTCTCTGCATGAGGCCTGTGGGCAGAGGGTGAGTCTTGACATACAGAGGATTAGCACAAAGGAGAATATGCATCCATTCCTCCTGGGATGGATTTTTAATTCTCCTGCTGTTCTTTGAGTTGTGGTATGTCTTCAGAAGTTCTCACCAGGTACAGAGAAATCTGTACTTCTTACTTATAACTTTAAAACAATCTATAGGCAGTCAAGGTATTTGGATCTCATAGTTCTTGGGCCTGTATCTTGTTGGTGCCTCTGGACTTAGTGTGCCAGCTCTTACTTCTTGTAGCCCATGGGAAACTCAGACGAGACCTGTCCTGGACTTTGATTTGTAAAACTCCCCTTACAGGACTTGGTGAAATAGAGCACAAAGCCGCTGCTGGCAGTTTGGCAGGGAATTGTTAAAAGGCTGAAAAGAACCTTTGTGATTACATTCCACATTAGCCAAAGTGCTTTGGCTTTCAGGAATTCAGGCTTGGTGTCTCTATTTTTACTTGGTTTGTAAACTCAGTACTTTGTCAAGGGTAGCACAGGTCTCATTTATTCCAATTTTTTGGTCAGAATATGATATGGAATTGATGGTGGATCTAAAAGTGCCATGGCTGTCTTTGGAACAGTTCTACCCTCTCAAGGGTCTTCACTTCCCAAGGCACAGTCAGCACTAAAACTCCCAGCCTGAGCAGAACTCTGCAAAAGGTGCAGAAGGTGGCTGTGCCCTGTTGGGAACCAACAGTGGATGACAAACTGGGTTTTCTGCTCTTCCAGTTTTTCAGCAGTGAAAGATAAGAGCAGTTCCCTCTGAAAAATCCTTTTGCTGCTTGGCTGTGCCGTAGGGCTGCAGATGCACTCAGGGTGCTGAAGGAGTGCTCTGTCCCCTGGGCTGTGGGCAAAAACGTGCTCCAGCAGTCTGTGCAGTGGAGAAGGTCCCCATCCTCTGTTCCTTGCTTCTTGACTTTAAAGAGGTGTCAGTACTGCCCTCTGAGTCTATGGGCTTCTGTGGCCATAGTCTGGAGGGACACCCAGACAAAGTAAAGAGCAGCTTTTATTCTGCCTGATTGGACCAAGTGAGATTCTTGACATGGGACATGGGTGTAGGACCAAGCACGTGGAACACAGGAGGTGCCCTGCATTACCAGGCAGTGAAACAAGCCTTCTGCTGGGCCCCTGATCCTGTGTTTTGCTTTTCTTTTGTGCTATGAATGACTACAAGTCATAGAGTGAAGTTCTGTTAATTTGGAATTCACAGAATCATGGAATATTCTGAGTTGGAAGGGGCTCACAAGGATCACTGAGTCCAGCTCTTAAGTGAATGATTCGTGTGGGGATGGAAATGGTGATCTTGGCATTACTAGGACCGATCTGTGGCTTCTGAGAAATGTTTTGGTTAGCTTCAGGTATCTTGCATATATTGGAACATTAGTGTGATATAACTATTATAACCAATTAGTGTGTTTAGGAAAAATCCTAGTTACTGCATGATAAATGATCATTTTAAAACCTTTTCATTTTAAAACATTTTAAAACACAACTGAAGTGGTTTTACTTGGGCAGTACTTGTCAGAGCTGCACTGGTTTTAAACAAGACATATAAAGGAGCATATTTTTAAATTGTAATTCTCTTTTTAGTATTAAAAATAAAGCAAATTATTCTAGGAAAAGAACTAATTCTGGTGTTAACACCGTGAAGATGCGCATTGATTTGCATTTTAACATAAAAGTGAGAGTAAATCAAAAAAAGTTGCTGAATGAAAATAAATGAATGTTTAATCTTTTCTTCAATTAAAGACATTGGTAAAACAGTGTATTTTGAGAAAGGAATGCTTATGTAGTTATAAACCTGTTGATTATACTGATATATCAACCCTGTATTTCAGTCTGTATAAGGTGTGTTATTGTCCACACAGGCACGGCCACCACCATGGATTTGGATCTGCTCCATGTGCTTGTGGTGGCTGGTGAATGGTGATGGTTTAAATTCAATAAACACTCACAGGAAACCCTAACTCTGAATGTTTTGTTTTCTGCTCAGGGAGGGAGGCAGAAGTGAGGGCACAAGGGTACAAGGATGGCTCTTAGTGCATCACCCACTGGGTTATGGGAGAGCTGTGGTGTTCTCTGGACTGGTCCTAAACTGCCTCCTCCCCCTGAGCCACACACCAGTTATCAGTAATGCTGCTTCCTCACTGAGGATGAGGAGATCATCTTTCCCAGTGAACAAAGCTGGAGACCTTTTTGGGTAAGGAAAACCATGGTCCTCAGCTGGAGGACCAGTGTGGAATTGCTTTAAAAAGCCTTCAGTGAGAGATCCAGCATCTGCCAGCCTAAGTTACACTTGGAAGCAGCAATAGGTGATGATTGCTGATACCACCCAGTGGAATTGCAAGCTGCTGCTTCCCCATGTGGCCACTGGAAAACAACTCAGAGGGAGCTGCTGTGGTGCCTCAATAGATTTAAAAATCAGCCCAAGCAAAGCATCCATGAAACAAGTTAAACATTTCCACCTAAAGTTCTGCAAGTGGGCTGAGGAAGGTTTTGGGAGAGAAACTTTCCTGGTGTTGCTTGAGCACGTGATGGGTACTGCAAAAACTAAGAGAGGGTGGAAAAATTCCTCATCTTTGCTACTTTCCCATGATGTCCCTGGGATCAGGAGGTCAGTTAGGTCTGTCAAAACTTTGCCTCAGTTTCCAACGACAAACAGGTATTTTATATCTGTGCAAACTTGACTGTGACTACAGCCAGGGGCCTGAGCAGGTACTGAGGGGAGTCAGCACGATCATATTCATGCAAGGTCTGTTTTCTTCCTTGCTAATGACATTTCCTCTTGATTTAGCTTTGTGATTACTTTTTCACAGCAAAAAGAACAACTTAGAATCCAAATCATACTCTCTGTGAATATATGTAAAAATGTTTATCAAGACATTCCCTATTTTAGTAAAATTGTATTTAACAGACTATATTTCTGTACCCATTCCTCTGACTCCCTCCCGTTTCTTCTCCCCTTCCTAATTCCCTCACAATTAAGTGGTTGCTACTTCTCAAGTAATCAATGCCAGTTAAAAACGTGTCACAGTGTGGTCATTGTATGACTCCTATTCAAAGCTCATGTCATTTAGACTTTCATTGGCAGCTATTTTGTTCCATAAAAAAGTTCAAGACAGCAATTTGTGAATCTTGCTCAGCCAAGTAGAACTGTGGAAAAGAGGAGTCATTCCAAAAGTCAATTAATTGTGGCCTGTCAGAGTTCTCCTCATTCAGTTTTCTCCAGGCCCTGTCATGGGCTCACATCTGTCAGCCTCGTGTGGCTCAGGCTGCAATCAGATGCCATTACATGGGAAATAATGGCTTTATTCACACCATTTATGGGCTCTGTGTGGTAGACACATTTGTATTTCATTTTACGGTGTAGCAATTCCATTTACATAAAATACAGGCAATTATGTGAGTCTGGCTAAAGCACTAAGGGAGGGTGGGAGGAGCCACCAATCAAACAATAAAAGGTAATTGAAAAGAGGCAGATAATTTAGGTGAAAAGAGAGAAATTCTTGATCCTAAATTAGTTCAACAGAACTTTAAGGAGGCAACTTAGTTGCATTTTGTCTGTGCTTGTATTAAACTCCTTAATGTTTTTCAATGTCAGAAAAGAGCGAGCACTTTTTATAGCATCTATGTTCCATTTTAAAAATCAAGTAATTTTTGGTGAAGAAAGGGCTTTTTTTTGCTTTAGAGATAGTTTTTCCTCCCAGGTTAGAGAGAGTTTTCACATTTGCCTGTAAAGGAATTCAAACAGAGACTGGGGAGAGGAGAAAAATATCCAGAGAAAAAGCACATAACATTTACACAGAGCAAGGGATGTTAGAGAGACTTTTCTAGTGCTGAGCACAGGCTGCTTTCTAACTTTCCCCAAAAGACTGTCTTTCCAAAATTCAGAGTTATTTCATGAGGCAAAGAAAATGTGAAGGAAGAGAAATTAATGTGGGTTAAAAGTCAAAGTTCACAGGGCTCACAGAGCCATTATCTTCAGGAAATCCTCCAGGTCCCAGTTTGGGTGGAATTGTTAACTTTAGCTTTAACTCTGCTCCAGATTCAATATCCAAAGACTAGGCTGAAATATTTCAACTCTCAGCAGCAGTGTCTCTGATGTCAGTTGATCTCAAACTCACAAGGGTTGGCTCCCCTTTCTCTGGCAGCCTGGTAAACCAACATGAAATCCTTGAACCGAGGGGCACAGCCCAGCCAGGCTTCCCCAAAGTGTTCATTCCCAGTGAAGAGGAAATCTCCCCCTCCCTTCTTCACCTTGCACTGCAGAAGGGTTTGGATGGGGCCTCTCCACTCCCCACTCCCTTCCTCCTGCTGGAAAATCCTGTTTTTCTGCCTGTAGACTTTGTGGACACGGACATCCACCTGGGACATGCGGTTCTCTGAGTCGTGGGAGACATTTCGGATGGATCCTTTCACCACTGGATGTGAAGAAAACAGGAGCTGGTTATGGAGCAGCAGGAGAACAGCTCAGGTACTATGAGCTCAATGAATAAAATAACTGGACAGCAGCTTTGCTGTGCACTTTTTACACCTACCACCTGCATGTGGACACATTTCTGAGCTTACATTGCATCCTTTGCACGGGGGATCCCCACACAAGCTGTGCTACGTCCTTGGAATTGTGCTTTATGACTACTCAAACCAGCTACACCACAGGAAAAAGGTTGATAATGCAAAGTAGTGGAAGATAAAAAAGCACATGACAAGAAGTCAGCTCAGGGATTAATTTTTTTCAGTTGTGTTCCAAGGCAATGACTATCACAGCCACCTCCTTCCTGACTCCAGGGGACTCTGGAGCTTTTCCTTTCACAGCACTAACAGAGATCCAAGAAGAATCAGAATATGATTTGGTCAGAAAAAAAAAAATGAGAGCTTGTTACATGTTTTTCATTTAAAGGTTTAGTGTTTTTTTCTCTCTCAAAAGGCAATGTCATCCATCCACCAAAAGACATTTTGGGAGGTAGTGAACAACACTCAGAACTCTTAAAGTGACTTTTTGTGAAGCCTTATTTAAAAATCACTTTGCATACATGTACCTCCTTCTCTCAGAAGGATCCTAGCTGGAAGGAAAGCATAAGAAGCTTTGTCTCTGTTTGACAGCATTCTTTGTATCCATCATAGGGAGAATGAAGCATCCCATCTGACAGGTGTTTGTTGTCCTGAAGCCACCTTTATCATTGTCACTGCCCCTATTTTTCACAGCAACCTGTTATTCTTCTACTAATTAAATTAATTTCAATCCTGCATCCATAGAAGGCTCAGAAACATCCACCATTTGAGAAACAGCTCTTCAGCAAGCGAGAGTTACACAATCATCCTCCTGCCACTAAACTCCTTCACTCTTGTACAGAAAACTCAACAACCCAAGATGACGAAAAACCTTATCTCAAAAGTTTTCAAGAACTTTCTGATTTATTTAGATTTCCAAGGGAATCCAGAATTTTGTGTAACAGATGTCCCTGCTCTCTGTCTCCCTCCTTGTGTGATCATTTTTAATCAGATGCAGCCAAGTCTATTAATGCACTTGTTCCTGGTGCTCCAAGTGGCTCCTGCACTGCTTGGGGAGCAGTGACTGCAGACCCCCATGCTAAGGACAACCATAAAGCCCCCATTCACTCCCAGTGTCATTTACACTTTCATTAGCAGCTATTTTCTCTAATCAAAAAAGCTGATGATAGCGATTTGTGAGCGCAGGGCAAGGAAGTCAGGCCATAAATAGAGTCAGTTCAAAGGGCTGTTTCTGCTGCTCTGTTGCTGCTGTGAGTGTGAGTGCCCCCTTTGTGTGCCTGGCCCCCACATCTGTCAGTCTCCAGTGGGGACAGAACCCACTTGGGAACCAGCACCTTCCTCCAGGACAAACAACGGGCAGGATCACACCAAATAATTTAGAAGAAGAATAAAAATTACCAGTTGTGGAGCACTCTTAAGGAAGCACGCTCTGCACTGGTTTTGTATTTGCACCGTGATGCTGGTGTCTGATTTTATCAGCTTTAAAGCATGGTGAGCCCTGGTGGGAAAGCAGTGATTTGGTGGGGTTTTTAAATGTTGAATATGGAGTTTGTGGTTTTATTTCTTTATGTAGGTACATTTACAGCAATGGAACTGTGGCTATGTGGAGAGGCAGTAGCTATTTGAGTTAATCAAAGAGGTACAAATGTGCATGTGGAAAAATGTGGGAATAAAATTAACAAATCATGATTGAAAGAAAAAAATCATATTGCATTATTATGGAAAATGGAGAAAAGATTTTAATGTATTATCAGATAACTGTTTCTTATTATTTCTTTTCTTATGGACTAATAACTGGGCTGCTTCTTCATAAGGGATGAAACCTAGCCAGGATGCCACTGAAGGGAAGTTTAAATCACATGAAATTTTCAGCTAAGTTGCAAACAACTCACTGCCTCTACAGAAAAAACAAACTGTGAGAGGAGAGAGAAGGCATGTTCATAATGGTGATAAAAAGAAATACAAAGGGATTAAAATGACCACACCAAGCATGTTCAACCTGAGTGTCCATCTATGCATCTGTGACTCAGCAGCACACCTGTGAGCATTACTCACAGTTCAGTTTTAGTTCACAACCTTTCTGCCTGCAGGAAATGAGACCTTGGCAGCAAAGCTTCTCCCTTCTAGGTTTCACTTTGTCCCCCATTTTCCAGTTTCTTTCCCCGATCAGAGGATGATCAGTCATGCCATTATTTTAAGAAAAACAGCAAATAAATCCAAATAATAAATATAAATTAAAGGCAGAATGACTCCCCTTTAGTCAGCTTACCAAAATCACTGCTGCAAATGGCCATGAGGAGTTCCATGTTGTCACAAGGACGGCACATAGCTAAAAGAAACAGAGCAGTTACTTATAACACTATAGTACATCCCATTGTAAAAGGACCGGTGAGTTCAGAGGGGAAATGGGGCAGAACTACCAGCTTGGAGAGCATTGTGTTCAGATGCAAACCAAAGTTCTTGTTACTCACGTACCACCACAGCAAAGATAAAAGCACAGAGGATGTTCTCACTGCAGGGCAGCAGGGCAGTGCCAAAGCAGCCTCTGTCCCCAGGGATGCACCAGCCCAGTGGGGATCAGCTGCCACCTTAGATCTGCCCCCCAAGTGGATCCCCTGCTCTTACCTTCCAAGAGAGCCATCTTTTTGAAGTCGTGGCCGGCGGTGCTCTGCTTGCTCAGCAGCTCGTACTGGAAGCTGGCGGTGCGGCGGCTGATGTCCCTGTGCGGGCTGGCCTGCAGGAACAGGGTCACTCCTGGTGGGGTGTGGGCACTGAAGCAGGACACGTGCTGGGCCCGAGCCCCCTCTGCCTCGCTTACCACCAGCTGCAGCTGCCCAGAATGTTCCACGTAGATGTTGGCGCCCTGGAAGTCGCTGGCGGGTTTGATGCAGACCGTGGTGTGCCGGCCACTGGCCAGGTTGGGCTCCAGGACCACTCGCAGGGCTCGTGCCGGGTACATCCACTCCAGGGAGCCCTCGGTGCAGCGCAGGTGGATCTGCTCCACGGCACGGGAACCGGGCTCCCAGCTCAAACCACTGCCGAGAAACAGCACAGCTCTGTCAGAAACAGCAGGGCAGGAGAGGGGAGCCACTGCAGTGTGCATCACCTGGACATGCAGGTCTTATTCCTGATGACCCTTAAATTGGTTTTCTCCAGCTGGACTGGGCTCCTTCCCTCAGATCTGAGCCGTAGGAACCACAGAGGGACAGGGAATGCTCACAGCTGGGTGCACGGGAAGGAGCCTCAGCCCCTTTCACCAAATCCATGTTTGGATGCCTGGAGCACCCAGAGAAATCTCAGAGGGCAACTTCTCACTGCTAAATAGCTCAAAACTTTTCCTTGTGGTACGACTGGCTGAGCTGTCCAGAAAATCCCACCAGCAAGTGAGTGGATGGGGGTGAGAGCCACTCACAGCAGGAGCTGCACAGTGATGTTATGCCATATTTCCAACACAAACTTATCAAGAAAATGTTTTGGTAAAAAGGGTGGTGCTGGCCCTTCTCCCGAGCTCTCGCTCAAGCCTGTGCAACTCCACCGCTTTCAGAAGAGTTACTTTTGCTGAAGTCACTTACGAAAATCAAATCCGTGCCAGCATAATTAGCTAAAAGAAAAGTAAAAAGGCAACAAAACATAGAGGGAAAGGACGTAATATCTGAGAAGCCTGAGAACATTTGTGGCTTATTTCCCTGCCAGTGACTGAAGTAAACCCACCAGGAGGGTGAGACCCGGCCGCTCCCTCCCCGCGATCCCCGGGGCCGGTTCCCGGTGGCCGCAGCCCCCGGCCCGGCCGTGCGGACCCACCTGCCCCTCCAGCTGCAGCGATCGGCGCTGCCCGGCCGGGATCCCCCTGCCAGCAGCAGCAGCGGGGCCAGCAGCGGCAGCAGCAGGGCCAGCAGCCCGGGCGAGCCCCGCACCGTGGCCATGGGCCGGCGGCTCTGCCGGGAGCGGGCCGGGCTTTAAGGGCGGCGGGAGGAAAGGGGGGTGGGCTGGGGGTCCCGGCCCCTTCCCCCGCCCCGGCAGCGCCGCGGGGAGAGCTCCCAGCACCGGGGACAGCAGCAGCTCCCCCCGTCACCCTTCGCACCGCTGTCCCCATGGCCCGGGCCGGGCAGCCCCCCTTTTGTCCCTGAAATATTTAGAAGTGATTAATAACAGTTTCTCATCGCCGTCTAGGAACAAACAAAAATCGTGTCAGCATAATCAAAGCGAATTTTGAATGAGTGATGGAAATTCAATAGTTTTAACTTCTGCTTCCATGATTTTCTTTCAGGGGTCCGTGCACAAGAAAGCTCCAGGGCCCACGATTATCATGCTAAAAGCCGGGCTGTGCCTGCCAATAATTAGATTTCTATATGCATTGCTCTTTCCATATTTTCAATGAACGACACGGGGAGATGGTCTTCTGCGGGTCTGGGAGAGCGAGGCTCTTTTGGCAGCTCTTGAGCGTGGAATCGGGATTTCGCGGCCGGGAGGGGACAATGGCCCTCGGCACGGCTGGGTGGCACAGCCCGGGACCCGCAGCGCTTTGTTCCGCACTCAGCCCGCAGCAGCCGCGGTCACCGGGACCCTCCGGCCATCTGTTACCTTGCGGTTCTCACATTGCCCACAGATGCACAGGCACAGTCCGCCTGCAGCCCTTCTGCAAGGAGGGATTTTCCTTAAGAGCAAAATAAACTTGTTAGAGGAGAGACCCTGAAACCAGAGCTTTAGCCAAGTGCATGATACTGGACTCCTTGAATCCTATTTCAACCCACTTTACTGTTCATTCACAAAAACTTTGTATTTTTATTGTTATTATTAAAAAAAAAAAGAAACAGAACTTATGCTTTGACTTGCACTTTGCTAATGTCCTGTGTTCTTCCCCACTCACACCTGAGCTGTGACTCCTTGCACAACCTTTGCCTAAAGTCTGGCTCAAGCTGGTGCTCTGCACGGCTCACTCCAGCAATTCTAAAAACATTTAAAGATGCATTAAACCTTGATGGTTATCATTAGCGCCAGTGATCCTGAAAGCTCTGTGAAACTATTGTCTTACCCATCTAAGAAAAAAACTGCTGAATATCTATGCTCTGACCCCATCCTGAATAGAAAACAACACACAAATAGTCTTTAAAAGGTTTGATTGTGGCATAATACAGGAGCTGAGAGGCCAGAGCCTTTCTTTCTTTTGTGCATATGAGACCAGGGAACAGAGGAGAGGACTCGGGGAGGGAAGTGACACTATGATAAAGTGGCCCCACAGGAGGATGTATTCACTTCCAAAGGCCCAAAGGAACCCATCTGCTGCCATCAGGAGAAAGCATTGAGCCACTTGATCCCTGAACATCTCCCAGCAGCAGCGTTTCCCCTCGCTGGGGAAAGCCCCGGGAGAGTTTTGCTGACTTGCTCTCAGCAGCATCTCCCTCTCCATCTCCAGTTTCTACTGACACCAAAACATCTCCGGTTAAAACTCTTACCTGAAACTGCTCATCGCAGGTAAGGCATTCGCAGGGCTCCTTCCCCTCTTCGAGAAAACAATGAGCAGCATCAGAAGCTGTTTTAAGATCCCAAATAAGTGGCAACAGAGGTGAGAAGGAACAATATGGACACTTCACATCACTGTTGAAGGCTGGGAATTCAAACCATTTTAAGCGCACCTACTGAAAAGCCACACAAACTCAGCTCCTCCCTGGGGTGGAGAAGAATGAACCAGGAGTGGGCAAGCAGCAGCTGACAGATCTTTGCAGGTTACCAGTGTTAGTTTTGTCTCCAAATGACATTACCGTGCTGCCTACAACTTTTCCCATGTATTGAGGTTTGAGATGCTCAAATTTTGCAGCAGGAATCTCAGGCAGAAGCACGGCCACAGAGTTCAACAAAACACAAAATTTTGTTCTCAAAATGTCTAAGCTCATCTGGCTGCAGCCCTCCCAGAGCCAGGCAGTCATCCTCATCCCGGGGCTGTTGCAGAGTTGAAGACTCACATTTGTTTTTATGCATAGTGAGGAAAAGGGAAAACTGAGTTTAAATACTTTAATTCACACCCTTAAATCTACAGAGAAATACAGTACAAATAACGAGACAAACAGATGCATTAGGAAATTCAGTGACAGAGCCAGTGCTGTGAAAAAATCTGTATTTACAAATTTGTATGAAGAATATGGGGCAGATATTTCTCAATGGAGCCTTCTGGGAATGTGTCACAGAGAGAGGCCATGGTACAACCAACTCAAGTTTCCAGTTTCCCTGTGTTAATGTGAAATAACCACAGATTGGGGAAGTTCTGTGGCTCCACTGAAGCTGCAGCTTAGGCAGAACCTGACCCAAATCACACACTGTGTCCATGTAATGACTGCACCAACCATCACAGATTTTTATGAGACATAAGTACACTCACTGTGCCTCTGCATCAAATAAAACCAGATGTCTCAGCTTTTATAACACAGACTTTTACAGGACTACCTCCTTACTCTCCCATTTCAGCCTTTCTCTTCAAAACCAAAGGAAAATCAGTTTGGGGTTTGAAAACATGGTTTGATGCCAAGGAAAAAAATTGCCTATTTTGATTTAAACATTTATTTTGGAGGTTCAAGATCATGCTAACTGTTTCTTTCATGGCAAGTGAGATCTCAAATACTCAAATAGCTGTGAGCCGTGGGGTTTGCTCTGGGGTTTTGCTCTCTGAGGGACAAGAATGGTGCAGACAGTGTCTGGTTATGTTTGGGCACTAAATACACATCTCAAACTACACCATAAGGAAACAACTGATCTGCCAAGAGCCCACTGATCACTCCTTTCTTACTGCTCGGTGGGAAATAAAAAAATACTGATTCCCAAATGTCAATTTTCTCAATTGAAAATTGCCTAAAATGTTATATATTTTATTTTTGGACCTATTTCTTGCACTTATAGCTCATATTTTCCTTGTTTAGTGCCACTTTAGAACATAAAGACAAACACATTCAATATAAGCCCGAAATGGCAGCATTACAGCATGTGAAGCTAAATAATAATTTTTTTTTTTAGAAACTGTTAACATGCTGACATTTTCTTGTAAGCAGATATTACTGATTTAAAGTTACAGCTCTTAAAAGCAACATTTTTACAGTATTCTGATCACTACTTAATAAGCAACTATTATACATACTGAAGTTACAAGCTACAAAAATAAAAATCCATTCTGTTTAACTACAAAAATCCTAGAAAGAGAAGATGGCTGGAGGTACTCAAAGGATTACAGCAGTTTGTAGCAGACAAAATGGCTCTTGAGGGATGTAAACCTTGAAGGTACAGAATGCAAAAACCTCACAATTTACGTTCCTACATAATCTTAAAAAGAAACCTACTTTTATGCTGAAATCTACAAACAACTTGCAATTTAAACAATGCAAAGAATTAATTACATACAGCAATAGGGGGACACAGCACAGGACACAGGGCAGTATCAGAAAGTACAAGTTTGAATACATTCATACTTTGGAACAGTTAAGGGCCAGATCCTCAGCTAAGGTCAGTCTGCACAACATGAACAGGTTATTCAAGGCATGTGGCTTTATTCCAGCTCAAAGTATCTCCCTGAGATGCCCAAAGCCTGAACTGGGTATTCAGCACTCTTAGATAACAAAATCATGGTCATGTCGTGCTTTATAATGTGGCCTCAACATTGCTGAGATAAAGAATGTGTAAATTCTCTCCATTTACTTAATTTCTCCAGGAAGTGGTCTCTGCTGCCTTATCCCTGTGTTCAAGAAGCACCTCTCATTTCTCAGAAGAAAACAGCATTTTTACTCAAGTGGTTGTCATAATTAAGTGGTTATCATTCAATACAATCATTTACATCCTAGTATTTTTGAATCTGAAGACAGCCTAATTTAATTCCCCCTGAAGACTTCATTTTTTATTTTCCAAAAGGAAGAAAACTGCTAGTAGTCAGTACGAAATACAGACCTAAAAAGGATTTTCAGCTAGAACACATGCAGATTTTTAAGTGTCCTGCTCTTCCCCACAGACTAACTGGGTTACAGTGCCACTCTACCAAAAGTATTTGTTGCCAAGTAAAAACCAGTAAAAATTACTCTAACACTGCTGCCATTGTGCTGATCATAGCTGAAGGTGCAGTGCTTTTCTATTTAAACAGTGAGATACAGTAACACACACTGTAAAAGCTTCAGTAAAATGCAGCACAGAACCAGAAGGAATTGGGCAGACTGAAACCAAACCCTTCAAGGATGAGTTCTCAGAACCTGTGGAGAAAAGGAACGCTCCTCCCCGGCAGCAATGAGAACAAAGATTGTATTTTCAGTACAGACCAGGGAGCCTTTGGAGTCCTGGTGGTGCTGGTGACTGGAAAAGCCAACCAGGTGAGTCTCTGGGCCAGGAACAGCTATGTGAAGCCATTCCAATTTTCTTGTCTGCCTTTGAGGAGGTTCTGTGCACATAAAAATACCCAGCACATCCTCTCAATGTGAGTAAACAAGTGCAGTGTGAGCACTTGTTTTTAGAAAGATTTATGCTTTCTGTGTTGTCTATCACAGGATTGAGAACCTATAGTAAAGAAAGTTATCAGAATCTGACCAAACTTCATTTAAGCTACTGGGTGCAGCAATACAACTTAAAAATAAACTTTATGAACTCACTTCTAAGTGCTTGACAATCCATGTTATTGTTTACCCTGTACATTTTACACAAAGCTTTAATATACGAAGACTGACAGAAGAAACAATTTGTAATTTGACTTTTTGAAATATTGTTTTCTCTATTTTTCTATTGTTTATTATTAACAGTTTAAGGGGAAACTCTTCAGTACAGGACAGGAGCTCCAGCTGCAGAGTCCCCTCTCCCAGATAGAGAATACACTGTGGGGATTTCCAGGGTTCCAATCTACAAGGAGTAACTCCTTGGATGGAGCAGCTGTCTGAAGTGGTGCTCTAAACACCTACAACATTTTAAAAGCATGGAGCAGTTTACATTTCCAATGCACACCACAGCACTGGGCAGCTACAGCTCTGTTACAAATTGGCCAAGTCCATTTCTGCTGCCAGACAACCTGACAACAAACTTGTGATAGAACTGGAAACAAGGTCATTCAAAACCAGCTTTAAACCAATTTGCAACACACCAGAAAGGAGGATACATTGATGTCAAACAACAGCTGGAAACAGCAAGGCTTCCCACAGATGCCAGGGCTAACTATGTTTTACAAGACCTTTTTTTGCCACGTGTATGACAGCTACAGTCACAATGGACACTTGAACCTTACAGAACATTCTCTAAACCATAAGTACAATTTCACAAGAGGTTTCCCCATAGCCATCATTGCCACTTTGCTTCCATCACTTACAGTCCATGGGTGAGACACAAACTTCTTCACTTCCAAAATCAAGGCCATTTATCAGGGGTTTTCCCAAATAAGCATCCAGTTAGATGCTACTTTCACGCTGTTTCTCCAGCAGGAATGATGAACTTACCTTCCCCAGAGGATTTCACACATGTTGGATTGGACTCCTGGCAGCTGCAGTGAGAGGGAGCACAAAGAGCCCCCACTGGGGCACAGGTGGAGAAACCCATCCACCCCTCACCTGTGGTAACAACAGGGAGACTTCCAACCTTGGCATCAATTATTTCTTTTCTAGATGTCAGGAGTCAAAAGAGTGAAGATTTTTAACAATTAAAGGTTCTTGGGCTATAAACCAATTTGAATAATCATCTGATCAACTTCAGGGCAGACTAAACTGCATTATGAACAGTTTAAAGTAGCCACTGGTGTAATTTCAAATACCGCTTTTCAGAGCACATACCCTGCTTTTCCAGAGATTCCTCATTTGTTTGTAAACAACAGTTACATAAGAACTACAGCTTAGAACTTAAATACTTTTAAGATGCTGATGGTTACAAGTTATTAAAAAAATAATAACTGGTAAGATTTTTGAAGCTAATATAAATTGAAACTCATAACTAAAAAAAAGGTAATGGATTAATCTAGCATAGTATACTCAGGGTGTTTTAAACACTTTTTACATATATTTTACTATTACTTTTCATCTATATTTACATACAATAAAATAATTAAAGTGAGGTGTATAAGGCTAATGAATATGGAATTTACAAATGGCTTCCATTTTACAGTTCATTACACTCTAATCACATTTTCAGACTGCTATAAATTCACTGAGAATCAGTAGTATTGAAGATCTAGTACATACACTTTCTACAAGGAATACCATCAAGTTAAAAATGCTTTCCAAAGAGGATTACAGTTGAAGGTTTTAAAAATACTGACTCTGCCAAGTTTCAATAAATTATTTTAAAATATAAATAGATTGTTCACTGTTAATGCGAACATCATTTTACAGGTTTTTGAAAAACAGTTTCATTTAAAAAAACCTAGAAACACATCCTACTTTACCCAATGGTATCATTTTTCAGTCAGTGTAAAGAAAAAAAAAATAATTAAAAATTGGGGGATCATGACAAAAGCAGCAACATTCAAAGTTCAGACCAAAGCTCTCACTTTCTTATGATTTTGGCTTACACAGGATAAATTCTCTTCTTACTTGGAAGAGCACCTTCAGTAACTAAACTGAATTTACTCAGTGAGACATTTTAAACCTCAACTCAGTTCTCACCTCCTGCAGGCTTAAAATTCTCATAAAAAAAAGAACAGGAATAAGATCTTTTACTTTTGTTAACCATGAAGATGTTTTCACCTGAGAAGCTTTTAACCTGAGAAGCTTCAGATATGCCAAGCTGACATTCCCTGTGTACTGTTGTAGGTGTTCTGAATCTCCACTATCAGGATCAACCACTCATCTTTTTCCCCACTTTATATTCATAAGGGAAATAAGGGTAACCAACAAGGTATCTCTGACCCCCTTAGAACCAGTCAGAAAACAAGTGCTTCCATGCTTTTTTCCCACAAATTATACACATGAATGCCACCTATGCAAACTTAGCTCTCAACCTCCACACATAAAATTGAAAGTTAACTTTCAATTAATTATTTTTCAGTTACTACTGCTCATTCTCAAGTAATTATGAGCCATGCTCTTTAACAAGTTTTTTAAAAAATACTCCACATTTGCCAGTCATCCTTATTTCTTTAAAACCCTTTCATCTAAACAGCTAAAAAAGATGCTCCTTTGTCCAAGTTTTCCTCCAAAAAAGCCTCCCCAGGAACTATGATGTTGCTATATACAGAAACTAGAATTAGTCTCTCACTGAACTGAAGCAAAGTCAAGTCACAGGATCATTCAGTGCAAGTCATGGTACAAATATTTTGAATTGTATGTTGGGGACTCAAGACCTCGGGGTATTTTGGCTTACAAAGCCACTGAAAAAGGTCATTTCCTAAATAACATTTCCAGAAACCTTTGGTCCAAAAGCAATTTTCTTGCTGAGTACCTTCCCCAGAGCTCCCAGATCCTCTACTCTCTCAGTGAAGCTTATTAGAAATGCACTGCACAAGCAGGTGCAGAGTTACTGCTCTTGCTCCCAAGCAGAGATGGCAGCCAGGACCAGGCTGCTGTCAGAACATCAACCCACATTCTGCCTGGGTGGTTTTCTGCTCTGGAACTGTTCTGGGGCAGCTGGAAGCAGGTCAAACCCCCCAGCTGCTCCCCTTTCCAAGGGTATGAAACATCTCTCTGAAACACTGTAGTTTGTATGTGCTGAAGACCTGATTCCACAGCGAGGAAGGGTTGCAGCATCTGTCCCCTTTTCAGCCAATAGAGGAACACACTCCAGTGGGAAAGGCTGGAGGGCATCCCCACCAACCTAAAAGCAAACCAGTTGTGGTAATTCAGCTGTGAAAGTTTCCATGAGTGCAAAGGCATGGCTTTTTCCTCAGCTCTAGTTCATTTACAAGTATGAACCTTAGTGCATAAACCTCAACCTAGATCAAACACGGGTGTCCTAATGAGCTGAAGCTCCTCGCTGCCACAAGTGAAATTCCACAAAATCTCCAGGTCTTTATCCACCTGCTCCCTCCTGTGGTGTTACTCTGACAGGCTGGAGGCATCATCATCATCTGTCTGCTCCCCTGAGTGGTACAGCATCAGAGCGTGGGTCTTGTGAGTGATGGTGACAGTGCAGGGCCCCTGCGCCCAGGGCTCCCCATCCACCTGCATCGGCATCTTGGAGCTCTTCAGGATCAGCTGGTACCAAACACAACAACACAATCACAGCAGTTCCAAGGGGCTCTGAAATCACCTCCTACAACTGCAACACACATTCACAGCCTGGCCAGGGAGGAACTGTGAGGGGCACTCACAGGCCAGCAACCACAGCAACAGAGGTCTGTGTATTATGACATAATTAATTTTTACTAAGCAAGAGAAATATCCATCTCAACTGCAAACTGCAACTTCAGATCTGATTCAAGCAGTTGAGTGCTTGAGATTCTGTATTTTTTGTAATTTTATTTTTAAAAAAAAAATTTATTGTATTTTTTTTTTGTAATTTTTTTTTGTATTAAAAAAAATTTAGGAGAACAGGTCCCTAAGCAGCACTTACCCTCACTGTGTGTGCCTGCCCCAGGCGAACAGGATTTGCCAGTTTCACCTGGATCTGGGCACAGTGGAAAGAACCATGAACACCAACAACTTCCAGAAGTCCATCATCATGTCTATGAAATAAAAAATGAGACCCTTTTCAGTGATGCTGATGAGGTCCAGCACATCTGCCCAAATACTACAGTCCTTTTATTGCTACTCCCAGAGAGAAGACAAATGTTGTGCTACCAATAAGTTTATGTATTTGTGCTGGAGAACAAATCACACTGAACAGCAAAGAAAGCCATCAAACCCCACAGCTATGGAGCAATTCACCAGCCAGCACACTCTAGCTGGCCTCTGGAAATCATGGATGTATGACTTTCCAAGGCTCACTTTGCACATGCAAGGCCCACAGGGCCACATTTTCCATAAATTTGTACCATTTTCTATCTTTTTACTCAGATATTAATCCAAAGGAATGTCTTTTAATAGCCTAATTTTTTAGATTTGGGTAAAGGACCTTGCCCAAGTATTTTTTAGAAATTCAGGATTGTAAGCCTTGTAACAGAATTATGGGTGTCTTTATATAGATGGTTTCTGAAGAAGGAAGTCACAACAGGGTTATTATAATAATTAAAATAATAATAATAATTAATAATAATTTAAAATTATTTTTCTCTTTGGTATTGCTCCCAACATGGGAGTCAAAATTTTTGACATGTTTTGTTTTCACTTTCCATTTTAACTTCTAATGAGATGTGGTATTTTAGATTATGAAATAGATCTATCTTCTACTTTTTGAAGGCTCACTTTATTGTTAACAGCCTCTCCAATACCACTGCTGTCTGTCATGCCAGACATTTTAAGAAAGTCTTAAAACACCCTTGATGTGTAGGATGCCTTTACTCCAAGTCTCTAGTTCAAGGAAAATAAACAAATGTAAGACAGCCTGTCCCAAGGAACCCTTCTGACCTGCAGATAAGCCTGGCTACATAAGCCCAGTCTGAGGGAATTTCTTACACTGCAAGAACTGTTAAAAGAAAAAACAAAGCAAAAATTGCCCTCTGTACCTTGCCAAAGGATAAGGTTCATCCCCCATTCCTTCCCAGAGCCTGCAGCCACCTCCCCAGTATCCAATATTCAGCACAATGATGCCTTCCAAATTGGGCAACTCAATCCTCTCACCGTCCAACTCTAGCTTTAAAAGACAAGCAAAAGTTAATTACTGTGCATCACATTCTGTACTTCAACAGAATATATTCACTTTATGCATTTAATAGGCTTCCACTTAAAGAAAAATTGGCTCTGTACCAAGAGAATTTGTTTTCTTTCCATATTTAAAAAAAAAAAAAAAAATCCTTCTGATTTCACAAGATATCCTGAGCTGTAGTAAATTTCTATTAATAGAGAAAAGAAAAAAAGGAACTCTCACTTATGTAAGATTCTGGTGCTATGGCAAACTATAGCTGAATATCAGTGCTTGCACTCAAAGAACTGAGTCAAGGCCAGAAAAAAAGTTAGGAATTTTCAGTAAACCCAAAGACATGAATTCCATGAAGTGAGCTGAAGACAGCAAAAGGAACACAAAAACACTCCAAGGCCATAGCCACCCTTACACTAATATCATTAAGTAAATATTGTAAAGAGCAAAGCTTCTTTTCTTTCACAATGTAGGTGTTTACATTCCACTGACTGTCCAGAGAATAAGCAAGTTAAAAGACTTACCTCAACCTTTTTGTTAAGATCTTTACATTCTTGTACTAAGCAGTCTTTGGTTCCATAAAAAAAATAAACAGCCTACAAAATAAGAAAACCCCAAACAAAACAGGGAGAAAAGAAAACATTGTTAGAAAAAGACAACACACAGGAAGACTATTTGAAATATTTATGTATAGTTATGGCTGTGCAAACCTTATCTAAAATATATACATAATATATTTTCACATTCTTAAACTAAACCTTCCTCATGAGATGAGCTACAACTTGTGTAAGAAACTAGATTTCCACTTGAAAAGGAAATAAGCACTTGACTCATGAAGTTTCGAAGCAAATGAGAAATTCTGAGTAAAAACTGAGCAAACTGCAAATTCTATAAGCAAACAGAGGCAAGGCAGAAAATTCATGAGTGGGCTGCAAACATATTTTACCCGTGGAATCCCCTCCCTAAGAAAAATGCAGCAAGGAAGTAGTGGTAAAGGAATGTGAACCTAAAAATAGCCTGAAGTCAAATCAACAACTCCAAGGAGGAAATGTCAGTTTACCAAACACACCTTATTGATGATTCTGCTGGAAAACAGAGAGGGAGTCTTCTCACGATGGGCATGGAAATTTAAAGCCATAAGAGCATCAGGTCCTACAGAGAAGTAGTTGTTCATTGTGAATACCTGTAAGACAGAACTTTCAATTATGCCTTATTAAATATCATTATTAGGGTTTAAAATTCAGAGTGTTTAACAGGAAGTTGATAACAACAACAAAAAATTTATAAACATACAGGTATTCCATAGAATTCATATTTATACTTGCAAACCATACCTTTGGTTTCCTTAAGCTGTAGTATCCTTTGTTTGTTACTTGAACCTTCCATCTGAAAAACAAGAGCTGGTACTTAGACTTGTGGCAGACAGCTCTCAGTATCAAAGCTGTAGCTAGAATCTCATATCTATACAAAGGTTAAGGCAAAATATTCAAATTTAGTTAAATTACAGAGACGTTAAGGACCGTAGAACAATTAAAAGACTGAATTCAGGGCTCAGTTACATTGTAGTTCCTTCCAGCAATACTTGAATTTAAGTAAAGAAATGGCTGCAGTGGGCCATCAGCAGAGCTACAGCAGTGTTTGGTTCTATACATTTTATCTTTTCACTGTTCCTTACCTGTCTAGTTTGATTCCATCTGCCTCCATGACATTTCGTAAGATCTGCTCCACAGAGACTTCTCCAGCATAACCTGCACCCCAGCCCAGTGTATTTGACAGGTCATTCCCTGTTCCCAGAGGTAAAACTGCAACTTGTGGAATATACTGTTCTTGCCCCTAGGATACAAAAACACTGCATATTAGCTCCTGCTTCAGCACTCATTGTCTCCCTTCCATCCCCAAATGTTCAGATTTGATAAATTCACCTTCCCAGCAGCCTGTTACACAGAGCAGAGCTGTGGGGCTGGCAGAGCAGGTGGCACACTGAACTGCTTACCCAGGCATAATGTAAAGGAGGGAAATGTTAAACTATTGTGAGAAAGAAAGAGAATACAAACACAACATGGGAACAGAGCATTAGGAGTACTGAAGAGAGTATTCCTTCCCAGGAATGATGCTTTGGATCTGGGAAGTGACATGAACACTGAGAGATGTAACACACAAGGCTGTGAACTGCAACAAGACACCAAAATGCTCCTGCAAGACTGAGGTGAGGTTAGGTCTAAACAACAGATGCAGAATAGCAGAGTGTTCAACCCCACACAGAAATACAGATACTCAAAGGAGCAAAGTCAAGTGTCTCAGTTTCAGACTGTCACCTACAGATGGAGCAGGTGATGATCAGCTCTGCCAAGCACAGAGTGACAGCAGCTGTTCAGAACAGCCACCTTAGCAAAGGGCTTGGCTCTCCTCTCCACAGAAGGGTGAACAATTATTTCAGCTGTACTATGGCCTTTGCAATTCAGCCGTGAAAAGCACTTGCAGTAAATTGGCTCTTTGGTTACTGTTTTGTCCAGAAAGGTTATCAGCCAAGTAACCTGTATTTGAAAGTCAAGATAAATGAAGGGAGCAAATAACTTTATTTGTTATAACTTTATTTGTTATATGTATATAAGTTACTGCTGATAAGAAAAAGGTTTTGCTGATAAATCTCTATGGTATTTTATCTAATACCAATAACTCAATTTGAACAGAACAAAGAAAAACCCAGATTTCTTTAACGATATCAGCTCTGAGAGACGATATATCAAGTCCCCAGGACCACACAACCATATACTCACATTCATTAACCTTTATAGTTACTTTATTTCTACTTTATCAGCACACAATAATTCTCAAAGAGGTTGTTGGACTGTGCATGAAGTTGTAATAATGGCCTTTAGCTACAATGTTTTATGTATTAACAAGAAACCTGTCGTAAAAATCCCCAAAAACTTTGATAGAAAAACTTTCTGCCTTTCAGCACTAGAGAAAAAGTTTATTAGGTATAGCACTAAAGCCTTGTAATAATTTTTCATTCTTAATTTTCTCAGGAGTTCTTAGGAGCATCCCATAAATGAGAATATCTTCCATTTCAAACCAACAGTAAATACAGCGTGTTTTTTCCTCCTCTACTTGCTGCTAACAGGCAAAGCTGCAGACAGACAGACTTCAGAAGATATGACAAGGAGGAGAAGCATTCATGCACTGGCAACATAACCAGTATAGCTGGAAAAATGATGAGGTTCTTTTAAAAGATTGAGTGTGCTGGAGAAGGGAGCAGTCAGAGCACACTAACCAATATTAGCAATGCCATTTATGACAATATAAATCTGTTCAAAGAGGAAATAACAATGCAGAAAATATCCTGCAGCTTGTTCTCTTATTTTGCAGAAAAGAACTACAATCAATATAATTTAAAATCCAAAGTGCTTATATTTTTCCTGAACTACAAGGAATCATAAGATGCATTTCCCAAACCCCTCCCCAATATGAATAAGCAATTATGCAAATATTCCTCTGTAAGCCTAATTGGAAAGATGAAGGCAATGAATGCAGGTAAGAGATGAGGAGTAGAACTTCAGCAGCTTCAAAACTAATTTCACCTTTAAATTTAAAACATCATACCTTTATCTTCATTTCATCAATTGCATCCAGGACCCAGCCCACTGTGCCATCCCCACCACAGACCAGAACCCTGACAGCATTGCAAGGCAGCCAAGTGCAGAGCTGCAGAGCTTTAGCAGGTGCAATTTTGCTGAGATCAAAAACCTAGAAAAATGGAAAATAAAGAATTCTGTAAGTTCACAGAACATGACTCAGGATTTGCCTCACAGACAAACAAATTCAAGAAGTTAACTCAAATGCAAAGCAAAGATTCTCCATTTGCAGTATTACATTAGCAAATGAGATGTCCTGACTTTCATAAGCAGGATTTGTTTCACAAATTCACAATAGAGCTCCAGCTGCCTCCCTAGGATTAAATGACACTGATAAACTGAGCTGACAGAGCCCTTGGAAAAGTCTGTATCTAGAAGCATGAAGATGAATTCTGTAAAGATGAAAGACTTCAGATAAAAGTAATTTTAAAATACTCAGCAAACAAAGAGGTTTATTCTTGAAAGCCTTACTGGGATGCATTTAAAACACACAGTGATTTCTCTTAGGCTGTATTTTACAGCTGGGTTTTGAACTTCAAAGGAAGAGTATTAAGGTGCAGGCAGGAAATCCAAGGAACAACTGCCTGCCTTACGTCAACATCCTGAGCCATCCCAGTGGATTTTAAGGGCAAAGCAACTACACAAAGCAAAACTGTCCAGGCTGACATTTCCACAAATAAAGTGAGGATTTAAACAAACACACGTTTCCTAAAAAGAAAATTTAAATAGTTCATTTTCTAAAAAAGCTACACTGTTTCAAGAGTCTGATACTTCTCATTTACTAAATTACTGCATGTATTACTGTAAGCAAAAAAACTGGACTGGTGTTAGAATCCTAACAAACATAGGGCTGGAGGAAGCCTCTGCACTTTTTGTTGCTCTCTGTGAAACTGTTGCTTTCTAAAAGAATAAACTGCATGAATTTGTTTCCTTTAGTGATCTTCCACAAGATCCTATTACCATTGCATAAGCAAAGTGCTATCTATCCTAATCTAAACCTTGGCTTTATTATGGTGGCTTTGCACTGCAAATACCTGAACGGGGTTCAGCAGCATTTTAAATTCTCCTAGTAAAATTTCACCCATGTTGTTTCCACTGCGAGTATTAGCCAGCACCATCACTGGCATCCTGCAGTAAGGGACCACCTGCAAAAGGCAGAAACAGTCAGTCTCACAAAAACTTCATGTCTGAAAATACTTACAGCCTTGCTTCGAGCCCCATCCCCTGCAAGTGCTGAAATATTACCAGTTAGTCTGAAGTAGCCAAAACACAAACAAATACTTCTGAACACCAAGGCTGAAGATTCTGCAGTGCCCAGGACAACAAATACTACAATGTTATGAACAAGGTAGTAAAAAACTCACAAAACATTCAAAGAAGTAAGGTAGACAAATTTCAGTATTTTGGAATAAAAAAATCCACATCTGCTTATGCTTCAACAACCACGTTAGTGAAATGACAAACACCTCTAAATTAACACAAGTACTTAATATATCTTGAGACATTTACCTGACAGTCACTAATATGACAATGCATTGAGTTCAAAATTTCAAGGTCTCTCTGTGGGTTTATTTGGTTGGGTTTTTTGGTATATTCTAAACCAAAGAAACAGTGGGTCATTACCTTTTCATAACTGGTTCTTTTCTCTTTACGCATCTGGTTAATTGCAGACAAATAGTAAGGTGGAATAATTAAGTCTTTGAATTCTCCAAATGTACAATCCTCAGTCCTCAAAGAATCCACCATGCATTCATCATGCACAGTGTACTGACACCACACACATCTAGAAAAAAAGACCAAAAAACATTAAAACAATTGTCAAATGGGCACATGCATTTTGCTCATTTATTTTAAACTTTTGTCAAAATATTTATGTTTACATGCACCATTATAAGTAGTATTTTAAACACATTACAGGGAGAACCATGCATTCCCTGGAAGCCTATGTATTGGCTATAGAAAATTACATAAATTGGTCATGTGCTTGCAGGTCTAGGAAAGAATTTGAATTCTGCTAGGAAAAAAATTCAACAGTTTTAAATTAATTCAGTTCTTTTTAATTAAAAAAAAATAGGTGCTTTAAATATGCTCCTGTTTGCAATCTTAACAGTTACACTGAAAGGCTGTAAAAGAACCTGAACTCATGTCCATCCTTAAAGAGCACAGATAAAAAACACTGGGCCTCAATTGAATGAATGATACTAGTCATGAATTAATGCATTCCTTAAGATTGATAATGTCCCTTTAAGCCTGAAACCTAAAAGGTTACACTGAGCTGTACCAGGCTGATGTGATTTAGTTATGCAAAACTGCTCTGCTTTATGACCTATTCTAAAAGCTGTCCTGGAAAACAGACTAGAACAAGAGGAAATACTGCAATATCCACTTCCAGCCTCTGCAGAATGTTAATCCCCGTTTGCTACATCCAAAGCTTTGATTTAAGCAGCTGGGAAAGCTATTTTTGGAGTCCTGACTAATCCAACACTCAGCTAGAGTAGCAATGACACTTGCCCTAAACTGTGACTCTCTTTTCCTCTTCTTCCTTTCCCCTTTGCCTCTAAATTCCTGCCCTTCCCTCCTCTCCTACACACACTCTCAAGGTTTTGTTTCTAATAATGTGCTCTTTTACTCTGTAGTACTTACCAAGCATTTTGACAGTACCACACAGAAGCAAAGCAAAAGCTGCCAGAATCTAGGCTAAAAAGATGATACCTTTTGAGTAGGCTGAAGTAACACATCAGGGCACCTATCACTGCATTTGTGCATTTTGGCACAACTTTGTAAGCAACCTTACTAATGACAGTGTAAGTCCATTTAATGGTTCATCATATTTTTAAAACACTCTTACTAAAACACTTAACAATAAGCAGTAGCTTATAAAACTTCTCTTTAGCTTTTTTGAGCACCCTTAAGAATACACTTGAAACCTCTACAGGACATTGTTCTCCTTATACTGAGCAGGGGCCAATTTTGAGATGCACACATTGGTTCTCTGAACTGTGAGCTGTGCCAGTCAAATTGTTCAGGCTATCCACTGTACAACTGACAAATTTATTAGAAACTTCTTAATGTCATCCCCTAAAATACAAACTCCCTTGGACACTGAGAGTCCTTTGTATGTAATTATACGTCAGCCTGCACATCATGCTGGAGTAATGCAATTAAGAGAAAGAGAGGACGTGAGATGCAATGCCACACTCTCAATCTATGACTCACAAACATCTATTTTAATTTTAGGTTCTTTGAAGTTGGTTTTTTTTTTTTTTAGCAGCATCTTATCTGACAACTGCAGGATCTCCTTTGGGGTGTGGTCTCCCAACAACCCTGTGGAAAACACGACACTGACATGGCACTGGACGCGCTCCTACTGCCCTGCAGTACCTGTAGTCGCAGAGCTTGGGCTGCGTGCCGCACTGCTGTTTGCAGACCATGCAGCAGCTGCAGAGAGGGACATTGCCCCTGATCCAGTGGTGCGGCATGGAGCTGGGGGCTCCCGCGGTGCTCCTCATCATGATCTCCTTGCAGAGGAAGAGCTGGTCCGCTTTCTTAAGGCAGCTCTCGCAGACGCGCAGCCCGCAGCAGTCGCAGAAGGCGCCGCGCAGGATGTGCTGGGCGCACACGCAGCAGTACGAGGGCTGCCCGAAGAGGTCCGTGTAGCGCCAGTCGTGCTCGCTCTTGCGGAAGATGTCCCGGATCCGCAGCTGCCGCCGGGACCGCTGGAAGCTGCACCACGCCGTGATGAGCACGGGCAGGAGCACGGAGAACAGGGTCCACAGGGCCAGGCGCCAGTCGGCCACGGTCCAGGAGGCATCGCCCGAGCCCTCCATCCCTGCGCCTCCCCGGCCTAACCCCTCGCACCTCTCGGGCAGGCGGCGGGGCGAGCCCCGGAGCGGCCCCTTCGCTCAGGGAGCCAAGGCGCAGCTTCGCGCACCATCCTCTACTCCCTCCTCGGGGCTCGGCACCGACCTGCGCCACATCGGGCCGACGGCAGGGTTCCGGCCGGGGCTCCTCCGCCGCCCGCCCGGGCCTTGCGCAGCGCCGGCCGCCGCCGGGCTCCTCCCGCCCGCTGCCCCCGGCGCCGGGAGGGCGCGGCCCCGGCTGTCCCTCGCCGCTGCCCCGGGCCCCTCCGCGGGGCACACGGGGCGGAGCGGACAGCGAGCTCCGGCCCTCGGCCCGCCCGGGAGCTGCCGGCGGAGCCGGGGCCGGGGCGCACGGCGGGCTCGGAGCGGCACCGCGGGATGCGCGGGGCGGCGGAAGCGGAAGCGGCGCGGGGCCGTTGCCAGGAGACGGGCGCCGCCCGCCCCCGTATGTCGCGACAGCGGCGATGTCGCCAGCGGCGCTCAGTGGCCGCGACAGAGCCTGGCGGAGCGGCCCCGGCTCCGGCTCCGGCTCCGGCTCCGGCTCCGGCTCCGGCCCCGGCCCCCGCTCCGGCTGCGGCTGCGGCTCCGCCGGGCCCAGACCCGAGGCGAAGGCCGCGCTGTCTTGGGGCCGAGTGACCGCCGTGTTCGTGCCTTTATTGCCCAACCATAAATGTTTTCCCCCATAATTTTGTTCTGCCCTAGAATCATGGAGTTATTAAAGCTGGAAGAAGCCTTTAAGATCTCTCCCTCCGACCGCGCTCCCGGCACTGCCGCTGTAACCACTGAACCACAGCGCCCAGCGCCAGGGATGGTGACTCCACCGCCTCCCTGGGCAGCCCTTCCCAAATATTTTCACCAAACACTGAAAATATTTAATCCGAATCAACCCTGTCTTAGCTTGAGGCCGTTCCCCCCGCTCCTCTATAGGCCCAGCAGAAGAGTCAAATCCCCAGCTCGGTACAGCATTTCCCTGGTTGTAGAGAGCAGTGAGGTTCCCCCAGTCGTGCCTTTGTGCCTGTATTTGTCCTCCCCATGATTCTGCTTTATTGCCCAACCATAAATGCCTCCCCTTCATAATTTTGTTCTGTCATTACGTTTGACTGTTTCCCCTGGAGCAGCTCTAAAAATAGTGGCTGCCATTAGAACCTACAGGTTTTTGCACTTTCAAAATAGTGTAGTGAGCAATGATTTAAATCCGTACAGCATATACAAAATTGATTGGATTCCAGGGTTTTGGTATCTGAAAACACTGAAAAATGCACATACTGCACAGCTGGGCAATTCTCAGGTTTCCAAGGAAATTCCTCACTTCCCTCACGTAAGAGCCAATGACGAACTCTGACTGTCTATTTTATATGTTATAGTTGAAGGGATGCATTTCATGCCCTACAAATTGATGATGCTGGTACCATGTGTTCAGCATGGCACTGCCTAGAAGAGCTCTGCATATTTCTCAAGGCCAAAACTACCTGTCTGCAGTGACGTTTGCTAACCTACATCCTTACTTAACACTGTGTTTACTATCCTTTATAATTCTGTTTTCTCCTAACTTGTCCTGAAAGGAGGAGAATTACGTGGGTTTTCATTTGTATGGTTCTATTAATTTAATAGAAAACTGCTATGTTTCTCAGCAGTCATAAGCTGACTTCGCTAGAGTTAAACCCCTTTAGTAAGCACTTCTCTGCTGGAGCAAAGTTAGAGACAATTCTTTGAAGAAGGGGCCCCTTTGCAGCTGCCTCTGAGATTAACAGTACTGGGCTTTTAAAAAACAATAGTTTAACTTGGGCACCAAAAACCTTTGCTTGCCATGCTAAATATAAGGGGTTAGGCTTTATTTTCACAGGTTTAAAATACCCAGTGTAGCTCTGAAGCCTGAGGTGGAAAAAAAAAGCCTTCTATTTTCTTTCCCTCAGGAAAAGAGTTATGCAGAGAATGTGTGAGCAGATAATAGACTAATTCAAACCTTCAGACCAGATGTCTTCAGAATCATACTATCGCTCAAATTAAAGCATAAACAAACATTTGTGACTGACGTAGCTCCTTCAAATAGGCGAATGCCTTGGTCAGGGTTGCTCATTTTGGGACAGACTGAGAGAAAGCAGAGTCAAAAATGAAGAAGTTTCTTGTGTTTGTCTCCTTTTTGCTCCTGCTGACCACTGTTACAGGTAGGAGTTTATATCAACAAACCTGCATATGTGTGTAGAGCTGCAGAGCATATAAGTTGTATTAGTTTGTCAACCTTCTATTTTAGTATTCATTTTTCATGCATTTTCATGCATTTAACACTCAACTACTTTTATAATTCAGGCTTTCCATGATTTGATTTTTAATAATCATGATGTTGTATTTGATATTCAACTCTCTTCATTACCACACTGTAGTCATTTCTTATAAACCCCCAAATTTTAGTTATACTTGCTTACTATTTTAATATTATTTTACCAAGGTCCTGCAAGTAGAATGTTCAATGCAATCTCTTCTTTGCAATGTATCTAACTCATTACTTTGAAAAAAATCCTGTAAAGCAACACAGAAAAGAACAAAGAGTTGGAAGGGCAACTAATGCCAGTGGTTTGCTGGTGGTGTTATATTTGCTCATTTTATACTAACATGACTATGTGGACTTTGCTTCATACTAGTAGAACGAGAGAAAACACAAGAATAAAAATGATTTAAAATTCCACTCCTATCTCTTGGAATGCAATATCTGCTGGGAAGGTGCTGTAATGAAAGAACACTTTGTATATAGAAAAAAAAAATCAGGTTTGGAGACATTTCATTTCACAAGTGACAGATAATTTCAGAACTAATTTCTGCTGTTCTCATTTTAGACACTTCACCAATTTTGTCTGAAAAAGATGCCAAACAGATGCTGAGGACTCGTCGTGAAGAGAGACCAAGAAAAGCTGGTTTCCCTGATGAACCAATGAGGGTGATTTATGATATTTACTATTAAATTACATTAACTAAAAAAACCCAACACCAAACCCTTCAAAACATTTATGCTTAGTATTAAATTTCTATTGCTTCCAGGCTATATGTTATAGATATCACCCTTTAAAGCAGCTGAGTTCTTCCATGAAATATTAAAAAAACCTTTAAATTCTTTCAAATTACAGTTAAAAGCATTCTTTGAGTGCTGAATATTGCTCAGGAAATGTTCACTTGCAGAATGAGGAGATTACTTATCATGGTTCAAAAATACCAGTCAAATTAGTGAGAACAATGTGGCTTTTGAATTATAGAGATATGGATTTCATCAGCTTGTTCCTGAAAAACCAAGAAACAGGAAGTGTCTTCTGCTTCCAGTACATTCTGTACATCCATACTGCAGGCAGAGAGGAGATGGAGGTGTCAGTAGTCAGCATGGAGACTGAGGTAGTTCTGAACCAGCTTTAAAAATCACTTACTTTCATTGTCTTACTTATTGATGCTACAGATAGGATGTTTTTTTATGATATTGTAAGAGTTTTTAGTTGCTGGCTTAATGCAACATCTTTGGGTTTGCATGCAATATCTACATTTATTTCTTTCTAAAGCCTATTACAACAAGAGAAAAAGAATTAAAGAGCCTTCTGTTTTCCTTGCTTTGACAAGACCTAACACATAATCCTGCACTTCTCAAGGGTACTTAAGGTATTTTAAAACTACTGCCTATTTCTTTCCAAGGTAAATAAACTGAGCTAAAATTACATGGTTCTGAAGAGCCAAAGCCCACAGAAGCCAGGAGCACAAAGATTGTGCGTGTGACGAGCACAGGGGGCTCAGTTTAGCAAGGTGCTGAACACTTCTGGACTCCATAGGACACAAAGAGTACCACGTGCCTTGCAGGATTGTAGAAACAGCTCCTGGTTTTCCCTTTGCAGTGGGTAATGTACACCAGCCAAAAAGAATCCACCTGCCCAACACTGGGTGAACACACTGTTTGTCAAAGGGGACACCACGACAAACCAAAGTTGTCACAAGGATATTGCTCCGTGCTTGTTGACAACCTTGTACACTGAAAATTGCACAGCACAGCCAAAAACCAGAAGGCTGCACTGCTGCCCACAACACTCAGGACTGGGTTGGTTTGTAAGTTGTTAAATGAGCCTTGTAGTTTTTGCAAATTAACAAGAATACAGCTCCCATCTGTGCTTATGCTTAATATACCACCACCATTAAGGGTATGTGGTAAATATAACAAATATTGAATACAGAATAAATGAAGCAGCAGAAGAACTGGATTCAGGTAATTCCTGTAGGGCAAGAAGCTACATGCACGCATGCAATGTTGTCTAGACTAAACTAGTTTAGTTTTAGTTGGTCCTTGAGGAGCAGGGAGTTGGACTTGGGATCCTGATGAATTCTATGATGCTGTGTGTGGGGAGGGATTCAGGGCTAAAGAGATGTTGGATTTCTGACTCTGCTGCTCTGTCCTTGCAACTTTCTGTCCTACCACAATTAGGAACAAACACTTTTTCAGAAATTCCAACCTTCTTTTATTTATTTTCTTTTATTCTTTTATCTAGAAAGCAAAGCTGACGCTCTGTAAGAAAATCCAAACATAAGAGTGTTTGTTTTGCTCCCTAAATGTCAAGGTTTTCAGTAGAAAAGGAAACGTCTGATGAAAAAAACCAATCCTCATTGCCTTGTGGAACGTGGAGATTTTCCACGTGAATGAGGGTGCATGGCTGGTGCATCCCTGTGCACAGCTTGTGCACATGGATTCAAGGAGAAAAACTGATTTTGTATGGGTGCTTTGTAGCAGAATGAAATGAATGCTGGGATGAACCCATCTCTCTTCATCTGTTTTAAGCAAAAGCTGTTTGTACTGGGCCAGATCATGCTGAGCTGGGGAATGTGATTTGCAATTCTTTGTGACACTCTTTGACTTCCACAGGGCTGCTTGAGTCAAAAACCTGTTCAGTTACAGACAGAAAGATCAGCCCCCTTTAATTATTAAAGAATGTAATTTATGTTATCAGCATGTTTTAAACTTACTTTGATTGAGGGCCTGCTTTTGATAATGTGGCATCTTCTCAGTCACATAGCTCTGTTCTGTGCCAGTTCCTAAGGCAGTCTGTCCCCAGAGATCTGAGCCAGGTCTCTCAGTGCTGTGAGGAGAGAGAGCCCAGTGAAAGGCAGGATCCTGATGCTGGAATACTTGGCCAGTGCAAAGGGTTTAGGCTACAGCTTCCATTCCAACAGTGCCCCCTGTGCAAAGCAATGGGGGATTATTTTGAATGAATGTATCTGGTCTTCACAAAGCTCATGAGCCCACTAGGACTGGAACTTTTTGAAAGTAAATTTTGTCCTTGATGGAGGTCAAGTTTTTGGCACACAGCCCACTTTACTTTGATAAATTTGTTGTTGAAACCAAATCCTCTCTCTATGAATTGGTATGGGAAATTCACATTATTTTATTTATCACCAGTCAGCACTGATGTGTGCTACCTGCTAGAACCCTTCAGTCCTGCCACATGATCCTGCAAGGGGTTAATGTTCTTTAAGCAGCAGGAACCAGTTTTCAAAAGGGGCTGTAACAGACCTATTTGTGAGAATCCTTTGTACCCTCAGCCCCAACAAAGGCTTCTGTGTCGATATGCAAATAAGAAATGTGTATACAGAATTCCTAATTTATGAATATTGTTGTATAATTCTTGCTCAACACCTTCACTGATCTGGAGATGATGTCATTCATTAAATATTGCTAGGCTGGGGCAAGCTGACTAGCAACACAATTTCACTGTATTTGATTATTTTAAGGAATAAATTAATGGCTCTTATGTCAGCTGTAAAATTATCCTGGGTCTTTGACCTGACATTAGAATTGGATGATTACACAATTAAATTACTTTTTCTTTTCTTTAAATAGGAGTATATGCTTTACCTCCAGCGCTTGGAGCAGAGATCAGAAGAACAATTCCTTGAACATTGGTTGAATCCTCATTGCCTCCCACACTGCAACAGGGACCTGGTGCATCCAATCTAAGGGGTTTGCCTACCCTGCAACTGATATATATATACACATGTGTTAAGGAGGACAAGATTATTCCTGCATTGGCTACGTGCTCACTGTAGAGCAGAACCTCTTTGCAGTACAGTGCAGTCCTCAGCAGAACTTCCAGCTCTAAGTGGCTTGATGAGTTATAAACAACCATATATTTTCTAGCAGCAATGATTGCATGCATGAATAACTGAATTGAGGGTTTCCACAGTTTCTGAGGCAACTGATTAGTCCTAGAGTATCCTTTTAAGGGCACAGGTTTAGACTGCCTGAAGCAAAAGGAACTTGGAGGGAGAGGTCAATAGAAAATTGCAGAATACCAGCCAGCTTTCTGGGCTTTGGAGGAATCCTTAATTACAGTTTTCTAGGTTAAATAACAGTATTGCATGAAGACACAACATTGATGTCACACACTGTCTTACTGCCTGATGAGTATTTCACGCATTGTTCCATAATAAAAGCTTGAGCCAATTCCATTTGCAGATGATTTTGTTCCCTTAGTCTCCCATACTAAACTCACTGGAAGTGAGGCTCAGTTTTGTGTAGAATTAAGGAAACATCAGAGGACTTTCTAGGACCAGCAGCTGGGAAGCACTATGGTGCAGACTAATAATTGTGTAGTTTCTCTGCACAATTATCCCTTCCCCTTGTAATTCTTCCAGGAGGGGCAAATGAATCCAGCCAACCCTTTCCTGCCTGAGAGCCTTTATAACTTATACCTTGGAGAAGAGTATCTTGTACAGTCAGATGGGAAACACATGATACCTGCAAAACAACATAAAAAATTGCTTGATGGCTCTTAAATGTCGGCTGTGGTCCGTAATGGCAACAGAATTAGTTATGAATGGAGCAAAATAACTTTCAGAGCTCCTCACTGCAGTCACATTTGAAACCTGAGGACTGGGAGCAAAATAAACCACAATTTTATGAATATCTATAAGATAATTAGTGCTACAGAGCTTTTGACAGACTGAAATAAATCAACAGTTTTTCTGGTATACTTTCCTTCCAGTAAAACAGCTCTCCTAGATGACTCCAAGGAAACAATTTAAATCTCAAAGCATCAAAGGCTTGCTTTCCCCTACTGCCAAGATAAATCATAGATTAAATCTGCAAGTGTGAAAAAGTATAATGAGGCTGCTATTGTGTGCTTCATTCATAACTCTCTGAACAGAGAGATCTAAATTTGCATATCCCTGAGTTAAAGTCATTAGGTGAAATCCTGTCTCTGTTTTTATTTGCACAGTGAAAAATTAATTTGATGACTATTATGTCAACTTTCACCCTGTGAAAGTCAATTTTCAAGTACTTCTTTGAAATAAAAGAACTCCCACCTAGTTATACTCAGGGAAGGTTAAGTAGAAGGTTCTACTCAGTTCTTCTCGGTAACACTGAGCTAATCCTAAAGCAAACATGGAACAGAGATTGTTCATTGCTTTGAAGTTTGCTTTTCCACATGAGGGTGGAAGGATCTCATGTAGGTATCTCCAATGAAAAGTTAAATATTATTAAGTCTAATTAACAAGTAGAAAACTAGAAATATAGAAAGGTGAAGTACTTCCTGATCACTGATTCACATTCTCTGCCACTTCATAAGGGAAGGAATTATATGTAGTGTTAAGAGCCTTTAGCCCACACTGGTGTCAGGCTGATGGGCAAAGGAGCCCACTCATATTTGACTAATGTTCAAATCAAACCCATCTCTCTTATACATATCTACCATTCTGTTCTGGGCTAGAACTGACCACTGAAGAACCTCCTGGTCCCTCAAGGCAAGAAAAGCAGCAGACACCATAGAGGTAAGTTTGAAACATAGTGAATAAAGGGAGAAAAAAAAAAAAAGTGTGAAGGAAAGGAGAATGAACTAAAAATGTTGAAGTTAAGAAAAGAAACCTAGACTAAACCCTATGAGTGCCTCTGGAATCCTGTGATCATGAAAAACATAGCCAAGTTATTGCTTTTTAAGACATCCAGCTCTTCTGCCAGATTTAAGAAGCCAAGTCATCTCTTAATACAAATTAATTTTGCAAGTAAACACAGAAACACCCTCCAGCCTATGGGAGAGGCAGCCAGAGAAGAGGAGCCCAGCAAAACAGACTTTAATAAGTTTGCTCATCACTGGCAAACACTGAAAGCTAAAGAGAGAGTGAAGGCGTGTGACTGCTTTAGACTATTGCCATGGATGCAGCAACTCCTCATCCTTCTTATTGTGTATTTCTGTAGGTCCATAAAATACACACAGTGTTTTACACAGAATCCAGGGACCTAACAAAAGAACAGGATCTTAGGATCAGGTAGAAATAAATTAACTCAAGTATTTATTGTGACTCAGCAGTGAAAAAATCTCATAGATAATTAGCATAAAAAACAAACACTGCATAAATATACTTAGTTATAGCTACAGAATTATGTAATTAAGCTTTTTTTCAGAGTCCTTCAGTTTGTTTTTATTCTCTTCCTCTACACAGATCTTTCCTCCAAAGCTCTGCTGTTCTTGAATTCCTCTATAGTTGAACTAGATTGAATGCGTTCAAGGATTAGTTGCAGGTTTGTTTTTGTCCATGTTTAAACTCTCAGGGGAAAATGCTGGACTTTCCTACATGCCTGCAAACCAGAAGAACAAGCATTCTGAAAGCTGTATACTGAAGGTGAGAAATCTGGAAAAACAGTTGTCTTCCAAATGGTTTTAAAGAGAAGGATTAAAACAGACCTGGGAAAACCTTTCATCCATGATAAGCATAATCATAATCTCCAATCACTGACCTGTTTTATATCCAGTGCCTTTCCCAAGCTGAGGAGCTGCCCACTAGATGCCACTGTTTCTGCACACAACCAGGATCACAGCCCACAAGGACTGTGAAAGCTCCACATCCCTCTTCCTCCCGCTTGCTTTTTAACTCATTTTCTTAAAATGTTCAGCTTAATTGATCAAAATCAAAAGTCACCTGTAACTCATAAAATAAAGACCTTCAGCAAATGTCTGATTTTTTCCCCCTCTGGACTGCAGAGTGTTCTGAGTGTGGATGTAGGTGTGGTTTGTGCTTCATTATGCCACAGAAAGAACTGGTTGAAAGTTCCTACAAGCACATTGTAGTGGTTTGTGGCTTTTTACTGCCTGCCATCCACACACAGATGCTAATAGAGGATTCTGTGTGTTTGCAGAAGCTGTTCCCTCTCGGAGTAGATCATTTGATCTATATTCAGTTACCCCAAATTAAGCTGCAGAATGATCAGTTGATAAAAACATCACTCTTCAAGGCATGACAAAATCTTCCTACATTTATTATCTTTAGCAACATAGGGAGCTGTGTGTTAGGTGCTGTACAGAGTGTACTGAAAAGGCAGACTGTGCCCAGGGCCAGAAATGTAGTGTCTCTCTATAAAGAGCAGATAAATAATATCTCCTCTTATTTAAATAACAACAATTCATTGAAAAAAGGCAAAGGCTGGAATTTTGAAAGCATCAACTTCTTCAGCAAGGCCAGAAGTTTTTATCCCAGACAGATAAATAGGACATGAAGTAGTTACACTAATGCCACTAAGCAATTTGGCAGCTAGCAACTAATTGGCTCTTTCTACCAGACTTACCTTGCAGGAAAACATGCACCAGGAGTTCTTATTTACCAAGATTGGAATTTCCAGAAAGCTCCCTGAAAGCAAGCCAGTCACTTGCTTTATTTAAAATTCACTTTCACAGTTGTGAAGGTAATGGAAAATGCAACAGTAAACGTACCAGTTTGCAGTTTAGATGATTCAGTATTTGTCTGCTTCTCAGGGAAGCTGAGCAGGTGACCACATTCTTCCACTCACAATGACAGGATATCTGCTCTGGTGCATTTCTGAATATGAAAAAGAGTTACAAAGAAAATGCCTATAACTCTCTGAAATGATGATATAATATGTATGGAAATGTTTCCCTGCAGTACTCCAGGGCCTTTTTTTTCTTTTGCAATTCCCTTCCCTTTTTCAATTGTCAGAATATTGTTTTGAATTAAGACTTCTGTTGCTTCCAGTGAATGAATGCATAAATAATTTCTGAAGCAGTGGAGTGAAATTGGATTGATTGAATGTGATCACTGCACTAGGAGCCTACTTTAGATTCTCAGTGAGAACTTATTTTTTAATGACTAAAGAGATCAGAGTGGATTTTAGAAGGTTATCTGAGCCTTTTATGGTCTATAAAGAGTAGAAGATCTTGTGAGAACTATGTATCTTGAGATTTCTGGTGAGTGATTAGAAATGCTGAGTGATCTGTCTCCTATCTGGCATTTTAATCCTTTTTCAGGTCTGGGGGTAGAGATGTGCACTAAAATGAGAAAGAGTAAAAAGCAGAAAAGGTTCAATGAACTCAAGAGTTAATAAAACCCTCCTTATTCTAGCAAAGCAGCAAGGCTAGCCCAGTGTCAGCTCAACATGAAACCTAAAGTTTGGAGCACTAGTATTATTCCAAATCTCAAACTCATCTTCATATTTTGTTTTTTTTTCAGTAAGAGATGATCAGTTGAAGTGCTTTTCTTTTTTCCACATTTGGGGAGATTTGGATCTAAAGATCCATTTGGGCATCTTTCTATATAACACAAACATCATGCACATACATTTATTAAATTGAGTGAGCCAACCTTAAATACAGGAGATCTTAGACCAAAGAGGCAGAACATTGCTTCATTTTGTGTTTTGTATTTGTCAGAATGAACAGCAACTATTGAATGATTTCAAGAAATGAATTCAGCAAAATGCTTCAGATGTTCAGAATGTACCTGGCTTAGAGATTTGCTAAGAACCTTTGGTGTGACTCTGAATATGTGCCTGTAGTGCCCATAAAACTGAGAGCAGTCCTCAAAATGGACTGGAATATCTGATCCACAGCACTTCTCCTGTCCAGATATCAACAGAGCTCGATATTCCATCAGTGCAGCATATACTCCTATCTACTTCCCATACCCTGTACAGAATTAGTTCCAGCATCATTAATAAACTCCTGGTTTATTTTAATTACCAAAATATGGTTTATAAGCACACAAGTAATTAGCAGAGCACTTCCCCCCCCACCACCTCGAAATACTTTGATTAAAGTTCTGAGAAAAAAAACCAACGAAGTGAAAAAGAAAGAGCAACACTGAGTGGCAACCCCAGGAAAAGCCACAAAAAGGGTTTTGTGCTCAATTTATTGGTGCCATGGTCCACACAGGAGCTCTGGGCTCTCCTCTGTAGGGAATGGAACACTCCAGCAAAACAGAGTCAGGCTGTTTCTGCAATCATAGAATAATACTGCTACAATAAATTTAAAGGTCCATGGGAAATGACAAGGCATCTGAGGCCAACCTGTAGAAAATTTACTCCTTCATTTCCTAGTTGCCTGGCACTGAACACCTACTCTGAGGTGACAGATGGAGTTACCATTCATGGACCATCCCAACCCATCAGGTCCTGCTCAGAGTAGGGTGTGTTGATTCCTCACCTTGCTAAAAATGAAACTACAATTACTCAAAATAGATCAACACCATCTTTTTCAAGGATTATGTTTACAAAGGAAATTATTCCTTGAAGCAGCTGACAGGGATGGGTCAAGGCTGAGCTGCTACTGGTCACCTCCCAGAGTTCCATGAAGGAACCAGAATTTCATTTTTCACTTAGAAAACATGGTTCTAGCTCCTCTGGGTACAAAGAAAAGCTTGAAATATGAATTGTGTACAGCAGATTCTATGTCTTTAGGGAGGGAACAGTTCCAAGGTGTGTGACATATTTTGTTCTTCCCAATTCTGACATTTATTGGCCATTCTGAGGTAGGCCAGGTTCAATTCTGAGCAGGCCCCTCATGTTAGGGCCGTAGCTCTGCCTTCATTCAGCCCTGCCAACTATGCAAATACATTTATTCATTTTCCAGTTGTGAAAACCATGATTTTGGGCTCATTTATATGCAAAAGCAAAACAAATCAATGAAGTGGATTTGTGTCTGTATTCATTTTTACATGTGTATATATTTATTAATATTTTAGAAGGCTCTAAACTATAGAAATATAGCTTCAATTTCAACAGTGGATGGATCTGAACTGTATTTCAGCATTCCAACTGCAGAAATTAAGGTTTTCAGGAATGTTTTCTGCCCAGAGTAACTTATTTTTAAGTCCTCAATATATGAGTGCATGTCAGTGATACACAAAGTTTTGCTAAGATCAAATCTATAGCACCAGAGGAGGGTTGGGGGTGAGTTGTTAATATTTGTATTTTATATAAGTCATAGCAGAAAAAAAAATATCCTCTTCTTCTCCATTTACCATTTGATGCTTTAGAGCTGCTCAGGGAAAGAAAGAAAAATATCTTTATTTCACATCACACAGCTGTTGCACTGCTTGAGAACAAGTTTAAATATTAATATGGCTTTGGGGCTAAAAGCATTTCTTAAGAGACACTTCGATGCAATGAGTTTCAGCCAAGTGAACAATCACAAAAATAGAATCAAAGACCAAAACCCCTTCAGCTGATAAGAAGCCAATTTATTTATTTATTGGTGTGTGCCTAGAGAGCTCATTCTGTGTGATTGCACCAGTTACAGCTTTCCAGCCCAGACTCAGGAAAGAATTGCTCATGGATGTGAGAGACCACGACCTCTGGAGTCAGACTAGTCTTTCTTTTCTCACCCCAAGCTTTCAGTGTTGGACCTGCTCAGGTCTTCTCCACACCAGCTCTGTGTGAAGGTGAAGTGAGGATAATTCTGTGCAGTTTAGGCTGCTTTTATCAGCTGCACAGCCTCCTCAGCAGCTGTGCCCAAGCTGCCCAGGGAGGTTAAAGCTTTCTTACCCACTGCTGCTGCTGTGTCTGGGGATGAATACTGTGTTGTCTCATTCAGCTCTGCCCCTGACCAGCCCTGAATTCATCATTCCAGCAGCACCTAGGGCTGACTCACCCCAAGGGAACTCATGGCAGCTCATCCACCCAGGAAACAGAGGAATTTCTCTCAAACCAACTGGTCTGATGGTGGATTTCAGAGTGCCCTGAACAGAGGGCATTGCTGTAACTCTGGCTGGCTTCCATGCCAAGGAGCATGGATGATGAACTGACTGGGCTAACTAAGGGCTGCACCATTATTTACACCCTGAGGCTGCTGAAACATCTTCAGTTCTGCTTATGAAAGGAATCATCCTGCACAGTCTGAAATTCATGATTGCCAAGGGCTAGGAGGATGCTACCTCTATCAATTCACTTGCCCATCTATTTTCTGTTTACTATTTCCTGCATCTCAGGGATGACAAATGGTCAAGCCACCTAGCTAATTTATTCCCAAACTTTTAATTCTGCTCCATGTGCATCAACATCTTTGCTGCTGAATCCACAAGCCATGCTCCCACAGGAGCAGCTCTGATGAACACACGTGTGCCCAGAAGGATTTGCCTGAGCAGAGCAAGAAGTGGATTCCAGCTCTGGACTGCACACAGTAAATCACCAGCACAGGGAGAGAAGCTCAGGGACAACGGAAACAACCTAAACGTGCTTTTTGAGAACATAATTCCTTAAATTAAACAAGACAAGAAAATATATGAAATGACAGCAAGGTCACTTGTGCCTTAACTGTTGCCCCAATTTATTCCCACTCGTGTCTCATTTGTGTTCAGCTGTGCTCATCTGCTATCTCTGTCCTGCAGGAGATGGATACAGGGCATTATCAGTGGAGAAGGACTTCACAAGATGCTAGGTTTTTATTAGCCTATGCATTTTTGGTAGCTTCCTTTTACTTTTGGAATTCAGTTACAGAAGTGCCTAGTGCTCCTTCTCAAAACTCAACTCCTGTGCACACAGAGTGCAAACACCTCCCCAAATACAATGTGGCTGTATGTGATGTAGACAAACTCACTAAAGTTGGGCTGCAGTGGCTGTGTCCACCCCGTGGTGATGGAGCTGGCTGGATGTTGAAAGGGGCTGTAGTGGTGACAGAAAATCAGGGAGATCAGCGTTTAGCATAACGTTATCACTCAGACATTGTTCACTTCATTTGCCTCATGAGCAGAGTTTACTGCCTACAAACCTCACCTCCTCCTCTCTATCACATGGACAATGCAGCCATTGCCCAAATTGATTGGTATTAGGGTGGGGTACTTAGGAACAATAAATACATCACCTTGACCATCTTAAAATTTTTGGGGTGGAATAGTGGACTAAATGCTCTGAGGAAATCTGTAAATAAAGTAGCTTGATTCTGCTTAAGAGTTTGTATTTAACTCTGGAACTGTGTATTATGATTTATTAAGAGTCATGCTTTCAATAGAAGCTCACTTTAAAATTGAGGGTTTAATGCTTACAAAAATACAAGTTTACCTTAAGAAAGGTAAACTGTGCATTGCTCAGTTAATGGAGACCCAAGCTCTCCAAACCCAGGAAGAAGACAGGATGGATGTGGGCATGGAAAATTGCTCCACATTTTATATAAGGAAAACAGAATCCACTGTTTTAGAGGGAGTATCATAAAGTTTGATGTGCCTATTTTAAAAGCATTTGGAACAGATATTTTCTCTCTCTGACCAGACAGGAATGTCTTTCCTTCCAGCTTTAATGCCAGCTCCAGAGGGAACAAAAAAAAAGGAATTACACTTCCTGGCATTTTAGAGCATATTGGGCAAAAGCTGGAAGAAGTCTGAGTGGGAAAAAAGCTGATGGGGGTGTGATGGGAGAGCACTGGGGCTGGGACAGCAGACCTTGGGCTGTGTTTTGATTGAATCAGATGAGGCTAGCAGGGACAAACACAGGACTGGCTTCTGAGAGCAGAGAGCCCCAGTCTATGCTCTGTGTGGAAATTGTCCCAGCTTTGCTCTTTGATCCTTCAGCTTAATTCAATCCAGGGGCAAATGAGAGCAGAACTGGGTGTGTGGAGGTGCAGGTGTGCAAGTAGGTTTGGGGGGATGGAGGGATGGAGGGATGGAGACAATGGGCAGTTGGTGCTGCCCTTCCCAGCACGTACCATCCCTGCAGCACCTACAGGAGCTCCCATTCCTCTCACACCTTTCCAGGGCCCAGGTCTGACACTCATAGGACCTCTTCTTTCCCGCCCTAAACCCAAGCATTTATAGAAGCAGAGATTTCAGTTATGAGAGCTGATCTTTGGCCTGCCAGATTACCTTGTGACGTTGCAGTCTCACAAGGTGTTTACAAGGGTTTGCACACTCCAGTCCCTCACGAAGCTGCTTGCTCTGGGGCTGCCCAGCACCGTGTGTGCTGGGCTGTCAGCCAGCCAGCCCATCCTCCTGTCAGTCAGTCAGTCAGTCAGTCAGTCAGTCTGTCAGTCTGTCAGTCTGTCAGTCTGTCAGTCCCCCAGCACTGCCTGCTTGCCCCAGAAACGTGTCAGCTCATCTCATCCAGTGATGGCTGCAGCCCTGCCTGGCCTGTGCCACTGCAGAAGTCTGAAACACCAAGCAGGTCTGAGCAAAGCTCTGTGCAAACTTACAGATGAACCCCTAAAAGCTGCTGCTGCTGCTGCTAACAGCCAAACCAAACCTGCCTTGGAACAAACACTTTGTGCAGTGACACTCTGCCAGACCCAGAGGAGCCCAAGGCAGCATAAAGTGATTCTCCCTTGCTCTGAGGATCTCCTGGCCTGTAGTGGTGGTGCCTCAGGGATTATTGTTGGCTCAGTCCTTCCACACTGATCCAGAGCTATTGTCCTGTGCTGACCAAGAAAGATTCTCCCATTTCCTAAGTGGAGAGCAGATGAACTGTCAGAGAAGGGGCTGATCACCCCCACTACCTTTGTCACTCACAGGACATGTTGTCCCTCTGCTGAAGTCCCAGGTTCAAGGGTCCCTGAGAAATGACCTACAAATAAAGGTAGTATACCCCTGTTTTAGTCTATATAATGAAAAATGAGAGACTAATGCAAGTTCTGTCTAAATAGAAACTTCTTTTTTCTGTCCCTAAAATGGGTCCCTCAGGATTACAGACAAATGCCAGAAGACTGTCGCAAAGAAAACCCAAAACACTGAGCTTGTTGGCCTTTTATGCCTTGTGGAAAACTTTACATTGTGTTGCAGTTCTTCAGTTTGGTACTGCTCTACTGCACAAAATGGGAACTGTGCATAAAAGAGAAGTGGCTATTTTAAACTAATTGAGATTTTAGTTGTGTTTCATGTACTGTGTCCTCTTAGCTCCACTTTCTGTGTGTCCTTTGATATATGACAATGATACAGAAATACTGCATTGTGGGATGGGAAGCGGCTCAGGGGAGGAGGATATGAACCAGATGTGCAACATACCCAGTGTACCTCCTGTGACCTGTCTGGAGATGACACAAATGCAATCAGTTTTTGAGACAGAGAAATTAGTTCCAAGAGCTAGGGAGGGAAAACAGCAGACCAGAGCAGTCAAAAAAATAATTTCAAGCTACCAAAAACAAAACAAAAAAAAGGCAAGAAAGAGTACATTTCTTTAAAAATTTGTAAAATAAAAAAGAAGCTAAGAACAGTTCCCTTGTGTTTTGACTAAAACCACAAAGACAATTGTCTGCAGAAAACTCCAGTTTGTTTCATAGAATCTCTTGTTAAATTGTGTGTAATTTATCTCAGAGCATAGTTACATAAAGCTTTATGCCTTACTGTCATTTTCAGTTTTATCCTCACAGTGCAAGTATTTCAAACCAGTGGCAGAATGGCAGAACTCCTCATGGCAAGCTGACTTTGGAGATTCCACCTAAAAATAAAACCTTCTTTCAGCATAGTTTTTTTCCTCAGCAAGGGATTTTAATGGCCAGACCCTGATTTGTTGTAAGCTGGCCAGATCACTGACTCCATGGGCAGCACCACAGAGCAGGCCAGGGGAAGCACTGTGACACACCAGGGTAACAATTCACACCCAAATCCTGCTGTTCTTTGGAATGGGAAGGTTTTAGGGGATACAATCCCAGACTCTCCCCAGTACTATTCAAACAGTGGCACAGGATGAAGCTTGTGGAGTTTAGGGTGCTTTGCACCCTAAATAACTGGATTCAGAAGGTGCAACCAGCTCTAATTACCACCAGCTTTGTGATTAAACTGAAACGAGGATGGACAAATGCAAAACACTGACCTGGAAGATTTCTGTCTTCCCAGGATGATATTACATTTTTTCTTGTTCTGTTACTGGCTTTTATGCTTCCCTTTTCCGGCACATTCTGGTGTCAAACCTTGTACAAATGTGCCACACACAGGGGCTTCTTCCATCACAGTAAAGAAAAACCCAGGGATGCTACAAAAGTTCCCAGTGCTGTGGGTTTGAACCCACTGAGCCCCAGCAGTGGATATGGGAATTTCTCTCTTGTGGCAGAGTTTGGCAGTGGGAGTTTCCCCTTCTCTTACCTTGGCTGCTGGTGTGGCAGGTCCCAGCAGTGGCCTCCCTGTTCCCACACAGATGGGTGGGGATGGGGTGGGCTGGGAAGGGGAGCTGAGGAATTTTGGTTTGGCACCCCTTGCAGAGAGAGGCAGCCAGGAGGGGAATGTGCCTGGAGCCAAGCACAATGAGAACACGGATTGCTGCTTTTGGAAAGGAGGAAACCCAGGAGCCACAACCAAAGCACTGCTCTGCTCCTGGGACAACTCAGCTGTGTGCTGCCCCTGAGCCCAACAGAACTAGGACAGTATTTCACTGAACTGGGAAATGGTCTTTGGGATGTGTCTCAGAAATGAAATGCTCATTGTTTGGATAATTTGGAAAAATACCTTGTTTTTCTTTGGTTGACTGGTCTCTGGAAAAGTTTAGGATGGCATGCACATTGTGGTAAAAGGAAAATAAAAAAGAGAACAAGAAATTTGAATTAATTTGACATGGTGGGAGTAGTGCTGCTGGGGGACAGCAGACATTACAAATGGAAAAAAGAAGGCAACACAGATAACTGTGTTTACTGCTAAAGAGATTGCTAGGACAAAAACTGCTTGCAAACCTCAGGGCCCAGTGGCTACTGAGAAATGGGAAGGTGCTTATGAGAAAGGAGAAGAGGAATTGCCAAGAAATGTGAGTTCACAGCCTTGCCTGGATAGTTTCATTTTTGTGGGTTGGATGCTGCTGGTCTAATCAGGCCATCATTCAATGGCCCTTTGGGCAGCCCCAGACACACTCATAGCCCAGCACAAGCATTCATGTGTCTCTACTACCTCAAGAAACTTTTTAAATAAAAGTATTCAAGTAATTGAGGTGATACTCATCTGGATGCTGTGGTCCAACACATTGCACAGCCAGGCAGACACTGGTGCCAGCCAGAAGTGGGTGAAAGAAGTGAGTGGCTGCAGAGGAAGGGGGAGAGGGGTGGAATAGCCCCTTTCTGCAGCAGCCAGATTTATGCCAGATTAAAGTGACCGTGCAACCACAACCTCTTTGAGTAGCCCCCTTAATTTCATTTTGGGCATGTGAAGAATCAGCTTTTACTCCTACTGAGTTTAGAGCAGCACAAACAGGCTTTTATCATCCAATCATCTCAGATTTGCTGAACTTGTGATGTGCTCTGCCAGAATTTCTGTGAGGATCTGTGGCAATTATAGGGAAACCCACCTAGGGACAATATCATTCTAGTGTAAGAAGGCTGGTATGTGTGCAGCTACTTTAGCAGCTCTGTCTGCTGTGAAAGCAAATGAACTCAAGAGCAGACAAGAACTGATATGTGAAGTCAGAGTATAAATCTGACTGCATAAATTAAAAGGACAGGAATGCAATGGACTTTGAATAGGTTCTTTCACATGACAGTGTTCTCCTGGAATCAGAGAGCAGACACTGCAGGAACAAAAAGCTTTACAGTGTTCTGAAATAAATATTAGTGTTTCTCTTAGCACAGAGGAGCTAAATGAAGTGGCAAATCAAAACACACATGTGTATGCATATACATTAGTTACAGATAGAAAATGGGGGCTGCAGTGGAAAGGGGCTGATGTGGAATATTGACTGATACAGAATATGGACAAATACAGAATATGTACAAAATATTGACTGTGTGTTGCAAGTTTTGTACTCTCCCTAAGGTATCTTCTCTCTGGGATACAACTGGCAGATACAGGAAGGTCTGTATATATGTATCTATATGTATACATGGAATTTCATCTTCCCTTAGCAATTCCCTGCACAGAGCTATGGAAAGAGTCACAAAATTGTAGGTCAGGGCTACATGAAATAAATTTGGCCAATAAAATTTGGCCAATATCATTGCAGAAATCATAGAAGCAGAATAAATCAGGAGATGTTGAGATCCAAGGCCTCCTACAGGGTGTCCAAGAGCAGCTTAATGTTATTTTAGGTCACTGCAATAACAACACCAATTCCAGTGCTGGTGATAGTAACCCCATGTCTGGTCCACAAGTGATTTATGGCTATTTATAAAACTCCTCTCCATACACAACTATGAATGTAACCATGTCCCAGAGTGTTTATAGTGAGCATTATTTTTTGCCATTTTCTTAAATATTTCATTAGAATTTGTATAGTTTATGTGCAGGTCCAATTAAATGATTTAGCTTTTCTAATAATCTGTTATAATTCCTGGGTTCATTTTTGTAGGTGTTAATTTGATATTGAGCAACTGAATACTTTAGGCTTCAGTTGTCTTTTATTAGTATAATTTCAGTGGTAACTTATTTGGTTTGTTTTTTCACTTTTTCTAATTTCAATGCATTCATGAAAATTATGAGCTGTTTTTCTTTCAAAGATTGCATAGATCAAAACCACTGAAAAAACGAGAAAAAATTGGTTTCCTTATTAAAACTGAATTAATGAAACATGTTTTCACTGAAGTGGTACCTCTAATTCCCTATAAGCTCAATATTTACTATTACACTTGGAAAAAAAGGACATTTCTGGTACTAATAGGGTTTGATTACAGCTGTTTTTTGCCCAAGAAATTACATGTGAAGCATTACAATGTCGTCTGGAAAGCTGTCCTCTCCCAGCTAGCCAGTTCTTCTCTTACTTGCCTGATCCAGAGCCTGATTTCCAGTCCTTTGACTCATTATCCATGTCTCCTCATCTTCTGTGATACTGAACATTATTCACCCTCCAACTCTTTTGAAATTTCAGTTGCCCTTGGCTGCTCCAGTGGTTGCCTTGTCAGGATGCTTATTTACCCTTTACCAAAACACCACAAGTTGTTTAAAACTGAAAACATTCCATGAGGAGTTTCATGCAAAACATTCAGACATTGTAAGTGAAAAGAATGATTGAAAAGATAAATACAAATCCCTGCTGTAGTTTGTGTGTCTCTGCCACCAGAAAAGGCTACAGCTCAGTCATTTCATTCAAAACAAAATATGCACTTTTCCTTAATACCCTCCCTGATCAGACCACCAAAGCACTTAGCAGCTTTCTTTTGCTCACCAAACATTTTTATGATTTTCCACAAGAAATAGCCAGGCCACATGCTAATAACCACTCTGAGAGGATGGGAGCCATCACGTCTCCAGACACCATGAAAATAAAAGAAATCACTAGAGGAACAACATTTTATATGTTCAGTTTATTTTATATGTTTTATTTTATTTTTTATTGTTTTATTTTATGTTTTATTGTTTTTAAATTATGTTTTGCTACAAGGAAATGATGAATAGAAGCATGCACCAAAGTAAGGAGAAAAAAGCTATTCTTGCCTAGACCTTGGAGCACTGCTGTTATCAGAAAAAATCATCAGTCTTTGGAAGAATAGCCAAGAGGTTTAAGAGCACCAGCCACGGTCTTTAGAAACCCCTTCTCTTTAAGATCAGAATGTCAACATTAGGGACTGTGTCTATACCAAAAAATAACATGCACAAATTTAACAATGAGGGCAGTTCATCACTGTAGTATCTTATCTAGGGATGAACAAGATTCCTGTTGCTTTCAGTCTTTAAATCAAGACTTGGTGGATGTCTGGGTGTCACACTGAGATGGAAAACAGAGACAGGAGCCCCTTTTGGAAACCACTGAGCTCACAGAGCAACAGGAGTCCAGCAGGAAAAAGGCAGAATAGTGCTGGTAGGGCAAATGATCCCATGCTGAGGGCAGCTGGACTGATCTCTGTCCCTACCAGCTATTTAAAATTACCCTGTATATCTTGACTCTTCCCTGTGTAGATGCTCAGGTGTGTATATCTACACCTCAGAGTAGATATAACTTGATTAACTTCCTGTACAAAGTACTGAAGCTCAGATAGAATTTATGGGGAGAGCCCTGGATGATGCCCATGGCCTGCCAGACAGCCCCTCTTGAAAGCATGTGCAGGTAAAGTAAACCCATTTTCAGAGATAAGCCCTTTAACAGATCACTCAGCATTATGGATAAAAAATTTCTTCCTCTGGGATTGTTTGGCTCTGGTCCTCTCTGACTCCCTGCTCTTGTCTGTGAGGTTCAGGCTATATGAGGAGTCAAACATTGGGACCTGCTGGTTTGCAATGCTGTCAGCATTCACCCAGAAGCAGCTTGGAAACCAGTGAGCTGCACTAACACCGGTGTTTGGTGCTTTACTGCACTGCCACTCAAAACCAGAGCATCAACCGGTGCCTGAGAAGATTCTTTCTACCTGTATTCCCATCCCACACATCACAACAAACTGCTGCATCAATACCTGTTTCTATTATTAAACTCTGGATATTGCCCCCAGCATTCTCAGTCTCCTAATACTTGTCCTTGGCTCCCCTTACAGACCTGCCTGGCAAACATTTCTGCCTCTGCTGGGAGAAGCTGAGCCCAAAATCGTGCCTTGCTGGCAGAGCAGCCGTGACTGAGTGGCAACATTTCAATCCACTTTGTGCCTGGCCACCAGAAAGCCAGGCACACACACACACACACACACACACACACACACACACTGAAAGGCTGCCCGTGCATTACCACAGTGTCTTCTATAAGAAAACATGGATTTCTGCCACCAGACAGACATAGAAACTAGTAAGCTATTCCCTGCATTCTTCTATCCCCCTGGGCACCCTGTGTAAGGGAAGCCATTGATGCTTGCCATCAGATAGACACACAGACTAGTAATAAAATACCCATGATTCACTGCATTTTTATTCCTTAGGGTGCCTCTGAAGAGGGAGCTACTGATTTCTTACTTATGTTTAAATGATTTGTGAAGGGGGGGAAAAAAAACCCCTATTTTATAGCTTGTGCCTTTAGCCATAGGGGAAACTGTTTTCTGTGAGTTCTGTGTGGTGGTGGTTTTTGTTTGTTTGCTTGTTTTTTATTTTTTTAATAGATAGGCTTTCTCTAATTACTTATCTTTACTCTGGTTGTTTTATAGGAAGCTAAAGTTTTCCCTAATCTTGTAATTTTAATCAGTTAAAAGTTATCTATTTGGTGAAACCTCAAACTGTCCCAGTTTCTGGATTTACTCATTTCAGTGTGTGATTTTCCAGTTTGAAGAACATGACCTTTAATGCCCCAGCATTCTTAACACTGTAGCCCCTCTCTGGTACAATTATATCCCTAAAGATTGTGTAAAAGGCAAAAAAAGGTGAAGAGAAGTGGACATGCCAAGGAGTTTTCCCCAAGTTGTAGAGAAACTCAGGCAGAACCCAAAGTTCTCTGTTTTTGGGGTCATTGGACATGCTGCCTCTGAGCCTCTGCCCAGCACTTGGAGAGAGAAGGCTCCTGCACATGTGCATTGTCAGGGGAAAAGCCAGGATCTCCTCGACCTCCCAGCCCTAGGCCAGGACACAGTGATCTCTCCTAACTCTTTGAGATGGGTTTGGACACTCTGGAGCACAGCACAGAAACTGAAATAAAGACACAAGTCCCCACATTCAGTGAGCAGGGGAAATCCTTCTCCCCAAGCCAGGCTGGAGCTGTAGAACTTCCTAACGCTGTGGAAAGCAGAACATCCCTTGGAAGCCCCAGGCAGGATCCTTGCCACAGGGTGTGTTTTGGTGAGTGGTGTGAACACAGCCCTTCTTCACCATTTCCTTTCCCTATTAGTCACACTTAGCCCTGCTCCACTTTCTGCCTCTGGAAGCCCAGCAGGAAGCGCTGCCTTGGGTCAGGGAGAAGGCAAGCACAGCATTTTCTGCAGGCAAACAGCTCCAAACCACTTAATGATACGTCTCAGTTCCTCCTGGTTTGGTAGTGTCTGCCTTGGAGAGACCAAGGGTTGGAAGAGAAGCATTGGCCAGGACAAAAGTGCATTGGCAAAGCTCTGTGGAGGCACTCATGTAAATCCTGCCCACACTGCCCTGGATCCCTCCAGTGCTTTGAGGAGGACTGGGTCTGAGAATCTTTTTAAAAGCAAATAATCAATAAGGGAATTTAAAAAAAATTAAATAACAGCTTGGCCTGAAGCTTGTTGCTGCTCAAGGACTTCCCATACTGTGCTAAGTGAGAAGTTTCTCTTCTGGAGTCCAATTCACATCCAAGCTCAGCCCCAGCCACATCTGCTTTTCCAGGGATGCTCCAATGCTAACGTGCGGCTGGTGAGCTCCAGAAGTTGGTTGGGACAAACAAGCAGAGTTTAGGGCTGAGCTGGCTGGGAGCTACGCTGATCCTGTGTATTTCTCAGGGAAAGGTTGCTAAGGGAGTGCTTCAGGACCCCAAGCTGGGAAATAAAGCTGTTGCTTGCAAAGGGAAGTCCTGAACATCAGCAGTGTGGGGCAGCTTGCAGTCCAGCAAGGGGAATGTCTCCACTTGGACCTGCACATGTGGAACTGATTTTCCATTTCCTAATATCCACTGGTGCCACTGCCCCTGCAAAGGTAAAGAGCACCCCTGAAATCAGCATCCACAGCCTAATGTGTGAGGAAGGAGTTTATGGAAACTCAAAGGTTCATGCTTTTTTCCCTTACCTGCACAGGCAGCAAACATCCAGACTCCAGTTCTGCTAGTCTGTCTTAAATCCTCTTATTTGACTGAATTAATCCAGACTAACTTATAAACCACCTGTGTTGTCCTAACCTTTTCCTTTAGTCTAGAAAGCATGATTTTCTGTTTATTCCTCTGTCTCAGGAGGATGACTTGAATTTCCATTTGAATTATTTGCACACAGAAAGATGGTGCTGCTTTAGTACTCAAACATACAAGCAGACACAAGAACTTGCATATTAGTTTTCCTGGTGAAGGTGAAGATACGAACTTGTGGAAGAAGAAATTCCCTAGGTGAGATAGCAAATATCTAATATTCACCAGAAATATTTCTTCCATAACAAAATATTGCTTGACCTTGAGCATTACTCCTGACAGTTTACTATCAGTTAGTGGCAACAGCCTTGTTTGCAGGAGGTGTAATCCATTTGTCCTGATGGAAACTGGACATTACAATAAACAAACTTCTGAAGATGACCTGCAAATTATTAACTCAAGGTAAAGATCTAGAATCATCCAAGAGACACAGAGACTGCCTGAAGCAGAGGTACAGCAAGAGCTGCTCTGGAAGGAGCAGCTAAACACCTCATTAACTGAGCTTCATGCCATTCAGTCTGAGTGACTGAATATTTCCAACACAATTGAAACTGTGGTTCTCTGAATTAATGTTATTTTTAATAAAAGGAGGCGTTAAGTTGCCTTCTTTGGTGAGCAGTGAGGAATGTTTCTAACTTCCTTACCAGACATGGCTGTGTTTGGGTGATATTTGTGAAGCACTTGGAGAAGAAATGTGCTATATAAAATTAGAGATTATGCCAAACCTCAGTGTTGGATTAATATGTCTGTGTGAATTTAGAGGATGAAAAGTCACCTTCCATTTGATGGCAAGGTGTCAAATTCCACATTAGTATAAACTGATGCAGACAGTTATAAAGAAGTTATTCCAGTCGTACTGACAAAGAATCTGACCTTGGTCCATTTGCTTGAAATGAAGAAATCAGAATTCTAGTCCTGCCAGAAGTTTGTATGAAAACTGATTTCTAGATCCTGGCTTTGATTTTCAGGCCTTTTTAAAATGAATAATGATGATCTAGTCCTATATAAGCAGCAAATGCTGGTAAAGAAGTTTCAAATCAGCAGAAAAGATCCTTTAAAAACTACAGAATTTTGAGAGAGTTGTTTTTTCAGACACTTTGTGGATTCACCCGAAATTGCAGAGCAAGTTTCTGTTCAAAACTAAGGAATGAATTGTGTGTCCTCCCAAACTCTGTATATGCCTGCAATATGGTAAATGGTACTTTGTGAAAACTGTGCATGAAATTAGGGCGCTGCAGCCCCATCCCACAGCACTGAGTGCTTTGACTCAAAGCACTGCAGCAGCAGCAGCAGCAATATCCCAGCCAGATCCCCACTGCTCCAGAGGACACAGCCACAGACTACAGCAAACAGATTTGCAGGACCACTTTCAAAGCAGTTTCAGTGTCTCACTGGGAGATTTTTGCTGGCTAAATTAGCAAAATTCAGAGCATACATTAGGTCTGTGACTCCAGTTAATGAGTGCTTTGTTTTATTAGCTGAATTGGTGAGGAGGGTGATTTTCTAATACATCTTTCCCAGCAGAGTAAAATATCCACCAGTGAAAACAGCCATAGGCAATCCATTATTTTTATATTACCCATGTAAGCTGCTCCTTACAAATAATGAACACTCATAACTAAACGCTGCTCAGAAGAATAAATGACTAACCAGATTTTATCAGTACACAAGCTAAATTCAATGATTTATAAAAAAATCTTGGTCCCGTCTAATGGAATTTTCCCAAAATAAATTCATGTAAACAACTTGCCACAAAGAGGCAGTCAGTGCTGGTTGGTATGTGTAAACAGCTTTAACAGTTGAGAATATAATCTCCTTGACTGCTGGGCAGTCTGGGGAGATTCATGCAGAGTCTCTGTTCAGAAAACCACCTTTGGCTCTGCTCCTCCTGACATCATAATGCCACACATTTCATTAGTTTTTAGTAGATGTTAATATCATCACAGATGGGTAAAATCATTTTGCTTTTCAAAGCCAACACGTGAATTTTTACAGTGCTCATCAGAATGCCAGGATGGGAGTCACAGGTAGAACGAGTGGGAGGAGGTAAAAGAGCCCGAAATGAACAAAATCCAACTCCTGAATAAATGTATCACAGTGTATTCAGTTCCAGCAGTGGATTTTCCAACACCTTTTTACATGTTCTTAGAATCCATCTGAAAGTACAGCGGGGTTGTATTAACGTGCCACAGTCATTCTTAACATGTTTCCAGGGTAACTCTTATTTACACGGTCTGTAACTGCAAAGTCAAATATCTAATAAATTATCTCTCTGATGTTAATTAGGCCTGTTAGGAGGTGCCACTGAGAGCAATGGGTGTAAACTGATCTGTGTGAGTGGCTCAAGCCCATTTGGGCTGGTTCCCAAACAACCTAGACTGGAGTTCTAAAGCAAACCAAGCCCTTTTCAGTTTGCATCATTATCAGAAATATTTCCTTCTCTGCCTTAATTCATCCTCAAGAGCAACACAGCACAGTCAGCAGCAGTTCTAGGAGAATAAGGGCAAGTGGGCAGGCTGGCTGAGCACCAAAACTGCAAAGACAGTTCGCTTTTTCTAATGGCTATTCATAAATACAGCATATTAACAGTTTCATGGGCATGGGAGCTAAGGACAGCATGTTCTGCTGCTTGGTGGAAGAAGAAATCCTGCACTATACACACAGATTTTACAGGCACTAATAAGTACCTTTTTTAGATTTGTAGAACTTTCAAGGCTTTTCACAGTTAATATTTCTACATTAGCCTGATTTTCCAATCTGCCTGCTAGGCAGATGAAGACTGATGGTTTTTAAAAGGGACTAGTGATTTTGCATGCCTGTTCTGGGGTGCCTAACTTGAGCCAGCCCTGAGAACAGCCTGATAGTTTGAGGATTTCCAAAAATCAGTTCCTTTGAGGTGTCTCAGCCTAGCACCTCATCAGTCACCCTCAACTTTGGTCAGTGACAAAACACAATCCCCACATACTCCTTGCTGCTGAAGTCCCTGCTGCAGTTAGACAGGGTGCTTTCTTACAGGGAAGACCTGATATTTAATTTGCAGCCAAATGCTGCTATTCCATAGCTGGTGATGATGAGCTCAGCAAGGAGCTGATCGAAGGCGTTCCCAGGATTTTCATCATGTAGCTTTCAGTTCAGAGCAGTGTGAATGAGATCAGTATTTACTTCCACTGTCTCAGACATCTGACTGATTAACTCTCTGTAACTTGTGAGCTGTTTTGGACTACACTTTCTCAACTGTCAAAACTTTCATTTCAATTTTACGTTAATTTGTTTAAAACAAAAGAAGTGTCTTTGGTCAGCTGAATTAAAGGATATTATCCATCCAGGGTTTTTACATTAGAATGGTTTCATTTTGAAATAAGAACAGAATAGTTTAATTCAATCATTGGCACAAAAATAATACCAGTATCAGATAATAGAGACTTCCTAGGAAAGTACCTGATGTCAGACAGTCTCCTAAGCAGGCTGGCAGCCAGTTCTAATGGAAAAACAGTCTGTGAAGAATTCCCAGCATATTATATTCCCAGGCTTTTTTGAAAGCTATTTTCTGGCTAATCAAAAACCAGAAGCTATGTCTTCAGCAGATATAGAATAACATCCTTGCTGAAATACAGCACCTTAAGATCTGGCCCCAGCATGAATTTAAGATGTTTAGCTGCACTTGAAGCCCCATCTTTTTTTACCCACCTAGCTTTAGTTAGGTGTGACAGCACTCCAAGTCAGGGCAGTGGGAATGAAGTAGGATATCAAACCAGAGCAGAATGATGGTGATTTACAATGACCTTGCAGAAATAGATCTCTCATGAACAAGGCAGCAGGGAAGTCACATGTCTGTGCCTCTTCCACATCCACGTACCTGCTGGCCAGCTCCCATGCTATGGCTCCCAGAACTGCTGATGGGATGGGATGATGCAGCCCTCAGCTGCACGGTGCGTGGGGAATCCATGGGATCACTGCAGACAGCTTCAAAGTATTCCATGCAAACATGGATTAATCTACAAAAGAAGTTAAGGAAGCATGAGCTGTGAGTGGTATTTATGCAGCATCTGGGCTATGGAGCTAAAGCTCTGCTAGCTTGGCCCTTCCTCAGAATACTCTTTTCCTACTCTGCTCTTCATAAAACATGAGCTGATGTCACCCAGCTGGAGGTACTGAGTGCTTTTGAGAACTGCTGGGGATGTGCAATACTAAGTGTACCAATACAAGAATTTCAAGTCTCTGAAGGCCTATTTGCCAATCTTAATATAATCCTGGAAGATGAAATCCATAACTAATTTAATGCATAAGATATATGCAGAAATAGCACCAGCCTGTCAATTCTATGAAATGCTGCTTCAACAAGTAATGGATTTTCAGTGTTGGGCAGTACTTTGGTCACTGCATTCCTGCAAAGGAAAGCAGGATGTTTTCCTGCTTTTCCTTCTGCTTCCACTCACTCTGTCAATCTAGACAAATTGTTTAATCTCCTTACACCTTATTTTGGTGATGCCTTGAGGAGGCTGACCTAGAACAGAGGCTACACAGAGATCAGAATAAAGTAGGTATTTATTAAAAGGCCTTAAAGGATACCTGGGGAAGAACAAGAGCCTAGCCAGGGCTACACCCAAGGTGGATCCAAAATAGTCAGAAAATGGATGACTGGTCACGAGGTCTCACATTTTTATAAGTTTTGGTCCATCTGCATATTGGGGTTAATTGTCCAATTACAGCTTCAGATTATGAACTCCCATCCTTCTTGTTTTCTCTCTTCAGTCCACCCTTGTTTATGCTTTTGGGCCTGAAATTTGTAATGATTGTTCTTGGTATCAAGCTAGAAAAGGAATTGTTTTGTCTACCTACTCTATGAAGAGACCTCACTAACACTTAATATGAAGCTCAAAACTACACACCTAGGCAATGCATAATCTGAAAAATATGAAAGCTAAAACTTAAGGCATCACTGGTAATCTGTAAAGTAGCTATTCTGAAGCTTAATTACTATTTGTGAGCATACAGAAACTTCAAATGAGTGTCATGGAAACACAAAGTATTGTTGCCTGCTCCTTTGAAACTTTGGGGGGTCTTCATTATCCATCAAGCAGGTCCAATTCTCCTTTTAATTACTTCCACCTTATAGCACTACAACCCTCCAAAGTAATTTTTTACACTGTTGTAATAGAACAGATTCAGGTTGGGGTATCCTCATTTCAGATCCAAGTAAAGATCTTTGAGGATAGTTCAATTTTAGCTCAAACACACAGGGTGTTTCCTTGGTGGGTTATTCCACACCCACCCCTTTTCCCTTCGTCCCCAGATATTTGCTTTGCTCCCTTTTTCATCCAGATTGTTGCAGCACTTCACCTTCCTACAGTATATGTCACATAGTCTGAGTTTATACCACTTGAAAAGGATCAGTAACATTTCTCACATCTGGAAGTGGTCAGTAACAGGGATACAATTCTTAGGAAAGTATAAACTTAAATTTTGCATAGTAGCGTTTATATCAGATAATCTAAAAGTTTGAAGTACAGTTCCAATATTCATCTGTAAATTGGATCCTTGCAATCTACATTCCATGGTGGAAGAGATCTTCATGATAATTAACACCTCTCTGGGGCAAATTGAGATTTTTGTATTTTCTACTCAACCACCATTCAGATGTGCCTGGCATTTCCACATCCTTCACTGCAGACAGCTTGAAAACCTGTCAGTCCTTGGCCACCGGTGTCCCACAGTGCATGAATAACTTCCACAGTGAAACTACTTCTCTCTAGAACACAAATACCTTTATTCTTGCTCTTTCCATCATAACTTGGCCTGCAGTTATGAGTAGACTCCTGTGCATCCTCCCCAGCAGCCTCTCCTGTCTCAGGAGCCCCCCTGGCTGCTGAATGGGCTGCAGAATTCACCCTGTGGCTGTTAGTTTGGAACAAGCTCCATGCAGCTCACTGCTTGGTGTGTTATCCTGATTATGTTTGACATGTAAGGTCAACAGGATCATTGGAAATGTCCCATTGCTGATCTTCTGAGCATTCTCAGAGTTCTCTCTGACAGTTGTTACAGTGCCTGCCACAGATGCCATAACCAGACAGGAAAGAGATATCTTCCCAAAAATGTGGTTCCTGTGAATGTTACTTTGTGTAATTGTTCCTTACACATGCACATGAACAGGCTTGTTTGTCTAATTATTGGGATGGCTTGAAAAACTATCAGTAGCTACAAACTTACAAACCTTGACTCTTCCTGAGCTTGTGAGATCACAGCTGCTGTGTTTCAGTTGGAAATACACTAAAATCAATGAAAAGGGGAAAAAGGGGTTTAAAAAGGGATTATTAATAGCAAATGGGAAGAATTTACTGCCATACCCATGCTATTGTGCTAAGGAAATTTAGGTCAAATCCTAAGACACTGAAGATGGTTAAATTTCATTTCAACCCAGCTAATAGGGAAGCCACCAGGGCTTCCAGAATAATGAGGCTATTTTGGAAGTCTGAAAGTGTAGCAGAGAGCTTATGTAGATTTCTTCCCCTTTTTACGTTCTTTTTTTAATCCCATCTGCCTCCAGATATTTAAGTCCTCACAGAGTGCTTGGGTCACATTATCAAGCTTTTCCCCACAAGTACAAAGCTTTTTGGAAATGAAAGCTGAGATTTCTATGCATCCACGTGAGACAGGACTTGGGGCTCTAAACAATGCACCAAATATCGCCAGACTTCCAATAACACCACGAGATATCCCAGCACTGTATTGATTTCAGCTGAGTGATGGTGATTTATTTACACCAGGCCAGCCAGCGGTCCCTGCTCTGTCCGTGAAGCCATAAATTTGATTTTTCTCTGCAGTTGTGCAGGCCAGACGCTGCTCCCAGCTGTGAATGTGAATGTGCTCACAGCTGCTGTGGCACAGTGCAATGACACTCGCACTCCTGATGTCCCCAGCCCCTCGCTGCCCACCTGAGCCTCGGCTGTCCCCGCTGGGCCAGCTCTCTGTCCCACACAGGGACAAGGCTCGGCAGAACAGAGCTCCTCCAGCAGTTGGGAATAATCTGGGAATCCCCTGTTGTGTGTCAGGAGCAGAGGCTGCAGTGAGCCTCACACGGCGCTGCTCCCCAGCACATCCCACAGGCCCGGGCCGGGCAATTGTCACCCCCAAATTGTCACCTCCGGGGGACAAAAGGCACCGAGGCCAGGGCAGGGCTGACCACGGAGTGTCGCTGTTACCCAGACTTTGGAGCTGGTCACTCACCTTCCCTCACAGCGCCGTGCGGACGGGAACACGAAATCCCTGTCCCTTTAAACAGGGGGAAAAAAGAAAAAATTAATCTGGTATCATCTCTTTCCCTCTCCTTTAAAATGCTCAACTTCTCCACGCCCTCCCCTCCTCTTTTCTCCTGGGAATGAGGATTCCTTAACTCTGCTTGGAACCGAAGTTCGGATTTTTTGGCAGCGCAAAGGGACTCGAGTGAGAGCTCAATTAAAGCTTTTGAAAAGCTCCCGAGCCAGCCGGGGAGCAGACAAGAGGCACATTCCAGGACCGTGTGGGAGATCTGAGTGTGGAGGCAGACAGCAGAGGCAAAGGTGATGCTTTTGCAGGGATGCCAACCCGCCTGTGCTGGCCCTGGCGCCGCAGAACCAGGGCCAGTGCTACTGTCCCCACAGAAATTAAACCCCAGCCCAGATATCCTCCTGGCCAGGCTAAACATTTGTTGTTAATTCCAAATAGTCAGCGGTGCTCCACCACGCTGGGATGATGGTGAGGGTTTACAGAGGTTTAGCACAGAGGAGGGTGAGTGGAGGCAGGAGTCGCTCTGGGCAAGGTTTCAGTCAGGCTTTGGGGGTAGCAAGGACACAAAGGAGAACCCAGGAGAATGAGGCACCCCTAATCCTCCTCAGATTTTCTGTTCATATCTTCTACAGAGTGAACAGAAGGCAGTGGGAAGGTTTCCAGTTGGCTTTATTGACAGTGACATTTGCTCACCATTTCTTTCCTTGTCCTTCTGAAGCAGCTTTGAAGCATGGAAGAGAAGCAAATCCAGAAGAACAGGGATGGGTAGAGCAAACTGTATGAAATTCCCCTTCTAGCACCATGCTGACCTCCTGCTAGGAATGCTTGGAAAACTTCAGTTTTGAGGAATTCTGCATTTTGTCACAATTTCATAACAGTAGGACATTTCTTTGGAAAAACTAGAAAGTACTGACTTTTCTAAGCTTAAAACCAAGATTTTCCCCAAGATAAGGGAAACGAACTTATTGAAATCATTTTTTACCCCCATCATTTTGTATAAACTGTTTCATTTAAGTTTTTTTTTGAATAGCAAAATGGAAACATTTAATCCAAGTAAGATCTGGTTTCATTGTGCATGGGCCACAGACACTTAACATGAGGTACATCTGGGTGTACCAAAGGAGCTGGTCTGAGTAGTTTCCATTTTCTAGGTGTTTTTCTATGAACACTGAGGGAAAATCGCCATTACTGGTCTCTAAAACAGGCCAGACAAGCATCTGATTAGAAGGGATTTAGGTGAAGTTCATTTTGTTTAGAGCAAGCAGAGGGACTGAACCAGACTCTTTAGGTCTATGACTCTATGGCAACACTACAATCTCTGCAAAACTGTATGGTTTGTTCCCAGAACCATAAATCTAGCCTGGCATCACTGGAAACTCAGTGTTGGAAAGCTCAGTTTAATTTCAGATTTATTGCAGTAATCAAAACTGAACAAAATCAGACCAGGACCAAGCTTCCTACCTGAACCTGTGACTTGTGGAATGAAAGTTGCTTGAATTTTCTGGTACTTACAAATTCCTGATGGATCAGAAATGTCACAATCATTTTATGTCTTGGCTTTCAGTAGAATTGCAGTCAGAGTGGTTGCCCCAGACAAACAAAATAAACCCCTGTGTCTCAGTCTGTTGGTGGCTGATGAAGGCATAGTGGACTACACTAATTTAAAAAAATATATATATAATATCCTCATGCAAATGAAAAATTGCAATGTCAGGCAGTGACTGAGCTATCCCCTCTGTCTACATTAATTCCTACTCTATGGTTCATTGTTTTCCTGGGTGGTCCCTACTAAAGTCAGGGAGGGGAAAACCAGATGGAATTGAATGACTAACCCCCAGTCCTATGGAACTGTTGTCCCCTGTTTGTAAGGCTAATGTTCTGTAGAGTAGCGGGCCCTCAAATGAATAAAAATAGATTTATTTATTTTGCCCAAATTCACTGATCTATCTGCAACTGACATCATAATCAAGTCTACAAGCCATGACTGAAATTTTTACTGTTGGGGCGCCCAAACACTAAAAAGACACTGGATCCCAGATCAGCAGGTCCCAACTAAAGAGCACCAGAACGCTGCCTACTCAAAACTGACACATCACTGTTTTGTCGTAAGGCCACTTAAATTTTTAACTTACATTTTAAAGTCTATATGTTTGAATTTTACTGCACTTAGAGTAGACAACTGAATCATTTGCTGTAGACTATACCCAAAGAGTTTATACCTTTCACTGAAAAACTACTGGCCAACCTCTTAGCAAGATAAGAATCTAATTATATACTTTTTAAAGTGACATTTAGAGGCCTCAGTACTTTTCATATTTGATCTCAGATCTTAGAACTGGCATCTGTTTCTCCTTTTAGTTAAGAAATTGAAAGACTATTTACATATTCTTAGGAGTATATCTCCAATTAAATCTTTTTCAGAACTGCGTTCTCAACATTTCATATTAGGTTTCTTGGCAGACAACTATCTTTTTCTTTAAGAGATTTATTTATTCAGTTGGATAGTTTTTTTCATCCTTTGCCTGGGCACGAGAGTCTTCAGCCTCACCATCCTATAATTAGAAAAATGACCCTACTTAGAAGTTTTACAGCTCTGCTCCAAAACTTCGTCTTCCCTGTGTATTTATTTATCCACCTTTTTACTTATGTGGCTTAATTTAGTAACTGCCTTTCTCCTACAATCTGCAGCAGAGTAAATTTAAGCAGGCATTTAGAAACTCGTTATCAAAGACCAACATCCAAACCAAGAAATCAAAACGTTGAATGATAACAAAATATTTCTATATTCAATGAGATGAGGTGGGCAGGGAAGACAAGAGAAATACAGGGAAAATCTAGACTCTGATGTATTTTATAAATTATTCCTTCTGTCCCAAGTGTAAAAATCGTTCCTATCCCAAACCATAGGCAGAAGTCCCTGTTACAGGTTCCCTAATTGGTCTGTGTACATTTGCTATTTAGTTTTCTGGTAATGAAGTTGTCTGCCCAGGAGTCTCAGACTAAATAACCAGAAATAAGCTCCCCAGCACTTCAACCCCGCTCCCAGGGCAGAGGAGCAGAGCCATGTTCTCGCCCTCTCCAGGTATCTGACAATGGAAATCTTTTACAATGTGCCTGGAAAGTCACCAAATCTGGGCTCCTTTGGACTGGGGTGGGAAGCAGATTCCAGAATATTTCCAGTGCCTCATACAAGATGCCCTCAGCACCCTCTGTGTCATGGAGCAGGGCGGGTCCTCCCCCCAGCACCGCTGTGACACCAGCAGGGCTCACTGGACACATCATTCACAGTGATGTGAATCTCATTGACCTCCCAGTTACTCTTCTGCTCCCCACTGCAATTCAGCTTACCAGAAATAGATATTCAGGATTTAGTATCCAAATACAAGAATAATAAATAGAAGGAGCTTTGGCCTGTTAGATCTAAATCCCTAAATCTAAATCTAAATTCCTTACTTGTTATAAAAAAATATTAAATCTAAGCCTAGTAGGGTAAACCTTAACTAGTATCCAGTGCAGTTATCATAGGAACACACAAGTGATTCTATCTGCACTTTCTGATAGAGAAAGAGCTGAGCTGCAAGATTCTTCAGAAGCATTTTGTGGCCCCAGGTTTAGGTGTGCATTTTACACAGCTGTACCCCCACTGGGGCCACCAGAGTTGCAGAGAAACCTCTCCAAGGCTGCACCAGGGGCACAGGAATCAGTTGTGTCACCTGTTCCTGGTATGCAACTCATAACTTGAACACCTCATCTGCATTTTACTCAGCTTTTGCTCTATATTGTTCTCTTTAGGAACCTCTCTCTGCTCAGAGTACAACAAAACAACCATTTTAGTCCTAAGTTAGACAAAGTGGCTACTTCCAGCCACTCCCCAGCTCCCTCTCCATGCAAGCAAGACAATCTTTGGGGTGATCAAGGACAATCCAGACCAACAAAATCAACTTAAGCAAGACATTTGTCTGCAAAAGTCAGATGAAGGCCTTATAGACAGAATACTAATTTGCTCCAGTTTGTAATTTGTTTTGATCCGTGTGAAGGACTTGGAAACTCTTGTGTGATAAAGCACATTGATGGGCTGCCTAGAGGCAGGAGGCCTGGAAATTGAGAACTATGAGCCACCAGTGCTGTAACTCCTCTTCCTTCCACCAAAGTCAGTCCAGAACAACTCCACGGCCTTCAGGGCAATTTCTTCTGCATGAAGAGCCGGATGAGACTCCGGTCTCCAGCACAAAATGGAAAGATGGAGGCTGTAATTCCATCCGAGGGATGGGGTGTGGTTTGCAGACATCAATGAGCCACAGCACATCCCCTCTTGTGGTTCCTGATGTCATTGGAATGACTCAATAGAATTACAGCCTTATGTCGAGCTGGGTGTATATTATTCTACTGAAATTAAAGCTTTTGAAATAGGAGCTTATTGTTTTTAATAACTTCAGTTATATAATTCCTTTCTCATGTTAGTGGTTCAATAAACATTTCTTATGTTAAATTTTACTCCAGATCCATCCTTGCCAGTTTTAGGCTCAGAACTGATATATTGGAATAATCCTCTTCGTTTTAAGTCCCACAGACACTGTGCTGTTCACATGATGTCATTCTGTGTATATTCCTTCATTTACTACTGGTGAGTCATTATTATCGTAGCTAATAGAAAGAGGATTATCTCTTTATTAAATCAAAGGCACAGCATTTTGTTGGTTGTGCTTTGCCTCCTTGATTTTTAACCCTTTAAATTGGATGTGTCAGGATTTTTCAGCACAGGCTGTTGTTGGTGAGAGGCACAGAGCTTCTGCTAGAAAGTCACCACAAAGAGCTCAGTGAAATTAGGACTGTTAATTCCTCACCAGAGATCATACAGGATGACCATGATAGAGCAAGTCAGAGCCAAAACAGTGAAAGAGTCTTTGAGAGCCTGGGTATTGGCTTCTTACCTTTTTTAATTCATAAATTAAAATGTCACCTTTTTAATTCATAGAAGAAAATTGATCTCTACCCCAACATCAGTGCTTATAATGATAGATGTGATTATAGTATATTGCAAAGACAGTAGTAGAAGTCATGAGGTATTTATATAAATTAAAGGATCAGTATTGTGAGAAAAGGCCTGTAGGAAACAGGACTACCTTCCTGGGAAGATAAAGAAATGCAACTCTGTAGTTTAGAAAGGCAAATATTTATCATAATATTTTCTGAGGAACTGCTCTCATGCAATACAAATTTTTTCAGAGGCTGCAGAGCTATGAAAAATTAAAAGATTAGCTAGAGAAATTAATGTCTGCATTTACTACACAAACTATTCAGAAACCAGCATTTCTTCTAATAGGAAATTTCAGCATTTAGAATTTGTTTTCATCCTCAATTGAAATTTCAGTTCTCCCTCACAACCCAGCACTTCTAAGACTTCCCAAGTTTCAGAATTAGCTAAACCTTTTTATGACAATCATATAGAAACTAAGAAATCTACTAATGCAACTTTATGGTATTAAATATCTATCTTTGTAACCTTAGTATAAAAATTAAAATCTAGACCTCAATTAAAATTATGGAGTAAAACCAAAATACTTCATAAGATTCCTCTCAAAAAAGCCAAGATGCTTCTTTTTAATTTTTCTGTGGAAAATTTTTCCAAAACTGATGCCCACCCTGGAGAAACATTTCAATTTTACCAAAAATGAATTTATTAGTAGAAAGCTGCTCTGTCAAAAAGAATTTCAAAGAGTTCTATTTACTCTAAACAGTGATCATTGCTTCGATACAAACAAAAGCTGCCCATTTGCGTTATGACAAGGAGAATGATTCCAGAAACAGCTTCTAGAATGTGATATCTCTTTGCAGCAAAGTCTCCACGAGGGGCTGGTAAGAAAGGCCTTAAAGAGCCTGTCATCAATCCTGGCTTTCTCTGCTTTAAAGCAGAAGATGCCAAGCCAGCCACCACCTCAGAGGAAACAGCAGCTGCAGGTAGAGTGCACAAGAGTGAATGAAATCTTCCCAGCACATTTCCTCCTCTTATCTCCCCTGTCACCCATTATCAGACAGCAGATTACAGTAAAGAACACAAGGCTGAAACACAATTATCCATGGACATGCTGGAGGGCTCACAAATCTGCTAATGTTACTAACAAGCCAAGTCCCCCATTGCAGAACACATCAGCACTCCAGACGGAGGCTTAACTGTTAATGAAACCTAAATCTCAGCGCCAGAGATAAATTTCAAGCTTCTCACGGCTTAACCCTGGAAGCCAATACATCACAGAAACTTTTAAGAATTACCTAAAGAACAAGCAGTGTTGGTAAGCCACCATAATTAAATCTTAGCTGATTTCACATCTGAGGACTCTAAGCAGCAAGATATTGTCATTGGAATTACATCTTACGATTTTGTTGCTGCTTGTCACAATCCACCATTAAAATACTGCAACAGTGGGATCAGGACTAGGGTATCAATGCTTTTAACAAGAAGGAATATGCTTTTGGATACACAGTCCTAACACAGCAACCAGGGTTAATCTGGTGCTGAGAAAGTCAATAGCTTTACAGACATGGGTCCTTCATACAGCACCACTTATGTAACCAGAAGCACAGAAATCTATTGCAAAGTTATGCTATTATAGGATTCTTTTCTGGTAATGACACTGTTTGGAAAGAGATGCTTATCTTCAAATAAGTATGTCCCATTTTCAGAGGAGCATAAGCTAAATGGCAAAAGACTGGGGGAAATAAGGAATTCTTATTCCAAGATAATTATCCAGGCATAGATCTGAAATGGGATAACTACAGTGGTACAGACAAGGTTTAAGACAAGCACAGACAAGATTTATGAAACACCTTGGGCACAGGCCACAAAATACCAGGAGGATTAGTGTCCAGACCTTGAACTTGACTCAATATTCTTGGAAAGGACAATTTGGAATTTTCATTGTAGCAGCTACTGAGGAAGTATATTAGAGACAATGCAGTCAACAACAAAATCTCTGTCCTTCAGCACTCCAGATGTACAACAGGGATATTCAGTGGGGATAAGAGACATTGTGCATCTCACCATGTGTTATAAAAGCTTTTTGTCAGTAATTTCTGTTTATATTGGAAATACATAAAGATCAATAAGAAACTTGGTTTATTACAGAACCACTTACCAAGAGAGCTTGATAGAAACATGCCAGTAAACTAAAAGATGCTTTGTTTTCATTGACAAATCAACTGCACTGCACTGAAAGAACATCACACAATCATCACTCCTGTGTTTACCAATCATGAGGAGCATTTTTCCTCAATCTCCTTATTTTATATATAAACGTAAAGATTTGTATGGCTGACTACAAAAGGTACTAAAACACAAGCTTCCCCTGACCCAAGCTGCTCCCCACTAGAGGGGAGAGAAGAGCAGTTGCTTTGGCTAAATGCATGAAACATAACAAAATCAAAACCACAGTCAGGAGAGTAACATACAATTCTAAATGGAACTTGAAAACTTGAGAAGTCATTTAAGGGAACCACATTAAATGCTAAATGTTTAATGGGACCCATGTGTCTCAGGCAGAGAAAGAGAGTGAGAGAAATGCAACAGAGGAAATCAAGGAGACAATATGTCTGTGCGACTTGTTCTAATTAGGGGCACAGTGCTGGTGAGGATCATTCATTATAATTTAGTTAAATCTTTAGCATGGCAAAGGCACCTCTGTAGAGTGGTATAAAACCAAAGACCCCCAGTCATAAAGTGAGTTAAGGCCCATAGAATAGAGGTTAATTTCAGTCATTTGTGACTGCTAAAGGCAGTTCATCCCAGGAATACCAGCACTTCTTTCCTGCCGCAGCGCCGTGCTCCAGCTCGCAGATGTCTGCAAATTTGGCATGTGGGGGGTGGTACTGGGGAGGGCAGTGGCGTGTTGTCTCCAACTTGTCTGTCGCTGAACTGAGTGGATCTGTTTCTTTTAGCAGGGGTGGGAAAGGAGTTCAAAGAAAGAATCAAAACAATCCATCCATCCAAGCTTTGGAATATCTGAACTGAGCCCAAATATCACCAAGCACTTCCCAATCTCTGCTTTGAAACAGGAGAACGGATGATGATTTGCAGCAGTTTGGGATGATTTACACACACACAGCATGTGTAACACTGCAGTGTTATTTTAAAACTTACAAAGCATCACAAGAGCGAGTGGGGGTCAGGTTCAGGTTTGTGACACCAGCTTGGCTTGTTGCACACCAGAGCAGCAGAACCAGCTTCAGCTGTGCTTCCCCACAGCAAATCAGGGGCACAGGGGACCTAATTCACATTGCATTTGCTATTGTGTATTTTAGGAGTAATTCTGTTTAAATATGGGTCAGATTCTTAGCTGGTGTAAAGCAGCTGAGCTGCCTGCATTCCAGTGCAGATAAACTAATTCACACCAGCTGAAGGCTGGGCCAGTGGAATTACACTGCTGTAAATCCAGCGCCAGATCAGAACGGTGTTAACCTGTGTTAGCACTGGTGGAACTGAGAACAGAATTTAACCCACAACATTTTGACACCATTCCAAATATTTGTAAAACCCATAATAATTTTAAGTGTAAATGTGCCAAATTCACCCTGGTGTCATTCAGAGTCCAAAAAAACTACACCCTAGGGATAAATTTGGCTCTGCATATTTAATCTGAGTACACGGCATCATCCCAGCAAGGAAATCAAATGAGCAATAAACATAAGTTTGCTGTTAAATGTTGTCTCCTTGCTCCTCAGCTTCCTAGTACGTTTTGTTTTTGGAGCTTATTTAAACGAGCAGTTAATGGTTTGATCAAGTCCTAAACAGGAAACCTAAAGGGTTTGTAAAACATTGAGTGTTCTAATTACAACTGACCTAAAAAACCCCTGCATTGTGGCAATCTTCATTTCTATTATACCTGCTGTTCCTGTGATGGGATTGTTTTCTAGTGGTTAACAAAGACATCAGGGAGTCGGGATTCTTGAGGTCTAACTCTCAGTTTTGCCATGGACTTGTTGTGTGGGCTTGGGGGAATTATTTAAGTTCTCTGTGCTTGAGTTCACTTATATGGTGTGGGACAATTAATGATCACCAAAGGGCTCTGGGTTCCTCAGATGGAAACAGAAGGGGTAGTGTTCAGAAGTATGACAAGAATGCCTTCCCCTTTTCTATGTGATATTACAGTAACACACTAATCAAATTACACCATAAAACAGCCATAATAAACGTTACAGTACCATAAAAATAACAATACTAGTCCTAAGACATAAAGATAATAATACACAGTTATTTTTAAAGCTGCCCATTACCACGTTGCCAGGCACCTCATACACAAATCAGAGTGCATCTCCAACCAAAATTGCTTTGGATACTAGTGGAAGTCCACTGAATTCCAGAGAGACCATGCCCAGGCCACGCCAATTGATGTGGCACTGCTCAAATTACAGGGAATTTTAGCAATTTTCACCAGAGAAAGTCCTGGCCACTTACACAACTTCTTTTCAGACCTCAGCAATAATAAATTATGATAAAGCATGCTGGGAAAAAAAAGGGAAATTGAAAGCCTAGATGAATTGCCTTTTCCTGACTCCAGAGCTCAAACCTCTACAAAGCTTCTGAAGCAATAGTTTGGGGAAGTGCTCCTCATTGCCCTCTCCCTCAAATACCCTGAATATCATTTTCCTTCCATTTATGTTGGTGTGAGATGACAAGACTCATTTTATCAGGGATTGAAGAAATCACGTCAAAAAATGAGAATGATCCAGGTTGCCGATTCCCAATTTAGGTTTTTTTCCCTGGTTTCTCCCAGTATGAAGGTTTCCAGCTCAAGCTGGCAGCAGCTGCCCAGGACAAGGAGCACAGGACAGGGTCACCATGCCAGAGGGGGAACGGAGTGCTCAGTAACAGGACTGAAGAGCCTGGCCTTTTGTTGCATCTGCCAGTGACTTAATACAGGCTCTTGGACAAGGCACAGCACAGGCTATTTTAAACCAGCTCTGTCTCCGTGTGCCTTTGAAAGAGGGATTATGAGGACTAATGTTCGTGGAGTATTTCAGTGATGGACACCAGTACATGAGGTGTGACTTTCCACTAACAGCCACCAACTCACCACTTCACACTTCTGTGACTCCAGGTGCCAGTGTTTCCTCAGTTTCAGGCAGAAATCCTATGCTTCTTGGCTGATGATGTTAATTTTTAACAAATAATGAAAGGAATGGCATGGGCTTTTCCAGGAATTGTTAGATAATATTTAGGATACGTATTTGTGCTGGTTTCACATTAATTGATATTTAGTAATGAGGAAAAAAAATCACCCACAGAAATTACGTATACAATATTGCACTGCCTAAACATCACTGAAGTGGATGGTTAGATACCAGTCTCAGGTTCATCCATCAGTGTATCTAGACCAAAATGTTCACCTGCTGCCTGAGTTGCAAAATAGAAAAATTTGAACTGGAAACTATTGAATTTTAACTGACTTGATAATAAAAGTGATTTCAGTACAATAAAATCTCACAAACCTCTCTCATGAGGGGCAAAGTAGGTGGCACCAGCATGAACTCTGTGATTCTAAACAGCACAAGCACCAGGGACTAGGAGGAGTCAATTTATCTGGCTACTCCTTAACAGAGTAGAGGGAGGACATAAAAACTGCATTACTTAAAGCTCCCTTTTCCACATGAAGGGAATATGCATTAAAAAAGTTTTAAAGTTGGTTCATTGGGTAGCAGATCACTGTTTCAAGAACTGAATTTAATTTTTAGGTTTCCTGTCGGGCTACTGCATAAGTAGCTCCTGTCTGTATGTCTCCAAATCTCCCACTGGTATAGATTTAATTCTGAACATTCCAACTGCCTATGTGTTTCAGACAGAAGAGGAAAATAACAAGATTAGCATTAGTTGATCCCTCTATCTCCCCATTATGAAGAAAAAAGAATTGTGCAGTAAAAGAGCCAGGTGAATGCTTCCATGTGTTTGAAAGAACCGGGCTGGCTGCTCCAGGAGGAACACGGGGCTGTGACCTCAGCAGGCACTGTCCTTGTCCTTCACAAGGACAGCAGGGCAGGCCCCAGGCACCAGCAGCCTCTGCCACATGAGGCAAGTCCCTGGTGACAGGGCTGAGTTGGGAAGTCACGTCAGGATCAGCTCTGGTGACAGTGACCAGCGCCAGGCGCTGTCCTGTCCATGAGTCCAAAACCATGCAGAGAAAACACTCAGCAAGGCAAGGCCAGTGTGGGAGCCACAGCCAGAGAGAGCCACAACAGAGCTGCAAAGAGACACCTCAACAGCTTTGGACAAACAAGAGCTCAGAGCCCAGAGCTGAGCTTAAATAGAGCTCCTGGCGCAGCGTGAGGAGACAACAGGTGAAGGGCATTGGTGCCCACAGGGCCTTAAAACAAAGAACATCTGTCATTTTTTTTGCTAGCAGAAGAAACAGAAATTAGAGGTCAAAGCAAAACAAGATTAGAAGTTTTGTGTTGGGGGGGAAAAAAAAAAGTATGGGTTTTTTTCCACTTAAAATTTAGAATATTCAGTGATACTTTTCAACTCCGCAAGTGGCTAAGGAACAGTAAAAAAAATATCTCAGGTTGCTCATAAAAAAACCTCCTGGTATTAAAGTTGTAAGAAATCCATAACCAATTATTCTGAATTAAAAATAAATCACTATCATCCATGAAACTGTATTTTTAAAACAATCTCTTTCTGAAGTGGGAAAGGAGAAGAATTGTACTGGCTCCTGTGATAAAAGGCATGCTTTGGTCAGTGGCCTCTGAACTCGGTGTGGGGATTCTTGTGTAACTCCTGCAAGATTGGGAACTGTCCTGAACTTGCAGCTCAGTTCCTCAACATGGTTCATCAAGAATCTGGTTTAGAATAAGAGAAGAACATCAAGGGAAGGAATTACAAGAGAAATTGTGAACGAAGATTATAAAGCTGCAATGTAAAAACATCAACACACACAGAGTGTGAGGAGTGAGATCTGAACCACCCCAGAAAAAATGTTGTGTTTTCCAGTGTGCAAAAGAATCCAAGTAACATTTTCCATCTTGGCTGCTGTCAGTGAGACACTCAGTCAATATACAAAGTGATTCAACATCCCAAACATCTGAGAAGAGTGGAAATCACTAAAAACAGGTCACTCCAGACTCTGATGCCTCACCACAGTGGGAACCTCACTTTAGGTGTGGCCCCTGGAGTTACATGTGCACACTCAGAGCACAGGCAGGAGGTTTTCTCGCCTCTTGCAACTATGGAGAATACACAAAACCCCCAGCATGGCTGATCGAAGCTTCTGCCCAGCTAAATACCATTCCTTTTAGTAAGACCTTGCTCCCTCACAAGGCTTGGAAATGCTTTATACACATATATGAAAACTGAGGTATGAGGAAAACGCAGAGCTGTAGAATGGCTTGAGTTGGAATGCTATGATTTAACCACTTTTGGACATTATGAAAGTACCCAAACTGGAAATACAGCTTATGCACTTCCATTGGCGGGCTCTAACCAAAGAAAGGCTGAGATGACCCCTTCAGTCCCTTTTCAGCTATTTAATCTTTTATTTCTGACCATCACCTTTTGGGGCTGATGGTGTAACGCTGTGCCATCACCACTCGGGAAGATGGAATGGTTCTAGTTTTCAGTTCTGGGTCCAAAGTAGATTTCAAACGCAGGACAAACACCACTGTCCATGGAACAGTCACCACTGTTCCATCTTACGACACAAGGCAGGCCAGAATAAAGTGCCAGTGCTCTGTCTGATAAGGCAGGGCGTGTGGTGTGCCATGCAAAGGGCTGAGAGTCCCCAGGCCTCGCTCCAGCCCTGCGGAGGACACGCTGCGGAGCCAAGGCTGCACCATCCCTCTTTTTGTTCTCTGTAGATTGGCTGATCCTCCCCCTGAAATCCAAGGGAGTCTGAAAGCATTTAACAGCCTCACAAAGATATGTCATGCGATCTAACATTCTGAGCACAGAACTGGGAGCCAGGAGCTTTTAATGGTGCCTGTAGGAATTGGAGCCAAATCACTTAACCTCTTTGCTTCTCGGCTTCTCATCCATAAAAAGAAAACTATGCTCATGCTGCTGGCTGGGGTTTTATGAGAGTTAATTCATAGACCTGTATGGAAAATGACTCCTCCTCTGCTGCAGAAATGCAAACTTTGTGTTAAAAAAAAAAAAAAAAGAAGAGTAATTTCAACAGAAACCAAGAGCAGGCAGAATTTTAAAATTTTGCTTTTGAGGGAAACACATTTTTTCTGCAAAAGCAGATCTCCATTGTGAGAAATATGTTATTGGGGTTTTCTTTGTGGTCTTTTGTTGTTGTTTGGTGGTGGTGATGGTGGGGTTTTGTTTGGTTTTTTGTTTTTTTTCACTCAGTTTTCCACTGAAAAACAGTGTTGGGAAAATATTGTCAGCCAGCCCTACCAAGAATGACACAAGTTGCCTTTCCAAGGGGCTGCGCTCGCCCACGGCCAGCCCCGGGGAGCAAGGCCCGAGCCCGCGGGGCGGGGAGCGGCTGCGCGGGCCGCCACCGCTAGAGGGCAGCGGCGGAGCGGCCACGGCGCTCGGCTCGGCTCGGCTCGGCTCGGCTCGGCTCGGCTCGGCTCGGCCCGGCTCGGCTCGGCTCGGCCCGGCTCGGCTCGGCTCGGCTCGGCTCGGCTCGGCTCGGCTCGGCTCGGCCCCGGGCTCGGCTCGGCTCGGCTCGGCTCGGCTCGGCTCGGCTCGGCTCGTCTCGGCCCCGGGCTCGGCTCGGCTCGGCTCGGCTCGGCTCGGCTCGGCTCGGCTCGGCTCGGCTCGGCTCGGCCCCGGGCTCGGCTCGGCTCGGCTCGGCTCGGCTCGGCTCGGCTCGGCTCGCCCCGGGCTGCGGCGGAGAGGAGCCGCTGCGGCGGGTCCCGGGCAGCTGCCGCCCCATGCCAGAGGACACCGCTGCCGCGGGGACACCGCGCGTTCTCCGCCCTCCAGCCCGGAGATGCGGTGGGAGAGAGTCCCGAGCGCTCCCGGCGCCGCTCCCGCTGCTCTCGCGGTGGCGATGCGGGCTCAGCGCCTCCTTCCCACCCCGCGAGCTCCGCTGAGGAAGGCGCTGCGCTTCGGCCGCTCCTGATCTCGCTGAGGGAATCGCTGCGCTCCCGCTGGCTCCTGGCTGCTCACCCCTGTCCCCATGGAAGTCAACACGGAGAGAGTTAGCCCGGAACGAGAGTAAGTGTCGGGGTGACTGATGTCATGAGCCGCTGATGTGAATAAGGCATTCACGATCCAGCGTCGAATTATAAGATGCTCGGCTACTTGGGAAGAAAAAGAACATGATTTGTCTGGTCAGGAGAGAAAGTCTGCTTAGTTCCAGGGTGTCTTCTGCCATTTTTCACAGAGTAGCAAAGAAGACAGAGATTTTGCCAAAGTCTTCCCTAAGTGTGGACAGTGACTTTTAGCTGATAGTCAAGGGAAAAGAAAATGAAATCCCAAACTACAAGGTACTACACCTAGTATTTTAGATCCATATATTCACAAACATATTCAAGTTCAGTGAAGCCAATCAGAACATGGTGGGCTGTTACAAACTTGGCTGCACAGGTAAAGGGCAAACTGGAGCCTGGGCTGTGCACTTCAGGGCCACAGACTTGACCTGGTGGCCATCCAGTGCCAGTCTCCAGGCACTGCCTGGCGAGCTGTAGCAGTGGCTGGGCTGTGTCTCTGCTGTGGCTCATGTTCTCTCTTGGTGCTCATCCACTAAATTAAATTCATGAGCAGCATGTGACTGACCTTCCTATGCTTGCTCAAGTGGCTCAACGTTATCCCACCAAACTAAAGCCAGCAACAACATCCACTCCCTCCCTCCCAAAGAGAGGGCACTGTGAAACACAGATCCTGCAACAGACATGGCCAGACACATGCAAAATACACTTCACATGAAATAGGTGGAGTTATGTTCCACCAGGCCTGTTGGCCACCACTGGCAAACCCAGCCAGAAGATGATTGGAATGTGGTTGTGGTGCACAAGACTGTGGCATGTACACAGTGTGGTGGCTGTCACTCCTCTGGGCCACTTCAGGAGCCTGGCACAAGGCAACCACCACTAATCACCACTATCATTTGAATAATTCCCACATACATTCCAGATGTTGACCACATGGCTTGTCTTTGTAAGGCTTCAAAATAAGGGCGGGGGGAAAAGGGTGAAGTGGGTTTTTTTCCCTTCAGTGTCCATATTTGTTTTCTACACAGATGTTTGTAGTTGTACAGAGTAAATAAGCATAAATCACACCCCCCTTTTTTTAGTTCACTATGATTTGTATTTATGGAACGTGCATGGAACTCAGTGGAGCTGACAGACCTAAGTTGTGGGCTGTTGGCCATTTATTGTAGGACAGTAAATGGTCAACATATATATACTGGTTTTAGGGACATGAAAATCTTAAAATAACCCCACTGATCAAAAGCACAAGCATCAATGTTGCTGCTCTACTCACCCTTTTCACACAGTGGGCCTGACCCTGGCAGCTTCTCTTCCTGCCCTCTGAGCAAGGTGTCTCTCCTTCCTGGGATGGGATTGTGTCAGGTTTTGGGGCACCAGCAGCAGCTCTGCGGGGACAGGAGGGAGAGGTGTGAGGGCTGGACTCCCTCCCTGTGCAGCAAGTGCTCGAGATGAGGTGGGACAGGTCTTTAGTGCTGCTGCCAAAGACTGGCTGTTAACAGAGTAAATAAGTTCAGCTCAAATAAAGATGAGCCATGGACTCCCTTGTTTCAGAGTTTTCTCTTTTCCTGCCTAATTCAAGATTTTTTTTAAGTCAAGCATGCAAGCCCAGATGAAAAACTTAAGACTGTGTAAGGGAAATAATTTCCTTCCAGACTGCAATTCTTCATCTTAACCTGGAGAGGGTGGAGTGGAATATGACAAGATCATGGAATGTCACCTCCCCAGGAGTTCTGTCTCTTTGACATTTACACTACAGGAACCCCCCAATGGTCTTCTCAGCAATAAACAAATACTATTTTCTGTGTGTCAGTCTCTCACAGTGCAGCAGTGTCACAAAAATGCTTTGGCCTCAGGAGAAGCAGCTTTCAGGGGAAATCCTTTTTCTGTACAGCAGTGACTGAGCTAGTGGCAGCTGGCAGAAACAGGGGCAGGGATCTACCTAAGGTCAACTCTGGAGCTATTCTCTGGATTCCTCCTGAAGCTGGTAATGTGACTTTTATGCTGAGCTGTAGCTGCTGAGGGCAGAAAATAGATTAGGTAACTGTGCCATGAAGATGAAGGCTGGAGGCACTGCACCATTTCATCCCCTCCACCACGGGCAAGGCAATGCCCACAGGGCTCACAGCCAATGGCCAGATTGCCACTCTCATTCTTTCAGGGATCCATGAGGTTCCAACACTAACAGCAAGCAGCCAACACTATGAGCAAGAGCACAGTATTTTTTATGAAAAAAATATCTGTTTTGTTAAAAGTACAACACCTTGTTGACCAAAGTGTAACACGTTGTTAAACTAGAGAAGACTTTAAGCTCTCACCCCATTTGTCTCTGCTGCTTGATTAATTTGCTTTGAAAGCAGAAAAGGTTAAGGAGATGCTACTGAGACTTGGATTGTCCTAAGCAGGCTAAGAAAAGCCAATGCCTGTGCTGCTAATGCAGCCCTTCAGTCCTGCTGAGCCCAGCAAATAAACTACACCTCATCATCCTCATTGGGAGAGTCCTCTTTTGCATAACAACATCAACCACAACTTCTCTCAAGATGTTTTACCAGAGGGAAACTACAAAATACAACCAAGACCACAACTTTTGTCAGCACATTAGGAAATAAAGGTCATAACACTGGTGATTTTTAAAATACATGAATCATAGACTCCAGGTCTTTCCATGAATCACAAGAGAAATGTGAAGAGTGGGACAGAATATTAAAACAAACAAAAAAAGAAGAGGTATATAAAAGAAGAGGTATATTTTTAGTTGCTGCTGGTTTATATGACGAATAAACTTTAGAAAGTCTCAATGTCTCAATCCAGAACTAACACCTAAAGGCAAAAGGGGTCAAAAAGATTTCCTGTGGTGTATGGAGCAGTAGGACCAAGGGAAGGGGATGTCAGGCAGGCCTTTCTCTAGACTAAGAGCTGTTCTCTTCCATTTGCCATAGGTACAGCCTGGAGAGATGCAGTCAGGCCTGGAAAACACTACAGTGTCAGCATTAGGCTGATACATGGGAACAAACCTCTGCTGATAAATGGATGGCACTAAACATAGTTCTTCATTCACTCATTGGGGCTTTCTGCCATAGCTAACACTCAGCTGTACCTAAATTAACCTAACCTGGGTTTGAAGCATGTCTGACAAGAGTTTTAGGAAAAAAAAAAAAGAATTAAGCATTTTCCCCTGAAAGTTTCAGGTATCCTTATTTCTCAAAAGTGTCCTCTGCTAAAGACTGACTTGTACTACTCACATTCACCATCCAGACTCTGGGATCAGCACTGACATTACTCAGTTCAGCACCAATCCCAGCTCAGATCCATGTTCATCATGTAGGGAATATTGTACCTTTAGGCACAGCATCAGACAAGGGGTTGAGTGTTAATCAGACGTCTTGAAGACAAACCCCAGGCTGTTCGTGACTCACAGACACGCCTCTGAGTCACTACTCTCATTACTTTCTCTGGGGGCCAGAAAGTTACTGCTGCTTTACACCAGCAGCAAATTACAACATCTTCCTACTATGCTGACCTTGCTGTTTTGGCTACTGACTCTTAAAACAGAGCCAACATTTCTTCCTTGCTCTACCTACTGGGATAAGGAAGTCAGTTGATGAGTGAATCCTCTTCATCCCATCACACCCAGATCTGGAGCTGAAGGGTAAATTTTCTGAGCTGCCCAATTCACTGCAATGGAATTATCTGCTGAGGGATGCAATACCCAGTCTGAGGCAGGTTGACAAAACGTGGATTTATAGCTTGAGATCATAGAATAACTTTAGTTTTGCCAGATAGAATGAGGGCCTATCGAAGAAATAGTCCTAGGAAAAGTTGGGTAAAAAACCTCTTGAATCCTTTGGTTTGCAGCTCACATTGGCTATAGAAAGAACTATCAATTGTTACATCAATTGAAAATAAGCTTCTTGCTGTCATTCTCTCCTGAAATCCAGAGTAGCTCGAAATAACAGGAATCCTCACAAGATCTGAGATCAGATCTCTATCAGGTACCAGTCTCTTGGTACCTAGGATTTAGTCTTATTTAGCCAGGACTGAGAGCAAAAAAGAGATCTTTCTATGTCACAGAATATCACCACTTTAGCAGATGCCACTGAATCTATTTCCTTCAAAGTAATGAAGTGAGATTGTTTATGTGAATGTTTTCAAAGAGCTGAACCTGCAAGGTCCTGCTCACAGTTCAGGAAATGGCAGAATATAAATCTGTCCAAATTAACCAAGCTCCTACAAAATTCAATACTGGAACATAGCGACAGCAGCAATATCTTGTTCTTTTGGTGTAATGACTGTTGATGCTGGGATTTAGAAGGATTATGTCGATCTAGGAAAAAGTGGGGAATATTAATATACAAAATTGTTGAATGTCAAATCAAATCCTTTAATAACCTGTGTGTCTGGTTGAGAATGGGAGTGCTTTCAAAACTAGCTACAAATATTCAAGAAATCCATTTGGCAAGTTCAAACAAATAGCCCAAATCAATTACACACACAGTGTTCTTTAGGGGCCACATTTTCAGCATAGTCTGTGGAGAATTAAGCCCTCTGCTCCCATTATTGTTAATGGGATTGGCACACCCAATTCCTCATACATATGGTTGTGAAGTTAAAGCTAACAGATAAAATGAGACTTTGAAAGAATAACAATGTTTATATATTGTCTAGTTTTTCCTGTACAGTGTAACATTTGTGTTTGCTAAGAAATTTCAGTCTATACTAGTAGAGCTCCCTGGCCCAACACAGACTCAAAGCTGAAACTGGGACAGAAGAGTGCAGAAACCCTTCTTGATATCTATGTGAGAGCTTCATAGATAAATCCAGGTTAGGAAATAAGAATTGTACTTTGTAGGAATTGCTGAGTTTTAGCACTTATTCTCAAGCCTTTCCCAAAGAACAAAGATAACTCCGTCTGAATTTTCATGCCCCAAAATCAGAGAAGAAGCGATAAAGGTAACATTTCCAAAGTAATAATTAGTGTACAGCTGCTGTATAAGCTTTAAATCTCTGAATCAGAGGGACTGGAAGCCAGTCAACTCCTGTTCTAAGTAACTGTCCCAGTTACCACCTTCTTCTCTGTTTTGAAATGGGTGGAAGTAGCAGTTCCTTTCAATCTTTGTTTTTCTCTGATTTTGATCCAAGTTTCTTCCTAAATATGAGAATGTTGAATTTAAATTCAAAATCTGTTTTGATAAACTGGTATTTTTCTATGAAAAAACAATAGGACAGTTGCAGTTAGTGCTTGTCATTGCCTATTTTTCAAAGCACCAGTGTCACACACTGAGTCAGAACCCCTGAAATCTTTCCACAGACTGTAGCTCACTCTGTGGTGTGCCCCTTTCTATGGGCTAAAAACATCTTAAGTGTAGCTAGAGATCCTTATCACAGCAATGCTTGGGCAAAGTTAAGAATTGAACTCTGAGAATTTGGTTTTAAAATAAGCAGATTTGGAATGCTGTCATCTGCCCCACTGCAATTACTCATAAGACGATGGATTAAATTCTCCTGACCAGAATCCGGTGACGTTCAGCAACAAAGTCACCAGGACTCTCTAATACTTCCAGTTGCTGTGTGTTGGACAGCTGCAGTTCTTTGCACAAATAGCTGTGTATTTGTCTAGAGTTTTTCTTGTAGGTGCACAATTGCTCAAGGGATAAAAAGGAATTGCCTGTTTGTATCCAGAGGCTGGAGCCACTTACTTCAAAGCTAAGTGCTCTACATGCAAAGGACTCCAGAAATACTCTGTGAACTTGGTGAAAGAGCCTTTCCAATTCTAACAACCAAATTTTGCTCCTGATATTCTGGCTAGATCTCCTACGCTGAGTTTCCATGGATTTAGTTTACAAGTGAATTCAGCCTCTGAATTACACACCCGTGTAGTCCAGTGGACAGGACGCTAAGAGAATGCTGGAAAACATAAATGCTATTTCTGGCTTTAGAGTTTACTTGCTCTGTACTGCTGTATTCTTTACTCCCTCCTCTTTCTTCCTTAGGTGTGGTCTTCAGCAAAGATTCTCATTTTTTGTTGTAGCCATGTGGGTGACATTGCTCCTGATTTTCCCTGGTGTTAACCAGCAGCAGACTGGGCCTTGACAAGAAATGCTGTATGTAGACAGGAATCACTGAAACAGCAATGACTCCATTCTGATGCATGAATTATTGTACTGAACCCATCTTCTGGAGCTCATAATGATGGAAGGCTAAAACAAGGATATCTTGGATATGGATCCAGAAGTACATCCAGAAATTATTTGAATTCCATGAACCCTTGTACTTTGGTTCTGACTCAGAATGTTTAAGAACAGGGTGTAAAACGAAGAACTGGTTCCACAGCTGGTGTAAATTGGCACAAATCCATTCACTTCAATCTGAAATGTGCTTCTTAAAGGTCACAATACCTGGAGAGTGTAAATAATTAGGTCTGAAGGCCAGCAAAACCTGCTGGCTTGAATTAGGTGTTGGGCCACTTAAGTTGAAGCCAAACATTGACTATTCATTGGAAAATGCTCTTCACAGTTACTGAGACATCAATGCAGGTAAATATTTTCTCTGCAAAGTCCTATCTGATGGTCACTCTTTACACTTTCCCAAGGAGCAAGTGTTAAATTCTTTTGTGAAGATCCTTCTTCGTTTACCAGGTTTTAGATTGGATTTACAGCAGTGAAAGCCAGGAGGAGGAGCAATGGAAAGTTCTTTATGGAGCTCTGCAACCGATGTACCTACAATTCAGTGCAGACAGCATGATTTTAACCAGGAAAAACCCCATTCTATGATCAATCCAGATTTTTTTTTTTAATTTAATCAGACTTTTACATTGTATATTCAACTGGCATTTCACTTGCTTAGTGGAACATTCTTCATAAGCAATTTCTGTAATGACAGCCTTGTAGAATATGGTGTGAATAAATTAAAGACAGTGTGTAATAAAGTTTCATCATAATGAGATAGCTTATTTCAAGCAGTATATGAAAATTATTTATATAAGGTCCTAGAAATAAAAATCCTGTTTTTTATCCTGGGTTTATAAGGCTAAATTTTTGAAAGGGGAAAAAAAACATGGGTGCAATGTACACATATTTATTTCTTTATAAAATATGCACTTATGGTAGCCACTTTGCTCCTTACTGTAGATATCTACTTGGCCTAACATGAACTGTTTATGTTCAAGAAGGCGTTGCTGGATTTTGCACATCTATGTAGCCACTTCCCTATGAAATGGCCTAAAATCTGTGCTGAAAATAATGCAGGAAGCACATCCCAGAGTGTACCAGGGTTCCAGTGGAGTCCTGCAATCCAAGAGCCTCTGCTCAGTTACACTCACTAGGAATGTAGGTGTAGTCCATACTTCAAATTCCATTATCACCCTGCAGAAGCTGATTCCATGTGCAACCTCCAGCTGTATCAGCATTGATTCTGGTATCCAGGGAATACCTATCAATTATTCCAATGTTATTGGATCAACTGCTGTTTTCTAAAAACTTCTCAGCAACCATCTCACCACACAACATTAACCAGTATTATTTTAAATCTCCACTGATTCTCATTTGTCTTACATGAGACTTTTCACTGGACTTTTCTGGACTGCCAGAACTCTCTCAGGGAGAAAAATTAAAACCACAAATAGCATTATCAGATGATTTGTGTGAGGCTTGGCTAATTCTGGTCAAGCAGCACACACATTATTTACACACTGCAGTTAATTACTCTTCATATAACTGTAGCATCATTTCATTCTGTCCAGAGCCCTTTTGCCTCCAGATAGTAATTCATATCTATTACAACATTACAAAGTGTTTGAAGAAATGATGTAGCAGCCTCAAAATTATAAACTCTTACGACAGTTTGTAAATATTTATTGGGCTGTGTTTGCCTTCTTGTCCTAAAAAACGTGTCCAAACTTTATACCCGCAGCAGTGAGAGATATATTTTTAAGTATAAAACTTGAAAATTGTTATTTTAACATCTTCATGCAAATCCCAAAGCCAAGGCATTTTAACTTAAACTAAGTATTAAGTGGGCTGGGAATACTGTTACTAGAAAGTATGTGGTGAATAGAGGGTCTATTCTATAAAAATGTAAAGAGAATATGATAAAGACTGCTAAAGGGTATTTGAAAGAAATGTGTAAAAGCATTAGCATTAGCATTGGGACTAAACTCTTGCTACTGAAAATTTACATTTAACTCACAGTGCTACTTGGGATTATATCAGATGAAGGATGTGCCCGTTGTCTAAAAATAGGAAGAGAAAGCCTGGAACAGCTGTCACAGGGAATTCTGCTTTCTAGAAGTGCTCTATTGTGACAGTCATTGTAAAGATAAGGTTCCTTTCCAGAGGAATAAAAGAGATTTCTGTGAGACAGCAAGTGTCAAAGAACAAATGATACTCAAAACTATGTTGTCAAAAATCCTGCTGAGTAAAGCTCAGACCTGGACCTTTCAGAGCTGGTATAGCTTCATGTGTTCAGTATCAACAAGATTTGTGAAGATGCCAAAGTGTGAGCTCAGAATTGTATTACAGCTGTGAAAATCAATGTGCATTTCAGGACTGAAAAGGATTCTCTGGGAAACCCACTGGGCATTACAAGCTTTTGGAAATGGAGTTATTCCTGTAGTTACTTCAGGTCATGTTGCCATAAATGCCTAGTACTTGCTTGGGTTGCTCTGAACACACAAAAATTATGGGATTCTCAAAGAATAGCAGGTAAGAACTAACAAGGGAATCTTGTTTATTAGCTGCCTTTCTCAGTTATGCTTTACTATAGACAGGTTAATGATATGCTGATTTCTAGTTTGTAATGACTTGATCTCAGGCCTTTGTCATTCTTACCTCCCCCATCTTACAGCTTCTGCTGGTTTTAGACCTTCACAGACAAGAAATTACTTCAGCATGTGCTTGACTTCAAAAAGATGACTCTCCTAAAGACAGTAAGTATTTACATCCTTGAAATTATTCAGGTGCTGAAGTTTCAGCCCCTCTCCAAGGGACAGGGAATTTGATCTCCTCTGTGCTTCCATGGGAGCCAAGCACAAAGCTCCCAGCTGGCTTCTCCTGTAGTTCCCAGTGCCAGCACCATGGATGGCAGCAGCAGAAACTCCAGGACCATGCCAGCCACTGATACACTGAGAGAGGGAAATTCTTCCTTGGTGGCATGTGATGAAAAAGCCACGCCATGTGCCCCAACTATCACACAACTGGCCAGCCCCACTCTCTGGGGTAAAAGTGGTCCAGACTGAGATGCTCTGGCAGAGCCACACAGGGAAGTTTGCACAATGCCTACCCCACTATGTCTGACCCAAGCCACTATTATTAATCATTCACTTTCATGAGCAGTAAATTAATCCATAAAATATAATTGGAAAGAAATATGTGAATGCAGTTTTAAAATATGGCATAAAATAGAAATGCCCATTAAAGGAGTAACATGAACATGCACTTGGTGCTTTACTGAGGAGCCGTAGAGGAGGGTTTCTTTGTTGTTGTTTTTGTCTTGTAATAAGTTCTAAAATAAAATAAAAAAATAAGCATCAAGAAGCATTGTTTTGAAGGGCTGCATTATACACCCTCTGAAAGAGATCTCTGTCAGCTCAGTACCCAAAATTGCACATGCTATTAGCAGATAAAACAGTAGCACAACATAACTTTGTATCACTGGAGATCTCCCATATATTTGCCTAGAAAGGAATACTCTGCATTGACTAAGCCTTTTTCCTTCTGTGCTAAACAATAATTACATTTCTAGAAGAATTCAACCCCAAATATTAAGCATTCCTGCCAGTCTTTCCACAAGCAGAGGGAGCAGTTGTTAATCTATAAATACTGCTGCACTCAGCAGAGGTGAGCACTGCAAGAGTTGCTCTGCATTGATGCCAACCCTCTGCACATCAGTGCTGGCAGAAAGGGAATAATTTGGGATTGTGTCAGAGTGGTGGAATGGAGTGCTGCTGTGACAAGGATGAAGCACATCAAGAGACCTTTTTGGCCACCTTGCTGCCCACCCCCAAATCACTGAACTTTGTATTGCTTGTTTGTACTGCTCAAGACATTTGCAAAATAAACTTTTTCATAGATGATTTATATGCAGAGAAGCTAAAAACAAACTGACCTTTCTCACCCATCAAATAGTCCAAGCTTGTTCTTGTATCCCATTGCCTACTTAAAGCATCTGAGATTGCTCTTTGTAACTCATAGATCTGCTTTTGTGTGTGTCCCCTTGCAGGAGTTCTGGGAGGAAAAGCAGTGAGGGGGTTTTGCAAGATGTTAGTCCATTTAGCAGATGGAACTGCTGAGAAAAATCACCACCTATTTTTTCTGGAAAAACAATGTTACATAAGCACTTCTGTAACTTTTTCTGTTTCATAAGTAACCTGGCAAGTTGAGTAATTCACATTCTGGGTATCATTCTAAAGGAATATTTCTAATAATCCTCTCTGTGTACAAAGCAGTATTGCCTCATTCTGGTTTGGCATTTAATCTACAACTTACTATTTTCAGAAAGGCAATTTCCCAGCTCAAATAAAAACAACAATCTCACACTTATATAGTGCCTTTCTTCCTAGAAGATTCCAAAGAGCTCTGCAGAATTAAAACAAAACACACAGGGTTGGACACAGGGTGGCTTCATTCATCACAGAAATGCAGCCAGCCCTGGGGTGAAGTGTGTTCAGCAGCAGCAGCAGCCCAGAGCAACAGCACAGAGCAGCTTCCAGTAGGGAGCATGCAAAGCCCGATTCTCTTCTTCCCTATCTTATTGCAGTTACTGGGAATTCTGTGCTGATATTTGTGATTTACACATGATGTTAAGCGTTTAGGCTGTAGCTCAATTAGGGAACAGAAGGAAAATTCAGCCACCTGCTCCCTTTGCCATCCTGAGAGCCAGGGATGTGACTGTGTTAAAAAACTGGAAGAGGTGGAAGAGGGAGAGAGCAGCAGTGACTCAGCAGGCTCCTAAAATGAAAGGATGGAATGTAGATATTAGTGCCACAAAAGTCCCATACAAAATAAAAAATTCACTCAGACTGAATCCTCTTTTCCAAACATCTGAAGGCCAGAACTGGGAAACATCTACTGACCCCATAACCAATACAACAACTGCACAGCCCCATCTCCAGCTGGATCAGAAATCTCTGGGATAGTCCTTGAAGGCTTCTTGTTACGGGAGCAGCGTGGGAGTGTTTGGGAGGCAGCCACCCCTGATGGTCACCACAGGTTTAGTGAAGCTGCTGAGATTTCCCCTGAGCACCTGCAGAGCCAGCTGGAGCACCAGGAATCACAGCTCTGAACAGCCCTGCATAACCTGCAGGTGAAGGTCCATTTTCTCTCCTGCGCTGCACACACATGAACTTTTACCAACTTGATATGAAATATTTTGTGAAGTTTTTTTTTTTTTTTCCAGGCTGTTTTTCTGCTGCCTCCAAGTGTCACAGCATAACTCAGTCAGGCTGTACCAGGATCCAGAGCTGGCCATATTATAATCTCATTTAAAGATACGAAGCGATAATTAGTGAACTCTGAATAACCATTCTGTATTATGATGTCTAATACTTGTCTTGGCTAATGCAAATACAGGGGAAAAGGTATAATCTTATTTATGTGTATCAATGTACTCAATATATGTCTTTACAAAATCCTGCAGTACTTTTGCCTGCACAATTTAATCTGTGGCACCAAAATTGCACATTAACTGCTTATAATAAGTTGTGCCTTGATTTAAAAAAAAAACAACAAATGAAAGGAAGGGAAGCAAAGCACCAACCTTGTTAAACCTATTACCAGCCTAATACTTCATTGAAAATCCCCTTGGTTGTAATGGATTTTTCTTTTTATACGTACTTTATACAGCATTGTATTAAAGTGGCTTTTTATAAACACAACACATGAGGTTAATAGCTGTAGCCTGAGTTAGGGGGGTTTTGTACCCTAAATCTCTACCAAGACTGTTATATAAATGCTACTATTCTAAAAATAACCCCCCAAATAATCAGGGAAATGTTACATTATCACTCCCCATATCAGGCTACTAATGATGGCAAATGAGGGCAGGCTATTCATGGGTGAAATAATACTCTTTTACAAAAAGAATCCATCCTTACCTGCTCAGAACTGCTTACCTGAGTACAGGAAATCTTTGAAGGGCATCTTTAAATACATGGTGGCTGTATCAACAGGTCTTAAAGGTTATACATTTACAAAAATTCACTGACTAAATGGAATATCTATTATTTTACAATAATTTCTGCACTATACTGTCTCCAACAAAGGAATCAAAGAGATTTTTTTTTTCCCCCCAGATTTTTAGGCCAGAAGATTATTAAAAATCTCATCTACTTTAAACCACAGTCCAAGTGACTGAAAAGACATTAGCAGTGTTTGTAGAAGCCTCAAGGATATTTTACTGTTTCTCATATATAGAACTCCTGGTGCATCCTTCAAAAGAAGCTGGTTACTCCCCCTCCATTGCTATTTTATGGAAATTTGATTGGGCACTGTTTTGTCAGGTACTTAGAGTAACTGTGATGGGAAAAAAGGTGTAATTTAAAGCTATAAAATCAAACATCATAAATTAGTGCACCTTGATCTGCATTTCATCACTTAAACTGAGTGTGTTTGCCCTGGGCCTTGACCTTCAAGAAGTGCAAAAGAGCAGCCAGAGGCTCCTTTTGTCCTCTCCTGTGTGATCACTTCATCCAGAGGATCCCTCCCATGGTAGAGTGATGTGCTCTGGGCCAGGATCTGTGATGTGCTCTGACAGCAGGGTCTGTGCAACTCCTGTTTTCACCATGAAAATGTTGCACTGCATCCTACAGGGCAAAGCAAAGGGTTTCTCTGCTCTTGGTACAGCTTTTCCGAGGTGTCTACCCAGACCAGGATTTACCCAGAGAATTTTCAGCTCACTGTGCTAGTTTTTTTTGGGTCACACATTAGATTTTACTGGCTTGCATCAAAGTTTTGTGTGGATACATAGGAACACATATTGTAACATGTACCCCAAACTTTTGGGTGAAAATTGTGTCCCAGTTCCTTTTTAATAAATGGAGGATATGATTTCAATCTTTACATATGATGTAGTCCTTAGCACTTCTGGACTGGCACCTCACTCAGAGCCCTTGTAAATAAAAACTGCTGCAGTACACAAGTTCATCTGAGTTTTGGAGACTGTGAAGAATTCTGGTTTGTGTTGTTGATATCTGTCAAAAGTTGCTTCATAATCTCTCTTCAGCATGGTGAAATGGCTATTTCACTCCACAGTGTGATGTGGCTCGAGGGGAAGAGCTTCTGTTCTGGCCTTTCCTTGCTCTGTGACCTCTGACTAACAACAGGCTTTGGCATCTTAGTGAATCCTCTGCAAATGTCTAGAATTATGTCTGCTCTATAATAGTAACATCATCAAGAATTTGAAAAGTTACTTCAAAACCTTCATACAACTTCAACCAAAGATTTTCAGAGCTTTTCCCTACTACCTGACTTTGCAACTTTACCACTCAACATGCCACAAGTGTTGAGAACACTGCATTCCATGGAGATAATTTAATTGTAGTTAGTGATCAATAAGCTCTGTGTTCAGTCCCAGCAAAGACTCAAAGTCCCATTTGAGTGGGGACTTTATGAAGACACGTTGTCAGGGCCTGATCATTTCAGATGAAAGAAATGCTGCCCAAGGAAGGTTGTGGCACAGTTGAAGATTTAACTGAGCTCTCCCCAAAGCTCAGGATCCTATTTCTGATGGAAAAGTGTGTCCCTTCTCCTCAGTGCTGAGTCTGATAGCACAGACCCATCTGCACTGGGATCTGAGTGTCAGCTCCTGACTGCTCCGGGAACTGATAGACCACAGCTGGTGATTTTCTCATTTTATGGGAAAAAAGAAATATTTTCTTCTGATGGATCTTTCCACAGGCTGAGACAGTCTATCTAGACAGCTTTTATTCTAGCAGAATATACTCTAGGCATTTTCTTAATAATTTTAGCATTGCTCACTCGTTTTTTCTTTTTTCTCTCTTCAATTCCTCTCTGTCATGAGAATAAAAAAGAAAAATTCCATTTAAAATGGAACATTTTCCCTAATCCTATAAAGAAAGAGTATAATTGATTCAACTATAAAATTTATAGGCATGGAATCAATGCTTATTATAGTCAAAACATGCCAGGTCACTTCTTTGTGGCTGGTTTAAAGCTGTTCCGTTAAGTGTAACGTTAAATGAAAGTACTTTAGTCTAAACATGAAAAGGTTAGATTGTGTTACATCTGCACAGCTCTGTGTGCCTGTTAGGATCTGATTTCAGGGTTTCATGCAGAAGACCTTCCATTGTTTCCTTTGTACCTTCTCTCTGGGGTAAAACTGATTTTTGACAGTCACAGTAGTAGCTGCTATAATGTAGATATTAATTTAATCTGGAGCTGCATCAGTCCTTAAATAGTTCAGACTTTTCCTTTATGTCTTTGGGGTCTGGAAAACACTGAAAAATTGAGTATGAATGGGGCTTAATCATGGCATTGATGGCAAATCTTTTCAGTCTCTTAATTTTTCTGTTCTCAGACGTCTACCTTCAGGGCTAATTGAAAAGATTCAAGTGCTACGCAGGCACAGTCACTCCTACAGCTCTACTCTTCTGGCTATTAAACATTTCTACACACTTTGCAATTAAGCTACTAAACTTTTCAGCAGATGTTTTTTCTAAGCAGCAAAGTGTTTCTAGATTTTCTGTTGGCACAGAGCGATGCCATCACAGAGATCTAATGGTGGAACATTTAGGGAGGGTATTTATTAGGGCTGGATCCAGTAAAACTGACTGGAGAACCTCAGATTGAGCAGATTTCCAATTTTCTTACTACTTTATGATTTCATCTTCGTGGTGTGCCTGGTGTTGGTGCAGTACTTCGGAGACAAGACAGAGTTGAGGCTGTGATTGCTCAGGGTGGCTGTGCCCTGATGCAGCAGCATCTTTAAATTTCAATGCCTGGGCCAAAGTCTGCCTTTGGCTGAACAGGTGTAATTCCTGTTGAACCAAGTGGCAATTCCACAGTTTTAAATAAAAACAGCTCTTGGCCCATTATCCACTTACATGCACTTTGCCCAGGGGACAAGATGCACAGCATTGACAAGTGATTGGGGGTTCCTCAAGAGCTTGAAGCTTTACTACACAGGGCTCAAACAAAGCCATGTTTCAGACAGCAGGGAGCACATGCCAGTTTCATTTGTCTGAATTTCGTCACTCAGAATAAAAGCCTTTAAAATCACCAGTCACTTTCCAAAAAACCACCCCCAGCCCCCCAATTATAAATCCTGGCAGTGTAAAAGCCTAAATAAATACACACGTAAGCTGCCAGGATCCTGGATGTCAGTTTTCAAGGCATATATTGCCCCAGACTAGCTTGTAAATAATTTTTATTTTTATTCATGACTTTAAAACCACATCACTGGTGGGCTGGACTTGTGGTTCTTCATTTGCATAGTATATGTTTTGACCTAAAATGAGTTAAATGCAGAGGGAGAAGAAATGAAGGTCAAATTTCATTAACAAAATAAAGCAGCTCATGTGAAACTGACGTCTAGTGATGGAAAAATATGCAACTGAACTGAGCCTTTCACTGGTTGTTTAACCAAAACAAGGTCTCTGTAATGACAAACATTCCCATCTTCAACTGCATCACAGACACCAACAGAAAAACTTGGCATCTCTCATTGTATGGGAGTATGAGGCAGAACTGGTGAGGACTTTTTCCTGCCATCCCCTTGCCAACTGTACATTCCATCTGACTGAGGATTACTGATAATTTTTGGCACCTTTGTGGCTACAGAGGACTCTTCTGTACAGTATTTATTTATCCAGGACTTCAGGAATTTATTTTTAACAGAACTTCTAAAAATGCTGTAAACACAAAATATGCTAATTGTATTAACAAGAGGATTCCTACACCAAAAGTTTACTTTTTTCCCCCCCAACCACACTTTGGGGCAAAGCTTCTCAGTTGGTTTAAGTTGGTAGAGCTGCTCTCACTTTGGTGGACACCTTTCAAATTTAAAATGGTTGAGGATCTTCCCTAGTAAAGCAAAATGCTTATAAAAATCTGAATAAAAGGGAGTATTTAGACATATGATCTTTCCTTAGCAGTACTACCAGGAGCCTTTAACAGCCATGTCTCTGCAGCTACAAACGGGACCTCGTTTGCCAAGAGACAGAGACCCTGTCAGAGAGCACCAACACACTGGGGAGAGGAAAGAGGCCAAGGATATTATTCCCATTTTACAGAAGAAAAACTGAGGCAGAAAAGCATTAAGTGACTATTTTCTACCAAACTAGACATAACTGACTCCAGCAGAGCCCTGGGTCACCTCTATCAGGGTATGTGGACATACCCAAAGAGATTGTCAGAAACCTCTGACAAAGCCTTCTGTGTCCCCATACAGAGCATAGCTTGCTATTCCCTAAATGTCCTGGAAAATCTCAGAACTAGATTAGAAACTATTACTTTCACCACAAAAAATTTAATGACAACTTTTTGGTTTTCAGTGACAGAAAGCTGAAATGTTTTAGTTTTGAACAAAGTTCTTCCCCTCCGCTTTTGGGTACTGAAATCTGAAGAATTTTTACAAGCAAACCTGATTTTTTTTCCTGGTTTTAACATAAGGTTTTCTACCCAATCAAAGCCTCACATTATTTTCAGAACCTGAACATTTTGAAATGCATTAGCAAAAGGAAAAAATAACCCAATTTTTTTACAAGACCGATTTTCCATTAAAAAATCACAGCACAAGGAGCAATTTATTTTCTACATTTTCTTCTTCTTCTCCTTCCTTATCTTTCAGGGACTCTTGAGCTGCTTTTGCTGTTATTATAATGCCTGTGTGAAATTCTGACCATGCTTTAGAGCAAATAAGGCAGTAAACAGCCTGAGAACTGTGCTCTGCCTCTCTGAATGTTCCACTGGAACCCGGGACACAAACTGCTAACTTAGGAATCTAACTCATGTACCTGGCACAACTAAAGCTGGGCAGTGAGGCTGGCTTTGGATTAAACCTCCTATGCTTGGTTTTCTGGCTAAGTCAGCATTGCCCTGCATTGAATTAAGGGTACCTGCAGAGACCCTGGCCAAAGCCAGGCACAGGAACTCACTGAGCTCCATCTCATGCCTCAGGGCTGAGCAGCACCGAGGATGGCTCAAAAGAAACTGGGGAGCTCTGAAGCAGGGAGAGCATTGTTTGACAAAAAAATAGAGCAAATTTCTCATTTAAAATATTTAATTATTTTTAAATGTAAAATGAAATATCCATAAAGTAACACAAAGAAGTTTAATGTTCCCTTTGAGGGAAATTTTCTCATTTTAAAATTATCCCTTTTTCTAATAAACTAGTAATTTATATAATCCATATAAAACCACTAACACTCTTTATTCTATTTTTAAGTAACACTGGAGAGCTTTCCCAAGGCTTATTTTATTTTTATGAGAAGGATTAAAAATTGTGATGGTCCAGATCCTTTCACACTTCTATCTGCTGACAAGCAGCACCCTCCTGCCATAACCCCAGTGAGCAGCAGCTGGGGATGTGCTGTGTGGAATTTGCAGCACTCCACTGGCTGCAGTGGAGCAGTGCCAGGCTGACAGATTCACTGCTCTGAATGCAACACCATCTGATTTGGAGCTTGTTGAACAAGTCATAAATCAAGCAATCTTTATGTTTCTAGACAAACATTTCAAGGAAAACAAGGATAAAGGGTCTGTATATAGAGCTATTTGTTCTATCCAGCCTCTTATCCAGCTTAATATTTTTGTTGCTTCACAACGAGCGTATTGTCACTTGCCTGGGCTGCACAGGAGGATGCTTTATCCTTTCAAAGTAACTCCAGGCTGTATTCCTGTTTTTCACCCAGAAGAGGACCATGGGAAGAAACTCCAGCTGAGCCACCATCCTTCCTTGGGCTAGCTCTGCTGGGGATGCTGCTCCAACCCAGACCTAAAATATGCATGCAGAAAGAATATTTTACTCTTAAGTAAGTCACGGTGCTTTAGTTTTGGATCCAGTGTCGTGCTAGACATGGCACAGTGCCTCAGATGGCATTGCAGACACAGCCTGAGGGGACACACATTCCTCTCACCACTCCAAGGAGCATGGGGTGAAGTCTACTCAAAGAAAATCCTGCCTGGTCTCTCATACCTCCCTTCTACCCCCTATTTCTCTTTCAAATAATTCAGATGTTTTAGCCCTTCCAGACAAAAACTGGAGCCTTAAATTAAAATGTCATCTGTTAGTAAAGAAACTGAGCTATGTTTTTCATTCCTGAGAAAGGACTCACTTATGCTTATAACTATAAGTTGCTAGTGATTAAGCAACTGGTATATTTTCACACTCATTAAAAGAAACACGGTGTGTTCGCCTTTCTAAGAAAAGGCATCTTGTTTGTAATACTGTAATACATTGGGAACACCTTCTAATTGGCTTCTAGTGCCCCTTGCCAAAATTCAGACACAAGTTTGTTTATTTACACAAGGAAAAAAATAAAACATTGTATAATTAGTTGAGTAATGGACTCCTAAATTCAGAAACTCAGAGGTATGCAAAACTGACAAACTTTTTAAGATTCCATTTTGGTTTATGAAATATCTCAATAGGTAGCTCAGACTGCATCATGGCTATTGTAGCAATGTGCTGCTCAATGTGCTGTTTGTGTCGAGATGGAAAACTTTGACATGTTTGATTTTTATGCAAGTCAATTAACCTGTTTTTTAAAACTGTAAGGGCATGCTTTGCAAATAAGATTACTTACTATAAATTATGAGAACATAGGGCTCCATTCAGACAAAAATGTTACACACCCCTTACACATGCATAAGTCTGCAGAATATAGTTCTGCACCCTGACAACTTATTCAGCTAGGGGTAGGAGCTTATTTTGGTCTATTCCACGGGGGCTTTCCTAAAAAGATACGAACAAAAGGGGATAGAGACTTAATTAGAATGTCTCTCTACACCCCACCTTCCTTTACACCACCCAGGCAATTCCAACAGGCCAAAACCTCTCCTGATGTGGTGAGGGAAGAATTCCTTTTTTCAGTTAAGTCAGCCCAGAGCAGAATTAGCAATGGTATGTCCCCCTAACCACAGCACAGACAGACATTTGGCCATTCCCACCTGTGAGTTCTGCTCTCACACTCAGGCACGCTCTATTGACTGCAGGCCTGTCCATCTGTTCATACAACCTTCATTGTGCTTGGCCCCAGCTCAGCTGGGACCCTCACTCCAGCGCTGCAGGGAGAAGCTGTCCTGGAAGAAATGACACTGAACACCAGAACTGACACACCACCAGCACAGATGAAGATGGCAGAGGCATTTCAGACAGCATAAATCATTTTCCTATCATGCAGCAGACATTTGGTCAAGACTTCTTCCTTCCAAAAGGCAGATGCTTCGATGGGTGCATGAGAAATGCAGGATGTGATTTTGGCACTCAAAATCCAACCTAAAGAGCTGCAGAGATGTACTTGGGGCTTGGATGGAACAGCAGTGCCAATACACACACACAGCAAATCCAGAGACAAGTATGAGTCAGAGAAAGAAAAAAATGTGGAATTTTGTCCAGGTCCTTTCCACTTTTACACATGCAGAGAAACTTTACCTCAGCAAACCATCCCATTGATTACACATGTGAGAAAGAATTGCTCGCATGAATAAAGGTCACTGGATCTGGTCCCTGCTTTATGCACATTGTGATATAAAGCCAATTCTTACTAAGCCCAAGACTGGTTAGGTTAAGGCACAAGAGACCACAACAGAACATTCTGTCTTCCTTGACAGCTTCAGTCTAGGTAATGAAGTCATTCTTATTTGAGCATGACGTTAGATTGTTGGTTGTGATCTGAAGTCTGCAGCAGAGATAGTGTGTATTGCAGATTACACATTTCTTGAGATGTCTTTACTTACACAAAAAGGTTAAAACAAGGAAGGATGACTGAGAAGATTAAGGAAAAATCTGCTTTCCTTGTCCCTTGGCCACATTCTGGACAAGCTCTTCCACAGATTATTTGCTAGCAGAACTAACTTTCAGCTTGGAGCAGCGAACTCATACTCCTGGAAATAGTTACAGACTTGCAGAGAAATGTGTGCACTGACACATTCAGAAAAGGCATTTCAGGCAAAAGACCTTCCAGGGTAAGATTCCCATCAGTGTGTTCAGAATAAGGGAAGATGTCCCGAAATCAGCCACAGCATTTACTAGAACAGACCTGCCATGTGTGGAAAGACACCTCCCATAGCTCAGGAGAGCCAGTGTGGCTTCGTGTCCCCCAGCAGCCTCACAACGCCGGCTCAGCTGCTGTTGCTGGCAAGACACTGCTGTAGAAAGCCTGCAACAGAACCAGGGACCCATCACTACCAGCATGGGTTGCTATGGACACCACTGAAGAAAAGCAAAATCATTTGAGAAGGAAATAAAAGACTCTTTTCCACTAATAGTGACAGACACTCCAATAGGTTAGTGATCCTGGTGGAATGCTAATCAACAGCACAGAGAAAGTCTTGGAAGTTATGCAACTTTTAATATTCCTAGTGAAGGAGTGTGGAAGGGAATTCATGTAATACTGGCCATGCACACTGAATTTATACCAACACTTAGTGCTCAAACACAGGCATCACACATTAGTGCAACAGATAAGTCAGATAATTTTGTCCTGCAAGTCTTTCCTCTCAAGATCTCAGCTCCAAGCCGTAGCCACCTGAAGAGTCCATCTACACCTTCCTACTGAGCCAAATATTTAAATGGAGGTGGATTCCTTGTTGGCATAAAACCACCCAGCTCACCCGACATCAGCACAGCTATGCTGATTTACTGCAGCCATGGATCTGGCATCTGATTTGAGCTCTGAGACAATCTAAATTTTCCATTCCTCCCAGCTGTGGTGAATAATTTAAATATATGCTCTGAGCTCACCAAAAATAATACATTTTCAAAATTTCTGGTGAGCTGAAAAAAAAGAAATACTGGCTCAGAATCGCATGAAATGCTCTGTTCCATCTTACTGAGTATAATTTTGATTGAAATGGGATTTCAGTTTATGCAGGCTAAAAGGGAATGGAATTTTGTAACAGAATTGAATGAGGACTTCTAAAATGAAAAAAAAACCAAACTACTAAGTTAAAAATCAAGAGGTATGACCCTGAAAAGATTAGAACAGAATATTTTATTTAAAAAAAAAGAATAATTTATTGTTTTCAAAGCTTAAAGTGGCCAAATTTTTCAGCTGATGGGAATCTATAAAATGTTACACTGCCAACGAGTCACCATTTTTGCCCCAAAAAATCTGCTAAAATATTTTCCTCAGCTGTACCAGTAGATAAATTTATTGACCTTAGTAAGATAGTTTGCACAGGTAGGGCCAGGAACATTTACTGTTTTACAGAACTGAAACTATTTTGAGCAATTTACAGCATATTTACTCATATGAATCCCAAATACTAAGAAGAGGCACAAGGGTTACAGAATAAACTATAGAATTGCTCAGGAAGGCTGGGAGGCATACCTTGAAATAAATAACATATTTGACTCATACATTTCAAGTGGCATCACAGAAATGATGCTCAAGAGCATCTGAGGAAGGAGATTTGGGGATGATTTGGAATGGGGCTATTTAATACTCACAGTAGAGCTACTCATGATTCAGATCTATCATTCAGTGCTACAGTAATTTTTTAAACATATTTTGTTTCCAGTTGAAATGAGGGTGTTTGGACCATGCTGTCTATATGGTGGAATATTATGGTGTCTATATGGTATTAAACTCTCTGCTCTCCCAGTTATGAACATTAAAGTCCATATTTTGCTCTGTTTTTACAGAAAGTGAAAGAAATTCCACAAAGCTGTACTTGCAAGACAAAAAACCATGCAATTTCACAGAACACCTACTATTTGGTAGAAAAAAAAAAATTTAATCACAATATTAGGACAACTTCCAGGGAAAATATAACAGGCAAAGTGAAACTTCAGTGACAAGTAATTACTGTACCAAAGACAGAAAGATTCTATAAGAAAAAGAGATCTCTTAAAATACTTCATATTTTTAAAAGCAGATGAAGATCTTTGATTGACATAAAATACATGTATTGAGGTTAATATATTTATCCATCACATCTGCAGGGGCTGATGTAGAGCTGAAATGAAGGAGGGAGGGGATTCAACCACTCCTTCAGCATGGGACAGCATCAGCCACGCTGGTGGAAGGCAGGAGGAGGGAAAAAAGTGAAAAGAGGGTAATGCTGCCTTAGCTCTTCCTCCCCCATCTTCTCTTTGCCCCCACAAATCCACCCTGGCAGGAGATATGGCTTAGAATCCAATTTGCTTTCGGATTACTCTTTGTGAGAAACTCCTGGAAACTCCGCTTTTTCTCATTACTTTAGAGTGAGAAGATTTGGAAATGGGGTTTTCTGCAGCTCCTAGGAGCGTTATATACCTAAATGCCCCATTTCTAAAAACGTGCATCTATTAGCTCTTCTGAAAACAAAATGAAACAAAACAAAAAACCTTAATATAACCAGTTACAAAATTCACCATACCAGATAGAGTCTTGTACATAGCAGTAAAGCTACATCTGCTGTTTTTCACAGTGTGGTGTATTATCATTGTCTCCTGCTGAGAGGGGTGAATTTCTGCATCCAAAAACTTAAACCAAAGGTTTTTCCTGCAATAGATGTCATCTTATTGAACAAGATACCTAATCTCAGGCACCCAGGACTGAAAATGTTAAAGTTTGTTGGCATCTCTCAGAATCTTAGGAGTAAGAGGAGTCTGCCTAGTCTGAAAAGTTTCTTTCAGATTGCTTTAAGTATTTTGTGGATGATTACAGTCTGAACATTTGACTACATGCCACTTCATTAGACTTACTCATTTTTTTGTTCTTACCATAGATGGGAAATTAAAAGTGATCTCCGATATTTGATTTCCCATAAGATATGAGAGATATTCAGGGCACTGTCTGGAAAAAAATTAGGATAATAAGGTGTATAAATCTCTGCTTCATTTGAAACAACGCATAAAAGCCAACCCCACATTAATTTTTTTTGCTGAAAGAACTTCAATAAGTTTTAAAGTAAGTGTTTCATTTACTGCCACATGCCACACATACATGGCAAACAGTTTATACAAACCACAACACTCAGCTGTTCCTGGTTAGGTAGAACAGCCCTCCCCTGAACACCCAAGCTGCTCCTGGTTCCCTTGGGACTCTGGTACAGGGTGCTGACGGTTTCAGCTGGTCCAAGAAAGAACTTAGGGACACATGGGGTGAGCAGTCACCTTCTGAGGATGTGCTCGTGAAGCCTTGGCTGAGTTGTGCTCAAGGTTTTGCTGGCTCAGAGCAGAATGCTGTGCACTTCAGAAGACAGCTTAAATACAGTGTAACTATTCCCGACCTGGTGGTCCAGCCTTAATGCCTTCTTCGTGTAGTGCTCAGGGAGCTTTATTAGACTCACCAGAAACTCCTCTGTGCACACACACAGCGGTGCTGGCTCTGTGTGGCCAGGTGCTACACGGGTGCCTTCACTGAAACGCTTCCTCCATGTCCCAATTCCAGCCCGATCCAAGGTGGACCAAGGCTGAGCCCATCAGCGGTGAGGGGAGAGCCTCTGGGCTGAGGTATTTAAAAATGAAACAAAATGTCCAGCTACTTCAGACAGAAAGAGGAGAAAGAACATTGGAGAGAAACAAGTCTGCAGACAGCCAGGTCCGTGCAGAAGGAGGGGAGGAGGTGCTCCAGGCACCTCCAGGAGAAGAGGTTCCCTGCAGCCCCTGGTGAAGACATGGTCACAAAGGCTGTCCCTGGGTCCCTTGTGGAGCACACATCCACCTGCAGCCCTGAAGGAGCCCACGCCAAGCTGCCTGGGGGAATCCCACGCTGGAGCTGGCAGGACCTGTGGTCCTCTGGAGAGAGGAGCCCACCCTGGGGTGGGGAAGAGCATGAGGAATTCTCACACTGAATGAGCTGTGATGATCTGACCCCAGCCCCCATTTCCAAGCCACTGTGCTGCTGGTGGGGAGGAAGCAGAGAAAATCAGGAGCGCATTTAAGCCTGGAAAGAAGGGAGGGGTGGAGGGGAGGTGTTTTAAGATTTGATTTTGTTTCTCAATACTCTGATTTGATTGGTAATAAATAAATTTCCCCACGCCAAGTCTGTTTTTCCTGTTACGGTAATTGGTGAGTGATTTCTCCCTGCCTTTATTTTGACCTGAGAACCTCTTGTTGTATTTTCTCCCACCATCCAGCAGTGTTGGTGGGCACCTGGAGTCCTGCCAGGGTCAACCCACCCCAGATCCAGTAAACTGCTGGGTGAAAACAACTCTTCAACACCCTCCTGAAGCCAGGAGCTGATACAGTGAGAGAGAGGAGAGATACTTGGGTGTTTCTGAGGCCAGGAGATGTAGCACTGAGATTTAATTTAGGTATTGGTTCTAACTGAAGCTTATCTACAAGAGCCTCAAGGTTCAGGTCAACGACCTCATTTATTGTGCATTACCTACAAAACAAAAATTAACCACTTATTCCAAAAGGACATGATGAACTTGGAAGTCCACCTGATTTTAAAAGATAGCATTTCAGCTCATCTCACTGGGCTATAAAATCTCTCTAGTAATTTATGCATGTTTACAATGATATCTATGCAATATTATTTAACATTCTGTTGTGTGAAAGAAATGGAATGTGCTTGGAGGAACAAATCCACACAAAAGGCAAAATAAACCTGGCTAGATATGCAGTGTCTAAATGTCCAACGCAAACTAGGAGAGGGAGTGAGGGAAAATTATTTTCTGTCCATTTTTCACTCCCAGACAATATTATGAAGTGCCTGGAATGCCAGAAAGTTCATTTTAAAACAGAGGATTGATGTTTACACTGGCTCTTATATAAATATGTATTGGTTTTATGTACTTCTTTTTTCTAGTACTTCAAGTTAAACTCAGTTTATTTATTGCTGAGAAAGGTACTGGATTTTTTTATTGCACAGGTACAACACAGCAGCCTGAAACTGAATACTGAATATTCTGAAACTGCTCAGAGAAATGTGTGCTTGGAGCTGCGTGATTGGGAATGCTATGGAAGGATAACCTCTAACCTGAGCCCTGGAAAGTTGCACTGCAGAAAATAAGGCATTTGCACTGGTAGGTGTAAGATTCACTTATTATGAAGATATTTGCACCACCCAGAGCAGTGCCTGGCCCTTCTGTTTGCTCCATCTTCCTCTGGACCACAGTTTTGCATCCAAGCCAGGGAGTCAGTTGACAGGTGTAGGCCAAAAATAAAGATATTACTGTGCCAGAAAGAAAATGCTATTAGGGTTGTATCAATACAAGGGGCTATACTTCATATATTCTCTTAATTTAATCCCTCCCCCATAAAACAAAAAATACCCAAAACAAGATACTCTTCTCAATCACAATCACAATCATGATCACAAAGTGCTAAGCTCCTAACCACAAACACAGATCAAACATCCTCATTCCTGTTTCATTTTGCACTTTGGATTGAGAATCCCTGCAAGTTTGACAGTCCTGGTGGTGGCTCTGTGATCTGGATCCTGCTTGGTAGGATCTATGCAGAGAGACCAACAACTCATTCTACAGAGCCCACTCTGCAGGCATCAGATGACTGTGGCTTTCAGTTACTACCTCTGGATCAGAGCCAGAAGCCTAGTGGTGAAAAGCTCTTTATACCATTACCAATCCCTCGAGCCACCCAGTCCTTCTCCATTGCATACAGGTTTTTAGTGTTGTGCCTTAAGATCTGTTCTGGTTCTGAGTAACGTTCTTTGTGATGGGAGCCTTGCCACTCCCCCTCTCATGAGGGTAAAAAAACAACGAGGAGGGAGTGTGAAACCTATTTTCAAACTCTGTTATGATTATCTGATGCAGAGACTACTCTGGGATTCTCCATGGGAGAGACCTGAGTGCTGGGTGATGTCTGTTTTGAGTGAAGAGCAGACTCCAGACCAGTCAGTGCCAGGATCTGCGTGCCTTCAGCTGGGACAGGAGCACCCACACACAGCCAGAGGCCCACACAGGGATGGCTCCAAAGCTTTCCAGGACATCTACAGGCTGACAGGTTGGTCTGGCAGTGAGTGCTGACTCAGAACGATGCTTGAAGGCAGCAAGAATTTACCCCCAGAGAGAGCAGAAACACAAAGAGTGAGCTCCCAGAACATCTGCTCTCAGCTGGTTTCCATCTAAGCCATCCACCAAGAGAGTCAGAGGCTAAATTGTGGCATCTCTGCACTCCTGTCCCACAGCTCAGCAGGGAAAAGTGACTCACTGTGACATTACACCCGTGCAGATTTCCCTGCAGTAGCTCTTTGCCCGGACTCTTCAGAAGCATCACGGAGCAGCTGCTTTCCCCACAGAGAACAAGCTGCAGGGGACTTAACAGTAATACACTGGTACCCAGGCTTCACGAAGAGGGCTGTAAGCTGCTGATCCTGCAGTAACACCTCCAAGGATTTAGAGTTTTTAATGTTGATTGCTGAATATTTCTGTTCCAGTCTAAACCATTCCAACAGTTGTTTCAAGTGCATGTATTCATTCCCCTCCTTTTAACCATTGGAGCTTCTTGCTTGGTCTGGGAGCAGGGAAGAGGGAATGAAAAGGTCTCTTCAAATTTGCTGGAGCTGCTCTCTTAAAAGAGGGCATTGACACAGATCCTGCAGCTCCCACGTGCAGCAAGGCTCCCACAGGACCTGCAGGCACAGAGAGACTGCAGGATCCTTGTGGGCACTCCAGGAAGAGTGTGGCTGTTCTCCTCCCCGCTGGATCAGAGTATCGTATCTATTCCTAGCATGGATCTACCAGGTGGCAACATTCCCCTGCCAGCATACCTTTGGTTTGGCTCACCTTGAAAGCTATGATGTTATATTATATGATGATGTCATTATATTTATTTCAACTTTCAATGAAGATTCCTGGCAAATCTCCAAGCTGGAATATCTTCTCTTTAATGTGTCCAAGATCCAGCCAATGTGGTGCAGATTACATTTATATAACACAGCCCAGTGAGGTGAACTGCTGGGAATTTTTTTCAAGGTGTTTATGTTACTAAATTAAGACTATTTCTCTATTAAAACTATGGAAGAGGAAAACCCTGTCCAGTATTTACTGAAATACTACTGCTCTAATTTCTAGCTGTGGTTGTTTCGGTGATGATTCCATAGTGCCCTCATGCAATCACAAGAAGTCATCTTTGTGGTGGTGTTTTGAAAATGATAAAAGGAATCAAATATATTTTTCACTTAAGTATGTATGTGAGGACATGGCAGTTTAATGTGTAATGTTTCCGAGTTGGTTCATTTTCTTCACACTATCTGAACTAATTTTGAATTAGTTCATTTGGACAAGTTACTTTGGTTTACTTTTTTGTGCTTATTGACTTATTGACTGTGCTCCTCTTTCAAATAATCCATCATCACGACTTCGGTTAAAAGCCCCATGTTTTTCCCTGATAATCAGAAGTATAAAGCATTGGAGAGTGATATGTAGAATACTGCTCTGCACTGACAAAAACAATGGCTTGGATGCTAAATGCATTATCATAGAGGAACCTCCCTTGAACACTGGGCCTTAACTTTACTAGATTTTGAATAAACACACGGTGTGGAGAGAACAGAATATTCTGACAAAGACTGACTACAGCGGCAAAGAAGATGGAATCCTGTGCTCCTCACAAGGAACTGCAGCACACAGGTTAAATTAACTCAGCTGAGCCTATGGCGGACACAGAAATGAATTAAAATTCCCATTATTATGCTTTAAGACATGAAAATTGCAAAAGAATAAACTGCAGAATAAGTAAAAGCAACGTTTCAACTCTTCCCTTATTTCTTTCCCACAGTGGTCTTTGTGCAGTCTTATGATGCCACTACAAAGACCAGCAAAGAAAAAACTGGCTGTGTTATGAATTGATTTCTATTTAAAAGAGCTATAATTCAATTTTGCTACAAAAACATATTACAAAATCTAATATTAAATAGATTTGCATAGAAACATTCATCAGAAAGATATTTTATTTGTTTGGCTTGAAACACTTCCACTACAAGCCAAACATTTCAACACTAGGGCAGGAGGACCAGAAAGTGGACCTGACCAGAAACAACATTGAAAACTACTAGTTTATTTTTGATCTACCAGCTGACAAAATTTAGCTATTTATTAAAAATCATGGGCCTTATGGATGGTGAAAGTTGATTTTTTAAACCCCCAAATATTCTCATAAATTTATTAGCAGGTTGTTATTGGTTGAGAAAGCATATATGTACACGTGACTCTCTGATGGCAATGACCCTTGGATTAAAATTAAGACAGATATGGTAATAGATATTTAGACTACATTAACAGCACACTTCTTTTACACTCACATAAGTCACCAATACACATTCAGCTCTGCACACATAAAAATTTTTAAATCTTGAAGCCAGCAGTGAGAGGTGGTTTCCAGATGAAGTCCCTGTTTGCCCCATTTCTGGGATCACAGACCGATAAATCACTGGCTGAGCCCCCTTGCTAAATAGTGGGAATATTACTTTAGCAAAGTTTGCTAATGGGGCAAAGGACCTTGTATTGTAATCCAGTGACATTTTCAATCTTCGGAGAACTTTTGTTGACATTCCCGAGTCCCTGGCTGCCATCCCAGCATGAAATAGTTTCTGTTCACATAATTCTCGTGTTTACCAGTCATGAAAAACTCTTGCCTTTTTTTTTAAATAAACTTTTTTTTTTTTTTTTTGCAAGTGAAATACTGTCTAAAAAAATATTGGCCCCAGGCATACAAGGTTTTGCATAAATTCATATGTGATGAATGGCTGATTTTAATGTTATTTGGGTATTTGTCAGAACCTAACAAATATACATGGTAATGGTGGTTCATAAACTTAAACATCTCAATATACCCTTTCTTCTGGAAATAAATTACGTTTGTTTGCCCTGCCTGGAGTCCTAAGGTAGCCGACATTAGGAATATTTTAAATGTGATCATCCATCCAGCATGTCTTTCAGGCGCCACGAAGATTAAATGAAAGAATCATAAGATGAAGGTCTTTAACTTTTAATCCTTTTACAATGAACCCTTAGATAGACATGGGGGCAGGGTGCCTTCTATGTGAGTAATAATGCCTCTGTTCCTCTTCACTAGGTTAATGAATACCCTAAATGTCCCAAGATCTGATTTTCTTTCCCCCTCCCAAAACTATTGAAATTAGAGCAAAGAGACGGGCGGTAAAACGCACCGAGAGCCTGAGCTAGAGAATGAATATGCATTCGGAGATACCGACCTAAGCGTTAGAGAAAGCAGGGCTGGCTCGTCTCAGTGAAAGACTCGGGGGTTTAAAATGATTAGCATAGATTCGCTCCGAGTTTTGGAGGAGAAATTTAAAATAAAGAGTTTTTTCGGCTCCAAGATAAGGAAAAAGGCTTTCTGCACTGTCAGGGAGCCTTTGAAGAACACGTGGAGAGTTTGTTTTCGCAGTTGGTATCTGAGATACGAACGGCCAGCTCTCCCAGCACGTAAAAGTCAAACACGCAGCTAATTGGGCTGGGTCCCGACGGAGCCGTGGGACTCGTGCGGGTCCTGCGGAGCCCCGCGGGCCGGGCCGGGCCGGGCAGCACCGAGGGGAGCGGGGACAGCCCCGGGGAGCGGGGACAGCCCCGGGGAACGGGGACAGCCCCGGAGAACGGGGACAGCCCCGGGGAACGGGGACAGCCCTGGGGAGCGGGGACAGCCCTGGAGAGAGGGGAGAGCCCTGGGGAGCGGGGACAGCCCTGGGGGGCTCGGGCACCCCGCGGCAGCAGGGGCGGCACAGCGTGCTGCTCCCGGCTGCAGTGCTCGCTGTCCTGTCTCTACAGGGCTCGCTGCTCCCCGAGCTGCCCGCAGAGAGGAGCTCGAGGGAGGGGGTGCAGTCCCCACAGCCCCGGGCAGCCCGGCAGGGTGGCGATGGCCCGGCGCTGGCGGGAGCCCAAAGAGTTAACCGGGCCGGGCCGGGCGGTGTGCGGGGCTGTCACAGGATCAGGCTAATAACGTGTCTGCGCTGAAACCCCCCCAAAGCCCAGGGGTCAAGTTTCAGCAGTGTCCCACCACAATGGTAGGTGTGAAAGACACGTGTCCCGTTGTAAATGAAATGTCAAGCGGTTAAAAGAGAAATCCCCGAGCAGCTGCCACCGAGCTCGCCGGGGCTGCGCGGCCGCGGGAGCGGCTCGGCGGGGGCCAGCGCGGAGCGGAGCGCAGGGACCCCCGCCGGCCGCCCCCACTGTGCGGGGCCGGAGCCCGCGGCACTCCGGCGGCGTAGGTGCCGCAGAGCCCCTCTAAGAGAGTCGTGAGCAGGTTCCCACCTCCCCCTGCCACCACAGAACGTCCTGCTGAGCGTGGAGAACGAGGAGAAGAGAGAAGAAAGCCCCCCCCGACAGCGGCCAAACCAAAAAGCAAACAGAATCCAAACGGCTCGTGTTTTAGTGGTTGACTTTAATTCTGCACTGCACTTTTACTACAAGGATATAAAGAATAAATAGCAGATACTCTTCATTTACATAGGATTAAGTCATTCAAACTGTTCTCTCTATTTACAATAACATTGTGCTCTAGGCGTTTATTCATTTTTATTTTAAATCTAAAGTCCGTAAGGAAAAAGAAAAAAAACCCTCACACGCTTTCCGAATAATGGAAAATAGCTTTAAACGTTTTCTTATCAAAAAGCTTGGTTTGTATTTTTTAATCCTTTTATTAAAAAAAAAACAAAACAAAAAACCCCAACAAAAAACCTACTTCGCCCAAGCGAAGCAACTTCTCTCTGGAATATAAATACCAAAAAAAGATACATTAGCAACGATCAGGGTAATAGTCTTGAAAATACAGTAGACGCTGATTATTTCACGTATAATACTGACCTCTTAATAGTATATTAAACCGGTGCCAAATATACACACACAATATACATTCTCCTACACGTTACAGTGCATTACAACGTTAACCAGAAAGCAAATGTCTTTTATTTCTGTTGCAGCAAAGGTCCACGTGAGTCCGCTGGAGAAGGGGCGCGAAGGAAAGTGCCAGCCCTAGCAGGAGCACTTACACTCCGAAATGATGGGGTACTGGATGGGTATCCATGTGCATCTCTGCCCGCCCCGGCGCTGGCACCTCCACCTCAGGATCGTTAAATGCACGGATTTGGCAGGTTTGCAAACCATGCCTTCGGGGACTGAACAAGACCTTTTACTGTAGCAGCTGCCCACTTTGACATACCGGGGCCAAAAGCGGCTGCCGAGATCGTTCCACGTGTATAGGACCGGGCAGAAGGTCTGGGACCAAAGCCACATCTGCAGCTTCCTGCGCAGCTTCTTGCTCAGCCTGTGCTTCTTGCCCGGCTGCAGCCCGTCGTAGAACTCCAGCCCTTTGATTTCGCTGGGCATCGCTCCCGAGGGTCTCTGCCTGAGCAGCAAGTCCAGCTCAGCTAGATCGTCCACTCCGAGCCGGTCCTCGGGCAAGGAAACAGACATAAAGTTGGGGTCGAAGTGTCCGCCCATGAGGTTCCTTAGCAAGGTCTCGTTAAGATCCTTCTCCTTGGGGTCAAAGATAGGGTCCGGGTGCTCGATTAGATCCACCAAGGGCAAGTTGTCGCTGGGAGCCGGTCGGATGTGCAGATAGTGCTGGCAGGCGCCCTGCTCTAGCCGGAGACCCAGCAGAACCACCAAGGCGTATATAGTCACAAGGCACTGGGAATGATCCATCCTTGGGAGACCGGTGGGGGGGGGGGGGGGGGAAAGGGGGGCTGGATTCACCGAGCAGCAAGGGAAGAAGGTGCAAGCAAATACATCAGAAAACTTGTACGGGGATATCCAAAATAGCTCGTCTTTGAGGGGGATCACCTCCACTCGCCGCACCACCAGCAAAGACAGCCCCCTGATAAGCCCGGAGAACAAGCCCCCTGCAAACACGCTCTCTTGCAGGCTTCTCTATAAAATTTCTCCTGGTGGAGCCGCTCCAAAATTCTGCTCCTGCTCCTGCTGCTTCTTTTCGCCCTTCCCGGGAACGGGAGATGCCTCTTTTTGTTGCGAATCCTGCTTGCTGCTGCCGCTCCTCGTTGTCTGCCCGTGCGTGTGGAAGAAGTTGCTGCGATTCTTCCTCCCCGCTCCTCTCCGCCGTTTGCAAAGCAGCCTCCTCAGCAGCAACAGCAGCCACGCACGTTGGCACCAGTTTGTCTGCTTTGCAAGGACCCAAAGCCTTTAAATTTCCTGCACTTTCGGCTTCATCTCCATGGAAACCACAGACTCTCTCCTAACCCACCCCACCCCCCTTAAAAAAAACCCACACACACAACACAACCCCCACTCCCACAAAAGTCCAGGAGAGCGCGGCTTCCCCCTTCCCACCGGCAGGCACCCTCTGCTGGGGAAGGCTGAGGCGGGAGCCGCCGCCTCCCCCCGCCCTCCGCACGCCGCCGCTCACGCGAGCCGCCGCGCCCCGGGAGATGCTGCCCTGCCCGGGGCAGCCGCCGGCAGCTCCGCCCGGCCGGGCGCCCGCACCTCGGGCCGCCGTCGCCGGCTCCGGGCTCGGCCTCGCCCCGCCGCTCTCCCCGTGGGCGCGGAGCGCGGCCTCTCCCGCCCGGCCGGCGCAGGAGCGCGGCACGGCAGCCCGCGGAGGACGGCGGCTCTCCCGGCGCTTCGCGGGCCGCCCGCTCCCTCCCGGCCCGGCCTGCGCTGCGCGGCCGCCGGGGGCCGCCTGCCCGGGCGCGCACATGGGCGCGGGGCGCGCTGCCCGCCCGCGGAGCCGCTGCGGACGCTCTGCCCGCGGCCCCGGCGCCGCCGGGCGCCTTCCCGGGCGGAGCGAGCCCTCTGCTGGCGGCGCCGCGCCGGGCGGGGGCTGCCCGGGGGGCACCGGGACAGCGCGGAGCGGCGGGATGCCCTCGGCGCCGGAGAAACTCGGCAAGAGCCTCCCGCGCCGCGCGGGTGAGCGCCGGCAGCGGCGGGCAGAGCACCGGGGGTGCTGCGGCTGGGAGGAGGCGGCTCCCGGGGACTCCGCGCTCGCCTCGGGGGCGACCGACGGGTGGGACCCCGAGAACAGACCTGCGGTCCCCCGAGACGAGCCCGGGAGCTCGGCTCCCATGGCGGATGCTCCGGGAGACCGCCCGGCCCCGCTGCTCTCTCCGGAGCACTTGCTTAGCGATTTTCTAGGGAGTTCTCTAAGACTTCTTCATCAAAAACGCAATTTCCAGTTATGCCCTCAATCCATACAGGAAAGATGGAAAGTGCCTCAATGGCAAATGCATAAAACAATTTAAAATTTGATACTAAATGCCACTTCCGTGGCAGAATTACTGTCTTGCAAAGAGCACTTACACGGCACGGCAGGCAGTATGGCTGTGAGGCTCTATTATGGTTTGAGTAAAATTTCCTGAAGTGCTTGAATCCCATTCCTGCAGGCTATTTAGGCACTCAGGAGCCTAAGTTTAATGGGGCTGAAGCTAAGCCATTTCACCTAAATTATTTATGCATTTGTTTAAATCTTAACCTTCAAACTTAGGTTCATTATGAAAGTAATACATAGATCGTATTACCAAGATAGGGTGTTTTTAGTAAAAAATAAACTTTTTCAGCTATTTTCACTCCCAATTTTCAATTTAAAATATCTCTTAACTTTGCTTTATTCTAGAACATACAGGGCATTTTACACGTAACTAAAAAAAAAAAAACAACAAAAAAACATGAAAAAATAGAAAACTGACCTAAGGTCAACTCTGTGAAAGAGCCTCACAGTGACACTTGCTGCTACAATGTCAGTCAAAGATCTGCCGGAGTTTTATTACAATTTTTTTCACCTGCAAGTTGAGGTCTCTGCCTTTACGCAGACCCTGATAAACTTTAATTTCTGAAATTTGGCATAAAAGTTGTCCCTGGATATAAGTGAGAAGCCACGCCTCAGAAACAGAACAGAAGCAAAAATTCATCTAATGGCTTGTATTTATTTTTTAATAATAAATTCTGTTTTACTCAGGTGGAATTTGAAACCAATTCTTTAACTACTAGTTTCTTAAGTCTAAAAAGCAAAGCTGATAAGGCCTATGTTCCATCTATTCCATGCCAGATGTTCAAGATTCCACATTCAAAACTGTGACCCTAAGACAAGACCTTTTCCTCCTCAGCTGAGTTACCTGTACGACAAAATGTTTCTGGAATGAGGCTCTTTAAGCTTCTGTGTCCCTCTTTAAGCCCCAGATCTGTTCTGAGCAGAGCAGGCTGGGGCTCAGTAATTCCTCAAGCACGGGTGTCTGCCTGCCTCAGGTGCACGGGGCTCCTGGAGAGGCTGTGAAAGCTCGAGGGATGCAGAAGTGACAGAACTCACTCGTGGCCCAAGAATTTCTTGGTGGAATGGCTGACAGCAGGACTGGGGAAGAGCTTCCAGTAACTCTGCCAGAGGCCTCTGGGTCAGAGGGAAAAGAAACTGGTTTGTTCCAAGGCTTGCTGAAAACAGCAGTAAATGAAACCTGGAGGTAAAGGGCATGATCCAGGGTCTGTGTATGATGCCAGCCCTTCCTGGGACAGGGAGAGAGGCCAGCAGCTCATAGAGGCCTTAGCTGGTCATTCTACTGGAAATGATGCATGAAGCAGAGTAGAACAACTCCCTTTGCCTCAGCTTTATTGGTTCTGGAGTGCTGTCAGTAGTAAAAATGTGTTTTTTCAGTAGACAAAGCAAATACAACCTTCAAGGCACAGAGGAAGCCAATGTAGGCAAGAGTAAGATGCCACTTCCTCAGGGTCACCTTGATGATGAGGAGAGAAGAGGAATGCAGCCTGCACGGCTCTGCAGGCACAGCTCTGAAAATGCATTATGTAAGCAGCTGACTTCAGTCCACAGCAGTGAGGATGCACAGAAGCAATTCAGAATAGATTAGTTTCCTGTTAAATATGCTAACAGAACATGGCCTAACGTACTTCACCCAATCCAGGGCTCAGGAACATCCCCCTGAATTCAGACAATGGTGTCAAATCAGCCTGGTCTGCAAGCAGTGGTCTCAGGCACGATGTATGCATCACTCTAAAACACGGAGGGAATCTCACAGAAAGTAATAAAACACTGCAAAACTGGGATGAAGAACTATGCCAGGTGTGACTGGGAAAGCTGTGCCTTCCTTAGGAGGGGAGGCTTCCTTCGAACTATTCTTGCTTCCCTTTACACTTAAAGATAATCTCTCATTGCCTTTTGCTTCCTGCTTTAAAAAATCCATTGGCATGAAAGGATTGTTAAGGAAAGGAAGGGAAAACCAGCAGCATAACCAAATGAGTCCTCTGCTCAGCTGTCATGCAAATTTCTCATATGGCTTTGAGCAGCACATTTCATAGCTCTGCCTTTCCTTATCTGTAGAGCAGGAATGCTAATCCTTGCCTCTTTCATGGAAGTGTTGGAGAGTTTGATTAGATGCTACCAGTATCAGTGGAACAATGCAGAAGGATCTCTTGTTTTACTAAAATTTTAGAGGAAACCTGTGTTTGAAAGAGCAGACAATGGAATTAAAATCACTTCAATTTTAGTCTTAGGTCCTAGCAAAGCTGCTAGTTTCCTCTTCCTTTATACACCTGTATAAATTTTGAAAGGAACTCCTTTTCTACCTTTTTTTAAAAAAACAAAATCCCTAAAGAAATTCTAAAGGAGATGCACAACTTGCAGCCATTTTACATAGTCCAAATATATCAGATGACAAATCTACATTATGAGCTATCAAGGGTCATGTATGACATTCCCAGGAATCCATGTGCCACAGGTAGAAAATCACTATTCTACCACTTTGAATCTTTAGTGTGGAAAGATTCAGGGATATCCTGATGGATACTTGAAATGTGCTGCTCTGTCCCTCTTCCCTCATGAGAAATGTACCTCATCAATTCTCCTGCTGCTTTCCTGATACCCAGAATAAGGACTGAGGATGGAAATGTTAGCAGGTGATCAGCTGCTCTGAAGGAAAACAGTTTTGAATCAAAAATGTTGGAAGGTAAAACATATTTTGAGAGAGCAAAGTTCTACCTTGAAATCCCAACAGAATGGAGACAGGGAAGGATACATTTAGCCAAGAACCTCTATCTACAGTGATAAATAATATATAAATAATATATTTTGAAACTAAGCTCAGGGATGAATGTTTTATAGTGGAGTAAATCCTAAGATGTCTAATGCATTAAAACAATGAAGAAAAAAGTAACAAAAAAAGAGGAACCCCACAAATAAAAAAAGTTATTTCTTAGTCTTCTAAGTAGAGCTGTACATAGATGTATCCATCACCTTAAAAAATGTCCCTAAAGAATTAGTGTGTATTTTTTATTACATGTCATTCTTCCTCCTAAAATACTGTGCCTCCCTGAGTCTCAGCCCCCTCTCCTCTTGCTTCTGCATTTTTCCTAAGGTATAGACTTTTGTCTTTAGAGCAGAACTTGTGCATTCATCTGCTGATAAACTGTTTATCTTAGCTTTTATGAGGGCGCCTTGCTGCAAGCCAGCCAGAGACAGGATCCTGGGTGTTTGTCTCTTTTTTAAAAGAGGGTTTGGGAAGTGACGGGTATTTATACCTCCCTTGGCTCTATATATCATGGGAGGTGGAACTCCACTGTCTCTGTTTCTTGCTTTTTCTCTAGCAGTGTCTTCTGCCGTAAATCTGAATCTCTCAGAACTGAGTTTTCTTGGCCACAACCTCACTTGGAAGAATAAGTTTTAATTATTTATTTATTTACGAAAAAGGTTTGCAATGGAGGAAACCCAAAGTTCTTCTAAATCCTCCCCCTCCTCTACCCTAAACATCCTACTTTTTATGCCAAATCTAAACATCTCAGCAGTCAAGAGAAGAGACCAGCATCTCACAGTGTGCAGACCAATTCATTATGGACAGTGAGGCCAGTGGGAGAATTGGAAAAGGTGAAATAGAAACCAAGGCATTTTTTATGTTAAAAATGATACTTATATTTACAAGCAATGGCTCCTGAAGGGGATCCGAATTTCCACACAGGCAACATTGTTTATCCAAACAAACTCCCTGTGGCAGTGTATATTACATATATACACACATGGCAAGTAGGAATGTATATTCATTTTAGTCAGCCTGGTCATTAAGATAAACATCTATTGAGATAAACCAAATTTTTACTATTCCTTTTTTATAAAACACTAAAGACAACTGAGGGACAAAGATTCAACGAAGCGAAAAATACAGCAACCCCCCCAGTCAAGTCCTGTGTGCATGGGAGTGATTCATTGGTGCCAGTTACTGAATAACCCTGATACATAACATTTCTCACCTCTGATATTTAAAAAGACCCCCTCGCCCTTTTAGCACCAATGGAGCCCTTCAAATGTTTTATTGCTAATTGTCTAATGCTACGTGATGAATGACTGCTTGATTGAAAATGACAACCCCTTTTCTCTCAACTACTTCATTTTCCTGGCTCCAGTGGGGGTGAAGAGGAAAAAATAAATCCAATTACATCATACTTAGCCCACTGGTTATGAATGAAGGAAAACTGAAACTTCTTTTAAAAGTACTTCTATCAACTCAGTCCTGAGCCCCCAGGTCCCCTGCACTCAGTAACTGTTGCCTCAGATTCTGGTGTAAAATGTTCTAAGAGACTCACGGGTTTTGTGGAAGTACAAAGTCCAAGAGGCAAGGTCTAATCCTGATCAGAGAGCCAGAGGGAACAGGATCCCAAATATATCTGACTCAGAAATCCTGGACTAAATATAGAATGGCTGCACGTTATGCTCACAAGAAGTATCCTGGCTACAGTGTAATAAAAAACAGAATTAAGCCTGTGTATAAAGCAACTCCTGACTAGGGTTTTGCCTCAATAATTAGTGCAGCAGCAGAAGGTCCCACACACTCAGAACTGCTGTTTTATTAGAAATTCTTTAAATTTGCTCCAGCTAGAAAATGTGCAAGGATGAAGGAGCTTTAATAAATAGGAAATTATTAAACTGCATGTCAATCCCCAGCATTTTGTATTATCACTCCTTTCCAGCTTCTTATGCTTTATTCCTTCAGGGAATCCAATCTCTTCAAAAAGAAGTAGATCACAATGATCAGCCAGAGTTGTGTGCGTAGCATTATCTCTGCAGCCACTACAAAATGTCCCAAGGTACAAACCCACAGTGGCTGGGCTGGCTGTGAATGGCTCTATGTTCAATAGGAGACTTCTCAAAGAAACTTGTACCTTTAGTGGCTCATGAAATGATTTCCCTTTTCTCTCACAAGTGATGAAATAGGCACACTTGTGGGGGTATGGGATTAATTCAGATACAGAAACAGACATTTGTGTCTGAGACTGATTCCAAACCTGCTAATGTTCAGTAGGAATCTCTAGGATGTGTTTCTTTGGCTTGGGAGTTTCAAGTCTTTGCATCTGAAGGCAAAGGGACCCAGGCGAGTAAAATGATGAATCTAGGCTTCCCAGACAGAGATCTGACATTTGCTCTCTCCCTCTGATTTAGGCTTTGACTGGGTTCAGGGATTAATTAGGCCATGCAAACAAGTTAGGTTCTCTCTTCTGGCAACCTGGTCACGTAGGGAACCCCCACCCCTCCCCTTCCCCACAATCTCCTTGCCCATAATGAAGCATGACTGTAGTAAAACAAGTCTTTTGATGGTGCCTCTTCTCATCACTTTCAAGACAAACAGTGTCTCAGAAGCCCCCAGCTGCTTTTATTTTTCTTATATCTACAGTTACATCTTGGGTGTGTTTACTCATCCTCATTAAATATGTTGTGTGTCCCCCCCCCCCCCCCGCTTTTTTTTTAATATCCTTCCTTTACTGCAGTTTACACAAAACATCAATTACAGGATAGAGTTAAAAGCTTTTGGGTATTGAGCAACATCCCGCAATGCCACAGTCTCTAAAAGAGAATTGACAGGGGGTATAGGAGGGTACAGCCGGAATATGAGACAAAAAGCCCTACAGCACACAGAGAAGTCACAAATTACTGCTTTGCTCACAGCACAGCTTTGCTGACATACAGTGAAGTTCCTCTGATAAGCCTGAATAAGGACTTTGTGCTTTTCTTTCAAACTGAAAATATTAACAAGTGACTGTTATCCTCCTCCTTTGAATACAGATACTCGGAAGGACTAGGATGGCACAGGAAGAAAAAACAACCCATCACAACACTAACAAACAGCCAGGTTTTCCCACATAGACATGGGTCAGGCTGATTTCTTTCAAGCATCACTGAAGTAGTAACACTTACAACTGAGTATCTTTGCTGCCTAACATGTGTCTTGAAGCCACATCACCTTTTGAGGTACTTGTTCTCATAATAAACACATCAGCAGTTCAGTAACATGCCAGGCACACTGGCATATATTTTGACTATTATTTGTTCTCTTTATGTGTGTCTATGCATGTGCAATTGTTCCCACGCAGGAACAGCTTTCCTATTTCTCCCATTCTTGACAGACTAGTGTTCCAAAGATGCATGATCCTGTTCTGATTTACAAAAAGATCAAAATCAAACAAAAAGGATCATTGCACGGACCACTCTGGAAGTGCCACAAGTGAACATGAAGGTTAACTTTGGTCAGCAAAATGAGAATTTCAACTAAAATGCGAGGTATTGAAAAAGGCTCAGAGAAGGGATTCAAAGAAGAGAGATGCCTTTGTTACAGAAAAAGAAGCAAAAGAATGCTGCATTTAAAGCATCTCATGGCAGGGATGGCTTTTTATGCCACTTTCACTTAAGATCTCCCCACTTTTCTCATCAAAAAAGAAGGTAGGAATAACCTTGCCCAGCAGACCGTAACCTAAACTGCTCTCCCTAGGGCGACGGATATTAGAGTTTGCCTGTCATCATTCTTGTGTGAGATCTCTTAAATAAATATAATTGAAACAAACTAACAAATAAATAAATAGCAGCCTTCCCTGACGAGCCAAAGAGGTTCCTGGTGTATCTAGCTTAGGTCCTGCCTGGTGCTTACCGCTGCAGGACCTGAAGGGAGCAGGGAGGGGGGCGAGGTGGGGGCAATCACCCTCCAACACCAGGAACTGTTTGTAAATTACCCTAAGCTTCCCTTAGTCATTATTCCATTAACTGCCTCTTGGTAGATCTGTCAGTAACTAAGCTGGGACTTATTTGTAGAGAATCAGGCTATTTGCAGCACTAAGTGAGCCATGAGAGCGAAAGGGTTTGGGATTTATTTGTAATTACAGTCGGGATTTTTTTCTTCTCCTTCTTGCTTGGACCCCACTGGTACTTTCATTCACATTCCCTAAGCTGAAGCTGGCGCCAGGATCACAGGCTGGCCCTGTGTTTATGTCATTGAGACTAGGACAATATTTCAGTGTGGAGCCAGACCGCAGGGATCCACTCTATAAAACCCTCACTAAAAATAGACAGCCGCCCTGCCCCCAGGCCCGCGGACCGCCGGCTCCCTGCGTGGAGCCCAGCCCTGGGCCGGTCCCTGCTCTGCCAGCCCCCGGTCCCTGCTCTGCCAGCCCCCGGTCCCTGCCAGCCCCCGGCTCTGCCAGCCCCCGGTCCCTGCTCTGCCAGCCCCCGGCTCTGCCAGCCCCCGGTCCCTGCTCTGCCAGCCCCCCGCTCTGCCAGCCCCCGGTCCCTACTCTGCCAGCCCCCCGCTCTGCCAGCCCCCGGTCCCTGCTCTGCCAGCCCCCGGCTCTGCCAGCCCCCTGTCCCTTCTCTGCCAGCCCCCGGTCCCTGCTCTGCCAGCCCCCCGCTCTGCCAGCCCCCGGTCCCGGCTCTGCCAGCCCCCGGTCCCGGCTCTGCCAGCCCCCGGCTCTGCCAGCCCCCGGTCCCGGCTCTGCCAGCCCCCGGTCCCTGCTCTGCCAGCCCCCGGTCCCGGCTCTGCCAGCCCCCGGTCCCGGCTCTGCCAGCCCCCGGCTCTGCCAGCCCCCGGTCCCGGCTCTGCCAGCCCCCGGTCCCGGCTCTGCCAGCCCCCGGTCCCGGCTCTGCCTGCCCCCGGCTCTGCCAGCCCCCGGTCCCTGCTCTGCCAGCCCCCGGCTCTGCCAGCCCCCGGTCCCGGCTCTGCCAGCCCCCGGCTCCGCCAGCCCCCAGCCCGCCCTGCGCTTCTCTGGCCGCGGTCCCTCTGAGCAGCTCCTGGAGTCGGTGGAACCACTCGGGTTCCAGCCGGCAGCATCCTGGGGGATTCAAGGCTCCCTGACGGCTCCCCGAGAGTGGATGTGGTACCTCGTGGTGCCCGCCCTCCCCTTGCCCCGAGCCCTGCTCTGCAGCAATCCCTGACCAGCCCTGCAACACTGCTGCTCAGTTATCCTAAAATCCCACTGGCTGTAACTGGGAGAGCAAGAGACACCCAAAAAATATCAGTGCTTGGGACCCCTCCTTTTCCTCTGTAGCTTGTACAAAGAGACCCCAGTAGGACAAAACTGGGTCAAGGACTTTGCCTCTGTCTGATAAATCTTTCCTGCAGCAAATTAAAACACGAGCTGAACATTTCCATCTCATAGCTGTCAATTTTATTAAGAAGCATGAACTGGGGCAAATCATTCAGCCTTTTCAATGCCAGTGGTGCATGATCTCTGAGCTTGGAAGGATAAATGTAAATAGAATGTTCATTGATTAGTTCAACAGCCATACCAGGTAAGAGACAAGCCACTTAATGCACAAATTTTAAAGGTAACAGTCTGAACCTGCAGCTTAGATCCTGACACTGGAAGGGGTTTAATTCAAGAAGCCTGTGAAGTGACAGAAAAACTTCTCACGCATTTTAATGGGCAACAGAGCCTTCCAAAACACAGCAACAAAAAGCAATCGAGCCTCTTGATTCCCTGAGACCCCTGTTTGCCTAGCTGATGAAAAAGCAGCAGATGGGAGTGTGCATGCTTGTACACACAGGTATCCTGAGCAGGGATGCTGCCAATGAACGTCCTAGAGGAACAAACCACTCAGAACAGCTTCCTGTCACTGAACCACTGTCCTGGTATAGGTCCTGTTTATCAAGGCAGTAGGACCCGATGTGCTCAAATAAGTGGCAAAACTACAGTGGGAAGAGGCAGAATTGATGGGCTAGAGGAGCCCATCTAACCCTTCTCCCAAGGCCCAGGACAACCTGGCTGTTCTCCACCTGGGCTCATGGTGCATTGCTCACAGAGGTGCAGCCAGTCACCACCTGAACTGAAGAGATGGTTGCACAAAATCTATCATAGAACTGAACACTGAGCTCTGAAATCCCTGTCAGTACTATAAAATGCTGCAGTGTCATGTACTGCTGCTCATAACGAAGGCTGACTTTGATTTGATTGGTTTAGATTAAATCATTCACTAGATAAAGAAGCCATTTTGTACAAGAAGATAAGGCTATTGTAATATAGACTGAGAAATGTTGGAAAAGGCTGCTTTGAAAATTTTCAAAATATAAAGAACATGTATATGGTAGTATACAAGGACACCTGTAGTGCTGTAAAGAGCCATTGGTAAGATAATCCAACAGATTTCATACAAACCAGTTTGTTTTCTGTGCCATGCTATGGGTACTCAGTGTTTGCTCAATGATTATTCTGTTGAGTTCAGCTCCTTCTGCCACCATGCTCTTCCAGTGAAATGTATCAGGTGAATGGCAGTGCAGTGTAACCAGGATCCCTCTGCAGTGGGTGTTGGGCATGAGTTGAACAACAGGTGAAGGGTGTGCATTCGATCATCTCAACAGATAGCACAGACAAAACTTGAGAACATAAAAGGAAGTAAAGTAGCAAATCAGCTTGCCCAAGGTCATAAAATGGCAAAACCAAGTAGAGGACCAGTTCTTATCTTTTGTAGAGTATCATGTTGGCAAGGATAGACCATAGGACCTCATGGATTTTATAGCATGTTCTGATTTCATTACAGTGGAAGTTACTCTTATCAGTTAGAAATATAATTGTTGCCTTTGTAATACTTCTCACTATTTTATCTCCACTTTGTAAATGCCCACTCTGGGGATAGAGGACCTTCAACTACCTTTAGTCAAAAGTGTGATATACAAAGGAATGAAGCTGAACTGTCTTGGTGTGGTCAAAGCACATTTTTGATACTGGACCATGTTCTGTCATGTGTCATTATTGTTTGAGAAGCAGCCCTGAATTGTTCTTACAGTTCATGCTATATCTTTTCATTATTTATGCAAGTGTCATTTGTTCCCTCACTTCTTTCTACAATCAATTTTCTTTCTACATTTTTGACCTCTGTGCTGGTGCAGGTGCACCTGACAATGGATATACAGTGAAAGGAAACTGTTGCAGAAACAGGACTCCCTGATTTGTTACACAATTTAGATGATCTGACCCAAGCAGAAGATTGCAGGAAGATTAAAAACAGCACTTGTAGGAAGTGAAAATCATCACAGAAAAATGAATTCTTACCCTGGGTTCTGCCATGAATCTCAGTGCAGTAGCATGAAAACTTTCCACAGTTGGCCACTTAATGTCTCATTTTCAACAACACTGAAGCTATGCAGCCTCACTTGGGCTCCATTCATAGCAGGGTGTGCATTCACAACAGCTGCAGTGCAAACCAACTGGAACTGAGCTTTGAACACATGAAGTCCTGGTATGAAATAGCAGCTCTTAGGTGGTTTGAATAAGCACAGCCACAATTAGGGGATACTTGATAACTTTGACTGGAGACCATCTATGTCTTGGTTCTCCAGCCATAAAACAATATCACACCCATGGTGGTCAAGGGAGTATAAAAAGAAGATATCCTTTGAAAGATTTATTATTTATTTTATTGTAGTACCTAAAAGCTTGGATGTGGATCATCCATGTTTGGTGTCGTGCAAATATGTAAGAAAAAGACATTCATGCTATCTCAAACATTTAGAACATAAGTTAAACCTTTCAGGTAATAGATGGCAGGACAGAAGGTAGAGAATGAAACAGAACCATCTTCTCACTGGCCTCATCACACCTGTACCTCAGAACCTATGCTCAACTTTTTTTTTTCCAGATAAAACAGAAAAAAAGCCTTTTAAAAGAAGGCTTAAAAACAGATTCTGTGAAATAACACAGGAGAAACTTCTGCACAGCCTCTGCACACACTGTGCTCCCTACATTTTGATGAACAGTCTCTTTCAAAAAGTGCTGTGAACTGCTAGAGAATTTTAAAGTTTTAAATAATGCTGAGAGCTGGAGGGGCTGTCTCCACACAGAAATGGTACCATAGTAAGAGGTAAAAAACCCTGTCTACACATACTATAGAAACACATGGTGATTTGAGTTTTCCACATAACTCCAAACAAAGTCTCTATTCTAGTTATTTGTTTACTCTTTGTCTGCTGCTTGGCCACCCTGGTCAGATGTCAGAGCCCACTATCTCTCTGGCCCTAAGCACAGGGATTGCTCCCATCACAATCACTTTATTATGGGATGGCTTTCCCAGCTAATTTGAAAGGCAATAATTTATTTTAATCTTAATGGAAAGTTTGTTCTGAATCTGCAGATCTCTGCAAAAGGTACAGGAAGACCAGGGAATTTAACAATCATTTGGATTTTGTACATATTTTAAAAGTATTGCAGGTATCTGTTGTGGGTGCAATCTGTGGATTCCATTGGAAAGTTTATGGGGATGTATTCTTTCAAATCATTAGTCAGCCTTTCTCCCTGTCCTCTACCATTTCAGGACAGGAGCACACATACAGTTTTCTCTTTTCCATGGCATCTGGACAACTCTTCTAGTGTCACTGCCCTGGAGTCCTCAGCTGGCACAAGAATTCCAAAATAAATGAGTGTGTTGTAATCAGGAGAAAATTATTGTGTCCTTGTAGTGTTGATGTTTTTGCAGCTCAGCTTTTCAACTGCCACCACAAGTTGAGCTGCATTTACCTTTACAATAATATGCCTGTACTGATAACTTGGTAGGCCCTCTTTGAATAGACATTTAGCAACTTAACTGCTCACTGTTGACAACAATATTCAGCTGATGAACCAGGGAAGAAGGGGCACCTTGACAAGTAGCACATGGTGGCAGCAGGATGGTGGGCTTTGTGGCCAGCAGACCTCTACTGCAGATCTGCTGGTCAAGAGGTTTTTAAGAGGTTCTGTAAAACCCAAAAACTAATATATGAGTAACATTATAGCATAATGTTTTTAAAGAGGCAAATATACTGACTAAATATCTCCTAAGTTTAAGCATAATTCAAGAAATCAAATAAACTAAATCAGCCTCAGCACATAATTTATAAACCTGCTCACAGGCAACTGAAGAAGAGCATGAGTCAATACTCAAACACAGCATGGAAGTACTTAAAGGTGTGTTGCTGTGTAAAGTCACACAGCCCAAGGGAACACAGTACCCAGAAAACTCAAAGGGCAAGGATGGGATTTTTAAAGAGCTCACTGTTGGCTCAGCTCTGTCAGCTTTCACTCCTGCCAAGCTGCATCCAAAAAGGCAGGTCTTACCTTTGCTCATCTCCCAACACCTACGCTCCTACTGCAGCCACTCGACTTGCAGTGTCTGCCACTTCTTCCAAATAGTGAAGTTCTGTTCCAGTTTTCAATAGAACTGGATGCAAAAAGTCCCAGTTTATTTATTTTGTAGGCTTGATGTTTCTACATGTGTTTTTGCCTGCCCCCATCAATTCACACCAAAACAACATTCACAGTATGTTATCTTGCACTTTCAATCTGCGCTTTCTTGCCAACCTCGAGGGCACAGGGTTGAACCAGACCTATGTATTTGTCAGGCTGGAAGATTTAAGTCAGTATCACATTTCCAATAGTTTTCCAATGTCCTTTCCAGAGGTCTCAGTGGATTGACAAATCAAAAACTGGGGAAAAGTTAGCATGGAGAGGTGGAGGAGATGCTCCCACACCTGGGTGGGCACTGCACAGACAGCAAGGTCACCATCTGGGCAATTGTCCCTGCTGAGTGATGACAACCTGACTGAACAGAGAACCCCCTGGTGCCCCAAACTGGGGCAGCAGCAGAGAGGTATTGGTGCTCTACAGCTCCAGGCTCTCTGCACCCTCCGGAGGCCTCTGGTCATCAGGACAGGGACACAAAGACCACAGAGAGCTGCAGCCTGACTAAACCATTTTTTCTACAGCTATCAATTTTTATTACAAAAGGGCAGAGACTGTGTGTTACGAAAGGCCACAGAATATGGAGCTAATAATAAATTGCAAAGCATCACATGGACTCTAAAACTATGCCTCACTTTGGTGGTTGCTAACATGCTGGATATTCACACTGGTTAACAATGTAGACTAAAATAATTCCTGTATGGATTAAAGCACTAAAGGAGATTCTAACTGTCACACCAGCAGCACTGGCTAAACTGTGCTGAGAACACGTCCAACAATGTACAGCAGGATGGAGACACTTGGCTCTTTCCACACAAATTTCACATTGAAGAGTGCAAAGGGCAAATCAGTATTCAGCAAGTTCCTCCAAAAGTTAACTGTACTCCCTGTTTCACTCCAAAGTGCTCCAGTACCCTGACACTGGGGTTCAGAAGGGAATTTCTTGTCCATGTTAGGACACCTCTATGATCCAAACCCTCCTCGTGAACGGAACACGATGTGAACTAATAGCTCTTAGTCACTTTTTGGTTAAGTAAACTAGAAAGAGTTGCCTAAGTGTCTTGCTCTAAGGTATGGTTTCCAACCCCTGAGTCATTCTTATGAATCCTTACTGATCCTTTTGAACCTTTCTGAAGTCTTAACTTCTAGAACAGGATGAAATACTTTACTACCTGCATTAATAAGCATTAATCGGGATCTGTATGCGGTAAATCTGGTCATTTGGCAAAGAATTAAAGTTAAAATAATTGGTTAAACCACAAATGGAAGAGACATCTAGCAAGAAAAATACCAGGAAAAGACATTAATTTCACATTTCAAATGAGATTTTTTAACATGAAAGCTGAAAACTAGGTTATTGTCTACTCAGACTATAATCAGGTAGCTGAGGCTCATGACAGCTGTACTCTCACTGAAATGGATCTTCAGTTTGTTTTTAAAATTAATTGCCAAAACTAAAATATCTTTTCCCCAACATTGATTGAACTGATTTTTTTTTTCCGTAAATTGATTTAGCAAATAATGAAGGTTGAAAGTGAAATTAAAAGCTGTCCCAGAAACAATGGCTCTCCCATCAGCTTGCACATCCCAACAGTGCAGATCTTATTTACTCCACACTTGCTCCAAAGTGAAAGCTATCATCACATGGTAAAGGATATTCTATCCATAAATGGTAACTACGGTACCTTAAATGCCATTTTATGAAATGATTTTAACAATGCAGTACTGGACACTGAATGCAATCTCAGCAGGATGTAGGACACCAGTGCATGAGATAATTTCCTTTTGAGCTGCCTCTTTTTCTCATGTTATGGGAGTTTGCAGATTGATTTTAAAGAAGAACATTACCAGCTGAGGAAATGTGCTTTTGAAAGCTTGTTGTGTTAAGCGTTTTATTTTACCAACATTGTTACCCAGGTCCTACCTTGACAGACGCAGATACAAGAACTGTGGTCTTCGGATAAGTCCAGAACTGTATGTATCGATGCCTGTATAAATTTGAACAAGCAATACAGTTTCAGCATCCTTTGAAAACCTTGGGACCCAAAGCCAGCACAAAGCTCAATCAGAAATTGTTGCCATCTGAGTTTATGCAGCTCCATCTCTTTTCAAGTACCATGGATTAATGCTGGGGTAAAGTCAATACTACTAAATTCACCCTGCAAGTTAAACCCATGGATTGCCATGGCATTAGGGACCAGGGATGAGCTCAGCCTGCTGTGGCTATGCCATCTAATTCAATTAACATTTATGTTCTAAAAAAACCCGCCCCATTTGCAAGTCCTAAGTAATATGGTAAATATGGAACAAATTATCAGCAACAGCAGGGGAGATTTAAAATAGGCATCTTGAGTTTGAGCACTCAGGAACCTGCAGTGATGCACTCACTCAAACAGAGCCATCTTTACGAGTTTAGCTTTGCCAAGAATCCCTGTGCTAAGCATCTTCCCGAGCCCCGGTGACACACAGCTGCCAAACACATCCACCAAGAACAACGCCTGCAACCTTTTGCACATCAGTTGCTTCCCAGTGACTTAATGTGGTGCTTTCTGACCGCTTTTTATCGGAAAACCTTTTTCAGCCCAGGGCAGCGCACAGAGTCCTGCAGAGTGAGTTGAGGGCTGGTGGTGATGGCTGCAGGTTCAGGGCTGTGTTTGACGCTGTGTGTGCAGCCCAAGGCCGCTGTCCCATCCCAGGGGTGCCCCGGCCACCGCTCACCTCAGGGTCCCGAGCGCCAACACCTGCGACGTGGCGGCCGCCGATGGGGAAAGAGAGGCCGCGATCCACGCGGGATGAGCCCCAGCATGGCTGGGGCAGGGACCGGCCGGGCTCGGGCAGGGCTGCGGGAAGCACCGGCAGGGGTTTGGATCCCACTCGCGTGTGGGGTTTCTGGGGGACCCCCGCTTCGGGCGCTCCCCTGAGGGCGGCACTCCTGCCGCGAGCCCGCCACTGCCCAGCGCTGCCCAGGAGGGGGCGCGGCGGCGCCCGCGGGACGCCATGTTGGGCGGGCGTGAGGGGACATCGGGAGCGGGCCGGCGGCACCGGGGAACGGGCCAGCGGCACCGGGGACATTCGGGCAGCGACCCTCGAGCTGTCCCCACACCGGGCATGGCTCAGGCAGTGACCCTCGAGCTGTCCCCACACCGGGCACGGCTCAGGCAGTGACCCTGGAGCTGTCCCCACACCGGGCAGGGCACAGGCAGTGACCCTGGAGCTGTCCCCACACCGGGCATGGCACAGGCAGTGACCCTCGAGCTGTCCCCACACCGGGCAGGGCACAGGCAGTGACCCTGGAGCTGTCCCCACACCGGGCAGGGGACAGGCAGTGACCCTGGAGCTGTCCCCACACCGGGCAGGGGACGGGCAGTGACCCTCGAGCTGTCCCCACACCGGGCAGGGCTCAGGCAGTGACACACGGAGCACACCCCGGGCTGTGCCACACCGGACGCAGGCGGGACACGGGGGCAGCGAAGGGCGGGCTCAGCCCCTGCCCGGTACCGAGCCCCACCTGAGTCTCAGGACAAAGTTTTGTCCCCCTGCCGCAGGCTCGGTCACCGCAGCGGCATCAGAGGCTCCGGGCTGCCGAGGTGTAAATCTGGTGTAAAGCTGTGCAGCTCTAGAGCTGACCCGCAGGGCGTCACTGAAATTAATTAGGACACACTGGGATAGGCTGGTAAAAATACATTTTTCATTCACTGAGAAGTAAGTGTTGCAAGGGGTGTCACGTTGGCACAGAGGGTGATGTGGTGATTTATGATAAACCGGGACGGACTGGTGTCCTGCACTCCGGGCAAACCGGGAGTAGGTCAGGCGGACAGGAGAGGTCTGCAGTGCTGAGCATCGAAACTGGGCATCACCCACCAGGGTTTTTGTAAAATTCCCTTCTCTGGGCATCCAGAGGAGTGTAAGACATGCTCGGCTTTGCAGTTGTGCACGGGATTTGGCCCATGGCACGGCCAGGTCTCTCGTCACTGCCTGTGGGGATGGGCTGTGGAGCCAATAACTCAGGACAGGACTGTGCATCTCAAGCCAAGCTGCAGAATCAGCTGCAGGGCACAGACTCAGGCTGGGACCACAAATACATGTGAAATGCTGGTTTGCATCCTCCCAAACCAAAGCTGAAAAAGCGTGCGGGGATGCATCCAGCTCTCTAAGGCAGGACGAGCAGTCGGAGTCTTTCCGTGGCTGCTTTATAAGGTACCTGAAACAGCGCTTGCAGCTGAGTGTGGATTTACGCTCAGTGCATCTTACATCTGGAGACAAGCAGCGTGCAGCTCGTGTGCTGGAGCCGGGCCAGGGTTAAGCCCCAGTAGTCGGAGCTGGATCCCTGGTAGCACTCGTGATGGGAGGTCAGGCGCAATGAAAGAGCCCTAGTAGTTTGAGAAGGAACACACCAGCACCTCTCCTGATGGGAGGTCAGGCACAGTGAGCAGGAGGGCCCCCCTCGTGCTGGCAGCTCCGTTCCAGTGTTTGGCTGGGCTCCAGAAGATTAAAATAGAGCCTTAGACTGTCCCCTCGGCAGCATTGCCAGCCAGAGCCCTGACAATCCTGGGGTTGTACTCAAACGTGAGCCCCTTGGGAGCGTGGGCTTTACCTCAACAGCTGAGGCACTGAGAAGGTCGGAGCAGGCAGGGTTGTTGCTCTTGTGACTCAGACTTGAGGAAGAGAGGGATCAGGATGGAGCCACGAGAGAGCAGGGGATCAGGGCCGAGCTACAAGGCACAGAAGGGGGAAAGAAGCAAGTGTGCCCCAGGAGAAAGCCTGAAAAAAAAATAAAAATCCTCGTTCTGCTGTGGCTGGGTTCAAAGCACGTGTAGCCATGTGTTCCACTATTTGAGCCCGAATTTTGATTTAGCTCCTTTCAGGAAAAGCGAAGATAAGTGAAAAAAAATAAAACAACACTATTGTTTCTCAAATATTTGCAAAAGCAATAAGGGAAAAGACAAATGCCGTGCAGGTTCTTGTGAAGAACCTCTCCCCCCCATAGGTGGAAAATCTGTGGTCCAGAAATGATCACAGCTGCGGGGAGCAGGAGCCCTGTGATGAAGAACTTTAACAAAATGCCCAATTTTCAGAAGTGAGGGGCACTCCTAAGTACCACTAAAATCAGTAGCAGTAGATGTTGGTTACATCCCTTACAGAGGGTGTTTCAACTCTTACAGAATTATTTATCACCACTTAAGGCATCCATACTTGAAATATTTTGCTTCAGGATTTTAAGAAAGTGATAACAAAGAGTGCAAGAAAAAACATTTTGGCATTGCCTTTTTCCTCCCCTGAGAAATTAAATTGGGTTGAAGTTTTGAAAGAATCTATTTTGAAAATATCACATTGATTCAGTAAAAAAAATGCTGACATTGCCAAATACAGTGATTTTGATATTTCAGGAAAAATAATGTATATTTACTGGTATTAAAGGCTGTTTATCTTTAAATTTCTTTAATATTAGCTTATAAGGCTTAGCTGTTGCTGCTCCATTTATTATTTCTGTAATTGAGTGTGTGTGAGCAGAGTGGATTATTCTACCTGATTGTTTTTGGCATAATGAAGATGAACTGGACAGTAAGAATAAAAAGATGTTACTCTCACAGGTAAGAAAAAGAAGTCCTACTGATTAATTAGGACCGATTAATTAATATTTATTAATTATAAACTTTAAGAAAATAGAAACATTTTTCTAGCTTTCTGCTAAAAGATACATTTGTTTGATGAGAGAGATTGAAAAAAGCAGTCTGGGGAGGAGAGCAGCCTGGGGAAGAGAACAATGAAGCTTATAAATGAAGATTTTTTTTCCTGTGTTTTCAAAACAAACAAAACCCCCAAATAAAACCCAGAGCTTTTATTTAAAGACAGAATGAAAAAATAAGTTAATAGTTTGCTCAGAAAGATAAGAGTTTATATAGGTCAATACACTGGAGTGGAACAGTGAAGTGGGTATCTTTTGCTGCCAGAAGAGCAAGTCAGAAACATGCCCAGAAAAGTTTGTAATTTCTTTCCAGTTAGTTTAGAAGCTTTTCAGTAAAACAGCAGAGAACACAGAGGCAGGTACAGAACAGCGCTGTCCTTCATGGCAGACGTGTTGGAAATGTCTGGGAGAACTGTGCTGCTCACTCACTGATCTTCTGAGAGAAAGGAGAAATCTCAGCTCAGGGCAAGCAAAACATACGAACAACCAGGCTCCAAAAATGCATGGTACATGCAAAATGCACCAGAGGAACTGAAGCACATGCACACAAAAATCCTGCTTTGTCCTGCAGTGTTTTTCCCAGTCAATTCCTTAGGTCACTGAACATGACTAATTACTTGCATTTGGGTTTTTTTTTTTCTTTTACTAACTTAGTAAACATGGTACCAATCTTAATGTTTTGGAATTAAAAATCAAGGTAGTGGAAATGACAGACATGTTTTATCTTTCATCTTGAGACTTATTTTGCTCTGCTGCTTAACTCCACTTTGGCTCTGTTTTGGTTAAAATCTTTTCCATGGGTGAAAATATCCAATATTAGTCTAGTGGCATGCTGTTATTTTTGAAGCTTGCATTGAGTTGGGATGTCACAGCTGAAATACAGAGCATGGTCACTGTGGACATTGCCACATGTACCCGTGCACAGGCTATGGATGATAGTGTTGGGAGGATGCTAACCAGGAAATTGTGTCCCTGCTCTGCCACAAGCTGTCTGTGTCACCTTGGCCATGTCACTCACTCTGCTTGTGGCATCATCTGACTGGTAAAACACATTTAGTAACCTGTTCACCTGTGAAAGGTAACTAACCAGGCAAACTGACCCAGAGCAGAAGTCTTCCAGTTTGACTGCAGCATTCAAAACAGAGTTGTTCCTGTTTCCCTTGCTTATATACAGTAACACAGTTCCACACTGCATTAGAAGTGTCTTGCTTTGCTTTTTTGTGTACAAGAACATGTGAAAAAAAATCCATTTCTGTTGATGGGAGGGTATTTTCACCCACGACCCTTAGAGCCATGCCTATTTCATTCAGGTTTCTGAATTAAAATAAAGATTTGGAGAACGGATTTGAAAGCTTTGCCTTAGAAAAAGTAATTTTCCAATAAAAATAAAGGAATTCAGGGAGAAACACAAACTACATTCAGATTTCCAGGGATTGTAAAGTTCACATATGGGGGTACTTGATGATGGTCAAACAGAATATTTTTCAAGAAATACTGTTTAAACATTGTGCACAAGTGCATGTGGTATTTAGGATCATGTGAGTGTACACACCAGCATTTCTTTATTAATGAGGGAGAAGACTTGAAGTGCATAATTTTAGAAGATCACAGGAGTGGTAAGAATGCAAGAGCAATTCAAGTCTTCTAAATCTTGAAAGAGCTGAGTTTCTATGATATTAGATCAAACAAAAAAATCTATGTTAAGAACATTTTTATGACAATGATTCACTCAAATAAACGTAAGATTTCTTTTACCAACCAATCATTTTTTTTTTTCTAAAATAGTATTTAATATCTGAAGTTATAAAAAATATTTGTAGTCCTGAAAATTATTTTTATTGTCTATTTTATGTACTATTCATGCCTCTTTCAGGAATTATTAAAGAAGCATGAGTCATACGGCACTCATTTACTCTTGGCTCGTGGCCATCCTCAATATATATTTTGATTTTTTTCAAGCCATTCACAGGTACATATGCATGAAAATATTGTTGTGTCAGTCTCAAGCTCACAGTTAGCACAGCATACATTGTTCATCGAGATATTTACAAAGTTTTAGAGCACATAAAATTGTGCATTATTTTGTACCAAAATTTAAACTTTAACATACGCTTGATTGCATATATAGAAACAAGTTACAATAAAAATCTGAACAAAGACAACCAATAAACAGCCAAATTGCTATGTACAAACAAGGCAGGAAGCAATTAAACACTGCCTCGAACATTTCACTTAAACTACTTTTTCTCGGAGGGGAAATAACAAACAACCCCTCTTCCCCTCCCCCAAGTCCCCAATAACCCCATTAAGTCTTTGTTTTTAAATGACTGGAACTCCCATTGCATTCAGAAGGAGATTCATTTGCATAACATGGGAGAGAAGTTTGGTCCCTGTTATATGGAGCAGTAGTGAATGATGCAGTGAGGGTTTCCCCCAGTACAACTGGTGTCACACAGAGCGGTGGCTTCACTCCCTGAGCCCGGCTCCAGCGAAACCTGGGACGACCAGGGGAGTATTCTGAGATCAAACTCCTTTTGTCTTCCTTACAAACATCATTTTTTACACCAGCATAAATCTGTTGTTTTCATGATGTCCAGGTCTCAGGTGACACGGAGCTGTGCATCAGGCTGTGCTGGGCTGTACCTGACCCAGCTTCAGTGGAACTACTCCTGATTTACACTGTGCAAAAGAACCCGGAGTAAGGCCCAAGGACAACAGGACTGTGCCCAAATGGACCTTTACATAAAGTAAACCACAAAAAGTCTGTGCATTCAGCTTCAGATCTGCTTAATAAATTACTACAATTCACAGTAATAAGGTAGATTAGTGCCACACCAACTTTTCCAGTGCCAGATCAGTTTCACATAGCTTTTCCAAGAAAGAAAATTAAATAACAGTAAACATAAAAAGTTTGTTCCTAGTTTTTTGAAAAGCTACATTGGTGGTTTTCTGTAGCGTAGTGATAGCCATGCTTAGTACTGCATTCCCCTGTTAGGGGCTGCCTGGTGGAAAGGCTGGACCTTGCCCAGGATGCTGTGGTGTGAAAAGATTTGAGGAAGGCATTCCAGCCTGGTTCTTATTCACCCCAAAACCCCGGCAGAGAACAGCTGCTGGGTCAGAGCTCACAGACACTGGCACTGAGGAGAGGTGATCTCTGAGCTGGTGGGATCTCTCCAGCATCCAGCAGTGATGGATGGGCTGTTCCAGAGCTTGATCAGATCAAGGTGACGACTCCTGGATGTGCAGAAGTGTCTGAGCCAAGGGAGGGCTCTGGGGGCTGCTCCAGGGAGGGTGGGTGCCATTCTGGCCAGCTCCAGTGTGCCAGGGTCCACCCCAGGGAATGCTCCCCTGCCTTTCTGCAAAGAATATATGGGGCCAACAGCTCCCCTCCTCACTTCTGGGCATGGTTCAGCCTTATGAATTCCACTTCATGCAATCAAAAGATAAATTATACTTACAAATAAAGCATTCTAGTTACTTTATGTTTTTCTGTAGTGGAAAAATCAGACCCAACCTGATGAAATCTCCATTGTCTGAAAATTCAGGGCCTGTTTACTAAAAATACTTTTTGCTGATGGCAAAGTTCAACACCTTAGAGAAATTCAGAGTAGGTTTCCAAACTGTGTACTCTATTTTCAAATACACTATACCCTTGTTGTTTGTAAGGCTGTATTGAAATTTTACATAACAGTCACGAGCCGTGCATTGAAACACCTTCAAAGAGTTGACCAGCAACTTAATGCATTTCTTTATACCATGGAGAATTTAAAGATGTGCCATCTCTTTCCAAAGCATATGAATATTCAGGATAAAATATTCCATGTCCCCTCTCCCCCATTAATGTCTGTATTTAAAAGCATTATTTTGTAGATTTCTTTGTCTATGTAAAAAATCCAATTGTTAATTAGTCTCTAAAACAAAGTAAAAAATAAAAGCATGGGAAATAAATGCTTATTGTCTCAATGTCTTGGGACAAACTGTCCATGTGCAGACTGCCTTCCTGCACGTGGATGCAAGGAATTTTGAGTGTAGACCTTCCAGTTTACCTATATCTCACTTCCTAGCAGCAGAAACAGGAAAGTTTGAGACCACTACACAGGGAGATTTTTTTTCCTTTCTTTCTGTGGAGTCATAATGTTAACACACTATATTCTTTTTTAGCCAGTCCAAGTCATGGCTAGAAATAGGAGGGACTGGGTTCAGCCCAGGAGAAAATATACTCCCTGAAAAATGCAGGACAAAAGTTCTGGTGCAAGATGGAAGAGTAAGAGAGACTCAGAAGTTGCAAAGCACAGTTCCCTTTAGAGAGCAGAGCTTCAACTGCTGCAAAGTGGGCACAGGCTCCTTTGAATGAACTGTCTGCTGGCCACTGAAACTGGAGCAGGCTCTGAGCTGTGGCACTGCCCAGCTCTGTGCAAGAACCCTTGGAGGGCTCTCGAGCTCTGGAGAAAGGGTTCCCAGTAATTAAAGATCTGAATTCCTAATTTTAATTTGATTCTGGACTGTGAGCCTTTACTCAGCTCTACTCAGAAGAGTCACTGGTAGAGACACTGTGGAGTGGGGCTAACAGTGCTTTGCTGTGCATTTTTCAGGATTCTTTTCAGTTGCTGAAGTTGCTTTTGAAATATGTATGTGATGTTCCTAAGGGAACTGCACAAGAACTGTGATTTGTATTATGGCAGTACTTGAAAGGCACTGCATTCTACTATTTATCTATCTCTGGGTGTTCACTACTATTCTTTTAAGGAGACCCAAAATAGGTAGGGATAGCAATTTTGAACAAAGAACATGCATTTTTACCTGAAGATACGTCAGTGCTTTATAGGCAGAAGTACTGAAACACAGAACTATAAATTAGTACTTTGACTATTAAAGTTTGTGGAAGAACCTCAGTCTGGAGGCAGTAGATCAAGGATGCACATCCCATTGGCCATCACCTAAACACTCCTTCCATAGCAAGGTTTAAATCAAGACAGGATAGATTTTGGCTGGTATTTGCACCCCCAGAGGCAAATTTCATCTCAGCAGAGAAGACTATGATGAAGTCAAGGCCTTCCTACAAGTAAATAACCCAGTCTTTTATTAGCTATATATCTGCTTTGGAAAGGTCCAGCAGCAGGAGCAGGTAAGAGATTTTAATATCCTTATCTCACCAGCAGTCTGTGCTTCTCTGCTGGAGATTTTGCTGCTTCTTGCCCTCATTGTTCCTGATGAGCCAAAGCAAAGTGAGGTGGATTTCATTTTTAGGAACATCTTGTTTTATCTCATCATCTCCTGAAAAAACATATGGCCTCAGTGTATGGTTATTTTATTCTTTAATAGTTTTATGAGAGTTTTCTTTAGAGGCAAAACAGATTAGGGGAGCCCAGGCAATGTGCTGGACACTGGAAAACTGTGTCAATTATTTTGATTCTGCACAGGAGCATTACATTCATTGTTTGTCTCTCCCTGGTGAAAAGCCTTCTGCTAATAAACAGAATATCAAGTAACCAGAGTGCCCTCAGTGACAGTCAGACATCTCTGCTCTGCTCTGTGGCTGAGTCAGGCTTTCCTCATCCCCAGTTCCACACAATGTGTGCCCTTCTAGCTGCAAATGGGCACTGACACTGCTGCTCCCCCTGCATCTTCTCACCCACAGGAATTTTCGGTGTGGGTCACATCCAGACCCTGTGGGAGTGAATGGAAGCCTTTCCATCCTCACTTTGGATCAGGTAATGAGTATTTTTGGTGCAAAAAGTTAACTTCCTGCTCCCAAAATGAGAAGTTACAAATGTAAATCCCTTATAGAAATTTTTTGCCCTTCTATCACTGCAAAGACTCTTCTTGGCTTCCACATACTGACCAAACATAAAATAGTGAATAACATTTATTTTTTGAATTTATGGATTGAGTTCACAGGGATTTTAATAGCACTGGGGTTATGGAAGTGCTATTTTAATAAGGACCACAGATCATGGGCCCGAATCCTTACCTTTACCTCAAGGACTTGTAAACTCTACTATTTAACTCAAATCTCTTTATTGGGGGCCTTAGAATGTATCCACCTGGAGGCTGGAAAACTGAAAGGTAGAAGGCTGCACAAACACGGAGTGAGGGAATTTAACCAGCAGGAATGTGGCCTATAAAATTAAACTTCAAGAACTGTTTAAGAAAATTAAAGCTTGTGCAACAGCTGGGGTTTCTCTACACATTAGTTCATTTCTTGGTGACTCCAGTGTTATGGTTCTTATTAATATAGATTTCATTTTTGAGATTATCTTCTGTCATGCTTCAAGGTTTGTTGTGGTTGAAAAGGACAAAATCCTGACTCAGTGTAATTTGCCTTTACACAATAGAGCAAGATCCCAACCTCCTTATCATATTAATATTTATTTGGGGCCCAAAGAAAAAAATCTTAGATTCAAACCTCACCCCAAACTTCCCTAATTGGAATTGCCAGAATATCCCAGCTTCAGACATGGTGATCAAATACTCCTGGAGTTTATGGTGAATATTCAGCAATAAAAATAGGGGTGTTTCTTTCCAATGGGTGTGTGAAAGTGATGCCAACACAACAAAATGTGCTCTAGTGTGGTGAAGAGAAGAAAAGTCAATCTCACATAGACCCTGCATATTATTTGTCTAGAACCTGTCCTCGTTCTGTCTGCTCCTGACCTCAAAGATTCATCTCCTGAGCTTTTGAAATTACTTGCCACTTAAATAATTTGGAATCTAAGCTGCTGAAAACACAATTGTGATAATTATGCCAGGCTTCAACGGCATTCAGAGATGGTGTTGATTACATTTTCTGGATATTGAAAGAATTTCCATTTCTTTAAAGGGCCAGAAACTCTGGGTTATCAGTGTTACTAGATAAGTGAGCATTTCAACTATATCCAACCTAAATCCATTCAAGAAAAGATGAAAAGTAGAAAAAACTGCAGGAGATGGTGGGAAATAGTTTAATAGACTTCTAGGACACAGCCCTAAAATAAGGACACCAAGGCTGTTATAGCTTCTGCTTACTTGCAGGCAGAACTACTCATGCTTAAAATTTTGCATGCTCAGAGAAACATGGGAATGAAGAGACCTGCAAAACCTGATTACTCAATTGCACATTGTTATGTAGTGACTGTTATGACTCTACCTGTAAAGCTGCAGATGTCAGTAATAATAATGCTCACTTCATGGCAGGCGATACCTCTGTGAGACCAGAAATCTGGTGATGAAGTCAAAAGATTCAGATTCTTTAGAGAGGCACAAGTTGCCATTTTAGGAGCTGGATTTTTACCAGTGATTTTGAAAGGATGGCCTTTATGATCACAACTCTCATATCTCATGTGGAGTGATGGGAAGCTGTGCAGGATTCTGGGGTTAAAGGGTGCTGCTGAAAACCTCTGGGACAGCAGAACCCGACTGTTCCTCTGGACCCGTGATCTGTTGCATAGCACTGTGCACATCCGTGTGTTCCACAGACTCCATGCTCATCGCCCAGGGCTTTACCTCTTCATCCAGAAATGTTGTTTCATAAGGCTCCACATGTGTCCTATGGACATCCTGCCTTGCTTCCTCATCCTTGCCTTTCCCATCCTCTGGAAGGCTGGATGCATGAGGTACAAAAGTGCTCTGAGACCCATCGGTGGGAATCTTCACCTGCTCACTGGAGGTAGGTTCCTGAAAAAAATCTGGAGATCTGATAGGATGCTGTGTGTACACACCTTCAGACAGGGAGCCCCCCTGAGACTCGCTGTGCACGCGCAGCCAGCGGTGCTGCCGGCTGAAGTAGTTGTAATGTTGGTGCTTCCCCAACTTTTTTTTCCCTAAAAAGCCCAGTGGCTGCTTGGAGCTGGAGGACTTGTCCGTGCTTTTCGGTGTAAGCCCTGACATTGTCAGGCTGCTCATCTGCTCTGTGCAACATTCAGCACTGGTGTCCAAGGCACCACACTCTGTCACTTCCCTCAGTGCCAGGCAGGGCTTCACGTCGTGGGCTTGGAGCACGTTGGGTGCGCTGCCCCCCAGGCCACTGCCAGCCTGCTGGGAAATGTCCTGGCACGAGGAATAAATCAGCTCTGACTCCCTCGGGCTCAGCGCATCGCTGGAGTCGTAATCACTGTCGGTTGGGAGGAACACCTCGGAGCAGCCTTCCTCATCCGAGCAGGGCTGGGACTCTGCAAGGACAGCTGGTTAACACTCACAAGACAAGCTCTGCAGAGAAATGACTGTCATTTATGTGGTTTTTGTCTTAATTTTAAATCTCCACTGCTGGAAATGTATGTGTATTTCCTCTGTGGAATTGCCACAGGCCAAGGTGACAGCAAAGACAGTCAGGGAGGATTTATCAGGGAGGAGTTACAGATGTGTTAGACAGGTAGTGGCAGAATTAGGAAAACCAAAAAGAATTAATGGAATATGTTAAAGACAGGAAAAATATTGAATTTGAATTGGGATTAAGTTCTGAGAGGATCTGTTTTATTTTGCTTTCACTAAATTTGATAGACATGGATATTTGTGAGAGAGAAAATCTCTAATCCAGGTTCTGTTTTTATTAAAGATGTCAGTTAAGTTACTCTAGATTTATAACTCTGTAATGGTGAGCAGGACACAACTATATAAGTGTGGTAAGAGGCTTAAGGCCCAACATGGAGGTTGATAAATAAAAACTGCCCATTTGGCCATCAGGTGCATTGTGTGTTCAAATCCAAAACAGATGTAATTCAAACGTGAATTTGTGGACCAAATCTCACACTGGCACTGAAATTGCTGCTGTCTTTTGGCTTCAGAAGGATCAATAAAATAATAAATAGTGGCATGTGTGATAGAATAGATTGATGCTCCATCGCCCTGGATAGTTTATCTTAGATTCCAGGAATTAAATATCGATTTTATACAGTGCTGACTGTTCACTTGGAGTGAAAATTGCCATAGAGCCCTGCACTAATGAACCCAGGGTGTGCAGGACAAGATAAAGCTGTAGTTTGCAATGTGCCAGAGCTAAGGATTATTCTGCATTCATGGTCTGCAATACAGGGGGAAAAACAACTCAGGGAGGGGTGCTGAGAAAGAACACCACCTTTTAGTGGAGTGGAGCAAAGCACCAGCCCCCCCAGGTTTATTTTCTTTTGACCTCATGAAATCTAATCAGAATAGATTTATTCATTTTCCTTAACTGTATAAAACTGACAATTTGAAAAACCCCCAAATTATTATTACTGTAATGGTCATGGCAGTTGTTTAATGCAGCATCTGTTGCTTTTGTTTCTACTGTTTCATTTACTTGTTGCTTAAAGACAGCTCAGCAGAATGATGGTTGATTTTTTCCTCCAAAGTCCTTATTCTGTTAGCAAAATAGGTGTTGCTGTTCCATTTGCTTCATCTTTATTTGCTGTGATCCATTTCTTTTATCAGTTTATTTTTCTGACTATGCAGAGAAGTAATAATGGCCAGTGAGGTGGGTACTTGTTTGTGTAATTAAAAATGCTTCTCTAAAACATTGAGAACTCTGAGAGGTGTGTGAAAACAGCTGTTGAACTGGACTATTAGCACTAAAATTTGCTCTATCAAAACAAAGCAAGAGGGGCATAAGAAATAATTGCTGCAAAGCAGAAGAACACTCAAAGCGTGGAAAAGAAATGGCTGTAATAGCTGAGAAGCAGAAGGTGGCAAATGGAAACTATGGAAAAATTTGAGTTAGATTCTTTCAAATTAATGAAAACTGTGGGGAAGAATAATAGATACATGAGTGATGAGAATGGATCAATAGCTTTTGCTAGCAACTCGTCTCATCGTTCTAATAAAACACTGAATGTGTGCACAATTAATGCACAGACATTGTCAGAGCTCTTGATAATGTTCTTGATAAGAGCTTTTGATAATGTTCTTTACCACAGGCTCTGCAGCTGGAATTGGGACAAAGAGAAAGCTCCCTCCATATAAAAGAGCAGATTTTGGGTGTAGGCAAAAAATGAAGCAGGCAGCTTTCACCATGGATGGATTTCACTGGAATTCTGGACATCATGGGAAAGCCAGTGATAGAACTTGTCCCTTCCAATGACAAGTGATCATTAAATGATCTGGAACAGCGAGGTAAAAACATTGGCTGATGATGAGCAGTTATTCTGAGTAGCTGAAAGTAAAAATTATTGCAAAGATATTGAAGGATCTCAGGATACTGAGTGGCAAATGATTGGTAAAATGTTAAAATACCTTGGTAGGTATGGGAAAAAATTTACTCCTTTTATAAAAAGACATGCAAGAATTTTTATAATTAGAAGTGTGTTCAAATAGTGCTTGGTGAACAAGAAAAGTTCTCTTACCACTCACAGCTTTTCTCCTCTGGATTCTAGGCTCAGGGGAAGGTGGAGGTGAAGGAAGACAATCTAGATGTGAAGAGGTGGAGCTCATTTTCTTTTGAGAATGTTCTTCTGAAAGATCCACAAGCTTCTTTATGGGCAGGCCTGCTGCTGGCTGCTTGTATCTTGCATACTGCAGTGCTTCTGTGATCCATCTCATGTCCCTCCATATCTCATCAATTTGCTGTGGAGAAAACAATAGTGACAAAATACAGTTAAGTCTGAGTATTAATTCTACCTAAGTGTGTACTTTTTCAAGTGTCCAAGTCTGTAGTCACTGCCAAGAGAGAGCAGCAGGATCCCCCAGAAGAACATTCAGATTGAGGTGATCAGAACTGATTTTGGTTAAGAGGTACCTCAGTTAAGAATGTGTAGTTAGGAGGGGTGAATCCAGACTTAAAGTCTGACATGGAAAGAAAACTAAAATTGTATTTTGATGGAGTAAAAATCAGTTTTCAAGCACACCTGGAAGTTGGTTTGAGAATCAAACTGGAATAAAAGTGAGACTTCTGGAGCATCTTTGCAAACCCAGGTCAAAGCAATTTCTCAGGTCAGACCCAGTTTTTACCAAAGAGCATACACACATGTGGATACATAAATGGAGGGCACAAGCACAGCTATGAGCCAAACTGCAATTTCTCCCTTACCATTTTAGTCTGCATACATTTTACAAGTATAAATCTACAGAAAAGCAGTTCTAACACATGCCTGTTGATGGCAATAAGAGACAAGTGCCTAAATCAATAGCAAGATGCAATCTGCATATCTCTGCAGGGAGGAAAGGTGCTGTTTAATGTGGGTCTGAAAAGTGTTTTGATAGTGGAACACTTTCAACATCTTTTAACATCTTCAAGCCATTCCAGATCTTTGATGGCTGAGCAAATATTGCAACCAGCAAATGACAGTAGCTGTGGGTAAATACCCTCCTGCTGCAGTGTCCTTTCCAGAACTTCCCTCGCACTTTTCCTAAAGAAGGTTCTGAATTTCAAGTGAGCCTTCCTATTAGTATTGCAGTGTTTGAGGGAAGCTGCTTTGCAGTTACACAAGCTGCATTCTGCAAGAATGCAGTGAGAGTTCTGGGTCAGTAATGGAGAGGAAAAAGTGAGGGGTTCTCTGAGCAGTAACAATTGCCTGATTGGGGAGTGACAGAGGGATCAGAAAGGCTGCAGACTGATATTTGAAGATGACTTCTCTTAGCTGGACATATTTCACAAAATGCATATTCAAAGTGTGAAATGTTCTCCCAAGGGATACTGTAGATGCCAGATTTGCTGGGGTAGTTCCTGATGAGCCGTGTTGGAGGCAGGATAGCTGGGCAGCTGGGTCTTGGTTTTGACCTAGTATGGCCATTTTTATGTAAAGGTAAAATCCCAGCTCCAATGATGTCAGTGCAAGCCTTGCCACTGACTTAATCTGAGCTAAGAATATACATCAATAAGAATAGCAAATGGTTCAGAGATTAATTCATAATCCTGCATAATTTCAAGACTTCAGTGTTTCTCCATGAAGGGAATTCCAGTTAGCAAACATCTCACCTATTTGATTTTAGAGATTTTATACATCCTTTTTGTGATCCTCCCTCAACCCCAAACAAGAATCAACCTGCATGCAGTTTATTAAAATGCAAATCCTGTTGGTTTTTTCCCCTGGTGCTGTTCTGCAGGACACTGTAATGAACTGTGGTTGTTTTACAATTTAGGAACATTTGAAGCATTAAAACTTCAGTTTTAGTTTCAGTGTCTGTAGATTTCTTTCCTTTCTCTGTAACATTTTGGTAAAGACTCCAAGTACCTTATATTCTGGTTGGGATTTTTTTCAAAAATTTTTACTTTTCAGTTGCCCTCTGACTTCTTTTCAGAACTGCATTTATATAGACTCCCTTGCTCTTTACAATGTTTGGTTTGTGTAGTGACTTCAGCACTGTCTTAGATCTGGGATCACACAAATGCTCTTGCGGTTTCGTGGTCACCACTGAAGATTGCGGTATGTGGTGGGCAGAGATATTTTTGCCAATAGGTGGAATACAGCTGGTTTTCATTTGAGAGGAAACCTGACAAGCCTAATACACTGTCACAATAATTCAGCACAAAACACTGAAGTTTAAAATGTTCTTCTGTATTTTCCCAGTGTAGATATGTGACTCAAACACTTCGGAGAAGAGGAACACAGAACTGTCTATACAGTACCTGCATGTTAATATACAAATGCTTGGGTTTGATGTGAAGGATAAAAATTTTCCAAATTCTCCTGCAGACAGCAAGAAAGCTAGGTTTTCTGAGTGTGAGAATGGGAGGTGATTGAGAGTGCAAGTACAATGGATCTTCCCTCTCTGCCCTGCTGAAGGTTGCTAAAAGCTCCAAGTGGACAAGGCAAAGGCGGTCTGAATGCAGAACAAAGAGAAATAGAAATATTATCCTTTTGTTCATAGCTATGGAGGGCCAAACATCTTGTCAGTGGGAAAAATGGTGTCTTGGCTCCTATTCCAACAGAAGATAGCTTGAATATTAAGAATATAGAGCTGTAAAATTATTTGCATCTCTCTTGTAGAAAGACAGGTCAACTATACCCATAGACATACTCTGCAAAAGTCATGAGCTTTATCTGTAAATAACTGATTGCCAGAATTGTTTGCAAAAGGACAGGCTTTGCTATGCTGCACAATGAAATGTAGTTCAAAGAGCCCTGAGATGAGTAGGTAAAGTCTTAATTTGGTAACAACAGAGGAAAGCCAGGATGAAGGACAGAGAATAACTGGGAGACTGAAGCAGTGCAACTTCATGGTGCTGGCCAGGCTCACAGCTGCTTTTAGGGCCAACATGACATCTGAAATGCAGAGCTGTGTTCCTGAGCATGATATTGTTGGTGGAGATTGTCTCCTCAACCTAGTCTGAATTTTCATTTTAATTTTTTTAATTGCCACGTTATCGCAGTGAAAAATGTCCCCAGTTCAGAGACAAAGAAAAACTCTCACACAAATGAACGGCCAGACATGGTGCTAGCTTACCTCACGTTAGATGGGAGGGAGTTTTACAAGCAGACTGACACATTTCTTTATAACAGTCTAGTATAACTGTCATTTGATTTTACCCATAAAAATCCTTCTATAAAAGCAACAACTAAGGAAAGCATGTTCTGGGTTTGAATTTCATAAAAAACAAAATTGCACTTTTGATACAACTGCTCTTTTTATGATGTCTGTGAATAATTCTCCATTTAGATTTCAAATTACAGCCCTATGCAATTTTTAAGAAAGCCACCTTAAAATCTCCTTGGAATAGTCAGAAACAGACTATTACCTGTATGTAGTCTATAACTTGCTGGTGTCTTTGTTTGGCTGCAGCGACTTCACTGTCTGAAATTGCTTCCCTCAGGGACTGCTGGGTTTTCAGAGAGTCCAGCTCTATGACAGCAGAAAGGCGGCAATACAGGCTTATAAATTTTTCCTTGTAACAGCAAAAATGAACTGGGAAAAGACCAAGTGCAAAGGAAAATTGTTACATTCTGGTTTATGAAATATGAAATTCTTAGCTTTCAGAATACAAATATTATTAAATATAGGAACTAACTCTGGGTGGGTTTCTTTAAGCTAGAAATAAATAATACAGGTTTCAGTTCTCCTCTCATTTACACTGGATTTACTCTGCAACTTCACTGATTTCAAAAGAATAATTCCTAATTATATCTAAGTGAAGGGATAATCAGGTCCTTAGTATGCAGCTCCAGAGGCTATCCTGCCCTTGACAGCTTTAATCAGAAAGGCTATTTCTGAGGCTTTTATAGCTCATCATTTCTTTCAGCAAGAAAGTAGTGACATAGCTGGAGAATGGAACTCATATTTATTTTTAATTGAGTATTTCAGAGTGAAAGGATCATTTTGAAGGCTGATAACTTTCTCTTGGGCTACGCTGGCTTAAATCAGGAACTTCAATGTAGTTGACTCAGCAGGAAAAGCATTGCAGTGATATCACAGATTGGGGGAAACAATTCAAACTCTTTTAGGTGTTACCACACATTATCCTCTGAACTCTCCTGCAGAAGGGTAACACAGAAAGTTCAAACATGACCTCTTGCTTTGTGTAATTTGACTTTGGAGCAGCACAGAACTGTCCAAGCTCTACCACAGGTAATGGAGACAGAACAGCTACAGTGCCAGGGAGCTTTGCAGATGTTAATTTACCTGGTGTGTTAAAGCTACTTTATTCCAGAGCCTGCCAGTGCTCAGGCAAAACCAAACTGTTACCTCTCCAAATGGCAGTGCAGACATACTGAAACTTGCTGAGGGGGAGCAAGTTCTCAGAAATACTTCCCCATTCATTGGTGCTGCAGTAAATGCAAACAAACAGCATGATCTTGTTAGAGCAGTGAGTTGTATTTACTGCTGCTGCTCTTCTGGACTGGGGCAGGGCATGTTTCAGGGTGTCCCAGGTGAAAAATGCATATATTCTTCTCATCACAAATATTAAAAAAAATAAATGGAAACAGTGTCCCATGTCTACCTATCCCTTACAAACAACATGGTTAAGAGTAATTGAGGAGAATTTGTTGAACTAAGAGATCCAATCACAGAAACATTTTTAGCATTAACAATAAAGGTGTAATCTGAACATAGAAATCTCGCAAAAAATGAGTAAAAGAATGAATTCTACCTTCTGGTTTCAGCAAAGCCTAGATATTGCAGGGATCCAGTGTGAATAGTGTGTGGTCTTCCAGTACATATGCCATATGTGGTGGACTCTTGAGTGAATTACAGCCGCGGTTTCAGCTCCAGTGCTGAAGTTTTGAGTCTTTGTGGTTTTAAGTCAGACCCTTTAATGTTACTGTAACAAATGTTACTTCAACGTAGTCTTTTGTGGTTATGCAATTATATAGTTGGTAGCCACCAGCTAATGGGGAATGGAAGCTTCTAATATTTGAGATGTGAATCATAGTCACTTTATAGAACATCAGGGATACATATATAATAAGTCATATTGAAATGTCATCTGCCTTTGGCCAGAGGATTGCTTACTTAAAAAAATACTCAAAAGTAAAATTCAGCTTTCCATACTGTTTTCTCCACCATGAACTGCTTCCCCACTGCAGCAGCATTGCTGGACAGAGAGGACTGCTCCAGGAATGCCTTTTGGGAGATGTTTCTGTTGCATGTTTGCCGGTGCCACACCATCCCATGTGTCCCTGAAATGAGAGGCAAGCCTGCCCCTGGCCTGTGTCCCACCTAATGAGAATCAAATAGTCTGCACAGCCTCTGTTATTGGAGAGGAGATTATTGCATCAGAGATTAATATGCTCTGTACATTAATTTGCATAGCAAGGCAGCACATCCCTCTCACCAGAAAAAATGATTTGTCCATACTCAGAAGCCAGCAGGCTTCATGGGGGGCACATCAGAAGATAAAAGTCTGGTTTTAGGGCACTGCAGACATGCCCATGTGACCTAAAGCACTGGGTAACTCTTCTCATTCAGTTACATTGGCTTTCCTTTGAAGGGGTAACTTTTCCTTGGCAGAAAACACCATGCATGTGTGGCTGTTCCACTCATAACTGTATGGCAGCTCAGCTGGCATCTGTCCTCCCACGGGCAGCAGAAACCCCCAGAGCTGTCACAGGCACCACAGCGCTGTGGCTGATGTGGCATAGATCCAGTGCTGTATTCCTGCCTGATCCAAATGAAATTTGTGTTGCTGGGTGATGGTAGGTCATGGATGAGTTGTGACTGCAGAAACACAGGCAAGGCAAGACACTCCATTAATATCTAACCTCCTACACAAGTGATCTGAGCAGCACTTGGCACTGATACACAGGAGAGAGGAAGGCATTGGTGTCACATAAACACCTGACAGGGACATCATTAGGGACACAGCTGCCACCAAGGCCTTTCCTGCAGTGGCTCTTGGTGTACTGACTTGATCAGTTCTGGCTCATATCCTTCTCTCTCCTCCAAGGCAGAGGAAAGAAAGATCCCCAGTTTTACAGGCCAGAAGGAAACAGAGCAGACTGATGTGTAAGGCTCAGCAGCCCCCACATTTTAATATTCTTTCTAAAAAGAACTATTAAGTCTTTATGAGCTGCTTTTATGTGGAACCTTTTCTTTTCTCTGTGGACCAAAGAAGAAGAAATGAGAAATAGAGGACCTTGAAGCTAAAGCATCTTATGCCTTCTGTGAAACAGCTGGAAAACTCTATTTTGGGGAATTCTTGCCCAGTTTGCAATCCAGTGGAAGAAGAGAGCTGAATCTCCTACAGCATAAGATGTGCTCTCCAAAGAAAGAGATTCAATTCCAGTGCTTTGGCATTTTTCACAACAGGCTTTTGCTGCACTACAGCAATAGGACAGTGTCCTGCATTTTTTCAGGTATCAAAGGGAAAAAGATGCCCCTCAGATGGGAAAGTCTATTCAGACCTTTCACAAAGCTGTGAAGGAGTCAGACCTTGAGTAGGACCATCTGCAATCAGGATCTGCATAAATCCCCATTACAGAACCAGCAATTATCCTTGTGACAGCTCAGAGAGATGTTTTCTTGCATCTCCTGTCACTCTCCAGTCTTGCTGTGTCATGTGTAATTTCTCTTGATTCTATGTTTTAAAGAACATCATCTTGCAGAGAAGCTTATGGACACATAGTGGATAACTGTGGGCCTTGCTCTCTGCTTTGCATTTCAATAACGATGGCTACAGTGACTGCTTTAACCACCCTGCTCCCTCTCTAACTCCTACACCGTTATAGGGAGCGTTGTTGCCAAAGCCATCATGTGATTTATTGACTCTCCACTGGGACAAGGGGGAAAACAGATACAACTTTGTGATTTTATTATAAGGAGACTGGGTTAATATTTCTAGGTGAAGCAAGCTACTATACCGAGTTCAAACATCTGAAGAGGGAGGTTAAGAAATCCTGAGAGTGGGGTGTAAGGATTATTCTGTCCTGGGGCAGTGCAGACGTCGTCTGAGGCGGGGAGCAGGAGAAGAAAGGAGACATTGTGACCCAGTTCCAACACCTCCTGTGTGTACAGACGGAAGTGCTTAGCCTGTACAGGGACACGCGCGGGGGAAGGAATAGGAGAGAATTACAACATGGCACTTATATAAACAACACCCCAAATGATATAAAACATTAAAGAAAATTTGCACAACATCAAGCTCGGAATTTTTATAAAACGTAAATATTTGGGGCAGGGGGGTGGTGGTGGCTAAATGTGGGTTCATGTCACTACATAAAATAAAGATTTAAAGCTGCAATGTTCCACATTAAAACAACACACACAGGCACAGCCCCCCTGAAAACAACATTTATGTTTCTTATTAGGCAGAAAATGATCACATGCCATGTGCTTTTCAAGATTATGATTGCATAATTATGTGAAAACATGAAAATGGATTCAATTAAAAACCTTTAAGATTCAATTTAGGGTTGGTTAAGAGAAATATGCAGCTCTCCCTCAACACAGCACTGAAAAGGTTTAACAAGTGCTGCAGCAAGAGAAAATGGCCCAGGCAGAAGTGGCCTGAGGCTGCTCAGAGCTGCTGTGTGTAGCACTGCTTTCTGCCCTGGCTGTGCCCCAGTGCCACTGTCCCTGCTCCTGGTTACCACAAAAATAATAAAAATACATAAATAGATAAATCTGTGGAATTAAAAATGCAATTCATTAACATAAAAGTTTGGTGCATCTGTATTTAACTGCAAGGTCATGTTGATGCCTATCTCTCAGGCACAATAGATGAGCTCAGATGCTTGTCTGAGCTGCAGCTTCAGGAACACATTGCACACTGGTTTCAATATTTTAGTCCCTAAGTCTAAAAGAAAAAAAAAAAAATAAAAGCTGCACAAAAGATATAACCTCCAAGCAAATGCAGTAACAGAGAGACCTGTACAGAGCCCTATTGAATTAGTGACTGACCACAAGGCAGCACACCATCTGTCTTAATTTTGGATTTACTTGAGTCTTACTTGGCTCTTCCCGGGCTAGAAGGTGAAGCACTGATGGATTCCTTTTTAAAAGCAAAGCCTAAACTTTTCAAAATCAAGAAATGTAGAACCAGATTAATTTATTTTAAGACCACATCTTTCTAGCTGCACAAACAGACCTTGAAGTGAATATAAAGATGATTTACTTCTACTTTAAGACCTCTTTACCCCTGCAGACCAAAATAAAATGGAATTCATGTAAACAAGAAACAAACTTCTTAGCTTATTTTTTCATGGATCTTTCACATCGTAGATTATTCTCCCTGACTTTATTTATTCACATATGTATTTCTTGTATCTAAATGTAAAGCCAGAAGCCAGACACCTCTCCTCACCCACAGCAATCTGGAGGTCTGGGACTTTGTGTTTTAGAAGGAGTACATTCATCTGTGTGCAAAAGAACAGCAAAATGCTGTGTCTTTAGCAGGCCTTTCCTACAACCCCACTCAAAGCCTCCCAGAAAACAGTCACTTGCTGTGATTGCCTGCAAAAATGCCTCTTTTTCTTTGTCAGCTTTGTAAAGGTGCTCAAAATTATTACTTTTATGCAAAATTGCTCATTTGCACCTGCCTGAAGTTGCACAAATAAGCTAAAAGATGAAGAAAGCAGGTAGTTGAAATTTGCCTCTTAATCCTTGAATGTTCACATGTCCAGGTCAAGAACTGTTATACAGAAGATGTTCCCCCTTAGAATAATGGAATACAAAACTTCTCTGCTTTGCTTTTCTTGTAGCCCTGACACTGAATCCCTGCTTTTCAGTGACACAGTTTGTAGCTTTTTGTTGCATTCTTAAGAATGGGGTTTTAAAAAGGTGATAAATCCCACAAAGGCAAATACCTGATGCAGAGGTAGATTGATCTGTTTGAGGAGAGCTTTCACTGCCGTCTGGAGCTCATACAAGAACAATTGAGTAGGGCAGTCTGAAGTATGATCCATACTTTCCATGGATTCTGAGCCAGAAAGTGTTTGGATCCATTCCCACTCATCTCTGTATGTTGAGTCAAGTTAAAATTAGAAATATAACAACAGTTCAAGGCACAAGCAGGAATTCGGTGTATGTGCATTTGGGATCTGTTGATCATTTAATCCTCATATACCAAAACATTCTAAACTTGTGCAATCTTGATTGACCTTTGAAAAGTTTTATTTTTCTAGCACATGTACATCAAGCTGAACATTCCTCTGGAAGTCCAACTGCCTTTGAAATATTTCAGTAAGGCTTCTCACTTCAGCCTTTCTCTTTCATATTCTTCATTCCCTATCTACCACAATATTTTAAAAAACATGCATTGGAAATTGCTACAATTAGCAGGAAGTTTGATCTCTGTGAAGGACTATCTTCTTACTGCAGCCAAAGAACTTCCTGCTTTCCTCCACATGTCTCTATTTGAAACCTGATAAATATGGGAATCACAGTTCTGGATCCAATCCCTGAGTCACCCTGCCCAGTATTCGGTCTTGAATAGCAGCCAGCATCAAACATTAAAAAAAATAATGTACAGGAAACCCCACTACAAGATAGTAGTGGGGTTGTATTATACCAATTATTAATTATAATTAATTAATTATTAATTATACCAATAGTTGTGGTATAATCTGTTCCTAAATAAAGATCTGATCTTAAACTTCAAGAGTTGTTATAAACTCTGAGGCCTTAGCCTTTGTATTCCTTCCAACATTGTTGTTAGTATTCACTACTACATTCTGGATATCCTTGTTTGTGTAAATACCCTGTTCCTTTTTCCTCATGCAAAATTCTCAGCTGGTTGCTGAAATGATATGGGATTAAAAAGCTCCAGAAAAAGGTCAGTAAAATGTGTTGCCTGCTAGGCAAGGACCAGGCAGTACAAACAGTGTATGGATATGCCAATGGATAAGGGAAGCACTGGACAAGGGGAAAATGGCTTTCCCAGAGCACAGCAGTTTGCTGGCTGGTTGCATTTATAAATATGGTTTTCAATTGCTGTGTGTTTGCTGTGGTTTAGGGTGATAAAAACAGGTATCACACAAGAGAATAAACAGAAAAAGTACCCACACCACCACCCCATAGTCAGTGCAAATCCATGGAAAGGGTGGCACTGAATCCACTGAAGGCTGAGTCAGGGCTGCAGGCTATGATCTGAACAGGTCATTATCCCTGTGCAGAACTGGAATACCATGGAATACCATCCCTAGAAACCAATGGGCCCCTCTCCGTGTGTTCTGAAAGCTCTTCAGCCTGCTGGGGAAGCTCAGGTGCACCTGTTTAGCTCAGGATGGCTCTCTGGGATGGCACACACTGGAGCCAAACCCTTCTGCCACACACCAGAGCCAAACCATGCTGCCACCTACAATTTTGCAGTGGCAGAAGTGCCTTGGCATTATTTGTTATAAAATTGAAACAACTGTTCTCTGTGTGTTTGTGCAGGTTTATGTGTATATTCACTTACTTGGAGACGTTGCTGTTGTCTCGGATTTTGACGTGACACAGGACATTGGGCAGCTTCTGCAGCACAAGCACTTTGATCTGATCCACAGAACTGCAGAGTTTCAGGTAACCCAGGTACAAGCCGGGAGGGAGGCGCTGCTGACTTCGTTTGTGATAGGAAAGTATGTCCTGTTTTAAGGGAAACAGTCCTACATAAAAATCTCATCTTTTTTTCCACATAAGCAGAAGAGTTTGGGAGCAAAAAGCAACAAATGTTTTTACAGCCGTTGTTCCCAATTCAAAAAGTATTTAAGCACATGTGTAAGCATATGAATAATCTCTGGTAGCTTGGGTGCACTTGGACAACTTCTCACTTGAAGCCATACACAGGATCTCTAAGGTCTCCATGTCATGCAGGAATTGGCTCTGACAACCTGAGGTTTCAATCTTCTGCAACTGTGGTGTTTAAACTGGCTTGAATAACCCCCACCTCTGCCTCCCTTCTGATCATTTCAGTGGTGAGCCGGGTCAGGGAACTGATTCCTCTGAAAAACAACCTGGGAAAAGGAGCAGTTGTTTTTCAGCTGAGCAGTTCCCTGGGTCGGGTTTGGTCCTTGGCTACACAGAGGGAGCAGAGCAGCACTGGGGAAGAGTTGGGCTGCAGCAGCCAGGACTGTCCCCAGGGAGATCCCAGCCCACATCTCTCCAAATCCTGCTCTCTATCACCTGCTGTCAACAGGAGGATCTCTGTCAGCATGGGGGTTGGCAGTTTGCAAAACTGAATTAGTGGCAGCGTTTTCTGAACAAATATCTTTATCAACAAATAGAGCTTAGGAGAAATTACTATTGATGGTGAATTTGCTGAGGCCAGGAGACATTTTTAGGGCTATGGATAGCAGTTCTCCAAAACTACCTGAAAAATGATGTCTGCTGCCATCCATCCTGAGAAATGTGTGCTTCTGCAGTGGGTGAGGATTAAGACACCTGGCCCTGTGCCTTGACTCTTGGAACCATCAAATTATCTGCCAGTGCTATGCTTGGCTCTGACCAGTGCAATTAGACCCTCATTTTCACAAGCACTTCATGAACAAAATACCCACTCAATGATTAAACAAGTAATAGAAGAAAGGGTGGGCATTAGATAGGAATGTGTAAACCATTAGGGGAACATTTTTTCCACTAGGATCTCTGTGGAAATCTGATCAGGCCTGTATTTTGCTTTTCCTAATATAAAACTTTTGCCCAGATTGACAATTTTCTGCACCTTTAACACATTGTAATACATTAAATCTAGCATGGATCAGGTAAGTTTTATTGTCTTTTGGAAATTTTTTAACGTTCCTAAAACCTGGTAACATATATTTTGATTGCTTGTCACTTCCTGGTATGAAAAGCAGAGTCTGTGCCCAAGAAAGTGCCTCTAATTCAAAAATTAACCACAGCAGCCATCATCTCATGGACAGTGCTAAAGAGGGGACTAAGACAATGATTTGTCTTGGATTTTGGGTAACTGCAACAGTTTTAGGGAGATTGGCTGCTGTTACCTAAAGAAAACGTATTAATCTTAACACGAAGTGTTTCTGTTTAATGTGAGTTCAGAGATAATTCTTGAAGGGCTGAACCCCCACAGCTCTCAGTGATGGTAACTGAGCTGAGTGTGCCAGGCACCTTCTGAGATCTGTCCTTACCTTGGCATTTTTCTAATTGCAAGGAGCATGAGATGCAGAAATGAAAGGAGGGTTATGGTCAGTAAAGGATTCTTTAGCAGCTATACCAGGCTCCAAGGAACCCTGAACCCCACAGAACAAGTTTATTAAGTAGAACAGTAAAGTTTAAAACCTAGATTTAGTTTTCAAGGTTGGATGGAAAATTCTTATGGAGTGTAGAAATTCTAAGTGTCTGTATAGGTGCTTAAGAACATCCCAGAGAATTTTAAAGGATTTTATATCCCTTGCTACAAAATTCCATAGCTTGGTTTCCCGAAATCGATAGAAACTACTGTTCTCTGCTAGGACTTTGAAGTAATTTCTTTCGAATCTCATGGATATTTTGCATATTAAGGATCTGATCCCAGACCCACTGGAAGAAATATAAGTCTTTGCTCTCAATGGGAGCCTTGCCATTCATTTTATTGGGCACTGGACTAAGGCCTAAAATTCTACAAGATGCTTCCAAAAATCAGGGCTCTGGCACAGGCTTTACAAAAGCAAATAACACACATTAAGAGAAGTAAAGCACTACCTGGATTGTTATAAGCAAGATGTCTAATGCTGTTGGCTCCTCTGGAGTTGAAAGGGATTTCCTCTGGCTTTGTAGTTTGGATACCTGCATCCATTTGCCATTAAAAAATGAGTACAGACTCTCCACTTCTCTTACAGTAACTATCAGCATATTGCCATGTCGATCCTTAATTGGCTCGTAAAAAACTCTGCCTAAATTGTGAGTTCCCAGCAAATTCTAGAAAACAAATATAAAATGAAAGTTATTTATCACATATCAGGAGAGTATTGTTTGAAGTGTAACTTTGCTCACTGTGCACATTGACATCAGTCCTATTGACTTCACTAAGAATGAGACACTCTGTGTTTCTCACACCCTTGCCTTACATCATTTAGTGACAAAAGGGAATGGTTTTCCTTAGGTTGTGTTTGTGGATTGAGTTGTGGATCCTCTGATACGTTTGGTCCAGTAGTGTTTACTCCAATGTTTCATGGAGAACCTCAGAAAGACTATTATGACCCAATGCCTTTGTAAAAGGCAAATTAATTCACCTGTTTACTGCAAAGAAATTCACTTATTTGGGCCAAATTTCCTTGTTTTGCCCAGTCATGTAAAGACGAGGGAAGCAATTTTTGAAAGCACTCGTTGTTCTGCTGGTGATTCCCTTGATTTGAGCAAGCTGGGTGCTTATCTGAACCTTCCCACAACCAAATGTCAGAGAACATATAAAATTCTTCCTCTTTCCCCAAAACAGACACTTTAAATACTTTTTTGCTTTGTTCATTAACTATAATCTCCATTCTATGTTCTCTGTTCTAAAATTATTCAGATTATTTTCAGCAACAAAAGCAAGAGACCCTCATGTGTGTGCTGAGTGCAAATAATTCTGGAACTAAACCGTGGAGTGTGTTTGTGAAGCACAGGATTTGAAGAGACATGAACCCTTTTACTTCAGATACCAAGAATGTGCTAGACAAAACAGGCAGAAACTAACAAAACTACCAAGGCAAAGCTCTCCAGGAAAATATGTGAGGATTAAAGAAAAGTAATTTTAAAAGACTCCACATAAAATACATATTTTGGTTAAAATCCCTTTCCTAACACAGTAAGGCATCTGCTTATAGGTGCAAACACTCTCAATCCAGTGAACAGCCACTGAAGAGATTCCCAGATGTCTTAAAGAAAAATGCCTAACATTTAAAATATGCTCATTACTTTGTGATTTTTCAAGAGATCTACAGTTAACTGGATAGGGAGAAGGGTAGTGTGAAATGAAAACTTGAATTCACAGTGAAGCACATTTTATCTTTGGTGCTGTACATTAACTTAAAGACATTGTAAACTGATAGATTATACTGAAATTAATTATCTGAACTTAACAGGAAATATTTACTTATTAACTTTAATATTTTAAAATTGTCTATAAACTCTCAATAGTCAGCACAGTGCCTGGGTTTGGGTGATAGCAGTTGTCTATTTTAGCTTTGTGCATCTCTTTGCAAGGCAGACTGTTGGTGTCTATACAACCCCTCTCCTCTGCCTTTTTAAACTGTTCTGCCTTTTGGGGTTTGTCTCCTTCTCTGACTGACTCTGGGTGTCTTGAGCATACATTTTGTGCTAATCCCTGTGTCTCCAGCTGGGGCAGATCCTGGCAGTACTCCTTGGCAATCTAATAATCATCTTAATCACTGCAGCACGTGAAATGTGCCCAGATGGAAACAAGCAGTTCTTTACTGTCACTATGTTGTGAATGACATTCCTGCCCAGGGAATGGGGGACCTACTAATGCCAATATGGGACTGATTCATACCCTAAAAAAGTTTAGCTTAGCTTTTTGCCCCATCACTCGTGATTTGTTTGCTTTAGTTGTCTGGTGGTAACAACAGGCAAAGTTGCAGTCCCTGTTGTCTCTGAATCTACTGATCTAGTCCCTGAGCAGCAGTGTCATCACTGATCTTTTTCATTCTGTCCTAAATTCTGTGGAGTCAGTCTATTAACCACCTCAATAAAAAGTATTCAACCATATAAACTTTATTGAGATCCTTCCACTGGTGGATCCCACTGGGCCACACGCTGTTCAAGGGTGGCAGCTGGGTGACAATCCCTGTGTTCCTCAGGGACCAAGCAAACAGAACAGACATTTAGGGCAATAATTTGGCAAGACTTCAGCAGGGCAATACACCACATGGGCACATTTGCTGTGTCTTGGTGTTTCAAGCTCTGCACTTTGCATCTCTGGTAGCAAATAAAACCATGATGCACTGGGAATGTTGGGCATGTCCCAGTGCAGTTCTCTGTTAAAGGGGATCTGCACAGGGGGATGGACCTGAGCTAACCAAATGTGTGCTACCTGAGCTGAGCCAGCCCCACTGGGGGAATATTCAGCAGATACAGTTCAAACTTTCTCTGGTGACAGCTCAAAGCACTGAAAAGCAGCTGCTGCTTAACACAGGTGGTCCTCCAATAAATGCAGCAGGCTGGCATTGAGGTATTTCTGGGCACTTTGGGGAAATCAGTCAGGTGGTTGCCCATGAAGGCTGCTCTCCTCACAGCATTGCTCATCAAAAGGTGTAACACAAAGCCCACATTTTTATTTTAACAATGTGCCAGAGTGTGTGGCTCTCCCAGCTGCTGCAGACAGGTTATTGTGCTGCCACAGCCTGTGGGGTGACGTGTGGCCAGCACAGGGCCCAGCAAGGAGGATCTGCACTAATGCCAGGAAGGTACCACACATTTCCTGAGCAGCTTTGCGAACTTCAACAAAAGGTAGAAGAAAGTGAGGCCTGGATATGCTTTTTTTCTGTAACAATCATGCACACAGCTTTTTGAAAGTGTATTTTCTCCAAAAAGTAACTATTTAAATGAAAGTGTCTGCCTGCCATCTAGAGATTTCATGTTGTTGTGAAACCCAGTTTAACTCAACTTCAAAGCTTTATAATAAAGGTAGAAATGTTCTGCTGGAGAAAATGTAATTTCTCTTTGCATAAAAAGTAGTGAACTGAGACACAGAAGGATTTAAGTGACCTGTTCAGTACTACTCAGGTTGCATCTTTAGCAGAGATTGGATTAGAACAGACTTTAAATGCTTCATTAATAGATTAATAATTAATAATGAATAGACCTATAAGAGGCTTTTGAGCAGCAAATACTAGGATTATAACTTTTAACTCCCAATCTGCAAACTCACAGGCTTCTCTACCTCATTGTTATTTACTGGTTCCTATCTGTTTGTTTCTTCGTCTGTTTCTTTTGTTGTTTCTTCCTATTGTTCCTTTCCTTTGTTGTCCCTACTCTTTACTTTTAATGTAATTCCTTCCTCCTTGGCAGGAGAGTGCCTCATTTCACTGGACTGCTCCAAGGAACAGCCCCAGGGACAGCTGGCAGCTCTTGGAGATCAGAAAGTCACTGAGCTGACAGAAATATTCCATGGGACCCACCTGTAGCTGTGCTGCTGCTGAAAGCATCTTCTGCCTGGCCTGGAGGGCTGTGGATGAGGACACAGACACAGCCATGTTCTGCCTCAGCCACCTGATGTCATCCCACATGCAGGACAGCTGCAAAAACACATCCAACAACAGTTCTTCTTCTCAGCATTTGCACAAGTGATACTAAAATGCATTTTGGACTTGGAAAAATCAGTAGATATTGCACATTTTGTGTTTGTGCAGAAGGCAATCTGCTGACTGGATAAACATGACACAGATACTGACTCAGACACAGAAGGTGTTCTGTAAACATCATGAACCTGTTTCAATTGATTTTGGACTATTGTGCAAAACTGATTTACTTTTCTTTGTGATATAAAAAAAGTAGTGTGAGGCAACTTGTGTGATGGCACAACCACAATACCAAACTTAAAACTCCTGGTTATTTCTTTAGGCTCTCGCTCTAAATGTCCATAAAACCTTTATGTACCCACATGGCAATCACTCATCTAGGATCATACCTGAGGAGTTAATTGTATCACTGCCAGTGGCCCAGGCAGGATTTAATCCACATGACTGCTTTGTGAAAATTGCCTTTAACATGAGTGATAAAGCATTTCATCGTTCAGCTTTTTAATGATGTCATTTCACACATTCAGAGTGATGAGCTAAGGCCTATGCATTGCTAGCAACAAATTTGCAGAAGCAATAGATGAAATTAGACTCCCATTACCTTTGTGAACCACAGGAAATCCTGCATAACTGAACTACTGTGAGAGTCATCGATTTCCACAATTGGGATTTGATCTTCATTGGTTACTAACAAATTGTCTTTGTAAAAAAGTATAACAGATAGGTAGAGTCCCCTAAAGAGAGAAGGAAACACTATCAAACACCTTTCATGTCTATTCACATCCATGCCAAATTTAGTCAAAGAATCACAGATGTTAAGTTCTAAGGAGACAAAGTGAATCATCTGGTCTAAACTGTGTAATATAAGGTCATGCAACTTCAGTCACTGAATTCTGAAAAATATTTGGGAAGTTTATCACTTTAGATGATGGGAATGAATCTAAGACATGAATCTAAGAGATTATGGATCTGTGTGAGCCACAGACACCAGTTTCAGTGAGAATTTTGCCAGAGTACACAGTACACAATGGAGGCCTTATGCCCTTTAAAAATCAGAGATTTTACTAAAACTGGTCATTAATGTGCTTAAATTCTGCCCTCCTTTACTTCAGAGTGAATCTGAAGTAACTCAATTGAAATCAGGTGGGTTATTATGGATTTACATTGGTATAATTGAGTGTAATTTGGCCAACATATCTGCAAACCTGTTTATAGAGATCATTCCTTTCAATATTTACCCTCACAATTAGTTACATATGTTAAGTAGTTACTGCAGGGAACTTAAAGACTCTGGAGAGCTCTTCTGAAAGAATCAAACTCTTATCAAAATACAAAGAAGAAAATGCAAATTGAACACTCCTGGCAATGAAAGAAGAAATAATCCAGAATAAGCAACTTCCACTTGCTAAAACAAACTTTCAGGGCTGAGAGTTGGGTCACAGTGGGCTGCAAACACAGCTGAGGATGTCAGAGTTTTACATGTGTACCTTGTTACCAATGGACTATTCCAATTTTATCTGAGCTCTGTGCTTTATATTATGAATGAATGAATGAATGAATGAATGAATGTCACAGCTTCATTAATGAGCAGCAACAGAGGCAGTGCTTTCAATTAGCTGCACTTTGGGTTTGCACATAATATTTCACTCTGTAACAATTTGAATCCACTTCCAAAAGTAACAAGTTAAAAATTATATTGATTTCAGTAGGAGCTGGAGAATTCTTTTCCTGTCAGCTGCACTTGTTTTACACATCTGTGATTTTATCAGTTCATTCTGACCAGTTGCTGTCTCATCAGTAGTGGCACATTCACACATTTGTAAGGTGCTTTTTTCTAATACAGAACAATAACTGCTAAAATTCAGAATGTCTCAAACATAGAAGTAATAACAAACCGTTTCAGAGTCTTCACAAACTTGTTTGATGAATGGAAAAGGTGCTTCAGGCTTCTGGAAACCGATTGCTTGCGACCAGCATTTTGTAATTTAGAACTTTCTGAAATGGGAAAAAGAAGCAAACCCAACCCAGCTCTTAAATTTTAGTCTCATAAAAAACCTTTGTTTTTTGAACCACAGTACTAAATTTCAGTCAGTGCCCATTCCTTTCAAAAGACAACATTCAGAAAGATGCTCAAATGCAACCCTTAGAAGGTGTTTTCATTAACTTAGGGACACACAGCAGCAGACAATTTCCTTACTTGCTGCAAACTCAGACAAGATAAAGCTGTTTTGCTCTGAGGCAAGCTTGAACCAGCCCAACACACTCTTAATGCTCAGAAAGGATGGGAATTTTGCAAGTGGTCTCAAAAACCCAAGAAGGGATTTCAATCATCAGTCAACATTTTAGGGTGTTGTAATTTCTAAATTTCTTACCACATGGAGCTTAAGCTTCTAGAAAGTGAATAATTGGTGTCCTGACAGACACTGACATCCCAGCATCACCAACACAACCCAAGGAAAAGCTTTAAGGAGACAAGATTAACTCTCATCTTTCTGTACATCACATTAAATGCATCTGATGTTGCTTGGAATTTTTTTCCTCCATCACAACTGCTTCCACTCAAGTATTGCCTCAGAGCTTCCACAGTTACCTCCAGTAATCTGGAGTCCAAGGAAGAGGTGTAAAACCCTTTTGTTCACTTCATGTCAAAGCTGAGACCTGCTGTGTGCCTGCCAGCATCTCTGGGCCAGCCCTCCAACAGAAGAATTCTATAAAATTGTCCCAATGATCTAAGAAAATGTTGTTAAATTTTTATATATTGCTTTCTTTTTCACTTTCATGAATTTGACTTAATGTCTTCCCTTCTCTCATGCAGGGCCTTGTAAGCCACACTGGGTTTTTGGTTTTGTTTTTTGCAATGCCTATGCTGTTTAATGCTGTTGTAAGAGAAACTGCAGAAATACTTTGAAAAACAGAGTTAATTCTTCAGATATTTGATGTGATATGAAAAGAAAGACAAAATAAAAAACTGTGAAAGCACATCTCACTTTTCCAGGGTCTGTTTATTTGGATGAAGCATGCATCCCCATCTAGACTGGAGTGTGAACCATTTTGAGGGACACCCTTCTCCAGTAGGAAAAAGACTTGACTCATGAAGAGCCACTTGCTGAAAGCTGCTGATCACCTGCTTAGGTGTTCTCAGAGTATTTCCCACTTACCTCTGGTGCAGAATAGGAGGTGCCTGTCTGTGTCTCCCTGCTGAGTTTTAATATGGAATATTTGAAGAACATCTAAATTTGCTGTTTTCAAAACCCCATCTGTGGAAGTGCTCGGCATATTTTAAATGCTGAATAAATTTGCACCACAATTGGCACATTGAAAGCCCCAGCAAGCAGACACATTATTAGCAATAATTACTGTTCCGTGGAACAGCGAGCACAAAGAGAACAAGGTTCTGTTGGGGGTGAAATCATACAGTTCAGATGTATGAGACTTATTAGATCATCAAATCCATTGTCTTTCCAGTGCAAACTTGTTCTCCATGGCATATTCTCCAATGCACCCTTCAGCTTAAACAGACTCATCCAAATCCATGACTACTCCATTGTTTTCTTCTCCTTCTAAAAATATTCGTTTGTATTTCTATCCGTGTCTCCTCAGAAAATGGTTATTTTATTGTGAACCTTTCTCAGTGTGTTGCAGTAATGTAAATGAAATGCTACATGAAAACTCCTGTCTTACCGTTTCCTTCTTCCAAGGTTAAGATCAATTTAGCAATATAAATTTCATTCTAATGATTTTCTTCTGTATTCCCTCCATCTATACAGAGGGAATGGAGGAGGAAATTGCTAAAGGCAAAGCAACATAATTTTGTATAAAACACCCAGAGATTGCATCATTAAAATAAGAGGGCACATTACAAGTGAAATATATGTTATTGGTCTATTCAGTGGTTTGGGTTTAGTCCACAGCTTTGCAGAAGCCAACAGCAAAAGAATTAATGTAAAACTAGATGGAGACTGTAAACTCTCCTATATTGCTATTTGCTTTTGTTTTATAATATTGTGTGTCTAGAAGCCAGAAAACATGGAGCTGAAATTAGAGGATAATTTGGATCTGCAGGAAATGGAACTTTGTCTGTTAGTTAATTAAGTAATAAATAACATAGAGTAACATTCATGGAAAAGCACCAGTAAGCAACACAGTAAGTTTATATTAACAAATGATGCAGCATCTGAGCTGTGAGCTCTTTTAATAGAAGCCTGGGAGTGAGCACAGAGCAGCGAAGATGGGAGAATTTTCAGTGATTAGATTTAGATCAGAAGCTTTCAAGCCTGGACTGAAATAGGCAATTAAATAAAAAGGTGTATTTATGTCATTGCCAGCCTTTCTCTTTGAAGGTAGAGTGTGTATAAAGATTTCTTTGCTTTTTTTTTTAATGTAAATACAGCCCACACTTAAAAGCAACCTTCTGGAAGAGCAAGAACCACGTTGCCCCCTCAAGCTTGTGAGCATCTGGGCTCTCTTCTTAAATTCCCAACCTGAACTTCTCTGTCTATAGCTTGGTTCTCAAGTCTCATTTTGTATATTCTCACGAAGAATTATAACCTAAACATTTTAAATGCCCTGTGGAATCAGAGATCCCTCTCTTTGCTAAATGCAATTAAAACTATGTGCTCTGCTTGTGAATCAAATTAAAATTAGAACATTTTTATTTCACCTCTGACTTGTCAAGTAAAATACATTTCAACTGAATTTCAGAAGGAAAATATCTGGTAAGAATTCTACTGAAGAGCTGGGTTCCTTTCTTAATGAAGTGTCACACAATTACTTAATCCACTCTGAATTGTTTAGAAAGAAAGATCTACAAGTAAAAAAAAAACCAAAAACTTAAAAAATATATTTGAAGTGTTGCCAGGAAATACAATTGTAGTAACTCAGTTATCATAGTCTGTAGCATGGTATTATGAAGACAAATGGATGACTGTTATTTGTAATCATCAGGGTTTTCCAGAAGATTAAACATATGAAAGCAAAGCTTCCTAAGTAATTCCCTAGGAGATTTCATCATATCACAGAGCAGGTTCAAAAGCAACAGCTGATCTAATTTCAAAAGCTCTTAAACTCACTGTACATTCCAGTGTATTCTTCCTGGTATTTTTGTAAGCTTGTTTTCTCCAGCCCCTGCAATGCAATGCACAGGGCAAAAGGCAGAGCCTGAATGAACAGACTTGGGCAAAGGATCTGCCTGGAATGTGGGCAATGTCCCCTCCCAGATCCCGCAGGAGCAGCAGCACTTGGCCTGGTCCTCCAGCTCCTCTGGCTTCTGAGGCTTTTGCCTGCGTTGTTCAGATAATCTCAGACCACTGAGATTGATTACTCTCGGTTTTTTCCACCTTCCTGTCACTCGTCCTGCGCTCTGAGCCAGCCTGAGCAGCACGGGCAGGACATTCCACCCCTGTGGGAGCAGCCAAGGTGCCCCAAACCTGGACCCCAGCTTTGATCCCAGCTCTGTTCCCACTGAGCTCCAATTCCTGCAGAGCCTGATCTGCTCTCCCAGCTCATCAGTGCTTGTAGGCAGATCCAGGGACCTGCCTCAAACAAGGCTCAGCTCTTTACTGGCAGCTCTACAACAAACGGGGCAAGCAGAGATGACGAGATTGGCATCAACCAGAATGTGGGAAAGGGAATCATGGCAAAGAACAGAAAAATGCTTGGACAGGTCCTCAGCCTGTGTGTAAACAGCAGGGCCATGCTGACTTCCACCCTGTCAGTCAATCATGCTAATTTGCATTAATTAAGAATAGAGATCAACCCTCTGTATTACATGAAGTGAAAGCTGTTATTTGGGGTTTTCATATACAGCAGCTTATCCCAGATCCTTGATCAAACTCCTCAGATTCCACTGAGGTGGATAAATACCAGAATAAAATTTCTGAGTCAAAGTGATGTCATAATTCTTACTTTTCCTGCAAACTTTGTTTTGATTCCGTACCCAATTAGTGAAATAAAAGGGATTGACATCATGATGTATTTAAGGCAAGCTCCAAAGGCTCTCCTATGATGATGCCATGTGATTTATCCAAAATATACTAGTGTGGCATGCTAGCATTACAAGCAATTATGAGATTTTTATTTGGTTGGAGGCAAGGGTGTTGCTCAAGCTGACTCGACAGTGTGGTACTGCCCCATGTGAGGTCCCACAGCCTTTCAGGCACAGAAGAAAATGTTCTGAGCTAAACATACTTTCTGTATTGTTATTTATTATTCAAGGAAAAGGTGTTAGGAAATCAACAAGGAGCTGTCTGTGCTCAGTTTTGAGACTGGGGTTAATTTCAGGAGCAGAGGAATTTTATAAGAACCAGGCACTGGTGTCAGTATGTCAAAAGGAGGGATTTTCTGCATGATGTTTATAACTGCTTCTGTTCTGGGCTGCTATGTCAGTAAAACAATTTATACTAAGAATATTTTCAGATGTTCCATCACTTACTCCCCATTGACTGGAAAGGTGGCCTGAAAGAGCTGAGATAGGCACAAACTCCAGAAAGGGAAAAACTTTACCATGAAAAAATGGTAAAGTTCTTCTTTAATAGCAGGAAAAGCCATGTAGGAGATAGAATATATCATCTGTATTTTCAGTACCAAGACCACCTGCAAGTGATAATGTTTGCATGAATTTTAATTAGAGAAACAACATTTTCTTGCAATATCTCCTTTCCCTTTCCAAGCATCATAGATGAATAGTTTAAGTTGCTATGGTTACAATGGGTTGTGTCAGACTGTGGATCAGTGTGATGGTAACAAATTCGCATGTAAAGAACAAAGGCTGCATCTTTTCATTTCATCCAGATGATTTTAGCTCGAAGTATTTCTATGATTTTAAATCAATTGATGCAACTTGGCATAGCAGTAGTACTAGGTGAAGAAAAATTAAAACTTCATGATAGTTTAACTTTTCCGTTTAAAGTAAGTCCCTCTGCAATGAGGCATTATTCCAGTATAGAAGTTTATTTTAAGAAAATAAATAGTACTTTTCAACAACCCATATAGAACAGGAGTTTTTATATAGGCTCTAAAAAGAATGCCAAGCTGTTGCCTTGGCTCTTGAGCTATTAAAGGCACAGTCTGTTTCTCATGAATGAAGATTGGCTGAGATATGAACTCTCTCCTAGTTTTGATCCATGGTGTTTTGAAATGTAGCAATCTTATCTTCCCATTGCATTGTGCAAGTATTTTTCATTATGGATTGGCATGACATCCACTCAGTGTCTTCCATTTGGAGGCAGCCAATTCCTTCCTTTTGATCCAAACCAGTTGTTAACTGTCTAAAGTATTTCTTTATATGAAAATATAAAAAAGCTGTCCTTGAAACATTTTAGTGGAATCCTGTGTGAAACTAATTTGGGGGGAAAAACAAATCAATAGGTGTGTAGGGTATGGAGGGAGAAACACTGTGCCTGTGTCTGTGCACATTGCAGCCTTCAGATGTTTTCATCCAACTAATTTCAAGGGTTAAGAGCAAGATAGTGTGCTAAAGTGATTCCAGATGGGCCAATATTAATATCTTTCTTTTCCTGATGAATGAGAAGGTATGACCTAGTTAGAAAACTGCTAAAATTACAGGCGCCACAGAGGCTTCAGCTGGTGCCCTACCACATAGATATTTATCCTTACCTCTGCAATTATAGTGCTGATGAGCTGCTCGAACCTGCTGAAGGAGGCGTTCCAGGGCCTCCGTGTGTCCCCTGTGCCGAGGCTCTCTTCCACTGCAGTCTTTCCAGTCTATTGAACAAAGGAAATAAACAGAAATGAAACACAAAGGTGCAGGAGAGGGTCTAAAAATATTTTCTTGCCTCTGGTACTTCTCGGCTCTAGAGGAGTTTTACGTCTCAGCAGGCAGGAGCAGTTTTTAAGTCAGTTGTTTCTTGTACACTGAGTTTTCTTTGCCTTGTGCCAGCTGGGTAATTAATCATAATGATTATTAACAAAGAGCTCACAACCAGCCTGAGCTCTGAGAAGCTCCTGTAGTGTCTGACTTGGCTGTGGCTGTTTCTCTCCATGAATGAGCTGTGGTGCTGCAGGCAGGGCTGACACTGCCCCTCACCAAGGTCACACAGTCCTCCTTCTGCCACTGCTGCCAACACCAGGAGGCTCCACAACTCACCCACAGTTCTGCAAAGCAGAGAATGAACATCTTCCTACACCCAGAGCTTGCTCTGTAGCCAGAGAAACATTCTTGGAGTAAGATCACTTCTGGAGATTTGCTCCCAGCAGAGGCCTGGACAGATGCTGGCAGTTCCTGCCCTGGAGCCCACGGGCTGCTCAAGCACTGCACTCCTGAGGCAAAATCCTGCTGTGCTTGTCCCACACACCCTCAAACCTCCAACAGACTTGGATGGCACCCACTTGCTGCTAATGAGAATTTCAGTCTTCATTTAAAAAAAAAACAAACTCATCACAAATAGGAAGAAACTGTGTGTATCAGAAAGGAGCTCTTTCATTCCAGACTTGCCTATTTTCATACTTTGATTATAATGAGAAAAGCGCATTGCACCAGTCTCCTGGCCCAAAGGAATGGTGGATGAAGGTATTAAGAGATCTGTCTGCACAGGAGACATGTTCCCATCTTGCTGGCACAGAGGCTGTGTACGTACTCATAGCCACCAGCAGTTTGCTCACTCACTAAATATACAGATCCAGTTTCTAGTGCAAGTTTGGAGTCAAGCATTCCTTCCAATGGGCTCGCTATGCCAGGGATATAAATACCTGTTTATTTACATTTAGTGTAGCAGCCAGAGTAAGCCCCATGAAAGGCTGGAAAGAGAAGACATTTGGTATCCTGATAGCCTGTGAGCAGTGTGACAGCCGCAGAGGGGCTGTCCTGTGTGCTCTGTGCTACTGCAGACATCAGGGCCAGCTGCATTTACTGCTCTCTATGGGGAAAATGCCCCTAGAGCTCCTGTGAGCAGCCAGGAGGGACCAGCTGGAACTCACCAGTCTCCAAGTGCTTTGGTGTTATCAGACTGGTAGAGTTTCAAAGAACTCTGTGATTTCTCTATCCCAGTAGTTTCCAAACTTTTTGAACCTCCAGATTGCTGACTACCTTAAAAATTACACAGAAACCAGACCAGCTCTCCTCATTGTCCATCACTCACTTGATAATGAATAAACCTAGAAATGTTTCTGTCTGCTGGGATTTCACAGAGAAGCTGCACAGTATAGGTCACCACAAGCTGCTGCAGTGTGTGGGGGAAACAGGAGGACAGGGTGAAGTGCTCACTGTCATCACACACAGAACAGACATTTCCAAGAGTGTCACCAGCCTTTGATGCTCTGGGGTCGGACTGGATCCGTGTCAGGCCCTGCAGCTTTCCTCTCCTTTGCATATTCCTGTGGCTGCTGTTGCAGACAGCTTTGTAGAGCATTAATATATTCCCATTTAAATTTTAGGTAAGAGCCATATTTTGTTATGCAGCACTTGTGTAATGTCAGTTTGCTGCCTCCTTGCCAAGCACAAATCTGCTGCTTTGCAAAACCAGTGGTGAAGGCAGCCATGTGAAGAGGGAAGCTCTGCCCCCAGTAACTGCAGTGGTAAATAACATCTTACCTCTCTAATGTGAGTATTACTTAATGAAAAGGTTTGCATTTAGGCTCTGCTGGTCTTACTGTAAAGCTTAAGCATGTGGCCCTAAAGCCAACAATTCCAGAACTCTTAACACCCTGAGATACTGTACAAGGGGAATGAACAGAATTCTCTCTGTAGCTTTTGTGCTGATCCACTGAAATCTGCAGGAAGATTTCCTTCACACCCCAAAACTTTGGAGCTAGCACATAATGTCAGATTTGAGAAGGTTAATAGCAGGGGGCTATAAAAAGGGAAGAGAATGCAATATGCTGAAAGCAACATTCACATAATACAGAGTTGCAGTTTTAAATACCACCTGTGTTTCCAGGAGTGCTCCTTCTTTGGGGATATTTGGCTGAATTACTGGCAGCTACTGTGAAAGAATCTGTCCCCCAGCTGATGTAAATTTTGGGTTTCTGGGGCCAAGTCCTGTGTAGTTACACCTGGCTATAGTCAAGGTAATTGCACATCACCAAGTTATTCAGTTATCCACAGTAGATTTTCTCCCATGATTGTAGCCCATTTTTGTTCTCAAGCAGAATATTTCTTTACCCTAGTTCTGGTATTGTTCTGGAGAAAACACAAGAACAAAACTGAAGCAAAATGGGACAATGGTAATGCTAAAGCCTTATTTATCCAACCCTCTCTATTATGACTACTGAGAGTAGGTACAGCTTGTTATATTTTTTCACATTAGCATCCAAGGTTATTAAATTGCTACATTAGCCTAATAAAAACTAGTGTTAATGCAATAAAAAGAAAAGTCCCACTTTACTGCATTAATCAATACAAGGGGAGCTGTAATACACTGAGTTTGGCAAAGAACATTAAGTCTGGAAAAGCAACTAACAATGCAATGTGATTATAATAGATTAAAAATTACAGATGACAAATTGTAGCCCTAATGGAGTCTGAGAAGACCTGTTGAAGGGTGGAAAAGGAAGAAAGGCTTTTGGACATTTCTGGAACATTTACAGGCTACATCCTACCACCATGTGTGTCCACTCTGGAGAATTTTATGTACAGGATGCTGTAAGAATAGTCCAGTGAATGGATCTGTAATGCTACAAGGTAAAACATAAAACTACATGGGATACATGTAAATGTTTTACTTCTAGCAGCTCAGAATCGGGTTTTGATCCATTCATGTATGGATAAATGAAGTTCCATACATCAGAACCCTCCTAACAGAAATGAAGATTAAAATAGTTCTGATTTTTAAAAGTGTTAATGACTAGAAACAATTTTCTGTCAAAGGACTGAAGAAGAATAAAAGCTAAGACATAAATATACATAAATTATTTTGCTCATTTTTTGGCGGTTGGAAGGAGTTGAGTCTTATTATTTACCTCACTCGTAGATGACATGACAATTACATTGTGAACTCCAATATCACTTAGCAAAATGGGAGGGCAGACAAACCCAACCTACTTGAAGGTGAAGCATATTCAGGAGTGGATTTGCGTGGAGGTCCCCATCCTCTCATGTTGTATGCTGAGACACGGACACAATATCTCTGGCCCTGCAAATGGAAACAACTGGAGTCAAAACTGTCACTGGATTCAAAACCTTAGCTGTAACAACTGCAAAGCAGTGGCTCACAATGATTTTTTGTTTCAGTGAGAAATTAAAATAGCTTTAGTAATTTAAATGCACCATGATAGATTGAAACCAACTACAAAAATTTGAAGATAAGGTTTGAGACCCAGTTCTGTTTGGTGTAAAAGAGATAGAGAAAGACAAATAACAAAAATGAGAATGACTGCCATCAACATGTGCATTTCTGGAAGAAGGAGAAGAGAAAATGTTATTTGAGGTATGGGTCATCAGAGTCAGGTCTAGATTTCTCAAGAGCCTTTGATCTGCACTGATTATCTCATGATCCAGAAAACATCAGCTTTTGCTCCAGGCTTTTCCAATTTCTCCCGAGAATGATATCTCAAAAAATGGTTCTATTCCTTTGCAACTTTTGGATTATGGCTGCCAGACATGCTGTGCTCAATCACTGGAACGTGTTGCTACAGGAAAGGCTCTGCAGTGATTTTCAAGGGGTGGTGATGCAAATTCTCCTGTCTTTGTGTCACTGTGGGGACTGGGCCATGAAGGTCTAAATGAGTCCTCTGGAACTCACCGTCCTGAGACCTGTGATGGAGCACCTCAAAGAGTGAAGATTATCCATAATTATTTCACCAGCCAAAGGAGAAAAGTCTTCTGAAGAACTCCATTCCACTAGAAACAAACAGTAGGAGAAAATCAAGTCAGGTACCAGTCCAAGCAAAGAAATCAAAGGGCTTGAATCACTCACAGATTAACTTTTCTCCTGGCAGTTTCCCAGTCCATGTGGATATTAAAAGTCATGTTTAACAGTAATGAATAGCAAATACCTAGTAATTAAATTATATGTCTGTGTATGGGAGACAAAACCAAAATATTGTTCAAAAGCTTTTCAGGAAAGAATACTTAAAAATAGACTGCAATACAAATTACTTTGAGTCACCACTGTCCTCATTTGAACAATTTCCTTTTAAAAACACAAATAGTGGAAAAGAGAAGATGAAGGAATTGGACCTGTTAGTGCCTGCTGTCCATACTCTTCCTCACTACTTGTAAAAATTATTGTGCACATAAAACAGTATTGAGCAGACCATGAAATACTACTGGATCATTTAAAAAAAAAGAATATGTGCAAGTGAGGAACAGATGGCTGAAGGCTGGAAACCAGCCTTTTTTTCTTAAATTAATCCTTATTAATGAGAGATGCCATCCCGGTTAATCCTGGAGTCATACCTCTGGGATTTAATGACTTGTACCTTCAGATTCAAATTTCCAGGAAAACCTATCAAAACCATAGTGAAATTAATCTCTTGAATTATTCTATGGTAGAAACTGAGAAATCTCATTAATTTCTTAGATTTACACTTAATAATTCAATATAAAGCTTTCCTTTATTTCCTAAAACCCGTTTGCAGAATATTTTTTAGATACTTTATTTGTATATTCATTAGTATTGGAGTTGATAATTTAGAATAGATCAGAGAATATAGGTATTCTAATTTAAACACGTGTAATTTTCATCTTATGGCAGTGTCATGCTGGTATTTTCACGTTAAAAGAAAATGGCTTCAGAGAATTTCTTGTTCAGTGTATACAACATTTAACTGCCAGCACATTTTTCTGAAACAGCCAAGTATCAATAGCACAACTCATTTTTCCCTTCTCCCCTAATCGCTCCCTTTCTATGATTGCAGTTTGTGAATGCACAGCATGCTCTGCAACAGTTTTGTGTTTGCTGCAATGAAAAGATTAGTTTTTTATATTCTCTTTGAATTCCTTTCACTGTGTATTTTTCTAGTTTTCCACGGGTTTTAAATACCTAATTACTGCCACCTTCAGTGGAAGCTATCTCTGCACATTAGTAGGAAAATGTAGAGACTGTTGCAGTACCATATTGTAGGGTTTTGTTGACAGTTTAATTATAGGAATACTTAAAGGTAACATTGAACTTGATGGCCTGTCAGACTTTCCATTGTAAACTGTGATTTTCAAGGTTTCTAACTCCACTTGTATTCAATCACTGCAGACAGTGTACAAATGCTGCAGACTTAAGACGTGTTTTCTGTTTCCCAGAAGGAGAAACCAGAAGGAGAAACCCTGCTCAAACTGCTGAATGTGTTGTCAACAGGCTTGCAGTCACTTCAGACACCATTTTTTTCTTTTCAGGGATTCATGTCAAGCATGAATCATGTCACTCAGGATGAATTCTGCCAGCAAATCCTTCCTCAGGCATGCCTGAGTGTCCTGCTCCAGGAGAGGGGCAGAGCTTGGGTCACACTTCAGGCAGCACAAAGCAAAAGCTAAGGGTGAGAGGAGTAGCTCTAAGAGGCTTTTGATCTTCCCAAATTTTTAACTGTTCTATGGACTGGAGGCTTCCCAGATATAAACTGGTACTTCAAGAGGCGTATTTAAATTTATTTAAGCTTACACAAATAAAAGAAATAAATAAATAGCCAGTGGTGGCTGAGCCCCATGGAATTGAAACATGGGATTATGATATTGGCCTGTGGACCAGGTTATGGTTATCATGCTTCAGAACCCTCCTTTTAAAGGATATTTACCTAACAAGATGGCGTATCCAAAGTTACTCAAAACTTAATTATCAAATATATTTATTTAAAAACTCACTTTTGGAAAAAAACCCGTCTCCCCGTTTCAATAAAAATTTCCATAACTGAAAAATAAATATTTTTTCAACAGCTGTGTTGGAAAAGTGCCTTCTTTTCCCCCTCATTTCAAAGTATATCTGTCATAAAGAAACTCATAACAAGTTTTGGAATTTTCTTGCTTGCCTATAATTTTAACAAACTTTTTTCCTCCCGTGATTTTACTGATTCAAGTGAGAAGATGACATGATACTGCTTTAAAGAAATGCAGGTCGACAGAAATAATTTATCACTTCAGTTTATATCTCCTGCTCTGCATTGCCAGCTTTCAGCTCTCTACTGCAATGGTCATCTGAAAATAATATATAATATTCTGCTATACTGATTCATTTGGCTCCTAGGAAGACATGGATACCAGTTTTCCTATTTTACAGAAGTGAAAATGAAGTAGGGAGGGGTGGAGCACCTGGTTCAGTCAACAGGCCCCAAAACAAGGGCAAAATCCAGGTATGAGGGCAGTGTTGTTCCCATTGCCTGGTTTTGTGGGATATCTGCAGCTCTTCCTGGTACCAATACAAATCCTCTCACCCATGGTCTTACCCTGGTGGTGGATCTGGGCCTAAATATTATGTAATTTGTGCATGAGCAACCCATCATGAAGATTTAGCTAAATCTTTGCCTCCTTTGTGAAGAGTGAGTGCTGGGAGAGAGCAAACAGAAATTACCGACCACTTGTGTCACGCTGGAGTCCTTGGGACTTTAAGGAAGAACAAAAGGCTGCCTCACCTCAGCGTGTAAATGCTGAATTATAAACACGCTCAAGCAGAGAAAGCTGAGGATGAAGAGGGTCCTTTATGAGAGCCCAGGAACAGGAGCTGGTCTTGTAGACTGCACCAACTGTACTGTAAAGGACCTGAGAGCTGTTGGGTGAATTAAGGATGGAGCATGTTCCAGTCCTGTTCTGAACACCCCAAAGGGCTGCTTTGTTGTGAACGCTGAATGTCTTTGCTGTTGCGGCTTTCCATCTGACACTTCATGTTATGTCAGAGCAGGGCTTTTTTGTGTGTTTAATATATTGGTGACTATGTGTTTTAATGAAGGTGCCCTGTATTCCAGAGCTAGCAAATGCACGATGTGTTGCTGCGGTCGCCAAGATAAGTAGTAATTTTTAAATAAACAGCAGTATAAACAGTTACATAAAACTCATGTAAATTGCTGGCACATAATTTTAGACTGGCTTAAGTTATGTAACTTACTCGTGGCCAAGTTTTTTTTTTTCTTTTTTTTTCTTTTTTTTTTTTAATACTCAATTCACTCACTTTAAAATAAAGGGAGAAGTTTATTTTCACCTGTTTCTTTTCCAGTCACAATCTTTCTCTTACACTGATCATGCCTTTAACAGCTTATCAGAGAGATGGACAAAGGGAAGACACAAAACACTTCCTGACCCTATTGTAGATTTCTTCAGGAAAGCACCTTCTTCTCCTGAGTCGAGCAAATAGCCTGAGCCACAGTAGAATTTGTTTCTTGTCTTGACATTTGTTTTTCCTTGCCTTTTCTGGTGTTTCCAAACAAATAATTTTGTTATTTATTAGCTTTCTTTGAAATATGAAACTGACAGAGAGCACCACCAGAAACCACTTCATGCCAACTTTTTCTGCTTGCTTATCTTGACGAAAAAAATTAATCATTTGCTCTCATAATGTCTTAGCAACTGGATTCAAGGACATAAAACACTGCCATTCATATGAATAAAATCAGGATGAAAGACAATAAACAAATACTTATCAAACAAGTGGAGAGACCTGAACATTAGTGGAAAGCAGGAATCTGTTGGTGTAGAGCATCACCAGCTCTGATGGAGAACTGTTTGCAGTATTTGGTCAGCTCCTCCTTGCTGTTTTCAAGCATTCTTTCCAGCCTGATTTAAGAAAGGAACCCAATTTTGAACCAGATTTTCAGTTCAGGCTGTGTTTATGCCTCTCTCATGTTTGGAAATCCTCCAATGATAGGAGAAAGACAAGTCATACCAGCTGTAGGGACTATTGACAGCATAATGCTTCCATTAGGAAAAAACAAATGTTTGGCACTGAGCAGTTTGTGCAAACACAGAAGTTAAAACACAGTCATGCCCTGGGACTTGGATTTCCAGGTACAGCTTAAATTAAAACCTGAGCTCCAAACTGTTCTAAATACTAGTGTTCATTATTTTGGATCTTATCTATCATTTCAGTTATTTCTGTAAACTTATCCAAGGCTCTTTGTACTGGGTTAGTAGAAGCGTCAGTAAAGCTGAAGAGGAATGAAAAAAGATGTAAAAAACCAGCTCTGTGCCCACCTGAGGCAAACAAAGCCCTGCTGTGGTGTGGTGGGAAAGAGCTGCAGCAGGGTTTGAGGGCCTCTCAGCGTAACAGGACAGTGCAAGACAGAACACCAAGAAAAGCATCTCTAGACTATTCCTAGAGAGAACATCTTCATTTGAAACTTCTATGGTTATAAATCTTCACAATTCTTATTTCAGAGATTTTTTTTTAATAATCAAATACTTTATTTGCAGTAAATCTTCTTCCCAACCGCTCTGGGCTCCTTTGCTTTTGCACCTGCTAATAATAACCAATGATTTTAAATAACCTTTCTTGTGGCCCTGTTTCTGGATGTTCCTTTGACCCAGGCCAGAATACTCTATTTTATGTCTTGACATTTATGGGAACCATTATGACAGCAGGCTAGGTGCCAAAGACACATCTTTGCTTGATCATGGTTTCACTAGTTCATCTTAAAGCAAATCTGCATTATAGAAATGATTTATAAGACACTATTTTAACTGAAATTTTAATAAAATTCTCACCAAGAGAATATATGTATTAAAAAAAAAAAAAAGATCTTTTTTCTGAAGTATTTGATTAGCATTTTCTAAATCCCAGCAATTCTTTATCTGTTTGCAATAAGACCAGCTATTTCAGAACAAGAAGGAAATTTTTTCCTCTGTTAGTGAAAATGACATTTCTTATTAACATTTTATAAATAACTAAGAAAATGTGCCATGTGGGTGCACATTCAGCCTTCCAATGTGGGCCAGTGGTTAGAAATCAACAATGGATTGTAATAACAGCCAAGATTTGTTTCTCAGCCCTAAAATGACAAACATATCCCACTGTGGAAGGAAAAGTGGGAGAGAGCATGTGTTAGGACTGTGAGACGAGACTGGAGAATAAATGGGGTTCTTATGCAGAGGCTTCACATCCCACAAAAGCTTGGCTTGGATTCTGCAAGCTTCCCCTCCCAGTGGGAATGTTGTTCTCCTGTGATCTGTGCAGCCAGAGCTGGGGGGAAGCTCCCACATGCAAGGACCAATTGTTGGTGTGAAGTGCACACAGGGCAGGCTCAGCTTCGTCCCAAAGCATGACATTAAAATCTAATTAATAATGAGCAGCTGGGATAATGCACACAAAAAAGTAAATCTGTTTCAATGGAGGAGGCAGAGCAGAGCACTGCACAGTGTGGGGAGCAAAGGAAGAAAATACACAGACACTAAATCAAGTTACCTGTTTAAGGGGATTCCACTCCTTGTCCTCTAGTTCTGTGGTATAAAGAGGGATTTTTCTGCATAGGTGTTGATTAACCATATTAAGGCCTTTATTTCTTTATTGACTAATCTGTACAATAACTTAAAGAGCTTTCACCTTCCCTAGCCATGCAGGCAGGTGTTGCAGGCAAAACAGCCTTGATTTGAGGAGTTTTTACTTAATTTAATTTATTGCCAAGTAACACAAATTTCTAATAATTCGTTACAAGTGAGAAGAAAGTAAATATAATTAAAAAACCCCAGCGTTTAAGTGAACACCTTCCCACCATCCTTACTAGACTGAGCTTAATCCACTTATCCTGCCCCTTTCCTGCAGTCAGCCTCCCTTCTCTCTGCTGTGGCTCTCACTCCATGCTGGGTTCTCCATCACACTGAGCCAGGCCAGGCCAGTTGTGTTCAGCCCACGGCCTCTCCTGACCTCCCACTCCTTCCCTGGCTACTGGAACCTTCCATCCATGCCCATCACTGTGCTCAGGAGTGAGCCAGGTGGGTGCTCAGGTGAGATCTGACTGAGCTCAGACATGGGTTAAGAGGGAGCTCATGGCTGAGCCATGGGTGTTCAGTAAATGAACTGGGTGCTCAGGCACAAACTGATGGGTGTTCATGCCTGAACTAACTGGGCACTCGTGCATGGAAGCAGCAAACCCTGCAGTCGATGCTCAATACACAAATCAGGAGCTTGCAGCAGATCCCAGAACCTGATTCCAAATTTACAGACACACATCAGCTCTGGGGGTCAGATCTGATTACTGGAACAGGATCAGGCTTTGACTGGGGAGGAAAATAAGACCCAGACCTTTGATGCTCTTCAGTGGTCCAGGAAAGTCCATGATAGGCCAGAGAAGACTTAAGATGAAGCTGTGAGCAGGGAAACTTTGCCATAAACCCTTTGAAGACATTCTGGTTTTGTTGAAGTCTTCAATGAGTCTTCATTCCCAAACCCATTAATCAAAATACCTGCTAAATCATGGACCTCCTTCAAGACAGAAGCTGAAGGTCTGGAGTCCCAGTCCTGCCACTGACTACATGGAATTCACCTCTTCTATGCCATGCCTATGAACTGGAAGCTGTAACAGCCACATGCAAACAACAAAAAAATCCCCCATAACTTACTGATTTGCTAAGTCAAAGCAAATGTAAAAGACAAAGCAGTGTAAAAAATTCAACATCATGATACAAGCCTTTTTCCTTAAAAACCAAGGCAGACAAAAGTAGAGCCTGTATGTCTGGGTTTTCTCAGAGCTATTCATCCTGAGCTGCTGTTCAAAATCCATATAAAACACAAAGCAGGAGGAAAGAATGATTCAGCTGAGTAACCGGTGTTTGATTAGCTACATTCGTTAATTACACCATCACTTAATATGTGATTCATGTTCAAAGGTGATTTTAAATACATAACAAACTTAAATAATAGAAGGTCTTAAATTTTATGTTAAGTCCAGCACATACTACAGACATTGACAGGAGCTAGAAATAGAAAGGTTTGTTTTAACTTTTATACATTTCTGTACTGGCTAGGCATAAAAATAGAAGTCAAATTGCACAGTCCTGTTAGCTACCAAAATGTAACGTGCAAATAAAGTGCCCGGGAGACCTAATAAAATGGCATAAATGAACTACTGTAAAAAATATCAGACCACACCTATTCAGCAGGATAAATTCAAATGTCTTACAAAGAAATGTATTCTCTTTTCTTTTAATGGAGCAAGAACTGTTTTAAGGAAAGAAAGAACGAGTTTCAGAACATACAAAGAAACTTTGAATGATAAGTGGAAAGGGTTTCAAGATGAAGTGCAGAATGCTGCTCAATTCCACTATGGACTGGACCAGAATCAAGCAGTGTCACAGCATCTGCTTTAGAGAGACAGAGGTATTATTGTTAAAGCACTTTGTTTTCATAAGATTTGTGTGCACAAGCATTCATCTCCATAACCAGGGTTCTTCTAGAAGTCAAAGAAACCACAGGCTTGCAGCTTTTCACTCTGACACTGCTGTGTGAGCAGACAGTTGCCACCAAAGTGGAGAAAGATACATATAGGTATCTATATAGAAATATAGCAATATATCTGAATATTTAGGTCTTTGAGGATCACTGCAGGGAACCTGCTATGGAACAAATCCAGACTTGGTCAAATATAGAAGGCCAATTTTTGATGTGCCCATGGGGGCAAGCAGAAGCCCACACAAAATGATGAGATTATTTGTGAAAGGAATACCCCCAAGAACAGAACATGCAGAATCACAATCAAAATGTACAGATCACTCCTGTGAAGTTTTGGAAGTTTTTCACACTGAAATCTTTAACATAAATTTTCCATTGACCTGGAGAGAAGCCAGCTGAGAATCCCAGATTCAGGTTTCTTTTGAACAGGTCTCAAACAGCCCCTGGCTCCTGATTCCTGAGCAGAGGTGCTGACCCTGGTGCAAAGGCAGCTCCAACCATCCTTTGGCTGAGACTCCCAATGACAACAGCAAATTCTGCTGTGCTGTTCTGGACTGGGACCCATTTCATGCAGCTGTGTGACAGCAACATCCTGGGTGCATTGCATATCCAGCCAGGACTGAAACAGTGACTCAAAGACAATTAAAATTATTCTCATTCAAAAAAAATTCTGAAATGGACCACAAAGTGTTTTGGAAGAAGGGAGTCAGGGAATGACTTTTTCTCAAAATTTAAGCAAAACATAACTCCTTTTCTGATCTAAGCCAATCTGTTTTGTTTTGTTTTGTGTTTTAAAGAGCTACGCTGACTGAAATTAAAAATCTTCTCTCCATCCAAAAAAAATCCTGGAAGGCAGCTGGGAAGTTCTGACAAACATGAAATACTCTCCTAAAATACCAAACTAAACAAAAAGGTAAAAAGGGCTAAAGTGGCCTAGACAGCTCAGCATCACTATCTGGGAAATAACTTGGCATCCACAGCTACAACCAAACAGAGAAGATTAGCTTTGTTTGCTACATCAAACATGTCTTTCTTCTTCTCTCTTCAAACATAAATAGTTCCAGGCTCTAAAATAAATTAGCTCAACTTGGGTTATACAAGCTGTTTCATTTTTTTTCTTCAAAAGGGAATATAGATGTTTGTTTAAAAATTGTAAATAAAATATAAACAGAGATTTTTCATTGCATGGTGATCCTTTCCAGTAGGCAGTGATCAGCACTATGTCCATTTTTCTTCCTTATTCTATACTTTGGGATCACAGCATTATTATGGCTACTTCTGATGAGAAATAGATGAAAAAAAATCATGCAGTAAGAGGAAGTTTATCTGTACTTATTCACTGTAAATGCAAAATAATAAGCAGGTTTTAAATCCACAGGAAAAAAAAAAGTAAGAAAAAATTACTTAACATTACTTCTAATTTTTTTCCTTTGAAAAAACCTGCTCTCTTTATGTGTATGTGTTGTGGGGAACATGTGAACCCTAGAAAGGCTGATTAGTGAAAAAGAACAGCCCTGAAAAAAAGCTTTGCAGCACTTGCTGCTGGTCCCTAGTGGGATGCTCCTGGGAGCTGAGTGCTGTCTGGCTGGGTTATGCTGCTCTGGGGAATTGTTCATCGAGATGGTTTCAGTGGTGTCCTCTGGGATAACAAAACATCCTGCAGTACCAGTGTGCTGCTACAAACACAAAGCTCTCCCTGGCTTCCAACTGTGGCAAGTTGTTTTGTGTGTAAACGTGGAACGTTTTGATTGCGTTTTCAAAGATGTAAAACTAAAGCAGGTCCTAAATACTTCCATGGTGGGATGTGAGGTTTGGTTCTAGGGCACAATTAGCCAAGGACAGGGTTTTTTTTTCCCTCAATATTACAGTGATGCTTCACATCCTTCCTAAAACTGGCTGGGGTGAGGTGTCTCTGGCTTTGAATCTTTCTCTAGCATGGAGCAGATTATTACTTTTATTATTGATTTATGTCATGCCTGTCTGCTTCCAGCCTCAAAACACTTTACTAAGTTACAATATACTTAGGAATCATTTCATGTCAGCCACCACCACACTGCAGCCTTCTCCAGAGGGAAACTGAAGGGAGCCATTAGGATGGTGCCTGCAACATTAAACAACAATCCAGGAAAGGAAGTAAAGAATACTCTGGCTCCTTAAAGCAATGGCTGAACAGAATGCAGCCACTGAGCTGCCATCCAGCTGGGACACCAAAGTCAATACCCATTCACCGTGTGTGGTTAAAATTAAATCTCCTAATGAAGTGAGATGGTTTTAGTGGTTAGAGAGTGAGTGCAAAGTATTATTCTCCTGTATGATTATTTGTAAGTTATACAGCTAACAAGGGAAAAGATCACACACAGGAAAACAGCAGACAGTTAGGTAATGTTCCAAGCTCAGTTTCTAAAAGGCATTTGGAATAAAATAAAGCTTTGGAAAAAATATATTAAAAAAAAGGAAAAAAAAAAAGAAAAAAAAGAAAGATGACATGGGAAAAATGGAATTGGAAGTTTTTCACTGTTTTTAGGGAACTAAACTAAACTGAACAAAATTGATGTCAGTTTTTACTCCCTACCGTTCAGATCCAGAGAAAAGAACATTGTTAGTTTCTGTTAATGAGTAGGTATTCCCTAAACACTGTTGCAAATGCTTCTGAATTTTAATTTGCTTAGAAAAAGAAATAGTAAAGTATTGAGGGAAAAAAACCCCAAACACCTTAACAGCCTTTTTTCTTTTTTTTTTTTTTTTCTGTTTTGTTCCTGAATTAGCAAAATTCTTTGATGATTTTCTGGACAGGAGGTTTATATATCTGATTAAAAAGATCCTCACACTTTGTTATCAAGCTCTCCTTTCAGGGCTGGTAATTGCTAGCTGGTTCTAATCATTCTTGCAAGTGATCATTTGAAAGGTTCATTTTATGACCCCTCAAAGTAGCACAAAGAATCTCACTCCATAATGTAATAAACAATTCTACAAACAGTGCTTAATTAATTCCTGAAAGTCACCAAAAGGAGCTATTAATGATCTTTCTTTTTATCTAACCATAAATATGCAAGTCTCCTGGGACAAAGGATTTAAAAAGAATATTCTGGCAAGACTAACTGTCAACTTGATAAAACATAAAATGATCCCAAGTGAAGGTAGTTCAGCATACAGGGCAGTGCTACCTGGTCTGATCAGAAAGTTAGGTCAGGTTGGATTAAATTTCTTTGAATGCTGTGTTTATCAAAAACAGGACACCACTGACATGGTACAAACCAGGCTCAGCCCAAATGAATACCCAAGAGAAAAATACTGCAACCTTCAGAAAATTATTTTTTAAAATTAGCTCTGTTTGGTTGTTTTTTTCCAGTGAAAATACCAAGAATCATTATAATTAGGGGGTGGACAATGTTTCAGAGTTATTTAAAATACAACTATTATGTAGAACAGTCTGATATTTGCTAGAGAAGTTTGGTGTTTTAGGAGCCCAAGTATTGTTTTCACAAGTAAATCAGGCAGTGGGAAGCTCTTAAATGAAATTTAGTTTCCTGGCAACACAACCCATTGCTGAAAATTAGATTTAGGCTTCTAAAGGGCTTTGATGTTTTTGAAAATCACACTTCCTGCAGCACTGCACAGCTGACTTGGTGTAATACAGTAATTTTCCTTCTACTGAGGCTATCAGGGCATTATCACTTTGATGGCCTCAGTGGTGTCTGGGAGCTTGGGTTTTTTCATAGAATGTGAAAAACTGTTTTGCTGGGCACAGCCAGTGATGAGTGGAATCTGTGACCATAAGCAGGAGGAGGAAAGAAAGAACATTCCTTTTCCAAAATAAGCTTCTGTAGTGCTTTGGGGGCTTGTGCTGATGCCAGTGGAGCCTGTGCACTGCATGTCCCACCTTTGGAAGGGCTCCAGGAGCTGCTGGACCCTTGGGGGACAGGGTCCTCCTGAACCTCTCCTGCTGGAACCATCTCTGGGACACACACCCATGGAAACACAAATCAACTCCCCACCACACAGCCAGGAGGGTTCTGGAGGTGAGTATGGAAATTTTGGGTTTAGGCACCTCGGAAAGGAGTTCTCAATGATTAATACAAAGAAACAAACACAGCAGGAAGCATGAAGGGAGAAACTGGGGGAAATAGCTGAGAAGATTTTCAGGCCCCCACTCCTTGACTCCCCTGGGCAGGACCAAGGAGGCTTCAGATCCCCAATCCCTTGGCCCATGGGAGGATTCTTGTTCCCACTGGAAGCTGAGGCTGTGGATTGCTGTGCTTAATACTGAAGGACTTACTGTTCCAAAGATTGTAGAAAACCTGAAAGTTCCTTTAAACAGGACATTTTAAAAATTCTCATTTTTGTTCTAATCTTCAATAAAACTTGCTTTTTTTCTTAATGTTGGAATTTCCTGTGGAACAGAAATTCTGTTTTAAAACCATCTCTATTCAACAGGGCTATTCAGATGAAAGCATTTTCTTATTCACTGCACTTTGCAGCTAACTGGTGCCACCCCAAATGTATCACTCTTCCAAGAATGATGTGGCAACCCTGGAATAGCTAATTAATTGGGCTGTATGATGCCTCTGCCAGAAGTTTCAGCTTCCAGAGGCATTCCTTTAAGGAATGGTGGTGTGGGTTTGGCTTTTACAAGGATACACATGGTTTCAGGAGCCCACAGGCACCAAAAGTTAGTTTGTGTTTTGTAACTGCTCATCTCAACCCAGTCATTGAGCTGATGTCTTAACCACAGTGAGTCAAGCAAACTTCTTCAAAGCACTCATGGAGAAAACTTTTCGTTAATTTTTTTTTTTATTATTATTTTTTTTAAATAAAAATTTTGTCCTTGGGTAATCTTTCAAGAAAATTCCACTTCTATGTCTGTTTACTGGGAAAATAATTACATTTAAACACTACTTGCATCATAATACAATCTCTTGTAGATAAATACCTTTGCCACTTAGCCCTCAAATTTTTATACTTTGTTAAGGGGACTAAAAGATGTCTAAATCCAATACCTTTATACTTGGTCACCACAGCTGAGTTGACACTGAGGGGTTCTTGGAAGGTGACAGTGAGTGATGTACTGCTCGTTACCATGAGACAGACATTGGTTGGCGCCTCGGGGGCTCCTGGGAGAGAAGAGAAAACATCAGCTCTTCAGCACAACAAATCCTATTCAAACAATGTTCCTGTGCCTTCAAAGAACCCACTGAAAATCACCCTGCAATTGTGAGCTTTGGGTTGTAGGTGTTTGTGTTTTCTGCCTTTTGAGCATTTTAATTAGTGCCCCTGCTAACAATATCCTGCAGACACCATTTGTTTCCATCATGGTTTTTGGCTCCTTTTTGGTTAAAAATATCTTCCTGCATATATGTAACCCAATAAAACAGATTCATGCTAATTATGTCAATGAAAAGACCCTATGAATCTCTTTGGGTGAATAGGAGGAGACAGAAAGGAAAAAAACACAAAGAGCTAATGAAACCTTTATGGTTTCACTAACAAACTCAAATTTATCAAGAAACAGAAAACATTTTTATGTTATTTGGATTCAAAAATTGCAACTTCCACACTTCTTTCAGTGTAATAGTTCCAAAATGCAGCTGTCAATCGAGACCTAACATTTTTGTTTAAAAAAAGAAAAGGAGGGAAAAAAAAGCTTAATTTACAGAATTATCAATCAGACTCAATTCAGAAACCAAACACAAAATGTCATGACTTACTGCTGGGATTGATTAAAAAAATCAGTATATTAACTTTCACTACATTTCTTTTCTTGTATTTAGTATCCAAGAGAAGGAGCACTACATGTCTTGAAGAAATAACCTTAGCATACAATAAATTTGAGAAAATTATTTGTAAGTACATTTATATAAAGATAGTTGTAAAAATGTTAATAGCAATGATTGTATTTCATCACATAGGATAGAGCTAAAAGATCCACAAAAAAATTCAGGCCTGTTTAGTCCTTCATTTGGGCCCAAATTCCCATTTAATTTGGATACAGATTCACTTGTACAGCTGTTTAAAGTGACTCAGTTTGTGGCTGTGGTGATGAAATGGATACCAAGATTAAGATTAGTGCTTACCAAAACTAAGGTTAAATTTTCACAATACTTAGGTGCAAAATGAAATTTCCCATCCTGATCAAGTATTTAGAACAATCCCATTCCAAAATAGTAAGTTCTTTTGAAAAATAATCAAATTACACCAGAGAAAAGGCCAATGTCCCCATCCCTCTTCCTGCCTATTTGTATGTTGTTTTATAGCATCCTGTTTTAAATTCTAAACATGTTAAATGAGATCCAGGAGTAGAGATAAGCAGGGCACAATCATCACATCCTGAACAAAGAATTGGGATGTTGGATGTCTTATTAATGTTATGCAGTCTAAGGAGCTGTCCTTGTTGCTCTCAGATTGTTCTAAACCCATTTCCTTCTCCCTCTTGGAAAAGCCATTTCACCTTTGTGCCTCAGTTTCCCCATGCCAACCCCCTCCTGCTCCACAGCAGTGCTGTGAGAATCAGCATCTTTGGAGAGGGTTCTCAGCTGCAGATTCCTGCCTGGAATTCTGCTGTTTCCCTGTACTTGATGCCTTCGGTTTTTGCCTTTTTTTCCTTTTATATGTTCTCTGTATTCTTCACACACCTATCTGTAGCTCTGTAGCCTATTGTGTCAGTAATTAGTTTTCCCAGTACTTTTCCAGAGCCCTTCCTTAAGCAGAAAGACAAAACAAATTCCAGAGCTCCAATCCCTGGGAGGTGCAGAGACCCAGCACTATCTTGTTTCTTCCTGAGAACCAAGGTTGAGAACAACACCCCAAGATACATTTTCTTGGACAGAGCACAGCTAGTGCCGATGCGGGAACTCCAGAGAAGGGGCTTGACCTGGGGGGGAATTGCATCACTTGTCCTCCTAATTGGTGCTTTTTATCCATTATGTTAATTTCCTAAAACCTATAAAAATGTACTCATCCCTGTAGGGATGGGCTTTTGTGGACATCTTTCCATAACTGCCCCCAAAGGCCTTCAAATAAACATCCTCTTCTTTTACCTCCTTACCAAAATTACCTTGAGTTTCATTTCCAGGTTGAGAAAAAGGCAACATACTCACGGGCATGCTCGTAGCCGGCCTTCATGCGCTGGTAGAGCCTGGCCCTCCACTCCCAGCCCTTGAGCTGCTTTTCCCTCTCGGTGCTCTCCATGCCCAGCCCTTCACTCACTGCTTGCGCTGACAATTCTGCCACTCTCTGTTGGGCCTCCTGCACCAGCGTGCTCAGGTGTGTAGACCTGCTCTCCACGGTCTCAACTTCCAGGAAAAGGGGGAAATAGGAAGTGCTCAGCAAAATTTTGGTGGTCAAAATAGGTTACGATGTAAAATGTACCCAAAAGTATGTACTCTATCACCATCTTCATAAACTGTTAAAACCAGATGTGGCAGTGTTCTTTATCTCTTCCATGACCCATCCTCCCTCCAGGGGGATATTTTCTGTGAATGAGCCATTGAGTCTCACTGCAGGACTGATAAAATTCCATCATCCCATTGTGGGATGCTCCACCCAGGGGGAGGAGCCAAGCATTCCTACCTGGATATAATCTGAGACTCACAACACCGCAGTCAGCCTTTCCCCACTGGATTCCCAGAGGAAGACTGGACCCATCTGCATCACCACTGGATCTTCAGAAGAAAACTACACCCTTCTACAGGATCATTGCTTCACCAGAAGCACATCTGTCACTCCAGGATTACTGCAGCCACCATTTAATGGGACTGTACCAACACCCCGACAAAGAGGGTGTCAGGTTGTATTCTGACTCTGGAAGTGTTGCTGTATGATTGCATTCATTTTAATTTTCCTATTAAATTGTATTCTGACTTGGGATCTCCCACTGCTTTGCTTTCAAAGAAGTACACGTGTACTAGTATAGAGCACCAAGACTGGCAGGTTTTTGACACCAAAACACCAGAGGAGCAAATATATATGTGGATATGAATGTGCTATTTCCAAACTGGGACCATATGGGACAAATTAGATTGGAAAGGACCCTTTCTGGATGACTCCTCTTCAAAACAGGCTCGGACAGGAAGTCAGACTGAGTTACTGAAGGCATTATCCAGTTTGATTTGAAAACTTCCCAGGATGGATGGAGATTGTTCCACTGCTTCACTGTCCCTATAGTGAAAAAGGTGTTTGTTTTATCCAGCCTGAGCCTCTCATTTTAACTTTTGCCTCTGTCTCCTGTAACTGTATGACAGCCAGAGTTTAGCAGAATCTAAGAATAACCCTACTGATGTGAAAAGTGCCCTGGGATCTTTGTAGCCACAGGAGAGCAAAGAATTACTCAACACCTCTGACATCCAAAGGGTTGTTTTTGAAGAATGTTTGTCTCTAAGACTTTGCTTCCAGAAGCTGGCTTGAAGCCATCCTTCTTAAGTTTGATCATTCCTCATATGGACATCAGGGACATATGGCCAGGCTCCCTGGAACCTGCTGGTATCCTCTGAACTGTTGTTTACTGGGAGGCCAGAGGTGATAGGATTTCCTGGATCCATGCCTACAATAAACATGCAACACATCTGATAGCACAACAGGACTGAGGAAGGAGATTTTATGTGCCAGAGCTTCAGGTGGTTGAGAATTGGCATCGGTTCAAGTTCTGACAAAGGATCTGTCTCTATCTGTTTAATCAAGGTTCAGATCCACATTTGTTGAGTCTTGGAAACGTGTCCAATCAGCCAGTAGAAATTTTAATCTTATTTTTATTTGGGTTAACATAAACAAACCATGAATATATTTAATCATATACAGTTTCATAATAGTAGCTGAAAAGACAAAACTTTGTCTTTTCCCCAGCTAAATTAGTATTTTAAATGCTGTACTCTCCGATCTTAGTTATTTTGTTTTTAAAAGATGTTGGGTTCCTGTTGAGATTTATAAAATCTGAGTTCCATGTGGAAATGAAGATCCTAGTTTTACTATCTATTGCTTTATCTGCTGCTGCTCCAGGCAGAAATCCAGGTGATACAGATGGAAGCTGTCTGTCCTCCAGATCCTCTTTTCTACAGAGTTAGATTAGAAGCTATAATGAGATTTCAGCTGGATGACTACAGCTAATATATACAGTGGAAGAGAAAAGGTTTTTCCATGAAGGAAGCTTTTTGTGTGCACTCGGAATAAGGAATTCCTCTATTTTGCCTTCTCCCAGCTCTGTGCTGTACACTTGTAATCACATTAAGAGATGTAATCACATTAAGAGATGCTGCGTCCAGTCCCAAAACCAGGTGAGTCAGGATTTTACCCTCCCATTCAGCCTGTGGAAGTGTTGCTCAATTATCCACCAGAGAGAAATGAAAATACTCCTGCTGGGTGCTGGACCATGTTCCTGCAGCCCTGAGATGATACAAACAGGATTTAACTTGAACAGGGTTGGTTGAGTATGGAAAGCAGAGCAGAAAGTCTGGAGAAAACAGAAAGTGACTCAGTTCCACAAGAGTGAAGCCACGCACAAAGATGCTGTGAACCTTTGTTTTGAGGGCTGAAAATAAATTTTTGTATTTTGCTCTCAGCCCCTGCAAATCCTTCAGGTAAGAAGCCCAAACAAAAAGATTGTTTGCGTTTTACCGAGAATGCTTCATCCGTTATTTCAATCAGAAAAACTAAAAATCAAGATAAGTGAAGTGGAAATTTGGTGGCTATATTTTGAAATGGAAATGAAGTGGTTATATATTCATATTCTCTGTGTTCATAGGCATGTTTGCATTAATTACAGGAAATGAATACTAATTTATGATTGCCCCTGCTTGCCATCAGACTGCATTTATTTACAGATGAGGTCAATGAAAAATTAGTTTAGTCTTTTTTACTGCTGTTTAGAACACTCAAGACTGTGTTTTCCTCTAGATTTGTCATGGTTAATGAATGTTGCTTCAGCAGTCAATCATGTACTCTAAATGCTGTCACACTTTTTTTTAAAGCCTCAGTCATGAACCATGACAGAAAAATAAACAAATAAATATAAAACTAAAAAACTCTTTTCACTGAGCAGCTACACTATGCAAAAATCTCCAGGGAAGGTTAAAGGAGGCCAGAATAAATGATAATATAAGTGCTGTGGATATAGAAAAGCAATAAAGGTGTACCAACACTGAAGGTCTGGCAAAAAAACTCAACATGCACATGCACACACACTCTCCAGTGAAAAAACTGGCAATGTTAGTAGCCTCAAGGTGCAATTTCCTGGAGCACTGAGATTGACACGCCAGCACTAAATGTTGTTAATTTAACTAACTTCAAATTAATGGCAGACTCTGCAGTGGCTGAACCCCTCAAACACAGTCTCATTATAGCCTTGCTGGGAATGTCCTAAATATAGGCATTGACAGCTTAAAACAAATTCTCTTACATCGGGGTATTTTTAGACCCACGTAAGGCGTCAGAGTTTGTGTCATGGTATATGGTTGATTAATTGGGTTGGTAAGTCACTCTCCAACCCACAAACTGGGCATAAAAAGGCCCATGAAGGAATACAAAGAAGTTTTATAACTACAATATGTAGTTACAAGCAATATTGGTATTCCAGTAAAGTGAGAAGGTCTGTTTTGCGTTTAGATTTTCTCTGGTTCTGTAGAACTTTGAAATTCTCATTTAAGTGGGATTTTAGGCCATCTGAAGATCAGTAGTAAGGGGTCTGTGGGGAATGGAAGTGATAGATTTCCACACAACTGGCCTCCTGAAGGCAGCATAGCCAAAATCAAAAAGATAATCAAAATAAAGCAAAGTCTAGACAACCCATCATCCTTTCATTTTTGATGACAAACTCTACATTTCAGACCAGGATCTTTGAATCCCTGAGGTCCTGTTGCCACATTTTTAAGGATTTTTTTCTCAAAATTGCTATTAACCCAGCTGCCCCTGTGTTAATCACATTAGAAGCTCAACCTGGTTCATTAATTGGTGTATATGAGACAGAGAACAAAAAAGATCTACTGAGCACACATCCAATGAGCAGATATTGCTGCAAACATCCTCCAGCACTCTTGTTATAATCATCCCTACAATAAAACCAGACAATTTTTGTGTGCCCTGCAATTGATTTTCCCTAGCAACAGCAGAATTGATCTCATGCAAGCAAGTATCTAAGTCAATTTGTGCTCTTTACTTACAGTGTGGGCTTTCCTTTGCCCCAACATGTAGAAGGGTCCTGGCAATGGGGATGTTGTTTGTCAAAATGGCAATATCCAAAGGAGTGAGTCCCTCGCTGTTTGGTGTGTTCAGGTCCAGTTCCTCCAGGGTGTATTGATAAAGAAGAATCTGAACAGCATCCAGGTCCTGCTGCTCTACAGCCTCAAACATAGCTTCATTGCACTGAAAATTCTGTGTGTCAATAAAGACAGAAATTTAGTAAAACTTTTCATATATTTGTGCTTTAAAAATAGAGAAAATTTTTGTTTTGTGAGATTGCTTCTCAAAATAAAATATTGCTCCTTCTGCCCCAAGTTAGGCTCAGCTTGAAGCATGGCAAATGGTTGCAGCAGAATTGAGCTTGGTCTACCCCTGAAGTGCTTGAAATTGCTTCAGGTATGTGGGAAGATTCAAGTGAGATTTAAACCATATGGAACAAACACATCCTTCTTCAGACATCTGCCCTGTAATCAAACTCTATCAGCAACATTTTGTTTGCAGTGTGAAGCTGGGTGATACACTACAGTTTTGGCAGAGCCTTGGACTACTGAGTTTTTCAAACTCAAACTTTCAAGAAAACTACAATCAGGTGATGAAAATCCAAATCAAACAAGCAATTTTGCAGAAATCCTCTCCCAGTTCCTGTGTGAGCCAGCATGTTCATTCTACCACCTCAGTTATTTCTAGGTGCCTGTGTTATTGCATTTAAGTTGTAACTAGAAATAACCTTGAAATTTATAGTCCTTAAAAACAGAAGTAGAAATGTGTCTGAAAAATTGGACTGCCCAGTGTGCATGTCTGAGAAGCAGCAATCAAACCCAGGAACTTTCATGGCACCAAGTCTGAGGCAGGAAGAACCACTGAACCTTTTCCTTACCAATGTCAAGGAGATAAAAGAATGGCACAACACAAAGGCCCCTGTTGTTTCGTAATTGAGCTGGGGAGAAGCAGGTGCAGGAGAGTAGCAGGGCCTGCAGGTTTCTTTTATGAGAACATCCTACTGGAGCCTGCAGTAACTCCAAGTTATTTGCCAAGATTCTTTAAATTCTCTCCCAGTGTCCCATTGCCATAATTACCTGATAGGGTTTTTCCCTCTTTGGAATGAATTAGCAGGAGCAGGAGGCCCAGCAAGGCAAGGAGGGCTCAGAGCACAGATTTGGATACGCAGAATAAACCAGCTCCCTGTGTCCCAAAACCACAGGGAGGGAGCACTGAGAAAATTCTCATCACAGAATGCACTCTTTATTCTATGAAATAAATATTGAATTGAAACCATTTTCCACTGTGATTAGAAGTCACTTCAACCGCTCTAAAACTTCATTTTTTTTTTAAAATTGATATAGTTTTATTTGGCATATCTGTGTCCAAGTTTGCTCTCGGTGAAGCAACACTGACCTGCTGGAACATCTTTTGTCTCCTCATAAAACACATGGATTAGGTTTCCAAGCAGCTCTGGAAACTGCAGTCCCCAGCTCCACCATGGAATCTGATCAGTTCTCCAGGGGCTTTTCTTAAATGTGCATGACTTAAAAAGTGTCTTCAGAAATTTTCAGGCCTGACAGGGATCTTCTGGTCTGCTCTTTTCACGTGAAATATTGGTACCACAGTAAGAAATTGCAAAGGTGATGCTACCTAAAACTTTTGGTACAGACCCCATCTGTGCTGAATATTGGGGATCAGCAAAACAGGAAGACAAATGTACATAAGATGCCCTTTACCCCAAACTGCCAATATAAAGAAATGGGATACTTATGTTAAGATAATGATCTAAGGATGAGATGAGCTGTGCAGCAATAAAGCAAATTTGGGACAGTAGTTCTGACTTGGGAATCGACCTTGGAGACACTGAAGTACAGAACAGTTCATGTTAGAGAAATGTTTTTTCTGTAGGTTTATTTTTTTCTGTAGGTTTCTGTGCAGAATAAAAGATATGAGTTAATCATCAGTGCTAATGATGGGGCTCTGTCACATTCTTGGGTTTAGACTTTTCTCCAGATGGTGAGATTCAGGTTTAATTTTATAACCAAATACTTTGACCACACTCCAGGTACAAGATAAAAATCTCAGAAAAAAGGATAGTTGAATGGCAAGCAGCTCTAGTTGTCATTATTTATCAACTCCTCTGTTCAAGATAAAAATTGTTTGTAAGAACATACACTGTCATTAGTGAGAACACATGTCCAGAAAACTTTAGAAGACAGCATATATTTCCCTTATTATATTATAAAACTTCAAAAATGTCAGAAAATTTTACTGCAATGCAGGAATATTTCTTATCATTCCAGTAGCTCCACATATCTCCTGTCTTGCTTATGTAAAACATTTATAATCTTGATATCAGAGACCTTACTCTTATTCTAATTTTAAGTAATTATAATTACATTATAATTACAAAATATTTTAATTATTGGTATGATTCTGATACTTCTGTATGTCTTCAGCTCCACTTAACAGTGATATTGATTTAACAGCTGTATGTCACTGTATTATAACTCAAAATTAATAGAGAGCACTGATGTTTGAAGTACAGAGGAAAAAGAAAGCTGTGCTCTTCAATCTATGTAACTTCATTATTAAGATGAAGAATTGTGAACTGATAGGTTTCTTTTTCATAGAAATCATTAGAAATGTAAAATCAGAAAACCACAGAAAGGTTTGGGCTGGAAGGGACCTTAGAGATCAACTTGTGCCAACAGCCTGCCACAGGGACACCTTCCACTAGAAATACATTCACCAATTCTTCTATATCAGCATTCTAAACAACATTCATTTCATCACTCTTAACATCCATTTCAAGTTCTTTTTCTACTGTTACTGGAACTTTCTCTACAGGGTTCTTTATAGGAATACAGGATAATCATGCTTCAGAATCTTCTACATTTTGATCCAATCAGAAAACAAACTACTCTTGTAACTGATCACAGCTATGAAAATTACTTATTGAGCAGTGGATTAATCAAGAGCATATTACAAAGGGAATTGTTTGAAGGAAATGGAATGACTGCATTAGTCTGCATTTCTTTTAGTTAAGTTTAGTTTTGGAAACAGTCTGGGAGCAAAATAAAAAGGTAAAGCTGATGATATCACTGGGTGAAAGGCTGTGGTGCTCACTCAGGACAAGCTAGTTATTTCTCTCTTCACATTTTCCCTTCTGTGGCACTGGGTACACATATGGTTTTCCCTTTTTAAAAAACCAGAATAAGTAATTATCTTTTAATTGGCTTTACATATGTGCACAAAAGTTAAATGAGTTAGCATTTGTAGAGTGCTACCCTAAGTGCTCAGTATCATTATTTAGCTTTAATTCCAATTCTGTGACAAACTCAGGAAATCTTGGACTACATCTCCTAAGTTTCTTCCGTTATAGAAACAAAAAATTCACTATTACATGATAGTAAAAGAGAGATGGCTAACTTCACTATTATAGCTGAAATTAACCCAAATTATGTCTGACATAAGCATTTGGTCCTTTTTAAATATATATATGTAGACATACACACACCCCTAAATCTAAAAAGAGATTTTACCTACCTGTCAGATTGCTGTAGAATTATTTTAAGAACTTTGATTTAAACTGTTTTTTTTTTATTCAGTTATCACGATTTAGACCTGCCAGTGTGCCTTTGAAAATGCATCTTTGGACTTCTGCTTTCCAAATGAAATACCTGAAGTATTTGTGAAATTTTGGCCCTAAGTAAGTTGTTGAGCAGAATCTAAGCACATGTTTAAGTTAATTTGTCATAAACGCTCTTGCCAGCTGATCTGTTGGCAAGAAAGTTTCACCAAAAAGGGAAAAAAATAAAAGCAAATTTCTATTTCTTAATTTCATTAGAAAACTGATTGAAAAAGCTGCACTGATTTAAATGAGAAACAGAGCGTGAATATCATAAGCTACTTCATCCAATCCAAACAATTGCAAGACCAAATTGCAAATACCAGGTTTTCCAAATGAGCAATTCAGACACAAGCAATAGACTGAAATCCATCAGCAAGTCCTGTGACTTCAAAGAGTGTAAAATCACGGGAGCTGTGATGTGGCCTTTCTAGCTGCTCATGTGTGCATCCCTCATCAAACTGTGCTAGACACTCAGAAATCATCCTGGAGAGACAGGAAAATATCTATTACTTATCTAAAGTCTATCATCACCCATGCTGGTGAACTGCCCCATTTGGAAGTTTCCATCCACCCCAGCTCTCCTAGTCCAGAAAAAATTCTACACAACTTTTCCCCAACTATTTGCTTTCACACAGAAAACAGAAATATACTTGAAAACTGTACAGTTTGCCACAAAAAGCTTATCACATTCCATGTAAAAGACTCTCAAGTATTGCAGCATTTGTCAGACATCTGCAGTCCAGGGATCAGAAATCCAGACAGGTATAAAGAGTAATATCTTTAGACCCCAGTGCTCTGTTTAATCCAGCTGGTATTGGCACAAATACCAACACGAGCCCTCATTTACCTTTATTAGATAACTTCTGCTCTGAAAGGACAAAAGAAATTAAATCCAAAGAAAAACTGAATCCCATTTAAAAGTGATTGGGTTAAGTTTAGGAGAAGTTTTTGCATTGCTTTTTCCTTGACTCAGTCCTGCAGCCTCTAATCATTAGCTGGACAGCTGTGCTACGTGATTAATTTATTTAGGTGTTACTGTGATGCACAAATGTATATACTGAAAAGAACTACAGTATTGCTTTGCAGTAAGTAATAAACATGTTCCAGTAAGTGATTCAGTGCCAGAGTATTTAGAAATGCAATCTTATGTAGCTTAATTAAAATGAAGTGCCCCTTTCAAGCTATTTGCTCTAAGTTTGACTGAAAAAGTCCACTATGTACTACTGGAGTTGGAAAAAGTGGTAAAGTAGTTTCTGCAAAGACTTGTTTTGATAAACATGAGTTCAAGAATAAAGCTATTTTGGGACATTGCTATGTCTGCAGCAAGACAACAATTTACTGAATGGAAAGTGTTGCACAGCAAGAGAGAGTGGAAAGAAAACTCTTCACTAGCCAAAGCTGAAAGAAAACAAATTCTAACAAATGTTGTTCACTTGTCTGGAGACATGATTTTACTCCTTGACTTAGCTCAGTGGCACAGAAACTCAATGATTAGAAAATACATGAGCTAGCAATCTGACCTGGAATGTTTCCACCCCTTCACTGATGGTTTTCTTGCTGTTTACTTCTAGGGAAAACTGGGAAAACAACAAGCAGAATGGACAGAATGGGATCCAAAACCTCTTGAGTTCAGTGGGAGTCTGTTCAGTGCCTGTTGTGGGCACCAGCTCAGACCCCAGGCTGGTGATACCTGCAGGTTCCTGTGCTGGGTGTTCTCAGTGACAAAAGCTGTGACACTCCCATGACAGTGTAGTGGGCTGAGGGGACAGAGCACAGGTATGTCTGTGTCCCATTAAATCCCCATCCACACAAAATCAAAGTCTCCTGATGGTGATGTCTGGTGGAATGAGCACTCCCACTGCTGACAGAGTGAAAAGGGACAGATCTGAGGTTGTAATTTATTGCCTCAGGCTCAGCAGAGGACTCGGCCCCCAGCAGCAGTGCCCTGCTCCTCAATCCTTTGGCTCAGCTCACTGGCAATTTCTCTTATTAGTGAAGTATGACAGAAGAGCCCATGTTTGAAGAAATGTGTAATCTGAAGGGTGTATTTAGATAAACACTGCTCAGAAGAAATGCTCACAGACTGGCATTCATTCAGCCTACATGTCAGTCTGCTCTGGCATGTTCCCAGTGCTGGTTTATTCTCCTCCTCCACTCCCTCAGTCACACATGAGCTTGTAGTTAAAAAAAAAATAAAAAAGGACAAGATAAGATAGTGGTTAAAAAAATTAATCTAAAAATTCATTGTTTCCCCACTGTTTGAGACCTCAATTCAAATCATCCCTAGAAACTGAAAAGCATTTGGAAACCCACAGCCTCAAAAGTAGAGCTGCTGGCTAACATGAAAAGGCTGTTCTCCAGCTCACAAGCCTTGTTTGAATTTCAGTCTTCTCTTATGAAACAAGGATCTATTGGCTCTGGAAGAGGTGAGAGGAAACAGCTATGATCCTCTGCTTCCTTCAGGTCATGGTCTTTCATCATAGGAGAGAGACAACAGTCTCCATGGGTCATGCAAGGGTCCTCTGTCTTCAGGAAAGGATGATCCTAGGTGACAGCATCAGCTAATTGAATTAAAAATAATTTCCAATTCTTGCACTGATATGTCTCTTACATAATGTGTGAGTGTTAAAGAAGTCTAGAGTGTCCTTTTCCCGTCTGACAAAATGTAATTAATATTTTTGTTGTCTGGCACAGACTCTGAGTTTAGTTCTGCATTGCACTAAACATCTGATTGGGTGCAGCAGAGTGCTGCTTCCAAGGGGCACCTCCTGGTGCATTCACAGACTCCATCATTAGTCTTTGCTCTGCAAAAGTGGAGACAAACTCAATAATTGAGAGGAGACATTGAAGAATATGTTCTTCCTGCTTAGGAAAAAGTGGAGTTTATTTTGTTTTGGCAATATCAGCAAGCGGGTTCATCTTCCTCCAGCAAATAGAAAATATTCTGCTGTACACTGAATTTACATTGGGCTGTTATTTCAGGGACAAAGTCCATTCCCTAGAATGTGTGCACTGGGGGTTGTGTAACCTCAGCAGCACTGGCAGCAGCAGGAGCCCTTGTGAGGGTGAATTCCAGCAGGTGTTTCTATATTTTATTGTGCTGGTACCAGAGTGCTGGGATGGGATTTGGTTGGGTACCCATGCCAGAGTCCTTCACATGTGATCTCTTTCTTCCATAGTCTTATGTACTGACCATCACCACAGCCTTGCATTTATCTGCCATGCCTGAAAGTTCCATTTGCTCTGACATTTGGAGAAATGGGAACTTCTATTAAAGCCATCTTCACTTTTCTCAAAATACTTTATTTTTTTCTTGTAGAGGAATACTCGTATATATAGATTTAATTCACATTTTATCATGTAAGTGCCAAGCTACAACCTTACTCCTAAAATAAGCATATTTACTCCTAAAATAATAGATGTAAAATGCAAGCATTTCACACTTGAGTAGGTGTGTTTACCCCTCAGGAAGGCCAGACTGTGTTTTGACAAAGCATCACGAGTGCTAAGGCTGGGGAGAGCACACCTGCCAGGGAACAAAGCGAGGTGATGAGGACTGCACAGATGAAGAGGCAGCTGATGAAGGAGATGACCAGGAGGGTGAATTGGAGGGTGAATTGGAGGGTGAATTGGTGGGGGCCAGGCTCTTACCATGGAGGCCTTGCGGAGGCTGAGGCGGTCGGAGCGGGCTCTGAAATAAGCTTCATCGAAGGACGTGTGGCTGCCCTTCAGCTTCTCCGACAGGTTCCTGTACAGCCTCTTGGCAGCGTTGGGGGACGATGGCATGCTGGCCTTTTTGCTCTGCAGGAGGCTCAGGTTGTGCATTTGCTGGGTCATTCTCAGCCAGGGCTTTCTAGAAGAAAAACAGCAGCCATTTAGTGAGGTCTTGCTACACCAACGTCACTGAAACGCACGGTGCGGCTGAAATCACTTTCACACACAGTTTCTGGACACACAGAGGCATGGTTGGGACTTTCTTAATGGCAAATTGCTCTTTATGGAATTAGACCCATAGATATCTATGGAGACAGAGAATTAAAGATGGAAAAATAAAGCAGACCACCTCAGAATTATTTACTAACATGTATAAGGAGAAAGGGTTTCAATTAATGAGGGAAACAATGTATTTTTCAGAGTTCTGGCAGTACAGGTGTCAGAAAAAATGGCACCCAAAAGTAAATGTTGCTGTGGACAGTTTCATGCTGAATGGCTTCTTCCTCATGTAGTGGGCAGGCACTGGCTGTGTTTACATGTTGTATTACTTTACCCTGCTCTGTGTTTGTCCTGTCCATTTAGAGTACAAACCCTTCCAAGACAGACTGCTGCCTCTCTCTGATTGCCTCACCTAACTGGATTTCCATATTATCTCATAATTAAACAATTCTTTCTATGATCTATCATTACAGTAATTTTTCTGTATTAAGAAAAATTGAATTAATATTTAATTCTGGAAGTATGTTATGTGGGAATAATTTTGCCTTTCCAAAGGAAAACTAAGAACCAGATTTGACCCAACTGCAGGCCTAGGAAACCGTCCCTATGGATTTCTAAGTGAAAAGGTGATAAAAATGCATCATTTCTTCCCATTTTCCTTTTCCCCTGACAAGAGTGTGCACACCTCTGTAAGGCAGGATGCCTCTCTAGGAGAATTCACAGTTGTAATAATAAACCTGGCTACCCTTTCAGATTATTCTCATGGTCTCAGCCTTCTTTTGAGCAAACTGGATGGCAGGACCAGACTTTAATGACTATTTCCAGTGAAAGCATTCTTTACTGAACACTCACCCTGCTGTTGAGGCTGCTTTTGGCAGGTATTTGTCCTTAAGATTAAAGATACCACCCAGGTCTCCTAAGCTTTCTATATCTTCCATTCTCATGGTACACTGTGGTGAGCAGACACCCTGAGCACAAAAATATCTTATTACAAATAATTTCACATGTTCTCCATGCTCCAGGGGAATTGAAGGAATTGACACCAGGTCTCTGAAGGAAGAGTCAACACAATTGTCATATGGGATGAAAAGACTTTGTTACATTTGAACAACAGTGTGTGCAATCACAAAGGAATTGAAATAAATGTGCAAGTGTGGAGATGATCAGAAGATCTCTGGGATTCAGGAGGCAGCAATACTGCAAGGATTTTTACTGATTTTCTCAGAGTTTATGGAGTAAACTGATTATCCACCTCCCACTTTTCTATGTTTTTAGTACTTTAAAGAAACTCTGCAAATTTCCAAATTTAGTAATAATTTCTCACTTATTTAGAGAAACACTTCCAGTTTCTGTTAGTACATAGTGCTACAGATTGTTCCACATAAATTTCTCCCTTTCCTTCTGTTTTCAAGAACTTTCTTTTCATCAATTAAGTATGGGTTAAAACACAGACCCAAAGAGTGAATGGCCAGGGAGGGCCATAAGTATGTTTGTAAAGGAAGTTTCAATTTCCCAAAATAATTTGATTACAAGACTACAGGTTTGGAATACCAAACACCACACAGTTAGTAGTGAACTCAGGACAGAAGGAGCAGCTGCATTTGCCACACAAACCTACCCACCCTCCAGATGAGGACAAAGAAGAGTAGACCCAACCAATTCTTAATTCAAAGGCAGGTCAGGCTGCTGCACTGTGTCTGCTTTGGGGTTGTGTTGTTTTATTTGAAAAGCAACAGGCTCAGCACATCTGAGTGGCACAGGAGAGGTTACAGGGCTCACAAAGCCAGTATGGGAATTTACTGAGGGGCTCTGTAGGTATTTAGTAAGTATGCATTAAAAAAATTAGGAACATCTACTTAATAGGACTTTTCCTACCTATTGTGGTATTATTTAAACAAAACTAGAATGCCTGGTATAAAAGCTAACATGGCTTATGCCTCTATCAATGTTCTCTAGGCTGATGACATCCTCTCCCTGTCTCACCAGACCAAACTACTTTAATACCCTCAAGGATTTAAATAATTACCAAAAAATTGAATTTTGCCATCCTTGCTCCAAAAAAGCCCTATTTCTTCTCTAGTGTTCACTAATGCAGGAACTGTATTTGTCTCCATCTCCTTAAACTCAGCTGCCCAGATGTTTTTCAGAGAATCTCTTGAAAGTCATCAAGTTAAAGATTTTCTTGAGAAGGGAGAAGTTGTTTCCAGAGTCTCAAATTTCTACAGAGAACAGCTTGACTGCAGCATTTTTGTTTATGAGAAAATACTAACCTGAGCAAGTGAAGGAGAAGCACCTGTCAGTTTTTGAACAGTTTTCCAGGGAATCAGAGTCTTTGGGAGAGGTATTCTAGTGACACCTCTCCAGTATGCATTCAAAACTCAGACAGTTATCAGGGCTGTTTTCTCTGTTTCAGTACATCCACTGCAGTCTCTGTTCCAGCATTCCAGAGTGCAGGTGTAGGCTTTGATCCAAAGCAAATTTAGGCATCACTGGAGTGCTAAACTGTGTCACCAACCCAGAAAAGTCTCAGAGCAATTAACTACCAATCTGTTTCCCATGGCATGGGTTAGTGTTCTCATGGACTGTGATTAAACAGAATTTGACTCCAGATATTACAGTTCCTTGGGGTTGCTGGAGTCCTTCCCACCTTGATCTGGTCAATGAACCAGGGTTTATCCACTGAGAAGAGAACAGCAGTGTGTTAGTAACCACCTAAAGCACCACTTTGGAGGGCAGTAACTGCAGCGTGCCCTTGCACACATGGAAGCTTTGTCAGTAAAGAGCCAGAGCAGATCCCAAACCTGACACTGATGGAGAAAGAGAACAGGGTCTTTTATAATCTCATGAATGTCTCTGTGAAGTCAAGAGCAGGTGAATCTATAGAGAAGCTAAGTAAACATTCTTGATATTGCAGCTATTCAACAATAAAACAGATGGCATCTTTGCTGTCTACACAGAATTGGTGAATCACAAATGACTTGGAACATAGATATGTTCCCTGTATACTCACCATCAACTTCCCAAACAAGTGCAGGGAATAAATGTGGAACAATAAAGCAATAGCTGGAATGACATGATGCAAATGAGCTGCATTTTTTCACCAGTGTACTGAAACAGTGAAGTGCAAAATGCTGCTGCAGATTATCATACTTACATCCTTCCTAGTCAGGTACAAGGTATGAAATGAAGAAAAAAACACAAGTTGCATATTCTGGAAAACTTTCTGGAAGTGGGACCTTATTAGGCTGTAGAAATAACTTATAGTAGAGCAATGGGAATGAAAGTGGGCAAAATCATGAGTGAAAAGCATAGTAAGAAATAAGGAAAAAAGAGCTCCATTCACATGATCCTGTGATAGAAAACACAGGGCTTTTGGATGCTGGATTTTTGTACAGAAATAAACTATTTCATGACAGCAGTTTTAGGCTCCTTTAAAAAGTTATTAATTTGATTTCTTTTACAAGCATATCCTTGCCTCAACGATCAGGTGAAGACCTGAAATATGCATTGTTGTGATTGAAACAACAAATCCCCCAGCTGAAATGCTCTTAACCTGAAGATGTGTCATTGTCAGAACTAGAGTTGTTGCAGCACATGAAACACTAATAATTTAGAAAAAGGAGATGTGCAGAACAGCCCCATTTCAGATTTTCACCTGTGGAAGCCTCTGCACAAAGCTGATATGGGTCAGGATGACAATAAGGACACCTCCATAGGGTTTGGAGTAGCCCTGTGTGATCCAGCTTGCATCCCTACAGCAAGGTGAGCACTGCAACAGGCAGCACAGCACCAGGTTTTGCTGAGAAAGGCAGGACTAGACAAAATAACAGCAGCAGCTCCCCTTATAAACAGTCATAATTAACAGCAGTTTGCATTTCCAAGAATAAAAGAGCACAAGAGTCTCACAGCAGATCTCTGGGGAAGCAATTACTGCCCTGCACTGGAAGTACCCATCAAACCAGTCTGTGTGACTGTCACTGTGCTGTGCATGAACCAAACCAGGGACCAAGGTCTCCCAAAACACATTTCATGCTGCATATCCTGCAGCTTCATCTTTGTGATGGATCTCTACTTGCACCTAAGCACTGAAGTAACCATTTTATTACCCATTACCAGGGTCCTTTAAAAGCCAAATTCAAATACAAATGAATATAAAATAGTTACCTTTATAAAAGCTTTGGTTTTTTTTTCCTTTTCAATTGTTATATACTGACCTAATACTCATGTCCCTTAAAAACATATTGCAGAGAAAGAAAATGAAATACCTAAATTATATGTCACTCTCTGTTGTCAGTGGCACATATATGCTACACTCTATAGACAGGTGCATTGGGCACAGCATAGCTGTAAAAACATTCTCTTAAGATTTTAGGAGAACACAACAGCTGAGAAACCACTCAACTCTGTATGTTTATGAATCAATCATATTTGAAATGAATAATTAGGAATATGTACATTAAAGAGTTAAATTTGACTTACCAGCTTAGGCTATCCAAGGCAAAATGTAAACAAGTTGCTGGTAATTGTCCACTCTCTTCCTTCAATGAATCACATCAGCTTTGCTGTCTCTTCTGGCTCAGCCTCTGGGCAGAATGAGTAAATCTCTTCTTTACACTGCATGAATGATCAGATATGAAAAAGCCCATTACTAGTAATTACTGAAGTCCAAGATTGCTGCTTAAAACCTCAGAGCAGAGCAGTATTTAAAGCAAGCAGTGCTGTATCACAGGTAGAATGTTTGGTGCCTTAACTCTGTCCCAGTTACCTGTGCAGATGTAGGAGTGAGTAATATGTGAAGCCTCCATGTGAGAGATGCCATGACTTCTGTGTGCTTTTAGCTTGTTATAGCCTTTAAAACTGATCAGCAGCACAGCATGCAAGTAGAAAAAATAATTACTGCCAGAGTAAACAAAACTGTGATTGTAATTAATTTGCCATGAAGTATGAGCAAAAAGACATTAATTCAGCCAGCCTCAAGCAGTTGGTTTTACGCTAAAACAGTGAGAGGAAGGGGGGAAAATCACAATGCAGTAGTGCTTGTTGCATGTGATGTATTGTTTCTTCTTTCTCTGAGCAAGCCACCACTCCAGCTGTCTGCAATCACAGCAACAACAGCAGCAGCCACAGCCAGAGCTGTGGGACATCTGCAACATCACTGGGAAGCTCCCAGCCTGAACAGGTTATGCCTCAAAAAGATTATTAAATGGATAACAGAAGCACACTCTACGGATGTTTCAGCTAAAGCAGATTGTGTAGTGTCTGCATTAAGAGCTTCCAAAATAGAACAGTGATTTCAAAATCTCATTTTTTCACTATAGGGCAAAAAAAATGCAAATGCTGGAACCCAGAGAAACCCACAAAAATGTTACAAAGTCAAATGTGGAATATTTCAAATAGCCATATACAGAATTCTAAAAACAGTGAAGGTGACAATCAAAGATAAACAACAACTTAGAAAATTGTTATCCTTTTAGACAGTCCATCAGGTTAAATTCATACAACCAGAACGCTCTAGTGCAACATCAGATAATGAAAAACCCAAAACACACCAATTTCTAGGTCATAACCAGTGACCACTCATATCTACAGAAAAAGTATTTTAGACTGTTTTTAAGGAGATAGCAGAGCTATTCTTACAATGTGCTGAATTTTTTTCCCTGCTTTTATCCAGACAGGATGCTTGATTTTTAGAAAATATTGGAAACCTCCCAAAATCAGTTGATCAGCCTGATTCTCCCCCACTTCAAACCTCAGCTAAGGATGCTGTGTCTCAATACCCAAGGGCATCCTTTTGCCCAAGTAGCTGAGGCTAAAATGTAGTCCTGGGCCCGATGTTTGTATGCCATGGAAGTTGAAATTAATCTGTATTTTTTTAACCAATCTGGATCTGGATCAAACCATTCTTTGGGAGGTTTTCAATCAGCACATGTGCATGCCTGTACATGTGTGTGGAAATGTGCACACAGATGTATTTCCAGGGCATTATGAGAATATCAAATGCAAATAGTTACTGCAGCAGAGAATTGCAAAGTGCTATTACAATATTCTATGCAGGATGTTCCTTCTCCTGCACCATGAAAATCACAGGCCCTCTGTGTACAGGAGGAGCCTCTTCTGTTCTGCTCCTACCAAGGATCAATAGTCAGAGAGCTGACTGAGGTCACTGCTCCTTGCCAACAGGAAGAAATTGGAAATCTTTTGAAAATCACCAAATGCCCCTCTAACACTGAGATCTATCTGGAAAAAGCATGCTGAAAATCTGAAATGTCTAAATCAGTTAAAAATAAATGTAAACCTAAGAACTCCATTTTCATTGCTGTGCTAGATAAGGATGATTCTTCTGAGTCAAAATCTCCAATTAAGGTTTTTTTTGTCTTTATAGACCTCATCTATGGAACTCACTTGTAAAGGAATTCTCAATTGACAGCTGTTTTCAAGGGAAAAACATAAAGTGAATTTCCAGAAATTAGTCTATTCTTAAAGATTTTCTAGCACTTTCTCATTGTGGTTCAATACTTCTATCTTCTGCTTTCTTCCTTCAGCTTGGTGGAAAACACTCCTTTTACAATTGCCATTTCAAATTTTTGAATGCTTAGTCCTTTTCCTACCCAAACAGTATTTAGTAGAATAGTAACTGTAGTTACTACTAACTGTAATTGTACAATAGTAGATGTTTCCTTGCCCAAGCCTAGTTCTTATGAAATACAATTAGCTTTTTTGTCATATCAAGAAAATATATTTATAATCTTATTGACCTGTGAATATAAATTCATAATTAATCTGTTCAAAAGCCAGAAGACACAAAACAGTGCTCAGTAAGGTAAAAAAAGCAATCATACATTTAGCAAGTTATAAAAAATGAAATTATTGGAAACGATTATTGAGTGTTTGTAAATAACTGTGAGAGGCACCTACATCCAGTTCTGGAAATAAAGAAGACTAAAAGACCTACAAGAAACAAACCCCTGGGTTTATGATGAAACACGTGCAAGAAGATCCTTTAGTCTGATCTCCTGCAGAAACCTGCCCATCCTCAGCCTTTGATGCTTCCATGAGAGTTCAGAGAAGTCATCCAGTTCCTATTGCACTGGCATCCCACTCTCCAGAGCTGCACAGAGCATTTTGCTGCCTGTATTTACACTGCTGACTTAACCTGTTGTGACAGGTTTTCCCTCCTCGATTGATGAAAGTTCCCTTCCCGCAGCACACGAGGAGAGCTGATCCCACAAGCTGCTGCTGTTCTTTCTGCTGCTAAAGCTGCCCATTTTTGTGAAATGTGGTGCATTTTGTTTAAAGAGGCCACCCAAGTTGGCCGATTCAGTGCCACATGTCCCCAAACCTTCACCCTGCGCTGTTCTCAGCTTCACACACTTTCAGCAACACAACTTTTAGCCTTGTGCTGGCCATTAACTGCGTTTAGAAAATTGTGTTTTTTCCTCCCAGACACTGGGACATTTGTGGGACGAGGAGCTCGGTGGAAGCTCTCGGGTTTCTCGTTCTCCATCCATCGATAGGTGGCAGCGTCCCCCCAGCTGTCCAAAACACCGAGCAGGGACCGCCCTGTCCCCAGGACGCGATGTCCTTGCAGAGGGATTTCCACAGGGATCGAGTCCTCCATCCCCAGAACCCAGCGCTTCTTTACACCTTTGGGACAAACATTTGGGTTTTTCCCACTAGAAACTGGATGGGAAGTTTGGAGTGAACTCACATGGAGCCTGACTTTACTTAAAATACATCAATGGCAAAGCTGTTGCCATCCTAGGGGACAAAGCTGCATTTTAGACTGCTCATAATCTCACTAAAAGAACAAATATTGCTCAAATATCAGATCTCCATCCACTGCCACAGCAATGGAGCCAGGCAGATTGGATAATTGGGAATAGGGTCTCCCCCTCCCAAAGTAAAGTGGATAACTGTTTGGTACCTGTCTGCACTCTCATTTAAAAATCCATTACTTGAAAGATAGTTAAAGTGACTTTTTTCCTTGAAACAAGACAATGGGGTGGTTTTTTTTCATACAGTCAAAACTATTCAGTGTGAAAGATAAAATAAAAACCAAACAAAACCCCCAAACAAACACATAAAAGTGTATGTTTCTTCATCCCCACACTCATTCTTTCTTGCACATTTTTGTACATATAAGGTACTGTATTAAATTCCAGCTCTGGTTTAGGCAATTCCTGCTTCTCTGGCTCCTTGTTTACCTATCATCTTTCACACATACCTCTTTGCCAATTTGTTTATTCTCTGTCCCATTCCCTGGTTTCTTCAAGGACATGGAACTGAGTATTATTGTTTCACTAGTTACTTTAGCCAGTGTTCTTGATCCAAATCCATAGCAAATAACCTATTATCCACAGAGACACAGAAGTATTCAGTATGCTTATAAAAAGGACAAATATTTCCCAGCTGATCAGCCACAGACATGATCAAACTTTAAAAATTCTGAAATTGTGAGTGAAGAAAAAAATAATTGTGTTTGGACTAATCTTAGAAAAGAATTTTCCCAAGTATTCTGAAATATTTGAGGCAATGTGATGTAAATGACCAAATGGAACTGGATCCCCCAGGCTTCCTCTGCAGCCACAGCTCACGGTCCCCTCAGCCCAACCTGGGATCTGGCACCCCCAGGCTCTCAGCAGGGCTGGAGTTGGCAGATGCATCAACATCTGGGGTTTGCAGACTCCCAAAGGAAGGATGCAGAGGGGAGGAGTTCTCAGCTTTGTGGCAGCTGTGGACTTGCTGCTTGTATTGCAGAATATGGTTTTAAATGAACTAGCAGAAACTCAGAACTGTTTGGTGAGAATTCTTTAAAGATGGCATGTTTTTCACAGTGGCTTTTTTACCCCTGCTAGTCTTTTAATAATAATTCCTGGCTGCAGTGGAATAGAATCGGGCCTTGGCTGTCAGAGCTACAAAACTACAGAGTCATTTGGCATCTTTTGGAGTGTAAGTTAAGGTAGACAGAAATAAAATAGTATAAGAAGTCCATCAGAGCCTCAAAGCCCTTCCTGTCTGAACCAAGGAATTAAAGAGCAGCTGCTGTTACCTATCAAGAGGTGTGCACCAGCTCTGATTGAAGGGAATGCTGCTCGATTGCAAAACCAACGCAGAGCAGGGCTCTTTGCTGATGGTTCTTGAAGTAGTTCCCCAAATTAGGAAAAACCCCTAAATCTGTACAAACACAGCTTTGGGAAGCCTATAAAAGTAAATGAGGCTGTTGGACGTGTCTGAAGTGTTGCTGTTCCTCAGAAACAAATTGCCCATCTGAACATCATGGAAATAATGAAGTTGTCAGCGACAACAGGCGGCTGTGATGTTTTGTCAGGCTCCTGTTGATTATGTTATCTAGTCAGACACTCTAGATAGAGATAATTTATGCTATGTATTGTTTAGCCATGACTACTCCCAGCTGCACTACATTTAATTCAAGTTACACCAGAACATTTTACAAACAGAAATTAACAGGCTTTTCATAGCCAGCAATTTCTAGATTAGGATTCAGAATTTAAATTCAGAATTTAACGAAGCTGAGCATGGAACAAAGCTGAACAGAGGCAGACACATGGCATCCCAGAGAAACACCTTCTTTTTTTAAGCTAAAAACATTTTTAGGCTTGTGACGCTGTCTTTAAAAGACCAAAAAGAACATACAAATATATAGATAGGTATCATTGCAACTTGTATATGATTGCAGTATACTTATTAATATATACTTATTAATATAAGGCCTGCTTCTGAAGATTGATCTCCCTTTTCTTCAAAACTTGTATTAGACCATCTATTATAAAGTACCACACCAGTGCCATTAATTTTCATACTGAATAAATAACTTTGATAACAGAACAAATTCCTGCTGTTCTGTGAACCCCAAACACCCTTTATTTCACTAAGCAGATACTCCTTAAAGAGCAGCTTGTTTGCCCTGATGAAAGCCTTTAACATAGTAAAATTAGACATTTAAAAGAAACACATACACAAAACCAACAGCAACAACAAATCCCCCACCAAACAAACCACAAAAAAACCCCAGAGTAAGATACCATTTCTAGAAAACAAAGAGTAGGAAGAGAGGGGCTATTTTCAAAGGGTAACATTTACCTGGGGAGAATAATTTGTCCAGATCCTGATGGAGACAGATTGTTCTAGATAAGAACAGTTCAAACCAAGGGCCCATTCGTCTGCATTACCAGAGCAGGAACAGCAAGGAGATCTGTCTCCCTGGACCAGCTTGTGTGAATAGCCCTGGAAGTTATCTTTGCTATAGGAACACATCCCCCTGCCTGGCTGTGAGGATTCTCAAACTGGAATTCATCCTGCAGTCATTTGGTCTGATGTGGCTGTTCATTTACTTTTGAGTTTAAATGAAAAGAACTGAGGAATTCCAAACCAATGCATCACAGGAGCAATGCAGAAACCCAAAGAGAATGGAAGTGATTGCTGTGAAGTAATTCTAGATTTGCCAGTGCCATTCTTCTTCACAATGAGTTCAAATGAACATTTAAACATTCATTTTTGCTGAGAAGTTATGGTTGCTTCAAATCACAAAGATCCAAGGTTTACTGCAGAGGCAATCCACATGGACATAATAGTTTTTGTTGAAACCTTTTTATACTTTTGATAGACAAGGACATATTATTGTTTATCCTTTACAAGAGGTGTGGGGAACAGCAAATTCAGTGGCAAAATTCAAAATATGGAATTGTTCTTTCCTCAAGTGAAACATTTCAATAAAAGTGAAATTAACATGTAAGAAGTACAACCAAACTAAACTAAACTTTCTGTTTAGAACATGGCAGATCTGTAACACACTTTACTAAAAATCATTCTATTTTTACTGCAGTGGAGGCCTTTAAAAACTGTAGTAGTGAGAGAAGCAGTTCATGAAATATCTTCTCCTCACTTTTCTCAAGCTCTAAACCTGATGAATCTGTTCCCTCTCAATTAGTCATGCCAGCCTCTCACTGAGCAATAAACATCAGTACTTGGCCTTGCTGTGTAGCCACAAGTCCCATCCCCACACAAACAAGATCAGAATACAAAGTGATAATTGCTCCCTAATGAGCAAACACTTTTTGGATTAATTTAGTTCACAGCCTCTCTTCCCACTTCTCTCTCTTCATCACATCTGAACTAATGCATCAACCATCTCCAAAGGTGACAAATTAATCTGAAATAAACTCCTACTTTTCATGGCTGGTTGCAGCATGACTTGCTTTGTTTTCTAACAGGTCAAAGAGAATCTGATTCAGACTATGAAATTGTGGGCTTTATCTCCCCATATTCAAACCCTGACTTAGCAAAGTGATTGGAAAACATCTGTCAGGCCAATTCTTCAGGAGGGGTTGTGGTATACACCAAATCCTGACGTGTTGGCAAAAGTCTATGAACTTCCATCCTGTCCCATCATTGACACTCTGGGACCTCCTTCACTCCAGCTCACTCACCCTCAAATCAGAAAGAGCACTGCTGGTTAATCCTGGGGCAGGAGGTGCTTGGAGCACTCAACAGGACTCCAGCAAGCGCCCAGATCCACCATGGGTGGGACAACCCAAGGCCAGAGCTGGTTCAGTCTCAGGACCTTTTGTTCTTCACATCATGGTAAAGCATTTGTAGTTCTAGAACAGAGACTTTGGCTGGGAAAACCTTTAAGATATCAGGCTCACCTGCCCTAAGAGTTTCCTGTATCAAGAATGTTTGCTTATCACATGCTCACTTATGTTTCAGTTACATGCAGAAAACTGAAAATATTAAACTTCAAAAACTATAAAAACCCAACTCCTCAACAGCTTATTATAAATAAATACTTCCTATATTTTATGAATGAGGTACTTCAAAAGTGTTTGTACATCATCATCCAGTTATTACATTCATTAGTGTTGTCACAGGAGACAGATGGGGAATATAATTTGCTGCAGTGTTAAAAGATTGAATATGGATTTGGAAACGAGGACTGCTGGTCCAATGAAACAACACTCTGCAGCCAGAGGTGCTGATCTGATTTCATCTGAATTGTGTTAATAAATATTTGCAAAACCAGGCAGCTTAGGTGGCTTAATTAAGAAAACACTTGCTTTTTACCTTTAGTAATTAATTTCCTTCAGGGTCAGCATTTGATGGTCTTACAGCTCTTGCCCAACACTTCTACACACTTTGGGATGATTAATGATCTCTGTTCTGGAAAATTATGAGGTGCTATAAGGAAAAATTAACTGAATTCACACAATGTGAAACCTCTCACTTTCCTCTGCATTTTTTTAAGGGGCATGGTCTGTATGAATGTGTGTCATAGAAAACTTGTAATGAGTTCCCCACAAACCTGCACTGAATTCTCACATGGTGATGCAGCCAGTCTCTGCTACAGGCAACACTGAGCCCAAGTGAAATCTTAGAGATATCCAGTGCTGGCAAGAGAAAATTACCCTTCAAAAAGCTCTGATCAATGTGACACCTGAGCCTTGGGACAGAAAGAAAAGCTCAGGGTTTTACTTCAGATGCTTCTCTTGGTTTCAGTATCAACCATCCTCCCAAAAACAGCCCCTCACATACACACACAAAGCCCAAACACAGAAATGTGCACATTCATCACACCAATTTTGGTATCTGTTTTGTGACTCTTTAAAAATTGGTAAATAATATGCTTTAGGCCATAATTTGCAGCACTTCACTCAATGCAGGTCTCTTGAATGATTGCAGCTGAGAATATATTTTGCATTTTCGCAGACACCATTCTGGGAAAACTCATTCTGGGCCTCTACCTACTTTTTCAAACATTAAGAATTTCAACAAATTCCCTGTGACATCCAGTGTTGCTACTCAGCTGGAAATAAAACTGTGGATTTGCAATGAGGTTTATTATAGTTTAATACAGTTTTAATATAGTTTATTATATACAATCCTCTAACAGAAAATCTTGTGCTCCAGCACTTTTGAAGCACCTGATCTGTTCTCTTCCGTGTACTTTCTAATAAAACTGTGTAGTTTGGTTTTAATTAGGGGCCATAATTAGTAAGAACTTGAAAATTAGCCACTATCAGTATACAGGGTAAATTTGTTGTCTGGGTTTATGTTTTATCTAAATTGGATGAAAACCAGAAAGTTGATTTGGTTATTCCAGCTGCACTTGGGAAGAAGTAGAGTTAAACATAAATCACTGGATTTGTTCTAAGAATTTCTGGTGCAGATGGCTCTGTTGCTTGATGTTCAGTACAAATAAGGTGACTTTTCTTGACAGAAATATTGAACTACAAAGGGGGGAAAAAAAGCCAAGCTGGTATGAACAACTTCAACTTTGAATCATAGAAAAAGAGGAGCCATGAAAAAAATATTAAAAACCCATTTAAAATTTTTGACAAAGAAGCTTTCAATGACAGAGTAATTTCTTTTTACATTATTCTACCAGAAGACTGAGATACATTTTCATACTGGCTTCAGTCCATAGATGGGTGCTTTGTATTAGAATTACTGCTCTAAGTACAAACACTCAAAAGTTCCATGGATTGCAAATAGGTGGAACAGGAAAATGAAAGTAAAGAGAGTGTAGGGAGAGTTTATCTAATGGTTACTCAGTGGACCTGTGAGAGAGCTGGAACTGGACATTAATATTGTTCCAGTGCCTATTTATCCTTCATCATATTGCTTAACAGAAGTGTTGGAATTTTGTCCAATTTCGGCTCATCTGACTTTTATTTTACACCCTCCCCCCTTCAAGAAGTTACCATGCAACTGAGTTTTTAAATTACTGAAATGCTACATTGCTACTTGTGTTTGAAAAGCCCACAGATTAGATTACATAAAGTTAAAATGAAATAAAGCTGCTGGTGGATGAGAGATTCCATCATTTTCCTATAAATGAATCTATATTAAAAACCAGCTCAACACTAAGAAATGAACCTGCACTTCAGGAAAAGCTATAGTGTTAGTATTTTGATATCATAGGAAGGTTTGATTATTGAGCCCATTATCATATTTATCACAGTTTAAATACAACTGTGAGACTGTGATATCATATTCTTATAATATAGTTCTTTGGATTTTCTGAAGAACACCCAGACACTCAAAAAAAAAAAAAAATTGTTCAAAGAGGTGCAGTCCTTAAAGAATGGTTTTTTAGAAGGGTGAGAAATTCAAGCCCAACCACCAGCCTCTCCTGAAAATAGGCAATCTAAAAATTGAGTGCTTTGATATATCAGCACACAAGCTGTGCTGGGAGAATACAACATTGTGAGAGACACGAAAAGACAAGTGAAACAGTTGTGTTTTCTAACACTCAAAGAGGCACAGATTCAAGTTTAATAGTACCAGTCTAACACCACAAAGATTGCACAGAATTCCCTTTACTAATACTAGAATTTAGCTTTTAAATATAAATAGTAGGAAAATGTGATTAATAGAATTACAAATAATTTTAATATGAGTTTAAAGAAATTGTTATACACCATTGAGACCAGAAAATTTGGTCAGTTTTCCCCCAAACTTATCTATGAACCACTGAATGGCATTTTAATATGCAGCATTTTGTTCAGTGGGCTTTTGAAAATAATATGGAGAATACAACTGGCACTTTCAGCCAGAATTATTCATAGAGCCCTCATGAAAAATGAGTTCAGGCTTAAAAGTGAAATGCATCTTTTCATTTTATGTGAAATTCCACAGCTCCATGTAATGGGATCTTCATTCCATAATGGGGGCTGCTATTTAGTTAGCAAATAATAACCTCTCTAAATTACATATCTCCGACAGATCTTAGGATTGGATAGGAATAACCTCCCAGTGGGTTACAGATAGGAAACCTCACTGCAAATGAGAAATACTTATTTTCATCTTCTTCTTCAACCCTTGATTCAGCTATTCAAAACAGAAAATCACAACACAAACACCAGCCCTAACAAACCTTGGCAGCACTGAGCTACTGCTGTTCTGTGTTATCAATCAGCTGTCAAAATGGAAAACTTTCTGTGTTCAGCCACTATTTCCAACTGTGCACGTGGTGCTCACAGTAGATGACAGTGCAAGAATTAAATGTCACTTGAATACCAGAAATACTGGTGGGAAATAAAAGAGGTGGGAAATAAAGGAGTGATCACAATTATACAAGAAAATCCAATAGGATTGCAGTGGCAAGCTTTGAATTTGCAGTGAAAGGTGTCTCCCTGCAAGATCTGGTTTTTCCAGTGTATGCTGCAAATTTCCTTCATCTACCTGTCCACACAAAGCAGCATCTGAACTGTATTTCCAATTATATAAAACTAGGTGTCTTCTCAGAAAAGTTTTCCTTTCCTTGAAAAGCAATGCAGAAAATTAAGGAATTACTGTACTGAAAATTAATACATCCATATGTGTCTCTGTAAAAAAAGTGACTGATATTTAGAATACTTTAAAAAATGAAATATTGAACACCCAAAATCAGTTTTCAGACATTATCAGAGAGCAATTCCTGAAGTATAACTACTAGGTAAATAATTCGCTGTAAATAAAAAAAACTTTTGAGAAAATTGCTTGCAGATGATTTCCAAATTAAAAAAGAGGTACAATTCACTGTAGCATTTGCTTCAAATGATACAACCAACTAATCATGAAGTAGTCTCTTTCAACATGAAATAATTAATACAGCTGATTAGCATACACCAATGGGTGAGAAAATTAAGCTTATGAGTGAAGTATGAAAGGAATGGAAATCTGAAAGTAATTACAATGGATTTTTTCCCCATTTTCTCTCTATGAAGAGTATGTTTTATTAGTTCTATATAAACTCATTTTCACCTCTGTCTCTGATAAGACAAGCAGAAAACTGTTACACAATATCACCTATTTCAAATAACACCAGATTTTACACTTTTTTTAAAATCCAGGAACAAATGGGTAAAGAAATAAAAAAACCCAAATTGTGATTCTTTACAATTGATGAGTCATGATAAAAAAGGTTAAAAAATGACATTTGCATTGTCTATCTTGTTCTGAAAATAGTACTGGACTGTGTGTAACAATGAAAGCAACATTCTAATTTATCACATCTTGAAAATATAAGCAAATAATCTGAGATCTCTGTTTGAGTATAGGTATACATGCATTTATCTCAAGATTTTTGTCTTCCTGGAAAGCCTCCACAATTTCAGTCATTGATGAGGTATTATATAGGGGAATATAAATGATACCAACTTATTGAAGAGATGGATAAAGAGCTGTCCAGGAGATTTTAAGTAACAAAAAGGTACTTTTTAATAAGAAATCTGTGCAAGTTGCAGTTTTCTGCTGCAATTCAGCAGCTGTTCATTACAGTCTGGAGATGTTTCAATTATCACCTCTGTGCTGTCTGGCTCTAAGGTCATTGAAGACTCCTTTTAAAAAGTTGCATCAAGTTTCCTAAAGCAAATATTTAGAGAACTGTTCAATTGTGTCACCCTCTCAGAAAATCAGGATGTTGACTTTCTCCCTTCTTTGATGGTCATCTTCATGACAATATTCCTGTGAAATACAGTCCTTCAGGGAGGGATTGGGGATAAACTGCTCTGGATCTCCTCCTTTAATTTATGCTTTCTATTGAAAGTTCAGAATTGTGGTGCATTCAGCAAGAGTTGTCAGTGCCTTCAACACTTGTTATTCAGCAAAGCTGGCTGTCACCCAGAGACTCTGCACTGTCAATTTGCAAGCAGGTTAAAGCAAAACAGTTTAGTGATAACTTATACCCAGAGATTTATTGCAATGATTGAAATTGCTTTATTGCATTTGTAATTAGAAAAAAATTAAAAATTATAGGAAACCATTAAAAAGTCTTCTTTCACACTACCACTGACCATAAAGGTAGGAATTTGGAGGACTTGTGAAATAGTGGAAGGGTAGCTTGAATCAAGCTTCAAAGTGCTGGTTAATATCTCATTAACTTTGCTAGTGAAGGAATCAACCCTTTCTGATTGATGTCTTAATTATGTCCTAAACAAACCATAACATAGTAATTTCATAAGCACTGGTACATTTCCCTTCCCTCACAGCAGCAAAGAAAAACTGTTCTCTTACATCCATTCCTTACTCTGTAAATTAAAAGGGGGAAGATATTTGCTTAATAAATGTAGGAGACACATTCATGATAAAATATACAAAATTATCAGCAGAAAGATGTTCCACATAAATGGCATTATCAAGTGACCTTCTGTGAAGTTTGAATAACTGTGTGACATAGAACTGCTTCAAAAATGAGACAATTGAACAAATTTCTGAACAAATTTACATAAAACAGTTTTTAATGCAATTCCAAGCAAGTCTGCTAGATTATTAAACAGCGAATTTAATAATTAACAGACAGTCCTTTAAGTTTGTAATGTAGCTGGAATAACTTCTATTCTAGGAAAAAAATTAATAGAACGAATTCTGCTTTAATCTACATTTTCAGGCTTTTATTAAAGTTGCATTTTTAATATTTCTTTCTGCTGCCTTCAGCCTGGAACAGATAAACCTACAGGCCCAGTGCCACCAAACTGTGTGAGGCTTTGACCACATTGAGGTTCACAGATTTCTCAGGTTAAATTATATTAAATCACCTATGCAGCCATTCAACCTCACGTTACTTCCCCAGAGCCCCTTCAGGAATGACTACAGGGAGAAACTGTTTGATGACCTCCCTAGTGAATGAATCATTTTGGACTTTCCTTTATGATTACTCTTGTTTTGCCCACCCACTTACAACATCAACTATAATAAGGCTATTTAAGGTAATTACTACAGTGGAACTGAAACCCACATTTGTGATTCACATACACAAACCTGATGCTCTGCTCAACAGAGCAAAAACCTTTGTGCCTCAGGAGGGCACTGACTGATAGGTGACCAAGAAATGCAGTTCAGACATTTTAATATGTGCCTCTTTAACCTATTTTTGGGATTTTTGGGGCACACAGCCCGTGGCTGCACAGCAGGAGCATCCACACAGCTGCTCTTTGGTATCAGGATCAATAAGCCTGTCAAAATAATCAAAGATATCCCCTTGGTCATGCAAAATACTGAGATTTCCAAGCATAGGTGTGACACCAGGATTCACAGTGCTGTCCTGGAGCTTGGTACAACTCCATCCACATTCACAGTAGCAGTCTTTTCACTGAATTTCATACCAAAATACATCCCCACTCCTTCAGGCCTCAGGAAGTCAGTCACTTAATTCAACTCTGCTGATGCTATTGGATTTATAAGGATGTGTTTTTAAAAATATTGGGAGAAACTAGTTTGAGGTTACAAGTGGTACCTCATAAAGTTTTTCTCTGAGTTGACAAACAATGGTTTGGAACAAGGGGAGTAGTTCTGACAGACTGGACTGACTCTGGTGTTGCAGTTGGATCATTGACCTGGTAAGGGGGAAGCTCAGTCCCTCCTCTCCACACCAGTCTGCAGCCTGTGAGTTTCCAATTACTCCTTGATATGCCTTTTTCAGAGAAGAAATGAAAGTATGGATTGGAAAATCACAAAAGCAATGTACAATGGTCAAAGTTTCCAGTTCTCACATCTCTTAGTCAGAAATTCACCCCCAAGCCCAAGAAAATTACTTGTGTTGATATCGCTGTGTTTTGAGAAAAGCCTCAAATTTTATAAAGATCTTTTAGTGCAAACAGTACAATAAGAATACATCATTAACTCCTATTTAGTGTGATGTGAATACACCATAATGACCACCCTCTGTTTCATGAAACCCGCCGAAAGAAACTCCATATATGAAACACAGAAGCTTGGAACATTCTGCAGTGTGCACAATAGTTTGAAACAGGAAAAAAATGCTGCTGAAGTCTTTACAGTATTAAGATATGAATAACGAACATAAACATATACTGCATGGTGAGTAATGAGCATAAAGCTTTCACCTTTCTTCATGGGAAATCCTATGGAAGGCAAATTAACCCATAGAGACCATTGTAGGAACCCATACCATATTATTTGAGAAAGCTTTCTTTTATCCCAATAGCTGGCAACAAAATAAATGCATTTACAACAGATTTCTTTTTTTTCCTTTTAATCTGTAGCTAACTGCAGTTTTAAAGCCTCTCATTTGTTTAACTACCAGGCTGAACAAGGAAAGTTGGCATTTAGAAAAAGAAAATAAATCCAAATCCAGTTAAATTTGGCACCTTCCTTGTTCGTTTTCCCCCAACAGTCCTGACTTACGAGTGGTTATTCTCCCTTCTCTTCAGATCCCTCTCTAAGCTCTCTCACCAGGATTTCAAAGTTAGATGATCAAATGTGCGAGAGAGGCACCTAATTTCTCACAGGCACTTCTGAAAGCTCCTGACTAGGTCTACAGTGAACAATTTTCTTTCTCTTCCCCTGCCCCCACCTTTTTTTTCCCCTGGCCTTTGATCTTTAGAAGGCACAAATGCCATTACAGTGAATAAAGTCATAGGCGTGTTTACCTCCCCCTGCCCCAGCGCAGCCAGGCTGCTGCAGCCGGGTTCAGAGACATCGCAGGTATCATCAGCACTGTGACAAATGAGAATGTGTGGCAGGGGAGGCTGTTCAAACAAACACTTGGATGCTTGGGAACACAGACAGAAGAGCTAAGATCTAGCTGCTTTTTTTCTTTTCTTTTTTTTTTTTTTTTTCCCTTCTTTCTCTTTTCTTTCTCCCTCCACCTTCAGAACAGAAGATTATGTTTGCTGTGAACATGAGCTGATGAAAAGAATTCAAATAGTGCTTTGAATAGTGCCACTGGGAGTGTCACAGGAGAATTACAAATTGCTGCTGGAGACACCAGTCTCCCTTTACAGAAAGTTAACATAAAAGTACACATATCTTCTTTCTATAAGGTACTAACTTGTAAATTAACCTTTAATGGAGTATAAATGATGTCCTGAAAGAACTGCTTATGCAGCTATATTTATGATCTAGAAAATTGCAAATATTTACAAGATTATAGGTGTTAATGGTCTGTCAAAAATGTTTGTATATTGTACATACATTAAACCTCAGTTTAAGACCACCCTGCTATAAAGACCACCCCATTTCTTGTCCCATATAGAATTTCATTTGATTCCATATATTCCATTCCTTATAACGAGGCAAGGCCCCAGCATTCACCCAAACCATTCCAGACAGGGAGCTGCTCCTCTGCAGGATCCACTGGGAAGGAGAAGAAGTTTCAGCCTCTGTTCCCCGATTCCCTGTGCCAGGGTTATCCTGGCCATTCCCCCTCTGCCAGAGGCTGAAGAACAGCTCTGACACAGCAGAGCAGAAAGCAGAGCTGGAGGGGGAGGCACACACAGGCTCAGGAGGGCTGGCAGTGTTTCACTGCCCTGCAGGGAACAGCTCCAGCTCCCAGCACTCCTGCCTCAGTTTCCCCTCTGGGGTACGTGCCCGTGTTTTAGCAGAGCACCCTGGGTGTCCCCATGTCCTCCTCACTGCTCAGCCCAAGCTCAGCCTGCTCTCTGCCCCTGCCTCTGTGCTGCTGTCCCCACTTGTAACTTTCCATTTTCTTTTCTTTTCTTTTCTTCTTCTTTTTATTTTATTTTATTTTTTTTTTCTTTGAGGTTTTCTACGAGTTAAATAAACAGTGAAATAAAAAGAAAATATCCCCTCTTTGAGTTAGTTCTGTATTTGTCACTATCTCAATTTTTGCTTTATAAATAATTATTAATATCTCTTTTCTGGGCATAAGTTATAGCAACAATAATTTCAATACAAGCCAAAATATATTTGCTACTCAAAGTGAGACAATAACTTGTTGTTGTCCATTCTCTGTTCTATCACAGCTTCTTTTCTGGGCAATTGAGTGACTTTCTTTGTTAGAAATTTGATCTCAACTTCTGAATTGAAATTTCTTTCTCTGAAAACATTACAAAATAAAAAACAGTTGGACCTTGTCAGTTGTGATAATGAAATTTCAGAAAGGTCAAACTTTGAATTTTGAAAGAGGAGAAACTTTTTTTTGGAAACACGCATAATCAAAATGTTACAATTTTTAATACTTGTTTTACAAACAGCATTGAATTCACACATAAATACAGCTGGGGAAAAATAAATACTTTGGGAACAAATACTTGGGGCTCTGCCCAGGTTTTATTGCAACAGATTATTATTATTTTTTTGTAATTTATCATTTGCTGTGCATTATCTTGCTCAATGACTGGAAAAAACCAATGTTCTTCTTTAGGATAAAAAGTCAAAGGAAAACTTGAAAAGGGTCTGTCCTCCCTGACCTCATGCACATTTTTATTGATATCAAATTGCTCATATTTTTTTGCCCTGCCATTTTCATTTTTATACCTTCTGGGTCAGATCTTCAAATGATGTAAACTGGCATTGGCCGAATGGTTTCCATGAAAGCATCAGAGTTGAGGATCTGGCATTAATTACTGGGGATTGTCTGTTATCCAGTGAGATAATGTAAAAGCAGTTCCCTGCCGAGCTGAAAAGACAGTGATCTGTAAGTTAAGTACAGAGATACGGCTTAAGTGAGGTGATTTTAGGGAAAATTAACTTCAGAGATTTTACCCAGATCTTCAAATGCCATAATCTGTGCCAAGAGAACACACAAATTATGAGACAGTTGATTTTCTCAAAAATACAGGATTCATTTAGATAGCTTGATGAAATGATGCCATTTGGAATTTTGTGTTGTTTTACACAGAATGAGTTGGCTTATATCGGTTTGGCTGCTAAAAGTGGTGGAGGAAAAACAAAGATTAAATATTTTTGGTTTTCAAGCATTGGTTTTTTAGCAGACATAACCAGATACGTTACAAGGTTCCCAAATATTCCTCTCATTTTGAGTGCTTAGTTTCAATGAGTTTTATCTCCATCTTCTAAGATTATGCAATCCAAAGGGCTTTTTATACAAGTACCTAGAAAAACTTCAGGATTTTATTTTCATCAGGTTATCTCCTGGTGTGAGGGATATCCAGAGAGGAGAGATCCAAAGACCAACATCTCCTGCAGGTAAATGAGAGGTTTTGTTGCAGGCAAACACTGCACATGTCACATTTTCTGTGCTTGCAAGGGGTATTTCCCAGTAAACCAAAGCATTATAAACTATGTATTTATAACCCTGCAGCAGAAAAAACAAAACCACCACACCATGATAAGTCTGGGTCTACAAACATTGAAGGCTCTACCATCAATTTCTAAGGATGAACACAATGACCTGAGAAGCCTCTTATTTTTCTCTGATCATCAGGGCACTGAACTATACATTTCCATGAATATAATTTGTATTTTTGCTGCCAATACTCCCTCTGGAAGAGTCTTTTCCACCAGCAGATGGTCACATTCTGATTTACCTTGTGTAAACCTACGTATTTGGGGGTAGTTTATATTATGCTGATTTTTTTCCAGTATGTTTGTTTGGACATGTATATCTAACTCAGGTGTAACTCCTGTTACTTATACAGAAAGTGACTGTGGACTTTGAATCAATTGATTTCAACAGCAGTGGAAAGTCTTTATGTGATTCACGTTTTTCCTCTGTAATAGGAGGATAAAAACTCCTTCCTTTCCTCTCCTCTCTGTGTTCATTTTCAGACTGCAAATTCTTCTGGGCAGCAATTCTGTTAATCAGTGCTGGCTTAGTGCCTACTAAAATGGGTATCTTCTCACAGTGGGGTACTACTACACTACAGAAAAAAAATAAAATATTACTGATGGTAAAAATACAGCTCATCGACTAAAGGTGCATGAAAAGAATTTCGTCCTGTAGGACATCAAAGTTCTTAAAAATTCATATGTCAAGTATTTCCATCTGAACTAAATTAGTTTTGTAGAACTAAGATTTCATGGCAAATAAAAATAGTATATCATCTTAATAAAAGCATCATGTGCAAAGGGAAAATAAAAGCAAGAAAGATATAATTTTATAGTACTTGCACAGTTCTTCTTACTCTCCACTGAAATTCAAAACTACCAAAGAAGCAGCCATCAACAGCCACATAATCAATCTCCTGCAAAGTTGGTGCTGGTCTCCAACTTATTTGATACAAAGGACAGTGGAAACAATAGGAAAGTTTGCAGGAGTGTAGTAAATAACTCTAATGCTTTGAATTGCAAAGGGTAAGCAGCCTACCAAAAGTATTCATCAAAGTCATATTGGGGGAAAGAAACATCACCAAAGAGAACAGTGCAAGCCAGATGCTTGGAGATTAAATGGGGTCAAAAATACAACCCTAATTTTCATAACATCCTCATAAAAATTCACAGGAAACTGCTTTCTGAACCTGTTTTGAAAGAGATTTTTTTGAAAGTTAAAGGGGAGTTACAGATTGAGATTCTATTGAATGAAGTCAGAATTACAGAGGAAGAGAAAAATAACCTGTTCATTAAATAAAAATAAGAACATAAAAATCAATACAGAACAATGGCTAAGAGTAGCTGACAGTTATGTCCAGACTTGTGAGATCAGATTTACATTTTCAATTTGCACTTGTGTTAAAGGTTCAGATCAGTCACATTTTTAACCCCTTCAGTGAGGGAACCAACCCACTTGACTGTTGTCAACTCCCCAGCCTTGCCTCTAAATATAAATATAAATATAAAATAAAGTTTAAAAAATTATAGGCTTTGCTAATTCAGCTTCTTTCAACCCTAGTGTCTCTCTGCTTTATATACACACACTGTGCTCCTGCCTCATCTTTTAATGTAAACCCAGGTGTAAAGAGTAGGAGCAAGGCACACACTCTAAAACACTTCACTTTTTTATGTATAGAAACCTGACTTAAAGGCCATTGAATATAATGGAATATGACCTAGACTGGCAAAAGACACAACATCACCTTCATGAATGAGATGCAATCCCTCCCACATGGAAAGACGAAGGTAACAGAATTTTCAGGAAAAGAAAAATCATATTATTCAATAGTTCTAAATATAATGAAAATTTTTTTAGAACTTAAAAGAAACAGATTTTTAAGTCCTCTTGGTGCCCTTTAGCTGCCATTCAAGAAGCCATCTGACATTTTCTCTCACTGCTCACAGTTTCTGTGCCAGCAACACCAGGACAATGCTCAGAGCAATGACAGGCATTTAATTTTCAGGCTTTGATGTTGCAAAACAATGCAGTAAAGAGAAATTAAAACTTAACAAATTGATTGGCAATTTTCTTTCTGACTCTGCCCTTTCATTTCTACTATACCAATTTACCTCCTGCTGACTTGCAAAAGAAACACAGGGTAATTAATTTGCCTTAGTGGACAGTGAAGGAATACAGAGTACAAATATGAGAGCCATAGCCTTGGTGTATTTTGGCTGACACTTAAGCTGTGTTTATTATCTGACAACAATTTGCATGAAAGTGCAATTTCTAAAGCAAACTAATTTTCTTAAGAGGAGACAAAGACTTTTTAAAAAATAAAAACCAGTTACTGTCAGACTCACAGAAAATGTAATTATAATCCTAACTCCCAGTGTCAAAAGAATCTTACAAATATGTGAACCATTAATGATGCTAAAGACTTTGTTTCCTTTATAGTCTGTAAATCTACTACATATCAGATACTAATGGATTTTTGTGCACCTGTTAATATATTTTATCTTACTTATTGAAGTGTGTGAAACTGTTGGTCTTTGGCAATGTATCTCACTATCATATCTACCTACTATTGTTTAGCCATTTTTTAAAATCACAATTTCATCTGTTGTTCTTCTATTTCACATGGGGTCGATTTTTGTGGAAAAGGCCATCAGGAATTACTGGTACTTGACAGTTTCATTTTCTCAAACATTTGTAACTTTTATCAACCATGCAAAGAGGGAACAGAAGTTATGCTCAAAGTTAATAAAGACTGTTCTAAGGATTGTATCACAGCTCCCTAACAAAGTGAACAAATGTAATGTCTTTGTGTAAGACAAATGGCAGAACTGGAGCTTTGTCACCATTATCTGAAGACCAGAATGACAGTTTTTATTCCACACATACTCAGCTATCAGCTGCCACACAGTCTCCTTTGAGCCACATGCCAACTCTGGTCAAAACTCCCTAATTACAGTTCATGTCATCAGCAGAGTCAAATGCAATGTGTTAAACCCTAAAATGCCTTCAGCATTCTGGCCCTAACCCTGGGAACCATTAAGCACATGATTTTCTTTAGCACCTCCAAAGTCTCTGTATTCCACTGAAAATGAGACCACCTAAATACTTGTGAATGAAGTGGAAGCTCAGGTATGCTGCTGGATTGGAACCAACACTCCTTGTAGATCCAACCACTAATTCACATCCTTGTTTTTGGTTCCATTTCAGTCACCCAGCCTTGTGCAGTGACTGGGACAACAACTTACAGGGAACTGCAGAAGCAGTTTGTTATCTGATAAAAAACATGAGAACAAAAGGATACAAAGCTAAACCAAAACTAATGAAAAATCTATTTGGAGTAATACAATGAGTAGTTTCTATACTTCAAGCACTCTAAAGTACACAAAGATAGTGCGGTAAATAATCATCAAATATCTGTTTAAGATGAAATACCTCCACCAAAATTACTGCTAAACAACAGAGAAAGGAAGCATCTTTTTTAAACAGAAAATATCTGTGCACTGCCATGTCAGGGACCTGTGGTCACGGGCAGAGCTCTGTGTGCAGATCTCACTCCAAGTTTCACATCCCCACAGCACCAAAGTCACTCTGTATGTGCGAGTGGCTTGATCTGCTCATGTGCAGAGCAAAAAGTTCAGAAATCCTGGGGAAAAATAGTTCAAACTCTCTTTATTCTGCTCCAATAGGTTCCCAAGTAAAAAAAATCCAGACTCACTGAGTATAATTTGTCATAGTTTTGTGTGTTGACCATAGTGTCTTGTGGTTTTTGCTTGATAAATACACCCTATCTCTCAGTAATGTAGTACCTGAAGTTAAAAATAAAAATTACAAAATATAGTTCATCCTAACATTTACCACTTACAAGCAAATTTAATGACTGGAAGACTCACAACAAATTCTCTTTTTAAAACATAGTCCCTTTAAAATGTAAGACTATTTTACATGTTTGGATTTAAGAAGTAGAAAATAAAGCTCAGCAGAGCTATTTAATGGGAACAATCTTAAGGCTTGTCCACACAGGAAGTTAAGGTAAATTAGCTGAAAGGTGTGAATTTAAAGTGCATTAAGGTAAAATGAACTACAGTCACTTTATTTCTGAATGAGAACATTCACACCAAGCTTTAATGCACTTTAACTAATACACTTTAAAATCATATCTTTCGTTAATTTGTCTTAACTTCCTGTGCAAACAACTCCTCTCCTGCACTTACTGAGAGCCACAATATAGATTGATGTGGTTATATTTATAAATATGACGATTAACCTTAAGACTCTGAGTCAACAAAATTTGGGATGTTAAATAAAAATAAGAAATATGTCCTTGCATGAACTTCCTAGTGCTTTGAGAGTGCAAACAGTCCTAGTGTTCCTAGTGTAAACATGCAATTAATTTAGCTCTAATTTATATAAAAAGTATATAAACTATTCAGAGCCAGATTTAAAAAAAACCACACCACAAACACTTGCATATTGTCACTGACTATAGTAGGAATTTACTTCCCAAACAAACGAAATGTAAATAAATAGAGAAAAAAGTTATGCTTCATTTAAATACAGCACATGTATTGAGATTTACCAAGACTTGCTAAATATAAAGGACTTTTATCAGAATTAGCTTTTTAAAAAAGGTTCTGAAACTATTTTCTGAGGGGTATCTGAAAGTCTTCGTTATAAAGGATACCTTAAATTATCAAGAGAATGCAAACCAAGATTTTGCCTCAGATAACCCGTGAAATCAATACTGTGTTTTTCCTACCACTGCTGGATTTCTAAGGATCTTTTCAGAAGCAGTTCTTGCAGAAAGAGAGCAGGGATGTGCTGAACACCCCTGTTGCTCTCAGGCTGGCTCAGGGCTCTGACAGAGCAGGGGACAGTGGCCTGGCACAGCCACCAGGGTGGGGATTGTTGTGCACTGCACACCAACACACTCAGCTCAGCTACCAGGAGGAAAAACAGGGAAAGAAAAAGATGCCCTTTGCCAGAGCAGGAAAATAATCTGATTATTGAGTGAGCCACTGATTTGGAAGGCTCATGTTGTGTCCCCCAGCACACAGCCAGCCCTGGGTGCAGCCCCACAGGATTTCGTGGTTGCCTGGGGGCTCTGATTCCCCCCTGGATCAACTCTAAGTCCTTTCTCTCTCATTGAAAGCTGGCGAATAGCACAGTTCAAAAGTAAAATACAGTAGTGCAGAGACCTTTCTATTTTTCTTATTTTTCTTTTTTTTTTACCGAAAGCAGAGAGAATAGGATAGTGGACCATGAAAATCATCCTCTTTTAAAAGAGGACTGCTAAAGTAACAGAACCAGGGGGTTTTAAAGCATAAACTTTTTATGACAAAATCTGCTGCTCAGCATAAAGCACCTTTTTTTAGTTTATCAATTCCCAAGTTTTACATGATTCATGCAGATGTTCTGATTGACAAGGCTACAACAGAATAGGGATGATAATAATATATCCATCAGGTGATAAATAAATATTTCCATCAGCCTTCATAAATATTTCAAAGTATTCTGTATTCCCAGAAAAGTTCTTTTAGTTAATAGAACTCCATCCGTTAAAAGCTTCCTTAAGTGCAGTGATAATTTTCTTTGACAATTTTGCACAGTAACACAAACTCAGAGTACAGCATTAACACGGATGGCAAAGCTGCAGCCATCCACAGCTCAACACAATGCAAGGGACAGTCCTTGCTCAGGTCTCCTGCTACTCTGAACATTTGACAGCTTTTTCTGAGTGCAGACTGTTGCTTTGACAACACACAGCCTTGAATCTCAGTTGGAATCACAAACCTCTTTTAGTCCCTCAAGTTTTCTGATTTCCCCTCCTGGGCAGCCCATGCCCTATTTCTGAGCACTCAGGCTAATGCAGCCTTTGGGCAGGCTTCCCATAGCTCAATATTCTGCATTTTGTGCTGCTGTAGCTTTTAAATCATGCTTTATTTTTGTGATGAAAGCCAGTGACAAACCTAAACTCCCTTGTACAAACTAGAGAGGCTCACCATTAGGTTAAGAGTCCCAGGCAGAGGAAAACAGCCTGTGTGTGGCAAAACTGAGCTGCTTGTCCCAATAGACCCTGTTTGTGTAGTATCTTACTCCTGTCACACCTCACTTGGAACTTTCCCTTCACTGCCAACAGGTTCTCTTTGGAGCCCTTAATTCTGGTATATGTCATGGAGCAGATCCAGGAGAAGCAGCAGTTGTTGCTTTTGTCAACACTAGAGCAAATGTAGGATTCCTTTAGGATCCTCTTGGTGTTTTCCCTGAGCAGTGGCACCCACAAGCTGAGAAATCCACACAGCTCAAGGCCGTCAAGTGAAAATGTTTGGTCATTTTCTGTTCATGCAGAAACATTAAATGACCTAAACTTTTGAGGTCTCATCATCTTTCTTCCAAGTTCCCCCAAATTAAACTGTTAATATGGGGACATACCTTAATCTATAAAAATATGTGCATCAATCTTGATAATCCCAGATATCACATCAGAGAAATACAAAAAGAACATTTAAACAGCAAAAACACAAAGAGCAAATGCACCTGAACCAGGCAGATGTGTCTAATTCACACCATCAAGCACTTTACTAGCTAAAACTTTAACTTCAGTGATTATGCCTGAGGCATTTAAATGGTTTTAAATTATAAGTCTAACAGAAATATTTTTCTAATAATAATAATCCATTAATTCTGGCAGTTTCAGACTGTCTGAATCTAGGTGTATAAACTGTGGCTGCATCAATCAGTGCTGTGTGTCTGGCTATTTCAGGTATTCCTTGTTAGTATGAAGAAAGAACAGTTTGTCCCCCTAAGCACAACAGCAGCTGAGATTCCTGTTGATTGATAACTAAATGTGCCGTAGTGAAAATATATTCAGATAGAGCTGGAGAGGGAGGCACAGCAAAGACGTAATGGGGGTGGAGGAAGGAGGGATGAAATTGGCCACGACAGGAAATTCCTTCTCATGAATCTTCAAACTAGCTGACAAGATGGATTTCATTCCTGCAGGTAACAGGGACTTTATATTTAATCTTCTATAACATCTGTACCCATCTTCACTGCTCTATATGCAAGCTTAATTATTGAAAAGCTGTTCTCGCTGTTTAGGACATTTCTCCACTGTACCTAAGTCCTGTTACAGAATCCACTGATGTCAACAAAATTGGTGTGTAGAGAAAGCCTAAATATAAAATAAATTTATTCTGCCAGTTGAAGAATCCTTTACTGGGAAGGCAGTAATTTCTGAAAACTGAAGTGCTTTATTTAGAAGCTTGTACTGTTTATTTCCAGAGACCCAATGATTTTGCAGCTAAAAATTGGAAGACATTCACAGGTGTCACCATAATTATGTTGAGGAACCTTGCTTTAAAAGCTTTACAATTCTAACCAGGAAAGGAGTATTTTCTACTGTAAATATGTGACTCAGTGCTCAACACTGTGACAAGTGAACCTCCACACATTTTCCACTTTGGTGAAAATTTCAGGTTTTGGCTTCTCAGTTTTTGGCTTTTTAGTTTTTAGTTTCTTTTTGATCTTTGACAGCCTAAAAACAAGTTAGAAGTTTTGGAGCAACAGATTTCTACCATTTACAAACTGTGAAAATCTACACTGTAAAACATTGACAAAATTTGGCTCAGATCCTGATTTCATGGATCAAGTAGGTAAGCATCACTAGAGCAGTAGGTAAGACAACACTGGAATCTCCTATTGCATTCATCTCTTTTCTAGAATTCTTTCAATCAGCATGAAAAAATCTTTTTTCTCCCAAGCAGGAAAATACTAAATTATGCACTTATTTTAAATAGATGCAGTATTGTTAATACCATAGAAGTTTAAAGTGCAATAAATACTTACCTGAGAGGCAGAAAATCCTGTAATCAAAATGCTGATGTAATCAATCCTGTAATCAAAATGCTGATGTAATCAATCCTGTAATCAAAATGCTGATGTAATCAATCCTGTGATCAAAATGCTGATGATAGCTCTGTTGGAAGATGTAGTGGGGAAGGGACAGTGAACCCACCTGTGAACTCTTCCCCTGCTCTGGTTAAAGTCATGTCTCTATGGAATTCCTTTGGAAAACAATTTAGGAAAGGATCAGACTGCAACAGTTAAAATGAAGACGTGCTCAGGTGCCTGGCTTAGCCATTTCTAATCTTTTTGAACAGAGGTAGAAAAGATGATCCCATTCCTACACCAACAGCAGCTTGTGAGGGACAAGTGCTTCAGCTTCAGTGAAATAAAACAGAGTTACATGCAAAAATCTCCTATCTCATAGATGGAGCTGCATTTCATTTTCATAGTGGTTAGAAAATAATTTATTTTTGACACTTTTTCCTAACATGTCTGACCAAATATAAGCCCTCCCCACAAACCATTCACTAGGAGAAACTTGGCAAAAATCCTATTTCATTTTTGAACCTCCTGTGCAGATTAGTCAGATGCAAACAGGGGTGGTCTGTCTGCCACCAGTGATTGTCTTCCAGAACATGAAAACAAACCCACAAAGCTGCTGACAGGATATTTTCACATTTCTACCCATGTACGTTTTGTCATGGCTGCTCTAAGGATGCATAGCTGTCCTCGTTTGAACTTGTAGATCTCAATATCCACTTTTATGGACTGTATTTCCTTTCTGTTCAGCCAGATGGAAACTGGGGTTTTTTTCAGCTTTGCAGTCTGGATTGCAAGCTGAGGTTTGCTTGGCTTTTCTCTGGTCCTTTATTTCCCTTTCATTTTCTGTCACATTTGTCTATCCAGGAAATGAACTGCAAATTACTCTGGGAAACAAATTTACAACACACCAATTCTTTAGCAGAAATTCCCTGTGTTAATCTGCTCACCATGCCCCAAATCTTTAGAAAGTGGAATAAACTCCCTGGTTCTTACTGAGTGCTCTAAGTGACCACACAGAGTTGCTGCATTCTCTAGCACACAGAATCTGGCACCTTAGCATTTTTCTACTAGCTATTAGCTATTAACTATCATAGATGACATTTCAAAAATATCTTCAGACAGGTATATTATGTGTCTGCTGGTGCTTGGTTTTGCATGTTAATAATACAGTTCTTCCTGTACAAATCTCTTAGTCCAACCTTTAAATCAAGAAATGAAGTGATTCCCAAGAAAAACAGATTTCTAAAAGCCACTGTTTTAAAATACTCCTTGTACAGGAGAAAATGCTCTTATTTTATGAAATACCTATTGATCTCTCAACACTCAAAGCTGTCTCACACACAGGGAACGTTGCCTCTTGTTTGGAGGAAGCCATTATCAGTAGCCATAGTAAAAACTATGGGTGAGAACTTTTGGACTTTTTTCCCTGTACCTGTTAAAGATTTAACCAAAGAACAGGAAACTGGTAATGGTGAATTTCACCTGTAGAATCATGTACAAACTATTCATGTTTCGTTAGGGGAAGCAAGTAATTGATCTGATTTACTCTACTCTTCTAACCCTGAGTCTATTTTTTTTAATTGCCCACAGAAAGTTCCCTGGTCTTCCCAGACAGTCAAGGACAGCAGCAGATTCTGGTAAATCTTTGGACAAAACCAAAGAGTCTCTCATTCTAGTTTCCCACACTTACCAAACATCATGGACATTCTGTGTTGTGGCATTGAACTATTAAAAACTGATAATGCAAATTTACTAAAAGTCTTAGGATCATAGAATGGCTTGGGTTTGGAGAACCTTAAAGCTCCTCTCATTCCATCCCCCTGCCATGGGTAGGAACACGTTTTTCTAGGCCAGGTTGCTCAGAGCTCCATCCAAATTGGAACTTTATAAATGACAAACTTACTATTTTGGTTTTTTTCAACTCTACAAAACAAAGAAGTATGGACAGAAACCAGAATCTCTAGAAAGGAGTAAAATTCTGGACTTGGACAAAATTGCTCTTATTCTTGCAGTACAGAAATATGAAGGCAATGATAGAGAATGTGTTGAATACAAAGATGGAATTATGGTCTGTGGAGATCCCTAATGTAATTAGGGATTTTGGATGGGGAAGGAATATACACCAGAGAGTAGTTTCAGTTTTTTTCAAAGTAAAACATTTTAGTAATACATGGACACATGACTTGCATTTTTGGTTTGTTACCATGCTGGTATTGCATTTAAGTTTGGGGGAAATAAAAGGTAACTCCAGTGGAAAAGAATTTTGCTGGCAAGATTAAGGACACAAACCAGTCCCCAGTCCAGCAGCCAACATGGCACATTCCTACTGTAATCGGAAGTTGGTCAGCTCTAAACCATCTAATTAAAGCAATTATTCTAGGCTTTAATGGTTTATTTTTATTACTGCAGTATCAAGAGGCCCCTGCTGAAACTGGGTCTATATCCTCTACAAACAGTTAGCAAGAGAGAATCTTTTCCCTTTCGAGCTTTCAGTATAAATAAGACACAGAGGAATCAGCCAGGTGAAGACATAAAAGTTATCTGTGAGTTTAGTTACTGGTGGTGGAGACATGATCAGCAGCTGATCCTGCTTAGTCCCACTCCTGTGTCTCACCACTTGGGTGTCTTGGGTTTTATATGCAATTTTGGTCTTTAAGGACAACAAAAATGAAGGTAAAATGAAATGGGGCTACTATTTCAGCTCCATTACTGAAAATTTCGGGATTGCAATGCTAAAAACCGTGGAGTTTTTAGTGTGACAGAAAAAATTACCATCAGTTTTATAAATGTGGTATGTAATTAAGTAAGCTAATTGTCTAAAACATCCCTTGAAAGTTCAACTCAAAGCTCATTGAAGCCAGCTAAAAACTTCCATAAAGGTTAGAGGCTTTTGCATTATGTTCCCTTTCTGTCCCAACAAAAACCCTTTATAACATTAATTTGAAATTCCAAGATAAATCTAAAAAACCTCTTTAAGAAACGTAGGGGTCTAGCTAAGAGGAAATCAACAATACAGCTACTTTTTGGGAAAACTATGACTGTTGAAACCTGGGTCTGTAAGGCAAACTTTGTGGGCAGGATAAAAGTCCCAATAGAGCTGATTGGGCACTTTGAAAGAACGCTGGTCCATTACATGTTTTACTGCTCCCTTGCAGAAACCCATCAGTGTCCTGAGGACAATCATCTTTCTAGCCCATTGATTTAAAGCAAGAAAGAAAATCAACACACTTATATGTATAAAGGGCTGAATTTGGTGAGGTAAGACCCATGAGGAGCTGTTTGCAAGAGTAAGGTCTGAGACATAGGGTTTACAGAGAGTTTGCTCAGTTTAGTTTACAGCTAAACACACTTTGTTAACAGCTGAAATACAAACTCTAAAGTATCACCTTATTCAATAGCAATATTAAGCTCAGCAAAACTTTTCAAAGGAAAAGAAGTCTCCTGGAAAAATGGCCACAGTTATTCTTCATGTGCAGTTTTTGTCTAGCACAAAAGCAGTACACTATTATCACCCTTCTGCTCTCTACAGATTCTTGCAGAGCAGCTAGTTTTTAAATAATTTTAAAATTTGCTGTTAATCAATCTAATGAAAAACATGTCATGGACACAGGTCCATAACAACATAACAAAGAGAACTAATTAATACCTATAAATAATGTTCAGCTGAAAGTTATGAAGTTTGCTTAAAACCACATACATTTATCTCTCACTTGCCCCCTCACCTGGAAAGGCACACTGTGACTGGACAGCCAGGGAGACTGAGGATAACAGGCTAAAATGTTTTACTTTTCCCATTACCATCATCCTATAGCATCTCTCCTGTCTCTACCCCAGTGCTTTCTTTGTCTCTTGAATGCTGAATCTAAATCTGATCCTAGCTGGCACCATAATCAGGCTGTGAGGGCTGACTATGCTCAGTGTAAATAGCACCACTTTCACAGCTTAACTGTGGCATCCTGTGGCTTTAAAGAAAATGCCCTATGAACATGGCAGCAGATATCAACTGGGGAAAGCTTTTGCCATTCTGTTCCACTCCCTTAAACAGAAAATAGCAAGGAGTTAGTGTTGTTTGATAGGGACAATAATGAGATGGGATGGGAGCTGTCCAGAGCAATGGTTATCCCTAAACTGCAGTCAAGCAGTGACAAAATGAAAGAAATTTCAACTCCTCGCACCATTCTTTCCCTTTATCCTGTTTTTCACCTCCATTATTCAGAATCTGGTATGCTCTCTGAAGCTTCATCCTCTCCTCAACTTATGGAATTTAAAAATGCCTGTAGCATGTCATGATGTAAAAAAACATGCCTTGCTATAAGACATCAAGTCTTGCAATTCTCAGCTTCTAATTATGTGAATGAAATCAAGTTATTTTTCATGGACTGCTGCTAGAAATCATTCTTTAGCTAATATGACCTGAAGTAGTTCAATTTAATTTGGCAGTGCTGGAACTTGTTACAGCTGAGGCTCAATCCTTACCCCTGTGAACACTCATATCGCCACTTGCTGTCCTAAATGCTCAAAATAGATACAGATAATGATACAAAATGTTATTTATATAACATACCATTATTATGGCATTCACTTTCAATCCTAAATTGACCACCATGGTCAAGTTTAGGCAGCATCAGTCTAAGTCAATACAAAGTTGTTCCAGAAAAGTGAAGAACACTTTAAATAAACTACATAGAGACATTCAGCTGCCCAGTGATGCCACAGGGTTTCTTTATAGACAGCACAGCAGTGAAAAGCAATAAGGAGGCATTACACAATGGAGTCCACTTCTAAAATAATCAACAGTAACTAGCTAGATGTGGCATATTTTATACTATGTCAGTCCATTCAGTTTCCAAAAGCCCCTAACAATCATAATCTGCTCGAAATTCCAACTCAAAGTAAAGTGCTATGTTGGCTATTTTTAAATAATAACTTTCTGGCTATGTATTATATAAAAATTGAATGATTACTTTCTCTTGTGAGCAAAAAGTATTGTCACACCAGACAGAATCCAATAAAAATGGCCAGTTCTTTTCCATATTCTTTTGTATTAATCATAGATCAAGTTCTCCATATACAAAATGCCTAGTGATATATATATATATATATATATATGTATATATTTAAGAGGTACAAGTGGATAATGGGAATTAACTCAACAATGACTTCTGAACAAATTTGATACACTTCATTACAACAACTTTTGAAATATGGTCATAATTTTAAATATTCTTGCATAAAAAATGTAAATAAATAAACATTCTTCCCAAAGCACTGTAATCATACATCCAGTGAAATATTTCACACTTCTCCTTCACTTTTCAAATGTACACTGGTTGCATACGTCAACTTCCCCAACATGTTACTTTAGTCATTAAAATGTTGGACCTGAAATTTCTATCTACTTCAAGTGACAATCTGACTGATCTAAAACTTAGTTTGGCTACAAAAAGCATTTTGTTTCGGTCTGAATATCTACTCTCCTTTTCCAAAAGAATTTGTTCCTCCCCTGGTGATGCATGATGGTTGTTGTTTAATCTTGTACTGCCCAAAAGAGAGGCTATAGAATCCAGCCTATACAAACAGAGATTTATGAAGTGGCAAATATTTGCTTGAGACAATTGCTGACCTCAAAGGAACATCTTCAGGAGCCCAGGCCTGCTGAGCGTTGCCATATGAGTCACACAAAGATTAGCTCACAACAAAAGCTACAGCAGCTTTGCATTTAGAAGAAACTTGGAGTCAGGTACGTCTTCCCAGCTTGACTCCATGTGAAATTTAAATCAGAAGATCATTAATTTCAATATTGTCAGGATACAAAAGGAAAAGGAGACATTAGCCTTAAAAGATTTAGAAAGGAGTGTTTTAGGATCCCTCTGCAGATTTCCATCTATCCTAGCTCAGCCTCTGGTGTAAGGCAGGACACAAACACTGGCCCTGGAGCTGTTCTGTGTGTACTGCTGACATGCTTCTGGGGAAAGCAAGTTTAGACACCAGCTTCAAGCTTATCTTGAACTCTTCTAAAATGCACTCCAAATTCTCAAGGTTTATTAGCACAGAACAAACCAATCTGAATCACACATGAGATGATCCTTAACACAGGCTTGAATATGACACAAGAGGAGGCTACAAAATCAGTGATGGACTTTCTTCTGGTTAAAAAAAAAAAGGAAACCTGACTTGCTATAGGAAGAGAAGAAAACAGCCCCTCAAATTCCATGGCTAAAAAATTAATAGAGGCAGGACATAAGGAAATAATACTGGTTCTCCATAAGGCTGTCCATTAAAACTCTCTTGATAACATTCATGAGGAGATATTGAACGTTAATCTAAGTCTTCTCATATGCATAATGTTTATGAATTTGAAAAGACTTTAATATGAGTTTTGTTTATCCAAACTCTTTGCTGAACACTTTCATATGTCCCACCTACTCTTGCACTTTAGAAAATGTATATGCTATTCATTGCCATTATATTTTCAGCACATCACATTGTTAGTTTTACATTTTAATTGCTGAGGAATATGTATTTTTCAGTGAAATAAATCTTTGGGCTCTAAAATTTTCTACTTGTTTATTCAGTACAGTTTATACTACATCCAATAATCCTCACATCAATTTAACATAATGGGATTATAGCAAATTTTGTCATAAATGAGTTAGCAATGGCAACACTAGGAATAAAGATGTGAAAACACTGAATTTAGTACACCTTAGAAACCAGAGTGTTCTCATGGGTCTTTGAGGAGTTTGCCCTCTCATCAGCCTGGAACAAGCTAAGCTCATTGCTGCAGTGTTTTTACAGCTGCTGTTACCTCTGTCAGCTCTTAGCAAAAACTACAGCAAGAGCTGTGCACGACTCAGCAATACATGAATAAATTCGGGGGGTGGGGAAGGACACATGAAATATTTGGGGTGATTTGTCCTTTTTTAAACATTCCATATGTTTAAGCAAGTAACTGGGACATTAGTCCTGTGGGCTAATTGGTATTTGATCCACATGTATCTCTCTAGCCACAATACCAAGTCTGCAAATCAGCCAATACCCAGAATCAGGATTTACATGACCCAAGTATTCAGGCTGTAGTTACAGCCACAGACTGGATATGGTCACTGGTCCTGGCTTCTTAAATCATTTAAGGCTCTCTGAGAAAGCCAGACGAGTTCCAGGACTGGAAACACCTGCATAATTCCTACGTTTCATGGCTCTTCCTACAAAAGATACTGAAAAGCTTTTACAGAAGAGGATGCCCCCGGCCCACCTTGATGCAGTAGTGATGTATTTTAGTGAAGGATCAGCTGAGTTGCAAGGTGCAACAGGTTGCAAGGGGCAGCACCACCCCAGAGCATTACATCACTTCTCTTTCCAGGACTACAACATAAAAAGCCATAAGCCATACACAACCTAAAATATGATCTGCTTTGTATCCAGAGGCCTCTCAGAGGAGTTAACCTGCTGATATTTTAATGAGTAAATCAGATTGAATAAAGAATTATGTTATAAGCCTTGCCTTCTACTTGGTGTTGAAAAATCATTGAGTATACAAAAATGGTGAGATCCAGATATTTGATCTGTGTGAGATTATTCTTCTTGCTAAAACCATGAAACTTTGCCAACTCCTTGGCTGCCAGCCACATAAATCAGCTTCTCATACCTCTTCCTATAGGTCAGTCATCATACATGTCTTTAATCTTTAAGACTGACATCCACTTTTTCTCCTGTTTCAGCTTAGTCAGTATTGATGCCCTATATGTAAAGCATCAAGAAACTGAAATAGATGTTGTTATCAATCTGTTTTACATTAGATCTTTGCTTCTTTTTCTAAGATATATAACACTTGTGTAGATGATTAGAATTCTTATTATTTACTTAGTTTCTGGATAAAGTGATCCCTTGGTGTTATTTCCTTGTCTTCAGATTTCTGGGTAGGCTTCCTTTATGTGTGCAATACACTTCAAATGCTGGGATAAAAGCTACAGTACAATATGGCTAATAACAGGACAAACTTAGTAAATATATATTTACTAAAAGTGTTCTTAGTGGCTTATTCATAGAAAATCTCAAACCACAGGCCTGTCAAAAGCAGCTGACATTTTTGTTCATCTGAATGAAAATTGAAAATAAACTCTACGTGAAAATGTTGATCAAGGAAAAAACTGCAGAACTAGATACCAAATGGGAGTGGGGAAATAATTAAGGAGATAAATATGAAATTATTTAAAGTATTTGCTAAAAAAAAACCCCACACCCTAAACCCAGGAGTTTCTTCACATACTGCAAAATGTACAAGCCAAGTTATTATTATGAACTCAAACACTTCACACTAAATATACAGTATTTTAATCCTGTACTTTTGCTAGTATCACTGATTCAAGCAGTAATATTGTTTGAAGTCGGGTATAAAAGGATGGAAATATAATCCCAGACAGAAAAAGGAAACAATTAATTTCAGTGACTCATTATTGCCTTCCTCTTTATTCACACACAAAACCTAATATTATTCATAAAGGTGCAAACACGGCAATTTTTCTGCATTTAAATTGGAGCTGGGAGACAAACTGTCAGTCCCCACACACAGAGGAGTGCAGTGACTTGTGTCACCTGTGATCCCCAGGAGGAGCTCAGAGGAGCTGGGTGCTGTAAGTGCACAGAGCAGGGGATCTGTGGGTTTGTGCTGAGCCAGGAATAGGAAGAGCAATGCCAGGTCCTTGTTGACAGGACTGTGGGGAGCTGGTGCGTGACACTTCTGCAGCTGCTCTGCGCATACAGTTACAGGGACTGCCTTTGCCTGCAGTAATCAAATCACATCTCAAATACAAGAACTAAGTTGCCTGTAGTGGTGAATGCACTCACTGCGACACTCTGAGACTCTGTGAGGATGGAATCAAAGGGAGCCTGCATCCAAATGATCGGCATGCTGCACGATTTGTCAAAATGGGAACTTGGATGCTTGAATTTGAATTCAAATGTGATGAAAAATTGTGACCGGAGGAACTTTCTACATCAAAATAGGAAAAACAGAGACAAATTAATCCCTTATGCAAGACCCCCACAAAATGAACTGGCTTAGCATTGGAATAATTCAGATGTCTCTTTTTAGGTAAAATGACTACAAACTTAGGGAGTTTATGCATTAGGCTTTTCCAGCTGAGATTGGCTAGAGCTCTAGTAATACATAACACTTTAGGGACAGCAGAACAAATGTTAACTTCAATACATACAAAGCTTAAATTTCATTATTTTATAGTATGCTGGACTTCACTGAATCACAGCTGCTGCTTTATCCATGCCATGGCTATTTTGAGGGAAATTAACGTCTCTATTTCTGTTACTTATACTCAGCATGCACAAATTCTTATACCTGGGTGCTATGGACACATCTTTTCTTCTGTACCAGGGAGAAAAGCAGCTAGATCTATCTACAGGAAAGTTAATTCAGTTAAATCCACAATAACAGATCAATACTTTATATCAGGTTCTGCACACCTTATCGTCAACTTCAAAAGCAAATACAATTTTGACAAACAATATAATCCATTTCTACAGTACTCTACACTCCTTCCGAGATCCTCATGGCATATAATCTCTTTTAATGGATGAGGAAGGAAAACAGAGAGGTGAGATGAGATGTTCAGGGCTGCAAAGGAAGTCAGTAGCATGCTAAGCACTAGAACCCAGTGGTACTAATGTTTCCAGCCCCTGAAATGTTAAATGCAGACATGCAATCCCACCAGAAAACCAAGCAAGCATCACACTAGTGCCCCTGCTTCCAGCATTCATGCCTACTGGGAAGTGCTGGACACTTCTGGTTGCCAGCCAGTAAACTTTCCCCCTCCTCAGCGTGAACTCTGATTGTGTGCCAGTTCACTTACCCATGATTATCATTTTTTCTGTCTGTTGAGTGTAGAACAATTGCCCCTCGAGCACGCGTTAGTCAGAGGCGGAAGAGCTGCTTGCCTCCAGCCCAGCTGTCAGAGTCTCCATGCAAGATGCTGTGCAAAATGTTGAGTTAAAAGAAAACACGAGTAGGGGGAAAAGAGAGCTCTCTGAGAACCTCCACATGGTTCCTGTTGCTAAGGGAACCACTCCCTTTGTCTGCATACGTTAGGAATGGCTGCTTCATTTGGAGTCTGTCTCTTAAGTACTGAAAACAGCACAACAATTTCAGAGAGAAAATAAAAAGTCCAGAATGTCTTGCAACCACAGAAAAACAGAAGCACCAAGGAATTCTTACATTAAAAGATTCTATTTATAGTTGATTTGGGTGACTCCAAGGAGACTGTAGAACTCCTCTGTGCCATCTGATGGGACAATACACTGCTGCACACAGTTTAATTTAGTCATTGTAATAAGCTTTTGGGGATGAGGATAGCTGATTACAGAGAGATAGATCAAGAAAACAGGTCCAGTTTACTACAACAAAGAGAGAGATCAGTAGTAACAAATACCAGCATTTAACAGGTATTCATGATGGTCTATAGAAGAGAGGTGTCTTTACTTACATGGGCTCCTATCAAACCCCAAGCCCAAATCCTTAACTCTGATTTCTGTAGCTGCTCTGCCCTGCTGACCCTCTATCCCCAGACCCAGCACTAGCCATGTTTCTGAACCCCCAAATACTTGAGAATCTACCTTCTATACAGGCCCATTGGGCTCAGTCCAATTCAGCACATGGGACCCCTGCTTATCTTACGCTCCATGGTATTAGGGCATACAGTAGGATGTGTACTTTGGTATAAAGGTGTGAGTCTGAGGCCCTAAAACATGAAGAGCTGATAGAAATGGTCAGGAGGGTTGGTACATGGGAACAGAAACCCCCTGATTATAACTTCAAACATTTTGTTTGCATTAAGAAAATCAGCCACTTTCTGACAATATACAGCACAACACTAATTGCACAGCACAATCTTATCCTACCAAAGCCAGCACCCCAAAATCCTGTCAGTGCAATTTTTTTCTGTGAATTTACCTGTTTCAATACTGTAATATCATAGGGTAGAAATGGTCAAAGACTCAACATCCAGATACAAATTTTCAAGCATAGACTTATTGAAGGCTCTTAACATATCCAGAGGACAATCAGAGAAATGAGTTACATTATGTTTGGATAAATAGACAAAAGTTCAAAATCTTAGATGATGGGCTTCTGTGTGGAAAGCAGAATTTTCTTTTTCCACCAGAGAGCAGCTGTGAGTGCCTGGAGCAGTGGAGGGGGGATCAGTTTAGTCTTACAGTAAAGAGCTGAGCGTCACTTCATGCAAGGTAGCTGCTGAGGAAAATCAGTGCCAGTGTTCTGTTTTCCAGGGAGCTGAGCTTTTTTCCCCTCAGTCAGATTAGAGTATAATCTTAGAGAACACCAGAGATGCACTTAGAGAACACTAGTCAGATAAGAGCAATAAAATGTCTTTGCTCACATACCACAGCACAGCACTGACTTTGACATGAAGAATTCCGTTGTCACTTCATTGCATGTGTTGAATTGTATTTGCAGCATATGAGTTGCAAAACCCTCCTGTCTTCCTCTGGCCCTAATGAGTCAAATAAAGCAGTCAGGATTGCTTTGTAGAGAGGCCTTTCTGCTCCTCTTTTCAAAAGATTAGGAGATTAGAGAGTGCAACTGAGACTTCAGTTTAGGGACATTATAAAGCAACTTTTAATAGGTTTCCATTGCATCATTTTTATCAAGGAACATTTGATTGGAAACCAATTTAAAAGTCTGTGATTGTATATATTATTTTCCTTTCAGAGGATTAATTTGAATTGCTCAATCCTGCTGTGTATGTGTACACACAAACAAACTCATCCCATTTTCTCTTGCTCATGGATAGACTGATGTCAGGGCAAATGCAAATAAGAGATCTTGGGATTCTCTGCAGCCTCAGCAAGGAAGAAAATGGGTTTTATGATTGAACTAAATTTTCTGCCAATAAATACTTTGCCCACTTTCTTTTGCTGCTTGCAACCCATGAAACCTTTTTCAGTGTAACTACAATGATGAGGGCAAACCCATGCACGTTTAGAACGTTCAAAGTTAATCCCCACCATAATAAAATTCTTCAATGCCACAGATCAGTGCTTGGTGAGTCTAACAGTGCACTTTATCTAAACCTTTTACAACTGTTTGAGTACATAATGCTATCATTAATACAAGAGCATTCTGCTGATATTTCCATCATTCCCATTTTGTCACTCATGATAAGAAAGACATGGGGAGCAACTTCAGATCACTTTTGTGGAAGAGTCAGAGACAGCACCAATGTAGCCTCCTTCATTATTACACAGTGTTACCTCCCAAAAAACCAAAATAAACAAAACCCCCAATGTTTTTCCCCTTATTTTAATAAAGATAAGTATTTTCTCTGTTTAGTAGAGATTTTAGCATCCTATACAGGACATTTAATATTTTCCCATTATTACAAAAGCAATACATTTTTTTCAGACTGTCAGTGAGGCTCAGATTTGATGATTACACTGTAAATTCACAAGAAGTGAAACTCTACTCAGGAACCTTTCTTCAGTGAAATCTTGAACTGTATCCATTGCAATAAATCCCATCTTCTCAACTGAAAAATAAGCTGCAGTAAGTACTAATGTCCTAAAGAGCCTGACTTTATTATGCTAATCCAAAGTATTAAGAATAGTCAGAAAAGGAATTCATTAGTGGCTACTTGAATCAGCTGCTTTTTGTCCCAAATGTGAATACATCCCTGCAGTCAGAAATTACCCACACAGTGTGATTGAAAATTATTTATTTACTTACATATAATAAGCAACTGAGCAGCTCTCAGTGCATGAAGTGAGGCTATGGAAAAATACATTACAGTGCTCCTGCTTCAGGGCCCTTTCAGTCAGAATTTCAGTATATGTGCCTATTTTCTGTTTATCATTCAGGCAAAAACATTGAAACTCTATTCCCTCAGTCCACTTAGTGAGCAAGAAAAGATTGCCTGCCTTATATAAAATGGCTTAGGTGGAATTTTTAAAACAAATATTTACAAGGCTCTAAAAATATTATCTTGTTTTGTTAAGGTTAAGTGTCTAAGCACCGTACCTGTTACAAATATAGCTCTTGTTATGCAGTGAAAGAGAGAAGGCAGATGGAGCTGTTGATAGCCTCAGTGACAATAGTGCAGTTGCACAGGAACCAGTATTCACCTTATAAAGAGAATTTTTCATATTCCCCAATTTTTTTTTTTTAAGTCACAAGTTAGAATTAAAATTCCAACATGAGAAATTTTCCATAGGAGGGTCATATTTAAAAGACCCTCTATGTAAAAAAACCCCTTTACTTTGAATGAACTGACATGGATTTAAATGACCTGTGAGAGTATGTGTACAGTTGTATGTGCATGTATAAGGTTTCTTGTCCACTTTCGAGAGCCCAGACTCCCATCCCTCGTGGCAGTCTGCCAAACAGGCCAGGAACGTGAAGAAACTTGACTTTCTGGCACTGTTCCATGTGAGATGCCGGGGAGCTGAGAGCTGGGAAAAGCGGGTGAGCTGGCAGCAAACCAAGAACATTTCCATCAAAAATTTCATTGGAATAGACATTTTCATGCAACGTGTTAGGTTTTGGTGAACAGGCATTAGCTGAGAGAAAAATGTTCCACTGGAAAGTTTCCAGTTTGTCCTAGTGCTAAGATCTTGATGCTTGGACCTCGTATATTTCATTCAGCTGAAAAATAGATTTTTATTTCCTGGTGTCATGCACAGAGACAGATTGTAGTTTACTGTACTACTGATTGTCTAAAATAATTTCTCCTGATACTGTAAAAAGAAGCTTTATTTTGCCATCTGCAGTGAGTGCTGCTGTCTCAAGACTCCATGATTTTTTGCCATCTCCACACCCCTCTTTATTTCATCTAAATGGATCACAAGAAGGAATGTCAGCAGGAGAGGTACTCGGTGGTGAGAGCACCACTTTGTACTCAGAGATAGATTTAAATAACTATCTCTTGAACAAGATTTATGTCTTACTTTCTATATTAGTTCAGTAAGGAAAAACAGTACATCCCCACCTTGAAGTGTTATTGAAATTCATAAATATGGATTATAACAATAAACCTTTAACAGTTCTGAGAAATGTATAAAATATAGTAGCTTCAAATATAAACTGCAGAAAAATAATATTTTTAACAGTATATTGAGTACAGATGGCACAAAGTTGTGGGAGAAAACTGAGGCAGAGAAGGCTACATCACTGTATGAAGAGTCAGCTGTATATTGAATGCAAATCAGGACACCTATGCCTATATCAAACATTTGATTTCACAGATTCTTTGGCACAAAAGCGTGCATGCAATATATATAATTTAGCTCATCTTATTCAAGCTGCATGTCTGAAAATTATGAGCTTTTAGAAAACTTGAACCAAATTCAGCTTTGTCACTGATGGGATACAACAAAGCTGGGCCAATTCCATGTGCTCAGCTTTTGAACCTGCTTCTCAGAACACTTATTCATATTACACCCCATTCAGGAAGTGATCTCACTGGAAAATCTGAGCAAAGCATAGGACAGAAGTTCCAGACTCAAAAAGCTAAGGAATGTTCCTTCCCCCCCTGCCACTTCATCCTCTTTTAAATGAGTCCTTGTGAAAATAATTGGATCAACAGTCCTAAGGACCAGGGCTGTTGTGGACACACAAGGACACATTTCCACTGTCTTCCTTTCACATCAATGGATGTTCACTCTGAGCTGCAAGTTTAACTTCCCATCTTGGCATCACTGGACTTCACCCAAAACTAGTGCAGAGATAAGCACAGAATTCTTCAGCCTGAGGATAAATATCTTTACAATCATAAAGACAGCTTATTAATGCAACAATTCACACCCTAATATTTTGAGTTCTTACAGCAGAAAAGACACCAAACACCCAATTCTCAACTGAGTTCTAATACATAATTGTTAATACTGGTACTGTAATAAGATCCTTTGGTCACTAGCTTTTAAGTTTCAAATATGGGCACCAAATTTGAGCTAAAACCAGCATCAAACATATGCCTATAGGATTTCCATCTTGCTTTTTCCTACAGGTAATGAACTAAGCTTTAATGCAATAACAAAGAGTCACCCAAGCTTGAGCTCTGTAAGTAGAGTATATCCCAATCCTAGACAGAGTACAGCATGTCTTAAGGGAGCCTCTGGGCATTTCAGCAGCTTCATGTGGCAGAGCTAATTCAGCTCCAGGTCTCCATTTTACTTCCCAGAATTTCTTATTCTGTTTGGAAGAGTAAGCCACCTCATTTTGAAAAGTATGAAAATTCTTCATCTCCATTTCAAGTTGCTGTCAATATTTCCAGGCTGTGTAACCACTTTCCTCAAGTGAAATTGACAAAATTGGCCCAAATAAAGAATTAATTTTTCAGCAGAAGAAAACAGAAAGTATTCCAAGGCTGCTGAAATTGATGTGAAACTATCAAAGAAGGTATGTGCACAGAATTAGCAAAGCAAGAGTCAGACCTGTGGATACATGTTGGTCAATATCTCAAAACAGTCAAACAACTCGGTGTTCACTGCCTGTACTTGACAATGACGCACATTTTACACCTCCCCTGAAAAGAGCTGACTGCAGATTTATCTCTGCTGTTTATTTCGGTTCTTTAGAAAATACAGATTCAGAAAGTTCTGCCGCCCACTTGCAGCAAATTTAAATTTCTAAACAAGAGCGAAGCTCAGTGATAGCACTGTGAGTGAAGCTGCTGAAGCATAATTATTCCATTTACAAAGAGCAAGTCTCTCATACTATGTGTAAGTTTACACATAGAGGTAGACACACACATATATTCACACTAAATTTACTGTACTATGCTTGATTTCTCTTCATTGTGACTGTCTTCTATGCCATCACTGGAAGCATTTCCAATGTATATATTTGCCCTGACACCTCTAGAAATCATCATGATGTTCTCTCATGCCCTTGAGTGTGATTGACTCACTTCCATCTCTTCTGTTGCTGTGACTAAGTAAACAGTAGCTACAAAGCTGTCGAAGAATTGGATTTCTTTTTCTGTCTGCTTTTAATTCTTTTATCTACATAACTGGAATGTCTTGTTCTATCATCCAAGTAATATTCATATTTTACAACAACTTTTGCCCAATTTTTTTCAGAAATTTATACCTGGCCCTTGTGTTACTTTCACCTTTATTAAGCCAGAAAAAAGAGCAAAATAAACCAAACTGACTGCATTTAATGCAGCAACTATGACAAATTGCTCAGAAGTAAGAGTTTCAGAGAAGCAGGCCCTCTGAGGGTGCTCCCATCATTGAGCACACACAGGTAATAATCCTTTCTGTGTCTCATAAAGCAAAAAGAACTCCTAAAATTGAACTTCACCCACTCCAATCAAAATGCCACTCAACTGGTGATTGAAATATCCTTCATTCAAATCAGAGTGAGTGCCTTTAATGGCTACCCAAAAGGCTGTCAAATTAAATAAGAAACAAAATGCAAATAAATTAGCATGCCTAGCTACTGATATGCTATAAATATTTATGAGGAAAAAAAGATGCTGTAATTTAAAATGATACCACAGGCCTATTTTGTACAAACAGTTAAAACAGTTATACATGCAATACTGTACTTTGCAATTTTTTTCCATTTCACATCACCATAATCACCTAATAAATATTTAAATGGACCCATTTGCTGTAACTATAAAAGAACCGTGTAAACTTGTTGTCATCTAGACACATAAGCCGCAGTGGAGTCAATGAATTTCAACAGTCACTTAATATTGCAAGCCACAAGCTACCTTAAACCTGCCAGCAACTGTCTGCCAGGAAGCTACTGTAGCACCACGGCTACCTCCTCCAACCCAGGACACGAGATTCATTATGAATGCTAGCATTGCTACTCTAATTAGGCCTGGGAGAGGTTTAACAACCATGCTACAGTCTTGCTGCTGACAAATATAAAAATAAAGCCTTGTTCAAATTAGCAATGTGAAGTGAGAAGGCCTAGAAGCAGCAACTGTCTGACCAATAGTGAAACAGTTCTAATCTATAGTGAGGTTATTTTGCTTCATAAACTGCTAGTATGTTACCTGCAGGAGGTCTCCCTGTAAAATGAATTATAGTAAGCTATATGTGATAATTAACCGTGCATTAGCAAATATCTTGAAACAGGGGGGCTCTGTTTTCTCTGTATTTTGACTAATAAAAGCATGAATTTGTTCAACAAATGATCATTTAGGTTGTGGAATGCTAAACATATTGGAAGAACACAGTAAGCAATAGAATATTGTAGGTGGACTAACAGTTTCCTTACAAAAACAGGCTGTTTAATAGGCTGGCTCCATACTACGTTATTCACAGTACTAAAAACCACAGTGTTGGGAAGACAAATACAATATACATTTAAAATAATATAAACCTTGTACTCATATTTACTTTAAAAATGCCATGGATGTGACAATAAAAAAAAAAAAATCCATAAGCAAACGTTTATTTCAGAAAGAGAAAATCCCAAATGACTCTTTCCAGAATGTAAACAGATAGTGAGGCAATTGGTATGGTCATCTTCTCTAGGGGGGAGAAAAATGTGGCTGGGTTTAAAATAATCTACATCATATGAATGTGAAGCAAGGCAAAAAAAAAAGAAAAAGTATTATGTATACCGCTTAACACAATAAAAATAAAGTGGTGCTATAATTTATTTTAGCTTCAAATACATCTTATGAAAACATATTTAACCATAGCTCTTTATGGAACTGTGGCTGTACCAGCTCTCTCTTGGCTGCGAGTCAGAGGTCAGAGCCACTGCAGCAGACACAGGTTGACAGTCTGTGCCTCTTTATTCATGCTGTGTGGACTGGAGCCCAAACACCACCAACTGAATTTCATTTAACTGCAGGTAATCTATCAGCTTTAGCCAGGCTCCACATAGTAATGACTCATTAGAGCATTTGGCTGTATCATGGGTGGATGCCCAGCCCCAGTTCATGGGCATGAACCTCAGGTGAAAAGAGAGGTTATTGGACACTTCATAAAGATCAGCATTCAGAAGTGTCTCAAAATGTTGAATATCTTTGAAACATCAGAAGTGCTCTCTAAATGTAAGATAAAGGCAGGCTCAGCTGTACCTCTGACACACACCAGCTGTACATATCCATTTCCTTCCCTGAGCACAGCTCTCACCTGCCCTGTAACAAACCGCACGCTCCAGTGCCAGATCTGTCCCTGCAGCACGCTGGGCCTCTTTGGCACAGGCCTTGACACAACTCCCTGATTCCCGAGGCAGGGAGCTCTCAGAGAGACCCCAGAGTTGTGCACATGCAGCAGACATTGAGCCTGAGAGCGTGGCAGGATCCTCACACTGCCTGGAGAAACCTGCGGGGCTGGGACTGCAGCATCCTGTGCATCACAGCCACGAGCAAGGATGCTCCTCATCAGCCTCCTGCAGCCACTTGGTTCAGCCAAACTGGCTTGCTGTTGGCTTTCTAATATCTCTTAAAACTGCTTTGGGGGGCTAGTAGATCCATTGATATCATAACATGAAATATTTTCTTTTTGTAGAATTAAATGAACAAAAGATGGGTCAGGAACACATTGCTGAGGAAGCATATAGAAAGAAAATAGGCATTCTTCTTACAGAAAATACTTTATATAGTGTAAAAGTTACTACAAATTAATGGTAAACACAGGGCTACAAGTTATTTCTTCTACTTCACTACAGAAAGATAAGGAATTATAAAACAAAATTTTCATTCCCTCAAGCTAATATAAAGATTTTGTCTCAAGTTCATAAGTGCCAATCATCAGGTAAAGGAGGATGAGTTTGAGGTTCTGTTTTCCCCTAAATCTCCAGCATAAATATGAACAACATGTGTCCATAAGGAATTTAGGTATATTACTTATTAATGTACCTCCTCTCAACAACACAGTTTTTCACTCTAAGTAAGAGCATCAGATAATTTTAACCATCACAATTTGAAAGTGACCACATGTATGCATACTGTTGCAGTTGATACTATTTGATAATTCAGTGTCACTTTTAAAATCTGCTTTTCAAAAAGAAAACCAAACCCCTAAACGTTGTTTTTACCATTGCACTAACCTTCAGTTCCCTAAGGTAAATGAAAACTTAGAAAGTAGTGTGCTGTATTTTCTCAGTTGAATTTTATTTATAGACTTCCAGGCAGAGGGTAAGATTGCCCCCTTTTGGAATTTTTCAGAGTGACAGTCCAAATAAAGAATTGAGTGCAAAGCATTCCTAATCCCTACTCAAGATATGCATCTCATCAGGGATTATTTCTGCTTCATGCTGTTGTGTTCTCGTGTTACTGTGTATGTGGCTTCGCATTCCTTATTAAAGCACAGGCATGAAAGAATTCAACTGGTCTTGCCAGCAACCACAAAGGCACAAAATCTGAAGTCAGATAAAGGTAAACATATGGAACATGCAAGGAATGCAGTAGTAAAGATGGAGCATATAGCTGAATTCTCCCCTTCTCTGCTCAGTAAGAACAACTTTAGAGACAGTAATTTGTAACTACAGTGACATATAAAGCAGAATTCTCTGACAAAATGCACAGAGAGCGTAGCATTCTGAATAAGAAATGAAATGACTGGAGTGCTGAAAATAATCAGGACAATTCTTCTGATCCCAGATTTAATTTAATAGCAAACTCACCCTTGGTGTACTGATCTGGTGGTTGGGCTCTTTTTTTTTTTTTAATTTGTCAGCTTTAACACCTAAATGCTGGTCATTAATCAAGTTTATTAGTCCTTTAAAGAGATGTTCATGACCACAGGCAGAACATGCCCAATAACCAGGAGTCTGAATGGATGTCTGTATTTTCATTAAAATCTTATTTTAATTATTACAGTGCCATATATAAATAACAAATATATGAATAATTTGTTACTGAAAACAATGCAGTCTAGTCCTTTTATGTAGTTAATAATTAGCATTATTTGCAAATGAACATCATTAGTCTATTACTTTACCTGTATCTCCTTCTAGTTTTAGAAAGCTAATCTTTATATAATGCACAATTAATTACATTAATTTGTACATTTTTGTTTGGAAACTTGTTTCTCAGGGATGATACCTTTAAAGCTCTTTCAATTACCAAATCCCACTCATTCTCATATGAACCTGGTGGTTTAAAATTAGTGAAGACTTTAATCTAACGAAATGTATTAGCATGGCTTCAACTAGAAGTGGTTCAACAGCCAACTCTCCGAACATGGAGAGATCTCCAAATGGAGGCAGATTGACAGACTGGCATAAGCTGTCAATAAAATAGAAAATATAAATAAAATAGAAATCAGAGAGTATTGGTGGGAGCTACACTGATGTATCTCATCACAGCTGAAACAAGAAGTCTGCTCAAGCAAAGTGAGAAGGGCAGGCAGTCAGTGCACCACGTCAGACACAGAGGAAAATAGAATATTTAAGGTTTTTAAGCAATTCTCTGAAGAACTCATTGCCCAAATTGTGTGGTCAGTATTAAATAACTCCATCCCATTCACCTGTTCCAGTCACAGACACTATAGAATACATTTAATTTTCCATCCTATTACAAATTATATCACCAAAGGCTACTGTCTCCCAATAATTCAAGTATAGTTCAGTCTACTAAACCATGATTAGAGTAGTTCATAGGAAATAGCATAATTGTGTGCCACTAGTGGTTCTACACCCTGCAGGACAATACTATAGAGCAGTGTTCATGTGGATGCTATAAAAACGTCACTGTGCCAATAAAATTCAATGCAAATGCCTCAGAAATAAGTCACCTCACTCATATTTCAGTTTTTAAAATTTTAAAAAGCCATCAGTAAAATCTTTTTCCTGCGGTTAATATTTTGATATTCTTTATCTCTGAGATACCAAACTTTTAAGCAATGAAAGCAATCCTTATCCCTTACATATTTTTTATCTTTGCTTCATGGTGAGTAGATTATCACAATAAAGAAGATTAGGTATTGCAAACTTTTATGCCTCCATAAAAAAGCTGAAGTCCCAGGTTTACTGAGTGGAACTCAGAGTAAAAACCACCATTACACATAAAGCACCAAGTGTAACAAGATGAACCGCAATGTAGCTTTCCAGACTGTTTGCCCAAGCTGTTTAATGCCCTGTGTATTTCTGTTGAGGGAAAGTGAGAGCTTAAGTTGAATTATGTCCTTGCTGCTTTCAAAATACTTTAAACAGTTATTCCAACTGTAGCCAGTGTGTCATGAATTCCAATACAGAATATAAGGATCTATGTATTTAGTGTCACTGTAAGACTTTTATTTAGAGTTTTCCTTTTGGTGCTATGAAGTTAATCATAAGGAAGGAATGCACATTCTGATCATGTTAATTAGCTCAGTGAATATGACTTCTAAAGAGATCACTTAATGAGTCCTCAAGGATGCTGAAAACCATTTTATTAAGAGAAATGTTTGGTTTCCTTTACTGACACATTCATTGGACCAAAAGGCTGTCATTAAGTAGTCTGCAGCTGTCTTGATATCTATATATGGACAATGAAACCACTGCAGAAGACACACTGTGGATTTAATAACCACATTTTATAGCCATTGAAAAATGCAAGGATAGTAGCAGAATAGTCATTTATGCTTTCAGAAAATATAAATTTGAACTTTTGAAGTTTTTACATATAAAGGACATGAATCAGTGCCCTAAATTACTATGCTTAATTCTGTGCTTTTATTTTATCTCTTTGCCCTTAATGAAGGACACCAAGAAGCAATGCCAGCTGATACAGAGTTTTGCTCATGGTTGCAAGAGTGCTTAAAAAAATTGTTAAATGCAATAAACTTTATAACTGCTCCCTTAGGCTAAGGAAAAAATGCCTCTGGGTTTTATTTTTAGGGTGTGTTCTTATCTTTGCCATGTTTTGATTTAGATTCATCCTGTTGTGCCACAAAGTCCCTTTTTATGGAGTGGGGACTCAACATAGCCGAGGTCTTAATTCAGTTTTTCTGCTTGGGTAGGACATTGACCAAACATCCCTACCTGCTGCTGCCATGAGGTCTTCTCTTCTTCTCTACTCATTCTTCCATAGAACATGAGAAACAGGTTCCACCTGATAAATAAACTGCTCTGTACTCCTTTTCTGTGCCCTAAGGAGGGGTGGAAGGCATTGCACCTGAAACAAATCCAGCTTCACTGCACAGCAGTTACCACAAGAACAGTGGTACTTGCAGGACAGGTAGAAATTCCATTTGTTTATTTGTTTAGAAGGAAAAAAACACTGCATCATTAGGAATCCATTCTGGAACCCTACTGAAGTGCATGAATGGGCTGATATAATGCCACAGAATCTGAGCATGTATAACAGAGAATGAATTGAAAACAAACTTTTTGTGAGTGTAGGAGAGAATGCTTATTATGTGCTTCCATAATCACATCTTTCATCCAAAATAAGAATATATTGAGTAAATCCCAAAACAATTTATGACTTCTCTAGAGCAATTCCCACACTTCCCAATTGTTCTTCAGGCAGCTTAAAGGCCATGTAGCTCAGAATCTGCTGTAGGCTGCAGAATGTTTTCATCTGACTTTCTGGTGAGTTTCCACTCTGTTTTTTCAAAGTTGAAAACAGAGGACCCAATACTGGACTCATAAATAAATCCAAATGCTGCAGACTGGCTATAAGAAATAACATAAAAAGATTGAAAGCTGTGTTGAAATACAAAACTTTCTTGTGTCTATTAAACATCAGCTACCAGCTACCTTGCCTGTATTTTTTCCAATATTCCCTGCATCTTTCCCATACCACTTAGAGGTCTAACAGTGTTGGCAACAAATCATGAAATCAGCTAGGCCATTTAAACATTTGGGCTGCAAAGCAGAAATTCTGCAGAAGTGGGTGGGGAACATAGTAGAACAACATTTCTGCTTAGTTTTTTTCATAAACTATAAGAAAGTTTCACACTAATTCACCAATGGCTTCCAGTTGATAAAATGTTGTTCACCTAAAAATAAAAGAAACTAAAATGTACCTCTAATTATTTGAAAAAGAATAAACTTACAATCAGTATTTTCTGATTGCTCTTTTCCTCTTCTCACCCTTGTCCAGCCACACATCAAACCAGTGCTGGCTACTACTGAGCCACACAAGCATAGTCAGAAGCATAAGAATGTTTCTCCGAATTTAGTGAAAGTCTGTCATTTATGCCAGAATCACACCCAAACACATTTAGAAATATCATTATCCTGGCAATTCAAATGACCTCACAGACCTGAGGTTTTCAAAAATAGTGCCTGGGAAATTTAATACTTTTTATAATAAATTGATATTTTCAAGGAGATTGAAACCCGGGCCCCCTATTTCTTAAAAAGACGTCATAACACAGATGCACAGATTTTAATATTAAAAAGGAGAAATTAATTAGGTCTGTGATTTACAAATACCTGATTTCCCAATAAAAATATTCCACAAAGGTTTTTTTTGTTGCAGATATCTAATCTAATCTTTGCATTCATGGAGGATCTGGATTTTTCCCTGCATTATATGATTGCTTCAGATTACAGTAAACCTTAAAAAAAAAAAAATAAACCCCAAAACTGTGAGAGAAAACAAAATGAAAAATTGTTTTCTAGTTTTGATGGTCTCCATTCTGTAACAAATATTTAAAGTCTCTGAAATGTTTCTATGAAGTTTATTCCAGCTGCACGTGGAACATTGCAATTGAAGGTAAACACATCCCCAAACTGGGCACCTACAGAAAGACTTTCCCTCCCTAACAGAGGTACTGAAAGGGCATTGACAAACACTGAAAAGAGCAAAGAGACAGGGAAGAAATGAGTTTAAATTTTGGATACAGCTTAATTAATCTATTCAGTTGTGAGTTTACTCCTATCTGACCATCATTACTGATTTTCCTTTTTTTGATAAATGCAGAGTCCACAAGAACACTATTGCAATGATAATGAACAGTGTAACTTGCAATCAAAACATTGGCAATTGCCAATTCCTTCACCTTAGAGAGTAATTAATTTTCTACATCAAGTATTACTAAGTTTATGATTAAAACAAAATTAACACAGTTGTTGTAAGAAGTTTTTTTATAGGTATTCCACACTTTCGCTGAACACATTGATTTGTTCATAGATACATACCAGAAAAACAGTTTAGAGTTCAACATCAATTTTGCATGGACTAAACTCTGCCAAATATCCTAAATATAGCTAACAGGTGAAGTTTAATACTATTTCATATAGGAACTTTTTCAGTCATAAATCAGTGGGGAAATTTGTTGACACTAAAAGAAAAATCTGTCTCATTTTAGGGGGAGACCAAGTTTCTTCTAAAACCTATAAAGAGTGTAGTTTTTGGATTTTTCACAGTAAAAATACAAAAACTGATTTGATTTTAGAGGAAATGACTTCTAGTCAGTCCTCATAATAGGGAAAATTCCCTGTCATCATTCAATTTGGCTGAACAAGGAGTCCTCAAATTATTCTATAAATGCAGAAAGTACTTGTAAGAACCTATATTTACAACATCTAATAGCATCATCTACTAAGTCTACACCTAGGAAAGCTGCAGGAACAATGAAGGCAAGAAGTGCAAGAAAGGGCCTGTTGAGATTAGCAGTAAAGACTCAGTGTAATTGGACATGCCATCACATTGAAAACAGAGGAAATGTATATAAATTCCTTGGTGAATTACTGGCTACCCTTCTGTCATTGCTTATATAGAGCTCAGTACAAAGTTTTGGGTAATTTCCATGGAAACTTTCCTTATCATCAGTTTAAAATCATCTAACTATCTTTAAAAAGATAAACCAGTACAACTTCATCCAGTATGTGAAAAGAGTACAGACAAGAATGTCATGGTATGTCCAAGACAGTCGATTAAATTGCAATATGCATGTGCAGGCCAAGTTTCTTCCATCAGAAGGAGCAGTCTCCACGAGATTATTTAGTTTAATGAATCACTATTTATCTACAGCCTCTGACAAGAGACAGTCAAACCAAATTCTTTCAGAGAAGACAGACCCATGCAAACTTATATCCCTCTTTTTCACTTTCAAAAGGAATCTCAATCAGTTTATGAAACATGGAAAAGAATCCAGCCTGTTGCAGTGCCACATAAATGTTCTAAAAACCTGAAGAGCTGTTGCTATAGAAGGCACATGAGCTTTAAATCTGCTGCTAATACACAGTACTTGGAAAACATACTGAGAAATAATTGCAGGTTAATAACAAGGTTTCAGAAAATCCAAAGGTGCCTCTTTTATTCCATGTGTCATAGCAGTCTGAGTGTGCAGTACAATGCAACCTAATCTTAATTAGCTTCCTTAATCTTCTATTGGTTTGAGTTGATTGATTCTATTCAAAACTGGTCCCTAAAGTTTTTGATAACTCCCTAAATTACTTATTCTTTAGTTATCACAAACACACACACACATAAAATCACACACCCACCCCCCTACCTTTTTGCAGAGAATGAAAGGAATTAAGAACTTTTCCTTAAATATAAAGCTCAGTTTGTCTTGTGCTGTCATAAACTCTATGCATACTCATTCCAGGTTGCCAGGTTTTAGTACTGGGTTTGCTCATGTGTAAATGCAGGTAAGTTATTGCTATTAACACACTCTCATAAACTGACTCTTGAAAAAAACAGTAGAAATATAAACAGTTCCATAAATAGAAATTATGGACACCCAGTCTTAAATATGATGATTACTTGGTTATAAGTACTTCCCATTAAAAGGTATTGACCACACATCATAGTATCAGTATATACTCAGTTTAAAACAGTAGCATTAACTTGGAAGGCATAACAAAAGTGTTTTCCCCCAGCAAATATTTCAAATTCCATTCTTCATATAAAATATTCTACGTATTTAGAGAACAGCAAAGAATTAATCTGCTCATGCATCACATTAAACAAAGTGCAATTTTCATTTTTCAAAGATGAAAAGTAGTGTCTAGAAATGCATGTAATAATCTGCTCATTGGGTAAGTGAACTGTCTAAGAAATTATTTGAGAATACTTACAGTGACTCCAGTGTGCTTTGCCCCTTTTCACTTCTGCTGTTATTCAAGCCTCAGCTGAAACAAACCATCTTTGACAGTTTGCATTTCCTCAGAGCTGCTCTGTCTGTGTGCAATTCCCGAGATGAACACTCTTCCAATAATTTATATCCCTATCAGAGCTCTCCTGCTCCCCGAGCAGAGGCAGCACGGTCACTCTGTCATCTCCTGCTTACTGAGCTTCTGCAGCAAAGAAACAATAGAGGGGAAACCGACAACTGATAGTGTCCAACTGCTCAAGGAAAAGCAACCTGAGACCAGAAAGCAACACATTAGATGGTAAGGGTACACTGAAGTGTGTCATCTGTCCTCCAGTGGCATTTTGAACCCGCAGAAAAACTGTAAAATACTGACAGTAAGCTTGGGAGGGCATAACAATGCTGGAAAAGGATTTTAAAGCAATCGTTTTCATGAATATCTAGATATTCAAAAAGTAGATGTTCCTTTAAAATAAATTATGTCTTAATAAAAGGAAAATATCTCAAGTTGTCTTTACCAGGAGAGGAGCAAAGGCTGAAATACTCCTGACAGATACTATGTTCCCTTCAATAAATTAAATTACTCTGTTAATACTAGCACCATCATGTTGACAATTATGTTGCATGAGGATTAGAAGCAGTGTAACTATTTAAATAATAAAATTTCTGTTTTGAAAGAATAACAAGAAATAATTCTGATATTCTGATGAAGTGCCATCTTTTTAACCCTCTTAAATTTATTTCTAAATCTAAATAAAATCTCTTGAATTTATTCTAGTCTATGAGATACTTTAATTACAATAACTTCTGTGGTGAAACAAGTGAACAGATGAATTGTAACATGAATCTTCAAGGCAATCTTTTGAGGCATCCTCCTCAAAATTCAGTTATATGAATCAATAATAATTCCCACAAGCCTACTTATTTATACAGTGGTAAATTTCATTCTACATACAGGAGCTCACAGAAATTTTATCAGATAGTGCTAAGGTTAAGAAAGCATTCAATTTGGATGGAGAGTTCGGATTAGAATTTAAATCTCCATTGGAACATAATTAATGCACTAACATCTATTAATAACTACAAAAACTGCTAGAAGAGGCAGTTCTGTTACTACTTTTTTAGAGTTCAGTAAAACTCATTTTTATAGACAGGACTAAACATTTCTAACACTTACTTTACAGCCTCCTCTGGGATGGTATATACTGCTGCAAACTCAGCACCACTTCCTGACACTTTAGAGAAAAAAGAAAGAAATGTTAAACACAGTGGCAGAAGAAAAATTTAAGTGCCTTGATTAATTTTTCTGCATTGGAATCTGACTGAGATAACACAGGTTTTAGGAGAGGGTATTACCTTTTTGAATTTAAATCAATGAGCTGGGATTTCTGCCCCCCACTGTTGTTGTAGAACATGCAGTATCATAATCTTCACATTTGGACCATTTTGGGAAGAAATAATAAAGACAGAAAAAACATAAAAATATAAATTCAACAATGTAAATTCTCAAGAAACTATTCCTATCTAATAGTCCCCATACACAGTGCTCAAGTGCCAGAAGTCCTTTAGGACATAAAGTGAAGATATTAAGCAGCTAGAATCACTTAATACCATGACCTCATTCACATAGCAGTGTTGGAGAGCAAGGAGACAAAATAATTATGGTCACAAGGGTTTAAGTGTGACCCTCTATGGACAAGTCTTGCCAGTGAGAAGCTGTTTTCATCCCCTGGATATGTAACAAGCTAAAGAAGAAGGGAGCAGTAAGGAATCTGGTGAAAAATTCATTGTATCTCTTGTTTGAATGAAAAATCTTCTAGTGCAATCCAAAGAGAACCTATTTTGCTGTAAATGTTTCATCAAGAAACATTTGCCTTGCATGTTTCTTACACTTGATGCAAAGAACTGATGGAAGACAAACCATTTCACGACTTAGATAAAGAAAAGCCTCCCACAGTTGAGCTATTTACAATTCTTAATAGAGCAGATCTTGGCATGCTGGAGATGCAGCATGTATAGCTGGAGGAAGCAATGGAACATGATGTGTCTGTTTCAGGGGAAAGGCAAAAAGCAAAGAGGACACTGAAGTAGTGACCACTTGGAGACCCTTTTAGAATGCAAAATGAAACAAGATGTTAAGGCACACTCCAAATTGTGCTCAAGAAGGTGTTGGTCAGTGGATCTCACAGGAATTACAGTAAGTGAAGCCTCGAGAGGCCCAGCTGAAGCCTTTTCTGAATTTTTTGTCAAAACACTCCCAAACTTTTCCCATCACCGAGGGCAAGCCATAGTGCTGTCATCAGTCATCGTATGAGGGGAGGGTCAATAAATATTTTCATGCTTAGAATAAAATTATTTGTTAATAAGTTCACAAGGTTCTTGAGACCCTCAGCCAAAGTTGAAAAATTATACTCTGATTAATTTTAGCAATAGCCCACAGATAAAACTTGCAAAAATGTCAGGTCTAACTTTCAGGAGTGATTCAGTCAGATTAGGCTTATAAACCACTTGGATGCATCTGAAATTTGTGCTTGAGACAAAGCCAATTTAAGGTAAGAATATATAACCAAGCTTTTCTTAAACAACCACTAAGTAATGTAATTAGGCTAGAAAATAACAGATGTTAATATTGCTTGGTGAAAAATTAGAAGGGATGGCTATTGCAAGATTTCCTATTACTTTATGCAATTGTCAGAAGAAAAGGAATGAGGCTATTTTTAAAGCAGCTGCTGTTTATAATGTTCTCCTTCAGATCTCCACTTTATAACTGCAGCCCATAGTGCAGCAGAGACCCTCTGCTGACACAAGAAAATTCTTATGTTTTCCTACCCAGTCTTTCAGCTGACCTAAGCAGCTCCTAACACTTGCCAGGCCAATATGACTCTGAGCACTACAGTTAGATAACATTTTTTTCATTTCTTCCCGAAGTTCAAATAAGACACATACAATCTTTCCTTCCTTTCAAGATCAAACTTCAGCAGACAACTTTCAGCTCCCTGCCTTTCAGAAGAACCAATTATTCAGCTTTACTAAAGCTCCAATAAGAATGAGTCAGACATTGACACCCAAAGAAAGCAATGTCCTTGTCACTATGCAGGAAAACTCAGACAGAAATTCCAGGCTCCCAGGCCTTTGACATCTGACTGTATTCCTAAACAAAGTTAAGTTTTCCCTTTTCTGGCTCCTCCTGGAAGTCTACCAGCTGCAGCAGGCAATCCACAACTCTTTGCTGGGTACTAGACCTGTCTCATTTACTGCTTTCATTAACCCTGGAAGCACAGTTTCTCAGGGCTCATTCGAAACCTCTTATTCTCCAAATACAGTTATCAGAATTAGGGAGACACTAAACCTACTGAGATAAGACCAAAATGGACATTCTCAATTTTCTGAGTTGTTGTACATGTCCAAATGAAGGAAAATAAATTCTGCCAGAGTTTTGGTAAGTGTCCAATATTCTGGACCTGATCAATACCCACAGAGAATCTTCCAGAGAATCTTCCAGAGAATCAAAGTGGAATTACTGAAATGTATATGAAGAAAATTTGTAATATCAATTTCACTAGTCCCACATAAGCCTAGTTTGTGCTGTGGGTGAATGTCACCCACTGAACACCTGCAGCATCATCTTTTTTGAGGAGTTTATTACCAACATTATGAAATCCCAAATCAATCCAGCTGGGATATTTTCCCTGTCAATGAGAGCAATAATGTTTTCTGTTTAGAATGTCTAATCTTTCCAATTCATGAGCAGCATGATTCTACTTCAGAATTGGGGAAATCAGGAAAGGTAGTGGCTACATAAAAGTACTCAGTAGCTCAGTGGCTTAAGGCTGGATTAGCACCTGAATATTTGAATTTACCACCCAGATGCTCACTAATCAGCCTCTCCAGAGAGCTGCCAGCCTCCCACTGCTCCATGCCAGTTACAGCTTCATCTCCAGTGGAGAAGCTCAAGCCCAGCAGCCAATAGCTGTGTGCACCTTCTGCAGGCACTTACTGACTGCTGGGGCATCTGAGCAGGGCTGGCTGTTTCTGGCTGCTATTCCCAGCTCCAACTGAGCAGACTGGAGAGTACACCTGACAGCACTGCCTCAGAACAAGGCTGACACAGACACACAACACAAACAGGAAGAAATGGGGAGGGAGACTGGATGTTATTGATATAAGGTTGTATTTTTACTAGGCTAATAAATACAGTGTCTGCTCATTTCTGTAGGTGTGTGGAAATCTTATTTAACAATGTCACATTCCTGAAGAGTGCAGTTGGCATAATGCAGATAATGCACTTTAAATGCAACATGCATTACCTTGTCATTTTATAAATTAGGCTGCAGCAGACTCAAGAAAGGGAAAAGGTAATCCCATGGAATGCCTTCACTTCTGATGCTGGTTTAGCCACCATCATTCCTGTCAAGCCAGACTAATTGCTTTGTTTTTGTGGGCTCCCAGGGAATAACATACTTACAAATTTGGAAAAAATAACAACATTGACTGTGCTGACTTTTGATCAATCACCACCTAGCTGGGAATGTCAGACCTATTAAGTGTTCATTCTTTGCCAAAAATTAATGAACCAAAAATAAGTACCAGAGTTTGGAACCAGCTCTGTCTCAGCTGTATTCAATGCAACAGTCACACTGGAGAGTGAGGAAAGGGAAAAAAGGAGTGAAAGAAGAAAGCAAAGGTTAGTAATAATTGCAGCATGTTTTCTTTTTCTTCATTATTAAGTATGAGCAACTAGTAGAACTCATGGTGGCCAAAGTGAAGAGAGGTAATTTTTGATTTTATTGATCAAAGATTCAGAGAGATTAAAACTTAGGAATGAGCAATAAATAGCTTTTCTTGTCCATCATTTCACATACACATGGAGTTGAACAGAAGTCAGCCAAATTAATCAGGTTTTCATAAAACCAAATTCCAAGCTCAAACTTCTGAAGTGCTACAAATTAAGTTGTTGTTTTCCTTCAAGTTTTTAATTTTTTAGATACCTCTGAATTTTCAGGATACTGTCTCAAAATCTTTGATAAACTATTTTCTGCTGAAAAAAATATTAAACAGACTTTTTGTATTAAGTTTAAAAGAAATATTCCAATGTCTAAAAATACCACCAAGAAACTCTAAAGGAATCCAAAGAGGAATGATTTTTTTAATTACCCAGATCTTATCGAATTTTAGCAGTAACATATATGTTGGTTTTGGTTTGACTTTTTAAATTCAGTACTATTGCAGCCTCTTTTCCTTTTATTTCCCAGGATCTTTTGGCAACAATAAACGTATTTGATTTCCTTTCAAAAAAAGGTCAGATTGTCTCAAGACAACTAAAAGGAGCCATGCTGTTTGAAGAAACACTGCCATTGTCCTGCTAATGAGCCCTTGTAATCCTGAAGTTATGGTAAGAGCAAAAGAACTTTAGTACAAATAATGACAGTCAGTCCCCCAACATTTGAATGTGCCACGTCAGAAGAAAATTTCAAGAGGAAATTGCATCCATTAAGATTATATTCTTGAATCATTTGAAGGTTAATGCTTTCAAAATAAATAAAAGGTCAAAAGCACTGCAGGTCTGCGTTTCTCAGGTAAAAGCCTCAGACCATGAGCTATTTGGCCAGAATGGTTTAGGGTTCAATCAAAGGCTCAAAACATAAATTTGCAAGAGCCAAGAAAATAGTTTGGATTTATCTAATGCTTTATTTAATAAGAAATTAAATATGAAAAATTTCAGAATGCAAATTTTCCACCCACTTTCCAAATGGAGTGTCTTACCTTTTTCTATTTGAAACTACCATTAGACTTCCACATTTTTTTATAAGTCTAAAAACTTAACAAATTTAAAAATATATTCTAGTGGTTTTTTTCTTTCAATATTGAAATTAGGAGGTGGATTAGCTAACCACTCTCCCACACCATGGCTAGTTCTTTCACAAACTGTGTGAAATAATATTTCTATTCTTATATTCCTATAATGTTATGTTATAATATTTCTATTTTTATATTATTATATTGTGTACAAGTATATATAGTCAAAGCTACATTTATTCCAAGCCTCTGAGTGGTCATGGCCCAGCTGCCATGAGAGCTGAGGCTCTGGGTGCCAGAGAGCCACCACACCCCAGGCCACAGGACTAGAGAATTAAACTTGAAATGTCGCCTCAATTATAAAACCTTTTCCCCTTGTCCATCTTACATTATGCAGTTGTTTCAGAGAGGTATTGAAATAAATGTTTACATGATCGAAATAGCTCCATACACAAACCTCCTCCTGTGTGGGGCTGCCTAGATGGTTTTCTGACCACATACATTTTGGTCTCATTATCTCGGCCGCTACACAACTAGCATTAGTAGGAACTGAATTTTTGAATGTGGCCATCACATGGCTGAAGTTCAAAACTGCATGTTAAGATTTAAGCAGAGATTTTTGTGGAGGCTGGAGGAGTGTCTGTGCAGCCTCAGCAGTCCCAGCTCACCCAGGAGCCCACAGAGCTTCCACCAACATCCACAGCCCCAAGCCCTGCCCTGCCCTGGATCCCATCCCACAGCTGCCCTCCAGCCCCGGGGACTCTGGACTTGTGGGGAAGGAGTGCAGTAAAGAAGAAAGATGTCTGAAATCTGGCTCTGTCACCATTAACCCCTCAAAAGATTCATTGCTGTCCCAAACAAATCCCTCAGGCTGCTGAGGCCTTGCTAACTCAAGTCCAGGAGAGCATGCTGCATTCCACGGGCTTACAGCTCCACCCCTGGTTTCTAAGCGTTCTCACCTTCAGAATGACATTTTATTTTTGACAATACATCCCCTTTCTACATCCTTCCTGCCTCTGCTTTACCTTGTCATCTAGAGGAGACACTAAGTTGTACAAATATTTCAGATACTGGGAATGTGGCCTGCCAGAAGCATTTCTCTCCCTGCACTCCACCACATGCCTCAGGTGACAATAGTGACAGCAATCTTCCCTCAGTGACAGCAGTTTTCCCTCAGTAACAGGAGTTTATTGTCAGGTGACAATAGTTTTCCCTCAGGTGACAGCATTTTTTCTCCCTCGGGTGACAATAGTTTTCCCTCAGGTGACATTCCCCCTCTGTCCAGAGCAAAATGCATTCACAGAAGGAAGAATCCCTCAGGAAGGGAGCGAGGATGGGGATTGTTTATGTGATACTCTGTGTTTTAGCAGGTTAAGGGAAAGAATCCTTTTCTACTTAGCAGTTACTTTCTTTTGGTCTTTACATTTTGTGCTTTTATTGAGAGATGAGCAAACTCCCTCCTTTTTTTCTGAGTTTTCTGGAGTAGGGAAGAGGTTAAGGGAGGCACTGCATGCACAGTGTATCCACATCTTGGGCACTGGCTTTTTCCAGGTGGCAAATAAAAAGTGATTTAGCATAATAAACATAAACAGTTGTAAAGGGGGAGGATGGGGCTACAATGTGAGACATGCAGTCATTGTCAAAGATTTCTTTTGCTAACTGTTACTTTGCAGATTGAGCATTACATGGAAAATGTTGGAGAGGAAGGAAATTATCCCTTTCAATTTCTGCCATTGCATTTATCTTGATTCCCCAGGGTTTTACGGCAGCAAATTGTAGTGAAGTCAAGAAGGGGAGCATGCTATTTGATTTCAGGCAGTGAAACTGAGGTAGGTATTTTTAGTTAATTTACTAAATACTGTGATCAGTGGTAGTTTATAGCTCAGGTATCAGCCTCTGGATCCCTGCCCAGTGTTGTTTTGCTTTCACTCTTACTTATAAACACATCTACATCCAGATAAAAGCTTCTTTGTAAATTTTATTTATTTGGAGGTTCTACATGTGATGGAAAAGCTTTAAATGGTAGATGCAGAACTAGCTTTGGATCTAGATAAATTTTGCACTCACCAAAACAAATTTGAGCCAAATTTAGAAGTAGTGCCATATGACATGCTCCTGGGGAGTGAGAGGCTGGCTGTAGGCCCAGATCTGACAAAGATCTTTCGCACATTTTTATCTTTATACTCTGTGAATAGTTCCACTGATCATTCTGTCAAACTGAAGTACTAAAACATCATCAGGCTGGCCCTTAAGTTTTGAAAAAACGATTATTAAATGAAATAACTTTTTTTAAAAGGTAATTTTTACCTTGCTTTCTGTTTACTGAGCCTTAAGGAAACATTTGTGTCATGTTTTCCAGTCTTTTTCTTTGCAATGACAGATACTCTTCTTTTTTCTCCTAAAATGAATCTGGACGTTCTCATCCAGATTTACGACTTTCAGAGATGAGATTTTAGGCAGATGTCATACGTTGTGGGATTCTTGGTAGGAACTGGGAGAGTTGGCACCACAGACAACACAGCATTTGTTCAAAGTTTGCAGAATGCCTTGGATGGTAATTTCTTTGGGGCAGGAGTGTTAATTGGATTGTGGCTAAGTGATGCATATACAGTTGTGTTTAAGTGTGTGTAGCTCACTCTTCTGATGCTGTCTATGTCTTCTTCTGTGTTCTCATCACACCATTTTCAGTCCCTCAAGCAGCTGGTCCAAGGAAAGTATCAGTGAATTAAAGATAATTACAGGCCAATGACTAATTCTTTTATTCTGTGGAAATCATGGGGGAAGTGGGTAAGAAGGTGGCAAAGAGTCTGATTTAACTTCAGAGCAGGTGTCATTTGGAGAAAGTCAGCATACCCACAGCAGCAAGGGAAAAAAGCTCTTAAAATTACTATGGAAATTCTACAGATAAAAACCAGAAAATTAAATTTTCTGTAAATGGGGACAAAGAACAATTAGCATGTAGCTGGAAACAACAGAGAAGAAAGCATTCAAAGGGTAATATTGATGTGCTTTAATTAAAAATTAAAGTAGCTTAGGGGCTAACCTAAAGTGTTGGCAGTGAAATGAAACCAAACCCAAGAATGTTTGTTTTATACACGGCACTTAGCAGCCCCAGCTGCCATCAGCCAATACTGCTACAAGGTTCTACAAAGAGTGCAATTACACAGCCTCTGTCCCAAACAATCTTGATTTAGTGTAACAGACAGAGGGTAAGTTTTACACATGAAGAAATAACGCATAGAAAAGGTGGTTATTCCTCTGTGAAATAAAAAAATATCTGTGAGAGGAGGTGGATACAGATGTCATATCTGAAAGGAATATTCTTAATGCAAACCATGGTCTCTTTCAGTACAGTCTGCTCTATGTAGGCACTGGGGTAATAAATAGTTTCTGGAATAGCATCTTTGCTTTAATTGCTACTTCACTCAACAGAACCCTGATAAAATCCAGAATAAGACAATCAACATACCATAAACTTTTTAATTGTTGCAATATACAGGGATTCCTATTTGTCTTGCTGGCATTATTTATGTCCCATTTGTCTTGCTGGCCTTCTTATTCTTAGGCTGCTGTGTCTAGGAGCACCAAAAGCATCATGAGCATTTTCTGAAGTAAAACTTCTTAAGAAGGTTGATTTTTTTTTTTAATTACCTTACTTAGACATTAAAGATTATGGAATTTACTATCAAGCAGAGGTTTCATATATATCTTTGACTCTGAAGAAAGCGTTTAATACAGAATTTATTATATTTGTAGTCAGTTTGTCAACATTTTTCTCATCCAAAATTGAGGCTGAGCAGGAAACTCATCAAAAAATAAACATTTTTTAAAGACAATGAAAGCTATTTTTATTTAATATTATTTTAATATTTTAAATTTAAATTTCATCTCCCTTTAAATCCCTTTATATAGTTACCTAAGAAGTTAAAAGTGCATTTTTTCTGATGTTGTGTTGCTTTCATATACTTGATGGCTTCTCTGTGTAAAAAATCTTAGCAAATAATTTAAGGTTTATTTTTAATGTGAAAAATCAGAGGAATCCTGTATGACTTGACAGACAATTTCAGCAGTATTACCATGCTGCCCTCTGGAGTACACTGCCAAAGCACAGCATAGGAAAAGTTTTGGAGGCATCTGCTATTCTTCTTTACATCCAAGAAAATTATCACTGGAAAAAATGAAGCCTTGGCTAAACTCTTTGAGAAGCAGGATGAATATGTAGTGTTTTTCTTCATTCAGCCCAGAACTTTCTGGGCATGTTTTCACTAGATATGTGTTACTATATAGGATTTCATCCCTGGCTAGACCTCAAAGTCTTTGATAAAAATGTGATTATTATAGGATCACCTCAGTGCTTGTATTCAAGTTCTTTAGTGTAGATTTTAATTTTTGCTTTAGAATCACCAGATTGAGGTTTCTCAGCAAAGCTGACTTTTGTTATCTGGAGGTGCAAGATCGGTGTCAGACTGTACCATTGAATCCAACTTTTGTCCCTCCTATGTAAAATAAGTCTCAGATATCCTGGGGCTCTACTAGGAGAAAGTAGTAGGTATCAAAGACAACAATAAAACACATTTTCCCTCACAAGCTTAAAAAGCTCGGAGACATTTGGAAGACATATGCATCTGTTGTTTCCTAAATTAATTCATCTTTCTCCAAGATGTGTCTCGTGGAAAAACTAAAAATTCCCTTTCACTCCTCCCTCCTCTCCCTCCCTTCCCCAAATTACCTTAAAACCACGTAGGAATGAAAATAAAGGTCAGGCATTTATTTTATCTCTAAGTTCTGGGGGAAAAAACACAAACCAAAACACCAAAAAAGGGGAGTTTAGGCCCAGTTTGAATTTATTACGTTTTTTAGGAGTCTCTCCCTTAATACAGATATTTAATATAAAAATTCCCAGTTCCAGATTGTTGATAGCTGGAATTGGGTTCAAAGACAGCACAGGTCTACAAACAGAAAGTACAACAAACCCCTTATTTATTCTCCTTCTCCAATACAGAGAGACTTTGAAGTGTACATAATTCATGTTTATTTCTGGGTCCTTTCTCTGCTTCCACAATTGGAAAAATTGCACAAGTTAAAAGGAAAGGTGGTTTATCTCCAAAAGATTTTTTAGGGACTTTGCCACAATTGGGAGCAGCTAATTAAACTGTTAGAAGTTATTAAATATTTTAAGTACTTTTCCATTGGTAGTCTACAGGAATTAGATACCTTATTTCTTTAAGGTCTGTTTCATGTAAAAAGGTGCCTTTCTTTAGGTGCCTAAAGACTACTGAAAACCTACTTTTTCTTAAGTCTGGGGTTTCAGGTCAGGCAGAAAGAAAATGTAAGCTAAGTGACAGGAATTGTAGATCACCTACAGACTGACAAGCCATGAAAAATTAAGATCCTGACAGGAGTCTGCAACATTCACTCCGGTGAGAACATAAAACTGCATTTCAGTATAAGCAAGGAAAATACCATCTATGAGAAAAACTACCTGTGAAAATGCAGGGATGCTGTAGAGAAAACAAGATTATGACACTGATAGAGACATCAAGGCACTGAGCTGATAGGGCATGAAGACAGACAGGAACTGGCTGAGATGCTCTCTAATTACCATGGAAAACCCGGGTAAAAGGGGCATTCCCAGACACTTGGGGAAGTCAGATTTGAATTGTCACTGGAGGTGTCAGGGCTGAGAATTATGACTAGATGCACAGTTGTTTTTCTCAAAGGATATCATAACCTCTTACAGACATTTAATTAAATTGTTAATTACTTCACAGATTTATTGCATAAGCAGCAGTGTAACCACAGGTGGCTCAAAGGAGGAATCAGAAGTGTCTTGAATGCTGTACCTGTTCAGATTTGCATCATATCTTCACTGTCTGAATTCTGCTTGGATAGCAGCTCAGCTGGTACGTGAGTGATGATCAGATTTTTGATGACTGGATGTTGATGGAAAAGGAAAGGAAGTAAACCCAGGTGTTCAGCTGTTTAAGTCCTAAGTAGACAGTACTGGCTCCTTTATTCTGGAGTGTGACCTAGTAAAAACTCACTCTGACTTTTCAGAAGGCTTAAGATCCTAAATCCCTCTGGAAATTTTAAAAATACCACTTTCCATTTATAATCTCCAATGAGAGAAGGTTTAATATTACTAAAAAATTGTTTGAGGAATTTGTTCCCCATACAAGTGAGAAATTCTTTGTGTACATATGACCTGCATGGTGAAAAAAACCCAAATTATTAGTATGTCAACCTTTTAGTTTTTTTGAGAAAAGATTGCATCAGCAAATAAATCCACATTATCCTGGTAAATATTTTTAAAGAGGATGCAAAACCAGATCAGAGCACAAAAGTAGCTTTACTAACAGCTTCTACTGAGATTAAATATATATAAATATATGTATATATCTCCCAAGACAAAATACACAGCTTCATATAATCTGCTAAAGAGAAAAGTAAATATTTTGCAACCACAAATGAAGTCAAAGCATAACATTGTGGTGAGACTTAAGAGGAGTTAGCAGACCAAAATGTCTCATTATTTCACAAATTATAGCAGCATGAAAAAACACTCCTTTAGTTTCAGGATACTTAGGTCTGTTTCACGAAATAAAAACATGTGATTAAAACAAAGCAGTGTTTCAAGCACAGCTCCGGCCGCTGGCTGAGCTCGGTGTGATCGCTGCAGCGTGAGTGACACCGAGCCCACACTGCAAGTATGAGAAATGGGCTCCTGTCACAGGAATGGGCTGGCACTTGGACACAGCTACGTGCACAACATTTTCTTATGCCCACACCGAGGGCTTTTCAGGCAAGGTGATACACTGTAGGCTTTAGGTTCCTTTCATTAATGCTATGGATTAAAGTATTATGGGCAAAAAAATGCAACTGGTAGCCTTGACCTGGTTTGTAGTGGGTGCTGGGAGCCAAGTTCTGCCCTCAGTTACACCCTGTAGCTCCCCTGTAGCCCGTGGTGGTGCCAAGTGTAACTGGGGGAAGAATTCAGCTGTTCAAATATGTCCATGGTTACCAAGCCAACTGGCAGCAATTGCCAGGGAATAATAGGAGTGTTGAGGGCAGGATCTGAGGAGCCTTCGTGGGGCGGTCTGGAGATCTGCACAGTGCTTGTCTACAGACTGTCTGCCCTCCTCAAGTCTAAGCTATTAGTTTTTCCTGCTTGCTCTAATGTACTGCAGACAAAAAGGGTCTTTCACTGGTGAATGCTAATAAATGAAATGCTCACCAGCTGGGGCTCCTGCACCTCTCCTCACATTGTAGCAACAGCCTTTTGTTTGTGCCAAACCTAAGCTTGAAGTTTCTTGGGGCAGAGGGCAGATTTGAAAACATTTCAGATTCTAACAGAGTAAATCATTATTTTTATTAATGAAGTAGAGCTGAATAGCTTGCAGGCTACTTATGACACAGAAAAACTCATCTTTTTTCAGCACAGTTTGTAGTTATTTAGTGCTTCATATTCCTGAAATTGGGAGTAGGCTTTCTGGCTCATACACTGACTCCATCTGAGGGAACAGAAGATGGCTTTTCATTTTCCAGATGAGGAAACAAGATCTGGAGTATTTGTCTATACTCATATTGGAAGAAAGGAAGTTAAGCTCTGATATCTTTAGCTGTAGCACTTTTGGATATCAGGGATACACCCCTTGTACTTGGTTTGTACTCCACGAGTTGTGTGTGGCCTTGGTGAAATCCTACAGCTGAACGCTTTCAGTGTAGAAAAACTTCTTGACACTGATTAGCCTTGATTTCTGGTGTTAAAATGGAAAACAAAACGTTAATTTTTCTATGGGACAAGTAGATTCTTTGAACTCCTGCTCATATAGCTGTATACTATTTGGAAAGTGTAAACTTCACCAGTACAGATTAAAATCCCCTATCAGCTATTTCTGTTCAGTTTCACAATAAAGGTGTAATTAAAAATCAGCTGAATTGTTTTGGATGACCGTCATTCCTCTTTGGAAAGCTCTTTAGATGGGCAAATTACTTAAAAGAATTGGGTAGAATCTCTAACCTGGAAAAGGTTTGAATTAATTAATCAGACTTTCAGTTGAAATGAGTCTTTCTTGCTCTATTTAAAGTACTGTGTTTCAATTTGTACCAGTTCACTCTTTCCCATCCCTTGAATTACAAACACATTGTCATTTGAAAAGGTATTAAATACAGTGAAATTAACAGGCAAATACAGGAATAAATACACTGTGAGGCACTTTTGTTTTGTTAGTTCTATAACTAAGAAGTCCATAATCACTATAATAAATTCTTTAATGCAAAGTATGTAAACCCTTCCATTTCCTCTGGGGCAGATTCAAATTAACTGTTCCTTGCAAGAAGAGATTTCTTTTACCTCCAACATTCTGTTGCAATGTCTGCAGTTTCTGACAATTACTGCATTTATGTAAAAAGAATTTGCAATTGTATGGTATTCTGCAATCTAAAACACATCAACAGTAATTTCTGGAAGAAAATATACAATCATTTTTCTACAAGGAACTATAGACTTCAGTATTTAGAATTTGAAGCAAGAAATTATTCAGTAATTCAGATCTGGAGGGGATCTGAAGTAGGAAGAATGTTAACTGCTTAAGCAAGGATTTCCCCACTTGATTAATAAATATATTTTCTTATCTAAAGCATGCTGTTTCCAATGATCCAGAACTACAAATGGTTCAAAAGGGAAAGACTGAGATATGTATGCAATGTCTCAAACTGGGCCTCAGTGTTTCCTAGGCAGCCGTTGGACAGCGGGGTGAAATACAATACCCAAAGGTGGGAGGGCAGAGACACAAAGTACTCAGCTGTAAAATGAGCCCATTCTAATTATGCTAAAAGATCCTATATCTTCAAATGGATAAATGTCATTTACTGAATCACTTCTCCTTGAAGAAACTTTTGAATTATATTTTTGCTGGAGGAAGATCCATCTTCAACTGCTTATTTCTATTTTCATTGAAAAAGATAATTATCTTTCAAGAAAAAAGAAGAGTGGAAATTAAAACTGCCTTTACAATTCCTATTTTCTTTTCAAGAAGGGGGGATTGAAGAAAAATACTTTATTTAAAAGAAACAGCCCATTCCTTCCTCATTGTCCTCTTAAAAATGAAGGGCAGTCAAAAGGAGAATTGTCCTTTTTTAGAGTTGTGTTAATGCATAACACTCTCCACATTACTGCATGAGGAGGACCAGCCTCAGATGGCTGGCATTGTCAGAATTACGTGGGAGTCAGAGCAGATAGTGGTGATTTACAACAGCCTTAGGATTGTCTCGAAGGCCATAATGTTGGGGGTTTAGTCTGTTTGGTTTTATTGTTTTGTTTTGAGGGGATTTGGCTTTTTCTGTACTCATTTGGATTATATTTTAGAACCTCAGGGCTGTGCAGTGCAGTTTCACAACTCACAGCATCTGTTACTGCATAGTGGCCAAAGGTCCACTTGTTAGAAATTATTAAAATGGACCAGGGATGGAGAGAGGAACCTTTTTGTCTGGTGCTGAATGCCACAGAGAAATGAAATAACATGAATTCCAAGTCACTCACAAAGGTGAGGTGGGGGGGTTGTGTAGAAGCAACATTCATAGGTGTAAAAAGGCCAAACAAACCTCTACTTTATACCCAATACATATTCTAAGAACAACTGAACAGCTTTTCTGTGACCACAGAGTATGTCATCATTTCATCCTGACTTTGCAGACTTGGCTGAGAAACAACTTGAAAGTGAATACTGCCACACTCCTATTGTAATAGAAGCTGCATCCATATGATCTGTGCACAGAAAACACTTTGCCCACGGCTCTTATGTCTCCTGACAACCCTTCAAAGCCTCTGTATTCATCAAATGGACATGGGACAATGTGAGGCTGGAGATATAAAGCATTTTGTAGTATATAGTGCACCAGCTCACCTCCAACAGTCTTTCTGGGGAGGAGAATATTAAAGGTCCAGAGAAGAGTCAGAATGATCTGAAGAACAGTTTAGAAGACAGACAAGAACATAGTCTATCAATATAGCCATCTAAGCATTCTCCTAAAATGTTAATGGTATTTGATTGTATCTTTCTTTTTAATCTGGATTTTAAATCATATAATCATCATCCTAAAGTGGCTTAGGATTTCTTCAACAAACATTGTTAGATATGGTTTTAAAGGTTGATTTAAAAGAGTTTTTTCCATCAATGAAAGCATGAACATGGGATATTTTAATGGGAAAAAAAAATTTGTTATTATCCTTAAAATCGCTGATGAGAAATTTAGCAGACTAAATGTTCCAGAGAGTGGACACTCAGATTATAATCATGCTAATATAATAGAACTGCTGAAGTATAGCAGACAGTGTGATGCACTAACCCTGGTACAGCACAGCCATGGCAATGAGCCTGTCCTGCAAGTACAGTAAAGCAGAAGCAGCAATCAGCTTCCCATGCAAAGTGTCCTTCCTGGCAGATACAGCGCAGGAAATATTTTATATATGCAGACTGCTCACGAGTGTTCTCATCTGCCTGGAGAGAAATTCATTACACCATACATAACATATACATACACTGTGGGATGTGGAGGATTATCTTCAAAGTATGCCATTTATTCCAGTATTTAGCTGATTAGGAGGGAAAAGACAGAACATTTTGACATGACTAACAGAAATGTTAGTAATTTTCTGATTGCTGGATTTACTTACAGTGATGGCGAATTTACTGAGTTGCTGCTGGAATTTTTCTACAAAGGACACCTTGATATGCTTCATTCTTCTGGAACATCTGAAATGAATCACAAGGAACAGATGGAATTTTCAAGAGAAAAAGAAAATAATAAAACGCCCACCATAAAAACTAATTCTCTATAAATAATCTCAATCAGGAAAACCTTTACCCCCGAGACAACCCAAGACTGCTTTTTTAGTAGCTCTTTCCCTTGTGACAAGAGCAAACTTTCCCATGCCACAAATCATTCCCATCCATCATTTTGATACAATCTGAAGGAAAGTCTGTCTGCTGTCGCAATGTGTCCCATTCTTTTCAGGCTCAGATAGGGGAGAATTTGCATATTTGGCTGGTAAATATTTTACTGAGCTTACAATCAACAATTAACATCTTTCTGGCCAGTTTTTACACTTCAGACCAGCAATTTCAATTTTGTAGTTAAGTCCTTGCTTAATTGATTTCTCAAACTGAATCCATTTCTGGTTATGTTCTTCTGGATCAGCTTCTGCAGTTACCATTGTGTTGCCAAGTTCATATGACATCAGTTACTGTAGAAGAAAGATGTTGCTCTTTCCAAAAAGGATGCAGGATGGATCAGTAGAGTAGTGCTGCTTATTCAGGAATTGAATATTTGTTTTCTATTTCTTTGATGGAATGGCCTTAACTTTGTGAATTAGCCTGACTCAATCCTGTCTAGAAGCTGATTTTAACTATGTCTGATTTAACTAAGTCTGATTTAACTAATTCTGATGTTTCCTACATGCTTCAGCAGCCTCCCTTCTTGGACCACACCTATCATTAAGGTCATAGAACAGAACCAGCTTCAGATCCATCATTAACAGCTCCTGTCACTCAGTTTCTTATTCCATTGCTATGATTGCAGCAATAAGAAAATGTTTGACTTGAAAGCAATATTCTTGTACCAATGCCTATCAAGCCTGTTTTGATTGCAGCTTAGAAAAAACAAATTGGTTTTCCTCAGTGGGAAATAACTTCATTTGCTATTGCTTTGCCCTTATGTACATTGCAAATAAAAGAACCAGCTAATGGCCAGGTTTTTAGGTTCTCTTTTCAGTCTTTGGTAGCTTCAGGGAAGATGAATTCTTTGCCAAGCCAGGAGATTTGTATGCCTGGTTTGAGTTATTGGCTGAATAGGTCTGCACTGCACAAGGAATTCCAATAATAAAAAGCTCATTCCCAGCCAATGTTATTGGTCATCCATCTCAGGCAGATGCTGGGAGACAGGAACTGACACTGATGCTGAAAATGTTGTATCAGAAGAGCCTGAATGATGATTTGAATACGCACAGAGATGGAAGAGGGGCCAGAAATGGGAGGGAGCAGCCAAGCTTGCAGGCCTTTGCTCCAGAAGATCATTTCTAGGTACATCACTGTTCCATCCTCTGATGATAACACAGAGGTAAATGTTTAGTTCCTGCAGTCATTGCAGCTGTGAGGACGACTTGCAGGCTGAATGGTAAATCCAAGACAGGATTGATTCTTCTTGGGGCTCTTCTTACACACAACAGTGCAAAATGACAGCATTCCTCTGGTTCTGCTGTTTTATAAAGGTCATAAAATGTTAGCTCAATGCAGGGCAAAAGGAAATGAAGATTTTATATGTAATCTGTTTCTTGTAACACCAGAGGGCTGTTGCAGATCTCACCAGCACTCCTGTTTGATATTTTTATTAAATTCAAGAAACAAATGTTACAAATTTGACTTGGATTTTACCATTTTTAGATTCTATTTGCTGTAGGGTGAAGTTGGGCTGAAGTGTACTTGGCTAGATGTTATTGTAGGGTTCTTGCAAGGTAGAAGTGTAAAAATAGAAAAAGATTTTCTTTGAACTATGACAATGTGTTGCTTTCCTCTGTGCTCTCCTAGAAATAGCTCTAAAGTATAATTCCTACTCTAGCTCCAAGCTATGTAATTCAATTAACTGGAAAAAAGAATGACAAAAAGTATTACTTCTCATGGTGCACTTTTACCAGAGAAATGAAGACAGCTACCTAAATTATATAGAACTGATTATACTAAGAGATTGTCACAAATGTCTTACAAAAAGATGAGTGACTGCATTTGGCAGGAGCTGGTGTGATATTTCATCCTTTGTCAATAAAATAAAGCAGTTTTATAATATCACATTTTGGTATGATACAGAATATATCAAACTACTGCATGTTAGTGAGACAAACCATGAAGTAACTATTCAGTTGCTTCAGTAAAAAGGAAAGAATAAATAAGAACTCATAGGTTTGATCCATAATAAAGAGATGACAGAAAATGTAATTTGTTTCATTTTTACTTTGAGTCATGTTTGAAAATAAAAACCAAAAACCTCTGAATCCTTAAAAATCTTTAAATTTTAATTTGAAGTTATAATTTTGCCTTTAGGGCTTAGTCAGATGACAACTGAAGTAAAAAGAGAACACTTAAAGATTTCAGTGGCTATTAAATGATGCTCATGCTGCCTACATTCAGTTTATCACCTTGCTATAGAATATAATTTTAAAAAGAACATTATAGCTGAGGGAGTTTTCTCAATACTGTCCAAACTGAGTGAATAATTTTCCTAACCTTTCCAGGCCCTGAGCAGCATCTTTATCTGGAGAAAAAGTAATGGGTTTTAAATGAGAGAAATGCAGAAAAGACTTTGTCATGAGTCTTCTGCAGATATTTAAACTCCACACTGTTCATTCCAGTTATGAGCCATGCTTGCAGCTCTCTTTACACATTTTGAAGTACTGGCCCAAAATTCAAATCAAAGGTCTCATGGACTCTGATAAGTTTTTGATCAAGTTTTGAACTACTTCAGCATGAATAGTTTTTTAAATTTCAACTTTCCTCGTACTGCAGCCGTAACAATTACAGCCATCAATAAACATGAGATACTCAGTGCTGACAGCCAAAGTTATTTTAGTCACATCCTACCTAACTGTACTCAGAGTCCGTGCAGTTCCAATGTGTTTTCTCTTTGGCAGCCTTTTTTTTGTGGTTCAGAATCATTTCCCCCCAAGTGTTTTATCAGCATCCAGAAGCTGGTCTCATAAAACAAAACTTTATAATTCTTTTCATTATGAGTCGAGGGACTAAATATTGACCAAGAAATTGCCTTAGTCTTGAATGTTGACAAATTTTTCCCATATGATCTCAGGAAAACCTTGATGGGAAACCATCTGTAAACCACCTGAGAGTTCTGGGGGTTTTATTTAATAGAGGGAGAGACAGCCCTACCCTGACTGGGGATTATTGGCTCACTGAACAACACCTCTCCTCTGATGTCTCACTTTTTTAGCATAGTTTCTTTCATGCTTCTTACCTGATTTTGGAGGTTTTCATTGTTGCATTCTTACTTTACTCCATATAAGCAGCAAACAGATCACAGAGCCTGACCAATGGCCATCACTCAGAATCCTAAAATATAGAGAACAGCGGATAGGAAATGTAATTTTTAATTTAATGTTTCCACGTGTTGTAACACAATTCTGTGTTTGGCCGATGCTGGGTCTGGCGCACAGCACTAGAGGGCAGTGCCATATTGCACTTCCAGGGAAACCATCCCCTCCCGGACACCGCTGATCAGGCTGGGAAATGGAAACTGAGTGCAAAGTACAGCCACAGTTCTTCTCTGAGCTTGTTTTGTCACCAGAGTGAAGCTGATCTGAGATGCCCACACACCCCATTTTCTCAGGCTGCAGACATCCTCCTCCCCAGCAAGGGAGATCGATTAAGTTCTTTTTGTGTCTGCCAAGAAAACTGTAGATATTGTTACTTCAGATACCAGCAAAATCAAAGTGCTTTACGCCTGTCACATTGAGACAAATCTGCCATCGTGGCATTGCACTGAATATAAGATAATTGTGAATGATGTCAAGGACAGCATACAGAATTGTAGTTTCAGTTGGTCTTACACTGGGGGGTTTTCCTTGGGTGTGAATTGAGGTAACTGTACAGGAAGCTCTGTTTTTATTGTCCAAAACAGACGTGGAACAAGCTGTGACCTGTTAAACACTTGTCTGGTTTCCCTGCAGAAGCTCCTGCTGGTAACGTGCTGATATTGAGATGAGAGATGGAAGATGGAGCTATGATTTCAGGACTATCCAAGCCATCTTATCAAAGAGAAATTCTGTCTCTTGCTTTCCCCAAAACACCTCTTGACTGTGGACTGAGCAGACCTCTTTGCTGAGGCACAGTGTTGGCTAATAAAGCTCTGTGTGAGTGAACTTGAATGGTCTTAAGCGAAGTTTAACCCAAAAGAGAATTGTAGAGTTGACCATATGCTGTTTGCTTAATGAGAAAGCCGAAGTGTCTCACATGGTTTTGTAGTGGCTGATTCAAAAAAACTTGAGTTTTACTTCTTGTCCTGCCTTTGGCTGAGTGAAGCACTTTCTCTCACATTCTGTCTTTAGCATGTAAATAATGCATGTCTTGATGAAAATAATGAAAGCAAGCTCTCATTCCAATTACTACTGATTACTCTCTCATTTCATTTCAGCCATAATGAGGATTCTATCCCATTCTTTGCACTTTAGTACCCCACACTCCTTCAAGCAGAACCAATATTTTATCAACAGAACCAGTAAGGCCCTACAATTTTACACTGGTTCCTTGTACCCTCTAACTTTTCACAGATAGGGTCCTCACAGCATAAATCTCTCCAGAGGAAAACCTTTATATTGTTTGCCATGAGCTGTGTGGTGACATAATATATATATATATATATATTTGAGAGACTGAGAGACCTTGTTCTCCTCAAATGAAGGCATTAATGCCAGAATCAATCTTTTGAGCCAAGTTACTGATGGAAGAGAAAAGGTTTCAATGTGAGATATTGTTGTTATTATACCTTGGTAAGTCTCAGTGAGAAACAGCAAGCTGTTAAAAAATTCCATTAATGATAATATGGACAATGCTTGTTTCTTGAAATTATCCATCTTCTGCACAGTAATTAAACCCATATGAAAGATGGTGCAAAGAGAAGCACAGAAACATTAAGTTAACCCTACATTTTTTTTTTTCCAATACAAAAGTATTAGAGATGTTCTTTAGTCTCTGAATAGCATGAATTAGGAAAACAGGTGTTTTTTTAAAGCTAAATAAAATTTGTTTATTCAAATTTTTTCCAGTGTTTTTCCAAAGCTACATGAAACATCAGGAAAGTATCAGGAAAAAGGAAACCAAATGCTGATGTGACTTCTCAGATAAAAAAAAAAAAAGAGAGAGAAAAAGAAAGAGAGTGTGTCTACATTGCTCCTGTTGTCCCTGCACAGACCAGTGAGCAGTGTGTGCCCAGTGGTGCCCTTGTTTGTCCATGGTACCTGTGGCCCTCTGCAAATGCTTTGATATTCCTTCCTGGCTCTCCTGTGTTTGGGTGCTCAGTTTCCTGTGGTCCTTCCTCACTACTAAGCTCTATTTGCTGCCCTTTTCCAGGTGCTGCTTTGCCCTCGTTACTTCCCATGCATGCCTTTCTGTGCTGAGATATTTTTGCTTTCCTTCCCCTCTGCCACATTCCAGAGTCAGCGATCCTGCTGCCAGCTGACTCACCAGGCTGCAGATGCAAGGTCATGCTGTAAGACAACAAGGCTGCCAATTTAGAACATCACCTGCTGGATCAGAACACCGCAGTTTTGTTTGTCAGCATCCTCAAATTATCAGTATCTGCTGTCTGAAGTTCACTAAGTAACCATCAGATCTGGTTGTCTCTCTGGGTAACTACTGAAGCCAAATTTAGGATAATGCTAAACATATTTATTTCTACCCTGCAGTCCCCTTTTGGTTCCCAAACTGTGGTGTTCCAACTCGTGTTTCCTCCCTTATGAGGCAGCATCATCAACACTTTGATGAGATGGGTATTTCTGTGCCTGGGCTGTGCTGCCCTGTGCAGCCCCTCTTCAACACAGGCAGAATCCACCCAGGGGAAAAGAGGCAGGATCCTCTGAAAGGATCTGCTGAGAGGGGAGCAGAGATATGGAGCAGAGCCACTGTTACAACTCTTAAACAGTGGGAGAGGGGATGAACCTCAAGTGTTGCCTGTGCCACACAGCTGTGAGACAAGGAGGGGGTTATTTGCTACTGCAGGTTTAATACTTCGCCTCTGTTTTATCCAGAGTATTCCACTCTGCAGCAGAGGAAAATGCTGATAGCAGTTGAAAAATATTAAATTATTTCACAAAAGTAAAAATATTATTTTCCTCATTTCTCAATGATGGAGCATTGTGCCCATTTTCTGCCCAAATCTGATTTATTTTCCTTGCTGCTATACCTTTCTTAGCATCATGCTCTAGCTCCACTTTATTTTTAGTAATTAATAATTGAAAAGTGGGAGGAAAATGAGGTGGGAAAAGCCTAAATACTTTGCATTTGCATTTGAAACAAATCCAATGGCTATTTTTTAATGTATGTTTTAAAACTAAGTGAAAAATCAGAACTTATTTATTCATGTAGTTTACTATATAACAGATTTCCCCAATACTTGAAAAAAAAACCAATTGTTGTTTGTGGGACAGTGTAGGTGAGGTGATTTTGCTTGATAAACAACAACCAACAGAGATGAATCCAATGTGAAAGGCTCAGTTTTTGTATTTTTAACCCACCCAAAAGCCTGTGACATCAGAATACGCTTCTACAGCATTTGCAATTTCCTCTGATATCCCAGTAAAGCAGAGGAACTGCATGGAAGTGTCACTACCAAAAATAGACCCCACTGTCCAAGCCCACTGGGATTTCTTTCAGTTTTTCTCTGCTGGGAAACCAGTGAAGGTGTTTTAATGAAACTGCCATTCTGAGGAGATAAAAAGGAACATTTTTTGGTTTACCTCCTTGTTTGCAGCTGTAAGCAACAAACTTACTCCCAAACAAAACAACATTTGAGTTGGAGCCTCTGTGCAAGGCAAGGGTGGAGCAATGCAGATTATTATATTTATTTTTTTTACCTTTGAAAGTATCAGGAAAAAACAACAAAAGTCAAATCTATCTTATCTAGAATGCCTCAAGAACTTGATGTTTCCATTAGTGCCATTGTACTGATCTAACACAATTTTGCAGCTTTACAAATCTGAAGACAGTCCCATTTCCTGGGACTCTGGCAAACATTTGTGTTCCTTCATTATTTAGCCCAGAAAACCAAAACATGCAATTTGCATATTTCCAAATATGTCTCTACCAAATAGAAAAAGAGACTAATGCCCCTGAAAAACTCCCCTGTTGTTTAAATTGAAGATTTTATTATGAAATATACAGAATATACCTTGTTACATAATTTGAAACAAAAACCATAGTCTGTTTTCAGAATACTCTTGCCCTGCTTAACACTGACCAACATAATTTCATATTTACTACTGTCTTTTCAGTCCAGTTTTTGTTCTTCCCCCTCATTCTTCTTAATTTCAACAGTTACAAATTCCAAAAATACATAATTCCTATTCCCACATAAATACAGATCCACAGATCCAAACACATATTTTGGGAAGGCAACCAAGAACCCATGCAAGATTTTTATAATACATTAAAATGCACAAGGAGCAACAGACATAAAAACAATGGATGGGCAGAAGATGATCCTTGAGGGTGATGTTTGTGCTCTCTGTGCAGCAGGAAGCAGGACCAGGTTGGTAGCTGAGTGGGCTACGATGTCAGAAGGTCAGATCACACACTGGGATTTGGGCTCATCCCAAATGTTGACACAGTATTGAAAGGGGAAGGGAGAGGGGAAGACATGTGACATAAAGGACATTGTATTCAGCAGTAAATGTTGACTGGAAATGTCCATCATTGGGCTGGGGAGATGAAAGTCCACTCTGGGATCTCCACAAAGATTTGTTCTTCTTCTGTTGCTAAATGTTGAATTGGGCTGGTAATAAGCACCAGATCTGGAGAAGAGTCTACTTACTAACAGTAAATATCCTCCAATATTAATTTAATTAAATGTGATTTAATGTATATTCCCATCTGACAAAAAGAGAGTCTCACCACATATAAGGCTAAAATTTTGTGAGAGCTATTTGGCTTAGCATGCCATCTTTAAAAATTCTGCCTTGATAGTTAAGGTAAAACTACAGGATCATAATGGAATGCTTAGATATTCTAAATCTGCATTTCATCTTCTCCTTTGATTACATCTCAAGCTTGCCCTGTTGGCCCTTTCCCAGCTTTTAACCTTTCAGATATGATCTGCAGCTGCTGGATGCTACAGGAAACAGGGAAAGACCTAAAACCTTCTGAGGTATGCTCAGGCAAAAATGCAGTGAGCCTTGAGACCTCACAGCAGGCTTCTGGTCACAGAATGTACAGCACAGAGGGAACCCTTGGCCTTGTAGAAGAGCTGCTTCAATTCAAAACTTGTTATTCCAGGAATAACATGATTAATTCTCATGGGTTTCTTCTATAGATGAAGAATAATAAGACAATTAAGCTTGGAGCAAAACTGACTCTTACAGTCCGGCACAAAACCTCTTTTGCCTCCAGTGCTGAAACAGGCCTTAGAAAAATATTAGAATTTTCAGGGAATCTAGAGAGTACAGATAAAGGCAAACTCACTTAAATCTTAATATTACAGGTACTTGTGCTTACACTGCAAGAACAGCTTTCAGCTTAACCTGTTTCACAGCTGGGATGCAGGTAATTTTTCACAAGGTAGAATGAATATCTATGTTCAAGGCCTTTCAACATGATTATTACTGCAGGTTCCATCAAAACGCTTCTTCACAGGATCCAGTCCTTACTTTGGAAATTAAGATCTCCAGTGCAGAGTTGTTCCCATTTAAAATGTTCCTGTCTCACAACAGGACTCCAGAATACATTTATCATTCAGATTCCAAGTGAGAATAATTGTTTATGGTAAAGTTCTCAAAGAACAGGGGATACTGAGCTAACAGGAAGATGACATTGTCTTTATGTGTGCACATGTAATCCTAATTAATATGCTCCTTTGCAGTTACAGAGAAGAATTAGTAGGATGCTTTAACATCAGTTTTATTTACCTTATTGATCAGGACTCCAAAGTCTCCAGTTGAAAACAACAGTGGTATGAAAAAAAACAGCAAAACCAATTTTAACAAGAACACTACTTTGACAAAATAATGATTTATTGGAAGCAAATATTCACACAAGGTATAAAGGCAATAATTCCAATTGTTTACTTTTTAACAAGACAAAGCTACTCCATTACCAGATTTATTCAGAAACATTAGATTTAGATTAGATTTAGGAACAATGTAGAGTATTTTAAATCCCTGAGAACGATGTCCTCTCATTCTTTTATGCACTCCCTGCCTCGCCACCCCCTTTCCCCCCAAAAGAAAAAGGTGCTTGAAATTTAATTTCCTGCTCAGTTAAGCTTTTAGTGCATCACCATCCATTCTTTATATCAGCATTAAATTTAAAAATGCAAGCAAGCCCAAGTTCCACATCAAACCCATCCACATTCAGTGGCAGGAACCCAATTTAAAATTACCTCCAGTTTCAGTATCCAAGCTGCTTTATAGGTAAGGCTACTGACTCTGAAGATAAAACTTGTTCCCCTTAAATCAGACATTAAAGAAGTAACCTCCTCCTTTTTCTTTTAGCTGGACACAGCTAAGGGTTTTTACTTTTCATACAGAAGTATGGAGCTGTGAATGCAAGGCTTCAGTCTTGATCTTTTTATATCTAGATTTAAGGGATCTTAGCATCACAGACTTCCAGTTTCTACTGCACATTTCTAGCATTTTTTTCTCATCCCTCATTGTTTTTAGGCTTATATCAGGCAGAGAGTTTAAGAATGACAAACTTGGGTAGCAAAAGCATTTCCTCCTATGCAATGCAAGTTCCATTACTGAGTTTCAGGAGGAAGCCACCATGCAAGGTAACTAAGACAGATCCAGGCACAACACATGCAGACATTTTGCAGTCCAAGTTTAGACATTTTTCTAGTAAGATTGTTGCCTTTGTGCAAGGATGTAACATATCCATCAAAGAACTCCTCTAGCTGACACCTGACAAACAGCATAAGCAAAGCATGGGCAACAAGGCTGAACTTGAGTACTTTTAAAAGCTGCAGCTGATGTTGGTGTTACCTTGCCAGTGGCCAGCTCTTCAGTTGGAGATGGAAAAAAAAATCTAATAAAACTCAAGGCATAACTCAACTAAAATAAAGTTATTTCCAATATTAGAGGTAGATTTTATCCAGTGTAATATATAACAGCTGTTCCTGTAAGAGCAGAGATCTAGGAATTAAACAATTTAAATCAATTTCAACACCTATGTGCTCTTAGAATATTTAAGGCAAGCTTTTTGTATATCCTTCAAGAAAGCAGGCACACCACTCTGTAAAGAGAAAGGCAGAAAAGTTATTCTTGCATAATGAAATCAATAAAAACTATAAACAAGATGAGAATTCCCATTACACAGATCAAGGCCTTCAAACAGATACAGTTCTAAGATCTAATATACAATTGTCTAAGATACAAGTCTAAGGGCTGGTACATAGCATCACACCATTGCTTGAATACTTGGGAACAAACTGCATTAGTGAAGTTTGCTTGTCTTGAGGCTATTCATATATGCTCTGAAACACAGTTATTTGGTTTGCTGCAGAAATTTACCTGCCCAGTTGACAAACTAAAGGAATTTGACAGGAATTAAAATAAGTAAATTAATTAAGACTATTGTAATGAGAGCATACAATAGTGAGATTGTAAACATGGGACTGTGTAAAAACTAGGAAGGTCAATATATCTGTTTCAGAAAGAATTAATTCTGCCCAACACGTAGAAGATGGGTATGACTGCAGTGAATTCGTTGCTTGAAACAGATTAGCCAAAGATCATTGAATGTAACTTTTCCTTACCTTGGAAGCCCAGTTGACCAGCCAGGATGGAATCATGCCACCAGGATTATCAAAATAGTACATATAGACTAGAGAGGAGAGAGAAGTTACCAGACAGTTACCTGTGACTCAGCTCTAACACACTGTCACAGAAGCTGTTGGTGGGCATGACTGGAGCACCAACTACAACAGTTCTACTCTAAATTCTTCACAAAAAGGTCAACTTGTCCTGAAGTGAAATGTGAAGTAAATACAGGCATTCCCAGTTGACCTTTGGGAAGCTGATAGAGCCACAACAGCAATTTAGATTATTGCAAACCATTTTTGTCACCCTGTCTTATAAAGTAAGACTGTCTTTAAAAGACTAATCTCAAGCAGGAGTCAAGCTCTAGGCAAACCCTTTAATCTATACTTCTGTCAAACACAATACTTGAATCATTGCTGAGTTAAGAAAATTGCAGCAGAGTCTCCCCAGCTGAACTGTCTGGCAGGAAAAGAAGTACAGACTGGGGGTGGGATGGGAGGACAGAAGGAAGTGGTCAGTAGACTATTCTTAACCACCCAGCCCAACTGCTAAATAAAAAGATTATTCACAGTACTGCACTGCACTGGACGTTTCCAAAAGTTTCATTCATTTTAAAGTAACCCCCGGCTTAAAATTTCCAGACCCCCTCTTTGTGTGTTTTGTTAAAACATACATTCCCTGCCTACATGACTTGTCACACATTTTCTTGATCTCTTACCTCTACATCCAGCCTTGCCATCACTTTCAATTGCCAGGCTTTGTTTATAGCTTTTAACTCTGATAATACCGGGCTTTTCAGGGCACTGAGGAACAGCCACACTTTTTGCTAACACAACCCAGATCTTCCTCCCATCCACATCCATCTCCTGGCATTCCCGAATATAGACATACTGCATTGCAAGTTGAGGAGGCATGTCAAAACAATGTCAGTGTGAGGGATGAGGAGTTGACAAGTGAATTCCATCACAAACAGCAGCTCCTTCAAGTTATTTCTCGTGTTCTTACAGGATTCAATCCGGCAGAGCAGTAATTCAGCTATGTGAGCTCTAGCTCTGTGTGGGAAGAGACACCCACATTCCTCTTCATGCCATATATATTCATGTAACACAAGGACTGCAAGATCTTAGACCAGCCCAGCAAAGTGATGGAATCAGTTCATTGTTGGGACTCTTGGATGACCAAGTGGCAAAAACTGCAAGAGGAACAAAAGCCTGAAAGGATACATCTCTGTTTGAGAGAGGAAAAGGGTACTTCACTTCCCAGTAGATTACTTTTTCACCATCATATGTTTCCTCATACAATTCTATGATTGAAAGAAGAAGACTGTTAGATATTTTTAATTTCTACTGCAGCAGAAATATAGATGGCATCAAGAACTTCTCAGATTTCTGATATAAACACATTTTACACTTAACCCTGATGTCAAAATTAATATGTATGTAGAATTTCAGCAGTAAGAGACATTAAAAAGTTCTGTACCAGGACTGTTCATGAATCAGATACACAAAAATAGGTGGCCTGTTTTCCTGTGGTGGAAACAAACAAACAAACAAACAAACAAAACCAAACAAAAAACCCCAAAACAAAACCAAAACAAACAAAAAACTACCCCCAAAACCAAAACACCAGAACACTCCCCCCTAAAAAAAACCCCAACAAACAAAAAGAAACCACAACCCCCAGAACATAAAAGCAGAACAGTTCTGCTTCAGGAGGAAGCAGAGTCAAATTCCTTTTCCAACAGTTTGCTCATTCAAAGCCTTTCTGTCTCAAAGCTTTTTCCTCACCTGTGCATGCTCTGCACAATTCCAAGCCACAAGTACAATGTGCTTTTCCACAGGCATGTCCTTGTACATTATACTGAGTTATATGGAATTACAATGAGTGCAACTTTCTAACACCTGAAGACATCTTACATGAAGGATTAATGAATTTTCAAAAAGATGTCAGGAATTTCACAGCAGTATATACATGGAACAGCAAACTAGAATCTTGAGCAGTTTATGAGTCTTCATTAAACTACCTTCAGTCTGCCTGGAAACTCAAATCAGAAGGCAGTAGAACATGAAAAAAAAGTAACCTAAGAATAGTGCCTAAAACATGGCAGTGACTCAATCGGAGAGTAGTCTGGCATGAAGGAGAAAAATTAGTTGTAATCAACCCACATAACTTTTGAAAGTTTTGGGTTTGAAAACTTATCCACGGTACAGCTTCTTTCCCTGAGGCAGCAACTGCCCCTGTGAGGGCAATGGACCTGACAAGCCATGGGATTGAGCCAGGGTGAACTCCTGGTAGCTCAGGAGTAAAAGAAGAGTGTCATCCAGAAAGGTGGTTCACCTCAAGTCAGAGCGGTCTTCATTTAGAGCAGACTTGTGCTTCAGGTGCCCCATATCCTCCAGACTTGCAAGTGAGGCCAGAATAAACTGATAAACTCTTTGATAAGGCAAGAACAGTGCCCCAGATGGGAGATTCTTTCCCTATATAATATATTCTAATATATTCAGTTAGTATGCCCTACAGATCAGCTGTCACCCACGGAAAAAACTTCTCTTCTCCAGCTGGAGCAATACTGGATGCACCTGGTGTTGTAATAACCCACAACATTTATCTTTTCCACCAGAGGTCACTGGAGCATTGGATTATTCACTTTACTTTCACTTCTAACCACAGAGATTTCCTTTTCCAAAGCCACCATGAAGCTGTTTTAAAGACCCCGATACAACTGTTATTAGCTACCTCATTTACCTGTGTATCTTTGCAAACACAGGAAAAACACACAACAGGTAAACCACATCCCACTTGCATTCACTTCAAAGCAGAATACAGTGCATTTTAATCAATAATCTGATTTCATTCAGCATCACTGCAGGTGATCACAAGTCCATTCTACCCATAATAGGTATAGCAACACTTCCTGCTTCAACAGTCAGTTATTACCATTAAATTGTTGGGAAGTCTGATCTCAATCAGGAAGGTGCTGCAATCAGGAGTAGCAAGTTTCAGTATTGCTCAGGCCCAACCATTTTGCATCATGCCACAGAAGTGTGTAGTACCTCAGTCACTACTCTACAATTTAGTCACAACTTCCCTGTGAATTGGCAGCTGCAGCACAAACCAGCCCTCAGGAGCAGTTGCCTTTTCAGCTAAAAAGGCAGCTACTTCTGCTCTGGTCAGGTTTTTATTTCAATGCCAACCAGCAGCTCAGCAGAGAACTCTCCTTTGGACTGCCACTTGCATGGCAGTAAGAGCACCAAGGAATACAAACAGTAACACCAAGTTCCTGACTGTAAAACATGCCAAGAACATCCAATGCTTTCAGGAAAAGATATTCCATCATGCATCAAACTGGTGGAAGCCTGAGGAAAAATTTTCACAATGGGAACAATCAGTCTTTGAAATAATCTCCCCAAGGACAAATTTTAAGACTCAGCTGAACAGAGTGCTGGGCCATCTTGTCTTGGCTGTGCTCTCACCAAGGAATTTTGGATCAAATGATCTCAGAAGTCCCTTCCAACCTGCTATTCTATGACACACTGCTCCACTGCCATATGCAAAGATGCACAAAAGGTACCACCTCTATTTCTCCCCAAGAAATCTACTAAAAATTTAACCTAAGCATTACAACTAGAAGTTACAAGGCACTCCAGCATAACCAGTGATGCTAATCATACGCTTTAACCAACACGGGAAGAATTCACTCCAGAGGAAAGATTAATGCTGTTGAGACATTAGTGATTCCATATCAGTGTTTACTTGTATATTTGCAGAGTGCAACCTTATCCCAAAAGATATTTAAGTCTGACCCAAAGTCTTTGGAGGCAGTAACTTCAAAATACCTTTGAGGAAAGTTTCAGGGGGAACAATCAATGTGAACTCCAGCTTGCTTTTATGCTGCCTAGATAACCTTACCTTTAACATATTGATCCCACTCTTTTCTGAAATTCAAGTCCATGTAGACATCTGCACACAATTTTGGGGGAACATCAGCAAGACCACCAAAGATTTTATATTCATAAAGTCCTGATTGCTGTGGAAACAGGAGGGGAAAAGTCACACAGGAAAAGGAAGTACTCTGCATCAGGGAGAACAGCTGAAGGAAGTTAGGTGGGGCACAAACTACAAATATGCTTAAGAGCTGTGAAAGCAAGTGTTCAAAAAACAATGCAAGATTCAGTCTTTAACCTCTCGACTTTTTGATCTGTACATGAAAGTTTAAATGCAGACAGGCTGATCTGCCCTGCACAATGGCTGTTCCTTCCCTTACACCAGTACCCTTTTACTTCATCAGGAGTTCCAGAGGGAGCATTTCTTCACAAACACAGTCCCCCTTTTCATCTCCAGTGGTCAGTGTGGATTAAATCCTGTCCGCACTGAAGTTTACCAGAAGCATTAAATTCTTGTGGCAAGTTAGTTATGCTTTTACATCAGGCTGGGATACTTTAGAAGCATACTTTAGAAAGAATGCTTTACAATGTTACACACATATAAAACATACAATGTTTTATACATATTGTATGAGCCATTCACACAATAGCAGCACAGCCACTGCAGTAAGCCAGGGTTTCCTTGGTCCCATTTGCCTGGCTAAATCCAGCCTCCAGCTTCCCAAAGTTCCTTTGCCTTCATTCACTGCATGATGCATTTACAGGTGAGCTCTGGCTTAAGCTCTGATCCTAAAGCCTCCACTTCATCCACTCCAGCAGGAACACGCCCAGCACCCTGTACTCCATCAACACACTAATTCCTGCATGGATACCTGGCAGGCACCTCAGCCCCACCTGTGCTGTGTGCACATACTGATAAACTCGTCTTGCCATTGCCAGTCACCACATCCACACCGTAAACAGGGACTAGTTGCCACTGAACAGAATTCCAAGGTCTATGAAGTGATGGTTTTTTAAAAGAAGCTTTCCCCACTCCGTTGTGCCTTTAGGACAGCCCTATATGCTTGCTGTTTTTTCCTAACATTATCACATCTGAAACGATTTCACAGAATACAAATACAAAATTGTCCTACAAAGAACAGCATGAAGTCCAGAAGGAGTTGAGAGGAAACCGTGACCACTCAGTTTAAAAAATAGGACATGTGTATATATATATGGATTTAGAAGTCAGCACTGAATAAAAAAAATCTGTGTCAGAATGGAAACACCATCAATCACAAGTCAGTTCCTAAACTACTAAAGTTCTTTAGAGAAGTTAGTCCCCCCAAAAGGGGAGAAAATTTCATTCCAACCCTTTCTGAACTACCTCCTGATTTTAGAAGATGAAGGGTGGAAAATCAGTGTGCAGGGAGTTCTGGAGAAAGGCAGGAATGGGGGAAGGCTCCTGGAGAGCAGGATGCTGTGACACGGGCGGGCTCAGGAGCAGATGTTGAGGGACACGCTCCCCTCACCACAAACCCCCAGCGAGGGGAGGGTGGCACATCGGACACCCGGGAATTCCCGCTGCTCACAAGCTCGGTTCCCCGGCACGGTGCTCGGGCGGGGGTCCCTGCGGCCCAGCAGCTTTCCCATCAGCATTTAATGGCATTACCCGGAAAGCTGATTTCTGCGAGCCCGGAGAAACCGAGCCCAGGCCTGTGCGGGGAACCGGCGGCTGCGGGCGGGGTCGTGCGGGCCTCGCGTCCCCTTCATCCACTGTCCCTTTCATCCACTGTCCCCTTCACCCACTGCCCCCTTCATCCACCGCCCCCTTCATCCACTGTCCCCTTCATCCACTGTCCCCTCCACCCACTGTCCCCTTCACCCACTGCCCCCTTCATCCACCGCCCCCATCCCCTTCACCCACTGTCCCCTTCATCCACCGCCCCCATCATCCACCGCCCCCATCCCCTTCATCCACTGTCCCCTTCATCCACTGCCCCCATCCCCTTCATCCACCGCCCCCATCCCCTTCATCCACTGTCCCCTTCATCCACTGCCCCCATCATCCACCGCCCCCATCATCCACCGCCCCCATCCCCGTCACCACCGCCCCCCGTCCCCTTCTCCCACCGCCCCCGGCCGCCCCGCTGTCGCTGCCGGAGCCCGCCCACCTCATGGTACAGCCGGTAGATCCGCACGCCCATGGTGTCTACCAGGAGCTGCCAGGGCCCCGCCGCGGCCGGCGCCGGCTGCTCCAGCTCCCGGCAGGCGGCCCGAAACTGCTCCTCCGAGAAGCCCCGCGACAGCGATTCCTCCGCCGGCCCCGCCATCCCCACCGCTCCCTCTACCTCCGCCGGCCCCGCCATCCCCACCGCTCCCTCCACCTCCGCCGGCCCCGCCATCCCCACCGCTCCCTCTACCTCCGCCGGCCCCGCCATCCCCGGCGGTCCCTCCGGCGGCGGCCGGGCGGGCACAAGCTCCGGCCGGGCACGGCCCCGTCCGGCCCGCCCCGCTCCGCCCCGCGGCCGGGCCCCGCCGAGCCTGAGGGGCCGGGGAGCGGGTTCGGGGGGTCACAGCGGCTCCACGGGACATCCCTGCCCTGCAGGTGCGCTCCGTGCGCGCTCGGCTTAGGCGGGGTCTCGGTGGTGGTGCCTTTAAGCCTGTGTGACATTACCCTGGAGCCAGGACGGGGACAGGTTCTGTGGGTGTGATGGTCAGGGCCTTCCCTTTGGGGTGTTCCCCAGGGACAGATTGAACACTATAGGCACATGTATTTTTGTGTGTCTACACGTTTTGGAAGGCAGTTTTCCTTATGGACTGTTCATATGAGAGTGTTATATAAAGAACCCGTAACTGCTGTACAGGTGCTTGGCAGGTGAGCGTGGCCCTGGCACAGCCCGCCAAGGCCAGCCTGGCAAAGAAGGGGCAGCAGGCTCTGGTCCATGGCAGACTGGGCTGCACCGGGGCCGACAGGATGGAAGGGGATGGAAAACTCACTGGGATTAGCTCCTGGGCAGGAGAAATCCACTGGCAGGGACACATCTTGCATCTTGCTCAGGCTCTGCAGTAACACCACCTATCACACTCAGCCAAAGCATTAAGGCCTTCAAAATGTGACTATGGCAGGTTTTCTCCTAGGAGTTATAAATCTGTTTTCATTACAGCTTTATTCTTCTAATTCCTGTGAGATTTTCCTGCTGGATGCTGTGTCTTCAGAATAAAACAAGCAGCTCTGAGCAGTGGGACGGAGCAGGTCATCAAACCTGATATCTGGCAGCAGCACCCAATATATTTGGTGGTAACCTCTGTGCAAGGCTGGATAAATGTAGTGTTTCTAGCTTCCCTGCCAAGTGGCTGAGCTCTTTGACAAAGTTCACTTATGTCAGCTGTCCTTTCCAGTTCCAGTCAATTGGTTTGCAAGCAGAGCATGAGGATTTCTGGCTGACTGGTTTGGATATACAGGCTAATCTTCATCATTGCACAGTCCAGAAAACTTTTGGAGAGAGCATTTTGGCCTAAGTCAAGATTGTATCTCACAAACTTCTTCCTAGTATGTAAGTTTGATGCCAGAACTTGACCTGTACCATCTTTTTAAAATAATGTCAGTAATAATAATAAATATCTGCTCATATCTTACCTGCTCTCACCTCCCCACTGAGACTGCTAGGCAAACATTTTAGTTCTTTTATTTTTTGTAGTAATCCGATCATATTATTATTATTAATAACAACAACAACAACAACAATAATAATAATAATAATAATAACAATAATAATTTTCTTATTTTTGTTCTTTCTTTAAACATTAGTTAAAATGGCAAGCTCTCAGTGAGCCCAGCTGGCTCTCCAAATGTCAAGGCAATACATTTCTTATGGCTGATCTCTTATGAGTAATTTCTTGGCTAATTTGCCTTGAGTGAAGCTGTACTGCCCACCCAGCTGAGGAGCTGGTCTTTAAAATGGAATATGAGGCAATGGCCTGGAGGTGAGACTAATTTAGTTTTTCTAGCAGAAATGTTTCTTTACTGTTGCAAAGCTTTTATTTGACAGGTTGCTGTCTCACTTTTAAGTCCCATTCTTTCTCTGAGATAGGGCACAGTGAAACTGAAGGAGCTTGTGGCTCATTTGCACAGAGGTGACTTTGACCCAGTTGTGAGTCAAGAACTGATCTTTAACATGTGCATGTGACATTACATGATCTCCTTGTTTGTGCAAAAGGACTGGAGTGATCAGAGCTCAATGTTGCCTATTATTTTAGGGTCAATGTTTTACATTACATGGTTGTTTTACATGGCATCAGTGAATTGGCTTCAGCCGCCTGACCACTCCCTCTTTCCCCAGCACTTTCATGGAAAAAGAGATTTATCTCACAAGGCCACTCTAGGGACAAAATGCCTTTCAAAAAAGGCCATTATGTGACCTTTTTTCTTGGTAAATAAGGAGTGGTGATTACTAAGAAAGCACAAGCTGTTCTGAGAGTTTATTTTCTGTTTTCATGTATGTTTACGTAAGTGTTATTATTTATCGCTTGTATTTCCATGTATTGCCCTTAGCTTAGGGATAGAAGCTGAAGTTTGAACCCAAGTCCTTTAGAATCTTCACTGCTGGGTAGTGGCTGTAGGGATGAGTTCTACTGCTCTGCCCCAACACTGTGGGACAGCAACTGCTCCAGGACAGCTGGGTCTGGGAACACAAACCCAAAGGCAGCCTGGATACAGCAAAATCCAGTCCCACACATGGATCAGGGATTTAAATACCATCCGAGTGAAAATAGAGAGCTACTATTCTGGGGCAATGGAGGGGAGTTTCAAAAGTGCCCATAACTTTATCTACATACTTAGTGGATCTCGGGCTTCAGCTCAGTTACCCTATGGTGTTGTAGTTAGGATACCCGGTTTTCAGCCAGGCTTGCTGGTATGGGAAGGTTTAGTTTTTATCCCTGGTAGTGTTTAAGGACAGGTTGGACTGGGCTCTGAGCACCCTGTCTAGTGGAAGGTGTCCCTGCCCATGGTAAAGGCTTGGAATGAGATGGGATGATCTTTAAGGATCCTTCCAATCCAAACCATTCTGTGATTTTACGATTCTATTTAGCTGCTGCTGCTCTGAGTGGGAAATACCTCAAGGCAACTTGCTGATTTGGGCTATCAGTGGCAAGAGTGTACCTAAATCTTCCACTTGTTTTTTAGAATGGGAATAATCTGTAAGTGTTCCCCTCTAACACCTAACCTTTCTGTTACTGAAGTCACTGCTGGGTAATCCAATGAATTCTGTGGCATGGAACAAAACCAGGAAACTGGACAACTCCTGCATCAGAAAATCATATGTGGCCAGAAGTGAAACCAGCAATGAATACTACATTGATGTTTTCAGTTCCCAGGTGACTTTCAGTGTTTGTTTTGGATGTGGGTGTCCATGTGTGGGAGAATGTTCCCAGCTATATTGTATTTTTCTCTATCTGTCTCTGTGTGGCACTGGTGCACTTTGAGAAATTCTTGAAGATGAACTAAAGATGTGGGATTTTGATGGATTCAACTGCTATGCAGACATTTATATACTACTGTAATTCCATTTTACTCAGTGCATTCAAAAAACTTTGCAAAACTGCTGAATAGTCCTGCCCTACCATTTATACAATATGTACATTTGTATTTCTAGTATACACAGCCAGAGCAATTAAAAGCTTCTGCTGCTGTTGCTTTATTGACTACATCATGTAAAAGCCTTTCTCACAAATTGTTTCATGACTTTTGCAGTTTGCAAGAAGATTCTTCATCCAGAAAGCTGAGAAGTAACAACAGCATCTTCCTTCACAGCCATGCATATGTAAGGCAGTCTATATTCTCCTCTCTTGTATGAGTCAAAGGGAAATCTGTTTTTTCAACATCTTTAGAATACACAGAAAATATACTGTCTGCTACATCAAAACCTTTATATATTTTATATATTTTATATATTTTATCAATTTATATATTTTATATATTTTATATATTTTATATATTTTATATATTTTATATATAAAATATCTTTTTTATTCCTAAGTATTTAGGCAGGGAGGGTCACCTAGGGTGATTTTTACGAAGAACTAGCACAAGTCATGCACTGCTTGAGCTGTCAGATGTCATAAGCAGCCATTAAATACTGGTTTATAATGGCCTTCTTCACAGAGTTGAATTTAACCCCAAACTATGACTGTTTCTGTATCAGGCATCTAGTTTCACCAGAGTTCCACCCAAACAGAAGAGGATTCAGAGAGTAAAAGGAGTTCTGCTGTTTTTCTGCCTTCTGATATGAAGCATTTTTTACCTTTGGTAGATAGTTTATTATGCTGGACTCCTGGTATCAGAACCCATCTCTCATTTGGCCATGTTTACTTTTGATTTACATCTTTTAGCCACAGTTTCTTCTGGAAAATAATGCACTCCCAGTGCTAATAAACTGGAGATAAAGAGGTGTGACCTATTTACCTGGCCCTGAGGTAAGAGGGAATTTTAAACTCCACTATAGGAAAGAAGGGATTTCACCATTACTCACATTACCTAAAATGACTCATTCAAAAGATAAGACAGCCTGTTTAAATCTTGACTTGGTTTGGTAAATGGTTATCGCTACCACACTCTCTACTTTCTTATTTACACGGATGTAGAAATATTTCTAAACATTTCCTTTAGCAGGTGATGCTAAAGCAGATAATAGAGATAAAAAGCCCTCTTCTGTGGGAACAGTAAAAACTGGTCTTACTGCAATAATTCTTTTTTTTTTTCTTTTTTCACTACCCTTTAGGACAGACACTTGACTTACTGTAAATTTCACAGAAGTTATATATTATGTAGGAGAAAAGCTGTGTATTTTAACCTTGTGCAGTATTTTAGATAGATCTTGTGTTTAAATTTAGTCCTAAGGATTGAAGTAGGACAAAGAACTCATCAGACAAGAAGTAATTCAGCCAATGGCCTGTGTAGCTTGGTTTAAAACTCATAATTTTCTTTCTGCTGTTGGAGGGTCAATAACAGCTGGCTGAAATGCACCATGTTTATTAAACAGACCATTTGCAGAGGGGACAGTGTATGCTTTTTATACCCTACCTACTGAGAAGGGAAGAAAATGAAATGAAAATGTCTCCTGACACTATCCACTAGCTTGGACAAATCACTTTTTCAGCTTTTTGTCTGCATTTCCCTTCATGTCTTTGAGCCCTGTAAATTCTTTGGGTTAGTCAGTGCAGATGGAAAACCAAGAAAAGAGTTCATTCATATTTTGAGCTTAAATCTCAGCTGAATCTGCTGCATCCTACTGCAATAATCTCTAACAAAAATCCTGGTTATGGTGAAATTACAGTGCCTGGAGTTGTTCCCCAGGCTTCCCCTGACTTGGCCAGAAAGCTGCCATGGTGGCCAAAGATTCAGAGGTTCTGTAACCAGCTTATGCAAGGTTGAGGAATTGGCTTCTGGGGGTGTGATGCATCCCTCTGCTAATTAAAAGCACATGTCCACACAAGGAATGCAGCTCTTCAAACGGGAACTGTATGTAATTATGAAAGCAGTAGGAGATAAGAATAATTGTTTTCAGTTTTAGATATCCTGTCTTCTTCAGCACTGCAGGAAGATTAAGTGAAAGTCGAGGAAGGCAATAACAAAGTTCACATGCACAGCAGGATAACTGATGTGGACCAAAGTAAAAGTAGGATCTAACAGAGTTCAAAGAATATTCCCTTCCATATTCCCAGCCACCAAAGAGGTTTCTCACAGTCATTATAAGCACATCCATTTCATGAGCCTGATTACCCACAGAGTGGCTGGATTGCACAGCTATCAACCAACTGGGCTGTAAACTGTGTTAATGAGAGGGGAGCTAGAGCATTTTATGTGAAATTATTTGCTTCTGTGGCCTAACTGGCTTTGGGCTCCTTTTGGACTCCATTCCTCATCACAAAACACATTCACTGCATGGCATGGTAAGGACAATTTATAAGATATTAAACACATTGGAAGGGCAATTTCTGAAAATTTCACAAAATGCAGTAAACTGATGTGTCCATGTGTGGGCTTAGGGATAAAATAAAAGGCAGATTCAGTGGAGAGTTAGGGAAAAGGCAAGAAAAACTAATTGAATAGGGAGCCCACAATGGCTGTACTTTGCCAGATTCGTGAGACACTGTTTGCTGTGCTGTTAAGGCCCAGGAGACTTAAAAAGTTAAAAACTTTAAACCAGGAGTTAAAAACTCAGAGGAAGCCATGAGGTATTGCAAGTGTGTTTCAGTCAGCAGAGCAATACCATTGTTCAATTTAGCAGCAAAACTGCTCTCTTGGTGGGTGCCATGGGTTCCAGAATCACATACGCTTCTTGCTTATCAGCCCAGCTTCGGGCTGCACTTCCCTCTAAGCAGCTGTGTTTAGGCCCAAGGGAGGAGATTTTGTCATTTAGGGCAGGTCCTAAAGGGGAACTATGTATCAGTGAAGCCTAGCAGTCCAAAACTGTGAACCTGTAACCCCTCACTGCAGCTGTTGCTCAGCCCTGAAGTTTCCTCAGCTGTTTGCACTGAATTTATACAGGTGCTGAATGTGTTGCTCTGGGTTTGTCTGGTCCTGCTTTCCTTGGAGAGCAGTGCTCAGAGCACAGCAGAACCTTAAAAGGCAGAGGTAGTCAGTCATCCCTTTTTTTAAAAGGCCAGAGGGCTGGTGCCCAAGTTGTTTTAAACCCTTCAGTGCCTGAGTGCTACAAACCCATCCTTCTAGGGGAGAGCCCACTGATGTCTCAGCACTAGAGACGTCATTCCCATCACTTTTCATTGCAGCTTTTATACTTCACAGCAAGAGATAAGAATTGTGTGAGGTCTAGGAGAGAGTATGACTTTTTAGCCTGTTGATAGCTGTATTTGTACAGAAACACGAATTCTAAGCCCAGCTTCTTTGCTTGTTTATGTGTATTAGAATAGATCCTAAAAAAGAATCAGTTTTGTGAGGTATCTTATGTAAAACTTTCAGTATTTTATGTAACACTTTCGGTAATGAAGTTGGCATGGAAAAATAAAAATGTACTAGTGGAGCTGTGGATGGTGTAAGCCTGGGAGGGAAGTTCTCTGTCAGTGTAGGAGGACCAAATACTAGACTGGAAGGACTAGAAAGGAACTGATGTAATAGGAATGGGGTGAAATTTAGGTCATGCACACATGTGCTAACAGCAAGAATTTCTGATATAAAGTAAAAAATGAAACTGATACTGGAGAAGAAAACAGACATCCTGAACAATCAGAAGAAAATTATAAAATGATAGTGTTTCTAGTAGGCCAGGAAAATACTTGTACTTCCATGGAAGAAGCTGGTAAGACATCTGAAAAAATGATTGAAAATAAGCCTGTGAGAGCTGAATTTCTCCCTCTTAGGGCATCAGAGGGTTAATTGCCAAAAGAAAGAGTAGCTGCTTCAGCCAGATACTTGTCCATGTATAATTGTCTATGAATCCATGCAGCTAAAAACAAGGTTCCTAAATATCAACAGAATAAGGCTTGTTGTCTCCAACAGGAGGAATAGGAAACCTGTTTTTTTTTTTGAGGTGGAACTTGTCAAGTCCAATAAAGATATTACAGACACAGCTGCTTGCCTTGGGAAGGACCAGACAATGGTCCAAGAGCTGCTACCTAATGAAGCTTCCCTCAGATCCAGTTTGTTTGTCATTTCTGCTCAAATGCTGATGTATTTGATGGGAGCACCAGTGAGTGGGGGGAAAAATGGACAGTTTCTTGCATAAAGCTGTGGAGCTTTTCCAGAACCTGCTTGCTTTGTCTGGAGGAGATGAACCCTTGGCAGGGTCTCCATCACTGGGCAGCTCTAAATACACAGGATGAAAACCTGGCCCCTGTGAAGTTGATGGAAGTTTTGCCATTAATTTCTGTGAGGCCGGGATTTCACCCTGGAAAGGGAGTCAAAAGTACATGCATGCTTTCAGAGACAGAGTGGCTGATTAAATACATCTGGTGGACTGTTCTTTTATCAATCATTGATAAAATAGTGTCTTTTAAATATAAACTTCGGGTGAGTTTAAGTGCAAAATTTAAACATGTCCTTTTGCAAGACTTAAAAGCATAATTTGTCTGTTTTTTGTCTGAAATAACAGAAATCCTGGTAAAAAAATTAACCCACATCCACACCCATCCACTCCAAACCCCTGTAGTATTTGACGTGCTGCAGAAGTGAGCCATTAAAGCTTAGAAAAGCCAGTTAAAATATTTCTAAATGATACATAAAACTTTATCCTCTAAGAATGCCATCCGAAGCTATGTTCCTCCTTCTTTAATTCCTGAGCAGTTGAGCTAGGGGTTCATCTGATTTCGGCAGGGATTGTGCTTTCAAATGACCCAGCACGGCCACGTGTGACACCCCAGGGAGCTCAGGACAGGCACTGACCCTCACCCACAGCGCTGCGGGATGTGGCCGGACACCCAGCACGGGCTGGGTGTGCACAAGGGCAGAGGGGCTGGAACAGGGCACAGGGGCTGGAACAGAGCACAGAGGCTGTAACAGGGCACAGAGGGGCTGGAACAGGGCACAGAGGGGCTGTAACAGGGCACAGGGGCTGGAACAGGGCACAGGGGCTGTAGCAGGGCACAGGGGCTGGAACAGAGCACAGAGGGGCTGTAACAGGGCACAGAGGGGCTGTAACAGGGCACAGAGGGCTGTAAGAGGGCACAGAGGGGCTGTAACAGGGCACAGGGGCTGGAACAGGGCACAGGGGCTGTAGCAGGGCACAGGGGCTGGAACAGGGCACAGGGAGCTGGAACAGGGCACAGGGGCTGTAGCAGGGCACAGGGGCTATAGCAGGGCACAGAGGGGCTGTAACAGGGCACAGAGGGGCTGTAACAGGGCACAGAGGGGCTGTAACAGGGCACAGGGGCTGTAACAGGGCACAGAGGGCTGTAACAGAGCACAGGGGCTGTAACAGGGTACAGAGGGCTGTAAGAGGGCACAGCGGGGCTGTAACAGGGCACAGGGGGTGTAACAGGGCACAGAGGCTGTAACAGGGCACAGAGGCTGTAACAGGGCACAGAGGGCTGTAACAGGGTACAGTGGCTGTAACAGGGCACAGAGGCTGTAACAGGGCACAGAGGGCTGTAACAGGGTACAGTGGCTGTAACAGGGCACAGAGGGGCTGGAACAGGGCACAGGGGCTGTAACAGAGCACAGGGGCTGTAACAGGGTACAGTGGCTGTAACAGGGCACAGAGGGGCTGGAACAGGGCACAGGGGCTGTAACAGGGTACAGTGGCTGTAACAGGGCACAGAGGGGCTGGAACAGGGCACAGGGGCTGTAACAGGGCACAGAGGCTGTAACAAGGCACAGAGGCTGTAACAGGGCACAGAGGGGCTGTAACAGGGCACAGAGGGGCTGGAACAGGGCACGGGGGCTGTAACAGGGCACAGAGGGCTGTAGCAGGGCACAGAGGCTGTAACAGGGCACAGAGGGGCTGGAACAGAGCACAGGGGCTGTAACAGGGCACAGAGGGCTGTAAGAGGGCACAGAGGGGCTGTAACAGGGCACAGAGGGGCTGTAACAGGGCACAGAGGGCTGTAACAGGGCACAGAGGGCTGTAACAGGGCACAGGGGCCGTAACAGGGCACAGGGGCTGTAACAGGGCACAGGGGCTGTAACAGGGCACAGAGGGGCTGTAACAGGGCACAGAGGGGCTGTAGCAGGGCACAGAGGGCTGTAACAGGACAGAGGGGGCTGTAGCAGGACACAGGGGCTGTAACAGGGCACAGGGGCTGTAGCAGGGCACAGGGGCTGTAACAGGGCACAGGGGCTGTAGCAGGGCACAGGGGCTGTAGCAGGGCACAGGCGCTGTAGCAGGGCAGAGGGGGCTGTAACAGGGCACAGAGGCTGTAACAGGGCACAGGGGCTGTAGCAGGACACAGGGGCTGTAGCAGGGCACAGGGGCTGTAACAGGGCACAGGCGCTGTAGCAGGGCTGCGGGACGATGCCCTGGCCCCGTGTGTGTGCCCTGCCGCGGCGGGGCGCGATGCGGGGCCTCGCCTGGGCTGTCCCTGCCGATCGCATCCCCGTCGCTGGCTGTGAGCGGTGCGGGGCGGAGGGAGAGGCCCGGCCCCCGGCCGGCCCAGCCCGGCACTGCCGGACACCCTCCCCGGCCCCCCCGCGCCCAGCGGGACCGGGCCGCCGCCGCCCCGCCCGCTGCAGCTCCCGCCGCTGAATTTGCTCCGCTCCCTTAATTGTTTCGCTCTCACCGAGAACTTTGTTTACAGTCCCTTGTGAGGCGAGCTGCATCCCCTCTTATGCTGGCTGCGGGCCGGTGGCCGCCGCGGTCCCGCCCGGCGGCCGGGAGGTAAGGCACGGCACGGCACGGCTCGGCTCGGCTCGGCTCACTACGGCACACTCGCCCATGCTCCGGCACACTGGCCCAGCCTGTGGCTTGCACTGGCACGGCTCAGCTCGGCACGGCTCTGCTCGCAGGGAGCCCCGGAGCTGCACGCCCCGCTCCCGGTGCCCTCGGGGCTCCCGGTGTCCCCGGGGCTCCCCGGCCGGCAGGGCTGCTCCCTCCGCTCCGGCACAGGGCTCTCCCCGGTCACAGCAGTCGCGGGGGTTCGGCACTCGCAGCCGCTCCCCGGGCGCAGCTCGGCTGTCCCGAAGCGCCGCTTCTCCGGTACCGGAGGGCTGGACGTGCACAGCCCGCTCGCCTCTCCGCTCTCTTGCAGGGGTACTCGGGACACGGAGATTCTAGCCTAGGTGTGTCTGTGGCGTGTAGCAGGCGCCTTTGAAAGTTTCACAGTCGGCGCATAAGAGAGTTGGTTTGTGGAGGGGCTGGGTTGGCTCCCATCCTACATCCCGGCTACGTCGGGAAAACGAAAAAGGTGCGAGAGTCTAAATCTGTTCCTGATTTTACTTATAAACTTGGTGAGAGAAACTTACTGCATCCTGAGGCAGCTGGTATGGAGGCAGTGTGTTCTCCTGCTTCTGTAGCTCAAGGAATGGTGCTGGAGTCTTGTAAGTACAAATTCTGGTTGAGTATTTCCAGGAGTGTTCACCTGGGGCAGAGCTGCGGGATTGCCTTGAGGATTACTATAATCTGTGGAATTCTGAATGAGTTCAGGCTCTCCTCTCGGGACAGAAGGACTCCTTAGGCTACTTTCCGTAGTCACTTTAATGCATAGTTTGAAGTGTGAGCATTATGATTTACTGAGATTTTACATAAGCAAAAAAGGGTGCCTGAAGTGTTGGGTAGTATAGAGAGAATCTGGTCCAGAGCTTGAAGGCAGAAAACTCAAGCGTGTCCCACAGGTTATAAGTAAAATATGAAAAAAAAAAGGGTTGTAGTAGCTCTTTGCTCTTGCACAGAGATTTTCTGTATGTGGGAAGCCCCCTGAGAGAGCACCACATTAAAATGATTCCGAGTTGAAACGCTGGAAGCTTCATGTAGACATTTCATGTGCTTCTTCTTTTCAATTTTGTGGTGAGAGAAGGAGAAGGGAAGAAACTTCATCTCTAAGAAGTTGCTCTGTCAGAATTTTTAATATAGACATTACTTTAAAATAAAAATACCTAAACTGTGTGCAGTCAGGGATAAATACAAATAAATATCTGACAGAGCAATTAATTTTTTCCAAGCAAGATGCTGGCAGAGTGGCTTAGGGGGCACAATTGTGCTGGGAAGAGCTTTCAAACAAATTGTTTGAAAACCGTGCTGTAATCCCAGTGGAAGTTGTCAGCAAGCACATTTCAGAGGTCTGCACTTGTTTTAATGAGATCTAGATTATTTATCTGAAGTCAGGATTTTTTTCCTGCATTTCCCTCCAAACTTTTCAAAAAGTTAAACTAATTGCTAGGTCGTGGGAAAAAGAATATAGTCAAGGAGATAAACAAGTAGACTTCCTTGTTATTAGCTAACTTCAGTAACCTTCAAATATACTTTGGCCATGTCACAGGCTTATTCCAAGGATCTTCTGGAAGAACAGCAGCCTGTAAAGGTTTCTGTTTGTGAAATGTTAGCAGGGTCGAAATAATGTAAAAACAGAAAAACCCTTGAAGTTTATCATTATACAAACTTACTCTCATGAATTTACTCCCATCCCCACTTAGACTCCTGCTTCCATGGTGAAATGATCTTCTGTGATCATGCACTTCTAGAAAGGGAATGTCAAGTAAGATTAGCGACATAAATCTCTGCTGCTTCATGAGTTTTACCCTGAGCTGCCTGGTGATTTCACAGCTGTTTGTGCAGTTGATAACAATTTCCATCGCTCTGCTTTCTGCAGAGAGTTACAAATCTTGTTTTTAAAAATCCAGTAACAGAAACGAATAACAGTAAATATAATGAACTTGTGTTTATTACAGAGAGTTCTTGGACTGTGTAAGTCTGCCTCTTTTTGTTCTGAGAAGAACAAAAGAGAAGGTTTTGGGATTATATTACTTAGGTTTTGGAATGATATTACTTAGGTTTTCTTGAAGAGATTTAACAGGTTTTTTTAGTGGTGTGTTGTCACAGTCAGTTCACAGCTAGGAAATCTGAGGAACAAGGAGATGGAGTGATTTGCTCAAAGAAATTGGACACATAGAAGAGACAAACTCCCGTGTATTCTGAATTATTATTCATACAGGTGATGTCAGCAATAGAAATTAAGTTAAATAAGATTTTTATCTACAGTATTTCTTGTGCATTGCCTTTTCCTGCCTGGTTCTTTCTGGGGGACTTGACTGGGTTATGATACTCACTACAGGATGTCACATCATCAAAGGAAAATGTTACATTGGGCCAGAAATGGGTGTCTGCTTCCAAGAAAAGAGGCAGAAGCCACTAGGAGAGCAGAGGGAGAACATCTCCTGCTTTGGTTAGGTTAGGAGCAGGAGTCAGCCCACAGCAGAAGCTTCACACAACTTTTATTCTTAAGAAGCTGATAAATATCCAACAAATTTTCTTGTAGGAAACTTCCATGCTAGAATATTGTCACCTCCAGTTCATCATTCAGCAACATCTGACACTTCAAGCAGCTCTTTCTGCCTTGAATTATCATACAAGCCATCTTCAGCACTCCTCTGCTTTCTGAGCCAAGAGTCTGTTACCATGGATTTCTCCTGGATCTGGTAGGTGTACATTCTGATGGATTTCATGTCTTTTTGATAAATCTAAACTTACACTTATTAGTGGCTAAATTTTTTTTCTCCTTCCTTTATCCAGCCACAGATTGCCACAGAAGCACATTCTTCTCCAACTCAAAGTAGTTCCTTAGTAGTACTTGTGGTATGATTAGGGAGAGGATGCTAGTGTTGCTAGGTATCTTTGCCTAAATTTCTTACCCTGAAACTTGAACCAAATCACCTGTTGGCTTAAGTCAGAAGTGACTTTGCTAGCAATGAAGATCCAGTGCCCTTTTCTTTAGGGCTGAATACCTTTGCTCACACTTCAAATAGGTTCTGTTGTTTATTGAATAGTATTTCAATAGAGGGTTGTTTATTTGTTTCATATGAATGCCTGCCTTCTTACGTCCTATTCCAGACAAGAACTGTGCTCCTCAGAAATCAATCCTCAGAATTGCAATTGACTCGATTATTACAGATTAGAATATTTTTTTATTCCTGTTAGATTTGACTGTATAAATATATCTCTTTTCTTCATAAATCTCTGTACAAGAGGACTAGAAGATTTTAATGCTCATTGAAGATGTATCTGAAGCAGAGGGACAAGGACTTTAGAGAAAGGAGTAAATACATTCTGATTAAAGTTTTTCAGAACTTTATTATGGGCTTTTTATAGGCTTTTTCAAGTTATTCAGAAGTTTCCCTATTTCAGTGACTTTTAGAGTACTTGGACTTTGAAATAGTTATTACAGTGTATTTGAGCCAATAGACCTTTTATATGTAAAACAGTTAATTTTTTTATCCCTCAAATTTGATAATAAAATGTTAAACTAATTGATTGGCAAGATCAAAAAACCATGACATTTAGGGGCCACATTCTTATGTTGTGCTGAACTTCTGTAACATTTTATGGATAAGTAATGCAGCGATGCAATATCACCAGTGTACATCTCACTGCTGTTTTTCATTATTGAAAATGCAGAAAACTTGGACTCATATCCAATGGGAACAGATCAGTGACACTTGTGAGCAAACCCATGGCTTTCCTGGGCTCTTTCTGTCCAATTTAAAAGACATTTAATCACACATTATGATTCAAAGGACAAAGGTACCAAACCTAGGAGAATTTAGGATATCTAAGGTGTCAGCGCAGATATATTTGCTTTGTCTGATAAGCACTGAATAAAATCCCTTTCCTACCCTTGGAGATACCAATTTCTCTTACAGAAACAGGCAGAATTATTGAATGGAACTGGTTGGAAGGGGCTTCTTGTGGTCATATGGTCCAATCCCCCCACTGCTCAGCAGCGTCACCTGGGCTTTCAATTATCTCCGAGAATAGAGACTCCAAAACTTCACTAGGTTCCAGTGCTCCTTTTCCCTCTCAGTAAAAATGTTTTTCCTGATGATCAGAGTGTTTCAGTGTGTGCCTGTTGCCTCTTGGGCTGTCCTGGGTGTGCTTGGGTGTGTTGTGTGTGCTCAGCAGGGACAGACAGGATCCTCTGTCAGGGCTGAGCTCACAGACAGCTGAGCACTCTTCCCCAGAGCAGTGGAACAAAAGCTTTGGCAAACCAGATCTGGGCTTCCCTTCTCTCTTGAGGGTTCAAGGGGACTTTAACACTCTGACTGTATCCAGCATTTAGCCTGTTTGTGCCTGTGGTTTTTTAAAAAGAGTGAAATCCTCTTGTAAAACCCATGGTCAGTTATAGGAGGTACTGAGATATAAAACCAAGGGCTCTCCACAATGAACGAATATATCTTAGCAACAAGGGTGGAGTGGTGGGAAAGGAAAAGGAGAATACAAGTATCTGGCAATTAACTTCCTAGTCACAGATGTGAAGGTGATAAAAGTGATAAAAGCATTACTGCATTGCCAACGCTCTTCCTTGTTCTCTGAGCTGCATATCGTGCTGCTCATGAAAGCAAAAGCGGCACAGCCCACACCAGAGTGGTGGGGAAGTCCTGGGAACTACTCACAGCAGAAAAACCAGTGGCTCCCCAGTGGCTCCCCAGTGGTTCCCCAGTGGCTCCCCAGTGGCTCCCCAGTGGCTCCCCAGTGTCCCAATCTCTGTGTGTGTTGGGGTGCACTGAGCTGGGTCCAGGACAGCACATCTGTGGCAGCCTCAGTGTTGGCAGAGCTCACTGCAGGCCCCAGGGTGACCCCACATCACCAGAGCCCCAGAGACAAGGCTGAGCTCTGTCAGGGCAGCCTGGTATGGTGGGGAGCTATGGGCTCCTCTTGCTCTGATCAGGTGGACTCTGATTATTCCCTGGGCTTCCCAGAGCCAAAAGGTATTTGTCTCCTGTGCAGATGAAGTCAAACTGTGCATGCTGTCAGGACTGAGAGTGTGCTTACAGTCTGGAGACAGGAGGAAAACAACATGCTGTACTTGAGATGAGTGAATATGATGGTAAATTTCTCTCCCACACAGTTACAGGGATGTAATTTCATGGATTTACAAGAAAACCATTGCTTTTGCATGAAGCCAGTGTAAATGGCAAGCTGTCAGTCTGGCACTGATGTTGCTGTAGCTGGAGATTCACCAGTTTTGAGCTGAGCCAATTGCAGGAGTCTGTTTGCATCCCCACTCCCCCCACATCTACCCCTTGCCATGACCATTTGAATTTTTTCCCTAAGTAGCACTTGCACTGAGAAAGGGCTCCCTGTTCATCCTTGTTTTTCCTGGGCTAGTACTTGACTATGTTATTGTGATGTGCAGTGGAGCAAATCTGGGTAATGTATTGTGTGTAGGTGTATAAAGAAACTGTGTGGAAAAATTGTGTGAGCAAAAATCAAAACAATGTGTGAACTTCACCTCTTTGTGAGAAAATGTAATGCCATTGAAATTGAAACTACATCCAGAAGTACTGACTTTAGGATGTAACTTAATGTAGGATTTGGCCCACAGCACTAATGTTGGTGTCTGTCTTGGTTGGTGACTCTGATCTTTCTAGCACTTACATACATATTGTGGACTTTTATAAGAAGTGATTCAGATCCTTCACAATCAGTCGTGTCACTGTTTATCTTGTGCAGGTCTGAATGTCTGGTTGTTTGTGATCCCAAGGGGACTCTTCTGTGTCCCCATTTATCTTATAAATAATTGGTAATTATGGGTTGAACTCATGCTCTTCTCTCCACAGTGCAGCACACGCTCAGCAGAGCCTGCTCTAGCCTGAGAACGGGCCCAGTCAATCCAACCAAGATGACAAACGAACCTGTCAAAGAGATCCTGGGCACCCCAAAGCAGCCTGATTCCGTACCCACAGAGAAGAGTAACAACAATGACTGTGTGATTACCACCATCCCCCTGGTCAGTGAATGCCAGCTGACAGCAGCCACGGGGGGAGCAGAGCTCTCCTGCTACCGCTGCACCATTCCCTTCGGCGTGGTCATCCTGATAGCCGGCATCGTGGTGACTGCCGTGGCGTACAGCTTCAACTCCCATGGATCCATCATCTCCGTCTTTGGGCTGGTCCTCTTGTCCTCAGGACTCATTCTGCTGGCTTCCAGCGTGGTGTGCTGGAAAATCAGGCAGCAGAACAAGAAAGCAAAGAGGCGGGAGAGCCAGACAGCGCTTGTGGCAAACCAGAGAACCTTGTTTGGTTAGAGGCAGCCGAGAGAAGGCTAGACAGAAGGCAGAACCTTTGTAAGTCAACTTGGCTATTTATCAGTAGGAGAGATTGCAGGTTTTAATTTAACTGTGGAAACCAACTGAAATGAAAATGGAATGGATTAAGGAATACTTGTAGCAACTCTGCAAGTGCTCTCAGTATATTTCTTACTGCAGACTTGGTAGTGATTCTTTCCAAGACAGAGGAAAACCCATTTTTCCTTCACAGAAAATTGTGTCACATAACTGTAACTATCCTAACTGTGTTCTCCAACATGCTGATTGTGTTGGAAAGGGAACTTGTGGGAACTGAGAAAATGACTTGAACTGACTTGAAATGCCAGAGGTCTCCTTAAAACACTGATATTTGTCCGAGGGAGAAGTCACAGCATTTGAAGTGACTACAAGATTATGGCCAGAGTATCTGGGACTTAAACTGTAGCTAAAAAACAAAAAGGCAATAAGAACACATTGCAAATTGCTCAATAAGCTGATTCTTATATTTTATGTAACTTCCCCCTCCCAATACCTGTGGTACTTTCCCCCTTTTTTAAATCAACTAATATTGATTTTGTTTCACTATTGAATAGAAGTCAGTAGAAATGTGTAATTATGTTGTTTAACCTAAATAACGAGGTATGATCATAGCTTAAAACATGAGACTTTTTTGTAAATTAGAGTGATCAGGTTTAGCACTTTTGATTTTTTGCTATAAAATTAAAAAATAAATTTCATTACAATAATATCCAGTGCTGCTAGACCTTTAGAAAATATTTCTTTATTGCTGTTAAGATAGCTTGTATCTTTGACTCTGACTGCTTTATATTTCTATTTTGTAGAACAACCCCTGTGACAATAACTGTGAGCACATGTATTGATGATCTCTTACAAAAACCTCTCCACCTCTGTGGACTTGGGTTTGATAATTCAACCCTCTGCAGCTTGATTAACAGCTCTGTTATTGAAAAATCATAGCAGACAGTTCTGCAGACACTCACTGTCACAGTCAGTTTGAGACATAACTATTAATAATAACTTGTAGAAGCAAAGCTATGTGTAGTGTTTGCTGACTGAGCTTTGGGATTACAAATCTTCATGAGAAGCAGGTGCCAGGTGTCCCCTGCTTGTGACTGAGTGTTGATTCTGTAACTCTTGTGTTGTAGAGGTCTTCCAGCTTTTCTCAGTTAATGGATTATTGAGGGGTTTGTCCCAGATTGAAGCAAACCAGAAGATTATTTCTCCTTCTTGAGGGACAAGTGGTGCTGAGCTGTGTCACAGGTTTCCACCCCAGTGTGTAGGAGAAGGCAGAGGGGCTGCATGGAGCTCTTTCTATTTTTTCTCTCTTTTATTTTCCCCCTTACTTTCTCCAGACTCAAAAGGGCTGGGTGTGATTTTTGCTTTCCACTACCAAGGTGAGACAGGCCTGTGTCTTCTCTTTGCCCTCAGAGCCTCTGGCAGCTGGGATGGTTTTGGTGATGCTGCTGCAGAGCCCACCTGCCAAAGAGGTGCTGCAGGGGGCTCCTTCTCAGCTCCTCCTGGATCCCTACACTTCTCCTGCTGAAACCACCCAGGAATTCTGGCTTAGGTGCCACCATTTCCTCTGCTCTCCATGGTTTAAGCTTGTTACATCCATAACTTATCCCTGGATTTGCAAACTGCACCTCGTGTTTTAAATAGAGCGAGCTATATGTGCAGGAGGGGATGTTTGGGGTCAGTATTTGCGTTGCCACACTCCGTGGTTACCAGACGCTATAATAAAATCACTTGCATCAGAGGAAAGCTGACAACACATTTTAGCACTTCCATAGCCCTCACTTAATCACGGCAGGAAGCTTTCCTGCTGCTAGGAGAACATGTTGCGTCACCAGAACATCTGACACCGGTGTCTAGTGTCAATCACTTTGCTTAAGGTCATTAAAAATATTAGGGTGTCCCCTTACGATGTACAGGTTTTGCATGAGTGACAATTCATGGGAAATGCATAGCATGATAAATAATGGAACAGGTGGACTAAAGTGGTGTCTTTCCTGTTTAAAATGAGAAAAGTGATTGACATCAGCAAAGCTGGATAAGCTAAATAGAGCTGTTCATCTTTTTCCCTTTCTGGGAACACAATAGTTTTTCTGACTCCTTCTTCCTCCCCATTTCTTTTTTCATCAGTGGAATTTTGGGGGCTGCTGAGGAGAGGACTGCAGGGGCTACAGCGATGCAGTGATTTCCACTATGTGTGTGGCACTTTGGCTCCATGATTCCTAGGCTGAGCCCAGAGCAGGAGCTGCCCACTGCCCTCTCCAGAATTGTTTCCCACACATGGCTCCTCCTTTGGCCATCACTGTGATGTGGAAGGAAGGTAGAGGTACAAGGTGAGGCTCAGCTCCAAGTCAAATAAGAAAAGCCAAACTCAGTGGGATAAAGACAATGGGGGTTTTGCAGCATCTTTGTTTCAGGAAGGGTAAATAGGAGTGAGTAAGAATTGCTCTGCTACTCCTAGAGATTATTTCCCTTTCCTTATCCCTGCTCTCTTTTGCAGTGCATAGGCAAGGACACAGCAGAGTTCCTGGCCCATACTCTGCCTTGCTGATTGTGGGCATTACCCAGGCTGTGAGCAGTGACAGACACATTGCAGTGACCCTGGGTGTGATCCCCTGGCACAGCAAAGCTTCAGGCACAGCGTGGTCTCTGCAGTCCCACTGGACAGGCTGGGAGGTCTCTGGGTGAGAGGGGCTGCTGAGCTCATCAGCATCCTCTGTGTCCTTTAGAGATGAGGTACCAGCACCAGCACCTTCCTACCAACAAGCAATGAAAGGCTGTGCAGAAAGGATTCTTTGTCCTTTGTTCAGAGGAGCAAAACAGTGATTTTATGGGGCAGAATCCCAGGACCTGATCCTGGTGTCCTGCAGGAGCAAAGCAGAGATAGTGAGCAATTCAGGCAGAGATTTTTATGCTGTTGAAGGTGTTTTCAAAGGTTTCATCGCTGTTTGCATGGCCTTAGAAACTGACTTTTCCCCTATGATTTGTTTGCACTGATTTTGGACCAGTCTGAAGCAGAAGTAGCATCCTTTCTGACTGACCAGAGATGACATCTGACCCATGTCTCTCACTCTGTGCTTTTTTCTTCTTGCAAATCTATGTATTTCAGATATTTTCATTATTATCCTGTCTCTCTCTGCACACCCAGGAACAACACATCCTTTTCAGCCCTTAAAGCCCAACCAAACTTTCTGCTTCATATTTTGTACCCCATGACCTAATCTGGATTGATTTGGAGTTTCATGCCTGGGTGCTGCAGTGCACCACTTTTAATACAAAGCCATCTGGAGCTCCAGGATTGCTGTTTGGTGTTTCTCATGGGAATCTGAGAAGCAGAAGGACATAACCCTGTGGAGATCAAAGTGACTTTCCAGTTCAGAAACACCTTCCCTTCTGGTGTGAAAAGGCTTTGAATGCCACAAATGGTGTTTCAGTTCTGGGAGAGGCTGGGTGGGAGCTGATGCAAATTTTATTGTCGCAATTGCTTGTCTATCCCTTCCTGAAAGCCCTGGCAGCCCTGCACAAGCAAAACTGCCCTCACAAGGATAGAAGATTATCTAATAGAGGAATTGCGCTAGTGCTCCAGGCAAATGTTACAGCAATCTTAATAATTTCCAAACCTAAGCACAGGAAATTGTGTCTGTAACTACACCCTGTATTGCTGTTATACACAAAGACAGTTATAGCCTGAGACAGTATTTTAAAATAATAGATTGGTATGACAATGCTTAGATTTTGTTCAAGTCAAAATGCCCAATTTGCAATTCTCCCATCACTTCATGTGCTGTGTTTTGTATGTGACTGGCTTTAATACCATAATTCTCCAGGTTTAAACAATAAATAAAAGGAGAGAGAGAGAAAGAGAGAAAGGTTAGTTTCATGGACTTGTGTCAAGAATTAAGTTTCTCTGCCATGGACACTTGGGAGAGCTCCTGTTACCAAACAGCAAATGTAAAGTATTACTGCAGCTCCACAGAACAGGAACCAGCCCTGAGTGTGGAACGAAGAGAGGCCTGAGAGCCTCATCAGCATCCGGAAGAGTCAGGCCAGGAACAAGCCCTCTGGAATATCCCCTATTCCTGCCTCAGCTTTGCTTATCCAGAGTCAAACCCAGGGTTACTGCTCCTTTGATATCTGAGATGGAAATTGTGTATTATTAGCAGGTTTCACCTAATTTGTTTTTACAATGGGGTGCAAAATAAGGAGAGCAGAACAATATTGGCAGCCATCATTTTGCATAGGTATTATCAATACCTCTGAGCATTGACAGACACCATTTGCTTTTATATTTCCTATACCTTTGATGCCTGTAGCTTGTATGACATTTTAGCTACATCATTATAAATATTTGCAGTCATGAAAGGCTTTTATATATTGAATTACATTACATATGAAGAATTGCACTGTATGATGTGAAAAATATAAATTCTGGCAGAAATCTATGTGTAGACTAGATCTTACAGGCTAAACCATGTGGGAGAACAATGGTCTTAAACTGCAAAATCAACTTGAATTTTTGGCTTTTATTCAGGTTGTTGATGTCACTATTAACATGACACAGGACCTAATCCTTCCTCTTGTGAGCAGCCAGTTGAAGTCCTATTGTCCTGACTCTGTGCATCCTAAAATTTGCATTTGTAGCAAACGTGGAAATTTTGAAAAACACTTCTTTTGGATTGATTGCTTTTCCTCTTAACTCTTCTTCTGTGCTTCCTATACTGATAGAAAAATTGCTGTATTTTAGAAACAGAAAAAGAGGAAAGAAAGAGAAGAACATACAACTGCAGATGTTGGACACTGCATAAGATAATGGAAGGACAGTAAATGTGCCTTGTTGATGGAGACTTTCAAAAACATGTAAGCCTTGTTTCTGATACAAGACTTTATCCTCAGTTTCATTCTTAGAAAGTTCCTTAAGTCCCCAGGTTAACATCGGTCTTAGATCCTCACCTCATATTTATTTTCTGTTTCCCAGGAACCATTTAGCTCAAAAGGCAGATTCTTTCACCATCTTTTACAGCCTGACTGACATCGAGTGGCCAAGTGGGATTTGCAGAGGCAGTGTCCCCATGGGCATTCAGCCACAGTCTGCTCTTGAAGGGGTAGACACTGCAGAGGTAAAGATTTCTGTGCTGCAGCAGGAGATGTCAGTGAATAATCTGTGACAAGAACATAAATAACAGCAGAGCAGCCCTTCACTGCCTCTCCTCAGCCACGTTCCCTTTCTATCTGAAGGCTCAGGTTTGTGAATAGAGTTAACAGCTTTCCTGGAAAACTGGCCCATGACATTATTTCCTTGTGAACTCCATCCACCTGTCATGTTAGGGCTTGGTGCAGCGCCAGGGCTGGCAGGAAATAATAGGCAGCAGGATGCTGGTGTGTGTCGATGGCCCTGACCCTCCCATTCCTGAACATGAATAAGCCTGGGACTCACCGGGCGTCAGAAGCGCGCAGCTCCCAGGCCCTGGGACGCGCATGGGTGGGAGGCACAGCCACTAAAATAACATCCAGCCAGCAGAGCTGCAGCCCAGAGTGCTGTGGGAAGGGATGGTGTCACATTCTCACTGCCTGCTGCTCTTTGTTCTCTCCCCTGCACAGGGAGAAATCTGCTGCTTCACACAGTAAAAAAGGACAGAGTAGGCCTCCATGTGACATTGCTGAGATTCCCCTGAACAGACTTATTTCCTTGGAATCCATGGGGTATGGTATGGATGATCATCTCTGTTGCCACTTCTGCTTTGCCTCTATCTAGATAATTTCATTCTCTGCCTGCCAGCTGATGGTGTTTCAAAGAATGACCTCTGCTGGCATAGAAGCAAAGGACTTTTCACTCTGGATTGCAAAATGAACTTGTAAAGAAACATCCTGATCTCTTAACCATTCTCAAAAAAGTCTAATGACTGGGTCGGGAAGAAAATTGTTTCCTAATCTGGAGCAAAAGTGGTACAGCAGCAGTTTAATGAAATGCAGGCTGGAAGCAAAGCATCCTGTCACCCCTTTCTCTTTTTTCCCCAAAGGCAAAACTGCTGAAGTGAATAATATAACTCATGTGAAAGATCATAAAGATGGTCAAGTTACTGCTGATGTTTAAGCTCTTGCAAAATGAGAGACTAAATGGATATAGGACCAACACCTCATGAGTCTTTTGCAAGAAAATCCCCAACAACTTAGAGAACAAACTGTTCTTCCCTTGGCAAAACCTTTCAGTTCCTCCATTGCAGCAGCTGGGCCATGATAGGTGCTGTAGCCTCAACTGCTGCCAGCTCCAAGTGTTGTGAAAGACACGAACCATCCGTGTTGAGCACAGCAATTCACATCACAGTCACTGCTTTGTTCATGTCCTGCCCCTCTGTGCTGACACCAGAGGGGCTAAGAGGGATTTTCTGAGCAGCCACCTCTTCCTCACTGCTGCCTGCTCCATGCCAAGCAGGAATAGAGAGACTTAGACACAGAAAAGTGCAGTTGGTCTGTAAAGTGACCAGAAGAGAAAGCATGAAGCCTGGAGCTCAGGATGGGACAGAAAAATCAGGGAGAATCCATGTGCCCATGTGTGCTTTGCTCACACTAATGCTAAAGCAGAGATAAATACTGCAGAGGAGGACTGAAGCCTGTTGGCAACCAGCCTGGGGAGGCTTCTCTTCCCTGGCTGTGTGAAGGGATTTGTTTTCCTCTGCACAGAGCAGAGGACAGCCAGGAGCTCTGGGCTCTGAGCGTTGCCAGACAACCCTGAGCATCAGCTGCATCACAGACAGAGTGGCTGATGCTCCTCTGGAGTGGCTTTGTGGGACTGCAGAGGAACTGGCCATTAGATCATTTCCCGTGGGCCACCAACAGGGGACTCAATCAGATGGCATCAACTTTCACTCTGCTCTTTGGTCAGAATGGTCAATAAAAACCATTCCCCTGCTGGTGGTAAAACCGATTGTGCTTCTGTGGAAAAATGACTGCTCAACAGCCTTTGAAATACAACAGGCTCTTTCCAGTCACAGCTACAAAATTTGAAAGTGGCCCCAGAACTGGCATTACTGAGCAACAAGACTTCACAGAAACTGGCAGCCAGACATTCTCCTGGCTGGAGATGTTCTACAACTGCCCTGGCTGCCAGCACTTCTCCAAAACTTCGCTGTGTTTTTACAGGACCCAGATCTCTTAATTCACTTGCTTTTGGTGTATTTTCTGTGTTCCCAGCCACTGCTGAGCCCACCTTTGTTGCAGGCCGTGCAGTTGTGAGCATCCCCTTTGTCTCAGTGGTGGTGATGAGGCTGTCCAGGGTTGCTGGCAGAGCTGTCTCCCAAGCCTGGCAGCCCAGCGCAGACACAAATTTGAGATATTTTTGAGCGCCATCTACTGGGGCTGTATCTGCTTTCCAATTGCACAGTTTTAGTGTTTATATTCACACAATTCAATAATTCAATACTCTGTGGTCGGCTGGAGGAACGACTTAAAATTGCAAAGAATGAGAAAGGAAGGCTTCAGCACCCTGGTACTCCCAGCACTGAGAGCATCCCTCAGCCTCACAACAATCTGTGCTCTTATGGTTCTGATAATCCTTCATTTCCTACACTGACAGATGCATTCCAATGCTACAGTTACAGCTGGTCAGAAACTCCCAAGGGAATAATCTTCTACTGAAAAACTATGACATTATGAAGTCAAAACATTTCACAGAAATGTAAATTTTATTGCTTATTCATTTTTTACGGGAAGTTGTAATAATTGAATTACACATTTAATTTTCAACTGCATTGTATTTAAAAAATCAGAAAGAGCAGAATAACATGAAAGATTTTCATCTTGCTGAAATGAAATATGCACAAGTATGAGAGCTCTGTAGCTAAATCCATGCACAGATAAACTCCTGAGGCTGAGATTTACATCTTTATTTGGGAAGGTAACAAAATGAGAACAACCTTGGAGTTTTTCATGCAATGAAATTCCAGACTGTGAAGAGCTCTGACCCCTGAATTTTATTTCTCTACTTTATTTTGTTTTGAGAGAAAACAGCCTGACTTGGGCAATTCTTTCTCTCCATTTCTGTCCCACTGCTGATACCTTGCTAAACCCTAATCCTGCCAACCCACTCAGTTCAGCAAGGCTGTTGGCAGTTCCAGTTTCCTGTAGCAAAGGCAAACCTTTTGTACTTTCTTCCTTTGGGCAGTTTTCTTTTTTTCCCAGTAATAGGAGTGTGTGAGGCCTTTCCAGCTGGGAAATGCACGTTGCAGGCGGCAGGGCCAAGAGGACAAAGAAAAAGGAGTCTCGGTACAAGTTACGACACCGACATCTGGCAGATAGATTGTCACCTCCTCTGCTGGACAATGTTCTTATCCCCAGAGTGAAGGCTTTGTTCAGCACTGGAACTCTGAAAATGTGACTGGCATCAGGTTTGCAGAGAAGTTGGAGGGTTCTCGTCTGCACAGATCTGTCTTTGGAAGAAGTAAACGCTCTGCTGGTCTCCTCAGCTTCATCAGTGAACATCAGGTTTGGGGAGCCAGCCGCTGTTGCAGAAAGCTGCAGTGTGGTCACAGTGTGGTCACAGGGCATCCAGCTGAGCTGAGGGATGATTTGGAGAGACTGGAGCAGAGAAGTGCTTTGGGGAGGAGCTGCAGTCACAGCTTGCTCTCCAAATAACTTGCAAAAAGCGGCCAGTTTTGCCCAGGACTTAGAGAGCTGCTCTTCAGACCCCAGCTCTGATAGCCCCTGATGTTGGCACACCACCTGTGGGGGTGGCTGCTAATTCCATTTCATTCAGCCACTCTTTTTAGCTGCTTTTGTGCAAAGGATCATTTCATCACAGGGAAGAGTCTGAGCAGGAGCTCAGGTGTGAAGGACACCCTGCAAAATGACTCTTCACTTTCTTCCCAGCTCAAAAGTGGCAGTGACAGGGTTGTTCTCTGGGTATGACAATGCTTGGGGATTTGTATTTGGTTTCTAGATCTTCCAGGCTTGGTGGTGTGTGTGGAACATAGCCCAGATGGTGATTTTTGATCTGCCTTGCTGGTGAGTCTGCTCATTGAGGTAGGCAGAGCTCTTCTGCATCCTCTACACATCACAGACAGAAAGAGCAATGTGTAAATCATATTAAATAGTCTAATTAGATTTTTCTTTTTGTTCAGCAAAGTTTTAATCCACCTTGAAAGAAAGTTTTCCCTTTGGGCTAGTGGAGCAGTTCAGCTGAACATAAGAGATGCTATGAAGCAATTTTTGGCATGGAAGAAATCAAGTACCATGAAGTCAGAACCAAAAGCTTGAAGTTCAGCAACATGAATAGCATGAAATTACATTTTTGAGCATGTGGATTATGTCATGGTCAGGACCCATGGCCATCTGACAACTGGCTTGGGAAGTTTTGTATTAAAATCCCATCAAGAATTACAAGTGTCCTAACGTGATGATGAAATGAGAGATTAGAGAGGGGCCTGTAGCAGACCTGGAGGCTGCTAATGGAAAATCTTTAAGTGCAGAGAGACACCCCAGGCTCCTCAGAGGAAGGATGCATGCTAAAACATCAGCAGGTTTTGTAATTCTATTTGCAAATGAACATCAACACCCATAGAGTGTTCATGTTCACCTGTGATCACTGAGCAACCTCCATGCCAGAAAGGGAAAAAACAAAAAGCTGTGTTGTGTGTTTTATTTATTAATGTTTGTTTTATTTATATTTATTTATTATTTTATTAAGGGATATCATGACTGTGGGCCCAAGAAGAGAACTCAGCTTCCACCTCTGAGTTTGCTCTTTGTTGTAGAGATTGGTAAAAGAAGTCTTTATATTTTAATAGCATCTCTTAAATACCGGTATATTTCCATCATCTTTTTTGATTTATGAAGCATAATTAGGCAACTTTTTATGCATGGGCTGTGTTTATATAACACAGTCTCACCATATGATGTTGGAACATTTTGGCAGTGTTTGCCAAATACAAGTTTGTGGCTCAGGTTTCTGGATAACTTCCAAGCTGGGCTTATTAGCTACACTTTCCATGAGACACTTTTTTCCTAATTGATTCAATTAATTTAGTTTGATTTAGTTTTGTCAGAGTTATTTTTACAGACAATATTTGTTTTGCTGTTTGTTTTTCACATCTGTTCTATTAAATATTTTATCCTTGTGCATATAAGCAATCATCCTGCTATGCCTTACTCTTCACTAAAGTAGATGATCTGTAAATATTAATTCTCCAATGTAATAAATGTGCTCTGAGGAACACACCTATAAAATGATATAATATAAAGAAACTACAGCACTTACTTTATTCTTAATGTACAAAATGATATCTTTTTCTCACTGGTGATAATAACCCAACCTTCAGATTTCCATAAACCCAAGACTGTACTCACAGTTGCTGAAGTGTTGACAACTATTTTTTAATTCTAAAAATAGTTTCATCTTCTTAACAACTTTATGGAACTGAGAAAAGAAATTTATACCTATTCTCTAAATCAAAATAGAAAACAGAATCTGTTACTGGATCTTTCCATGCTTTCTATAGGTTATATCCAAAGTACATAAGGAAAGAAGGTTCATTCAACAACCATGAAATGGCACTAGAGTGTGTTGAACCTACTCAGTGTCAAGGAATTCAAGTTTGAGGGTTTTCTCTTTCTGGGGAAAGTCATTTGGTTTGGGGCCATCAATTAAGGCACCAAAAAATGCAGCAGAGCCACAGTCTGTTTACAATCTAATCCCATTGCAGGGGAACTGCACAGTAATCACAGCTGTCATTGCCACACAAAACCTTGTTGTGAGCTGTCAATCTTCCTATCACCAACAGGAAACTCAACTTCCATGCTGTTTACAAGCCTCTCTTAGGACCTCTTGGGCCTAAATCCTAAATAAACTTCCTCAATAATTGCCAGCAGAATAGCACAGCATGGGGACTTCATCACTGGAGGTCCATTATTCTTTAAATTGCCCTCTCACAGAGCCAGCCCCGGCATCTTCAACACTTCTTTTGTTTGTTCCCATGCCAGAGGTTCTTGGTATTTATCACAATGAGCTGCAAAAGCAGCCTTTCCAAAAAGCAGTGTTTGAGAGCATCCAAAGAGCAGCAGTTGAGCTCAGTATCAAATCCCTTCATTCCCTGGCCTACGGATTTGATTTGGAAACCATTGGATGCATTTGTTGGGATAAAAGCCACAGAAAGGGCTGGACACTGTGACTTTTTGCTGTTGTGGATTAAAAAGAATCCAGAGATGGGAAAGGCTGAGCTGGGGTGCTGATGCTCTGCTGGATCAATACTGGAGCTAATGCATGTGGTTCCTGATCCAAACCTGTGCCAATTCTTGTGCCTCTGCCCTTCAGTGGCAGCTCAAGTGGCCAAGCAGGAAGATGCAATGAGGTGTCTTTCCAGCCACTGTGACTTGCACAATGAAGGTTTCACAGCTCTAGGTTTCTCTGATATATTTTTGCTGCAGGCCAGGGAAAGGATTTGCACACAATGGGAATATTTTTTCTAAGTTAAACCAAAATACACTCTTATTTCAAGGAAGGTTTGGAGGACAGCCATATGCATTTTGAAATCCCTGGACCAGAATTAAGCTATTAAAGCAAGATATTGCAAGATGCAGGGCTTTTTACAACAAAGGGAGGGAATGGATCTCTTGTCCATTTTTGGCCCTAAGAACAATATTTCATTATTCTCTTTCCAAAACAAAAGTGGAAGAAATTAATTGCTTAAAGTTGCTTATTCCAATAACATCCCACCTTATGCTTTGGCTTCTGTAATAGCTTTTCCCTCAGCTCCTGACAGCAGGGTTCTGCCTTTGCTGAGTCAACAACTGGTTTTCCAGGGTATTGATTCTGGAGGCTACAAGGGAGCTGTAAAACAGGGCCTGGGTACAAGGTACAGCATGATTGAGACCTCAGCCAGGCTGCTGGGTATTTGTCAGTCTTAGACTTCACATTGAAGGCTACAGAAGCAGCACTCAGAATGCCCATTGTAAAGGCCCTTCTACGATTTGCCATGAGACAAATTCTCCTGGGTTTTTATTTACGTGCCTGTGCGTTAATGTGTGCCTGTGTGTGTATTTACATGTGTACAAATCTCAACCTTTCATATTCCTCCTTTAAGAAATCATAGAATCTTTAAAAGTAATTTGTAATAAGAAGCATTGCTTTCTTTGCACGTTAGAACTAGCAATTGATTAACTGATTTGCTTTCTGCTGCCAGTGTCCTTAATTAGTTTCTAATGAACCCAAGTGCATTAGAATTGTAATTTCAAGTCAGCCTGGACTCCTGGCTGAAGGCTCTTACTGATCCCAGAGGAATATGCAGGTTTGTAAGACTGTGATATCTTTTATTGTTGTCTGAAAGAGCTGTTTCTATAATTGTTCAGTGAACTGAAAAAAATATGGGTTTCATTACAGCTTGAGAAGGAAAGTCACTAAAATGAAGGTGGTTTCCGTGGCTGGGGTGGTGTCTGTATCACATTTGAATGTTAATAGACCTGGAAGAATGTCACTGAATGTTGCCTGGCATAAGCAATTATTGGTTTTGTCTGTATGTATTAAGCTTCTTGGTGCACACAGAGCTTGATTTCTAATTCAATTATCTACTGAAGCACAGAAAAGCTGATTAGAAAATATTCTTTACCTACAATGTGATGTTTTCTTTTATAAATGTAAGCATACAGGGTATTTAGCTATTTATTTATTTTTTCCTATGGGATCCCTTATTTGTATAACAGGATTTAGTTTTGCTGTTTAGTATCAGAAAGCCCAAATTATTCTGACTTTCCCAGGGAATTGGTACCTGTACTGTGTGCTGAGGAAGCCAATGTGATGCTTCTATAATCTCCAAATTATTCTGTATCTTTAAAGTGTTCTGGTAGGATTATATCCTCCACAGCCATACCTAGACATGGGAAAGAGAAATGTAACCAATTCCCCTGCTGACCTTTATCTTATTGTGTCTATTTAAAACAGGAAAAGCGTGCCCATTGGCTCAGCTAATACCTTAAATAACTAAAAGACACCCTGCTATTCCCAATTCCTGACTGCTTCCTTGTTTGTTTCCCTCCTGCTAGTCCAGCAGCAGCTTGCATATAAATTGATATATGCATGCAAATTTTCAACTCCAGAGAGGGCTTACCCAAGAAAACAAAACAGTCTGTAGCTCTTCCAAATCCCTGTCTGAGACTCCTCACCTGGGCTCTGGTAGATAATTCCGTTTACCTTACTGAGCTGTTATCTTTTGATAAGACACTCTCTTGCTGCCTTTTATTTTAAGCTAGATGGAAAATATGTTTTATGTGTAATTTGTTTTTTTTTTAAAGTACATATATATATAATCACTTTTGGACCTTTCCAGCATTAGCTGCAGAACTTCAGTGTAAATTTAGATTTACTAAGCAAGCTGTGATCTTGAGCAGTGCTCTCAGTGTAAGGGAACTGGAAAGCAAAGGCAGCTAGTAGAGATTGTGAGGGGAAATGTTGATGGTTTAGGTCTGTCCATTTGAAGCAAAGGTCTTTAGTGCCTTAAGTGCTTACACCAACATACCTCCCACTTTCAAAGGTACTTTAAAGTATATATAAGGCCTTTAAGGATTTAAAAAGGAAAAATAAGATATCTTTTGCTAAAGCCCCTTAGTAACCTGGCGCTGTTTTGAGCATCTGGATCCTCAAGCCCTTCTGTGAAATCTGCAATTTGCATTTTGCCTGAGGGATCTGGGTGAAGTGGAAAAATGAGCGTGGAACAGCTGAACATCCTGATGCATGTCTGGAGTTTATTTCAAAAATGCTTAATTCAGACGCTCTTTTATCAACTCCTGGCACACCAGGGAGTAAATATGGTCACCTACAGGAACTGAATTCATGAGCTGCACGCCAATGGATCTGGAAGTAACTGGCACAGCTTCCCAGAGCAGCAGAGGCAGGGCAGATGCTGAGTGCAGGGTCAGGGAGCAGCATTCCCTGGGCCTCATTAGCTGCCTTTGGTGCTCGTCCATTTGGCTCCTGTGGAGATCCAGCTGCTGTCCAGGGGTGAGCAGCTGACTGGTGAGATGGAGTGGATCCTCTGCAGCAGCATGTGCAGATGGTTGTTATTGCAAATGGCAATGTTTGGGGTTTATTTATCGAGTGTGTTCCCCAGCAGACAAAAGAACAGCTCTCCAGTTGTTTGTGGTGAGGCTTGAGCACTGTTTACTGGAGAAGGGAAGGCTGAGGAGGAACTTGGTTATCACAAAAATCAGGGCAGGAGGAATGAGTACAGCGTTTGTTTCTGCCTTGTCTGATGGTTGTGGAGGCTGTTCTGTGATTCCACAGGCTGCTGTTGTACCTGTGCTTGTCTGCCCCACCGTGTGGGGACAAATGCTGCCTCCAGGATGCTTTGCCTCCTCTTACAAGGATGGCACCTGCAGGGAGTGCCTGGGGAAGGGCAAACAAATGCAAATGCCAAGCAGATGCCAAGCAAAAGCAAAGCTCTTCCTATTTTCTGCCCATAAAAAAGGTGAACCCAGTCCTTCATCTCTTCCTGTTGCTGCAGCCTGGCATCTCCTCTCTCACTGTCCTCTCACAGGACTTGCCAACCACCCCTTTAACTACCAGAGGCTGCAGAATTGTTGGCCAACAGCAGCCCCTGAGCCTTCAGAGCTGCTGGTTTGCAGGGCAGGGCCCAGGATGGGTTTTGGCATTTCCCTGAGTCTGGATCCCTCCTGAAGATGGTAGCAAACAATGTGTGTGTCTTGCCAGGCAAACATGTGGTGGAACTGTCATTATGAAACACACAGTTTTGGGAAGGAAACTTCCTGGCCAGAGTGACTGTTTGGGAGTGAGTCAGTAGATCAGCCCAGATGTAAGGCCAGTGGGAAGAAGAACCCTTCCAGTCTTGGGTAAAATCTCTGTGCAATTCCAGTTAGAAATACCAGAAACTTGCAAAGTCACTTACAGAGATACAGTCCCTGTGCTCTAAGGAAAGGCTGGGAAAAAAAACAATTGTGGAGTTAAAAAAATCATCTACTACCTTTATTACATGAAGGAAACATGGCAGGGGATGAAAGGAAGAGCTTTATTTGCTGTTGAAGATGTTAGATTCCATGTGGCAGACAACATCCAAAAATATGAAGTCACTTCCAAAAAACACAGCTGTTCTGTGGGAGCTATGATTTCCATATGCCTGGGCTGTCTGAGAACATCTTGGTGGCAGTCAGGACAGGAATGTCGTCATGAGCACTGCTGAACTTTAGAGAGGATTGGATTGTTTTCCTGGTAGTGCCTAGTGACACTATTTTGTAATGCTAGCCTTTTGGAAAAAAGATATTCCCCGAATTAGCACATTACGAGCTCATTTAATGAATGTTCTGCCTCTCAGATGAGAGATTAAACTGATTGGGCTATTGCTCTAAAACTTCTATAGGTTTCATTCTCTTCAAATTTACATTCTGTCTCAGGCCCTTGGAAAACAGAAGAAATAACTGGATGAAACTCTGGGAACGGTGTTGTGCTCAGGCTCAGTTTAGAGGGGTGTGTTACCCTCCCAAGGGATCATTCTGCAGGAGTAACAATCTGCCTCTACTGCAAAGCTACTGAAAGTCATCAGGGTTCAGCATTAGCTTTACCTTCCCCTGTGTGTTTTTGTAGCTGCACAGTGGAATCTCACTCTGAGGTAAAAGGCAGTGTCCACTTGCATGCTAAATTCTGTAATCACAACATTCATGTTTTCTGTCATTTGAAACAGGCCTGGTATTCAGGTTTCATTGTAGGGGGGGGAAAAATGAGATATTTTTTCCCCCTTTAACTTTTGCAGTAGAAGAGCAGTAGGATTTATTTTTTTGGTTAGAGACTTAGGTTTAAACAAATTTGTCAGCCACTGCTCTGAAAGATTGATCGATGTCTCCCAGATCCAGCTGCCTGTGAGGTCTGAGCAAACCCCAAAAGAGCCTGAGCACACTCTGTGTGTGGGAGAGGAGCCTCTGCTGCTGTGCAATCACTTATGTCAGCACACACAGGATATTCCAGCCTTGGGCAAATAAATATACCCAAAATGAGTAACCTAGCGAGAGAAAGTGGCAGCTTTGGGGGTGAAGGTGGTGAACCTGCTGGAATGGAACACACACTGCAGTGCCTGGGGGGAGGACTCTGGTGTCAGTAACGTGTAGGTCGAGAGGTGTTGGGAGAGAAAAGAATGGCCACAGTGTTCTTGTGGGGATGGAGTCAGCCCAATTAAGTATGGTTTGTTAAACTGCTGACAGGTCTGAATAAACCAAGTTTGTGTGGACAGGTCTGAAGCTTACAAGAGGCTGTTGACTTTAATTATGGTTCAGCAGAAGAAAAATCTGAGCTAGGGGTGCTGGAAAGGTTGAAAGCTGGATGCTCCCAGCCCAGGGGGATATTTGGACTCTCTGGGTGTTGCTAAGCAGATTTCCCTGCCTGCAGTGCCCATCAGGTCACAGCCCACACTGGGGTGTCTGCGCTCTGTGCACCTCCCCTGGAGTTATGTGGGCAGGCAGGTAATACTGAAAATGACATTGCTCAGTACATTTACAGTCACATCACCCATCTGCTCAGGGGTGATTCTGATAAAGTCACTTCTGAGGGCAATGCTTCACAGAAAGCTTTTGGAGGCACTATGGGATGCTCTTCACTTTGCATCTACATACCAAATATAAATGGTTTAAATGGTCCAGAGTCATTAACAGCCATTTTAAGCATTCCATTGGTGGAGCAGGTCAGTTTTCTCACCGTGTTTAATTTGTCTCCATCCTCCCTTGTTCAGATCCAGTGTTTGTTAGCAAGCTGCAAGGCTTATATCAATATTCATATTTTTCCCTTCATGCAAACAATGGAGGACTTGAGCAAAAGCCCATCCAGGATCCTGGGAATTTCCTACAGAGTTCAAAGGACTTTGGAACTAGCTTATAAATGATCAAACTGTTTCAATTAGAAAAGTTATTTTATGAATGTAATCTGTGCAGGGCTAGGAACAACTCGAGGCACACAAATCCCTGAGCCGCTTCTGTTTTCTTGACTCCTCCTCAAGCTACTAGAGAACTTTCCAGCATGGGATTAGCTGCTCAGAGAACAGCTTGTATCTAAATATTTTTATTTTTTAATTGTGGATTTGTCCCATCAGATCTAGAAACTGTAATGATTCAGAAAGCTGTGGACAGGGACGCACTGGCTGCTCTGCAGCCCTGGAGTGCTGCGTGTTCAGTAGCAAGCCTTGGCTCACAAACTTCCCCAGCAGGAAGCTTATAATGAAAGAGTTATTGAGCAAGAAACAGAAAGATTTAAACTAAAGTCACTCCTGACTGAACAGCTGTCTTTGTTTTTAGTTTGTGCTATCAGGAAGGGATGGGGGTAGTGGGGAGAAAGTTTTCCCTCCTCCAGGCTGAGGCCATCCCTGACCTTCAGGTGCTTGATCACAGCCTTTTACTGCTCCCTCCCAACACGTCCCCATTTGCAGCATCTCTCTTCTGAAAAATAGAGAAGTGCTTTATAATTGTGATTAATTGTGAATTTAATTGCCATCCCCTCCCCAAAAGAAGCTAACCACAGCCAAAGCCGTGAGAAACAATGCCTGGCCCTGGGAAGGCTGGATGTTGGAGCCCAGTGCTGGGAGGCAGAGCTGGAACCCAGAACACACAACTCCTCCTCACTTTCTTTCCTGATGAGAGTATATTTCTTGGAGGCAGAATGTATGTGTCAGGATGGACGGGAAGGGTGGAAATCTAGTCCTGGAATTGTACTTGCCAGCTCTTACCATGAATTAATTGCATTTGGCTTGCCCAGCAAGTATTCATTGCATTGAGAAAATACAAACAGAATTTTGCAAGAGTGGACTATCCCAGCTCCAGCTGTGATACTTCCTACCCAGCACTCCAGCAGAAATAAGGGCTTTACCCACTTTTTCTTTCTTTCTTTTTGTTTTTGGAAGCACTACTGATTTTTCACTTGATGCATGCCTGGTGCCACTGTCTCCATCCTTGATTTCTCTCTGTCTGCAGAGTGCCTGATGCTGGCTGGTTAACTCCTTCCCCTCTGATTTCCTGTCAGATCATTAAAAGAAGCGTGGGGCTCTTATGAAAGCCCCTCTCTTGGTGTTATGTGGATCATTAATGTGGCATCTCATACCAAGTGCTGCTGCACTTCTCATATTCACAGCATTGCCTTGAATTCCTGCCCTGCAGAAAGGTCAGCATTTCCCCAGCAAAAGTATCCCCACTGCTTGGCTGGGCAAAGGCTCAAAACCTCCAGGCAGTGTGGAAGCTGCTGCCCAAACCAGCTGCCTGCCCTCCCCAGGGTGGGAAGGGCATCCTGGCTCTTCTGCCCCTTGCAGATGATGACAGCTCAAAGAGGAAAATAAATTATTTCTATCTTGCATCAAAGCTACTGTTCTCGGGTTATGGCTGTGTCTTCTCCCCACTCTACTCTGTAATAAAAGCAGCTTCAGATAGAAAAACTAAAAATTCCACCAAAAAAAAGAAAAAACCAGAGGATTTTCAGAGGGCTTTCCATGCGTGAAAGACGAGGTTCACTTCCTGGTACAATTTAAAAGTTTTATAAAAGACAGTGGGAGACAAAGATAATAAAGCAAAGATTAACGGCCAGGTGCTTGGTGGTTTGCCAGGAGCACACTTGCTATTTCAGAGACACTCTTTATAGACTTTTTCTATTGCATCAGCCTATTGCATATTCATAAACAATCATATGTATTCAGACTTTTCCTAAAAATTAATTTATATGCTCCAAGAACTTCTTAGCATAACTCCTCCTCGGGACTGCCTTTTTAGAGCGTGCACACCTCTTGGCTGTGGTTTTAATCTGTTCTTACTATCACTCCCAGCTTGGGATTTAGTCCATACTTTCTTCAGAGGGTAGGTGCTGATAGTGGGCATATCAGTAGCAGGAGTCCTCATCAAATGTCCATTGGATGTTATCTCAACCAAGGAGGCAGTTTATGAACATATCTGTATCAGCTATTTCACTACTAGCAAAAACTATAGCAAAGCTTAACATCCTTTCAATATTTTGTGAAAAGCCAATATTATAACATACATTTATTGCACATGCTAGAAAAAGGGGAGGGAACTGTTCAGGCTTCAGGCTGGTAGAAATCTTTTGTTTATCAAAAGAATAGGAGAAGCTGTTGCTCCCCTTTGAGAGTCCTCTGTACCTGGGAATTGCTGCAGGCTCAAAGCTTCCCCTGCTCCTGCACTTGCATCACTGGGGATGTAAGTGCATCCAACCCAGCTCACCTGGGGCAGGGCTTTGGTCTCAGCAGCTCCCAGATGGGAGCAGATTTCCTTAGTCCTCCTCATATCTCTGTGGCTTTCAGAAAACTTCACTTGAATGGGCATCTTCTTCCAAGAGCAAGCACTACCTTGCTTGGCCCCTCTTCTTGGAGGAATGGTGTTAAAAATGTACCTTTTCTGTCCAGAAAGATTTTTCCTTCTTCCTCCATCTCCCAGGCTCCCATGTGATGCCCTGAAGGCAGCAGTACATGCTTGGCATGTAGTGCCTGCTCTTCAAATCCTTAATGCACTGGGCAGTCAAATTCCATGGGATGCAGCATTCACTGCTATGGGAGGCAGCTGAGTTTTGCACCTGGAAGATGCTGAAGACAAAAGTCAAACCCAGTAAGGGGAATTGTGCTCCCTGCTGTGCCACCCATATGTGACAAGAGATAATTTCTTGGCAGCACCTGTGTCCCTGGGGATGCCTTCCACAGCTTCCTTGGGACCAAAATGAAAATCCAGGGGTCAAAACCAGACCAGAGGTCAGAGCTGTGTCTGCCTACAGCAAACCTGGGCCATGGGGTCTCCAGGAGCTCAGATTTTCCTGCTGGGCAGACTTCTATACAAAGGGAGTGCCCGTGGCTGTGCTGTGACTCCTGGCCCTGGTAACTGCAGGAAACCTGTGCTGCTGTCACACTTCAGCAAAGTGGCTTTAACCTGGGATCTGAGTGACTTTTGCTGTCTAGACTGGGGAGTAGGTACTGTATATTCTTGTCTCTTGAGGTCTTACAGTCTCCTGGGGCAGGTGTGTCCCCTCTTCATGTCTGTGCTCACATCCAGAGCCTCAAACCTTCTTGCCTGACTCCTCCAGCCCCTCCAGAGTCCAGCCTGCTTCTATATAATAAATAAATCTCTTTTCTTTTGCCTCAAAAGGAAAAGGGGTGAGGGCTTCCTAAACCCAATTGGGCAAATTGTTTATTGTGTGAATTTCAATAAGGGTTTTGAAAAGGAAGTGGTCTGTAAGCCCTGATAAACATTGTGCAGTAGATAGCAGTGGGGAAGGGTTGTGGTTCCATCTGGACGTACACACAGCCCTGGGCCTCTCCTGGCTCTGTGAGAACAATGAATTATATATATCATGTGCTACAGGGCTGGCTCCTGGGCTGCTGACATCAAATCCCACAGCCACTGGTGCCAGTGTTGGGTTCTGGGCTGGCAGGACCCGTGTCTGACCTGGGTACAGCAAGGGTGGCAGTTCTGCTGGCCAGGGGAAACACCCAGTGATGCTGTGGCTGGCTCCCCTCACAGCCACAGCAGACTGGGGGTCTTCACTCACAGCTGAAAAATCCCAAAGACAATTTATTTTATCAGGAACTGTTTACATAATTAGGTGCTTGAAGAGTTCTGTTCAAAATAAAGACGTTATTTCTGATATAAACACGCAGAGCATTAAAACCTCCCACAAAGTAAATTTTTGGCTCTAATAGCTTGAGTTACTGTGTGTTTAGAGTTAACAATCAGTGGAGGCAAGATGGCACAAGTGACGTTTCAGCAGGAAAAGTTCAATATTAAAATTACATATAAACTTTTCAACAAAAGATCGCCCTTTTTTGTCTTGTTAAGAAGGATCGTGGTACTTGGCCTAGTGATTATATTCTAGGACTTGCAGATGTATATTTCAGCAATTGCTTTTCTACCAAAATTATTTGTTTCTCATTAAAATGTAGGTAATCCCTTGCTTTAACTAATATCTTAAAAGGATAAAACAGCAACATTGAAACAAAAAAACAAAACAAAACTGGAGCTGTTGTGTCCAGAGCAGAATCTCATTTGGAAGATATATGAGAACCTCATAGGATGTTGACTTGTATTGGCTCTGAAATCCTTTATGTAATAGTTTCACTCTTGTATTGAAAATTATACATCATCTGTATTCCAGAGTTTTTTTCCAAGTGTTTCTGGGGAGATCCCTGGATATTGGTGAAGCTCTCTTGACAGATGAAGAGAAAATATTTGGTGTGCTAAGATCTTGCTGAGATAGCTTAAACCATGATGTGCCTATTCCTGTTAACCTGTATTAAAGTACTGCCCTTGACCCTGTGCAGCCCCACTAATTCTGCTGAAACAGAATGAGCAGAAATTACTCCTGTGAGTAAAGCTGGAGTTGGGCACAGGAGCTGCTTTTGGAGGAGGCTGAAGGTGTGTCTGATGCAGCTGCAGAGGGTCACAGTGCGGATCACAATGAGCTAATAGGAAGCTCTGTAGTTTCTCTTGGTCCACATGAGAAGTGTTTTTTTAGGAGTGTCCTCTCCAGAGCTGGGGATTTGCAGAGGCAGAAGGTTTAACTTGCATTTTGGAGCTCTCCTGGGGTAGGGGTGGGAGCACTGCCACCAGGCCTCCTGCCCTCAGCATGAGGGGAGAGGCAGAGGGGAAATGATTTATTCCAAGTCACTCCTAGGAGCTCTGCATTTCCACGTGAGAAAGGCAGGCTGGGCAGGTCGTGCTGCCAGAGTGTGGGCTGGAATAAAAACCCCTCCTTAGCCTGTTTTTCAGACAGGAGGGACTGGGTCTGCTTCAGGGTATGGCTTTTTCTGCTGCACAAACCCAGCGTTCTGAGGATGCATTTGTGCATCAGGACGCTGCAGTGGAGCCCCACAAAAGCAGTCCCAGCCCAGAGATGGGGCAGCAAAGGGTGCAGCCACCACAGTGAGCCCTGTTAAATGTGAGTATGAGCATCCTTTGGTTCAAGGAGCTCACAGGAAAGCTGGAAAGGTTGGGGAGGAGATTTTGCTGTCACGAATGTACTCACAAGAAAACAGGACTGAGAGACTGAATGATTTACTAGGGGGCAAAGGGAATTATGGTGAAGTGGTGGTTTCCATATCACCTGAGTGCCAGCCCAGCACCGTGGCCAAGCTCTGCCACCTCCCTTCCGCTCCCTGAGCGCTGCCAGGATCACGTCCCAAACCCCCAGGGGTGGCTGCAAGCCCTGGACAGTGTTTGTTTTGGGGTTGCTACTGGAGTCTGTGGTCTAAGGGAGTTTCTCAGGCATGTTGGTGAGTCATCTGATACAGGAGGAGCCTGAGACAGGAGCTCCATGTTGTCCTCGCCCAGCAGCAGATCCTGGCTGGTGGCAGCTATTTAAATCAGCAGCAGAAGTGTCAGTGTATCTGTGACATTTTTTTCAAGATGGCTGAGGAGACCAGGAGCTGACAAATGATTCTTCCACTTCTCCTGGCTAATTTTGGATTAGCTGCATTTACAAACAGGTGCAGAAACATCCACAGGTCCCAAAATTCCTCAGTGTGTATCTCTGGGGTTTCCAGCACCCAAACCTGTGGAGGGCAGAGGAGTGAGCTCGGGTGTGTTGGTGTCCAGTCTTTGCAGGTGTGTCACAGACCATCATGGGTGGGGTTTTAAATGCCACTTTGGGTGATCTTCAGAAGGAAGCAAAGTGCCTTCTGCCCTTTGATGGTGTGACCTGTGGATTTTGCTCAGTTTTGGCCTGGTGCTTTATGCCAAGGTGCCAGACATAGCCTGGGTTTGACCCAGCAGGGACCTGTGCTGGCCACAGCAGCAGAGCTCCCAGCAGAGCCTGTGGGCACAGAGATGACCCTTGATACAGCCTGTGTCCAGCTGGGGGGAAGCTTGGTGTGTTGAAATGGATTTTACCATGATGAGGCATGTTCAGGAGCAGGAAATCTTCTGGTACAGACTCACAAGAGTGTTTCTCCCCGTTTGCTGCCAGGAGAGAGGAGGCCAGCACCCACTGGGAGGTTGGATGGCCCATCAGATGAGCATTGTGAGGCTTTGCCCAGCATGGAGCAGGAGCAGAGCAGTGCTTAGGGACATCCAGCTGCTCCCCCAGCCCTCTGCCAAGGTGTGTGTGTGTGGAAGATGCCGTATCTGCAGCCCTTTCTGAGAGCCTGTTTATCTCTGAGGCATTTCCAAAGAAAATACTCGATTTCCCCGGCTTTGTGCTGGCACAGCTTCTGTGGAAAGGGAAAATTAAAACCAAAAAGAGCTCCTTTCCAGAGGGCTTGGTGCAGTCCCATGCTGCTCCCATGGCTGTCACTGTGGATGGGGACCAGACAGCATTTACTGAATGGCTGCAATTTAACTTGAGGGTTTTCCACTGCTGACTCTATGCCAGTGCTCTCAGTGCCTACCTGCTCGAGGGAAGAGGGGCTTCTTGGGTATCCCTGAACCTCATTTCAAATCACTGAGAAGAAACATCATTTCCTCAGGGCCTCAGTCTGATAATTTTTCATAGTTTATCATAATTCCCATAGACCTTCTTCTTTTGCTATTTTTTAAGGTTTTAAGTCTCTATAGATCCACATCACCTGCAGCTTCTTCAGGTTTGTGAGCCCTTTCTGAATGGCATCTCCTCTTCAGCATCCTCCCCAGGCCCCTGGTGCTCTCCTGTCCCTCAGGGCATAGCATGAATTCAGTCCCTGAGTGAATGTCACCAATGTAAATTGCAGGGAAAATGTTTGTCAGTGGCGTTTCTGAAGAAATGTAATCAGTGAAATGAGGCACTGTGAGGATGTTAATAGGGGGTTTATGCAGCATGTGGTGCTGAAGAATGGCTGTTAGTCAATCTGACTTCCCGTGGCTTCACCTCAGCTGTGCACACGTGTTCAGTGTAGGGTGAAAAATACAAAATACTTCACAATCATCTAGCCTCAAGATTGAATGTTAAAGGTGAGGATGTCAATAAGAATTCAGAATTTTAGGGAGAATACAAAGCCTTTGACTAGCTTATTTTCCATGCTCCTTTAGTGGGTATTGATTGAAGGAGTCTGAAGGAAAGCAGTGCTGTAAAATCAACATGCTGTCAAGCAGCAACACCACGAGAACAGAGCTCCTCAGAGCTGCTGCAGGCCTGAGCTGCCCTGGGAACTGTGTAAGCCTAAGAAGTCAAAAGTATTGACCTGAATAAGAATGAGACCATTTTTGGCAGCTGAAATTTAATGTGGGGCCTGGATAAAAGACCTTCCAGTTCACTGGGCGTAAATGTGAATAACTTACTGTTTCTTGGCTGAAAGCATGGTGTTAAGAGCAGGCAGCAGCATTACACAGCACACTTTTCAGTGCTGATTTCAATTTTGATACAGTCCCAGTGGGACTATAGAAAACTCTGCCCCATTATGTTCAGAACAATGGGATCACTGCAAAAGAAAGACACCAAGTGCGAACGTGCCAAGCTGATTCCTTTCCAACCTCAGCTCGAGCAAAACATGCAGGAGCAAACATCCACAGATCTGGAGGTGGGCAGAACCAACATTCAGATCTGTGTGGTGTGACTTTTTTTTTTGCCTTTCTTTACATTTGTAACCTAGTTTTTACAAGGATGACACGTCACTTTCTGGGCTTCTGAAATGCCATGACACATCTGCCAGAGCCCTGAGCTGCTGTGTGAGCACCGAGTACCTGCAGCACCCTGGGGAGGTGTTGTGGGCTGGGACACTGATCCATCACGTCCTGTGTCCAGTCATGGTCACTGATGTAAAGGAATAAATTTAACTCTTAAGGATGTTTGGATGAAGATGTGCATTTATACCTCCATGGACTCTTCCTGTGTCAATGTCTCACTGCCATGACTTCCAGCAGCTGAGGTGTCACTAAATGTGATTAAAAGTCAGATTCCTCTTCCTGTATCCATTGCCAGAGAAGTTAGCAGTGAACAAACAGGACACTATAGGAAGATGTTCAATAACTCTTTGTAATCTGTGAGCTGATCCAGTTGTTGCCACTCTGTCACCTTGGGGTGAGCCACCAGGTGCAGTGACCCCTGGACAGGCACTTACAGTCTCTGGCAGCAAGAGAGAAACCAATGGGAAAGATGAAAAAGCTTCCTGAGTACAAGCCATCCTCACTGGATTATATCAGGAAGGTAATAAATGCTTTGGAGGGTGAAGCAGCAGGGAGGAAGAGCTATTTAAACAGGGCAACTTTGGTACAAGAACAAATAAGTGTAGGCTGCCCATAAATGCTCTTGGTGGAGTATTCTTGGAAGAAGGTCTCTCTAGCCATCAGAGAATATTTCTTTCATTCAAGGAGTATGGGAAAGAAACTGTTGGCTGGGTTTTTGCCCCCCTAAGATGAAGTTCACTAGGTGCATATGGACAATTACATGTCTGCAGTGCTGAGATTCTCTTCTGAGCTGTGCTCCTATTTCAAAGGAAAAAGACAGATTTTTGTCAGTTAATTTTTGTAAAGAACCTCTTATGCAGTTCCTTGAAAACCCAAGCGATAGTAATGTCAGCTTTGGACAAAAGTCTTTAGATTTCCAATAACTTTTTGAGTCTATTCAGAAGAACTGAGAGCAGAGGCCAAAGAGTGTTGTACAGCACATCTAGCAGAGCTCACTGGCATCATTCTGCACTTTGTTTTTCCAGGGCTAACACTAGCAAGTCATTGGAAACTGGAATTTGCAAAGCAAACCATGCCAATAGATAATAAACTGTGAGGAGAAGGTAGTAAATCTATCATGTCTCATCTTTATAAACCAAATTATTGACTCCTCATCAGAGGGCAGCATGGGTGGTTATTACTCAGAGCTGGTATGGCTCCTGCTCTTTGGAAATGTGAAATTTCATCCCATGACAGGACACAACTCACAGGTGCATCCATGTGTTCCTGTTGTGCTGGAACAGTTGTCTCTGCTCGCTGTTTTCTCCTCCTCGGTGTTTGCAGAAGCTTCTTCCCTCAGCATCATCCAGGAGCTCCTTTCCTCACAGGAACAGCACCAAATTCAGCAGACACATTTCAGAAGTTCAGGACTCTGTCTCTTGTGCTTCACATCCTCTTGGTTGTCCTCAGGGACACATCCACATCTCCCCATGGACCAGCCACTTTCTCTCCTGGCTCTTTGCAACCCACAATTACCTTCCAGGCTTTTGGCAGAGCAAAAGGGGTCACCCAATATTCCCTCAGTGCCTTGCCCTGTCTGCCCAGATAACAGTCCAAACATGGCTTGCATTGCTTGGTTTTCACTCAAAGAATGATTTTGGGCTTAGGCAAGAACGGGCCAGGGCTTTGACAAAACTAGCCTTTCATGAGGGGAAAAGTTTTCCACTTGCTGGAGCTGAACTTCTGTGCAGGAAAATGCTGTTTCCAACTAAACTTTCACTGTAGCTCTTTGATCCAGAGAGGAATTTCTGGACAAAATTAAAGTTCACGTGAGGCCAGTTCTTTTGTTTTCTTTCCTCAAGATGTTTGGCTCCTTTGAACCCTTTGTTGCATCGTTGAGGCACAACTCTGCCTGGGGGATCTCTCCTTCAATCTGCTCTCAGCTGCTTTTTCCCTTTCTTTGGCAGGCAGTTCTCGTTCCTCTCTTTGGGATGAGCTTCCCTTTGTCTGGAAGTTTCTTCACACTCTAATTCTAATCTCAGCTTTAGGAAGTACCTGCTTTAAGACAGGGTGAACAAGCGGTGTGGAACAGAGGATGTGGAAACTGAAAGGTCTCGAGGTAAAATCATTGATTGCACACTTCCATCACAAATACCTCTCTGTTCAATCCCAAACAACTCAGGTTCAGCAGGTTTTCTTCCTCTTTATCTCAGTAACATATTTGAAATTCCCATTAAAGTTCATAATTTCTCTGAATGTACTCTAGCAGCATAACTGTATCAATGCCACACAACTATATAAACTAATAATATCAGAAGTACACAAAGAATTGTAAACAGGCAGGTTTAAATGAAGCAGTCTCTGCTTCAGAGAACTGAATGTACAAGCCACTGCAAGCTTTTAGGAAGGCAGATACATTGGAAGATGTTTTGATGTGCCTGTACAATCAGATTTCTTCCTGTGATGAAACTGATTTTACTTCAACTCCTGCCTCTTTGTATACTTTCTTGCAATGATAAATGACCCAGCCCTGGAGATGTTTGTAGTTCTCAGTTCACTGAGGGTGGAACAGATGGCAGTGCTCACATCTTCCAGTTGTTCTCAAAATGCTCTTGTTGGCTGTGGGGAAACATTGTCAGGAGGTAATTTGTGCTAATAAATTTTTTTAAGATGGAGATGGATTTTAATGAATTTTTGTAGCCAGGTACTCTCTTCCTCTCTCCTTTTATTTCTTGTTTCTTGGGTTTTTTTTTCCCAAATGTGCTGATAGAATAAACCAAAAAGCACTATATAAGTTATAAGCACATAAGGAAATGAGCCAGAAAGTGATAGGGTGAATCTGAGTTATTAAAATCAGGCCATACCCTGAAGGAGATTACAGCAAGATGAGCCAACATAAATATACACTGTATTTCTGTCATATGTCTTTGTTACCCTGGGTGGCCTGCAGTCAACTAACAGGGCAAGGAGAGAGAAGTAGAATACATGAGTGTTACAGGATCCTAATCCAGCTGGTTGGAATCCAGTTCTTATTAACCAACTAATTTATATTCCTTCTCTGAACCAGAGGTTGATGTTGTTCTGCTGTAAATCTGGAGGAACAACTATAATTCTGTATTTTACTGAATTCTAGTCCCACAGCCATCAGCCCTTTCTCCTCCTCTCTTGTTGAATGTTCCTAATCCCCTAAACAACAAATGAAGGTTTTCAGTGAAACAAGACTGCCTAGTGATAAGAAAAGCCGTGCTAAATTAAATGCAAATCTTGCACAGCCCATGTTTTTAATGGATTTTCAGACCTTGATCCCTGGATAACCCATAAAGGAAGGCTTACAAGGGTTTTGGAGGAAGATGCACAATGCTGGAAGACATTAATATATTGGCCACAAGTACAGAAACTGTTATCTCTTAAGATGTAGAGCCAAATTCTGGTTTTCATTAAACTGGTGAAAATATGGAAAACAAATGCTTGCAGTGCCATCACTCAAGATTTGCTCTTGATGTAAGAAAACAAACTGGTTCCAACATTAAGCCATCAGCTCACACAGAGTTAAGTTCTGTTGTTAGTCTGTGTTAATAAAGGTATAAGCCTGATTTTTTACCTTGGGGCAAAAATAAGGGCTGAACATCATCTCCTCTGTGTCAAAAGCTCCAAACTCGTTGCCCCTATTGTGGCACCTTTCAGCATCTTGTGGGAAGCAGGGCTCCAGCAGGGTTATCCAGCACAGGAGGAAACCAGGGATGCATCATCCTCTGCAAGGCTGTGTTCCAGCAGAGCTCAGGGCCAGGCTCTGTGCAGCAGCATCACTCACCTGGGGATGGCTGCCAGACCTTCTCCAGGAGGAGGATTTGCTTGTTCCAGGGCAGCTCAGATTCAGGAGGGACTTGTCAGTTCAGGGCATTTAGGAGTTCAATGCCTGAGAGCGGCTGAGGTGAGCGTGTCCTGTGTGGGGTTTGGATGCTGACACAAACCAGGGCTAAAAGGGAGCAAAGTCCAGCTTCCCATAGGGGAAAATGCCCTGCAAATGGGGGATATTTTATCTCAGCTTGTAAGTGCTGTGTGGGATGGGGCTGGGAGCTGCAGGGCACCCCTTGAAAGAGCAGGAATTACAGCTGTGATAAGAGGTGAAGGCTTCTTTCACCCTCCACTGCACATGCCAGCATGTTGGCACCACAGTTTCCTGTTTGAACCCTGGCAGGTCTGGGAAAAGCTGTTTTAATGAGCCCAGTGAAGGCACTGGAGGGGTTTGGGGCCACAACATCCTCATGAACAAGGTGCAGCTCTGTTCTCCCAGGGAATTTGCCCTGCTGCTGCCAGCACTGAGGGCTGGCTCTGGATACGAGCAGGACAGTGGGCAAGGGGAGGCTCTGCACTCATCCTGCTCCATTCTGTGGCTTTAAAAATAAACAAACACATGGCTTTGGGGGACAACCCTCCAAAAACATCGCTCCCTTGTTTTGCTTTGCCTATCACAAATCTAAACACAATATTTTCTCATTCTTGGGCCCGTATAACTTTCTGACAGTACAATTGGGGGCCGGAGCACATTGTCTGGAGGAGCTTGCCAAGGAAATCGAGAGTTTGGTCAGCAATTGTAAATATCCTCCCCTAATCGAGTTTGTTTGTTCTGCAGCACACACCAGCAGCCGGCGTCACGGGCTGTGGGACACCCTGGCACCAGGTTACTGGTGGGAAAGATCTGCTGCTCAGATAAGGATGGGAATAAACTCCACCCACAGAAATGCCACAGAAAAATCCCTGATTTATCCATTAATTGCTTTAAGGGGTGGTGAGTGTGAGTACAACAATGGGATATTGACAATAATGTGCCTTGTTGGCAGGAAAAGGGCTTTCCCCTTGCTCTGAGGCTTTAACGTGCTTGTTCTTGGAATTACGAAATGTTTGCAAGTCCTGCACTAGCTCAGGGATGTAGAATGAAAGACAAGTACCCAGCAAATAAAGCAAATGTTGGAATGGGTGTTTCCTTCTTGGAATGAAGCAAAATGCTCTTCTCACCCAGCACCACAGGCTGGGAGTCTGTCATAGAGTTCCAGCAGAGATTATTTAGGGGGTTTTCAGGTTCTTTTTGTGACCTGCTTTTTATTTGTGATACCCTGGGTACTCAACACACGGAAGGAAATTAGTCTGTGGGAGAAAAATCGATTTCAAAACCCAGACATCTAAAAGATTGCACAAAAAGAGTAGAAGAAACTGAGTTTCAGGCAGCAAGGCCTGTGGGTTTGTCTGGTCCCCCTTGAGGTGCCAAGGGAATGGAGGAACAGTTGGGTGCACCTGGGACACAGTGACTGCTGGGGCTCAAACAAGAACAAGTGCTAAAAAAACTGCTTGAGACTCTTTTAAGTCTTCTGAGAAATGTTCCTCAGTCAAAGGGCTTTCACTCCATTCTGTTCTCACACACTGACATGATGCTGTACATGTCTGCTGCAGAGGCTGGGAAATTGAGGCATGGTTCAAGATGACAAAATCCCAAATGGTTAAAATCCTCAGCAATGGCCAGGTCGTGGGATGTAAGTGATGATGGGCCAGTTGGTGCTGCACTGCTGAAATCCAGGCTGAGCTCCCTTGCTGAGCATTCCCACAGCACCTCCTGTTAGTGCTGGCAGTATGGGATTGTTTTGCCTGTGGGAGAGAAGGAGCTTTTTCTGTGCTCTTTGTCTTCAGGTGCTTGCAAAAGATGTGGGTGCTGCAGGGCAGGAAATGCCAGGGGACACTGGCAGCCAGCAAGGACCCACCTGGCCCCAGACATGACCAACCCATGGTAACAAACCTCTTTGTGAAGAGTTTTCTTCCCACAATCCTGTATAAACAGTGTCCACACTGATGAATGCATTAACAAATCAAACCCAGGGCAGTCACTAGGGAGGAACTAGGTGGATGCACCACAAGAAATATCCCTGGAACTCTTGGAGTTAGTGCTGTGCCATCCCTTTAGGCCCATCAGGGTGCTTGTGCTTCCAGGGGCAGGCTCTCAGGGCTTTGCAGTAAGTGTGAAATGGCTTTTAAAGAGACTTTCTCTATTTCAGTGTCAAGCAGAAGATAAACTTTTCAGTGCTACAGAAGTTGCCCTTTGCATGCAGTACAGTCTGCAGTTCAGTGCTAACTCACACTGTTTCCAGGGCAAGAAAAAATTGTGCTCAAGAGATGTTTACCTGTTGGGAGATTAATTTCAGTATATGTTCCTTTGCAAATGAGTCAGAGGTCCAAGTCTGTTCCCTATTATACAGCATGAACCTAGAAAGCACACCAGACACTGCTCCCCATTAAATCAGGTTATGCTGTGAAAGTGAAGCTGTTCCAAATCTGCCAAATTTATATAATTGAGAGCAGAACAGGGCCTGTCAGCTGAGCTGGCAGCACTTGACTCAGTGCATCTTAACCAAGGAGATTGTGAGCAACTGGCTGGGTGTTCTATACCCACTGGAAATGTTCTCCACCTGGGGCACAAGGTGACTGGAAGATGCTTCAGTCCTGGGGCTTCTCCAAAGCCCTCAAGGAGGACTTTGGTATGATGTTATGTACATTGATCCCAAAAGAGGGATGGGAACCTATGGAAGTGGAGCTGCAGAAGGCCCTGTAGCCATGGCCATGGGCAGGACTGGCTGCTGGCTTTGCTGTGCCATTTAGCACTGGGAGCTCAGAGACAGCTGAGCTCTGCAGCATCCAGGGTGGGCAGGGGTGCAGGACAGAGCCTGCTCTGCTCCATGGAGCCCTGGTGGGACTCTCTCACAAACAGGAAAGAGATGCTGATGCAGATCTGGTGCCGTGGTGCTGTGCTGAGAGCAGATAGCTGAGGGCTGGGGGAGAAGAGGCTGGGCATGCTGTGTGTCCACAGCTCCAGAGGCTCTATTGTTCTGGGCTGTTCCCTGGAGGATATCCTGTCTGGACAACCCTGTGCCAGTCTGCTCGGTGGTGGTGTGTTGCCGCTGAAGATGAATAGATCACACGGACACAGGTCGAGGTGTGGTGAAGAGAAGAGAGAGGTTTATTTTTCCCCCCAGGATTTATAGGCTCCTGACCACAGCCAGGGATTGGATGGTCAGGATAACACTTTCTCACAGCACTGGCCATGAGAGATGCCCATCACAAGACGTGTAACAGAAAGAATGTCCACATATCTATGTTTATAGTTACTGTCCTGGGAAAGTCTTTAAAAAACCATGTCAGCAAGCTCAGAAGCTGAGTTTTCAGGGCGACAGTGGTGGAGGGGCTGGATGGTCAGCCTGGAAAGAGTTCAATAATGTCTTGTAAAAGCAGTGATTTATCTGCAGTGGTGAAGTGAGCAAGTCAGAGATTTTTGCCCCTCTTGCTGGGTTTTTATCAAAGTGCTCATTATCCCTCTCCTTGGGACATCCCTACAGGCTGCCAGGCACTCACAAGGCCATGTGTGTGTGTGAGGAAGTTTCAGTGTTCATCCCCACTGTCTCCTGGGGGAAACACAGCCACAGAGGGAAGCACCCAGCAGAGTGAGGAGCCCCAGCCCAGGGTGTCCCTGAGGTCTGGTGCAGTTTGGAAAATGCTCTGGGAAGAGCTGTTTATTCCAATGGAACTGACTTGTGAATACTCTAGCTCTGACTTACCCAGTCTGCCTTGCTGGACATGAAAAAAACCAGAATATTTAATATATCATTTAAGCTAAATAACACACCCAGTTGTTTTGGACATGGAATTCACTGAAAGATGGGATGGTTTTTCCTCCTGCTGGCTGCTTCCAGCAGTGGTTTTAAGGATGTGCTCTGCTGTGAGCCAGTGTGGTCCTCAGAGAGAGCAGCTGGTAGGATGCTGGGCAATTTGAGCTCCTTGCTGATCCTCTAAGTCATCCATTTGACTCTGCTGCTGCCATTTGTACCAGCAGAGCTGTGCATGAGGGGGTCTGGGGGTTCCCAGTTTGGAGGTGATGGTTGGGATGGGATGGAACAGAACAAACCCTTGTGGGGTAGCAGCAACCAGACTCTTCCCATCAGCTCTCTGTAACACAGGCAATAGTTTCTCATGCATCTTTTTCCAGTGAAAAGTACAGATTTGCAGACATCAGGATGTTTTCTGAGCTATGTTGTTTTTTGCTGAAGCTTTTGTTTAGATTTTCAGGTTTTCCTCTAAAAATGACTTTGATGACCTCTTCTAACATTCTCAAAACTAAGGTGGTACCCCATCTTAGAACAGAGGTGGAAATAGTTTCAGCATTTCCTCCAAATGAGAAATAAAATTTTAAAAAAGGAGAAATTGAAACCTCAAAAATGTGGAGAAAAAAAAAGATTGGATTTTTAGGCTATGTTTTCAGTCAATCAAAAATAAAATTTCAATCTTGCCTCCTCTTTTCAACTGGAGGTGCTGAAGCTGCCAGGATGAAGCTGCTGTGGCTGTTGGTCCCAGAGATGCCTCCAGGATGGGGAAGAGAGGGATGAGCCCTTCCATTTGCAGTTTAAGCCTCATTTTGTGAGTCAGGTCACCAGGACAGGGCAGTGTCCATCACTCCATCCCAACTGTCAGCTGTAGAGCTGCAGCCTGCAGAGGTTTAGCTTGGACCTAGGGCAGCAATTTATCTGCCTTTCCACACCTTTGCAAGTCAGTGGTCATTAAACTGGAATGGCCTGAGCCTGCTCTGTGAGCTGGTTCCAGTGCCAGGGCAGTTGGAGAGGATTTATTGTATTTACAGTCATAAATCACAGCCCAGAGCTGAGCTGCCCCACCAGAACTTTCCTTGTGGCTCCTTCCCCCTCCCATCCAAAAAACCAGATGGTCACTGTTCTCCCCTGCACCTGCAGAGCCACACCACAAATTACACCGGGGTGAACAAGTCAGGCTTGTTAGATTCCAGATTTTACAAGAATAATCAAGAATTTAGCTTAGACTTTGCACTGAAGGGGAAAAATCCATTATTTTCTGCAGTTTAGCAAAAGTGAGAGGGGAAGGGGAACACAGGCCAGGGCTGTCATCCCCCTCTGGGGTTGCAGCAACAAGGATGTTGCTCCCACAGAAGTTTTAAAAGAAACTGCTTGTTTCAACACATCATTTAGCTTCAAGTTCCTTTGGAACTGGCTTCTCTGGCTTTTAATGAGCTGAGAAGACTTGAGGTCTTCTGCACCCAATATTCACCAGAAATGCAGCTCTGATTTGTTGTAAGCATCCATGAACAAACTAAAGACTTGAAGAAGGCAAGATTTTGGGAGTTGGGGAGTGCAGAGTGTTTGATGGTGCAGAGCTGCAGGTCCCACAGGGGACAGTGCTGGGGATGGGGCACTGCTGTGGTCTGGGGAGCAAGGGGACACGTGGGGCTCGTCCCCTTCCAGCTGGCATGGGCAGGGTAGCACAGGTCTGAGCACTGGGATGAGGATTCTGCCAGTGCTGACTCATTCAGCAGCTGGACACAGCCCGTGAGTCACCGTGAGTCACATCCGCTGCATCTTGGGGTGCATCACTGCCCGTGGAGCCTTTGATGGGAGCTAGATCTATGATTCCTTGGAAACAGCTTCCCCTAATTAATCAAAGGAAAAGCATTGCTGCACTTCAGAGCCTCAATTAGCAGGAAAAGCAGACTCCGAGCAAAAGAATATCAGCTCGTTTCTGGAGGGGGACTGTGAGCTCTGCTTCATGCTACCAGAAGTTTCCAAATGGCACTGAGTGTGGCAAGTGACAGGAGGAAACTGGTCCCTAAAATTATGTCAGTGTAGCTTAGAGATGACCAGAGAGGAGCATCCAAGCTCAGCTTTTCTCACACAGCAGCTCCTCAGGACAGGGCTGCCACAGAGGTGTGGTCAGGGAGGGTAAACTGGGACCAGTGCTCTGTCCCAGGGGCCATCAAAGGCATTCATCAAAATCCCAGGGCTTCCAATTGGCTTTTGAAGAGATTGCAGATAAGTAAATATGCTAATTCACTAATTCAGCACTTAAGCACATACTTGAAGCTAGACAGCTTTTTAAGTGCCTTTATGAGTGGGAGCCAAGACAACAAGTGAACACAACAGATCAGATCATTCCTCCCTGGCCTAAAATCAAGTGACTTCAGCACGCCCAAGGCAACAGCCATCTTCAAATTCCTGCTCTTTCTTCCCTTTCCATGTCAGCCAGGGCATCAGAGCACCAAGTTCACTGCACTTGTCACTTCCAGGCTGGTGCTGGTGGCATCTTCCCTACTTTCATCCATGCTATTGAATGAATGCATTCATGAGTACAAAAAGGAAGGAGTGGCACATCTCAGTGGGAAGACAAAAAGAAAATTTTCCTTTTGGCTATTTAATTATCAGTTATTAGTTTCGTTGAGAAGAACCTGCACTTCTTCCCTCTCAGGCTCTTGACTGGGTGTTTTTTTGGTTTTGGGGGAAGAAAAGGTGTTTTAAGGGCTTATTTTACTTCTCTCATTATCCTCCTCTAATTTTATTAGGAATAAATGCACTTTGTACCTCCAAGCTGAGTCTTGAAGTGTTTTCCCCTGGTCCTTATCTCAACACATGAAGCCTTCATTAATTTTTTCTCTCCTCTCCCCAGCTGTGGCAGGGGAGGGTGAGTGACTTTCATGGGTGTCAAACCACAACAAATCCACACACAGCAAGCACTGGTGATGCAGCAATCCTTTCACCCTCCCTGAGTGGTGCTGGTGGGAAAATCACATGTAGGAAGGCAGGAGGTGAAAGCCTGGACAGTTCAGGGTCCAGTGTCCTCAGAGCATGGCTGTGACCCTCAGGGGTGTGCTGGAATTTGGGGCTGAAAGTGGGGCTTAAGAAGTGTCTCTAAAGAAGCTGAAGGAGCTGCTTGCCCTCTGTCAGCTTTGGTGTGTGACCCTGAGAGCCCAGACAATCTTTTGCCACTCCTGTTGCAACAAATGAGCAAACAAAAAACCCCACAGCATAAAGTGTTTGGTAAGCAAGAGAAGTGGAACAATTCATTGCCAGTAAGTAAAGGAAAATAAAATCAAATGGGCTTAAGCAGAAAAACAACCCTCCACATGCTTCTTCCAGGGAGACAGACACATTGTAGGACACTGTGGTGTGTGAGTCCTGCCAGAGCTGGTGTGGGTTGTGTGGCTGTCTCCTGGCTGGCTGTAAAAGTCACTTCCAATATGTCTGTCTGTGAGGATGTGTAAATTATGGCAGGGAACACAGCCTGCTCTCATTCTCAGCCCTGATTCAAAAGAAAATGTTATTTCCTACTCTGCTGGAATCCCTCTCGTTGCCACTGGTAAAGTACTCTTAAGTGTTGGTGGTCAGGCTGTATTTTCTGTGTGAATCTGGGAACCCAGTGAAGCCTCTCCACCCACCTTGGGGCTGAGAGGGGCCCTACCTGCTGTTTTTATCAGATTGCAATTACATGAACATCTTGATGGCTGGATTTAGGATTTCCTGCTAATAAAATTGTGGTGATGTTGACAGGTTTGTGATGAGGAGATGGGATCTGATTTATTTCCCACTTCTTTCTGCATCTTCTGGGAACACAACCCCAGGTTGGTGGTGCTGTGGGGCAGTCACTGCTGACGTGGGCAGTGCTGCAGAGACATCATATTTTGTCCTGTGCTCCTTGACAGTGGAGAGGGCTTGTCCTTCATGGGCATCTCTTCACCCTTTGGCTACACCAGGCAGGAGGAGGATTTCCTTTGCAATGAAATGGGCTGAAAATCAGATGTGACTTTCAAGAACATAATCAACACTTTAGACTCAGCCTGCAGGTGGGTATTGTTTGGGTTACAGCGAGGTTGTGCTTGGCTGGATTTTATCCTAGGTTCAGGAGAACCCCAGCCTCACTTTGATTAAATCCACTGAACCTTGTTGCAGGATCAATGTCAAGGTGAAACACAAGCAGGTCTGAGGTTGCCAGGCTAACAGCCACTGTTATCTGCTCAGGGACAAATGTTTGGCCACAGAATACATAGCTTTTGTGGGTGTGCATGGAATTACCAAAAACAAAACCATCCATTTTTCTTTTCTCGACATTTCCAAATGTTTTTGCTGCCTGATTTGCTGCAAAGTGCTGGTGCTGCAAGTTCAGTCTCTCCAGGGTTAAAAGGAATGAGTGCCTTGCACAGGCTTTCATACTCTCCTTCACTCAGTTTGTGGTTGTTGAGTTCAGCATTTTTAGTGTATGTGTTTTACAGAGTGATTCACTCATTTTTGCTCAGGGCAAGCTCAGTTTCAGCCAGGAGCAGGCCACGGAGGATATGGGTTTGGTTTTGCAAAACCTCATCTGTGAATTTCAATTTGGTAATCCAAACCCAGAACTAAAGGGTGGCTGGGCTCCAGTTTGCAATTTATCTAAAATGATTGAAAACCAGAGCTGAGGTTTGGGAACGTGGATCTTCTTTTAACCCCCTCTTGCTCCCTCATTTTATTTTCTCTTTAAAAAAGAATAAACAGGAGGCATTCTAAACGACCATCAAACACCAGAAAACTTTTGATGGCATCTTTTTTGATTACATGCCCTTTTCCTGGTGATTTATTTCCAGCTTGCAGAGCTCAGGGAGGTTTTCCTTCTGAGGGGTCTCAGCCTGGAGCAGATCTGCATCCAGAACAACACGGGGGTGCTGGGTCTGTGGTGCTGGGACTGTTTTTCTTGCCCAAGGAAGAGCCTGGGCTGTCCCAGGGGACAGGAGGGAGCTCTCCTGATCCAAGCCCTGCAGCCTCTCCCCAGCCCAGCCCTGATAAACACAGGATGTAATTGGGCAAGGAACATTGTCCTGTTTAATGCCTGGGAAACGAGGCTGAGAGGCAGGAACAGAGTGCCCAGGGGGACATGGCAGAGCCAAATCCCATCCAGGCTTTCTGGCTCTTTTTTATTTTGGCCTCAGAGCCACAGTTTGGAGGGGCTGGAAGGGAAGAGTGTGATTTCATCCCTGTGCAGTGGCAGGGAAGCAGCACTGTGTGTTTTACCCTCCCACACAGGCAGGCAAAGCACAATATGATCCTTGTGGCTGTGTTCGCCCTCTCTCCTGGGCACACTCCTGCTGAGCAGAGCCCTCCGTGCAGCCCGTCCCCTGGCAGGGAGCAGCTCAAACAAAAGGGTTCGTGTCAGAGGATTTTATTTCAACTTCAGCATTTCAGCTTTCCAAGAGCCTCCCAAACACAGAGCTGCAGTGTCTGCGAGGGAGCAGGAATTGAACATCTGGTAAAGGTTAGGGTCAAACATATAAATGGGGGAAGCACAGCACATTTCATTAAAATACCCAATCTGTGACGTCAATTAAACTGATCAGGCCCTTCTGCCTTGCAGTTAGGGAACCATTAACTTCATCCACTGGAGAGTGTTTATATGGAAAATATGAGGCCAGGAAGTCTCTCCTGATTGTGATATTGAGGCTATCAAAGGAACTCGCTCTCCCTTTTTAATTTTTAATCTCTCCATGTTGCTTTTCCACCCTGTCACAGTCCCAGCAGCCTCTTACCCAGCCCCTGAGGGGTGACACTGACCATCTCCTCACAGCCAAGCTGCTGCTGCTGCCTCCTGAGGAGCTGTGGAGCCAATCTCCATTGTCCCGTCCTGCACGGAGCTTCCTACCACACGTGCACAGCTTGGCCACGCTCCAAAGTACACTTGGAAGTATCCAGATTAGGTTTAGGAGTGTAATAAAAAAATAGCTTTAATGTGAACAAAGTTTCTGTTCTTGCAGTTGTTTAAAATGAAGGATGCTCTGTCTGCATGGGCGTAAAATGTCAGGGATTGATGTATGACACCCCAATGTGCTCACAAGACCCTTCGTTGTGGGGTTTACATGTATAAAATGAAAGAGTTCATGTTTTTCTCCAGTAATTCTGGTTCATTCAAAGCCTGTTCAGTTCCTGCCAGGCAAGTAGGAATCTTGATCTCTGTGCTCCAGGAACAAAAAGAAGCTGCCATGGAGTTACTTGATGGCAGTGTCTGGTTCTTGGAAATCTGACCAGGGGTAAAACTGGTACCATTTGTTCTGTGCCCAGGGAAACCTGTCCCTCTCAGCTCCTCAGTGCTGCCCTGCAGTCCTGCTGTGCTCTGGGCTGGGCTGTCCTGTTACCCTGCAGTCAGGCTGGGATTTCATCCTCACAGGGACTGTGTTCAATCACCCTTCCAGCTCATGGCTGTGCTAGGAACTGGATTCTCTGCATCCCTCCATCTGAGATTTTGATCTTCATCTAGCCATTCCCTTACATCCTCCTTGGTTCTGATGGCTGCCCATCAGGAAAGAGACTTTATCCCTTGTCTTAAATCTGGGTATGTATTTCTGTTGTTGAAGTCTTTTCACAGAATCACAGAATTAACTAGGTTGGAAAAAACCTTTAAGATCATCTAGTTCAACCTATGACCTAAAATATTCACATTTCCTGAAATTCTCTTTCCTTACAGAGATAGTCAAATCTCACCCACCTCACACACCTTGACAATGCTAATCATGGGTCAAGTTAACCTTGGATTTCTTGCAGAAAAGCCCCCAGATCAAACTCTTCCTCATTGGAGAAGGGTTTTTTTCTTCTTCTTTTTAAACTTGAAAGAGCTTTTGTTCAACTTCTGACTGAGCCCTTTGCTTTCTGTGACCTGATCTTAGGCAAACCAGCTGGGAAAACAAAGGAGCTGTAAAAAACTGCAAAACAGCTAAAGTATGGACAAAACCATGAGAAAAAAATGGGTTTCTTGCCTTGCAGCTGGGTGGTCCACATGGAACCTGGGTATTGCACTGAGTCTTGTGGAACTTAACACACCTCTGAGCACAAATATCTTCTCTGCAGTATCAGGCACCTCATTTACCTCCTGTAACACCCCCAGATTTTTCTAAAGCCATGTGGTGCTGCTTTAAAACTCTGTCCTTTGTGAAGCTGAAGGACAAATACTGGAGGATGGATACCAATGTCCACCTGAGCCGTGGGAATTGGTGTTGTCACAGGAAATTTCAGTGTTGGATCTGAAAAACACATTTTTGTGTGAATCCAGCCCAAAAGGATGGCTTTGTCTGGTTAATCCCTGATGGCAGCACCTGTGAATATTGCCATGGAAGACTCAGGGATGTAAAACCCTTTAAATCCTTGCCAGACAAGTCTTTGTGGTCCAGGCCAAGGGGTCAGGACTGGTGTTAGGCCTGGGGTAACACACCTGGGTCACTCTAGACCTCTAGAAACATCTAGAAACGTTGAAACATCATCAAAGGCAGATGGGCAGCTCCTCAATCCTCACTGCAGCTTGAACATCCATTTGACAGGACAAGGTACAAACCTCATTTTCAAAAACAAGTACGTGAAGTTCTTGAGGTCGTGATCCAGGGTGGGTCAGACAATGAGCTGTGTTTAAAAAGAATTATGGTACTCAAAATGAAATAGTTTTTCTCCTTTAAATCATGGCAGTCAACTGAAGTGCTTCCAGACCAGAGCCAACTGTTTGTAATTGGATATTTTATTTGTTTTGTGTAGTTTAGCACTGAGTCTCCATGTTGTCTGAGCAAGAAAAACCAAAATAAATTTTAAAATCTTTCAAAGTCAAAAGGATTTCCCAAGCCTGAGAATATTATTTTGTACTCTAATTAGCTGATTTGTCAGAGTAAGAATGAAAACAACTCTTGGCTGTGCTCAGTTTATTGAGGTGCTGCCCAAACCGATGCCAAAAAGCCCAAAAGTGCTGATGGTGGGGTTCACACTGGTGGCTATGAGGAGGCTCAGCCTTCACTCCCAGCTGCAGCCCTACTGTGAAGTGTGGGCAGTGAAGAGGAGCTCGGCATGGCCCTGTCTCACAAGACACAAAACTTTCTTTTTTGTGCTGCAGCTGCTGGGCTGCAGAAAAATATCATTGACTCACAGCCAGAGATGGCACACTGCTGACAGTCTGACCAGAACTCCTCTGTCCCAGGGGATTAGCAATCATCTGTGACAAGAACTGCTGAATATTAGACAAAAGACAGGTTTGTTATATTAAACTGAAAATAGATGTCCCTGTACAGTGAGGTACTCAGCCCAAGAGCATAAATTGGTTGTGGTATCACCCTCCCTTTTCACAGTAGGTGAAATCTACACAAATGGTAGATTAAAGCTTAAACTTTCAAAATTTCCTCTTTTGCCACTTTTGCTGCATGAAGGTTTCTGAGCAACTTCTAAAAGTGTTGGAACTGTTCTCAGAATATCACGTATTTGTGTCAATTTTGCTTCTGATTTGTCTCCAATGAATGACCCAAGGTACAGTTAAATGCTTACCAGAGAGGTAATTACTTACCTGGAAGCATGAAGTAATTTTATTCCCATGTGCTTTAAGTTGGCCATCAGCTTGAAGATTGGCAAACCATCTCCTCAGCAGTCACATGGGGACAGGAAACTCGTGATTTTCCAGCAAATCATGTAAAACCCCAATCAGTGCCTGCTTTCAGAACAGAGCTGAATTTTGGCAAGAGTTCACACAGGTCTGTAGAGCATCTTAGAGGTTTTGGCCAACTGGGCTCAGCTCAGTTCAGCTTGTGGTTGTGAACATTTTCATGGCCACCTTCACACCACCCTGCCTTCCCCTTCAGCTCAGAGCTTTTTGGATACACTGGACTGAGGCTGAAATACATGGAATGCATTGAGAAAAACAGAGAGAAACCAGAATTTTGAGACAAGCAATAACAAGATGTCCAATGAATGACATCAGAACTTGACTGAAGCTCAGCCTACAGTGATACACAGAGCCAGCAGACAGATGGGAACCACAGAGGAAGCCAAGAGGGGACAGTGAAGAGATGATAAGACAGTGGCCAGGAAGGAACAGTGCAAAAATTATTTGTATTAAGCTTGCAGCAGAAAACCATGTCTGGTGCCAGGAAAGAAACCTGAGGAACATGGCAGGACTGACTGCAGTCTGCTGGTCTGGACAAGAGGGAGAGCCCAAGTGTCAGAAGGACGAGATGAGAGGCCTAAATGTCTCAAGAGCACAGGGACATAGCTCCTTCCTCATCAGAGAGGAAAATGTCCCAGGAAAGCGCCTTGCTGCAGACTGGGGTCCTGCTGCTGCCTGAGGGAACATAAAGTAACCAGAGGGTGTGGAAGAAGCAGAGACAAAACAAACAATCCTGGTGGTAAACAGAGTGGAAGTGGGTGAGGCAGGGAACAGGATTCAGTTTGGAGTGACATCAGTTATTTATGACTGTTTGTATCCCCATATCTTATATCTCAAAAGGAAGGCAGAGGCTTTGTCCTCAGGGCTGGTTATCCACGCCCGAGAGCAGGGACCATGTCCCTGGGATGGAGCTGGAGCCACCATGACCCTGGGCAGGGATGGGGATGGCAGCTGGGGGTGCTGGAATGGGGACAATCTGCTGTCACCAATCATCCAGCCTTTCCCTGGGGGCAAATAAACCAGCTCCCAGAAATGTGTGCTGCTGTGAAGGAGGGGAAACAGAGGTGACAGTGAGGATTAGGTTTGAGCATAGTGGGGATGGAGCATTCAAGGAGTCCATCTCTACTCAACAAAACACCTTGGGATGTGCCCACTTTGGCATCAAACAACTCCTGCTGCCTTGACTGAGCGTTAGGTATAAGCTTTTTCTGTTTTTCTGAATTAAGCCAATGCTGTTAAAACTTTGCAAACTTGAAAACAGGGCCAAAGCCAGTCTTGCTCTATTTTTCATATTTGTTCCCAGAGGCTTGTTGGCAAAACTGTGCTCTGTACTGTTACAAAAGAACTCTGGGACAGAATTATTTGAATAGAGAACTATAAGTGATAAAAATCTGTTTATACCACAACATCTCCAGCCAAATGATTGACGTATACATTTCTGTCCTTCCATTGATGTAACTTTTCAATTTCCTGCTGGTGTCTAAGCTTGATTTATTTTTCCATTTATTTGGGTTTTACAAAGAGCACTAAACAGCTTGGTACTTGGGGCTCCCTTTTTGTTTTTTTTTTCTTTTCAGTTCAACCCTCTTAGTCCTGGATCATTTCATTGTTCCTGCAAACAATGAAAAAGAGAGATGGAAAGAACAGCTGTGAACAGCTGGTTTGCTCACCAGGTGTCTGACTGGTATTCAAGTATCCTCTTTTGAGGGAGGCCTGTGCTCCCTGAAAACAAAACTAAACAACCCCAAAAATTAATTCACAGTTCACTTTATTTTCTGCCTTCACACATGATGTGACACAGATTTGCAGATCTGAAAGAAGCCTGAAAAAAGCAAAACAAACAAGAAAAGCTGCTCCAGGCAACCTCAGGGTTTTTTCTCTCCAGTTGCACCCCAGCTGAATCGAGCAATGAGCTCTGCAGGGCCTCTTTAGGCAGATCCTGCCAAGTTAATTCTAGAGACTCCTTTCTCATCATCTAACTCCCCTCTGCCTCCCTCACCCAACATTTTACCCACAGCAGCATTCAGGAGCCAGGCCTGGAGACCTCTGGTTTTGAGGAAATGACTCCTATGATTTATTCTGCCTGCAAACCTGCTCACTGGGGCAAAGACCTTCTACCCATTCCCAGCTCCCACAAGTCCCCTGGTTCCTAGGAAAGCAGCTACACATTGCCAATCCTCTCAGGGGTGCAGAGTCTTGAATGCAAATCGAGAAAAAGCAGACTGAATTCAGGAGCAAAACTGATTTATTGCCCAGAGATTGGTAACACAATCACAGCAGCATCACCATGCCCAGGAACGGTGATGCACTCCTGCCATCCTGCCCCACACAGGTTTATTCAAGGCAAACACATTTATGTCACCCTGAGGGAGGACACAGAGATTTAGTGGCAAACAGAACCAGGAACTGTTCAGCAGCTCTGTCTGCAATGGCAAAAATTGGTGAGCAGCACTGCCCAAAGCTGGAGCCTTCAGCTCCCCTCTTGCCCCTGGGTACAGCAGCTTCTCCTGGGTGTCTGTAGCCCCTGACTTTTCTGGGAGGGTGCCAGCACCCATTTTCCTCTTCCAGGCTCTGAGGTGGGGAGGTCACCCAGCCCAGGACACCCCCAGATCTGGGCACACCAAGTGACTCTTGCTACCACTCCAGCTGAGCCAGACCTGAAAAATCCCCATTTACTAGGAATGAGGAGAGAAATAGTACAATCTTTAATCTTTGTAAGCAATAAAACAAGAAGCTGTAGCTTTCACTTTGTGATTTCTCAGATGAAGTGCATTGCTACCTGCAATACTAATTTGATTTCTGGCAGTCACAATTAGTTCATAGCCCCCATTCAGCTAAACACACATGGCTGAGCAGAGCCCTGTGTGCACCTAAACCCAGCCCAGCTCAGCAAAGCATGTCAGCAAGGACTTCAGGGCCAGGGAAAGAGGGGAAATGTATCCTAAAAGTTATTTGTGCAGCAGCAAGTCAGAGCAATGGAAAGGATAGGACAGTTTATAGGGAGTAATTTTGAGTTTGATAGAAAACTCAGGTGGGGTAAGCAAAAGGAGTTTCACTGAATTTTGTGCAAGCATGTCTACATCACTAATTTCATATCTGCATCATCTTGATTAGTTCTTGAGTTATGGGACAGAAGGCAAATCAGGTGAGCAGCCCAGCCACAAGAAAATTGAAACCCAGTTTCAGTCAGCTTTACCTATTCCAGGACACCTGCATTCAATATCAACCATTTCATTATTTTTTCCTCCTATTTTCAAGTGATTTCACCGTTAATAATGAGAAGGAATTCACATTTTTATGGACAAGGACAAGCAGACTGACTAAATATCTCAGAGCACATCAAAACAGATTTGCCATAGTTTGGGGTAATTGAGCTTTCATTGGAAAGTTACCTAGAGATGAAAAATAAGGATATTTCCTTCCTCCAGGTATTAATCTTTCATTACTTTTCACCCTACAGAGTAGCACTGACTTAGTGCCCCTATAATCTGTTCATATCAGCACAGTTATGTTGATAAAGTTGTAAGGATTTATCTGACATGAAGAGTCAGATCACTATTCTAAAATCAAGCAATGAATTTTCTCTTTCACATCAAATCTGTCTTTCTGGTTAACAAAAAAGTCAATTAAATGTTAACTATTTTGTATGAACATTCAGCACCATTTCAGTTACATCCTACTGGAGATCATGGAAAGGATTCCTGACTCACACCTTGTGCCCCCACTGGTCTGGGTCAAACCTCTAACTCATCTATCCCTCTGTCATGCAGCATCCTGGACTTGTGCACACCCCCTAAATTAAAATTGATTTTCTTTTTTGTCTGCAAAATCCCTATCCAAAGCAAAAATGTCATGGCACAAAATCAGCTCCTTTAGGTTTTTGGTCCTTGTAGCATCAAATAGAGCCAGTTCTGGTGCCAACAGAGCCTCCAGAAGGAAGCTGGGATAAAAACAAACACCAGCACCCCATTTCTGCTTGAACAACCTCAGCTGGGCAGGGGTTTGAGGGGCACATCTCAAACCTGGAGCCTCAGACCAAGAAAAAGCAATCAGGGAAATATCTGATCAGCATCTGCCACCTCATGGCAACTGCTTTAATTTTCTTGAGGACCAGATCCTCTCTGGCTGAGACTTTGTTACTAGGCTGATTTGCAATAAAGGAAATGAGATATGAGTTAGTATGTTTGCCTGCTGGGTACCAGGGGCTGGAAGTGGGAATTATTTTCATGGATGTGGTAGCAGTGGTATCTGAATTTTTGGGGAGTAGAGATCTGTAGGCAAGGTTTGTGAGCTTAATCTGATAAAACCTTAGTCTTTGCTCTGAGCTTCTTTGATTTTTTATTTAGCATGATTCAGGATATGCTGAACCTCAGGTGCCAGCTGTCTGTCTCACCTCTGCAGGACCCGTCACAGTCCCAGCCAGACTCTTCCCTGACTGAATTGTGTGTGGGGTTGGGGTCACAGGAGGGAAATGAGTACAAATAACTAACCAGACCCATTCTGCATCCTAACAGCTACTTTCTATTTTACCTTTTCATTTTTCTTCTTGAATTTCTATTCCTGTCTCAACACCAGCATTTTCACGGCTGTTTTCTGCTGCTGTAGAGATGAAATACAGAACAAACACACCTGTAAATCGGGAAGGAGCTTAACCACTGTGACCTGGGAGCTCCTGTCCCCCTTCAGGGCTGCCAAAGGGCTGTCACCATTGACCAGGAGAGGTTAAAGAGCAGAGGTCAGGAGAGGTTGAAGAGCAGAGGTCAGGAGAGGTTAAAGAGCAGAGGGCAGGAGAGGTTGAAGAGCAGGGTCAGGAGAGGTTGAAGAGCAGAGGTCGGGAGAGGTTAAAGAGCAGAGGTCAGCAGGTTAAAGAGCAGAGGGCAGGAGAGGTTAAAGAGGAGAGGTCAGCAGAGGTTGAAGAACAGGGTCAGCAGAGGTTAAAGAGGAGAGGTCAGCAGATGTTAAAGAACAGGGTGAGCAGAGGTTGAAGAGCAGGGTCAGGAGAGGTTAAAGAGCAGGGTCAGGAGATGCTAAAGAGCAGGGTCAGGAGAGGTTAAAGAGCAGGGTCAGCAGAGGTTGAAGAGCAGGATCAGGAGAGGTTAAAGAGCAGAGGGCAGGAGAGGTTAAAGAGCAGAGGGCAGGAGAGGTTAAAGAGGAGAGGTCAGGAGAGGTTGAAGAGCAGGATCAGGAGATGTTAAAGAGCAGGGTCAGGAGATGCTAAAGAGCAGGATCAGGAGAGGTTAAAGAGGAGAGGTCAGGAGAGGTTGAAGAGCAGGATCAGGAGATGTTAAAGAGCAGGGTCACGAGAGGTTGAAGAGCAGGGTCAGCAGATGTTAAAGAGCAGGGTCAGCAGATGTTAAAGAGCAGGGGTCTCTTCCGAGAGGCGGTGCTGGAGCTCGCAGAGATCCACCCGCGGTCCCCCGGTGCCACCTGCCGGGCCCGGCTGGCTCCGGGATGCTCCGTAAGGAAAACAACAGCTCCTACGTGTGGCTGGCCAGGGTCAGACCCGGGGAGCTCTGTGACAGCTTCAAAATCCCCAGCTGGAAGAGGCCTGCAGGGAGGAACAGCAAACCCAGACATAAAATCGTGCTGTCACCTTGTACATTTTGGGTTCTGTGAGTTCAGGTGCTGCTGGCTTCTGTCTGTGCCTCACCTCCCGTTATGTTTGGTGGTGCTGGTGAATTCCAGCTCCCTTTCAGCAGGTTCTCAGATCTATGTTCTATGATCTATGATCTATTCAGATCTATGAATTATTCTTGCACTAGGGAAATGCACAGGCAATTCCCTAGAATTCCCTAGAGACCAGGGGAGTAGGGTCTGGTGCTTCAGCTCCCTGGAAGAGTTTGTGCTAAGGGAAGGCATGACCTCAAAAGCCTTGGGCTGTGTACACAATGTACACACTTGTTTGGCCCCTCTCAAACACCCTGCACTGATCAAACAGGCATTTGGGCTCCCCAGAGGGACTCAGCCTCTGCCCTCGGTGGCTGCACATGGCTGTAGCAGATCTGTGTTCCCTGGGTTTGCTCTGGATGCTCAGTTTGGACTGCAGGTACTGATGTGTACCTGGGCCGTGTACTCCTGTGTACTCCTTGGACTCTGGCTCCTGATCACAGCAGGTTTCTCCCTGAGGTCCTGAAATCACTGCAATTTCCCTCCTGAATGATGACTTGTATGAGGGATGGTCAGTGATGGGGCTGAGGTCCCAGGATGGGTAGGAGGGGGCACTCCTGGACACTGATGCTGGGAGCAGGGCCAGCTTGTTGCAGTGAGGCTCCTCTATAAAAAGCTCCAGTGTGTGTGCACATGAGGTTCCTGAGCTGCTGTGGTGCTCCTTCTCCTGCAACTGGGCTACTGGCAGAGGGTATGAGACTCTGGCAGTCCTTGTGCACAGGAATATCAAACAGTGAACATCTATGGTTTGCCCTGGACATGGGCTGGGAGGAGGAAATAAATGGTATTGAAGCCAAATCCCTTCCTAGGCTTCAGTTTTCAGCACAGTGACTTGGACAAAGGCTACTGGGAGCTGCTCAGACTGAAGGACAGGAATCCTGGGAATACAACAAAAGCAAAAATGTGAGATTTTGCTGCAAACCAGGCCCTGGGAGAAAGTGTCTTGAAACTATTATCTACTTTCACCCTTGAGAGAGTGTTTTGAGATGCTGTGGAGATGTAGAAACAAGGAGGCTTTTTTCTCTCCAGGAGACATGGGAGGTGCTGTGGTAATGTAGCACCAGATTGAACATTTTGAAAAGTCCCTCTAAAAGCTGGCATGACGCCTATCTAAACTAAACACTTTATGGCATGTATCTCCCTGCTGCAGTGTTAGACAGTAATCTGAAACAAAGCTATTGATGTTGAGGACCTTGGAGGAGACAATTCAGGTTTGGAAATCCCATAATTTATATTTTTTTTAGCACAGTGCTAAGTTCAGAACCCAGGCTGCCATTTGAGGAACAGTTTAAAAGATTTAATGTAAAATCCCATCTCTGTCTCAAGCATGGAAATGATATAATATTTATTACTCTGGTACTGATCTTTTGTAGCACAAAAATTGATTGAAATTTAAGGCCATGAACCCTATTGCCCTTCAAATGTGCTGGTGCTTGGCAGAATTTTGGAGGGATTTTCAAAAGACTTTCAGATTCCCAGTGAACACAGACACCAAACCCCAGCTCCCATCGCCATTGCTTTGGATGGGAAGTGCATAATTAAGAGCCTGTCTTAAAAAAAAAAATCTCAGCCTCATCAAAACCACATCTGACAGGCAAATGCTGAGCTTCAGCCTCAGCACATGGAGTGTGACAGGCACAGAGGAACAGGGACACACAAATGTGCATCCTGGGTGCCGTGGGGTTCCCTCCTGCTGCCAAATGTGCACACAAATGTGCATCCTGGTGCCACTGGCAGGGCCAGCCTTGGGATTACTCCTGATCCAAACTTCTCCTCAGCTAAAGAGCCGTGAGGGCAGATGGTGGGTGGGGGATGCAGCTGATGTTGACCTTAAAACGAGTGCCATGTGTCGAGGTCGAGGCGGCAGGATGGCCCCATGACATATTTCTTACAGCTTAGACGCGCCGGATCGGATTCCTGCTGACACGTAAAGCCCTTTTCCACAGCTCCAGCAGTGCTAAGAGCTGGGACAGCCTAATCTCTTCCTAAAAGCCTCCTGTGCTGTAACCAAAACCTTGGAGCTTTGCATGGAGAGGTGGGTGATGAAGGGTCTGTGGAGCTCCTTGGCACCATCCCCTGTGCTTTGTGTCGGCCTCCCTGGTGTCCTGGACTGGCCCCCTCAGAATCAGACCTTTTGATATTGTTTTCATAATTTCTAGCCACTTTCCCAGGAAAGTAACCATAAACATAGGTGTTTATACATTCCATTAAAGATTTGCCTTTTGATGGATGTCTCTCATGGCCAGGGTGGTTGGGAAAGTGGTGACCTGACTATCCAGTCCCTGCTCATTGTCAAAAATCTATAAATACTGAAAGGACAGAATAAACACTCTCCTTCTTTGATCACACTTTGAGCTGTGTCTGTGTGAACCATTTTGTGTCACACCTCTGTCTTCAAGCAGCTGGGGTGGTCTCTGTCCAGGCACAGTCTGGGTGACCCATGGCAGCTCTGTGTGTCCCTACTCCCTCATTAGCTTCAGAGACAGAAATCTGGGAGTGCAAAAGGCACTTGAAGGGTTTGTGCTCAGGAGCCTGGCCCTACTGCCAGGCAGGGCACAGCCACTCACAGACTTCACCCTCTTTTCAGCAGAAGGTCCATACAGGAAAATCAGCAATTCCCAGGCTACAGAAATGCTGCAGTGTTGTTGTACCCTGTAATAGGTGGAAGACTCAAATGAGACAGAGCAGCCTGTGGGAAGCAGGGTCCTACAAAGGAATTTGTGCAAGGACTGGCTGGGCAGTGTGTGACACCAGTGTGACCTTGTCATCCTGACAGGGACCTACAATAAACATCTAATTCACTTTAAAACACTTGTGTGGCACTAGCCCAGGGCAGAAAGGTCTTAGTCAAAATCAGGATCAGGCTTGTGAGATTTTGAGAAAAGTTACCTTGAAAATGACTTTCTAATTATTTCTGCATTCATTAACTAATTACACAGCTCGGATTTTTTCAGCCCACAAGTCCAAACCCACCTGAGGAAGGGAGGATCTGCAAAATGCCCTTAGAGAAAACCCAGTTTGGTACCTACCCACCAAGGAAAGAGATGGTCCCTGGGCAAGTGGGATGTTTTCCTGTCAATATAGCAATCAAATTTAGTTTCTGCCGCTGTAGGCAACGTGGCATTAAAAGAAGGAGCTTAAGTTATTAAACTGAGCTGCTTTAATCGTCCGGTTCGGGGAAATCCATTGCTACAGGAGACCTGAGGATTAGTGTATTTTTACCACAAAGCCAATACATCTATTCTGATCAGTTAGCACTTGCTCATTCATGCATATGAAACTTCATTCTCTGGGTTTGCCCTCTCTAGTATGGGACCAAATGGAGTTTTATTTGGAGATTGACCCCGTTACCTTGAATCTCATCATTCTGGTATCTAGCTATGTCATTTTACTTCTGGTTTTCCTGATCTCCTGCGTGCTCTATGACTGCAGAGGGAAGGATCCCAGCAAGGAATATGCTCCTGAGGTCCCTGCAGACACGCAGCCCCCGATCCGGCTGGTGGTGATGCAGCAGGGCTCCCCTGGCACTCGCTGGGCAAAGGGGCTCGTCTCTGCCTACGAGAACCCTGCTGATCTGCCTGGGAAAAGGACTACAGTTGTGTGAGGGAGCCTGTCTGGAGCTCCAGTTCCTGCCTCTCTGCTATGTTTACTCCCCGTGTGCAGAAGGATAACGCGATCCCCAGGTGAGTTTAGATGCCGATTCATTTGATGTGGTGCCGTTGCTCAGGGGATCATTTGATGTTGAGCTGTGCTCTGCATGGGTATGAGCTCGCAGTTCTGCCTGCCCAGCCATAAAGAGACTAATTTCCATTTCTGCTGCTGCCTTGGAGCCCACTGGCAGCCGGCAGCAGTGACGCTGTTATCCTCTCAGGCACTGATGAGGGGCCTTGCTTTAATCTCGAGTTGTGTCCGGTGCAGTTATTTTGGCAGAGACTCGGTGCTGTTCAGAGCATCCTTCCCCCATGGGCTGAGCTGTGCTGCCCCTCAGCCTCAGCACATCTTCCTCAGCTGTGTAAATGACCTTGGGAGGCTGTTCCCTCCTCCCCAGGGAGAACAGAAACATGAAGGATTTTCAAAGGATAGAGATGGTGCCTTTCCTATAGAAGCCAGCTGCTGCTGCCATCAGAATTCAATACTTTCCATGTTGGCTGTGAGCTCTCCTGAGGGCAGTGCCAAGCCTGTCTTGGCACTTATTTTCTGTGGGCAGAACACAAGTTCTGCTCTTATGGGGCAGAGCACCCCTTGCCCTGCACAGAGCTCACCATACAATATGCTTCCTGGAAAAGCTGAGTACAGTGCCTTCTGCACAAGGGGAAGTGGGAACTGAGGTGGATTTACCAGCAATGTGAAATGTGTGTCACCACTGTCCACTGGAACAGGAATTTCTGACCCCGCGTCCTGGATTTCAGTGTCCATCTCCACGTGTCTGACCCTGCCTCTTGCCCTGAGCCTTCCTTCATCTCTATCATGTTCCTGCTGGGCCACATCAAGGCTGTTAGTGTATCTCCAGTAAATCTAATGCTATTTGCACCAGGTCCTGCTATTCCCATAATTTCAGAGCTGAAGCCTTTTTGGTTAACAAGTTTGTTCTGTATCTTGCTGGTTTTCTCCCTCTCAGTGCTCAATGGGATGTTAAACATTTGGTTATTGTGTCCCTTTAAATAGTGTTCAAGTTCCTATATGTGATATTATTTAAGTGGTGAATTTTAGCTGGTTATTAAGGGAAAATTAGCACTGGGCTCAGACTGTTGCAGGTGCCTGTCCCATAGGATATTTACATGTGTTAATGTGAAGTTCCCACAGAGTCCTACAGAAAGCTTTAGTAAACACAGTGATATTTATTACCTATGTCAGGTGTCATGGATGACTCACTGGATGCAGTGGTCCTAATGCCTTCAGGACAGGCATTTTAAATACTTCCAGAAATAAACTGCAGTGAATTTGAACCACAATTGAGCAAAGCTGCTGGCTGGATTGTGTGGTTTGTACTCCAGCTGGGTAGCAACAGTCTGCCTGTGCTACATCCCCAGACATGCTGCTTTCTGAATCAGCTACAGAGCATCCTGGCACTGGCAAAGAAATCTCTAGAGTATTTTTTTATTTAACTGTATTTTAAGAAAAGGATCCAGAATGGATCCTTAGTGGTTTTCTTTTGGTTTCGAAGATTTTGTGGGTGAGCCCAGGTTATGTTTTCGAGCTGTCCTTTGCAGCCTGGGGGTGGTGGATATTCCTGGTTTGGGAAGGAAGCCTGAATTGGAAGGAAGGTTCCTGATGGGTGGAGGAAAACCCTTGATGTGATGAAACTGATAAACCAGAAGCTGGTGCCATGATCCTCTTCCATGTATCATGCTGAAATAACTATGTTGAATGTCTTATTTTGGTTATTTAGCACTGAAGAAGTGCAATTAGTTGTAGCTGCTTTGGAAAAATGTGGCAGTGACTGAACTGCTCGTATGTTATGGCTGCTGTCACCCACACAGGCTGGGTTATCTCTCCTTGGGCTCTCCCATCTGCCTTCCCTTCAGCCTCTAAGCTCTTTAAAGCTTTTTGTGTGTTCATGTATCATTTAACATTCTAGGAGCCTTCTTGGTGATAAGGGATCCCTGGCATTCAAGAACAGAAATAATAACCTTTGTTAATAGGAACTTGTGGGGGGAATAAAAAGAGCTCAGAAATATCACAAAGAGCATGGCACAGCTTGTGTGACACCAAATGCCACAGTGCCAGCAGAGAAGCTGTGGTTCTTTGCTGAAGGTCATGCAAATAATGTAAATGACACCGTCACGTTGCCATATCATTGCCACTGTGTTTGTTTCTGTGGGTAAAACAGACTTGCAAGGCTGTGTTAATAAATACTTTTAGATAGCTGAAATTCTCCAGATATGTAGTTTTGTGTGCATTAACCACAGATCCCTGGATCCCTGAAGTTTGATGGCAAAGCTGCTGACTTTGTCAGGGTAAGTTTTGTGGTTTAAGCTTTGGGAAGCTGTGCCTGGGGAGGCTGCAGGCACAGGAGCAGTTTCCATTGTTCACTCATGAGGAAATTTCTCAGTTGTGATAGCTGGTGGACTCTGCTCCAAAATGTGGAGGTAAAAGCAGTAAATGGTACTTTCCTTCTGATAGCAGGAAGGTAAGCATAGAGTAAATCCCCTTCTGGAAAATGAGAAACTAAAGTGCATCAGGACTCTGTCTTCCCAACAAAAATAAAATGTCTTTCTTAGTTTTGTCTATACTAAACCAATATTGGAGTATTTTGTCATACTAGGCCAATATTGGAATATTGTTTATACTAGACCAGGATTGGGGTATTATTACTGGGAGAGAGCCCTTGAGTATGTACTGAGAATTCCAAGTAATCAAGTCCCTGTGAGTGAAATTACTGCTTTGGGGAGGTCTCTGCTGCCACGCTTTACTTAATGACTGTGTCAAGATTAATGCATGCAAATGGGTTTTTATCAGGCCAAGCTTGCCAGAAATCAGCCTTGAAGCTGTGTTCCTTAGAGTGTTTGCAGTCCTCTGCCACGCCATTTGCATCACTGTGAGAAAACAGGGATGAATACTCCCACAGCAGGGTTGTTGTTTGCATAAGTTGTGTGTAAAATGTGAGTCCCTTGCTGGAATTCACACAGTACAAAACATCCTGAGCCAGGCTTTGCTGCTTTCAGTCACAACTGAGCCATGCAGAGGAGCTCTACAGAGACTGAGCTATCCCTTTGGGACACCTGCAGCATCTTCCAAGCCCTGTCCCAGCTGGGGAAGCACCAGGACATGTCTGTGGGGATCCATGGATTCAGGGAAAGAGCCATTGTGCAGCTCTTTGCACATCCTGTAAATCTGACTCTTCCATCTCTGTTCAGTCCAGGATGGGTTTGTGCCTTCCTTAATCCTGCCTGTGCCTATGAGACATGTGCTTTGCTCAGAGGATTAGGCAGGATTTTAAGGCCAGGATATCCAGCAGAGAAATCCTGTCCTGCAGCAGGTGCCCTTTGCAAATGAGTGAGATGTGGGTAAAATTGTACTAACATTTATTTGTCAGCAATCTGAGTTAGAGAATGTTGGATGAACTGACAAGTATTTAGGGAATAGGCTCTATTCCCTGTTCTGCCCTTGGTTTATGGGGCATCCTTGGGCAGCTCCTGTCCTCTCTGTGCTTTGCTCCATGTGTCTCTGGTTAGTTGTATCTGCTCTTCTGCTCTCTGCACTGAGATTTCTCTCTTCTTAGTTATTTATGCAGCTCATAAAGGGCTTATAATTACAAAACTGGTACACAGGGTCTGCACTTGAATGTCAATCCATGGACTAACTCTGGTAGGATCCAAGAGAACAAAATAAAATATTCACCCACAAACAATTATTGGATCAGATAAGTCAATGAACAAGCCACATGAAATCTGGGTAAACCCTGGCACAGCCTTACAACACCTGCTTTGGGTGAGCTGTGGTCACCCTGGCACTCTGATATCTGTAGCTCTGTGATTTGAAGGGAACTCAGAGGTTCTGGGAGGATTTATTGCTGTTCTGCAGGAAGCAGGAATTCAGTCTGCACTGGCTTGCTTACAGTTGGCTTGGTGTGTTTTTAAAGTCACAAATTACTGCTTCTGTAAAGCCTTTATTAAAGGGTTTTACAGAAACAACAGGAAAAAAGATTTTTAGATTTCTCCAATATTAATTCAAGTCAAACATCTCATTAAATTCACTGAAAATTCATCTTTCATGTGAGGCTGTTCCACTGTAAACATACTGTCTAGGTCTTCAGATTTCTTTTAAAATCCCTAATAAGCCACTACATATGAGCAGAGGATTAGTCCAGACAGACTAACCCATATTTGCCATGGAGAATTCCCTCCCATGCAGTGATTGTTTTGAATTTAAAAAGGGGTTAATCTTGTCTCATTTTTTTTTTATCAGCACAGTGTTTCATCCTCTGATAGTGCTGAGTGTAGAAGCACAGTGACATGTCCAAGTCAAACCCCTTGGCTGCAAGAAAAACTTAAGAATAATTTTTACTGCCTAGAACTGCATCACCTTGTGTCATCAGTCATTCAGCTGGTGTGATGCTGGTGCTTTGGTGGGAATGCCAGGAAGGAAGAATTGGTATTGGGAGTTTAATTGGAAATACTCTTCTTCTGGCCATGAGCCAGTGCTGCTCTGGGGAGCCCTACAGCCCATTTTTCATCTTTCAGAGGGTTTGATCCCAAGTCTCTTGAGCTACCTGTGTACATTTTATACAGCAAAGCACTGACCTGGGTCTCCTGGCCCTGCTCCAGCCCAAATCACTTTGTGATTCTCCCAAGTGCTTGACTCTGTGTGCAGGATCTGCTCTGTCAGGTGGGCTCTGGGGGTTGGAACTGGATCCACGTGTCCTGCTGGGGTCCCTGGGGGCTCCTGGATGGAATGACAGCTGAAGCCTCAGTGAGGATGTGCATGTGAGCAGGATGGGAGGCAAAGAGAGGATGGGAGGCAAAGAAAGGATGGGAGGCATGGCCATAGGTGTCCTGGAGCCTGCTGGTGGCTGCTGCCCCCAAGGAGAGCAGGGGGACTCCTGGGGCAGCTCTCAGGGCTCTGAGGTGAGGGGCTGGCTCTTCACACTAGGTTAGTGGAAAGTTAATTAATTGTTTATAAATAAATTGCTCTGACATCTACAGCAGAAAGCTATCTGACCTAACTAGAGAAAATCATAGCAGAATGATAAAAAAATTGGAAAATCTGAACAGCTGCCTTCTCAAGCTTCTGTTCTGCTCCTGCTTTATTTCCTTACTTCTTCCTCCTCAGGTATGCTGGTTTCCTTGGAGACTCTGCTCCTTGGTTTCCCTGTCTAACACTGACACTCTTTGACATCAACCTTTCAAAGAGGCATCTCCACCCTAATGTGACAATTCAGGGGCAGTTTTTGGAGGCAGATCCTTGTCACGAGGGATGTGATTCCAGAATCTGATGGTTCAGCCCCGGCTGGGGATGGGTCAGTCTCATCCAGATCTGCAGCAGATGCTCTGTGTGGGCAATGAAGCTGTGCCCTAGTTTCTCCATCTGTTAATGTCAGTAATAATTGTTACACAAGCAGGGTGTAGGGTTGATTTAATTAATATTTATGAAGGAACATGAGATCTTTCATGGGTGGTGCTATGGAGAATTTGTTAATTATGAATGATTATATATTTGTGTCTCTTCCTGAATACCTAGAAGTCTTGGACATATTGTTTAAGCACTCTCATTTTGCACCTCTTCAGTATTGAGGCTGATTGGACCTATGGTGTAGCTCTTTATTACTCTAAAAATACACTGAATTTAACTGCTATTGACTTCAGCATGAGCAAGGAATATAGGCTCAGCATCCACCTTTATTTGTAATAATTACATTGCCTTAGTAATCAATATCTTTTTATCACTTCATTACATGATATTTTTTCACATTCTATTTTTATCTCTGCCAATTCTTTAATGTAAAATAAATGTATGAATTCAGGCCAATTCTAGGGCTAGGCCTTTCAAGAAAGGAGGGGAGGCAGGGGTTGGGCGTATCCACCTTTGCCTTCCTCAAATGACAAACTCCCCGAGTTTCTGAGAGATTAATGGGAGTTGTCTTAAGTTTATTGCTGGAAACTGGGCATGTATAAAGGGAATATAATGAGCATAAAAGGTGAATTGAAAAAATCTGTGAGTAGCAGCAGATGATTTAATGTCCTTAGGTCCATCGGGTACAGCCACTGCACCTCATACCCTCCCCAACAAACAAAAAAAGACAATACACAATGGAGGCATATTAACAGTGCTTATTACAGGTGGTTTCTTTCCCATTCTCTATATTTCTCCTCTTTCAGGAGCACATTAAGCACAGATTTGACGTAAGTCACACATTTGTTTCCTCAAAAAGAGGAAACCTACTGTTTTTCCTTCCAAAAGAAGAGCAGGCAGCAGCAGCCTTGTCTTGCTGGAGGACAAACACTCCACCTGTCCTGAGCCTGAAGGACACGGCCCTCAGTGAGACAGAATCTACCCAAATTTCAGCTGTCCCCTGCGGGGAGCAGTGCAGGGCTGTGGTTTGTTCTCTGCAGGGCTCACAGCATCACTTCCTTTAAATCATTTCTCATCAGCCACCAGCAGCTCTGCAATTTCCAGCCCTCCAGGCAAAGCAGGCAGGTCACCAGGGCAGGGGAGGTGTTATGAGCCCAGGGACACTGGAGGGAAAGAAAAGCTTTTTACTGAGATGGGAATGGTATTTTATCACTTTTCAGGGTTTCAGTTGTAGATCAGGTTTACACTGGAAGCAGAGTGGGTTGATAATAGGTGAGTTTTTATTACTAGCAAAAACTCTGATGCTGACACGATTACACCAGCAAAAAGTAATTTGACAATAAGCCTTATTGCTGAAGCAATGTGTACTAACTTGGCAGATAATCTCATTAATTAATTGAAGCTCTATTTACAGTTGATGGAGAGAGACAGCTTGTTAGGGGCACACCACCCAGTCTTTTCTAGTGCAGACAAGGCTCTGTAAAGCTGCATCTTTATTTATATACATATGCTGAATTGAAAATCGGGGCATCTCTTGTAAAGCCAAGTGTTCTATCCCTGGAGAAATGAATAGAAGGCAAATCTTTGGCATCAGGAGGCTCCGTGTTTGTTTTGGGAAGGAGAGCTGGCAGGGATCCCAATGCTAACTCTGAACATCTGAGGAAAACGCTGCTGGAAAGAATTATGTCGTGACGCAGACAGGGGAAAGCCAGGAAATTTGAAGCCAGGACAGAGATTCCTCCCTTAACTCATTCTGGCACGGAAAAAATCATTGTTAAGTATGAACACATCTTTGGGATGTGTATTTACAAGACGTGCTGGTGTTTGAGTTCCCTGGGAGGAGGGAGCTTTTCACCAGTTCTTGGTGGTAGAGATTCAAGAGCTGCTGGGACAGGTGGGAGTGTTAAGCCATGACTGAAGGAGAAGATAGGGCTCATCCCTGTCACATTTATGTGGTTTTTAACTGCCTTGGCAGGGTTATTTGGCCTGGGAGGAGACATGCTGCCCCCCCCATTATTGCCTCTAGAAGGCTGAAGGGACAAAGGACCCTTTTTTTCCCCCTCCAGCCAACTCTGCAGGCCATCAGATCCTGAGGGTTCCCTCCTCTTGTGAATTTGTGCCCTCAGTATTACAAAAGTCCATCTGTTTGTCAGGGTGACAGTTAAACTGCCATTAGGAGGGTAAGATATTATCATGGGCTGGTTTATGGGAAAGTGTTTTGCAGATAGACTCGCTGTTCTTCCCCTTTTACAAACAGAAAATGCTTTGCCTTCTTCAGCTGCTGAAGGTGAATGTGTGCTTTTATTTCATTGTCTATTTGCCCTTCAAGTGCAGTGAAACAGAGGATGCCCTAACTGGGGGTAGAGCTCCCAGGGGAGAAGGCAGGCATGTTTGAGGCAAGAAGGCAAAGAAAGGTCCCACCACCAGCAAGGGAGGTGGATGAATGGTGCTGTTAAAACTTCCCCAAACATGGCCAAAGCCTGACCTGCAGTGCAGAGATTCAAAGCACGGTCATGCTGTAGGGCCACCTTTTCCTGTTTAGTTTAACAGCTGCTAGGGAGGAGATGACCATGCTTTTTCTGTGCCCTCTTTGCTGGGAAGCATTCAGGGTAATCTGGAGTCACAGATGTTACAGAAGCTGGATAATTTCCTTTTTTATTTTTTTATTTTTTGAGCAGAAGAAGTTAAGGCATGCTTATTGGATGAAATGGATGAAGGCAAAAGGCTTAAGCCCAGGCTGTGCTCTCATCACATGAAGGTGAAGCACTTCTCACATAGGAAAATCTTGCCCTTACCTGGGCTGGAGCAGGGCCAGTCTTTTGCTGTGGGTTTTTTCCAGGCAGGTGTGCAGCAGCACTCACCTGCCTGCAATGCACAGGGAGCCCTGGGATCTCCAGGTACTTCCCATCCTGTGCAGATGGCTGGAAGCAGAGGCTGGGTCTCATCAGCTCCGAGGCCAGTTCCCCCAGGATGAGCAGCAGGACCTGGCTGGATGGCAGGAATGTGTGCAGGAATTCCCAGGGATGAGAACAGGAGCAGGTGGGATGTGTGCTAGCAGTGTGTGACAGTGCTGGGAGCATGGACAGCTCCTGCCACTGCTCCTGGGCAGTGCAAAGCTCCAGAGCACCCTCTTGGGTCAGAAGCATTTTGCCATTTGATTGAAGTGCCACCCTGCCAGATTAGCTCTGCTCCTGCAGGGCACCAGCTTTTCTCTCTCAGTAGATAAACCTCTGCTGGCCAGATCACAGTGTCTCAAACTCCCAGCATAACCTGCCAGAGCGCTCAGATCAGCCCAGAGTTCAAAGGGACACTTTGGGCTTAGAGATCCCAGTGAGCCTGATCATGACTTCAGCCTGGGAGATGGGGACAGCAAGTGCCCCAGATGACCAGAGCAGGGCAAGGCTGCAGAGAGATAATTGGGTTTGCAGGTGCAGCCCTGGCTGCTGACACAGTGCAGGCTGCTCCTGCATGTGCTGAAGTCAGAAAATGCTTTAATGTTTGGATTTTAAAAATGGAACCTTCCTAATGCATGACTCCTAATAAAAGATAATATAGAATGCAATAATGTAGCAACTATCGGTTTCTCTGGTTACCAGCCCCATATTAATGTATAATGGATGCACACAGCTTCACGTGCTGAGACCTGTCTGTGTGCACATAAAGGCTGCAGGTGCTCCTATTTTAACCCTGTATTATCTTAAATTCAATACAGAACTCACCCCAGATTAATTCTCATTCTTCACCTCATCTTGGGTCACCCCTTTTCTCCAGAAGCTCAGGACATGGCAGATTATTTGACATTGACATGCAAGTGCTGTCCTAAGCATCAGCTTTCCAAAAAGCACATTCTGGGATATAGCACATGATGCTCATTGGCATCTCCCCACAAACCATTGGTCTTTCCATGGTTTTGGATTTGCAGGGGCCAGATTCTGTTGCTTGGGCGTGGGATGTGAGCCTGGACCAGGCCTGGAGCCCATGTGCTGGGCTCTGTTCTCCCTGTCCCTGCTGCAGGCAGGAGGTTACTCAAGGTAATTTCAACAGGATTTCAGTGGAAATAGCTGGGGGTGACATGAGAGCAACTGCAGCAGGAGAGGGGCCCAAATCTGCATGGGGACAACCACAATTTCTATTTGGCTGTCACACTTGGGAGCCTCTGCCAAGTCACAGTTTGGCTGCTGGATGTGCTGCCCCAGCTTTGTGCTATCCCTCCCTGCTTTCAGATCCACCTTCTCTCTTACTGTTGGTTTTCACTCATTTTGTCACTCTTTGTACAACATGACCACTAATTGGTGCAGCTAATTAACTGTTAAAAGACAGTGTCTTGGTCTTCAGATCCAACCCGTGGTTCTAAGCCAAGGTTTCCTGAGGGACAAAGGTAGCTACAGCTCTGAACACCCTAAATTCATGTCATTAGAGCTACACCTGGGAGATTCAGCTCCTCCCTTTGTTTTCCCTTTGAGGGCCTCAAGCAATGTTTTTTTCTTGGTCAGAAGTCAGGATGCCTTTTAGCAAACAGATGGCATTTTTCAAGTGAAGATGGGACGAATAAAATCAAATATTTGTTTAGATTTTAACAAAACTGATTTGTCTAATCAGACTGTCTTCCTCTGGCATCTATCCATGGAAATACAAACCACAAAGCAGCAAGCAGAAGCTCTGGATTTTACACTGGAGTGCCTCCCTAAGGGACTGTCCTGTTCAGTACAGATTTCACTGGGCTCCCAGGGCTGCAACAGCAAAAAAAACGCTGCTTTGTTTCTTTTGAAGACTTTAGAACATTCTTTGAGTAGCTCTGATTCTTCAGACCTGGTGCTCTGTGGATGTGTCCCCACATCCCCTCCTGTGCAGGGGATGTGTGACACCACTGATCCAGCAGCTCTGCCTGCTCTGTGCCCAGCTGCTGGTAACCAGACCCTTGTTTTTTGTCAGCCCAAGACCCCATTTCAGACAGACCTGTATACAAAGCTATAAATCATCAGGTCTTTTCTTTCACTTCTGCATAATAGCAGTCCTACTTTCCTTTAACAGTGCAGTCGTTTATAATTTGGCGGTGGTTTAATGAAAATCCCGCTGTTCTTCTCCCTGGAATTTGAGAGTCTACATTACAAAGAAGTCCTTCCTTGACCTTTCCCTGTTGGCCACTCCTGGAAATTAAGAGTGTCTTCATTTTAATGAGCTCAGAGGATTGGGGAGTTGCAAGAAAAGAAAAATCAGCTTCAAAAATACCTAACCTCCTCTTGTGAATATGTCAGGGCATGTTTTTAGATGCAGAGCTCTTACCTGATCAGGCTTGTTCTCTCCTCATTCTGTGGCTTCTCCAGCTGAGCTGTTTCTTGGCTCCAGCCTGTGCTTTATGATGCAAGGCCATGTTGACTTTGCATGAGGTTTGTTGCAATGTATAGAGATTTGTAAATCACCCCAGCCTTTTCTCCCCTCTCTGACACTTGTGCAGTCCAGTGCAGCTGGCAAACCAAGGGTGACCTGCCTCTGTGTGTGTGCACATAAATACATATAGGGTTTATGTATTATGTATATAATACATAAGAATATAATGACACAAGATGCAATATAAAAACATCTCTGCAAGGCTTCCAGGAGCTTCCAGCAGCTGTGTTTAACCGTCCTAGAAATGAAGTGGAAAAAAAATGAACTAAATAGAAATGGCTGAGAATGGAATGAGTTGAGGAGATGCTGGGTTTGGGGCTCTCCTCTGCTTGACTCCCTCCCTGTGGGTCCCCTTGTTGGCCATGTGGGTCTGAACTGTGGCCAGTGCAGGTTTGAAATTTGGGTGATGTGGAGACAAAGCCCAGCAGCTGCAGTGCTCTCCCTGGATGGGACAGGACTTTTTCCTCAGAGCCAGAGTGATGCTGCTCTAGGAGTGATGGTTTGGGGCTATGCACCCACCCACAGGCTGCAGGAGTTCGTAAATGAAAATAAAATATTTGTCAGCAGTTGATAAAACTCAGCTGGAGTTTGTTGGTTTTTTTTACCAAAAGGTTTCAAAACCGGCCAGGCATCTTGTTACATTTCAGGGTATTGAAAAATTTCCTTATTTTACCCTTTCTGTTGGATGAGATGATTTCTTCCAGAACCAGGGATCAATCAGATTTCAGTCCCAAGCTCATGGCTATGGAATTGTTCCTCTTTTACCTACTGAGTGCCTGATTAGAAATTCAGTCTGCTTTCACAGCCAAAGGAGAGGGTTGGGTACCTCCCAGGGAAATTCAGCTCTCAGGTGTATTTCCTCTGAGGTGACATTTCATTTGGGTTCAGTGAAAAAAGCACAAGTTTGGTCTCTGCTGTGCATTTTGGGTTTTTGGTCCTGGAGGTGGTGTAAGCACAGTTGTGGAAGATCTGATCTCTGCAGCTCCATGCCTTAGAACAAGTTTGCTGTGTGAAAAATTCGAATTTGTATAGGTTTGAAAGCTGTATAAATAATTGTGGTTTTTTAGTACTATACCAGTGCACTCTTGCATACATATTTATTTAGTAGTAAAACAAAAATCTTGGAAGAGAACTGTGTTTGCAAAGGGCTGTGATGGCAAAGGTTTCCTTCTCATGTCCGTGAGCAGCACATAATGAAAACAAATGTATAATGGAAAATATGCAGGAAAGGTAATTTGTTCTATCAATGTCAAATACCCACACAAACCAGTCTGGCTCAATATTTATATTTGCAGAGTTTATTAGCACAAAATAATAATAATAAAAAAATAACTACAGTGAACATAAAATAAACCAGACTGAAATATGGGAGGAGTGTCACAAAAGCTGTCCCTGCTGCTGCTTCAGTGCATTTATCCAACACTAGTGCTGAGCACTCCCAGACCAGCACTGAACAGCTTGGCTTTGAGGTGAGTCAGGGAGGAAAGGACAGGGATTGATGGTTGAAAATCAGGGTAAAATGTGGAGCAGCCATACGTGAACGTGGACATAAGGATGAATGTGCAAATACAAAACACCCTCAGGCCTTGAATCATGAGAGTCTTGCAGTGATGCTGCCCCAGGCCAGGATTGCTCTGCAGGGAAGGACCTGCCATCAGCCAAGGGCTTCTTTGATTAAGGATGGCTTTTTCCTACACTGGTTTTAACCCACTTTTAATAAAAAAAAGATGAGCTTCACTGCCTCACCTGCAGAAGAGCAGAAGACAGAGCTTGCTCCTTCAATGCTGCCTCAAGTTCCAGTGTAAGGGAAGTGATTGCAATTTCCTTGATCCCATTAAAAAAAATTGCTATAGCTGATGGCTTCTCACTGTGGCCTCTCTAGGGAGCTGGGTGGTAATTTTCCAAGTGGAATGGTTAGTGGATACCAGCTTTGCCACTATAAAATGAGGAAAGCAGCTGTAGTTTTTGCAGTCAGGTGAATACTGAGCCTGAGCACGATCATGCCCAAGTAGGGACTCAGTGCTGTGCTCACCTGGCTGGGGCACAACACAAATTAGACATGCCTCGTCTCCCCAGGGATTTTACAGCTATGGAGCTGAGGCACATTAATTATCCTGCTGTCAAAACAAACCTTTCTCCTGCACTGAGGACAAACCTGCTGCTCAGAGCTGGACTCAGAGCTGGAATAGCAGGGGCTGTGTGAGGTCAGGGTGGAGGTGAGCTGGCACAGCTCCCTGGGCAGGCAGGCAGAGTGGCTGCCCACATTCCCATGGGCTTAGCTCAGGCTGTGGCCCCTGCTAGACAACAGGGGCTGTGGCCCCATTTTGGACAACAAACACTAGCAGCTTCGCCACCTCCTCTGTGTGATTGTTGACAGAAGGATGGGCATTGTCCCATTCCCCTCCAAGCCAGGAACTGTGCAGACATTCCCAGCTGGAGCAGACATAACTTCATGGTGCTGTTCTCCAAGCCTCCACCAGCAAACCCTTGCTGCAGTGGGTAAATTGTGACTGAAGCAGACTCTGAGCTGCCTGGCTTGGGTTTTCACATTTCAGGATAAAAAGCAGGATTTGGGATGCAAAGCTGTGCGACTAATCAGCTGGAATAAAGGTCCAGAGAGCAGCCCTGGCTGCACTGAAGCCACAGCTCCCAGGAGAGGCTGAGGATCTGCCCTCCAAGCCAGTCAGAACAGCTGGGTCATTCCTGCCAAGCTGTGTTCAGTATTGAGGGCAGAACTGCTTTTGGAGGCAGCATCATCCACAGCAAAATTTAATGAACAGCCAATCTTTTTTGGCAGCTTTTATTGCAGGGAGGGCAGAGGGTTCATGTCAACTGGATTTGTGAAAACAGTTGTACAAATATTTGGTCTCTGCTCCTTAGCAGCAAAGGGATGAGTACAAACAACATCCCCATTTAAGGTCCCACTGGCTTGTTACAAAAGACTTGATCCAATTTTGGTTGTGTTGTGGGGCTCCAGCCTGGTCTGCAGGTTGTGTAAGGTATAGCTCCACTCCATAACCTGGAACAGAGGTAAAGTCATGACAGAGCAGTGCTGCAAGGATGGAAATCCTCCTACACAGGGAAGAGCTTTGGCCCGGGATGGAGCTGCAAAAGGGGCACCTTTGGCATCTCCAGTCACTGCTACAATACCATCTGTAGCTCAGGTTATCTCAAGCATCCCTCTGCTCCCTGGGAAGGTGGGATCAAGACACGGTGGTTTGCTCAGTGAGGCATTCCCTCCTGCAGGCACTGCATCAGGTCATTTGTTCTTACCGTAGGGAAAGAAAATTCTAAAGATAAAAAAATCCGCAGCAAAATTTTAGCATGTGGATTCAGTGCCCAGGTTAGATTAGGGCTGCTCTGTAAATGACTAAGGATCAAATCAGATTACCAAAACTTCAGTGTCTCCTCTTCAGACCTCTCCCTTGCAGCTTGAATTAAACCCTGTGCCACCCTATGAAAAATGAAATATTGAATAGCTGCACCCAAAGGGAACATAGTCCATTCACTTGTGTGATTTTTCCCACAGGAAAAAAACTGTTTGATTATGGCATTAAATAGTGTGCAATATTAGACAGAGACAGGCTAAGACAGACTTGACTTGAATTTTGATGCTCCCTAATATTAAGGTCTTTGGTTTTGCAGCTTCAGTACTACTCTTTTATAAGTGGAGAGATTTTGGGCTTAAAAGTGTTAATTTTCAAATCCCCCTCCTCATGCAGTGGAGAACAGGTCTCTGCTGTGACCATAGAAAAACTGTGAGAAAAAGAGCAGTTTGAACAAACTACCTTGGATGATTCCAAAGCCATTTAGCCTTGATTCCCTTTAGTGATCACTGTTATTTGATATTAATATTTTTAAATTGAAGTGCAGGAACATTTCTGGCAGTTGTTTTTGGTAGGTTCCCCATTTATGTCTACTTAACTGGAGGCAGAAAGAGTCAAGCACATATTTAATTATGGAGATGTCTGCATGACAGCATAAAATCTGAAATGAAAAAGAAACACTTTTAATATGGATAAACATCAGACTTAAAAGTCTCAGTCATCTTTAAATAGCAATATAATGATGACTAAAAGCAGCCATAATGTGTAGTGCACTGTGCAGCCTGCAGTTTAACAACCATTTATTTTAACCCTTCATGGTGCAGGAATGCACAGCCCAGTGCTCAGTTTGTGTGGGATTAATGTCACCATCCAAAAGTTGAGCCTCTGCCCCCCAAAATTCCAGAACAAAAGGGAAGAGATTAACTCCTCTAGAGGATGCCCTCTGCTAAAGGGCATCTTTCCTCAAAGGAGGCATTCTCCTTTTTGTCTCTAAAGGCACTAAGGAGCTTTTAAATTGTTAATGCTACTGCAAATGTACCCAGTACAGCTCTACTGCAAAAGTATGGGAATTTGGACTTCCACTGAAAAACTGAAAATGCCTTTATAAATTTCAGATAAAGACTTTTGTCATTTTGACCAAACCTCCAGAGAGGTTTTTCTAGAGCCAGGTTGCTTTGGGGTTGTTTTCTAGAACTTAAGTAAAATGCTATTACAGAACTCCTGCAAAGTTCCAAAGAATTGGAGGCAGTTCAGAAACCACCATTCCTGTTTCTATCAGATGTGAGGCTGTTTGAAATGAGCCTTGGGCAGTTGGTAGGAGCAGGACAGAGCACAGCTGAGGGCAGATGCCACCAAGGTGGTTTGTTTGGGACAAAGCGACCCTGTGCCCTCCCCAGTCTCACACCAGGGCTGTATCTTGCACTGTAATTTATAAAAATGATCCTGCTAAAACCAAACAGAAAGGGGGAGAGTGGTGTGACCTCAGCCAGGAGGAACAGTCTGAGCACAGTGCAGGAATTCCTGGGCTTTGATCTGCTGCCAGCAGCACGGCCCCAGCACTGGGGAAGCTCCTGAGGAAACAGTTTGAAAGCGTGGCCTTCCTCCAAGGCTCTGGCTTCTGTTCCCAAACATGTGGCCTTGCAATTTAGCACCCACAAGCTACAGATAAGAGGTTGTAACACCCAGTGCAGCAGAACAAGGTTAGGCCCTGGGAGCATCCCCGCTCCCTCTGCAGGTAACCAGGAGCAGCTCAGGAATGACAGCCCCAGGGAAAGAACAGTTTCTGGACAGATATGATCTGTGCCCACAAAAAGCTCTATTTCAGCTCTTCATCAGGGGCATTGTCTGTTTATTTCTTGATTTTGTTCAACCAGCCTCTCCTTATAAAAATCACTACTAAGCCTCAAGGCCCAGGAATCTGGAGGGCAGGAATTTGCTGTCTGAGGGATCCTAAAAACAAGTTGAGTGACTCCTGTGCCCCTCTGGATTGTTGTTTACTCAGTCACTTTCCAAATGGCTCATAAAAACTTCTCAACTATTAGGGGTTTCTTCCCCGTTTAGTCCTTCCAACAATTATATGAGGGGTCAGAGTCTCATTTGTGTAAGTCCAACCCCACACTTATATCACAGGAATGCTGTAGACTTTCATCCACCAGAGCAGAAAGAGAACTCAGGTCAAAGTCTGTCTGAAAACCTGCCCCTTTCATCAAAGATAACACAATTTATAACTCTAATTCAAGGACAGACAGAATTAAGTGGACGGTGGATGTAACCTCACAAAGGTTGCCAATAGCAGTAACACTTGTTTTGCAATCACTGTTTGGAGCAGAGTAGACAAATTGCACTGGAATCAAACTTCTCGATGTCTCTGTCTCTTGCAAGTCTTCTGACCTCTCAGCAACTTGGCCTGGCCATCAGCAACTAAAGGATATATCCCAAGAGTTTCCTGCTGTTTAGAAGGGATGTGGTGAAACAGAACTCCCTTTACTCTTTGTAACACCATAAACAAGAAACGGAACATTTGGACTTTTGTCCTTAAATAACAGAAGTTATTTCTGCAGAAACAGTCTCTAAACTTATCAGGGGAATTACAGCTTAAACAATCACTCAGATCTTCTTGTCCCTGTCAGGCACTCTGCTCCCTCTTCTCAAGGCTAACAAGCATTATTCAGACTGGGAGATGTAGTAGGGACAGTCTGATGTTTGTTAGGCTCTATTAAAGAACATGTTCATTTTGCTTCTGAATGATATTTGTAAGCATTTGTGAGCAATAGAGAAAAATGGATTCATATTAAGTCTGTTTACAAAACCTAGAAGACCTGAGACAACGCTATGTGTTGGAGTACAGATGTTTTCTCCCTTTCCAAATATATTTAGGAAACCAAAAATAAATAAAGCTAAGAGGCTGTCAGCTAGCTGGCAGGAAGGGCAGGGTAAGTTCACAGGCCCAGCCAGAGAGGCTGAGCTCCTGTGCAGATGATGCTTCATGACCTGCACAGGGCAGTCAGGCACCTCTTCAGTTTCACTGACTTACACTCACCTTGATCTTTCCTATATTTGTTGTTTTTTTAAACTACTGAGAAAACTGTGTACTATTTTAAACAAAGTGAGAGACTATCCAACCAGAGTAAAATTTCAACCATTTAACAACTGACAAGAAATCAATTTGTTTTCTTTTGCTAAATTTGTTTAAAATCTCTAAGCAGTCCAAATGGGATGTAGGAATCATTTCCTCTCAGATGACAAATGAGAGGCTAAATTCCACCCACTCTGTTCACTTTGGCCTGACCTAGGGCTGATAGGAAACAATGAGCGTCTTTCCGTTAACTTAAATGGATTTTGTGTCAGCCCCATTAAGTAACAGCTTATTTCCCTTCATTGATTGTAATGTCAAAGATGAGGAATTAAGAGTGATTATGGATGGCAGACACATTCGAAGAGCAAAACCCAGTGATGGGGAGAAGAAAGGAGGGGAAAAGATTTTGCATGTCAGTGTTATAAACATCAGTTAAAGATGGTCCACTGTGGACTGGGATTCAAACACAGGACTGCTTTATTTTGGCTTTGCTACAAGGGTGAACATTTTTCATTTACTTCTAAAAAGGGAAGAACTTGGGGATATATTAAAATATTGGGTCCAAAGAGAAATAATTTAGTTCTGCATGGGTAACACAGGCTAAAAAGATCTTCCAAAGCCTCCACTTTTGGGTGCTAAAACATCTGAGAGGGGGTAAAAATGGTCTTTTTTTCCCCAAGGGTGGGGTACAGCTGGGGCTTTTCTTTGCAGGCATCAATAGCGAGACAAGTGGAGGATGGGGTGAGAGACCTCATCTCTTAGGATCTAATGACACTGAGAGGTTATACTGTTATAATACAGGAGAGTAATTCTTTATTCTCTATTGTGGACTTCCTAAAGGCAGGCTACAACATAGATCCTCATGACTCTTATCCCTTTGGTCTAAGAAACTAAACTGTGATTTTTCATGTGTTCTCCAGTCTGAAGATGAAGGCAATGGCAGCTGCTTAGCTCCTGAGTCAGGACAGGTTGTCCTGATTTGGCCTTTCATATAAAATTCTCTTTATGAGTGAATTTTACCTTTAATAACTCCCTCTTTGCCTGTCAGCCAAAATTCCATACTGGTTTCTGCTAGAGGAACTGATAGATGTTCCAAGGGCTATGGGCCACCATATTTTTTATGGTACAATTACTAAAAGCCAAACCCTTCTCATATTTTTTATTTCTAAAAAATCCTTGAAATCTGGCATCTTTATGACTAAAGCTTCCCAAAGGAAGCACTACAGAATAGATATCTGAAAGTAGGATGCTTCTGCATTTTTTGAAGTAAAAGTTCTCTGCAGTCATTAAGAGACTTGATTCATCAGATGACTCAGAATTTGTGCAGCTGGTCCAAGGCCATTTCAGAAACTGAGAAGTGCTGCTTTTCTCTCCTTCTCTAAAGTGATCTTTTCTCAGTTACATGAAGCACCTCCTGCCCTCACATCAGCTTCTTCATTTAAGGAAAAGTTTATATTCAGAACACGCAACAGCAAGGCATTTGATTGAAAATATGAATTAATATATAATTTGACCTTCACTGATTTTCCCAATATGCATTTCAACATCTGTGAAATGTCCTTTTGTTTACTGGAAATGGCAGGACTATTGCAATACACAGGCCAATTCATGAACAAGCTTCATGCTTATTGATTTGAAGTTCCTGAATCAGTTACATTCTCTTTACATTTTGGTTCAGGTTTTTTAAACAATCAGAGCTTATGTTTTTTCTATGATGCATTTAGGTTTTATTTTCATTATAAAATTCCAGTCTCGCGCCAGATTTTAAATGTTAATAATTCAGCCATTGCTTTTGAAGGGGTTTAATGGCTCCATTCACTGATAATTTAAATAGTCAATCTTCAATCATCGCTCTCTTTTGAGAGTTTATTGCTGTGCTATTCCTTTCCCATTAATTGCTGTCATAGGAAAGATTCCTATCAACGGGAAGTACGTGATTTTATTCCCCATGGTAACTGTTTATTATCCTCACAAAATTTTGTGGGTTTGTGGGACGTGAAAAATGCACTTTCCCCAGAAATAGTGACAAAAGAGAAACCTTCAGCAGAATCTGACATTTCATTATCCAGATTAATGTAATCTAAAACAAGGCCCATCCCTCTAAAATCCCTTGCTTGACCTGCAGGAAGTCTTTCTATGATGTGAGCAGCAATGCTGTAATCCCATTTCAGGTTTAGTGCTGGCAGCAAGAGCTGGGACATCAGGTAAATGTTTATGGGTCAATATTTCCTACTGTAAGTGGCTGTCTGTGCCAAGGAGCCAGCCCTTCTTCGATACCTGTGTCACCCTGGAAAAGTTGTCCAGGCCAGAACTAATTCCATTACTGTTTGGAAAGCTATTTATAAGCCTGTCTTCATTGGGATGACCTTATTAATTAGACTGGGGGAAGGCTGAGGGAGAGACGCTCATTTCACAAGACCATTGACATGCATTTCCAGAAGCGATGCTTCTCCTTCACACTATGCTCAAAAAGACTGTCAAATAAAGCAGAAATCTGGGTCAGTTTGCAGCAAGGAAAAAAGAAAAGCTATATCCATGCTGTCTGCAGGACCCAGAGCATAAACTTTTTACAGGGTAGTTCTGCTGCCACATGTCCTTGGACATGCTAACAAAGCCCAAAGCCTGTGTCCTCTAAATCCAAGAAACGGAAAGAGCTTTAGCACCAAAGCTTCTAAATCAAACCTTAATGAAACCCCCACCTTCCTCCATTATCATGCACACCCCTAAAACAGCAAGGCTACAGCCTCATGTTCTGTTTGTTATGAAGTCAAAAGAAGGCAGAGGGGTACTTTTCTCCCCCTTATTCAGCCCAAATGCTTGATTTACTCTCCAGTGTAGACCATGAGTGGAGTTTCACCTGCCAAACCCATTTCCTGTGCCTCACTAAGGCTGCTCTGCTCCCTCCCCACTGCATTTAATCACTGAGCCATGGTGTCCTGCTCTGCTGCCTCTGAAGCCAGCCCATCACTGCTGCCAGCTCCAAAAAGTGAGTAGCTGGGAGCATTAGCAGTGTCTTGTCACTAATACATGAATTTTGGCAACTGAGGAGCCGCTTCTCTGTTATCTGTTTAACAAATCACGGGACTGGTTATTGGGCAGGCTTAGAATAAGAACTCATCTGTGCCAAGTGGCCAAAAGAAACTCAGCTTTTGTGCAGGATGTTTACTTTTAGCAATACAACCTCTTGACAGAATCTCATTCACGGCTGGCATCCCACTGGCAATTACATTTTTCATCTTGGGTGGGGAAAAGGAAGCTTTCAGCAAATCCTGCCTATTCATTTGATGGATTTGTACAACACAGGACGATTTTGCAATGCAAAGAAAACCACAGACCCCAGTTCTGTGTCCCTCTTTGGGACATCCTATACATATATTGATTATATACATATAGGATATTTGTATATCCTATACAGGTATTTGATGTCTCTTTCAGAATTCAGTATGAATTCATTAAACTGTCCTTATGTGACAGTTTAATGCTCATCAATAGTCCAGGAGTACAAACTCCTCCACCTCTAGACAAGCAGACAGTGCTTGTGAAGGGCTGGCAGGAGATTGTACATGGTTAAAATTTGACCTAAAAATAATAAGGGCAAACCACTCAGCTCATGTATGTGTGAGTGTCAAGAATTGGAATTAGTAACAGATTTGCTATGCAAACATCTACGAGGTATCAGACTGGGATTGCCTGGTTCATTTTGGAAACTCATTTTACAAATATCTTATAGAACTAAAGTCTCTTTGTCCCATGAAAAAAAAATTAATAGGTTAAATGTCTTATTAATCAGCCTTTGGCTGTTCATGCTCAGTATGTTGCTTCTTCCAGGCACACTACATAACTGGGCCCCACAGCAGTGATGCACTCAGTGAGAAAAGTTCTTTCACCCTTCTTGTAATTGACTCATTTATTAAAATGCATTTCTGGCTGAGTGCACAATGACATATTTCTAGTCTTAAGAACGTTTTTAATTAAGACTACTTCAGGTATTTGAAGGTTCTGGTTCGTCTTATTTTGTAAATAAGACTAACCAAACGAATAAGGTTTTTGCTTCCTTAATCTTGTATGCTGAATGCCAGTTTTTAGGATTTAGACTTAATGGTTCCTTAGTCCATAATAAGGGGTTTCTTTTATTGAGATTTTTTTAAGGTGCTCTGATTCATTCGATCATCAAAAGCAATTACAGAGATGAGTTCAACAAGAGTCACTGGTACTAAAAATATGTTATTGGTCAGAACTGCTCTAACAATACCTGAGCTGAGTAATTCAGTGCTCTCCTTAATAGACCCAGACTTCCAGTAAAAAATCTCCCAATCTTCCAGTTTAATCACTACTGTCATGATGGTTGGGGTGTTCTTAACCTGGTTCCACTCAGTCAAGCTGCATTATATGAATGTTCTTATTTTCATTCCAAGCAAACAAGTCTGAACAGTGATTTTTATATTTTTTTTTTTACTGTATCTTGAATCTGTATATCTTTGATGCTCCAGCAACAGGAAGTTACACTGGTTTGAGATCTGTGTCCACAGAACAAAGGTGGAAAAACAAGCTTTGAAAATGGTGAGGAGAAAAACTGTGACACATTTCCAAGTCTAGATCAAATGTCCAAGACAGCAGGGAAGGAAATGAAAACGACAGTGCCTTGGGAGAAGGCAGAAGAAACAGTTCCAAGAGGACCAGAGGGAATGAGAGGAGATAGAGACAAGATGCAACACCTCTGTGTGCACCTTTGAAGGTGTCAGTGCACTCTTTTTACAGGAGCCAGCCCAGCTTTTTGCCAGAATCACAAAGCAGCCAGCCTTCCAGTCATGGTGTGCACATGTTCCAGAACATTTCTACAGCCTGAAAGAGCAAACTACTGGGGGAGTTGCAGAGAAATGCAAGGATGGGTGTGTGGCACTGAGCAGGAAGGCAGCTGCACCACCACAATCCCTACATCAATATAAAACCAGGATATTGGGATGCTACTGGCACTTCAGCTGTTGAAATGCAGCTGTGTGAAGGTCTGGGCTCTTCAGCAGCATCCTCAAATTTTGCTCCTTTTGGATTAACAGATAACATAGGCAATATGAAACTTTATTACCAGTGACACTGTTAAACCACATGGCAGATTGTACCAACATATTAACAGTCATATCTCACTAAGATTAATGGGAGTATTTCTCAGGGAACTAGCTTGGCTCTGCATTTCAGGAGTTCTCCTTTCCAGCATCAAGCTCTGCCCTCTTCTTTCAGAATGCTGAGCAGCTGCCTGCACAAGTCTTCTGGCCCAGCCTCACCTATCCCAGCAGCAAGCAAGCCCCTGTGAACAAAATCTGCAATTTGTACTAGAAGAGCTTATTCTGAGCTACAGAAACTGAGGGACAAGACTTGCCACAGCAGTTTACAGAACTGTTACCACCTAACCCTTTGCTCCCTGCTGGCACCAGGGAACAGGTGGCAACTGGGGCTGAGCCATGAACAGTCAGACTGAGCCTGACATGCAGCCAAGCTGTGACGCTCACACATCCCTGTGCTGGAGGTGCTTACCTGGCACAGGTGACACGTTTAGCTTGGGAGATGACTTACAAACCACAGCTCAGCTGCCAACGCATCCTGTCTTAGTCCTACCATGAAAGGTGTTGACACTGCACATGGTTTATTTGTCTAAACCCATGGTTTGCTTTGGTGTGCCTCTACTAATCACTTTTGTTGAGGGCTGGAGCTACTCAAAATCCCACTGTAAACAAGATATTAGATTAGAAAAATAGTGTGAATAGAACTTAATATTCTCCTAATTCATGCCCTGATTTGTACTGTACAAGGCAACATCACATTCACCTTATGGAAATACGCTTTACATGGTCCCTTCACTTAGTGAAATAACCCTTGCTTGGCAAAATTAGGTTTGAGTAGGTAAGATTAGGGCATAGAGACAGGGGAACGCTACCAGCCAGTTTATCACACGCAGTATGGCCACTGTAACCTCGATTTGAGTAAATGATCCCATGGGCAGGATTATGTGACAGCACAGCCACGGCGTTTTGCTGTGCTCTCGTGTGCCACGCCGAGATGGGCCCCACGGACCACGGGTGGGTGAAGTCACCCGGGTCAGTCAGTGCCGAATCCCTCGCACGAAGGCTGCTACAGCCTCTTCCCAGAGCGGGGAGAGGAAGCGAGGAACGGGCTGAGACAATGGCGATTGAACCGCCGTCCCCCCCAGTCCCCGGCACTGCTCCATTTCCCTGCGGGGCTGCGGGAAGAGCTGCAGCCGGGCCCTGGGCAGCGCCAGCCCCGGCACCGCCGCCATCCACTGCTTCCCGGAACCCCGGCCCGGCCGGGCCACCCTCGGGAGCCAGGCCGCGGCTCCCGCTGCCACCCCGGCTCTCCCCCGAGCCCATTCCCCGCTGCCACCCCGGCTCTCCCCCGAGCCCATTCCCCGCTGCCACCCCGGCTCTCCCCCGAGCCCATTCCCCGGTGCCACCCCGGCTCTCCCCCGTTCCCCGGTGCCACCGCGGCTCAGCCGCCCGGCCCCATCCCTCAGCGGCCGATGCCGCGGGCTCCCGCTCCGGCCGGCTCCCCCGGCGCTCGGCAGCGGGGCCGGGCCGCGGTGGGCGGGCCGGGGCGGGGGCTGCGCGGAGCCGGGGCCGGTTAAAGCGGCCGCCGCCCGCCCGGCTCTGCGCTCAGCCCCCCCGGCGCCCGCCGTCCTGCCCGCCGTGCCCGCCCGCTCGCCAATGCGGGCCCGGAGCCCGGCCCGAGCCGCCCCCGGAGCCGCCCGCAGCCCCCCGGCCCGACCCCCCGCCCTGGACCCATGCGGCGGCTCCGGGAGCGGTTCCGGAGGTGAGCTCGCCGCGACCCCCGGCGGGGATGGGATTCCCCGTCCCTACCCGAGCCGCTCCCCGCGGGATGGGACCGCCGGCCGGGGCGGGGGGGGGGTGGGAGAGCCGAGGTTTTCTCGCTGGTAGCGGGCGAGGAGGGCAGCGAGGTGCCGGGGGATGCGAGCGGGGAGGGGTGAGGAGGGTCTTTTGTTGGTGCTTTTGTTCCTCGCCGCCGTTAAATGGGTGAAGGTTCGTGCATCCGGCCGGGTGACAGCCGCGCATCGCGGGGCCCGACCTGTGGCTCCTGGGCCGGGCTGGGTCAGCACCCGCCGGCTCCGTGTGGCCTCGAAGGGCCACGGAGCTCCTTCTGCTGCCTCCGAGGGCGCAGTGACAACCGTGGAATCACTGAGTGCTCTGGGTTGGAAGCGCCTTAAAGCTCATCTCATTCCTCCCCCTGCCGTGGGCCAGCGATACCTTGCGCTAGACCAGGTTGTTCCAAGTCTTGCCCAACCTGGCCTTGGACATTTCCAGGGATGGGACAGCCAAGGCTTCTCTGTGACAGGGCCTCAGCACCCTCACAGGGAAGAATTTCTTCCTGGTATCCAATCTAAATCTATGCTTTTTCAGCTTAAAAATCAGCCCTCATTCAGCTTCAGGTTGCTGCTGATGTTCACAGGGAGGTCGATTGGGTAACTGCAGTGGTGGTTCTTGGATAAACATCTGTGGGCTTTGGTTCTTCATTGCCCAGAGTCCAGATGTTGATGGACAGTGGGACATCTCCTGGGTGAGGCCACCTGAGAGCCTTCCCTGCCCAGGCACCTGCCACAGGGCTGCCCTGCTCTCCTCTCACCAACTTGCTCAAGAAACTGAAACCTGAGTATTAAAAGGAAATAAAACTGAAAGAAGAAAATATGAACGCCGTTGGATGTGGTTTCCGTGCTAGCCCACACCTCGGTGGCTTGGTCTCTTGCCCCTGAGCTCAGATGTGCTGCAGCACCTGGGGTGACTTGTGATTGCTGCCACTTTTTGCTTGAATTGCTGCCTTTCATACTTGCCAGAAGGCTGGGGAGCCTTTGTCAGTGGGATGCACGGACACTTTTTTTCCATGACCCAATGATTGCAGAGTTGTTTGTGGATTCTCAGAGTATTGCAGGTTTCCTTTTATCTTTAGTATCATGCTGTAAGTACATGAACCTTCACACAGCATGTGATTTCACTGATATTTCCAAATAAGGGAATTGCTTCTGCACTGATCTGAATTATTTCTGTGCCTCGGATGCTCGGTGATAGTAAAGATTATGTGAACAGTTACAAACAACAGCTAGATATTGTCAAATCCAGGAAGAAAGGTGCCTAGTGCAGAGGAAGATGTATTTACAAGGAAATACCAGCCAATTTGGTCAAAGCAAGCAAGCTTTTTATAAATCCTTTAGTTTCTCTTCAAAATCTAATCTAAATGGTCATCAGGAAAATCTGTTTTGACCTGCTTGTAATATTTTTTTTTTTTTGTTTTCCTCTTGGAAACAAAGAGCCTAGATAACATCCTAGATTCTGAAGCATATATTTAGATAATGAAGCAATTTTTAACCCCATTTGGTGAATGCTGCTGCCAGTTTTGTGGAGTTACGGCCACCTTGTTGCAGTTTCTCATGTGCTGTTATTTGTGGTTTATTTGGTCTAAATGGCTTCTGTTGCTGGAAAGTACAAAGAGAAAGGCACAAAAAGGGGCAATCTGCTCTTAAGGTGGTCAAAGGACATATGAGGTCTTTTGAGCTGAATAAAGGAAATATACTTCCTGAAAAGACTAAAAAAATCCAGATCTTTGAGGCCATTATCAGTGCTTGCTGTTTTTACTGACATTTTGCTTCATGCTTAGACAGTAATTCATTAAGCAGATGGGAATCATCAGTAAGGCAAGATTTGATTTCCCTTCTGCAGTTTGGGGTCTATGCTTGCTGTGATGCCAGACAAATATCCTACAGATATATTCAAAGGATTTGGGTTCTGTAATTTATTTTTCTCAGCTGGCTTTGCATGCAAAAACAAAGCATTAAGAACCTTCGGATTTTCCTTCTGCTTTGTCTCCCAAATACTATCTTCTCTTAATTCTGGAATCTCTGGGAAACATACAGCATCTGTTCCTTGGAAATGAATAGGAGCTTGAGATTAGGGTCTGTCACAAAGGATGGATCAGTCTGCATGTTTAGTATTTAAAATATTTGAAGTATTTCAAGATCAAAGATCAAGTAGTGTGAAGGGAGGGCTATGAGTGTCTTCCCTCGTTTTAAATTGCTGTATATCTCTCTCAATACCTTTTTTCTGCTTGTATTGGGAATATGTTCATCAAAAGTTGTTTGTTTGCTGTGAAATTCTGAATCTTGGACTTCCTTGGCTTCGAGCAGATCCTGAGCAGTGAGAATTTAAATTGTGGAAAGGAACGCACAGCTCAGTTCAGTGCGAAAGCATTCTGCTCTCCTGGCTGGCTGCAAGCAGTTCTTAGTCTCTTAATTTCAGAAATTTCTTATTCTGGTATTGAAGGCATTAATATTTTATCATAGATATTTTGGATTGTCAGTATCTTAAATGGAGAAGTATTTATGCATCCTTGTGAGATGTGCTGCATATCCTCTGATTAAATGACTCTGGTTTCACCAGATCTTCTATTAAAGAATACATTAGAGATTTTCTAGAGAATCAAAAAGGCTTCAATTAAAGACATTTCCTGTAAACTGTAGTCCAGTTCAGTGTGACTTTATCAGACTGTCCTGCATTTGATAATAACCTTAATGGCTGTGTTATAGAGAGCCTTTGTTTAGGAGTAAACAGCATCTGAATGCTCTTTACTGAGCTTTCACTCTAGAAAGGTGAGATTATAATTCCCAAAATTATCTTTTCTAGAAGAAGCAGACGTGACCTGTAGGTAGGAGAAAGAACAATGTCCCTGTGTTGCAGTGTTCACAAAGAAACAAGAAGCATCCATTGTTGGTGGTGGCATGGGGTTTATTTGCTTATTTATTTATTTATCTTTAAGAAAGAACAGAGCTGTTTTGCCTCTAAAACGTGAATAAGTCTGCAACCTCGTTCTTCTGCCTTTGTGTTGCTATGTCATATATGTCTATAACTGCAGGAGTATATGACTGACTTTACAGTGTGTGTCAAAATAATTCTCCTGGTTTTGATGAGCACATTAGTAATATCACAGAGCAGCTGTTTTCAAAATTAATATCTGTTTCTTAAGACATTCAACCTAAACTGTCAAACTGGAAATGAAACAAACTCCAGAGAAGCACTGGCTGGCATTATTGCCCTTCCAACCATCTCGTTAATGATCCTCCCTCTGAAGTTGTTCCTGATAACGTTTATAAATAGTTAATTATCAAAAGGCAGAGGGTACTAACTGAAACTTTGCTTTACTAAGCCCATTGCCTGTGAGCAGTGACCTGAGCAAATGCTTTCCATCATTTAGCATCAGGCTCTGCAGCCTGTTGAAGGCAATCCCTCTCAGAAGGGACAGGTCCATCAGAAGTTTGGCAGAGTTGGTGTTGGGGCATTGTGAGATGCATTTCTGCAAGGCAGAGGTAAAGCTGAGCACTTCTCCTGCCAAAACACACTGGTGCTGTTGGTGTTATTGGTATAAACACTGAGGTGAAGGGATGGGTGAGGTGTTGCTAATGCTGGGGTTCTGCTGGAGCCCTGCTGCAGAATATTTGCAGCATTCCTGTGCTGCCACAAACAAGAGAGGGAAAAAAAACCCAACTCTTTGTGTAGGTAACAGAACAAGGATAGATTTTTTACTGTCTTTGTGTTCTGTTCTGTGGCTAATAAATGTCTTTAAATTAACGACGGTAAGAGGTCCTAATTTCTAAAGTGTTGGTTCACAGTTCTAAAATCTAACATTACTCCTAGATCCAATGTTACTGCTTTAGAAAGATACAGTGTATTTCCTACTGAGAAAAAGGAAAAAAAATAAAAAAGAGTCTAATGTATGATAATAGAAGATCCCAGGAGGTATCAATTATTTGTAGATTTTTATATGATAATAGTATCTTATATATGAATTTGGACCAACAGGAATTATAAACCTTCTACAGAGTATAAGTTTACTCCTTTTGGTTCTTCAGGTTTGAGTTAGTTTGACTTTTTTTGTTTTTTACTTCTTGTGAGACTTCCAAGGTGCCACCACAGAGAAATGTAATAATATTTTAGATGTGATAAGTGGAAAGTTTCCCATGACTTTGAATTTATGGAGTTGGACAAGGGCAGTCCAAGCCTAGCCACTCGCTGAGCCAACAGATGCTTTTATTTTTAAATGTTTTCCTAACTTGGAAGCAGAACTGAGCAAACTGAATGTTCCATCTTTAGAGAATGCAGAGATGGTGTTCAGCAGCTGTTGAAGACATACAAGCACTGGGAAAAAAGTAATTTTCCAATATTCTGTGAGCCTTTGTGATGACAGTGTCATTGTCTTCTTGGAGAGGAGAGCAAGGTGCCATTTGTCACTGACAAAAGAATTGCAGTTTTTAACCTTATATTAACTCCTGCAGGGTTATTAATTTGCTAACAACCATTTATATTCTGTGTCTGTGAATTAAATCCACATTTTCCTTAGCCTTTGTATTAGTAGCAATGAAACTGTTTCTTGAAATTGCCGCTGTTTTGGGGGGGGATCATGACACTGTGTTATTTTCCCCATGCTGGTATATTTTCATGAATCAGTTTAGAAAGAAATTGTTTACAAGTCAATAAATCAGTCAAGAAAACCAAGTGAAATATCTCAGAAATCTGGAACTTCTTATGCCAACTCTAAGATTTGGGCTGGACTTTTTTAGTTGTTTGTTTGTTTTTCCCTGGTTTGAGACCAGCCAATACTTTATAGATATCATAAAAATAGGACTCATTTTGATTTAAACCAGGGAGGACATGGGGAAGGAGCAAAGTTTGTCTAACAAGCTTTTTGTATAAATCTAGGTAACAAAAGTTGCTCTCTGCTCTGAGCATACAGATGTGTTCTGTATATATTGTGACACTTCCTGGCTTCTTGGATACCTGATGAATTGTCAGTGCATAGTTATAAAATAGCCTGGAGTAAAGTGGAGTTACTGGTGGAAGATAATCACTTCTGCAGGACAGTCAGTGCTGGGATAACAGACAGAGCTGGAGAAGTTCACAACTTTCATTTGACTGTTGCATATATGTGTGGTGTCTTTTACAGGTGTTCCTACACAGATTTAAATTGTTCAAACAGAAACAGCTCAAGTGTTTGGGGTTTTTAATACACTCAAATGAAACGTTTGCATTGGCAAGATCTTCCAAAACTTTCTCAGGTTTCATCATATTCTGTTCAGCTTGCACAGACTGCATTTGATGTGATTGTTTGTTTGTTAGAATGTTTGAAATTTCTTAGAGAAAAAGGGGGAATGTCAATGGCAAACCTCTTGAAATGTTTATTCTTTGGAATTGACCATTAGAGTCTCCTTTCATCATCCCTGTGTACGGAATGTTTGGATCTTGGTTACAGAAATGAAATTGGGACAAATGAGCCACTTCATGCTCCAAACACAAATATTGCTTACTACAGAGTCAAAAAGTAAGTGTTCAAGTGTTCCAAACTGGAATATTGCTGCAGTTTCAAGAGCTTCTTAAAAAAAGAGTAACCCCTGACAGCTGTGATGAACTCCATATTTCAAGAATCATTTGAGTTCTTGCTTTGTAATTTAAATAGGAAATAATTCATTTTTCATCTGACCAAACTGTCAGAAAAGAGGGAGTCTGACTGCTCTGTGTGAGCTCTTGATTAAAGATACCCATCCCTTTCACCAGGCAGACACAGGAATTTATTTAACATGTGCATCTGGTAAGAGACTTTACTTGGGAGAACTTGCAATTTAAATTACAGTTCCTTTGAACACGTCTGTACTTAGAATTCTTAACACTACTGGGTTGGAAGTATTCCTTTATTTCCTTCATGATACTCAAAGAGATGCTTTAGTAACTTTCCTAAAAGTACTTCTTAATTATTCAACAGGTTCATGAACCACCCAGCTCCAGCCAACAGCCGCTACAAGCCCACATGCTATGAACATGCTGCTAACTGTTACACACATGCAGTAAGTACAGCTCTGGCTTCTTTTCCTATTTTTTTTTTTTTTTAACCAGATGTTTCAATAAATTTTTGTGGGTTTGGACTCCTAAATGCTTACCTCTGCCTCACTGTGTTCATATCTCCAGCCTCTCTCTGTTTTTGTGCATGTAAGCGTTCACTGTAACAGAATATTGGATGTTTGGTAACGTTCTGAATCTCCAGGAGCTCCAGATTTCCTTTTCACCAATGTTGCAGGTCTTTAACTTGATAATTTCCCTCTGTTGGAGTCAAAGGATGCCTGTAGTAAAGGGGGTATAGGCCACTACAAGTTAACCTGCAAGGTGGATTTCTCAGGTCTGTGCTGACATAATGTTGTGCAAATTGTAAACTGAACATATAAGAAAGATTTATCCATGTGAGAAATGCGAAGGCTTCATCAGACTGAGCTACAATAGCTGGAATATTTACATTCTGGTACCTACTGATTCTTCTATTCTATCCTCTTCTAAGAAATCTGCTATTTTGCAGGAGGCCCCAATAATGCTGACAGCCCTGCTGAAATTTCAAGTATTTCCTTATTTTCATAATGTAAGGACTTCCTGTAGATTTGAATATAGGGTGTTCACATAAAGAATAACAAAAGCAGTCCTCTTTGATTTTTTTTTTTTTTTTGTTAGTAATTAGGAAGTTTAATTTGCTGTCTGGAACTTTGAAAAGGACTTAAAAATGTGTTTGTTTGCTTTTTAAGATAGCATTTGCCCTTTTATGAAAGCAGCTTGTGCGTCTCCTCAATCCCTCAACTCCAAACATCTGAAGTATGTTTAACTTTGTCCTCAGTCCCTTATCTCCAGTGTGTCTGAGTGAGCTGCAGATATGAAAGCTCAGAGCAGTGCCCAAGACTCTTCAGTTCTAGAAGGAGCTCTGTTTTTAAGGATCCCTTGTGTGTATTTCATAAATAACCAACATACAGCTCCATGGTGCTGGTAAAAACAGAATCACCTTGGTTTTGCATATAGACATAAAGCTGACTGAAGCTTCTGTGTTCTTAAGCCAGGGATCTCATGTACAGCATTATGTAAATATATGCTTATTTGCCTAAGGAATGAAGCAACATTCTGTTAGTTAGCACAAATATGTAGTTTATCTCATAATCCTTGTGCAAATCTTGTTTGCTCTGGCCAAAAAGTTAGATTTCAAAATATCTGGGTGATATTGCTGTGCTCCTTAGCAATTTCAGCTTTCACCTAGTTGAAAAACAGGCATGTTTTACTCGTGACTGTTAGCAGGAGCTGACACTCAAGGTGGATCAGTGTTTTTTGGTAGGCTGCAGTTTGTGGTGGAGCTGTCTAACTACTTTCTGAGCAGTCAAACTACCTGCTAAAACCTATGATGAACTGTTAAAATAAATATGCAATGACTTTTGATCAATATTGAAAGTCTTGAAATGGGAGTCTAAGCTAGGAAAGAACAGAAAAGGCTGGGGGGGATGTTTTAATCTCCTTTGTGTTGCAGACTTATTAAACATTAGATGGTGAAATAGCTGAGTGTTTGCTGCTAGATTACAGTGTGAGTTTTCAATTAGGCATTGATGATCCCACAAAACAGAATTCAGCAATGGTTCTCCAGTATATTTTTATTACAAACTTTTATTCACAATTCAGGAAGCAGTCAACTTCTACTTTGAGTGTGGCTGTACTTCTCAGTAGGTATCTCATCTGGTTTTGGACTTAAAAATACACAGGGATCAGTTTATGGCAGCTGCTTAATAGAACAAGCAACAAAAAAATAAGGATAAAGGAGGGTATAGAATCCCAGGCACAACTTTTTGGTACAATACTTAAGAGGTAGCTTTGTGTGGCATAGTAAGGTATCTTCAAATTTCTTACTTCTTAGGCTGTTTTAAATGCCTTGCTTTGTTTTTTTTTTTGGTTTTCTTTAGCTTTAGATGAAGTATTGACTTGCCTTCAGCCACTGGGAGACGGGAATAGCAGCAAAGTAGTTGAAACAGACAGAAAAAACTTTGGTATCTTCAGAGGCAGGAAACAGTGCAAGAGGAAAGCAGAGGTTGTGAGAATTGGGGGGGGAGAGATGGCTCTTTCACCATGAAGCTTTCTGTTGTATGTAAGGTTTATCAGACAAAAGGTAGACTCTGTTGTGTTAAAACCTCTGAATTTAGACATGGCTTGCATTATACTGCTTTAAATGTTTCTTCCAACTGCCTTAAAGGGAGTAACTATCCTTAAAATTAATGATAGTCTGTATTCCAGGTTGGGTTAGTGAAGTGCATGGAAAAACAGAAGTAGTATAAATATTTAGAAAATGAGACTTGGAGCATTTAGGAGGCCATTTGAGCACGGAAGAAGGGGTCATCAAAATTTCAGAAGGGCTCTTCTGATGAAAATGTCTCCATTCCCACTGACTGGTTTAAGGAATTTCTCTGTTCTCTGTGTGTTGCACAGCCCAAGTTCCTTGTGGGTCTCCCACTCCATGTTACTGTCTCCTAGAATGAGGGGAAAATGGTAAAGTTGGGAGGGATGGTAGCAGGAGTGCACTCCTGGAGCAGGCAGCTGGAGATGGGCACAGCCCTTCATGCTTCCCTCCAAGTGTCACGTTTTTTTTTGGGGTGGGGCTGGCAGCTTTATTGCTCTTTCTGTTGCATTCCTGTCCAAAAAGGAGATGTGTGGACCATCTTTGTGCCCTCAGGGTTTCCCTCCCAGTAAGAGGCTGGTGAGATTGCAGCAGTGCTCTGCTACAGTGGCATCAAAGGGCATTGTTGCTGCCTGCATGATGCACAAGGAGAATAACTTCATTTTCCAGGAATGTTGTATACAAAAGCAAAACTTCCAACAGGTTTTTAAAGCTCTTCATGGCAGAGATTGTCTGGAGAAATACAGAAAGAATACAGGTAAATTACTGACCAGTAGAGCAATGTCCTAAGCAGCCCCAGACAGGTGGAAGATATTGGATATTTTGCTGTAAGTTGATAACCAGAGAGTGTAACTTTCCTGAAGTGACCCTGATCAGGTTCACAGCTTATTTATTGTGTCAGCCTCTCTCTTAAGCCTTTTGTTCATTGTGACAGCCGAGTTTGTGGTAGCTGGTTTCCCAAAATACACCACACAGGTTATGCTGAAATCTGTTCTGAAAGATTACCACCTGTAGATGTAAATAAACATATTTTAATCCTTTATTTTCCTCCTTACTGCAAAGAGCTTTTAACTTCATTCTCTCATTTTGTTCTGGCATTTCTCTAGAAAGCTTAGGAAACTGTTGCCTTCTTTCTTTTTTCTGATCTCCCTTCCAGGTCCACTTCTGATGCAGCCAGGATTAATCAAGGTGCTAAAATTAGTAAATTTGCACATCACAGTTCTGGGTTTGCTCACAGTACATTCAGTTACTGGGTTTGATGATATTCACTTGGAAGACTTGCACTCCATGATGAAATAAGCAAAGATTTTGTGACTTGTAGCTGGAGTTTTTTTTCAAGGAATATTGGCAACTAAGAAATGCTTTGTCATGCTGTAAAATGACACAGCACAATCCCACTCATTCTGTTAGTTCTGATTCTCTGACTGCTCTTTTGGTAAATTCCCCACCATTTAAAGGACTGATTAATGCCTTTTCCATTCTGAAAACTGGAGATTAAAATGCAAGTCTCGTGCAAGTGATTTTTTTCAAATGAACATGGGAAAATCTGCCTTTTATATGAACTTTCATAAAAAAGTTTTGTATTTTGTAAGATGGATAAAGCTCATTTTACCATATGTTACCTGTTATGGCATTGCCATCTAAAGAACTTTCATCCAGTTGGCTGAAACAGCAGGATATAATTTCTGGATTTTGTATTTAATCTAGCTATTTTTGGCCAAAAAAAAAAAGAGTAATAAAACATCTCTTGTTTCATATGACTGTTCCCATGGTGCCTATCAGGCACAGAGAGGAAAATGGTTCCAAAAAGAACACTTAGAAAAAACAATCAATCCTTTTCATGGAATACAGTGCTGTTCCCTGTGAGAGGTAAAATTGTTCTTTAAAGCAGGACAAGGCAAAAAAAGGGATTAAGGTTTTCATTTGTGTGCTGTACTCTGGATTCTGAAGGTGCAAAGAAAGAGGTGATAGAAGAATTGTTTTTGTTTTAACCATATCACTTTATACACAATAATTACTGGGAAAAGTGACTGATGCTGAACGTTATTTTGGCCCATTTGGGCATCCAATGCCACACCATAGCTAGTAAAATATTTATTTGAGGAAATTAGTAAAAAGATGGGGTCTCAGTGTAAGAAAGGCAGGTTATTCTGTGTAATATCTAAATCTAAAGCCCAAAGAGGGCTCTTTTCCTGTGAAGTGGTCTCTGTCAGAGTCCCTGAGCAGCTCATGCCTAGGCTGTTACAGGGAATTAGTAGGAATTTGCTATTTTACCTGGTATTTATGGGTACTTAATCTCTCTGAAACAGTTCTCTGTCAAGTTTAGTCAAAACTGAAATTTGCACCAGAAATTGGGAAGGAAAGTGAGAAATGTGGATACAGTGGGACTGTAGAGCTTACATGGCTGCATCACCATTTCTGGGGCTGAGTGTCCTCCTGTCCCCTGCAAAACCAAAATGAAGCAGCTGTCACATCTCATCAGCTCCTGGCTGTCCCAGGGGCTTCAGCCTCACTTCATTCACACTGTCCTGTGGAAAACAGGAGTGACTGATCTCCTGAGGAGTGACATATTTCAACCTTCCCTGAACTTGAGGGCAATCCAGGATGTGTGCATGGAAACTTCGGGTTGGTGATAAATGAGAAGCCAGGCTGGCAGACAATTTGTGGCCTTAAAGTGCACCAAGTCAACTTCCACAGTTTTATTACAAAGCTCAGGAAGTGTTTCCACCTCTAGTCCCAATGCTGTGAATATATTAATGCCATACTTTTCATTTCCCTGGCTCTACGGCTTTTGGCACAAATATACTAAATTTTGCAGAACATAAGGGAATTTAATAATAATGAAGTAATCGTGTAGTACATCAGTAAGAGCTGATGTGTTTCAAAGACAGAAGGAAAAGCCACTTGTTTTATGCTGTCATTCTCTGGCTCAACCAGCTGCTTCTCAGATCCATTCAGTTTGCTCTGCATCCTCTGTACTTTAGCAGAACCTCCATTTCCTCTGCTCTGTAATTAGATAAAGGACAGACAGTTCAGGCTAGACTAGAACTTTGCAGTCTGAGCTATCAAACCTGTAATGCAAAGTGCCCAGATTTGTTTAAACATTGCTTGTTCCTGGCTTTATTGTTCAACATATGAGTCTTGGGTTAAATTACCAAGAGTTTAACCATAGAAGCTTATTTGCAATTCAGGGGAACAAATTAGCATCTTAGACACCCGTTGTAGGGCCTGGGAGGGAATTTGTGCAGTTTGCAACTCTAGATGGCTGGCTTGATAGTGAAAGGAGATGGGTAGAAATGTCTGAGTCAGTGAGATCTCTTCTTTAAATACTTATATAGGGTGTTTTAAAAGTTCTTTGGGGTTATTTTCTCCTTCCCCCCCTTTTTCATTTTGCCTTTTCCTGAAGGAGATACAGGTACATCATGTATTTTATTCTGGAAAGGAGTGTAGTTTTAAATGTATGTGAAGCCTGCAGCCACTTCTTGGATGCTTCATGCAAGTGTGGTAATTTTATCCTGATGCTTGAACAGGGCCTGTTTTGGAAGAAGTCAATTAAAGATGCTTGAGAGGGAGGTGGGAAGGAAGAGTTTGATGTGCTGCATTAGAAGAACATCTTTGTGCATTAAAAATCTATTCATGAGAAAAGTTTGCAGCTAATTTATTTATGATAGCTTAAGCCCAAGTTCTGCAAAACAATTGCTTAATTCCTGCAACTGCACTTTGCTAAATAGTTTGTTTTTTCATTTGGGATTCAAGTGTGTTTTGGTCTGTCTTGTGTTCTGTGTCTGTGCACAAGAGGTGGCTTAAATTCAAGCCTAGAGTAAGATGAACATGGTTTTAAAACATGAGGCAGAATGTGAAAATAAAACCATTGCAAATTCTTACAAAATTAGACAGAAGAATTTGCTGTCATGGCTGGAGGAGTCAGTAACTTTCCCTGGAACCATGGAGGGAAACGTTTAGCAAAACCAGACCTAACCTATGCCTGAGACATTGCCGAATTTCTGGTGCCGATGTGTCAAATTAAAACTAAATGACAGAACTGTCTCAGGCTGGGGCTGCTCCGTGGGTGGCACCGAGGCAGGGACCTGACAATGGACTTTTGTTTTGCCAGTTCCTCATTGTTCCTGCCATCGTGGGCAGTGCCCTCCTGCACCGGCTCTCGGATGACCGCTGGGAGAAGATCACAGCGTGGATGTACGGGGTGGGGCTCTGCGCCCTCTTCATTGTCTCCACCGTGTTCCACATCGTTTCCTGGAAAAAGAGTCACTTAAGGTAGCAGGAGAAAATGTTTCACTTTCTCATCATGTTTCCCCGTTTTGTTTCTCTGTCTGATTTTACAGGAGGTTGGAGTGGTATTTTCTGTTCAATCATGATAAAAACACCCTTGATTTTTTTTGGAGGAAATAGTGAGCCAAGCTCATGTACCAATGAACTTGAATGTCTTCTGCCTTGTCACAAAGAAAATGTGTTTTTGTAGGCCCTAGTGGCTCTTAATCCAGAAGCAGGATGGGAAAAACATCATGAGTGGTTGATGGATAATGTCCCATTGCAGATATGAAGACACAGTCTGGGACTGTGGCATGAGCATTTGAGGATATGGATATGGATTGGATATGATTTGAGGGACACAGCTTTTGCCAATGCCCAGCTAACAAATAGGAAACCTTGGGAGCAAGGCAGCAATAGCAAAAATGACATGTGATTTTTTAATTATTATTACTTTGGGGTTTTTTAAATTAATTTAATTTAATTGTATTGATCCCTTTTAAGACCCCTAAATTATTCTGGGCCATAAATTGGATTTATCCAGTAGTCACTCCATAGTACCAGTGTCTGGATTAGGCAGAACTGATGTGACAGGGATACAAGGTGGGGTGCAGAAGGGGAGAGGACTGGAGAAGTGCTGATCTCTTATGTCTCAGTTGCTCCACATGGTTTTAAGAGGGATGGATGTGATGGTATTTCCCCCAGGTAATTCCAAAGCATGTCAGGAAAATGAGATGATGCAAAAATCTTTCCAAAACGTGTCACAGTGACCTGTTCTGTGTCTCTCTCCCTAGGACAATGGAGCATTGCTTTCACATGTGTGACAGAATGATGATCTATGTCTTCATTGCAGCATCCTATGCACCATGGTAAGAAATGGGGACCAGAGCTGCAGAATCAAAGCTTTTCCAAAATAAACAGTTTGTCATTGCAGCTTTCCAAAATCTATAGATGTCTTCTTAGGTGCAATTAACCACATTCTGTGTTGTGACAGACATTGTAATGTCATCTCCTGGGCCTTGCTGAACAGAAAGTGATGCTAGAAAACATCAGAAAGTAGTTTATTTATATTCCACATACCTCAGTTCATGCTTTCCACCCATCAATGCAAACACCTTCAGCCTTTCTGTGGATGGAATGTCCCAGTGTTTGTTCCCCTATAATTCTGTAGTTAAAGCTCTGAGTATTTATTTGTTTTTATTAATCCCTTGTGCTCTTGAGTCAGTGTGGTCTGTTCACTCATCACTTTTGTCTCGGAATCTTTGTTACCTCCAGGTTAAATCTCCGTGAGCTGGGACCTCTGGCATCTCACATGCGATGGTTTATCTGGCTGATGGCTGCTGGAGGAACCCTTTATGTATTTCTCTACCATGAAAAGTAAGAATTATTCTTTGCATTGAACTTTAAACTGAAAATTACCCTCAGAGAACAAGACCAAACTTTTTTTGTTTTGTTTTGGAGATGAGCTACCAAGGTTCTTATAAGAAAGTCTAGGTGGTCCCAGTGTTTTATTGTCACTGATAAATACTGCAGGTGAAGGCACCTAGGCAGTATTTACAGAAGGTATTGCCTGCAACTCTACAATGCAGAGATAAACATTAGTTTTAATTTTGTCATAAAACACTGGTTATCTATCTGCATGAAAAGCTTTTTGAATAATGACCCCATACCAACACATAATTTAAAATATTCTTTTTTGCTATTGAAGGAAATGTTCATTCGTTTGTACACCTCCTTAAATGACTCAAATCGTTCCCTTTTAGGTATAAGATCGTTGAACTCTTTTTCTATTTAGCGATGGGATTTTCTCCTGCTCTGGTAGTGACATCCATGGTAAGGAATGTGATTATTAACAGTGCAAACAAACAAAACTTACTTTTTATAACCAGCTTAAATTCCAGTGCAGCTCTTTCCTCTGCAGAGATGTTCATTGTAGTACACTGTACTTGTAAATGTTCTCTGAAGAGCAACCAAATACAACCAGTTATAGTTTGGATTTATAGTTCACATTTCAGTGAAATGAACAAAAAATGTTTGTTTTGTTCAGTCTGGGCTGTATTGTGTAGATAAAGAGAGCCTGGGTTTTTGGTGCATCTGAAAAAATCCTACTCAAAACTTTTTTATAGTTATATATAATATATACGTAGTTACATAACATTCTAAATAATGTTGGTTAACCCTCTCTGCTGCTAATATAAACCTGACACATTTTCAAGCTGATGCCTTAACTGGCTGTATCAAAGTCTTGCTGGGAGGAGCTGCATTAAACTCACACTTCCACAAAGTATTGTGGGTTTTTTTTTTTCAACAAACACAGAGATGTTTGTCTGCTCTGCTGATGAAGCAAACCTTCAGTTTTGTTTTAGTTCTTGAGTTGTCCCTGTATAACTTCTCTAGTGCTATGGGGACATTGTATAAAAACACATTATTGTGCATTTTACAAAGTGTAATATAAATACACTGCATTTCTCACTTGTCCATCTGTCCCACCCAGCATTTTCTGAGCTGTCACAGCCAGCTCCCTTTTCTTGGGGGAGAAAAGCATTTTGTATTTTATCCATAAATACACTTTGCCCCCTTTACACCCCGCCCCTGACCTGTCCTTGTTCTCCGGCAGAGCAACACCGAGGGACTGCAGGAGGTGGCCTGGGGAGGTTTGATCTATTGCCTGGGTGTGGTGTTTTTCAAGAGTGATGGGGTGATCCCCTTTGCCCACGCCATCTGGCACATCTTTGTGGCCACAGCAGCTGCTGTCCATTACTACGCCATCTGGAAGTACCTGTACAGAAGTCCTGCAGACGTCATTCGTCACTTATGAGATTATGGATTTCTCTATATCTAATCTATAGATATATACAAAAAAAAATATAATCTGCACTTGGCCTCTGTAACAGTATTATTTGACTTAAAGAATTTGGGGGAATTGGAAAAAATTGCACAGCAAAACTGCACTGACTTTGGTAGTTCTGTGAAAACAATTACTGTGAACAGATGTTTGTGTCCTGCCATTGCCCATCACATGGCAAGTGCTGTAAATAACCAAGATACTGTACTGCAGTAGCCAAGAGTCCATTCCACATTAGCAGAACTGGCTACCTGATGTTTACAAACAAATTTTGTATGCTAGTTTAATTTTACAATTTTTAACTACGTGAATTTTTCTAAATGAGTGATTCAAATAGTGAAGTCAGTGCAATAGTGAAAACGTAATGCTCTTGACCTGAAAGTGGTTTCTATCACCTTTCCACGAGTCATTTCTTAAACATGAATCAGAGACAGCTAATCTACTTTTACCACCCATTACCGTGGTATAATGTGACTTTTATAGAAACTTTTTTGTGTTTTTTGTAAACTTTAAAAGAACATTTATTGAACTGAAGACACACAACTGTCATCTATGCAGTTACTCATGTTGCAAACTCTTGCAAGAAATGGTTACATTCCACACCCTGTCCTGAGGAGTGAACATTGTACCTCTTCCAAAGGTTGTGTTGCAGCTGCAATTGTAATAACCACTTTTGCAAACTAAAACCTAAATGTGATTCTGCTGAGTTCTAACATGGCAGCATTCTGCTTATTTACCACTGAACCAGCCCTTAAGTTGGCTTTTTTTCCATGATGAAGAGCTGTGAAAGGAATAGCTGAGGTGATTTTCTCCTCCAGGTTCCCAGCTGTACCTGTGCTGCCCAGGGTGGGGAATATCCCTGTCCCAAGCAGGGTCCCTCGTTTCCCCAGCCCACCTACACACACATGGCATGGAGGCTCAGATTTCCAGGGGGACTTGAACTGACTGCTCCCACCAGCTTTTGGTGGGGTGTTTCTGCTGGGAAATCCAGGTGGGAGCAGCAGCAGAGCATTGCTGAGCACCTGGAGCTCAGAGTTCTTCACAAGCACAGCCTGGCAGGGAGCAGGGCTTGGAGAACTTGATGGAGTGTCACTTGTCATCCTGGGACTTGGCACAGAGTCCAACTGGTCTTTGTTACTGTACAGGAAATCCAGCTGTGGTAGCAAGTCATGATTGTAGAACACGTGCTCTATGACCAGTGTAGAAGAGTCACTGTAATTCTGTTTATCCCATAATTGTATCCTGTCCCACTATGTAATGAATGTCTTATATTAAGATTGACTTTATCCTTTTTCTAATTTACTCAGTTTTTCATGTCAGTATTTAAAAACAAAACCAAAATGTGTTGCCTTTTTCAGATTTTGTTCTGGATATTGCCTGTCTGCAAACAATAAATAGCAAGACAGGGATGTTTTAAAGGTCCCGTTTCACTCAGTTTTGCCAGAGGGTCGCAAGTTTTAGAATATTTGCATTTGTTTAGGGAATTTACCAGAGGGACAAACTTTAAATTCAAGGCATGGAAGAATTGCTGTGTGGTGGGAGTAGGTGATCAGAGAAGTGGCAGCACCACAGCAAACTCATGAACTGCCCTAAAAGAGAGCAAAGGGAACAGCTGGGCAGGTGATTCTGCTACAAGTCTTGCACATCTGGATGCCTCAGTTTTTTAACATTGTGTCTATTTTAATATTTTCCAATTTTTGTGAGTCCATATATTTTGTTGAAATGCAATACTGCTAAAACCACTAAAATACATGTAAGGGTTTTCTGTAGTCAAAAGTTAAACTATTGCTTGAATACGTTTGTTCTAATTTTAAGTTAATTTTTCATGGCATTTGCTTTTTGGAGTGTTTGAAATGGTTTTTAAAAAGTTTCAATTCGCCAAAAATATTTTGCATTTCTGTATTCTAGTCAATATGATATTGAATGTACTAGACTAACAATAAACATTTGGTGCAATTTGGAAACTCTTGTATTCTTGGTGGTTGTTTTTTTTCCCTCTCCATCACTTGGGCAAGGCAGGCAGGGACTGACACTGTGACCACTCCTGACAAAAGGGATCCTGAGTTGAAGCTTAGGATCCTCATGCCTGCTCAGCCAATGCTTTAAAAACACTAGGAAATACTGCAATCCAAATTATTCAGTTTTTAGCATGGAAAAAAATGTATTTGTCTAAATTTTGGTCAATATTTTAGAACTGCCTTTCTCCTTTTGCTGTTCTGGGTCAATTTTCTTATACCATTATATATTGGGATTCTTTTTTTCAGCTTGAGATACATAATTTTGCTCCTATCCCTGGAGGAGTATCATTGCATAAAATATAGACAAGCTGAACTAAAAATGTGTTTCTGTCTGAAAAGCAAGCATATCAATTAGTCTTTTCTTTTTTTTCTCCTCCATCTAATTGCAGCTCTCGAGGCTGATTCCTCTCAGGAGTAGGGATAGTGCTTTTTCCACTAATGCTTGCTGCAGTACAGGGACAGGATTTCTGTGTGTTCCTGAGGCAAATGTTTTTAAAAGCACTTGCTTCTGTATTTTCTATGCCTCTAGGTTTTAGAAGTGCAACAAGTAGGCTGAATCTAAATGAAGCAGTGATAGCAAACATTTCAGATGGACCTTTCCAGAAGATGTCTGGGATGCAACAGGTACTCTGAATACTGGGTATGTTCTTAGGTCATGTTTTAATAACACAATATCCTGTGCATCAAAATTCTATTAAATGAAGGGCCTCATTTAGGAATTTATCTGAGAGTGCTTGTTTGAATTGTGTTGGTTTAAATTAAACAGTGAGGACTGCACAAGGACAATATTCATTTTTCTTCCTGTTAGGGTCTAAAAGCAGGCTCCTGTTCCAATCCTGTCTGCTCCACATTTCTCTCCATTACTTGTGGTTATGGTAAGAAATTGTGTTGCTGTCTCCCAGTTCTAGGTAAGTGAGGAAGTCCTTTCCATTGAGGCTTGAGTGGCTCTGTGGGTCCCTTCCAACTCAGGATATTTTATAAAATGCACATTGTTGGGGATGGAATGATCAAGTTAAAGAGAAGATACTAAAACTTTTTTGTTTTTCGGTTTTTTTTTTCTTGTTTAAATGTCCCTCCTGCTCAGAACCTCTACACAATGCTTTACTTGGGTCTGGTGTGTTCAGCCACGAGATGTCCCTGAAGGCCAAGGCTGTCATGGTCACATCATGTGCTTGATTAAATCTTTCCTCCATGCTTTGCTATTTTTAAAGAGTGCAGGATGTTGGGCTCTGCTGCTGATTGCTCTCAACCATCAATAGGTGCCATAAGGTTAAAGCTAAAAATAGTTGACAAAAGAGTGATCAGGATGGCACAGCAAAGCTGGCTCCAGGGTGTGGGGGCTTTCTGCCTTCCCTTTCTCAGCCTGTGCCATGGACCACTGCTCCAAGAGCCAGAGGCTGCTCCTCCATCCTGCTGCTTGGGAGGCTTTCAGTCATCATTCATCTGAATAAATTCACCAACCACCGCCAGAGGGAAGGGAATGGACATAAGACACCTGAAACATTCTCTAGTGCCCGTTGGAAGTGCTGGGATGCCTTTAACTCAGCATTCCCAGCGCTGCCCAAGTGGCACAAGCAGCAGTGCTGTGGTAACACTGTCCCTGGGGCTAAACACCCCCAGGGCTGCTCAGCCTTGGGGCTGGTGTAAGCTTTGCAGCCTGCCTGGAGAGTTCAGCAGAGAGCACCTGTCCCAGGTGCCAGCTGAACACACAGAAAAGTTCCTCTCACAGGTCCAATGTGGAATGCAGGGCTCTCTTGATAAGAGTTTTCAGGTTTGTATTTGGGTAGTGTTTGGTGGATGGTGTTTTGGTACTGAGCTGGGTGTGTGTCATTGGGTTATTTCCACCCCAGGCATCTTCCTCCTGTCTGTGGTGAGCAGTAAGGCTGTCAGTGCTCGTTCCCTTTGCAGAATCAGCTTGCTTGTTCCAAGGATAAGCTGGGGAACCAAAATCCTGTTGCAAAAGGCTGGCAGAGAGGCCAGTTTTATAACGTGTTACATCACTGGCTAATGAAGCTCGTGTGCTCTCAGAGGGGTCTTGTTCTGATGTCTTTGTTGCTCATCAGCCCCAGCCCTGCTGGCACGGATTTGAGTGCCCAAATCCTTTGGGTGCCTTTGCAAATATCCCTAAAACTTTCAGAGGTGGAAAGCTGTTGGTAAGAGGCTGACTGAAGGGGTGGCTTTAGCTCCTGCAGTGTCTGGTGGGTGGTGGTGGCTTCCAGGAGGGGCCCAGAGGTGTGACCAGATGTGGCATGTGGCTCCTGTGACTCAGGCAGCCAGCAGCTGAGCCATTCTCCAACAGGACATTCAGAGCAGCCCAGGGGATGTTTGGATGTTTGGATAGATGATATCCTGGATGTTGAAACACTGAAACCCAACCCACAACACCTACTGAACGTGGGGAACCTGTGGCACTTTTGGCTTTAACCAGCAAGGATTTAATAGCATCTTAAATGCTGGAGGATTGAACATGGCTGCTGTGGGAATTCAGCTGTCTTTGATCCAAACCCATGAACATGGGAAGCTCAGGATTGCTCCAGGAGGGGAATATGGATCTGATTTTTTTTTTTAAAATGTGTCTTAGTGTATGAATATGTTTGCCTGAAAGTGGCTTTTGTCTTGAAGCTGATGGTGGTGCTGAGCAGCTTAATCAGCCTTCTGCCAAAACACTGAAAATAAGATTGAAGAGACTGTGAGATATTTTTAGCCCCTCCTCTGCCTGCAGGCAGGATGGACTCTGCCTGTCAGTCCTGACAGGCTTGTTCTAAAAAGCCTCTAATAATGGGGATTTCACAATCCTCCCAGGCAGTTTATTTCAATGTTTCACCTGCTGCATTCAATTTTTGTTTTTTTTTTCCAGCTGCCTAAGCACTGTTTTCTTTGCTGTATTTTAGGCCTGTAACTCCTTGTCCTGTCTGCAGCAGCTCAGAGAAGAGCCCTTCCAGGCAGGTTTTCTGTAGCTGGAGACTCACTTCTTCCCTTGCTTTGTTCTCCCCTGCATTTAAACAAGCTCAGTACCTTCAATCTTGCTTCCCTGCCACCTTGTTTGTCAGAGCCAGCAGGGTGTTCCAGGCTCCACTTTTTCCAGCTGATGTTGTGACACAGGGACATGAGGAATTTGTGACAGTGCAGAAGGAGGGAGAGGTGGAAGCAGGAGCTGCAATCCAATGTTTCAGGAGAGGGGCATCAAGGCAGAAAATTAACTCTACCCCAAATCCAGCACACAGAGCATCCCAGGAGGGGAGCTTTTCCTTCTTTGAAGCAATGAGGAACAAAGACACACGGACCTGCTTCTTGCTTGCTCTGAGGGAAACCCTTTATTGCAAAAAACCCAAGCCTTTTTATGCTCTGAACTCAAGCAAAACAAGCACACCTTGGCTGCCTACCTCTGCAGTGTTTCTGTTCATCCTTTCACCCTTTCTGATCACACAGTGTCCGTGCATCTCCCCAGCCAAGCTCTGCCCCATGCACGAGGTAGCCACACACTGGCCATCCAATCTGTTCTCTGCTTCCACAGCTGAACCTTTCCCAGAGTGCTTTCTGGTGAGCAAGAGTGAACAGAAGTGAACAGGATTTCTTATCTCCCCCATCTCCCCCTTTGTTTAATCCATGAAATCACACCAAAGACAATTATGCCATACACTACTAAATGTTTAAACCATGCCCTGAAGCAGAGGGTGTCTACAAGATCAGAAAAACCTGAGCAGATCCTGAAACATTTTCAGATGTCATACGACTGAGCAAGGAAGAGGGGGAGTAACCCAGCAATAACCCTTCAAAAACACCAACACGTGCCTGTGGCATGAGCAATGTGCACGTGGCATCAGTTTGGGTAACATCATCCATCTGCTCCTTCCATCCTTGGGGGTAAGACACTCACAGTGCCTTCACCACTCAGGATGGTGCAACAAATGGTGCCACACAGCAAGGAGGAGCTCATTTCACGTGGTGACCTGTGGAGGAATAACCCCAATGTCAGTAGATCTCAGGGTCCTTTCCACTGCCCTGTTAACAGGCCCTTTACCACCACTGGATACTGGGATGAGCCTTTGTATCAAAAGAACACTGTCTTTCACATTCTGTTTGGCCAACCTCATTTAATTTAGAAAACTGAGAGCATACAAGGCTTTTGCTGACCTGTCATGTGGGTACCCTGTTTTAATGGTGCCAGGAAGGCCTAAAGTGACAGGTGAGCAAGTTCCAGGTGACATTGTGGGACTTCTCTCTGGTGTGGGCAGTTGCCTTCAAGAAACAAGACTAAGTGTTAACAGATCTCAAACATATCTCAAACGAGCAAATTCTGGAATATGAGTGACATCAGTTTGCCAAATAGAGTTTGGAACAGCTGGTCAGTGGTCTCTGTGGAACAGATCCTTTAGTGAAGCCGAATCTTATCAGCACAGTAGTTCCAAACATGTCCTAAAACATCCCTTCCCCATAATGTACATGGGATGTCAGCAATAAATGGTGCAATCCAGGCACTTTGCCTATCAGAGCCAAAAACAAGCTGGAGGTGAGAGCTCTGTCTAGGGCACTGTGCTCCTCCCACCCCAGTTAGGGTCGAGGTGGGGTTAATCGTGGGCCAAAAAAGCCATTCACACCTTTTGATGATGGAGACATCAGCTCTGGTATTGACAAGCCCTTTACATTTTCTGCCATCCATGCTGCATACCAGGATTGGCTGAGCTGTTGTGATAGAACTTACCCAAATAATTTGTGGCTGACCATTGCTGACAAAGCCACCTATGCCACGTTTACCCTTACCACCAAATGGAAAATGGAGCAAGTTGTGCTAAACTCTGACCTGCAGGTATAAAGCAAGGTGGCACAGGGATCTATGCTGTCATAGTTTGTATTTCACCCTCATGATCCGAGTCAAGAGCACCAGGTAACACAAAAAGCCCCAGTTTAGTGGTGGAAAACATCCAATTAACAAGCCATGTTTCCTCCAGGGCTACTGGGACCTCAGAATAGGGCAACCAGTTCACCTGCAAGGTGGGCCAGGGCTGGTACCCAGCTGAGCAGGGGGCTGTGTCCTTTCCCAGGGGTGATGTTTCTGTCCCGAGGCTGCAGAGGTGGAGAGGGAAAACAGGGAATGAATACAGGTTAGAGGAATTAGTTTGCTAATCAGCCAAAGTGCTGATTTACAATAAATGACCTCTGACTGGTTTCATCCACCCCAGGTGAAACCTGGCTGTTGGGTGCTGTCTGCAGGCTGGGCTAATTATCACATTTCAATTAAAATTTGGTCCAGGAATGTGCAAAATGATTGAGCATCATCCTCTTAAACCTGAGTGTGTTTGACACTTGCAGGCAGCACCTGGGGCACCCTGGTACTGTCACCCCCCATGTCTCAGGGCTGGGACAGTGGCACTGCTGAGGTGACACTGTGATTGTCCCCTGACCACCAGTGATTCAGATCTTTTCAGGGTCTCCTGCAGCTGCACCGAGGGAGGATAAAGGGGATATTGAAGAGGAAAAGCTGGTGGTGTTCTGGATCAGAGCCCAGCACTCGGGAGCTGCTCACAGCTCTTGCATGACCTCTTGTGTCGGCTCGGAAGGGCTCTCAGCATTCCCACCATGGATCTCTTCCACTTCCCCACCCACACCTGCATTTAGGGAATGATTACATGTTAAAAAACCGCAATACAGTGTGGAAATGCACCGGACACAGTCACAGTAACAAATCCTATTTATTCCTCTTAAATGCAATATCAAGGATTCCTTCGCCATCCACACAGTGGGTACAGCTGTGTCTTTATTTATCTCCAGAATAATAATTTTAAGCTGCTGGGGAAGGGTGATAGAGGATTTAAAACATCTCAAAGATCCTTAAATTTTCACAGGTTTCATGAAAACTGGGACTTGGGTAAAAGAAGTTAAAAAGAAAGAGCAAACCCAGCCCTAAGGCAGCATCGGATGCTCCAGAGCTGCCGGACCAGACTTTTCCAGTCCTTTTGTTATTTTTAAATCATGGATTTTCTGGGATTGTTTCATCCATGAATCACCCCAAAAATGTTAAATCCACCAAATTTATCCTAAAGTCAAAGCAGGTGGGTTAAAAGTGCTAGGACCCCAAAGTGGCAAAAGCTCTGGCAAACTACTGCAAAATATGCTGGTAAAGATGAGTTCAGGGTGTGTCTCCTGGACTTGGGGTGGAAACAGTTTATTTTAAATACTTCCATATTAAAATATATTTATGTTACTATGTTGTATTAATAATACTTTTTACATTTTCTCTGGGTATGTAAATGTGTGCTAATAAATACCTCATCATATGTGAAAATCCTGTCAAATAAATAAAGAATAAAACATCTCTAAAAGCATTTTTTATGTATTATCTGTTCTATACTTTATATAAAAATATTATAATAAAATGTGACTAAAAGCACACACAGGCAGTCAAGGAGGTCTTGTGTGTTTCTGCGTTATAACAAATATATTTTGTACATAATAAATAATATATATAGCAAATATAATCTTTGTAGCAATAAAATGTGGACACAAAAGCTCTAAATCCATAGTAATGAAGACAATGCTGATGAGCTGGCAGTGTGAAATATAATTATTAAATGTCTCTATTTTTGGGCATGTAAAGATAAATGTGCACAAACACCTAGACAGGGTGAATGTGTATATTAGAAGCAGCACATGTTGTGTCCCACATAACATCTATTAATCTTCATAATAATAAAATCTACCCCATATATTTTGGAAAAAAATTAAAAAATATAAATCTAGCCTTTAAAAAAAAAAAAAGAAAATAGAAATTTTTAAACTTTAAACCACATTGTTTTATCCATGTATCTCTGAGTAAAAATATTTCCCTTTTTTTTTAAACCTGAAAACCTCTGTGATAGAGACGTTTGTGTGTGTAGAGGGGCTGAGCACAAGAACAGGGAATGGTTCTGAGTTATTAAAACACATTTTTGGTGCACGATATATATTATATACTCAGATCTTTACCTGTCAGTGATGACAATTTTTAGATTAATCTTCATATAAAAATATTAGAAACCTAATTAATTCTGTTCCATATGCTATATGGAAATAATATTATTACATTTCTGTCTGACTAGACAGCGAGAGGAAGGGTAGTGCACATGTGTGTGTGCACATATATGTGTCTGTGCATAATACAGAAAGTGTAGTAAAAACAGACCTTTACAGCAATAAAATACATAATTGAAATATAAAAACTATTAACCTAGATTATTAAAATCTGCTAAGTATGCTGTATGAAAATATAACTTAATTTATATCAGTGTATACAACGGTAAATGGACACACTACACATATATATACACACACATATATATGTATAGGGTATGTATACATATATATATGTGTATATATATATATATACACAGAATTTATAGCCAAACAGAGCTATATGGGCACATGTATGGCCACCCAAACTGGCTGAGTGTGGAAATGTACACATATTATGACAACTCCTGTGCATAATTCAGAGCAAGTATCATAAAGGCACCTTTCTAACGATAAAACATTTTTCACGTGTATTAAAAAAGACTTATTCAAGTAGCAAATTCTGGTAGCCTAAATGAAATACAGTTATTAAACTTGTAAATATGTAAAACATAGAGAGAGCTAAAAGGATGTGTGTGCTCACACTGTACTGTAGCAATTGTAGCTTGTGCATAACAAATATTGCAAAACCAGACTTTCATAGCAATAAAATAAATATGTATTTTTAAAACGAGTTATAAAGGTTTATCAATAAAATAAATGCTGTTAAATATTCTCCATGAAGGTATAATTAGCCAATGTATAGCTCTGTGGATGCACAGCAATTTGTGCTTCTGCAGACACGTGTGTTTGTGGTTATTAGACCGAATGCACTGTCTCATTAAAAACCTTTGTATTAATAAAGCTATTGATGCATTTATAAAGGTGTATAAAAACAATTATTGTATACAAAAATACAATTTTAATTTATATATTTATAAATTTATATACACACATATCTTTAATGTGTATTAAAATATATGGATTTAATATATGAATTTATATTATAGCTATATATTTAAAACTAATGAAAGCATGCACACCCGCAGAGGGGAGATTTGAGTCAGTGTGTTATTAAAACATACATTTTGTGCATAATAGGTACTATGTATATTAAAATGCAGAGTTTTATAGGTATGTGTGCCTATACATCATGCTCTGTACCCAGCTACAAATATATAGATACATATGTACACATATTTAATAACTTGTGTACAAGTAAGGGTTAGTCCTGAGTTACAGTTTTTCTCTCCTATTTATATCAACTAGATACCTAAAAACTGCAGATGTATTATCTGTCATGTGGGCCATATAAAATATTAGCTATAATGGAGAGTAGAATTAATGAGTTATACAACAATAAAAAGTGCTCCTTGATAAGCAGCAATTTATGAATTTACTGTATGAATTTATAGTGAATTAACACATGATAAGATCTCATGATGTATGAAGTGTGTAATGTATGTATGGAAATAGTGCTTCCACTGTGCCACTTTAGTGCTTACATATATATATATATATATATATATATATATAATATTTTGTTAAAATTGTAAATAGCACTAATTATAGTATAATTTGAATTATTTCATCTCATGTAAATACACATTTGCTGTGGTTATACCCAACCCTGGTGGCAGCTGGGAAGGTTGGGGGATTTTTGTCCCCCACCCCCAAATGAGCTGGGATCCATCCCCTGGTGGGACAGACCAGAGGATGGAGGAGAAAAATTCCCTCCCAAAAGCCCCATGCCCTGATACACCAAAACAAGCACACAGCTGAGAGAAGAAAAATTTAAAAGTTTATTAAACATTAAGAATAACAGACAAAAAAAAAATATTTGGGCTGAACAGCATACAGGATGCAAACCATTTCTTGTCATACAGATAATTTGATCTATTTGTTAAACTTGTATTTAATTCTGTCTTTTGGTGTTGCCAGAAATACAATGGTTGATCACATGTAAGTTTTAATATAATTTTTTTTTCTTCACATAAAAGTCATCAAAATAAAAATATACTGCACATCTCTATTGTAAAATTACATGCAAAAATAATTTTAAAGTGATAACTGGGGGGATTACAAACCCACAGAGGCAAGACATTCAAATAAGGGGGGTCTGAACCAATCCCATCCCTGGTACTCGCTCTGGCTCCTCCCCTGCATTCTGAATTTCTTGCTTTTGTGGATTCAAGTCAGAACTTATTTCCACGGTGCTTGGTTTAGTGATTTCAGCACCACTCAAAACAGAAAAAGAAATACCCCACCCCCCTCCTCCTCTGCCTTTCCCATGGAGAGCCCCAAGGTGCTCAGATGCACAAATCCATCTCCAGCCCCACTCATTTCTAGGGCATTCTTTTGTAAAAAGAAAAAAATCCACTTCTAAGTTTCAGGAAAAAACGAAAGAGAAGACAAGCATTTCACCAATGCTTATAGTGTAAGAGAGGTCAGTGAATTATTTAGACAAGCTATTAATTATTCTGCAAATATATATATTTATATTTTTATAAAATTACAATTTCTTATACCTAAAAGCTCCTTCATGAGCAACAAAGCCATCAGAGGTGTGATGAGCCCAGCTGAGCTGTCTTTGGGAACTGAAAATGAGCTGAACTTCCATTTATTTATTTTCATTGTTATTTCAGGGAGACAACCGGGACAGTGAGCCTGGAGATTTTCCAAATTTGAAGCCCACATATTTTGCTTTTTTTAGTTGTTGTTTGTTTGTTTGTTTGTTTGTTTTTCCCAGGTGAGCTTTTCAGAGCAGCCAGAGCAGCTCAGTCCCACGGGAGGTGGGAAGTGCCAAAGTGCCCCAGGCTCCTCAGAAAGTGCCACCCTAAAAGAGAAGCTGCAGCCTGTGACATTGCCAGTGCTGGGATGGGACAAGGAGGCACTGAAGCAGCTCTGGGACTGCTGGGCAAGGTAGAGCCAGGACCCTCTGTGCTTCTCTGTGGCCAAGCCTCAATAAACCTGTGATACCCAGTCTTCAACCACTTCCCCACCCCTTCCCTAGCCAAAGAAACAAAAGAATTATTATTATTTTTTTTATTTTCTGAGCTGCCTTTTGCACGTTACACAAAGTCCTGTGGTCACAGCCCACCCTTGCTGTGGCACCACTGAGCTCACCCTGCTCTTGGGTCACCCCCAAAGTCCCCTTTGTGGGGGGATTAGAGACTGCTGCAGGTTCCTGAGCTGCTTCAAGGGGTGTCCCAGCACCTCTGAGCCCTGCCAGGGCTTCTCCCAGAGGGAAAACCAGGGCTGTTCCCAGGTGGCTGCAGCAGAGACTGTGCCAGAGCCTCTGTCCCCTGCAGTGCCTTCTGCTGACCTTTGGGGAACAGCTCACTGCACTCCAAACCTTGCTGCAGCACATGGAAACTCAATCTGCTGAAGAAATGGTCCACAGGCAAGCACTGCACGGTACAGAACACCGACAAGCCAGGTATGTCTGTGGAAAAATACTGGAGAAATGCCATCCATGCAAGGGTGTTTTTAATGCTGACCAAAATGCTGAGCTCTTTGCAGCCATCTCCTGAAGCATGAATAATGATTTAATGGAATGAACAACACTTTTATTTGAAAATAATGTCAGAACACTTAGAAAACTGTGAGCAAGACCTGTAGCACCGTATTTTCCTCACGTTACTAACTGTATGCACTACACACAGCTGTGTACAAGATCTGAGCTGTTCATAACAAAAAAAAGAAATTCAGCTGGAAACAGATTATAGCAGCAGCAGCAGATTGGAAATGACTATGAGTGGTTTTGTGTTATATATTATTTTTCTGCCATTACAGAATGTTGTAATGTCCAATCAATAGTTGACTAAAATCCATGTTGTTCTTTGCCCCGTTAAACAGTTTCTTTATGTGTTTCTAATGAAAAGTTAAAAAGTCTCTCTTTTTCAGTAATATGGAACATCCTGGAAAGTCATATTACTTCCATAAAAATTTAATTTAAAGCACAGAACATGCCAGTGTGCCAGCCTTAAATTATTATGGATTTAAAAAAAGAAGAAGAAAACAACAACCAACAAACCCCTAAGCATTTCCTTTCTATACAATAATGGAGAATATATATCTTTGCTATATATTTTAAACATGGAATAGCTTTTTCTTTTTGCTATATATATGTCTTTCAAAATACATTGTCAGTATTTGTACTTGAAAAATACTGTACAAAACAAACATACTATAATTATTCTGTATAAACTTTATACATTTTATAATATCTATCCTTTTGGTCTAGAGTAAACAGATTGATTGGATTAACCACAGTATATGACAACACCATCCCCCTCTGAAATACACCAGTGTCTCTTACATTCATTTTTCAGAAGTCCACTTTATATTAGAACATACATCTTCAAAAGCAGAGTTTAAAACAATAAAGTTCAGAACCATCAGTTCATGTCACACTCAAAACAACAATCACTAGGAAAAAATGGGCTTTGCAAACCAGTGACTTCTTCTAACTGAATAAAAGTGATTTTTTTAAAACAGCAAGATATAATCCACAGAAAATATATTACAAAACATGGGAAAAAAACAACTGAATTTAGGTATTTATTCAACTTTTAATCACAAAATGGAGTAACTAACTGAAAACAGAAAAGCCCCTCTGATTTCAACATCAGATCTGATTTGACGCTATTTAATTTTGTTCTCGCTTTCAACTAATGATCCTGCTCCTTACACATGCGCTCCCCCACGGCAGGGACACAGCCAGCATGCTCATGGGAACGTGCCTGGGACTTTTTGGAACTCCTTGTTAAAGACATTGAGACTCCTGTTGGGTGGGGAACCATCCCATGTCCACGGGGAACACGGGGGCAGCATGCACGCAGGATTATTGCTTCAGGTACAGGCAGTGCAAGGTACACACTCTGTGCTCTACCAACAACTCCTACCTACCTACCTGGGGTCCGTGGAGAGAAAAGGAACCTTAGTAGCTACAGAGAAGCCATTATGGGATCTATCATGAGTATAGCTAAACTCAGTCTAACAGCACTTTTAAATCTGAAGACAATTATCACCAAAACTTAAAAATACAACGAAAGCGATCTATAAATTAATAGTTCTGCAGTGTAGTACTAAATTATTATTTGTGCACTTCATTAGCATGTTAACTTTTCTGATTAGACAGACTGAAAACGATAGCTTGTTACTCTCGAAAAAAAAACTGAGATCTACTTTTTTTTTCTTTTTTCTTTTTTTCCTTTTTTTTTTTGTAATTTATGCTGGGATCTTTCCAAGTAAATCAGGAGGATGGAACTGATTACGAGAACGTAAAACCCCTACTCTGAAGCAGCACTGAAGAGAAAAAAACAAAAAAAAAAAAAGGTAATAAAAAGCTTACTATGGAGGTTCTCAACAGTCCAGGTAAAAATGTGGCACCCTTTGAAGAGGGCTGATAAAAATGGGAAGTGCTGAGATGCACACACACATCGACACCCACGCACATGCACACCCACAGACACACACACACACACACAGGGACACGTACACGCAAACAAAAAGAAAAAAAAAAAAAGAAAAAAAAAACCAAAAAAACCCCAATGTTAAGTCAGTTTTGTTTCTGCTTCTGGTAAAGTGCTGAAGACAGAAAGGTTGGTTTGGGTGTGGTGCTATCAAACAGGAAACACATTGTCCATCTAGTCAAATGCCAACCTGCGACAAAGAAAAAAAAAAAAAAAAGAAAAAAAGAAAAGAAAAAAGAAAAAAAAAAAAACCAAAACCAATCAAAACACCCCCTTTCCCCCACCTCGGATTTACAGGGGGCCGTGCCGAGCTTCGTACTTGGCCAGGACGTTCTTGCACTTGCCCAGCTCTTTCCGCAGGTCGGCCACCTCCTGGCGCAGGGCCGAGTTCTCCTTCTCCAGGAAGGAGGCGCGGATGGCGATCTGGTTCTCCTTCAGCCGCCGCGCATCCCTCGAGCGCTTCGCTGCCATGTTGTTCTTTCTGCGCCTGGCCCAGTATTTGTCGTCCTGCTCGTGAGACACACACACACACACACACACAGAGGCAGGGAGAGGTGTTAGATTTTGGGAAAAGCAGAGCTGCCCACCGGGAGCCGCTCCCAGCAGCCGCGGTGGCTCCAGGGTCACGCCGTGGAGCCGCGGCTTTGCACGGCACAATCCGCCCTGGCAGCGCAGATGCTGTCACATGTTTCTGTCAAAATGTTTACGCTAACCCCTCATCCTCCTGACAGGGAATTCCTCCAAGGAAAAGTGAAGCAATGTTCCGGAGGTACAATCCATCTCCCCTGTAGGCTGACCTAGTTAGCGCATCCACCTTACCCAAGCGCCGTGATTCACCCTGCACAGCAGCAATAATCACCCCTGGCCCTGCTCAGCGCTGCCAGCCAACACCTGCTTCACTCTCTGTGCTGCTATCACCCGTTTCATCTTCTGCTCCGCTCTTTTTCAATGTTCAAAGCACTCTGCAGAGCCCCAAAATGTTCCTGTCTGCACCACTAAGTCACTGCAAGAGGATTCCTTGGGACGGCGATGATGGCTGGGATCAACCACAGAGATTTGTGCAATATGCTTTGACTGTGGGAGAAAAAAGCATTGGACAGAAATAGGTCCACGACCCCCTGAGGTTTCATAAGCTAACATATTCCCAAAGTGTTATCCCTGAACACTTGGTTCTAGATCACCTTACTGCCTTGGTGTATCAAAGACTCAAAGTAACTACTGAATTTCACCTGATTTCCAGTCTTCCAATGAAGTGGTCTTCAGCAAAATGGTAGTTTTGATGTGGCTTCATAAATGAATTAAGTTCTATAACTTTGGAACAACTCAGGAAATACAAAGCAGGCAGAATCTCTCAGGAAAAGTGAAATTCAGCCCCCTGAGGAGTACAAGTTATGCAGCCACTCAACCCTCAAACTGCTGGGAAAAGTCACAGAGCTCAAACTCCCTCTTTCTTCATTTTAACACGCTTCCATTTCCCTGTGCAGCTCGCAAGGACCAGCACAGGGCAGCAGAGACAGCTGCTCCTATGCTGCACTGAGCACACACCCACCACTCCTGGCTCCTTCAGCCCAGCCTAATCCTGCTGCTCTGCACCTTCTGCTGCTGCACAAGGCAAAGCAGGAGCAAAACAACTGCTGGCAGGAGGCCTCCTGAACTGCTTTCTATCAGTTTGGCTCAACAAAGTGTGCAGGAATGCTGATCTGGAGCCAGCATTATCTCTAAATGGCTCTTCACCTGTACGTGGATGAGGCCCCGCAAAATCCTCCAAAAAAACAAGCATGCAGCAAAAAGCTATGACCCAAATCTTGTTTATAATTTCCCATCTCAATTCACTCCATAAAAATCAGCTTTAAGCAATTTATTAGTGTGCCACCTAGGCTTCATCCCTCTTTATTTTAACAAATTGCTACGGCAAATCCCTTAATCCAGGCCTGAAAGAGGTAGGGCTGGCATTTCCAAATCACATGCAGCCCAGAGACGATTGACTGGTCTAATCTGCTTACCCTCCCCCAGAACCCAGAGGCTGCTCCACATGCCAGGGCAGAAGCAGCACTTGGGTCAAGTGCTCTGAAACGAGTCAAGGGCAAGCGATAGGATGATCCCAAGGGAATGAGACCCTGAGCTCCTGCTCCACTCCTGTGCTGCACTGCTGGCTTCCACCTCTGGCCAACAGGACCTTTGCCAAAAGCTTGCTTTGATGAATGGGGGTACCTGGGAGACGTGACAAGGGAGAAACTCCAGCCATTCCTGCAGCAAACACCTCTCCCTTGGCCACTGCAACCCAACAGGGCATGGCCAGGTAAGGGACAAGTAAGGTCAGGTGCAGGCAAAACTTTGCAAAGGAAAGCTGAGTGACAGCAACCTGAACACTGCTGCAATTGTGATTTCTGTGCTTTTAACTCGCACCGCAGCATGCTCAGGGATAAAAATAGCTTCTTTCCCTAATGCTATCAATCTGCTGCAAACACATGGCATCCCAGGCTCCCTGCACATGCAGCCAGGGATTCCCACTGACTCCAACAGGCTCTCAGGCTGTGTCTCTTGGGGGCAGTAGCAACAGCAGAATGAAATTCTGCCCTGACTGCCTCTGATAAAAGAGATCCTCTTGGAAACCACATACCAGGAAAACAACTTTGCAAATAATATTCAGAGTGTTTGATAACCTGCATCAGTTGATCAATTTTCCTTCTATCTTCATGCACTTTGCTGTTCACATCTCAGAAGCAGTGAGTGGCACAGACTCTTTCTTCTAAAATACTGATGTAGTATTGTATTTTACATATTGTATTAAAACACACCTCTCAGCAGAAAAAAATCCGTTTTCTTCTGTTTTCCTACCACTTGTCTAGATTCTTTCACCTGGATTAGTGAATATATATTAGTGAAATAGTTTTTACTATAGTGTTCTCATTCATTATTAAACACAGAACTACAGCAACTTCCAAATAAGACACAATATACTTCAGTTTGTCATCAGGGTCCTCCATTCTCCTTGGATTTACAGTCTGTGCTGAATAGACAGAGGATGAAGAAAAAGGAAACATGAATAGAAAGGGGATGAAGAAAAAGGAAACATGATCAGGCTGTTTCATAAGTGGGAAATATGGGACAAAGCAAGCTTGTCCAAGGTCAAGCAGGAAGTTTCTGGCATACAAAGGAAATGAATATTGAGCTCATGAATTTCAACTGTTGCATAACTAATACGGGACATCCTCCCTTCAGTGCCATCCAGAACCCTGAACAGTTTTATTCTACAGCAAAGTCAGATTTAGATTGAAAGATTTACCTTACATGACAGAACAGATTCATGCTCCAAACCTCTACCTCAGTGAGCAACTGTCAGAGACCCTGTAGGAATGACCTTGTCACCAGCTCCAAATTACCTTCAGGTCATCTGGGATAAAGACTTTGCGAGCTTTCTTAATCATGGGCTGTGGTTTCAGCTCTTCTTCGGAGAACTTGCGCTTGCGAGGATCAAACATCTCCTGGCCAGGAATGCTGGACAGAGCAAGATCTGCAGGGTCAGGCTCGTAGCCAACAGGAACTTGGATAGTCTCAGGATCAATGGGGCTCGGTGTGTTCCGGTTTGCTGGCAAGATCTGACCTGGAGAAATACAGGATAAATACAGCTATGTTAAAAAAAATATATGTTAATTGTATCAAAGGATTTTACAAGCAATAATTCTTTTAGTTTTCCCTTCAGATTTGGTGTCTTTGCTTGCTAAATATTAGATTGTCCATTCTGCAAGGTGCTGATCCAGACATGCTCATGGCCTTTATATTCAGAATCTGTTCCTAACTCTGATTGCTAATCTTGGATTCCCACACAACATCACTGAAGCCAACACTGAGCTGCACTGGACTGCAGGCAGAAGATAAATTGTTCCAACCTGTGCCCCTTCATTAGCATCCCATCCTCAGGGACAGATCAAAAGTTCTGTCATTTAGTTCAGATCTATCAGCACACTGTAACCCCTCACAGTTAAACCTCTGAACATACGTTTATTTTACAATCAATGTACAGTATTTGCCATGAATAGCATCTCATGAAAGTGCACTTTCAGCTGTGCTGAAGCACTCCAAGGAGACTGCTATTTATTCTTGATGAAATCCTACCAGGGATATTCTAAAACACAGTGAAGGAAACCAGCAGCATGAAAGGCTACAACGATTCCTTAAAGATGCTCTGCAGAAATGAAGAAGACACTTATTGATGCTGCATTTCTCTTTTATAGTATATAAAATCTAATAAAAAGGAGCATATCCCCAGAAAATGAGTGATATACCTCCCATTTTTATCTTTTTTATTTTAGATAAAGCCTTCAAGATCCTACAGCATCAATTTGGGCACCATTCCCACTAAAAATCCAATTTAAAATCTCAAGCAAAGGTTCCAAAAATAGGATCCTGAAGTCAGCTGCCTAAGCACGGACTATCCCTGGGGGCAGAATTTTCAGAAGTTTTCACATGCCTCAGAAGTAGAAGCCTCACAGACTTCAGAGGGAAGACTTCTGATTGAAGCAGATATTCTTTTATAATATTGCCTATTTGCTAATTCACTTTGACTTTAGCGAGATGACGGCTTTCATGATAACTACAAAAACATCCTGTGGCTGTGTAATATTTCCTTACTTGTGCCCACATTTGCAATATTTAGGGTGTAAAACAGTAAACATTACATGCCATTTCTAATTCCAAGGCCAGCATTAACAATGTAGTTTTTATTTTAATAATATGGGAACTGCACGGAAAACGCACCGGGGGAATTGCACTTGCTAAGGGAGGATTTTGTAACTCCTGTTTTAGAGCTGATAAAATCAGCTTCCAGGAAAGGCTGGTGAGGGCCAGGGAGAGGAGAAAAGGAGGATCAAAGTTATCAAATTATAGATGTGGCTGCAGGAGAGGGAGGGATGGTGCTGCCCGCATTGTGCTGCTGCGGAGTGCTGCCACTCCTGGCTCGGGACGCGCTGCCTGCTGTCCCTCGTTAATCCAGCAGGAACTGGCGGTGCCACCGGCTTCTCCCCGCTCTCAGGGCAAGGATGTGGCATTTCCAGCTGTCCCCTGGTCATACAGCCAGGAACTGATGGCAGCACAGACATTTCTCCTTCTGCCACCGGAGACTGGCCTCATCCCTCCTGGAGACGGCGGTGGGCGGGCTTGAGTCACCTCCCTGCCCTGGTGTCACCTCCCAACAAGGGATGGCAGCCATGGGGGCATCATCATGGATGGATGATGGATGATGGATGATGGATGATGGATGGATGATGGATGGATGATGGATGGATGGATGGATGGATGATGGATGGATGATGGATGGAGGGATGGATGGATGGATGATGGATGGATGGATGATGGATGATGGATGGATGATGGATGGATGGATGGATGATGGATGGATGATGGATGATGGATGGATGGATGGATGGATGATGGATGATGGATGGATGGATGATGGATGGATGGATGATGGATGGATGGATGATGGATGGATGATGGATGGATGATGGATGGATGGATGATGGATGGATGGATGATGGATGGATGGATGATGGATGGATGATGGATGGATGGATGATGGATGGATGGATGATGGATGGATGATGGATGGATGATGGATGATGGATGGATGATGGATGGATGGATGATGGATGGATGATGGATGGATGATGGATGGATGGATGATGGATGGATGGATGATGGATGGATGATGGATGGATGATGGATGGATGGATGATGGATGGATGGATGATGGATGGATGATGGATGGATGATGGATGGATGGATGGATGGATGGATGATGGATGGATGATGGATGGATGGATGATGGATGGATGGATGGATGGATGGATGGATGATGGATGGATGGATGGATGGATGGATGGATGATGGATGGATGGATGGATGGATGATGGATGGATGGATGGATGGATGGATGGATGGATGGATGATGGATGATGGATGGATGATGGATGGATGGATGATGGATGGATGATGGATGGATGGATGGATGGATGATGGATGGATGGATGATGGATGGATGGATGATGGATGGATGGATGGATGGATGGATGATGGATGGATGGATGGATGGATGGATGGATGATGGATGGATGGATGATGGATGGATGGATGATGGATGGATGGATGGATGGATGATGGATGGATGATGGATGGATGATGGATGGATGGATGGATGATGGATGGATGGATGGATGGATGGATGATGGATGGATGGATGATGGATGGATGGATGGATGGATGGATGGATGATGGATGGATGGATGGATGGATGGATGGATGATGGATGGATGGATGGATGGATGATGGATGGATGATGGATGATGGATGGATGATGGATGGATGATGGATGGATGGATGGATGATGGATGATGGATGGATGGATGATGGATGGATGATGGATGGATGGATGGATGATGGATGATGGATGATGGATGGATGGATGGATGGATGGATGGATGGATGGATGGATGGATGGATGATGGATGGATGATGGATGGATGGATGGATGGATGATGGATGGATGGATGGATGGATGATGGATGGATGGATGGATGGATGGATGATGGATGGATGATGGATGATGGATGATGGATGGATGGATGGATGGATGGATGGATGGATGGATGATGGATGGATGATGGATGGATGGATGGATGGATGATGGATGGATGGATGATGGATGGATGGATGATGGATGATGGATGATGGATGATGGATGGATGGATGATGGATGGATGGATGGATGGATGGATGGATGATGGATGGATGATGGATGGATGATGGATGGATGGATGATGGATGATGGATGATGGATGGATGGATGGATGGATGATGGATGGATGGATGGATGGATGGATGGATGGATGGATGATGGATGGATGGGTCTCAGGACCATGCCATGGCCTCGATGAAAGGACAAGCAGGAAAAGCTCCTGGGGTGAGTTCCCGCTCCAGAGCAGCCAGTCATTCCTTACTGCAGACAAATACACAAATGTACGCACCTATAAACCATGCACGTGCTGTAATACAGATAAAAATGAAGCAAGACACAAACTCTGAGTACTTTTATAATATTTCTGGTGAGCCTGCAGGGTGTTTCTAAAAGTCAAGTGGATTGTGAAATCTGGCCCAGCCTTCTAATTGTCCTATGTGAGTGAGCTTGTATTTAAATATTGCTGAAGTTCTTGATATACAGGATCAGTTTGCATATTATCATTTATCTATAATGTGCCATATTACACAACTACATCAGCTCTGTAGTGTAGAAATTCTACACTATCACCCTGAAAAAAGAAGGGCAAAAATGCTTCGTGACTACAGAGCTGGCCCTTCAGCAAACACAAGATGTTCCAGTGCCAGTGAGAGGCTTGTTCTAGGGGAATGCTGTTCACTAAAGCCTGAACAAACCATGTGTCTAAACACCATCACTAGGAATCCCAAGAGTGCTGCCCTGTGAGTTATCCTACACCCACATGGCACACTCACCTCTGGCCAGTCTCTGTTCTGTCATACTCCTGCAAATGATCAGCATCTCCGTCAAGAACAACAGAGTTAACAACAGCATCTCAAGCCCCAGGCAGAAAAACCAGAAATGCTTTGTCCAGCATTTTTCATTGGGCAACTCCTGGCATCCAGGATTTTTTATTTATCCTATCAAGTTTTGCCAATAGTGCAAGCCAGGAACCCGTCTTCGTTAGTTTGCTGGCCAGTGGCCATGACATCTCCGTGGTGCTGGAACTTGTAATCCAAGATGACAGCGTGGGCTGTGCTGGCCTTGGCACTGCTGTCACTGGGGGAGTGCAGAGCGTGGCCTCGCGTTACATCGCTCCCCGGGCTCCTCTCCCTGGGTGTGCACGGCACTTTCGCTCTGCATCCTCCTGCCAAATTTGTAAGGGGTGTTATTTTTATGCACTAAATTCCTCGCAATCAGAGGTAGGTCAAATAAGCACAGCAATCTGAATGTCATGTGCCCAGCAGCCGACTTACCCTCGCATCAGCAAGCTTCCCAGCTGTCACAACAGCCACAGAAAGGGCTGCTTAGAGCTCAGATGCACACGGAATCGCAAGGAGGAAACCCACTCTGCAAGGTAAAGCCCCTCAGTGCCCAGCTTTGGGAGCCAGATGCCTTTGTTGGGCTCTGCATTATTTAAATACCCTGTGCTCACAGCAGCGGCCAAATTTTCACAACAGTGAAGTGGCTGGACTGTTTAATGTGCTTCAGCTTTGTTCTCAATGGGGGCTGATGACTGCCAAGTGTTTTGGAAAGAACTTAGCCCCTCTGTTTAAGTTGCTGAAATGGGAACTCTTGAGCATTAAGCTCTTTTAGAAATCCAGCTGCAGAGCTCCATGGTGGTGGTGGTGGTGGAAGCAAGCTGGGAACAATTGTTAATGGAAACTTCCCCTCATACCACCCTAGTGATGTGTCTCAACCATGGCCTGGAGAGACCACAGCTATGTCAACACTCGCCTTTTGTCTGGAGCCTTTCCCACTTGTAGAGCTCCACTCAGGCAAGAAGGAGTATGCCAGGACAGACAGAGCTCCAGGTGTCTCCTGCCAAAGGGACCAGCAGGTTTTGACAACCCCAGCAATTCTGCTGCCCTAACATCTTGCCTTTGCCAGTGCTTATGGTGTTGTTCTGGCAGATAATAGCATAGTGGAAAATTTTCCAGGAAAATGGACTTGGAAGTTTGCTGTTCTAATCCTTTCAGTTGTCCTCCTCCTCCTCCCAGCAGAGATTGCCAGTGAGAAGCCCAATGTAATGGCAGTATTTTCAGTGTGGCTCCTTTATGAGAGAGAAGTGGACTGAGGCCATTCACTTGTGTCATCTAGGTTACCAAACTGTGGTAAAAAAAAAATAGCAGCTTTAAATTGCTTGCAATAATTAAAATTCACCATTCTTAAGTATAGCAGCATTTTTGTATACCTACAAAACCCCAAATGCTGATCTGGTATCATGGGGAGTTCAATCACCATATCCTGACTCTTAATTTCCCCTTTTTGAAACATCCCACCTACCAGCTGTGCCCAGGAGAGTGAAGACAGAAATAACCTCTTCAGCTGCACTACTGCTTGGCAGACTTCTTATCTGTATTGCCAGAGATCCCTGGTAAATTATGTGGAACACAATTCTGAATCACTCAACTCCCATAGAAATGTGTCTGATTTTCAGAAAATCTCCCTTCTCACAGCCCTTCTACACTCCTCATCAGCTCAACAGCTGGCTGGAGAACAGCACCAGAGAGGAAGAAAAGGGAATGAAAATGTTCTAATCAAAATATTTTTCCCAATTTTTTACACACATTGGAGGGAAATAAAAGAGGAGTTTCCTACTCAATTTATTAGCAGCCCAGAGATAAAACATGTGTTTGGTAATAATTTTTCTTTATATAAATGGAAGGCACTTTGCGTGTGTCAGTCAGGCTCTGCAGCACAGTGGTTAAACTGACAGATAATCCTCACCCAGAGCTGCTCCACAGCTCTCCCTGTATATTTTCCAAAGCCATCTATCCCCTTGGCAGCTGAGCAGCTATTTGGGATAGTTCCCTTACTCCAAATCACAGCCTGTCCTGGACTAATCTGTCATCCAGCTCTGGATTAACTCCTTCAGCCTCCAGGAAAAGTTCTCTCACTGCAGAGCACACAGCAAGAGTGCAGGGATTGAGACAGGCAAAAATCCCCACGGGAAGAAAAGTAAAAGGGGTATTCTGGAGGTCAAGATTTATCCAAGGACAGCATCTTGTCAGGTTATCATTCCTCATCTACAATATCATAAACAACCTTTTATCTATCTTTACTCTATGTAATTTCCCTGCCATTTGGATTGTAGCTGCTTTCCAGAAACCATTTAGGTGGAAAGGACTAAAGCCACACACTGGAATCCTCCTGCCCTCAACAAAGGACAAACCCAACCACTCTCTGCCTTGGGGTGAAGAAGACACTTCACCTCTGGGTGTGTTTATGCAAGCAGTTATTAGAGGAGCTTTATTTCCTTCCCAAGCAACAGGAGATCAGTGTATTTTGACCAGGGCTCCAAGCTGGCACGAGCATTCCTCTATTCCTTATCTCACACAAACTCGTTCTGCTGAACATGGGGTGACTGCAAACACTTCCTGCGGAAAGAAGGATCTCAACCCACTGCAACCACGACATAATTCACTGCTTTTAACACACACTATAGGAGGACTGGCACACTAAGAAGTGTTTTTAAAATGTGTACTTTTTTAAGATATCAGCATTGTTTACAAACCTTGTGCATTTAATTATGAAAGAATTGTCATTTCCCCTCTCAGCATTGTGTGCCTCCTGCTCTGGGCCTCTACAGTATTATTCCAGGCAGGACTGGTAGCCTTATTAAGATTGTCTGACACTTCCCATTAGAGGATGCTGTCTTCAGTTCCTTCAGCCTTTGCCAGATTTCAACCATTCTGTTTGGATTTCTTGTGCGCCAACTGTTGTTTCTGCCAAAATGGTTCTACAGTTTCCCGAAAAGGGTTCCACAAAAAATACTTTGTTTTGAACCTGTTAAAAATTTCTGGCAGACTTTTCACTGCAGTGTGCTAGTAGCCTGTGCACTGGAAGAGAGGGCAGCTCCTGGGTCAGTGTTACTTCAGAGAACCACAGAACAGTTTAGATTGGAAAAGCCCTCCAAGATCATCAAGTCCAAGCATTAACTCAGCACTGCCAACTCCACCACAAAACCATGTCTTCAGTGCCACATCTACATGCTTTTTAAAAACCTCCAGAGCTGTGATGCTTCCCCAGGCAGCATGATCCAGCTGTGGGCATGCTGAGGCAGGAGGAGAAGGGCACGATTTCATTAAGTGATCAGGACTCAAAGCTGAGAAGGTTGTAAGGAGGTGAGGAAGGTGAGGATGACAGAGACTGGCAGCCAAAGATGAGAGGGAGAGAGCCTGGAAGGGGAAGGCTGTTCCAGCAAAGGCTGTGATGAATTCATTCAGTAGAAGAGCACTGTTGAAGGGAACAGGGCAGGATCAGCCTGTGCTGATGGTACAAACACAGCTCCACATTCCCAGGTGCCACAGATTTTCTGCAACAAACAAAACCCTGGCAAAGCTCCCTGTTGTCCTTCAGCTCCTTACAGCAGGGGTCAGTTGCCATCCTCTACTCAGTCCCACCAGCAGGACACTGTGGGGGGCTGTCACATCCATTTCTACTCATTTCCAGTGTGCCTGTTTGTAAGAGTGGGACATGAGAAAGTCTAGGTTGTCTTTTCAGATTGTTTTTAAAATTAAGTGCAAGAGCTGTGTAAGAAGTACAGTCATGGTTGCAACAATCTTCAAAGTTTCAATCACATCCTATCTTACCTGGATTCTTTCCTCCTTAAGGAGACACTCGTTTCACCCATTTTGATTTATCCAGATAAATCCATATTATATTTGCCATAAAATTATTCCAACCTCCTGTAGAGAAATTATTTCAGGAGTTCCCTCCAGCACTGACAACTACTGTGTCTGTGTGCTTCAGAAACAGCTTCTTCCCCACAAGACTCCCATCAAAGAAGGGGCAAGACTTCTCTTTGCAGATGAAGAAGTACAGACATTTTAAATCAAATCATCATTCTCTCAGGTTAGCAAATGTTGCAGTCATTGGCTACATTTCATGTGCTTCTGCACCTGTGGGACACAGGTGAGAGCCACCCAAGGTGTCACACTGGGCTCCTCACAGAAAGGGAAGCAAACACACAGTATGACACGTTCACAAAATCAAATTAACTCTTCATAATTCTGCTAAAACTTTAAGCAAAGTCCAGTCTCCCCAGACAAGATCCTTCAGTCCTTCCTGTCAGATTTTCCCTTCTCCTCCTGCTGTTCCCTGCATCCTCTCACATCTGCAGTAAATGAGGTCAAGATCCTACAGACAACCACTTCCTTCCTGAAACAGCCCAGATTCAGCCCAGAGCTGGTCTGAGCTCCACAGGCAAAATGGGAAAAGGGAAAGAGAAGGATATAATGGAATTAAAGCCTGCATTTCCAAGGGACAGGGTTTGCTATCTGAGGCTGCACACGTGGCCTTCAGTTGTGTGTTTGCAGATCTTTGAGAGACTCACTTGCCAGTCCTGCCTGTGGTTACCATGGAACACCCTTTGCCTGCTGGCCCAGCAACGTTCTGCCCTTCAAAACAATGAACAAACAAATAAGAGGCACCAGCAGGTAAAATCTTCCACTGCATCTCCCAGACTTCAGACTCATCTCTTCTGTAAGATCCATACTCTGAAAGCCCTTCCTGGAATTTAGCCTGTGTGAAGGCAGTGCTTATGAGCTCAACAAGACCTCATCTCTGAAAACAACCAGGAAATCCAATTTTTGAATAAATTTTTTCCTTCCAAACTACCCCTGCAAGCTGCCTGACAGTAGCTGCTCCTGCTCTGAACAATTCCCTTGCAGAATGGCTACACGGAGGAACAGAGGGTTTGATTCTGCTCCCATGACACTGAACAGGGATTTTAATATTCTTGAAAAGCATAAAATCCACAGCATTCCTAAATGCCTGATTTTTCTGTAGGATGCTGCTTTCCTAACAAAGATCAGCCAAGATGGAATTCAGTGGGGAGAGGGCCTGAAGAAGAGTTGCAGGGAAGAATGCTCACACCAGTATTTAATTTTAATTTATACTTGTCTTAGAAGTATGTCTCAGTTCAAGATGCTTATGTTCTCTGGTACACTGGAGCTTCTTGACATTCTTTGACATATTTTTATTGCCTGGAAGTTCACATAGCAAGATTCCTCAAAAAGTACAGTCATTCTTTTCTTAAAGGGAAGATTCCAGAGAAGCATCAGAATTGTCAACCTGCTCTGAAGGAGAAAAAACCATCCATTTCCCTTTCCTTGGACAATTATGTACCCAGCTTTAATAAACCAGATTTTAGAGAGAGCCCTGGTTTAGGTAACAGCCTCATATACCACAGAGTCACAGAATCACTGAGTTTGGAAAAGGTCTCCAAGATCACTGAGTCCAATCCCCACCTTGTCACCAGTGCAGAACACTGAGTGCCACAGCCAGGCCTCCCCTGGACACCTCCAGAACTGGGACTCTAAACCTCCATAGGCAGCCCCTTGCAATGCTAAACCACCCTTTCAGTGAAGAAATAATTCCGGCATGCAGCAAGAACCTCCCCTGGTGCAGCTTGAGGCTGTTTCCTCTTGCCTTGTCCCTTGTTCCCTGGGAGACCCTCACCTTGCCACAACCTCACCATCCATAAATGCACCCTCATGAGGAATTCTGCTCAAAACAAAGACAACACTTGTCCTCAAGATGTGTCTGTGCCACTGCCAATGTGCTTTTCAACGCTCCAAGTCAGCCCCTTTCCCATTGTTCTGTTTATTTGTCTATCTAGGACAGCAGGCTCTCAGTAAACAGGTCTTTCAAAGAGCCCTCCTGTCATTCTGACAGCATATGCCACCCATGGCTCGTGGATCTATTACCCAGTTCTGGTACCCAAGCCCTGCTTGCCTGGGTGTGTTATCAAAACACAGCCAAGGGAGATTTCAACTGGCATGGAAAAGCCACGTGAAACAGGTCCATTTCCTCTGCCTTCCCATCAGCAGCTAATGGGGAGCCGAGAGACAGACAGCAGATGCTATCAGCAGCACTGGAATACATCCCTGAAGGAAAAGAGGTCACTGGGCAGAGTTACAGAACTTGAAAATCTCCTCTTCTCTTTTGATCTGTTCTGTGCACGCAGTTTAAATCTGAACTATCTGTTGCAGTCACTTTCTACTTGTTTCCATTTTACATTTCACTAAAACAAAGCACACTTTTTTATTTATTGAGGATGATTTGCATAACATATTTTTAATAAAAAAATTATAAAATGTATAATTTCTATAAAATAAAATAATATACAATAAATATGTATAAAATAAAATAATGAGCTGTCAGAATGGGATCTAAGTAAGGCTGAGTACATTTTATTTTCTCCCTGCCTTAGATTAGGATCCTCTAATATGTTTTGGGGAAAAAAAAAGAAAACCCAAACAAACAGCAAATCCCAGAAAATTATACTTGGGTGGTTGTTACAGCCCAATAACTGCAGAGGTCGAAGTTGCTTTTATTTATTAGCTTTATTCCCAAGAAGCACACATAAAGTGTGTGTGGTTGTAGCTTTTTCTCTACTGATGCATTTATCTCCGTTTATAAACCATACAGATGCATCAGGCCTGGGTAGCCTGAAAAAGGGGGCCAGAGGAAGGAAGGGAACACATCACCACTTCGGGAAAACTCCAGGAGAACAGGCTGTTGAATATGGATATATTATATCCTGTGCCTGTCACTACTCCATACAGCTGCTGCATAAAACAGGTTTTGGTGGCATGCCAGCCACAGGCAAAATCAGGTAACTTCAAAAAGCAAACCTAATTAAAAGATATTACAGCGCTGAACACTGGGCACTGAAAAATTCACTTCTAAATGTGGAGGAGTCACTGAGCACCAGAAAATGGCAAGAAACTGCTTTGCTGAGGAGCCCTCCAAACCCAAACTAATGCCTGCAGAGAGTTCTGTGCCTCACAAAGGCACTCACATGGACCAAAACCAGAACAACGAGTACCAAAACCTTCGGGTTTTGCTCTTGTCATCACACACATCATGGCTCTCCACTGCCAATTAATGACAAAAATAATGAATATGTCAATATGAAAATATCTAAATATTTTTAAAATATCAATATATTAAAAATAAATACATTTTCATGTAACCTTGAGGCCAATGTGCACTGGCAAATCATTGATCAATTCTCTGAATGTGGGAGCTTTTAAACATGGGAGTTGGCATTTTATAAATGCAGATGTATGGAGCACCACTATTTTGGGTTTATTTGGGATGGAGGAAAGTGCACTTATCCCTGAGACCTACTGTGTCTAAAACACTTAACAATTCATATTAAAACTACCAGTGCTTTACAAGCTGAGTCCCACTCAGGAAGCAAACTGACTTCTTGGCTTCCACTGGTGGTCATTGCATTATTTGTAGAGACAGCACAGGCCTTACAGTGTTCTGTTGTCTGGGGCTTTTGGGGGATGACAGGACAGGATAAAATCCTTCATGTTCTTTCCCTCCTATTTCCAGGTCACCTGCAGAATTCCCACTGTGTGCCCCTGTTCAAAGCAGGATGGGGTCTGCAGGAGTTGGCCATGTGGAAAAAGGTGATTATTCTGTGCCCACATGGAAGGAGAAGCACTGGAGAGCTGGAAAGCACTGCAGGCTGAGGGCAGCAGCAATTCATAGGCTTGGAAAATTATGTGGGCTTTACCTTTTACACTCCTGTTAACTCTGATTTTCATGAAGTAGGTGGTGTTGCTACAGCAACTGTCGTATCACATCATTTCTGCTGTCTCTGTCACAGGGATCATCTTATTTTATCTTAAATTCAGATATGCAGCTTTTCTTCATCTATTCTAAAGCCCTCTGTATTTTGGATATGAAAAAATTATACAAAATAGAGCTGTGTCATATAAATGGTATTTTTTTTAAATGTAGCAAAGCTTACAGAACATTTTATTTGTTCTTCTTTTACAAATGCAGAAGGAATAAAGAAAATGGCACTGGCAGATTTATGGTGCTCCAGATTTTCAGAAATAAATTAAGAGCTGGTCTCACGATGAAGTTGTTTCATGCCACCTTTAATGTGTTCTCTTTACAGAAGCTAACCCTGTGTCCCTGTGCACCTCAGCAGAAGTAACTCCTCTATTCACAGGTAAAAACATTTTGCTTCCTCATGCCCAGGCTATTTATGCACCTGCATTCCACACAACTCACACCCAGCTCAGATGCTGCTGCCCACGCACAGCACCAACCCCAGCCCTCACCTGCTTTACCTGCAGCCCAGAATCACCTACTGAAGCACAACCCACCCTTACCTGGTTCAGAGGCTTTGTCCAAGCTGCCAGGGATGAGGTGGTCATCCAGCTTTGCAGCTGCCTTGCTCAGTAACCCCAAAATTTGCCTCTACCTCTTTGGCTTCCATTTTTCTACCTGGAAAAGGTCTTTGAGGGTTCAATGCACAAGCAAAACTCAATAAAATCCTGATGGTGGAAAGGGTCTCTTCAATTTTTGTTATTCACATGCATTCCAACGTGTATAGTCACAGATCTTCCTTTTAAAAATATAAAAAGCAATGTGAAACAGCAGTAAATATTCAGCTACACCCTTGGGCTACTCAGGAAATGAAAGAAAAGCCCTACCTATAGTCAAAGGTTACTTCACAGACTATTCAGGCAGCACAGCTCAGACATCCAGATCAAGCTCTGCCACAGACTAAGATGATGAGTATTTTGATCTGCTTCTTCCTGAGCATTTCCAGCCACTTTGAAAACAATCAGTGCAGTCACCAAATTACACTTCAGTGCTCCAGAAAGGTCCTAGGCAGATAGAAATCTGCCAGTGTGGATCCATCCTGTGGGCAAGGACTGCATCTAGTGCACCAGGTTAATGGCCATGTACAGAATTAAGATATCAAATGGCCCTTCAGCTCCTTCAGTTGTTTTGCAAACTTCATTTCAGTCCCCCCAGTACCTGACAGTTATTCTTTAGCTGATTTTCCAGAGAAATGAGTTTTGTGCAGTCCTTCTGTGCAGCCCCCTCCCAAAAGTTTGGGAAATTGTTGGCCAATTTCCAACAAATTTGGCAGCAATGCATCCAAACATGCTACCATCAAGCTTTGTGAAAACAGTGTAAATGAAAGAAGGTCTTCCCTCCCTGGCTGCAGGAGCCTCACTGCACATCAGAGAGCCCATGGAGGTTGTGCTGCTCCTGGAGCTAATTCCTTGGGCAGAAGGTAGGAAGGAGAAAAAAAAAAGAAAAATATTCACCAAGTCACTGTTAATGGCAGTCAGGAAACCCATTTTATCCTCTTGTTCTCTCCTGGAATTGAGAATATCTCTTCACTTTATCCTACCCACTCATTTACTATTTTCAGTAACCATGAGAAAAATGATTTGTTTCACAACTGCACTGTCACTTGACAATCCCTCTGAATTCCAAGCAGACACATCTGGTATTGATAGCCAGCAAGCAGCCATGCACATGGTCTGTCTTAAAAATCAATGCAGAAGACAGCTAGATGTGAACAACCCAGCTGTCTGCTATCATCTGAGCATTTATTTATTCTTATAATATGTAGTGAAAACCAGAACTCTACTAGAAAGAGATTTTTTTGTATTATTCCCAGCATTTATTATGCAAGCAATTTAAGCCTTCCAACCAAGACGCAGTAGGAGTGTTTGGGAATCAACAAATTTGCTCTGGCAGTGATGAAACATTCATTATTGGCTTTGAAGTAAGGAGGAGTCTGGTTGGAGGGGTGAATTTGTTTTATTTTCCTAAGATTTTGTTAAAATGTAGACAAAAAGCTGTTTGAAATACGCTGGGTAGGACTCAGCTAATAATCAGAATGGTGTAGATTTATGCTGGAAGCTGCCTGTCCCACCTGAGGGATGCAATCCTGGTGTGTTTTTAGTGTGTAAGGTCAGAGATCCCCTCTGCCCCTCTCCCCCCAGACTCTCCCTGCTGCTATTGCCACATTACACACCCACAACTACTCAGGCGTGGGGAAGAACAGGTTAAACTTAGTGAAGGAAAAAACACAAGCATGAGAAACACCTTTCCTCTTTCTGCTTAACTGGATAATTGGTGAGCAAAAACCTGCTTGATGAGTTTCAGCAGCTCCTCGAGAACAGCCAGGGCTGTTTCTGAGAGTGCCTTGAGCTGCCAACTGGATAAACACCAACAGGGCACCCCTTGCTAAGGCTTCTGATAAATAAAAATTTCCAGAAGGCAATGAAGCAGTTTGTATTCCAAAGATCCATCCAAGCCCAGTAAGAGCAGGGAGCTGAAAAGGCAGAGTATTTTATAGATGTTATATACATAAAGCTGTCTTACAGTCAGAATAAATAGATGAGTTAAAAAAAAAAAGACTAAATAATTTTTACTGCAGTGGAGAGAGTGCAACAGTAAAATTCAAATGAATAAATGAACATGTTCTGTTATAAGAATTTAAGGGACCAAGAAAATTCTAGTCCTACTCTGTACAATCCTCTGGGCTTATTACTTGATACCATTTATCTATAATGCAAAGATTTTATTCAAGTACTTAGTGATTTTGAGTCCAGCTGGCTGAAATAAAAGCACACAAGGATTGGTTTTCACATAAGGATTATCTTGTCTTACCTGTATCCGAAGTGTGTGCAAGCACGTGAGTTAAAACAACCGAAAACAAACAGAACCAAACCCTGGTAAAATCTTGCTGTAATTTCAAACCAGTCCCAGCTGTACAATCACCAAAGCAGCCCCCACGGCAATCACTGTCCATCTTCATTTCTATTTATTCACATCAGGGTTTCAATTAACTCAACACTACAACTGGCAAATAGGCATTTAGACATGCTGGGTTTTAAGATCAAGACCCAAAGCTCTCCCTTGCTGAAGCTCTGCCAATTGACTACAGATGAGAGCCTCACCACTGGGCTTTCTCCCAGGTTCCCTCCTCTCTCAGGATGCAGGAAAGACTAAGAAGAAGCAAAAATATATTTATATTCTAAACAACAACATACACATTTGGGGAAAAGTATTTCAGCTTTGCCAGTGTTGATCTGTTCAGACACAGCTCAAAGGTTTTGAGGAGGTCACCAAAACCCCACAATTCACGGCTCAGTCCCATCCATCTAAACCAAACCAAGCAAACCCCTCCACACACACTGGAAGAGCGATGTCCCTTTGGAAAACAACAGGAACTGCCCCTCAAACACTGCCCCTTGCCCTCATGTTTTGTATCCCTTCCCCAAGCATCTCTTTTGTACTGCTTTTTCATACAAGGGTGCCCTTGGAGATGTTGGGGTTTCAATCCCAGAGCCAACTTTCCAAAACACGCTGCATTTTGAAAAGCCTATTTTTATTTCACAGAAAAATAAAGGAGTTCACATATTAAAGTCTTTATCCCCCCCAAACTCAAAGCCTCCCATACAGTTAAAAATCAAATCCAGCTTTATTTTCCTGCATGAGTCAGGCTGCATGCAAACAACTTCTGAGGAAGGTAGCTTGGGGGGGAAAATAGAACTGAAGGAAGAAATCCAGAGAAAAATTCTTCTAACAGCACACTCCTATTTTCCCAAGACATTTGCGAATATTTTCATTTTAAAGCTAAAGGAAAGCCACCCCCTTCCATCCCAAAAGAAGTTTTAAATATTATAAAGACACACAAGGACACACTTTATTATTTTAACAATTACTGCTATTTTCAGGGCTCCAGCACAGTTACTTCCTTCCATAATTGGACTTCAATCAAACCCTACTGAAGCTTTTGATCTTGGAAAGAGTAACAACACAGTTCTGTTATCAGCACAGAGGGGGAAAAGAGTAGGACATCCAGCATTTTTCAATAAAAGAAAGTTAATTGCTTTGACTTATATTTATCAAAGGTCACAGCTACAAGTTTTGAGTGCACACACATAACGGTGCACACTGAGAAATCTCATACAGACTGGACAGAGTGTTGGGATTATACTATCTGTGTGCATTAAAAAAATAAATAAATAAATAAAAGAAGAAAAAAGCAGCAAAACAATGCTAGATTACTATCCAAATATACCCCAGTGGATGTCCTGCCAAAGAGCAAATATGTGGCTTTAAGCTCCAAACTGAAATAAAAGCTTGGCTAGCAGCCCAGAGCTTCACTGTATTTTGCTCAGCCAGCCATAATCTGGCAGAACAGAGTGAACACATTTGCAGCCACGTGATAGAGAAGCCCGTCGGGCCAAGCTGATTTCCTTGTGTTGGTTAAATGTGATCTTCAGACTGTACACACCAGCAGCTTGGGAAAACGTGAGAGTGGGAAACGACCAGCCACGGGCTGGAAATCTGAAGGGTGGCAGAAAAAAAAATTACTTGAGGAGTTTGGGCTGCCAGTGGTGGGTTTAAATGAGGTGTTAACTGAGCACCTGATATTCAGCTGGATCTCCACTGGAGTTACACACCACCAGCTCCTGATGCACATCCTGAGACAGCCCGGTGAGGAAAAGACACTGGAAATTCACTGCTGGATAGGATTGAGAGCTACCCATCAGTGCTCCAAAACCACAAAATGCTGAGTGATTTTGAAGTCCACATTGAGGATACTCGGAGGTGCTCAGGCCTGCCAGGATGTGGCCCTGGATGGGTGGTGCACCAGGGCTCAGACTCTGCAGACACCCCTTGAACAGCCACTGCTGAACACTCATGGAGTGAGACAGAGCCTAGCCAAAGGACTCAACCTGAAAAACATGTGGGATAACAGCTGCCCCCATGATCAGGTATTATATTTTGATAGCAGTGATAATGATGTTTTTAAATAAATGACTTAAGAGACAAACAGCATCCCTGGCCAGCGTCAGAGCTGCACGTGATCCCTGAGAGCAGATTACATGTGGATGCAGAAAGAAAAGCCCCCAAACACAAGACCTCAGAAGTACATCCCTGCAGCAGATAAGAGCAACTTGGCTGAAGCAGTCACCAGAGTATGTAGGAAAAGTGAGATTTGTTTATTTTCTAACAGAAATAAATTGATAAACCAGACACGTGCAGCACCTGGTGAAATCGGAGACGCACACGAGTTGACAATTACACCTCCAGCTCTTTCCTTCTCCTTGGCTAATGACTCCTTTTCACGTGTTCACAACAGCTTCCAGACAGAGACTACCATCATCTTCAACAATGACATCAACCATGTCGCACTGAGAAAATTGAGCAGATAAGAGACCCTGGAAAAGTGCTGCTTAAAGCTGGTGATAAGCGTGGTCCAACTGAAAGATCAGCCTTTCTGAGGGCAGCAACGTGATTCTGTGTTGATGTGATGCATCAACATCAGGCCTTGGAGCCTGGACAATCCATGCCCTGATTTTTTAAGTGCCAAGGCACCCACGGGCAAGGTGTCTCAAGCAGACACTCAAAGCACAGCTGTCCAACATGTGTTACTGAAGGCTTGTGGTTTAACCTCCTCAGAAGGCAGACATGCAGGTTAACTTTAAATATGCTGCACTCTTCCCCAGTCCTCTCATAGAGTTGAGTGATGCACGTGTTCACAAGGTCAGCTTCCTGCTCCGTTCTACTCAATTGGTGTTGCTCTTTAAAAATGCTCTATCACTCCAGAAACAAAAAAATGTTCTACCACTCCAGAAACACCTTCACCTGGTGAGCAAGCCCTGTGGCTTTTTGCCTTTGTGAGTTAATAGAGTAACACACATTAACAACACATGGCTGAGGAGCATGACACAATCTAGATATGTGATTTATTAACCTGATCTGTTATTTACGCTCTTTTCTTCCAAGAGAATCAATCTTCACTACAGAGAGACAACTCCTCAGTTTTCAGGGTACAGCTCTTGACACAGAAGGCAGGCCCTTAGCTGGTGACAAAGGCCATGCTAAGATCAGTCCCTCATGACTGATCTGCTTGGGTCCCCGGAAAAACCAGAGTAGGAATTAAACAACAATACCCCAAGGTATGTGCAGTTTCACTTCCCAAAGTCTTCACACTCTTTAATAATCAGAGCAGTGATCACTCAGCTGGACAGGGTTGTGATTCTGTCCACCTTTCTTTAGTACTCCACCCTCTGCCAGCAATAAGCAGAGAGAATTGGGCTGTTTCACAGGACAAGCCCAAGGTATAGAAAGGATACACCAAATCAAATTATCTCGGGATGAATGCAGCACCAAAACCAAAAAATCAAAACCATTGAGCAAACATACACTACTGTGAAAATCTGACTTTGACATTGATATGCTGCTGTGGTATACTTCAAACAACAGTGAGCTCAGCACTTGCAGTTATTTCAGATCTGTATCTGCTTTTTCACTCTTCAAAAAAAAAAAAAATAGGCAGACAAAAAAAAATTACAGCATTTCCCAATAAGCTTTCTCCAATTTAATCCTGAGGAAGCAGGAAGAAATTCTTAAGTGCCTTTTCAAACATTTTTTTTTTTCTTTTTTAGAGACATTTGATATTGCATATGCCACAGCCAAACCAAACAGGTTCTTAGACCTCAGGTAAGTGTCACCTTATCAGAAACTGTACTAAAACGTCTTCATTCTGTGCTGGAAACAGAATGTAGGGATCCAGAGAGGTTCTCTCAGGTTTGCAAATGCCCTGCCAAGGATGTGTTGGGGGAGGGAGAGCAGGGGAGTCCACTCAGCAGTGCTGCATTACACCGAGAGCGGGTTGTGTCACTACAGCTCCATACTGACACACCCATATTTTACAGCACACAATGTACTGTACCATTCACAACGCCAAGAAACTCAACATATCTAATCTGGCAGAAAAACAAAGTCATATCAGGTTAATCCAATTCTTAAATTGCACAACTTTGAAAAGCCAATAGCAAAACAAATCTTCTCCCTCACTTGTGCTCCCCAAGCCCTCCTCCCAGCGCACATACCCTGCCATGACCTACTTTTCCTCTTTGATCCCTCAACATTTTTAGCCCACTCTCACTCTCCCCTGTTCCTCCCTGACTCCTGACCTCGCTGCAGCCCAGACCCTGGTGGCAGGGTGAAAAATTTCCCAGATTAGAGCCAGGCAGCTCCATGTGCAGTGCGGGATGAGCGGAGGGATGCACACACAAGGTCACTTGGATGCCTGCCTGCATGTGACACTGCAATAATTATGATAAGAGCTATCAAATCTGAAGTTAGATCACTGCAAGGTAGTTTCAAATGAGGTAGCAGAGCTGGGGTGCTGCACAAGAGGAAAAGGATACAGCCAGGATGCATAAAGTTGAAATTTTTTTCAGTAAAATAAACATGCTTGGCTTTGGAGAGGATCAACACCGTTCCACTGCATGGGATCAGAACTTTCAAAGACCTTGCTTACAAATCTTACAGCTCATTTTCTAAATTCTCTTTTTAAATAAAACCTCAGTCTCATCTAATCACATAACCCGAGAAGTTCCAAGGAAGAAAAAGAATGGTGGAAAAAGTTTGCAACTTCCCTCCCTCCGACACACACTAAGCCAATTAAATTTGGTTTCTTGCAGATTCTTTTCTCAAAGTAAATTGGCATCTCATAGTGTCTAAAAGGTTGTCAGCTTTTCTAGAAGCATTTCACACAGATTGGGCATTTTAAAGGTCTTACGTACCTTTTCTGATGTAGAAAAAGCACATTTGCATTACTCTTCCTGCTCACAATACATTCCCATCCTATATCCACTCACACTTCCACTCATTTATTTTAATGAAATTTTAGGACTGCAATCAATTCTTCAAAATCACAACTTTCTTGCTACATTTGGTTAAAATCTACCGATACAATCAAAAACCAGCAAGCAAGCAGGACAAAGCAAGAGGCCGTACACCCCTAGCATGGTCAGTTTTGGTTTGTTTTCACAGAAAAATGGTAACAAAAGAATCCCCCAACGCTCATGTCTCCCAGCAAGCAAATGCTGCAGGAGTTCCGTGCCCAAAGGGGCAGAGCCCCACGGAAGGGCTGCAGCTGCAGGGACTGCAGACATCACCAACATCCACATTTCCACTCTGCAGCACAAGAGAGGCAGCAGTTGAGGGCTGATGGCTGCAGGGCCCTTCAGATTCAGTTTAACCCTCTCTGCTGTCATGAGGAAATTTGGGGTTGAGTGCTTAGCTCATACTTTCTAAGCATTACTAAGGCAAGAACAGGGTTGTTTGTTCTAAGCAGACTTCTTGGTGGAATTAGACTCCCTCCCAAATGTTGCAATGGTGAGTTGGTAAAAATGAATTGTTTTAAGTCATCTCTGCTTCAGCACAAGCCTTGAGCCTGTGCTTTATGTTCTGCAGCCTTGTCCAATGTGCTCTTTTACAAGAAGGTTTAACGATGTTATTTCAATAAGCTTGGTGTCCTAAAAATATTGATTGCTCCATTAAATGCATTTCTGCAATATTTTGTCCTTTGAAGTTTCACGTTATTGTTCCTTCATTTTTTCCAAATGCAATTTACAGTTTCCTTCCTCTCCACATTTAATTTCTGTTGGAGTGCCCTCACCTGTGCCATGAGTGCTGAGTGACCAGGTCACCTCAAAGACACCAATGACCACATAAAGTAAACAGGAAGCCATTGCAAGTGTTTTATTTAAGACTTAAGGTCCAATCACTGCCACATAAATTAATTGATCTTGCTGTGGACAGAGAACCCTGTCCATTCATTTGTTTATTATATTCAGGAGGACCAACCAGTTCTGTAATGAATTACTTCATCTTTGACCTATTGTCCATAGCCATGTTCCAGAACAAAGAATTTACAGCAAGCTGAGCTCCCTAAGGCTAATTGGAAAAGAATGCCTTTTTTTTTAAAAAACCATTCTCCATCTTCAACAAATCTTTGCCAAACTCTGTGTTTTTGCCTCTCTTGCTTTACAGTTTCATATTTAAGTATGACATTTGGTTTCAGGTGAGTTATTACTCCAAGTTACTGCATCTTCTGCTTGGAGGAAACACATACTAATGCACCCATTTGGGTTTCCACCCAAAACAGGTTCCTGTTTTGAGTAGTAATTTACAGTTGTGTTCCAGTTAATAAGGAGCTGAGTTTTCTAGAACCCTAATGCAATTTGGATTTTTTTATTTCCTCGTACAACAGCCATACACCAAAACAAAGAGCTCCAAGATGCTCAGTGCCTGTTTTCATTAAATTGCAAGTAATATGAACAAGAGAATAATGCCAGTGGGATGAACAGCTAGAGCTGTTTCTCTCAAAGTTGAGCAGAGAACCCTGAAGCAAGAGCTTGCCACATCAGAGGAGCTAAGTAATGGTGTTGGAGGGTGCACAACAAAAATCTGGCCCAAATTTAGCCCTGGCAAAACTTGGTTGAGAGAATGGGACAGGGGAAGCAGAACTGTAGCACAGCTTCAAGCATGTCAGAAATGTGAGAGGCTGAACAATATTTTGCATTTGTTTAAAACTTGATGGATAACACCTCAGTCATGCAAAGCTGAAGTGCTGTGAAGATCACCAGAATAAAAGGAAAAAAAAAAAGAAATGTCGTGACACATGCTGCCTTACCCACCTGTGTTAGCTCTCAAGCTCTCAGAACTAAAGTCAGCTTTGTGATAAACAGAGAGCTGCTTTATCACCATTTGTTAATTAAAGAAAAAAAAATAAAAATTCCACAAGTTACAAAAAAACCTGTTTGTCATACATTCCTTTTGACACAGTTGTATATTTTAGACTTTTTTTATACCAAGTGATTATGTATAACTTAGTCCATTAAGTGGAATAGATTTGAGGTTTAAGTAAATGGGTTTTTTTTCAGAGCTTTCATTATCTACTTAAGGATCAACCCACAGTTTTTCTTGAAAATAACTTAGTTGAAATATTTTTTTCTGACCCCCAGTCTTCTGTGAAATTCAGACAAAATATTGAAAGAATATTTTATTTGTTATGAAAGGAAGACCTAACAAAAGAAAAAAAAAAGAAACGTATACTCATGTTTTGTGCGATACAAATACTAAACAGCTCCATAGTGTACTTCCAGGCAACCAAACTTGATTTCATAACGTACTAAAGTCCTTTTTACTGATGGTGACGAAGTCCTTTTATCCTGTAAAAACTCCACTGTCCACTGAGAGCTGTTACCCCCCGTAAAAAATAAAAATAAATCCAGAAAGATGAATGACAAGAGAGTGAATGGTGACATTTTGCTGCTCCACCTGGGAGGTGACGGAGAGCAGTCAACAAGCTGCCTACCTGCTGAGCAATACAGAAATCAGGGAGACCACATGAGGAGCAAAGTACTTATTGCTGAGATTAATTGGCAGAATCTGGCCACTGCAGCTACCACAATTGCCAATTTGCTGTCACAAAAATATGTAGAGATTGAACAATTTAATGTGTTTCCTAGTAGCTTCATATAATCAGATAATAGCGGCGTCTTTGTATACAGCTCCTGATGAGGTCTTCTCTCTTCACTATAATATATTGTTTTATGAAACACTTCAGGGTATACTCGCTCCTTAAAAAGAATCAAATCACTGCTCTGAGAACCATTCACTCAGTCTGCAAGGCACTTTGAGATGGGAAGCAAAGCTCTGAAAAATACATTGTACTTTTCTAAGTAATTGTAACAAGCTTGACACTCAAGACATCCTTGAAATATCTTTCAGAGGACAAAACCCCAAATCCGAGGTCTTCCCTGTGTTCTCTCACTAAGTCTGGATAGCTCTTCCTGGCACAAGGAGCTCTCCCCGTACAGCCTAACACCTGAGATCATTTCATGCTGTTTACTACCTGAACTCCAAACCAACCTCAAGCTCTTTCACACAGCCAAGCAATTATTTCACCAATAATCAACACTTAACCGTGAATATTAAAATCAGCTCTCTTGAAGGAGACACAGTGTTCTTGCTTCCAGCATTAGCAAGCCTGTGCATTCAGCACTTTTTCTCCCCACCCCGTTACCATGTGACAGGCTATTTTTAATATTTTTCTGAATATATATCGCATGGTGCTTTGATGCGGGGCGCAGTTTGGCGAGGCTGGTGCAGTTTAGTGAGGCTGGTGCAGTTTAGGGAGGCTGGTGCAGTTGAGCGAGGCTGGTGCAGTTTAGGGAGGCTGGTGCAGTTTAGTGAGGCTGGTGCAGTTTAGGGAGGCTGGTGCAGTTTAGGGAGGCTGGTGCAGTTGAGCGAGGCTGGTGCAGTTTAGTGAGGCTGGTGCAGTTTAGGGAGGCTGGTGCAGTTGAGCGAGGCTGGTGCAGTTTAGGGAGGCTGGTGCAGTTGAGCGAGGCTGGTGCAGTTTAGGGAGGCTGGTGCAGTTTAGGGAGGCTGGTGCAGTTTAGGGAGGCTGGTGCAGTTTAGGGAGGCTGGTGCAGTTTAGGGAGGCTGGTGCAGTTTAGGGAGGCTGGTGCAGTTTAGGGAGGCTGGTGCAGTTTAGGGAGGCTGGTGCAGTTTAGGGAGGCTGGTGCAGTTGAGCGCGGCTCCGGGAGGCTCCGCGGGTGCGGGCGCGGGGCGGGCTGCGCTGGCGGCGGCAGGAGCGGCAGAGCCGGGCCGCACAGGGCAGAGCCGGGCCGCACAGGGCACAGCCGGGCCGCACAGGGCAGAGCCGGGCCGTACAGGGCACAGCCGGGCCGTACAGGGCACAGCCGGGCCGTACAGGGCACAGCCGGGCCGCACAGGGCAGCCACACGTGCCCGGAGCACATGGTCCTGCAGGCACCCGCCGCCTCACGTGAGGCTCAATGTGAAGAACAGACCCTGCTGCCGGCCCGGCAGCGCTGGAGCTGCTCCTTCCCATCCTCACGTGGGAGGCCAAAGGTCGGGAAATTCCTGCGGAGAAGCTCTGGGAGAGAAGGGGTTCCTGCAACGCGCAGGGACGGCTCGTAAACAATGATTAAAGCTTAGGAGAGGATTCCACGCACAGGCTGGCAAGCCGGGAATGCTGCCCTTGGCTCTGCCAAGCTGTGCTGGAGGAGGAGGAGGAGGAGGAGGAGGTCACATTAAGAAATGCAGGGGAAGGAAGGCTGCAATACAGGGAGTGCTGCACACACACCCTTTGGGGGCTGCCCTCACCCCGGGATGAGCTCCATGGAGCAAGAACGAGCCTCTCCCAGCTGGCTGCTGTGCCTGGCACAAACACGGGCTCCAAAAACCACTGAAACCCACCCAGTGCCGCCTGCTGTCACTCACTGCAGCTCAGGGCCCGCGCAAGAAGCCAGAGGTAATGGATACTGCACTCCAGACGGAATATCTGCACTGATCAAATAAACCACAGCATTTCATAACAATCTTTGGGGGCTGGGATGGCATTAATGTGCCTCAAATTTTACTTTTTTGAAGTGAAGACTTGCAAATATTGCATACAGGTATATTTCTGCAGTGGGTAACAAAACGTGTTTTCCATTTTTTCTTTCCTTAAATAATCTTTGGCAAGTAGTCTAAGGCACCCAGCCATGCAGGCAACACAGACAGAAAACCATCATCAGAGAACATAAAGAAGGAGAGAGCTCTCTCAGAGACCCCAAAAGCTCTGTCCTCCTTTGGAGCAAGGCAGAAACAACACCTGCTTATCATTGTGCCAGCAGCATCCCTGTGACACAGCCTCATATCCAAGGCTTTGGTGACAAACAGAAAATTCAGATCTAAACCACAAAATCTCAAAAACCTTCTAGTTAGGATTCTCTGCCAGATCTAGCTGATGCTTCCCTAATTCACACCTTTCAAACCATTTACAGCACCTGCCCCAACCACCTCCATCAGGGCTACAAGGGGAAAAGAGCCAGGTAAAACGCAACAACTAACTAGTTACCTGCAAAATATACACCCTCCCTTCACATACAAACAGCTAAAAATTACTCCAAATTTCCTTAAGGACTCTGCATTTAAACGGAGATTTATGTTCCACAAAAAGACTACATGAGGTGTGCAACAGATGAAGAACCACAAAAGTGTGTTTACAGTAATGGGTTACTTTAAAAGCTTCATAAAAATCTGAAAACCTTTTTGTGAGGAGACCACAGAATTCAACCAACCTACCATCATCCAGTACCAAGACAAAATAGAAGTTTAAAAGCATCTGCACATGACAGTGAATGTTGGTCTGCAATGCTAAAAATCAAAGTATTATTTTTTATTAACAAAATTAGCACTGTGAAAGATAAATACATGGTTTCACTCTCACAAGTTGTTACCCTGTGTCCCTCGTCAAAACAAAGCCAGAAATTTCTGTAACTATAATCCCTGAGCAGAAATGTATGGGATGTAGGTGTTTGCTTTGTTCTTTGCAGATGATAAACTGGTGAACCTAAACATCTTTCCATTGACCAGACAATCTCTGCTGGAAATACAGAATTAAGTTACATTCATACAAATCCTTTTTGTTGCCACTACATTTTTTTAGCAAGAAGGAAAGAAAATCAGTGAGGATTTCAGTAATGTCACGTCCATAGTCAGGGTCAGCACAGCTTGGCTGAACCTGATGACACTGAGGGAATGCCAGTGCAGATCTCCTGATCACAAAACACGTTTGGGCAACACCACTCACTCCTACAGACGAATGAAGCTTGTGCTAGAACACATGCACAAAATTAAATCTCCTCATGCTGCTCTCCCATGGACCATCCCCAGTCTGGGAGCATCCCTGAGTGACAGAGTCACAGCCGGGGCTCCATGTGCAGGGGGAATGTCCCCCAGCCCTGGCAGGGCACAGACAGGGTCCCTGGTGCCAAACCCACACAGACATTTAATCAGGGACAGGAGCAGCACAGCACAGGACCCTTCCTCAGCCTCACACGCTCAAACACGCTCCCATTGCGAAGCAAAATTCAGAAAGTACACCAGTGAAATATTTTTAGAATTACTATCACCTGAAACATTCACTTTTCTTCAAAGTTGTAAGCTCACATGTAATCTGTATTGAAATTGTCTACTTCCTACTACTTGTTCTTTGCTTCATTATGGTAACACAAATCACAAGACTATGCATACTGGAATTATAGCTCACACCAACTAAAAATCTTTATGTGACAAAAAAAAAATCTAGTTTAAATGTCTTAAGATACATTAACATTACAATGATGTTAACATTTACCTCCCTATTTCAAAGCAGCACATTTGCCTTGGCCCTTAAATAACTCTTAAATGCTCATTTTTACTTTTACTAATTTTTTTTTTAAAATATATGCTGTTATATTCTCAAACTTGTCCAAATGCCAAAGTGTGAGATGGTCTTCTCTTAAGCACTGATTGTCAAAGGAAGATTTTCACATGACAGCACGTACAAATTTCAACAACCTAGTGATAAACCAGACTAGATTAAGTCACACTTTCTATCTGTAATGGGGGACAAGAAAATATTATTTAAGAAGTGAAATGAGCTCCCTTTAAAAAAAAAAAAATAAAAAAAATCTGTTCTTGTTAAGGAAGATGGTTCTGGGGAAAATACCTGCAAATGTAGATGTTTTATCTGACCCCAAGAGACATAACATCCTTTACAACAGTAAAAAAGTGCACAGGGAGGTAAGTTTGTAACCCTGAGCTGCAAAGGGCTCAGGAAAAACTGAAAAAAATCAATGAGTTGAAAAGTCACACAGATAGCTGATTACAAATAAATTCTGACAGGTGATCATTAAAAGCCTGGCTCACTACCAGGCTCCTCTGAAAAAAAAAAAAAGAGAATGAGGACAGATTATCTTCTTTTAATTTTGTGTGTGCACAAGTGACAGAAAATGGTGTAGCACATATGCACTATTTTTAAAGCTGGTTCAGAAAAAGGAACGGGTTTCATGTTCTGTTCTTGCCTACTCCAAATATATTTTAACTTTGGACACACTTGTAAGTTATTAGTTAACCATGAAAAGCCTTGAAACTGAAACACAAAGCAAAGTCAAATTCACACAAAGTAAAAGTAAGTAAATGAAATCCATGACTAAACACACACTTCTGATGGGGGGCCAAGGAGTCTGTTGAAAGGTTTAGGGAGCTTTGGGGGATATTTTATTTCTTTTTAACAAGACAGGAACATTGCAGGCTTGTAAGACATTTCTATTTCATCCTGCTCCACAACTTTTGCCTCTCTGTTTATTTATTTTGCCTCCATATCAGATGATTCTGACAATGACTTTGCACGCTGAGCATGGCAAACGATCAAGCAGAAGGGAGAGGAGTGGTTTCCTGCTGCCAAGAGCACACTTTGCTCTAGCACACCTCGTGTGAGCAGAACAGCACAATAAGTAAGTCACTCTCTGTATTTTTTATTTTTTAAGGAAAAAGGCAAAGTTCCATGTTTCCCAAACTTCAACGTTGACACTCTTCCACTGCCCATGATCTCAGCCATGCTAGTGTCAAGCCAGAGCAGTTACTCTGGATTCAGACTGCTGTCTCTAAAGGGATGATCTCAAGTGCTAATAAAATAATAAAAGACATCCACTGACATCAGATGGGCTGGAATTGTGCATTACAACCAGGCCTTGGACTCAACGGTGTTTTCTTAAGCTTAAGGTGAACTACAGATGCAAGTTATGAACTCAGGTCAGAGTTACACTCAGTTTATGCCAATTTAAGCAAGATTATAATGTTGTTCCAAAACTCAGTTCCTGTGGCAAATTTTACTTTGCACAGTAGAGTAAGATTATGGCCAAAATTTCAAGTAAGAAGCATTAACCTTTAACTCCAGAATAACTGCCCACTCCTGTGTTCTCACATCAAATATTGGCTGAAGGAATATTCTCTTTCACAGTCATTTTCCCTGCTCTTTTAACATTGTGGCATTTATGCCATTCTGTCTGTGGTCTTTTTACTTGGTAACAGCTAAGATAGCCAAATTTCCTTGGAATTCCCAGAGCTTTCCTTTGGCAATTTGAACAAAAATCCTGGCGGAGCAGCTTAGCGATAACTGGAGCTATTGTTTTGGTTTGCTGGAGTGTGAGTGACAGGAATCCTCTGAGCTCTAAGCTGCCTGTCAGCTGCACAGGGAGAAGCAGTGATTTACAGTGGGGAGGAGGGGTTCATGCCAAATTCCACAGGGAAGTTCTAAGGGCTGATTTACCTGGTCTGACCGGGTTCTGCATGCAATTCTGCGACACCATGCCTGGATGGACTGAAGTAGAAGCCCTGCTGCTGAGGTCCATGACAGAAGGTGATGCTGAGGTAGCTTGCTGGAGACCTGACTGGTGTGGGCTAGGCTCGTGCTGGTTTGGGCTGGGTGGAATGCCATTTTCTGAGAGGAATTCTTCCAGGTCCATGTATTCCAACTGGAAAGTGTCTCCATCATATGGCAGTGTCTTGTCCCATAATGTTGGACCCAAGAAAGCTGACTGAGGGACTGTGGTACCGGTGCTGTCATCGTCTAACTTCTTCTCTTTGTCTTTTTCTTTACCAAATGCTTAAACAAAAACACATAATAAATATGTAAGAACTCAGTAAATTTCCATTATCATTACTATTTCCATCATTTCTGCTGTACTCGGGTGTAAGAAAGGAATTCCCTTCAAAAAAAACAACTCCTTTGACTTGGAAGAGAATTGAGGGATCATGTCACAGAGTGCCTCTGTGGGAACCAACTACATTTTTGAGATTGTGCTTTGCTTTTAGTTAACAATTCCACTCCATGCGTAGGTTTGAATGTCAGCATCAAAAAGTACTTAACAAACTTATAAGTGAACATTTAAGTATGTCAGTAAACTGGAAGCTATTGATATATTCTATTGAAAAGGAAGCCTTAGCCTAAAATCTCTGGGATCCTGTCATTCTTCTAAACTAAGGTCCCAATCTTGTTAGTCCTTGCACAAGCAAAGTAGTCCTCAAATTCTGCACTTCTAAATGTTACTAACATACAGTGGCAAAGGCTGAGAGAACACGGTTTTGATGTGCACAAGAGACAACAAAATATTCAAAGGTAGAAGCAAAAAAAAGAAGTTAAACTGAGGCTTCCTCATTTCTACAGCCCCCAGCGATTTCAGTGCACATTTTATAAGGGAAACGCCTGATTCCTCTGCAAGATCTGCAAGAATCTGAACTCATAAAGCTTCCTGTCAGCTACCAAGCCTTCGCAGCATTTTATTTTTAACCTCATACAACAGCCCCGGTGAAATCCTGCGAGTTGCTTGGCAGTGGAACTCGGAAAGACGAGACAGGAACTGCAAGACCTTCCCTCGGTTTCTGCTTTTCGTGCGCGCTCGATCCGTTCGCCATACACGGTGCGGGTATTCCCGAGCTGCCTCCGCTTCCCGGGGAAGCAGCAACTTTCTCCCGTTGAACCGGGGGACGCGGGGCCGGGAACGGTTCGCTATTTTGCCGGCTCCCTTTACCCGAGGCACCGAGCGCCCTTGGCGTCCATCCCCCGGGAGCGGCAATGGGAGCACGGAACGCGTCCCGTTAGGTCGGGCCGGGGCGGCCGCCGCTCCCGCAGAGCGCCCCGATCGAGGCGTCCCGGGGCCATCGCCGGGGGAGCATCCGGGGCGGGGGGAACGGAGGGAAGGGAAAAAGGGAAAAAGGGAAAAAGGGAAAGCCGTGCCGCGGAGCACGAGTGACGGCAGGACAGGGGCGCGCTGCCAGAGGTCCCGGGGAAGCCTCACCGTCTTCGTGAGCGAGCGGCAGCTTGAGCGGGTTTTCCAGCAGGGACTTCAGCACGCCGTAGGTGGGCGGCAGGAACGGGGGGTTCAGCGGGAGTGGCCGCGACATGGTCGGTGGGAGCTGCCCGCGGCGGCGGAGAGGGGGCCCGAGGGGGCAGCTGCGCGGCGAGCGGTTCCTTCCCCCTTGCTGTGGCCGCTGTCGCGGCGCGGGTGAGCCGGGCGCGGGGCCGGGCCGGGCGCTGGGGCCGCGGGACAGGGCGCGGACCGGGCGCGGGTCAGGCCCCTCCGCCGCGCAGCTGCTCCGCCGCCGCCGCCGCCGCTCCCGCCGCCCGCTCTGCGCCGCTCTGCGCCCGCCCGCCCCGCGCCCACGTGCAGCCGCCGCCGCCGCTGACGTCACGCCCGATAACGGCCCCGCCATTGGCGCGCCGGCCACGCCCCTCCCCGGTACCGGCCCCGCCCCCCCGTGCGCCCCGCCCCGGCACGCGCGCGGCCGGTACCGAGCGGGGAGAGCCCCGGGACAGCCGCCCCAAACCCCCCCGCGGGGCCGCAGCGCCTCCCCGGTAACGGGGAGGAATGTGTTAATGAGATGTTAATGAGCCTGAACGTTTGACCCCGCTCGGGGCATCCGAGAGTGGCGGCTCCCCCGGGGCAGCGGGACCCGGCACTGCCGCCGTGTGAGAGAGAAGTCCGGGCTGCGGGGCACGGCGGGCCGGGGGTCCCACCCGGATCTAAGGGAACCGGCCGTCGGGTCTGCGAGCGTTTCCCACGGAGCTCCCCCTGCCTCTGTGCCGGGTGTCACCCCGGGATGACAGCGCTGTCACCTGCACAAGCAGGGCTCTCGCCATCTCACAGAACCCTTCACCCAGCCCTGCCCAAGCAGGGTCACCCGGAGCAGGTGGCACAGGAACGTGTCCAGCTGGGTTTGGAATGTCTCCAGAGAGGGAAACTCCACAGCATCCCTGTTCCAGGGCTCCGCCACCCTCCATGGAAAGTATTTCCTCACGTTGAGGTGGAAGTTTTTGTGGTTTGGTTTATGGCCATTTTTCGTCATCCTGTCACTGGGCACTACCAAAAAGAGTCTGGACGCATCCTCCTGGCATCCGCCTTGGAGATATTTACATGCATTGTTGAGATCCCCTCTCAGTCTTCTCCAGACCAAACATGCCCAGCTCCTTTCAGACACTCCTTCTAAGAGATGCTCCAGACCTCAAATCATCTTTGTGGCCTCTGCTGGACCTTCTCCAGCAGCTCCTTGTCTCTCTTGTCCTGAGCAGCCCAGGATGGGACACAGCACTCCGTATGTGCCTCATCAGGGTCAAGCAGAGGGAGGGGGCACGCTCTTCCCACTGCACCCCAGGACCCCCCTGCCCTCCTGGCCCCCAGGGCACACTGCCAGCTTACAGTCATCCACTAAGACCCCCCAGCCCTGTTTTCACTTGAATAGGACTTTCCTCCCCACTCACCATTATCCTCATTCAAGCACGGTTGACTTTCCATCTGCTCTGGCCTTCAGCCCATGCAGGCTCTGCTGGAACTTCATCCTGGAGTAACTTCACCCTTCAGGTGCCTGTGGGCATCTGTATCTCCCTTCTTCTCATTTGGGTTTTCTTTTGGATTGCATTTTGCAAAGTTTTACCATCTGTGTTTATTTGTGACTCTTTCTTCAAAAGTCAGCTTTTAATCATCAACAAATATAAATAATCATAAGTATTCACTAGAAGCAAATAAAGATAAGTTATGTGCATAAACTGCCCAATATTTAGAAATAAAAGCTGTTGGAGGAACAGTTATGTTCTCTTCTTTTGTATCTACTCTATCTATCACATGTGTGACCATGAACAGGACTCAGGAATGACGAGCTGTGTCTGGAAAGGGTTAGGCTGGGAAAAGTTCTTCCCCCAGAGGGTAGTGGGACACTGAACATGATCCCCAGGGAATGGGCACAGCCCTGAGGCTGCCAGAGATCCAGGAGTGTTTGGACAATGCTCTCAGGCACAGAGTAGGATTCTTGGGGTATCTGTGCAGAGCCAGAGGGTGGACTCAATGATCCTTGTCAGTTCCTTCCAGCTCAGGATATTATATAATTCAATGATCTATTATTAGGTGCACTGACCAGTGTGTGGTTAAATGATCTGCCTAAAACAAGCAACTGATGAAAGTCCAAAGTACATTCAAATCAATAAAACTGCACTGGCACAACCAAAAACATGAAGACTGGGGATTGTGACCACCAGGCCCTGCAGAACCAGAGACAAGTGACAGGAACAGACTCAGGGCATGGCTGAGCAAGGCTTGGGAGAACCTTGGGATGCCACATGGTTCCCAGCTGGAGCACAGGTGTGATAGCAGCAGCACAAGAGTTTTTCAAGTGTCACCTAAGCAAGGGAAAAAAACCCATGGATTATTAAATGACTGTACACATACCAATGTTGCCTCAGACCGCCAAATTGATGGTTAGTGGAAACCTTTAATTACAGAGGTACAGATGAGTGACACAAAGGTTAGGGTGATTGCCAATCCATATGCAGATGTGGTACAGAATGTTTCTTCTATGTTGCCTAAAGAAAAATAGATACATTTAGAAGATATGATAAGCAGCAAAGAAGAGCAAGTAGAACAGAAGATGTAAAAGTAATGGGGATACTGGGAAACACCAGTAACAAGATTAGTTTAGGGTAGAACTTCAACTTGAGGACAACTACTTGTGTTTTTATGATTATTGACCCAACTCAGCAGAAAGAAACAGCATTTTCAACACCACAGAAGGACAGGAAACCTGCACTGCTTCACTGCTTGACACTGAATGGGGTAAATTATGGGTAGATCAGTGCAAGTGTGGAACTAGAGGAAGCCTCTCCGAGCACTGTGTGTAGTTACAGACCCTGCATTTCCAACACACAGGAGCTGGGAATTTCCTGGATGAGAAAGCCAAAATAACTCTTCCTAATTTAAAGACCAGCCAGCAAAGCTTGGGAGAGTACCTGAGCATGGTGCTGGAGCTGTTATTTTCGGTCTCACACAACAGGAACAGTAATTTAACACCAGCTATGCTACACAGTCAGGTTTTATCCCAAATACCTTAAATTTCAGGCTGTCAAGACAGCATGTTGTTGTCTGTACAACAAATTACTGATTTTCACTTGCTACTTTTTTCCAAAGGTGGCTCCCAATTCCTTCGTGCTGTTTTGACCACTGGCTGACCCCACAAGGTAAAGGTTTTACTCCAGGTAAAGCCAAGACGAAACAGAGCTAATGATACACTACCTGGATTTCTCCATTTTCCAATTGCAATACAATTTTTGTGTTCTTAGCCTAGCATTCACCCATAAAATGTTTATTTTATGGCTTATGAAGGACTATGCAGCTGCTTAGTTTTCGTATTGAAAATATCTCGATGGGTGCCTTATTTGAAAAAAAAAATCTTAACCCATGTTTATATTTCTGCTCATGGTTGTTTCCATCTCTGGGATCAGTTATATGGCCTAAATATCCAATTATTTTCAAACCAAGTACCCCGTGGTTAATGTTCCATTAAGATTTTATTTTTTTTTAGAGTGATTATTATCTTTAGCAAAGACAATCTGCAAGGCCATTTTAAAGTCGAAAAATCTTCGTACTTTTCAGGGGTCCTTCTACCAAGGTGCACTAAGGACATGATGATCACCACCCCGGACCATCCCACCTGGGGTCCTCGAGCACCCACGGCCACCGACGGCCACCGGGGGTCGGGGGATGCTCAGCCGGAGCCCCAAGGGCAGGGGCCGGTTTAGGACCGCAGCGGATCCCGAGCACCGCGGGGCGGCCACCAGGGGGGACCGGGCACCCCGACACCTGAAGAGCGCTGGCCCCGGTGCCGGAGGCTCGGCGGGGAAGGCACCGCTGGCTCCGTGAGGGGAGGACACGCAGAGGGTCAGCGACAACGACGAGGCCGCGACCCGCTCCCCTCACGGCGCCCCCGCGGCGGGGGGCAGCGCGCGCGGGGCCGTCACGTGAGCGCGCGCGCGCGCGGGCCCTGACCTACTTTGGGCCAATGGCGGGGCCGGCGGGCGGGAGCGCGCACAGCCCCCTCAGCGCCTCCCCCGCTCCGCCCCCGCCGCGGAAAAACCGGGGCGTCCCTGCGGGGAAAACGGTGTCCCTGTGGGAAAAGGGCGCGTCCTGGTGCCAGGGGTCCTGCCGAGGGATGGGGATCCGGCCGGGGAGGGATTGTCCGGGGTGTGCAGCCGGAGGAAGGGGGTGTCCAGGCTGGGAGGATTGCCCTCCCGTGGGCTGTTGTCCTGCCGTGGGATGTGTTCCTGCTGCCGAGGCGAGCGGCAGCTTCAGAAGCGATCCCATTATCGCCCCCCGTGTCCCCCCATTGTCCGGCCCCGGGGCACCGTGCGGGACGTGCCCTCGCTGGGGCAGGAGCTGCCCCGGCCCTCGGGAGCCGCGCACGGAGCGCTGAGGGTCAGAGCTGGCCCGGGTCGTGTCCTCCCGCTTGGTGCACAGCGGGCACCGCGTCTGGGTCACCCTCGGCCTGCGCTCCGTCCTGCCCTTAGCGCTGAATCTGTTCGTGCCCCTTTGCTGAAAACTCAACAACCTCCCCCTGCCCCTCTCCGTCCCGCTCCGAGTTATTCTGAGCGCGCTTTACAAAAGAGGGACTGCAGGTTTTGGGTTAAAATCTCCAGCACGCTTCATGAGATGCATTTTCCCCACTGTTTTGCAGCAATTCCCGTTCTCCTACACATTGCCTTGGCATAACCTGTAATGCAAATTGGGAGCTCTGTTCTGAAATACCTCCTGGAAACATGACTGCAGGGTGTTTTCCTCATACAGAAAGCTGGAGTGAACGTGGTTTTTTTAGGGATCAAGCTGACCAGTATGTTCCAAGGAACCTACGTGTATTTTCTCCATAAACATGAATAAAAGTGGAGCAGGAACATGATGCCATAATCATGGCTCAGCAGAAATATAGTTACTGATAGAAAGACACCCACTCCTGTGCTGGGAGACAGGTATTGTACTGGCTTGTGATCTAGAACTCTGTGTATATTTAAATATCGAGTGGTCTGAAGAATTCAGGCTTTTCTCTTTCTGTCTCAGGGTTAAATGGGAGCCAGTTCTGTATGTGCAGCGTGAGAGAGCTCTCAAACCTGGGCAAAGCTTCTAGTCAGATACTGTATGGTCACAGCTGAACGGCTACTGTCACTTCATTCCTCTGTTAAATATGTTCTGTCTAGAGAAAAGAGTTGCAAAAGTAGGCAGGCAGAGAACAAGCTGCAAGATGAAGAGGATAAATAATGCAGAACAAGTGTTCGGGTCAAGGCACAGGACAGACTGAAAAAGCAAATGGTTTACAGTACCTTAAACACCCACTAGTTTATCCACTGAGTGGATCTCCCTTTCAGACCAGTGGATCTCAGCCCTCTGGGAGCCAAAACAGTGGATGAAAGGATTGAGTGAGATGCACAAAAAACAAACAAACCCTCAACCAACCAAACCAAACCAAAACCCCCAAAAAACAAAGAACAAACAAACAAACAAACAAAAAACCACGAAAAAGCCAACAAAAAACCAAAAACAAAACCCACCCCAAAACCCCCAGAAAACTAGACAGGAGAGAATTGGAAGAGGCTCACGATCCAGCCTTTGTTTTAGTTCTGATTTGTCCCAAAGCAGTGCAAGTTCCCAGGCTGGCCTCGCAGGGCAGTGCATTTCCAGCTATGTGACGCAGAGCGCGGAGGGCCATGAAAAGCCACATGAGAACTCTCACAAACCCACACCCAACTGAGCTGGAAAGCAGCAGCTTTTGAAGAGAAGGTCGAGAGACACCAAGGAGCAATGCTTGCCCCTCACCTCCCTCCTCTCCACAGAGGTTCTGGCCAGAGCCTTCACTCGGCTTTCCAAGTGAAAGCCGCTACCCACAGCACTGAATTACTGCAAAATGGATGTTTATTGTCCCCATGGGGTGCAGCTGAGCAAGCTGCTGGGACTCCTCACAAAACAAAAAATGCCTGTTGAATGAACCATGAGCTGCCCCCGCCTTTTTTTTTTTTCATTATTTTTTATATATATATTTTTTTTAAGTTTAATTGAATGTGGGAGAGACAGGTTTGGAACTGTTTTTGAGTGATGGCAGAGGAACTTTTCTTAAGTAATCTGGGGTGGTTCCAAAAGGCATTCCAGTTCTCAGAAAGATAGGTATTACTAGTCATTGCTTATATGCTGTGAGTTGAAAGATTAATAATTTTCTCTGCCAAAGTTTACAGGCAGCCTTTACCATGACAGGGTAGATCAAATACATGTTCTTGCCTGGGCAGCTGACCTGGTTTGAACTCAGTAAGTGTGGCTCTCAGTGATGACTACAGCTTTGGAACAAATACTCTGCTCTGCTTTTTAAAGCAGCCTTCCCCCTGTAAAGCATTAACCAGACTCTCAAGGCCATTCCAGGCACCTCATGCCTTTGGTGTCTTGACGAATTATTTAGACCCAGTAGGTGTAAGCAGCCAGATGACAGAACTGGATTGAGACAAGGGAGTAGCTGGCCCCTTTTGCAGTCAGACCTTCCCCTGAATAAGGACAACTCCCAGCTGGTGCCAATGGGAAAAACAACTTGATCATTCCGCTTATTCCTCTGCACTCCATTCCTCTTCCTTTTTCACTCTTGGCTTGCGTGCTGCAGAAAGATAGTTTAGAAATAGCTGTTCTTACATGCTCAGGCTGTTTGATTTTGGAATTTGGCATTGGTTTTATTGGAGACAGAAGAGCACCCACGAGCACAGAATAAAACAGCCCATCCCCAGGCAGAGCTACAGCAGAAGGGAGGAGTGAAAGGTGCAGGAGCTGAGCATCATCCCCTCCTTTAATCAGAGTTTCTATTGAAGTCAATGACCCAGATTTCTCTGACTTCAAATGGCTGCTTTCAGAGAGCTTGCCGGAGGCACAGTGCTGGGGAAGGCCAGGCAGAATTTCGCCTGAAAAATTCCACATGCATAGGCTTATCAGGTCGGGATCTGTACAGCTTGATACTGCAAACCCCTGCTCTCCAACTAGCTTTCTCAAAGTCACTGAAGTGATTTCTGCCCTGGGCTTCAGGCTTGCTAGGCTGCCCAAAGCTTGGGATTTCTTTCTGTGATTAGTTCTGTGATATCCACCTTGCTCCCTCTCAAAAAACCAAAATGCAGAAAGCACAGACCAGTTCTTAATCATATGAGTTTCAATTATTAAGAACCCAGAAATGTGAGAAACCTTTCTTATCTTTGGCAGGAAAGCCTGACCTTCTGAGGAAGACTGGGAAAATTCCTGCAGACAAAAATTACTTCTAAATGTAAGGGCATTACAGTCATGCTATGTCTTCTTATGAAAGAATTATTGTAACAGCAGCAAGTAGTGCAGAAAAGCACATTATTGACTGTATGCAGTTTGTCCTGCAGGTTTAGATTCATTAAATCTTGTTGATGAGACTGGGGGTTTTCTTTTCCCTCTCTTTTTAATGCACTCCCCATTTCAGTTCTACGCAGATTCTTGACACTGCTGCCAGCCCACAGTGCCCTTCCTGGGTACCCCAGATACTCCCAGCCAGGGCATTCTGCTAAATCACCACCTCTCTTTTGGCCCATTTTATTCTGCTTAAATCTCTCATCAGGAATTTCAGCTGGTAACTAGTTGCCATATCTTATCAGAATATGTTAAATACAAGCTACCAGGCTTCCCAGGTTTTTGGAAACCTACTTATGCAAATATCAATGCAACACAGAGACTGATCACTGTCTTATGAGGCAAATGCACCCCGGATTCTGTGTGTGTTTATCTCCCTACTTTATTTGATACAGTAAGTCTGATTAGACCTCTAAAGATTACAGTTTAAAAGGGCTTGGAAAAATAGAATATTAGTAAGTTGGAACTTCTTTAAAATGTATATCACAACCCAGAATCAGCTTTACAGATAGAGAGCATCCCAAAGCTGGATTTCAGTGGCATGGCTGGGTGTTTATTAGAAGGAAAAGGTGGTACTTTCCCATAATCATATGTTGGCTTTGTCTTACCAGTGTCCAGGGTGATGCAGGACAGAGCAGCTGCACACTGGGGACTGTCCTGTGAGGGACAGGGACAGATCAGAGCCCTCCTGCCTCTCCTCTGCTGGTGTCAGCAGCTCTGCAGAGTTCTGGTGGCTCCTCTGCAAGCCCAGACTCATTGCTTATGTCTCCTGCGAGGACAGATGTGCACAGGAACAATGTACACTCAGAGAGACACCTCGTGTTTGCCATTTCAAGCAGTGCTCAGCTTTGTAAAGTTTTTCTGCATTAAAGTGAAATGTTGAAGTTAATTGAGATGAATACAATGATAGTTGGCAGCTGTATCATAACAACCCCTCAACATACACAGGCACAAGGAGCAGAGCAGCCCTGCTGTTGTTTGTTGCTTTATTTTGCCTTTGACTTTTTTTTATTCCATGATTTCTTTTAAAGTTATCTGCTCTGATCTACAGCAATGTGGGTGCCTGACTGTATTTGGACTAAAGATATTCTTGTCTGTATGTTTTCCTGGTCAGGCATTTAGACTACAAGCTGTATGGAAATCATCAGGCAGAAAGTTATGCAGAAAACATCAGACAGAACTGTTTTTATATTAAACCAGCTTTGTAATATTTTTATTCCCATTAATTTTTAAAACCTTTAAAAAAAACCTTATTTAATTGGCTTGCAGAGTAAGTTGATTTTAAAGGCTTACAACTGGCATTTTCATAACAAGTTTCTTAGGTTTGGGGTTTTTTTGGTTGGTTGGTTGTTTTTTTTAACTGCCAAAGGGCACAAACATATAATTTTCTATAGCCAACTGACAGCATCCATGCAGGGAAATAAAGATGTGCTCCTCCTGTATTTTCCCTTAAATGACTTTGACCTGGAGAATACATTATGTTGATTAGCATGAAAAAGAAGGCTGTGATCTTATTTTACTGTTTGTTATAGTGGCTTCAAACTTATCAAAGAAAGAAATAGAAGCTTTTTAGATGGCTGCTTGCCAAAAGCACTAATCAGAATTTTAATGAGATTTTTTGAGGCCTAAATTAGGTCTAATTAACAATATATAAAGCTAATGTATAACGTGATAGAAGGATGTAGCCTACTGCATATAGAATGTGTTCTGATCTCTTTACAAACAGAAATGTTGAACAAAATGAGCACTTTTATGCAGGTTTACATATCTGTAGCTCCCTGGTATTTCTACTGTTATGCCTTATTAACAAATTGCCTTTGGAAAATGTGGCCCTCAACTTCCAAACAACTTTGGCATCCCTGAGGGGAATAGTGCAGGTTCTCATGGCTGAACCCCCTGTGTGCTTTCCACTGACTGACACAGACTCCTGGGTCCTGCAGTTCTCCCTTTTTTGCATCTTCCTGTCTCCCTGTGCCCCACGTGTTCCCGTGTTTGTGGAAGAGAACTGGCCTGGGACTCCCATTTCCCAATCACCACTAAAGGCAGATTTATATTTAATCCACACACACAGTTTTTCTCCAAGCATTTAAGACAGAAAATGATTAACAACTCCAAAATGTCATCCTCAAAGCATGGCCTTCTTTCTGCCCCCAAAGGGTATTTTGTGCAAGGAGGGATGAACCAAAAGGATTTTTCTCTATACAGGAGTTTGCAGTTATTTATGGTACCACAAATTTGGTTCTCTCTTTGTCTGACTTAGCTGTTACATATAAACAATTAAAAAAAAATACAACAACTTGAATCCCAGTTGCTTATATGAAGCTTAATGCAATTAAACACCTAAGGGTATGGAATTGCTGCTTCTGCCTAAGTAAATATTTTTATTCACATTCTCAAACCATTAACTGGGAACCCTTTTGCAAAGCCTCTTTCCAAATTTCATGTTTAGTAAACAAATCTCATTTCTTTATGCCAGATAAATCAATACCTCTTCTAATTCATTTAGCTCATGAAAGATGACCAGCAGCAGTTACAATGGGGGCAAAGAGCCCACTGAAACAGGCTGAAACAGAATGAATATAAACCCCAAGATAAACTCTGCCCCTCTCACAAACTCAGGCTCATCAATTCTGTGCTCTTGGGCTGAAGTGTTCAGAACACTTGAGTGGGACTTTAAGAGCTGCTCCAGAACAGGTTTATCTGCAAAGCTGTAAACAGAGCTTACACTAATTATTAGAATCTGTAGTTAATAAGGCAGTCTGTCAACTGACCATAAATGTTGAACCAACATCAGACACACTCCAAGGAAGCTTAAATAGCCATTTCAGATGTGTATTTCTTGAAGTGTTTAAATAAATATATTCACATCAAGTTTAAGGAAAGAGCCAAACCACAGGGCAGAGGGAGCCAGAATCATTTTGCATCTGTTACAACACTCAGAATAATGTTTGGGTTGATTTATAGGGGAAATATTTGTTTTTGAGCTGGAATTTTGGTAACTCAGAACAGATGTTCACAGTGTTGAAATACTGTCTGCCCATGCAGCTCTGTTAAATCAAGTGCTGTTACACATTTAAACTAATCTAGGAAAAAAATTAATATACTGTGAAATTGCTAATCTTACAACAGGTACATACTAATGGGGATTCCAATTTGATTATCTTTCCATTTTATCGGAATCTCAAGCCATACAATAACACCTGCAAAAAATTACAAGAGCAGTGAGATTTCATCTGGTTTGTGACCCTGAATGGAGAGGAAGTGCTTGTCTATCACTATTTTTTTCAAAGTGTTGAACCAAATCAGCTTTCTGACTTTTTCCCCACCTTCGCCAAGCCAGGGGATGTTTAAACAATGCGGAGAGAAGAAGGTTGTAATGAGAGTTATTTGTGCCTCCTAAAAATCATTAAAAATTCGGTATAATATTTTTTAAAAGTCTCATTTCTATCTCTTAAAGACCTCTGACTGCAGAGCAGCCGTGAGTGCAGCTCTTTCCCCACTGATTCACTCACATCCATCACTGAGCTGGAGGAGTAGAGGGAGAGCGTCTCCACCCTCATCCTCTTGGCCAGGAGCAGAGTGCTCTGAAAGCCACAGGCTTTGCATTCGCCCCAGGGGTACTGAACTCCCCAGCTCCGAAGCAAATGGCACTTCTCTCACTTTGGAGAGGCTGCCTTTTTGCCTTTTTGCCTTTTTGCCTTTCTGCCTTTTTGCCTTTTTGCCTTTTTGCCTTTTTGCCTTTTTTTTCCGAGGCAGGCAAGCTGCAGTCTCCTCTCCAAGCGCAGACATCCCAAACTATTTGCTGATGTGAATTCCAGGCTGCCAGCAGAGCTTTGCCTGATGTCTTTACGAGGGCTGCGATTCCTTCTAGGAACTTTCAGATATTCTACTGCCACGTTCTTCCTTCCCAGGAGAGATCCAGGTGAGGTGCTGTGCAGCTGTTTAATGGCTATCCCATTTGCAGCCACCTCTTCCTCCTGTGCCATCACTCTGTTCTTAGTGACGGACTGCCCTGCCCCTGCCAGGGGATTGTTCCTGAGTGAAGCAAACATTTTGAATTACTGTAAGTTAAGCTCTTGCTGTTGTACCCAGCCATGTTCCCTCCCTGCTTTGGTGCCCTCGTGGCACGACCCCTTCCTCAGCCCGGGATGTGCTGCCATGTCCCTGCTGGGACAAGAGGAGGCAGAGCAGGGGGACTGTGGCTCCACACCCGTATCTCATCCTGAGGGATGCACTGGGAACGCCGGGAGAAGTTGAGTCTCAAGCTTGTTATGCAAACGCAGTACAGTTACAGATTTTACTCGAGTGTGCTCCTTGCAGGCGAGTTTGTATTTATAGTGGAGCCATGAGTCACCTCCTCAGCTACCATGGATACAGAGTCCCATCCGCTGGCTCCATTCAGCACGATCAGCCCCTCACAATACTCTGCATTTGTGCTTGTACAACTCGGGGATTGTTTTTCTCCTTAGGGAACTCCTTCCTCTGTCCTGGAGCCATCGGGCAGGGCAGTGCCTCCATGGCCAAGAAGCTTCCACGCAACAGAAACAAAACGTCAGCTGCTACAGACTTTTAGACAAGATTTTTGGAACATTTCTCTGATGCTTTGCTCAGACATCCAGCACCAGTGTTTTATCTTGGTCATTATCTGACTTGTCAGCTATTCTGTTGTGTAAATTCTTTCCTGGAAAACCTCTCCTTTCTGCAAGAAGCTCATATTGTCTTATTATTTTTATTTTCTTGAGCAGGAGATAAAAAAGTTTGAACCCCTATTTTTTTTTCAAAAAAACCCTGCTTTTGAAAAACAAAAATTTCTTATAATTCATACATTTACTCTTCATCTGAACCCTTCACTTGCTGAGACAGTTCAGGGCAGACTGGTACAGAAGCACCAGGCTGGTGACCTCAGCTCTCCAGCCCCTGGCACCACTTGCTGCATGATCTTGGACAAATCACTGAGTTTTCATCAGTGTTGTCTCTCTTTGTCCCTGTTTCCTGTAGGATCAGGTAGGGGGATCTTAAGAAGGTAACAGCTGTATGCCAGGTGAGTATTTGCCAGAGTTAACTGTGTGATTTCTTAGATATGTAACGTAATAAGGTCTGACACTGACCGGTTGCAAACCTCTTGTACACAGCAGCCAGGTACTTGTTTGAGTAAGAAGTCTTACAGCAGTACATGAGATTTCTCTGAAGCTCACAGTAACATCCTTTTAGGATGAAGATCTTCCATCTCCCAAGCCCTTTCAGTGAACTGCTCAGAGGCAATGTCAGCTTGGCAACAGCATCAGCATCGACCTCAGTTGCTGCAGATTTCTGCACAAACCCTCTTACAATTGCTCCTCGTAGGAAAACTGAACTGCTTAGATCCCAGTTGGGTCTGGGGGGTTGATCCTGACAGGTGCTGGTGGTTGCTGAGAGCTGAGCCACCTCCAGCCTCTCAGAGCAGGTGATGAATGTGGCAGGTTGGGGTCCAGCCTGGGACAAGGACACTGAGACATGACTCCTGCAAGAAAACACCTTGATTGCTCTGTGTTGTGAGTAGGTGAGACTGATTTACTTAAGAGTTGCACTGAGACCCTTTGGAAGTCTGTCAATGGCTTTATGCTAAGATTAGTTGCTCTTGAGTGATCTCTACTAGAACAATTCACTCTCAATGTTGAAACTGCTCCCTGCCACAACGACTTGGTTTGAAATTCAAATCAATCTTTAGAAATGTCATATTTCTGGCAAAAGGGTCATGGTGGTCCATACAACTGGCTTTTCTGGAAAGGGAACACTGGCTTTATTATAAACACAGGATTTGCTGTCATTTGAGTGCACATCTCAATTTGAATAAAAAGTAAAATGTGTGAGTTTGAGGGAGAGGACCCTGTAACTCTAACACACACTGCAGTTGCAGACATAAAATGCTGTGGTTTTGCTTTGTTTAGAGAACAAACTTGTCAGCAGAGACCCCTTTGTGATACAGCAGCAGCACCAGCAGCACTGATGGGAGTCTGAAATCAACTAAAAAAAGCCCATTAGGCTTTCAAGTTTTATAACAGTTAACAGGAGATGTGATTTCTTTTTAATATTTTAAACACTTCCCCTGAAAATTACTAAAATCAGACTGATTTTTAGTGCAGGTTGCAGGTGCTCCAGGCAGAGGACTGCCTACAAGAACTGAGCACCCTGGCAGCCTGTCCCTGGCTCATGGAGTGAGGCTGTGACAGAGGATGGCAGGAGCTATTCTGAGCTCAGAAGTCCTCCCTAATGTCACTTTCCTTTCATTCAGACATGGATTTCTTTTTTTCTGTTCCACTAGCTGCTATTCCCTTTTACAAAGAAAGATCTCAGCTGGGTTTTCTGTAGCAGAACTTGCTTTGCTCGAGCCCCATGTGACAGCAGTCCCCTGGATTTTAGGTGCTGTTTTACAGCTGTTCAAGTGGCTGCTGTAAACACCAGAGGGACAGCCTGGCACCGGGCTAATCCATCAAAATAGTGTCTAAAATCTCCCTCCAGCTCTGGATCTCACCGAAGCAGATGAGGTTTATTGACTTTTTGTGCCTCTGTGTATGGACGATGTTTGCCTGCCTTGAGAGCTGCAGAGAGCAGCGTTTCCATGAGGATCAGCCTTGTTGGGAGCACAAGGGAGGCTTCCCTGGAAATGTGGTACCATTTCAAGTGGAGACTCTGGGAGAAGTCTGCCAGCAGCTTTTTCATCTTCCCTGCACCCTGATCATGAATAAACATAGCAGAGAGGGAGGAGATGAGAAGGCAGCAGGACTGTGCTGCTGCAGAGCTGTGGCTCTTCCCAGGCAGTGCCTATAAATGACTCCTCTCTTTTGGGGCTGCCCAGGGTTTTAGCAGGTGTTGGGTGTCTCCCTGAAGGGAAGCACAGCAGCCCACAGCACCCACCTGCTAAAGCAGCTCCCACTGATTCTTGGTCCCATTAACAGCGAATCTGGGGATTTGCTCTGCTCCCCCAGCTCCAGGCATCAGCTGCTCTGATCTGCCTTCAAGGGAGGCTGGAATCTGTTTGAAACCCCCCGTTATCTGCAATTCAAACACATACTCCACCTCCCAAAATTGTGTGAACCGGCACAGGGCTATCATGTGCAATAGTCTTAAAAATCTTGGCAGGCTAACTTTGAAGAAAATCTCTGGTTAGGCACTAGTTCCTGCTAGCAATTACCAGGCTTTTATCTGTAGCTGTCAGTACACTGTAAAAAGTGGCTGTTACTCCCATTTTATAGAAGAAGCAGATGTTCTAGGGACATCTGAATAAATGTAATGCAGAAATTGCATGCCTAAAAGGTGTTCCAGAAAATCCCATCATTATCACATGACTGATTTTATTCAGTGCACCCAGGAATTCAGATCTGCTGGCTGTGCTTTGCTTCTCTTATTTGTTTTAAAGCAATAGTTCTGAAGTTTTCATTTTGTTCCCCTGCTGAGGCAGGAGAGGAGGAGATGGAGTGAGATATATACATATATATATATATATAAATGTTTTTTTTCTTTCTGAGGCAAACTTTCAGGTATGGATTTATTCAAAACTTCTTGAGGTTGATTTAATTGGGTTTTGTGATCAAGAGGCACAGAAGTTACATTTGTGAAATCCAGTTAGGCTTCAGCCCTGGCAGAGACACATGACATGAGGCACGTACATGCATCCAAGTCCCTGTGCCTCCCTGCTTTTAAAGCCCTCAGCCCCTATAGCAGAGCTGTGCTTCTTATCTCAGGTATTTGGGATTACTGCAAACTCAATTTACCCACTTGGGAGCTATCACAGCTACAGTCCTTCCCTTGGAAATGTGGCAGTGGCAGGGAGAGTGAGCTGAGAACTGCTCTGCTTCAGGGCAGGGATCATGATCAGAAGTGGGGAGGGCAGGAGAGCTGCAGATGGATCCCAGAACAATTTCTGGATGCAGTGGGCACAGAGGGAGGAGGCTGAACTGTGGCCTTGTCTTTGGGCAGGAATTACAGCCTGCTCTGCAGGTCTCTGCTCGCTCACCTGCCTGCCTGCAGCTGCAGCTTGTTGGTGCCTTTGCAGAGCACACTGCTTTTTGGATTGAGGGCTTTCCACTACAATGAGCTAAAAGTTGTCAGAGCAAGGGAGAGCTCCCCTGGTAACTCCCTAGGATCCAGCTCCCATACTCAGGGAGGTGGTGATGCCCTTGGCAGGGTGCCCCTGTTCTCACTCCAGCCCCAGAACCCTTGGCTACCCTTGCCCTTCTGGCTATAGCAAAAAAAGGAACTCAATCCTTCTCCTTACCTGAAGAGCTGTAATTTCCCTCTGCCATATCAGAAGCTGAATTGTTAATTCCCCCCATGCTCCAGGCAAGTGTCCCTGGCTCAGAACAGCCCCTCGGGAGCAGCCAATGGTGCTGTTCAAAACTTCAGTCATGATGGCTATTGAGTTTTCTTATAAATGAGAACCTGCATTTTTATATATGTGGCAAAATTATCACGGCCTTTTCCTCAGGTTTCCTGTAAGTGGGTTAAGTTGTGTATCCAAAACATCGGGACAAGCAGCAATAACAAACCTGGTCTGAAACAGACTTCAGGGTTTTGTACCAAACAACCTCTAAGCACAGCAGTAAAACTCTTTTCTGTTATCCTCAGCCAGCCACAGGAGTTTTCCTGTTAGTGAACGTTTATTATTGATTTAATTTTTGGCTTTTGTATTATTCTCTGCAGGACTCTGAGTGGTTACTGGAAACGGCAGAGCCTGCACGACTGCTGCTTCAGCATCTGCAGCCAGAATGGGTTAAGCACATCCAGGGAGAGTTCAGGCTTAAGGGACTGCATTCCCAAAGCTGAGCAGAGAAAGGACTAAGAAGATTTACACATTTACACATTTTCAGTTAATACCAAAATAATTTCTTTTGGTTGTATCCTTCAATTAGCCAAGTAACAAGACAGCCATACTTCAACAGTTATGGCCTATTTCCTGGTCCTCTGTATCTTTATTATTTACAACAGTTCTGCATTTAATTGAAGGAGTAATATGGTCTGAAAGTGCCAGGAAGGTTCTTACTGGGCCTCTCTGCTCCTGCCGTGCCATCAGTGAAGTTGTTTTTAGTTGTCTGTAGCTTGGAACACATAACCCACACAGTGACTAATTACAGTCCCTAACGATGGGTCCCCAGTGGCTCCAACTGGAGATTAAAATGTGCAGCTCAGCCAGGGCCTGAGAGCTCCCCCATCCCTGGAGAACCCCGTGCTCCTGCTATTCTCAGCAACAGTGGGGTTGGAAAGGAACAGGGATGCATCACCATCCTTTGGAGTGAAAATGAAAACATCAGCAGGAGCCTCAGTGCTTTGCTTTCCTAGGATCCTTTCTCTTTCCCATATAAGTGCTGTTATTGTTATATTTCTATTTCAGGAAAGAAACATAATTTTATTTCTTTTTCCATTTCAATCGTGTTTTGATGCGTTCTCTTCACATACAAGGGCAAGGATAGTTCTTGATGATGATAATAGTAATTGGACCACAGGGAAATACTACTGCCTGTGGGTAGGTGACAGGCAGGGTACTTGAGAGGAGATGAAGACATTTCTGGTCAGAATGGAGCTTTTGGGGGTCAGGCTGAAATAGTGACTTATCTGAAACAGCAGCAAAACTACTGAATTTTCATGTTTTGCTTTTACCCAAGAAGCCTAACAATGAAACCAAAATTCCCCGTAGTGACTGGCTGGAGAAACTGAATTCTTCCTTATCAGGATGAAGGATCATTTCAGCAACCTCCCCCGTTGGAACCCTCAGTAAATGATAAAGACTGTGTAGCTGCAGTTCAGTGTCTCTATCAGCATCCTTCTTAAGGTGAAGGAAGAACACAGCTTATGTGTGCTCTGGAAAAATGCTGGACTAAGTTCTCTGGAGTCTCGAGCGCTGTTGTAAACACCAAACACATCACTGTCCTGGCTGGTGTGCTGAGAATTCCTGAGCTGCAAGACACAGGCAAGGAAATATCCTTAGACAGCAGTTAACCCTGCACATATTTAACCTCAGCTAATCCTGGAAGTTGTAAGGAGAGATCCTGATCATGGACATCAGGTGAAACATGGCCTTGTGGCTTCAGGACCAGAATTTGCAGGGGACAAACCAACCTCCCAAAACATAGCTGGGAGCAGGCGGGATAAAGATTTTTTTATTCCACTCTCTTTAAATGATAGTTTTAATTAGTTTGGGTTTGACTGATACTGTACCACGGGGACAGAATCAGCATTGGTTATCAGATTTCAACTTCCCATCTTCATATTGGGAAACATGAGGCTCTATTTGTAACATCTATTTGTAACATCTTTGTCCCATGACATTTTATTTTCAACTCTATGGACTTAATGATGAACGATACAATGCTCATTTCATCTTTGTGGGAAGAGAATTCAATACTATAATCTTGTAATAAAATAACTTAAATGAGTGTTGTGAAAATACCAACCTGTTAAACCCACGCCAACCTCAGCCACTGTTTGTGGAAAATATCTAGAATGAGCAATAAATAATCAAGCCACCAGAAAATAAGAGCAGGACCTGGATGGTACAACCTGCGAGCTGCCTGGTATTTTTAGTGTTACATGAAAACAATCCCCAGGGAAAAGCAAAGCTGGTTACAGAGGACAAAGGTGAGGCTTTAGTCACTGGTATTTGATTTTTGGTACACTATCACTGCAAGCAGCCAGGGGAAAGATTTACTAAGGTATTTAGGTATCTAAACATGCCTAGCAGCATTTATAGCAGCATATAAGTAGGTTAGGTGCCTAATTCCCATTAACTCCACGAACATGTTTAAGCTGCTAAACATCTCTGCAAAGCTGGCCCCAGTGCCTGGGCTGCCAGGTGCCAGTCTGAGCTGGTGTGACTGGGCTCACTCCCTGCAGGCTGCTGCTCCTTGGAGTGGGCAGTGCTGGCAACACACAAGGGCCAGGAGCACTCAACAAACACTCCTGAGCTGACTTACATTTTCACTGCTGCCTTAAAATAGAGCCACACAAAAGTCACTCAGAACAGCACTTGCAAAAAGGCCACTGAATTTCAGAGTTTGGTTTGGAGTCTTGAGCTGAGGGTTAAGAATCCCATCAGTTCCCAGAAAAGGAAACATTTCACAAGCCAAGCCAGAGCAGCGTTTCTTGAGCTCCTGGAGAGCCTTGCCCACAGCCAGTCCTGCACAGCCCAGCCTGTTCCACAACCACAAATATTTTTCTTAAAGGATTTTCCTTTCCTTACCTCACTGGCACCAGGCACCTCCTGAATATCAGAAAGAGACTTAAATGAACCAACCCATTCCTAAAGCAGCCTGTTACAAGAGGCATTTCAACAGATGGACAATGTGGGAATTAATCTGTGGGTCAGATTAATTCCAATATAAAGGTGTAGTTTTATTAATTTAAATTTAATAACATGCACTTTAGTATCTTTTCCACTTATTTTTTTTTTAATTCAGGAATAAAAATGAAAATTTGCTGTTCACAGTTGACAATTGCTCTTTACAAATTCTGTTCCAAGTTTTGCTAGAACCATTTTCTTAATATACACAGTTCAGCTTAAGCAAAATGACTTTCACAAAACTGTTTCACAGAATGGAAGAGACAAGGGGAGATCTAGAGAAATAACCTAGGAAACAAGTATGCCAGAGTATAAAAATAGATTGGAACTTTTGGAGATTGTAGGTAAGAAAATGTATTCTCAACCCCAGAGAACGTGAGCTGGTGGATTATCTGAGGAGGGAAACGCTCACTGGAGCAGCTGAAGAGATGCAGAGATCTATTTCCAACATCTTTAATTTCTAGGCAAGTTTATAAAGAGAGAGGGAGAGAGGAAGAGGCTCCAGGTCTGTGCCACACTGGGGTCTGTGGGAGGTGGCAGTGGGAGAGGAGGCAGATTGTCCCCGTGCACAGCAAGGCTGCAAAGGGCACAATGTGCAGAGCTGTCCCCCTGCAGCTGATCCAGCTGAAGGACAGCTCTGAGCTGCTCCCCATGGAGCCCCTGCTCGTGCAGAGCCTTCCTGAGCCACAGTCCCTGTCCCTAAATAGCTGCTCCCCTTTGGAGCACCCAGCTGGCTGACACACAGCCACAAGCAGAATGAACCCAGGCTGCAGGAGGCTCAAACCACTCCTGTGCACAACTGGGAGCTGGAATCTGTGCTCAGGCTGGGTGGCACTGAAGTATGAACAGAAAGTGCTGTCATAAAGCATTCCAAATGACTACTATGGCTACAGCAAATACCACAAGGAAGTCAGAACATCACATATTTTCTGTAGGTTATGAATCTGTGCTATTCTGAGAATAAATAAAAATGCTTCTGGAGTGTCCAAGCCTGAAACTCAAGCATATGCTCTGTCCCTTTGGCCTGAGCTCTCTGGGAGCACACAGGAGGCTGTGGAGCATGCAGGAGCCATTGGAGCAAATATAGCTAAACCCTCTGTGTGTTATTGCTAGGAGAAGTTTTCTTAGAAATGCAAGTTACTGCATTTGCTGAGCAAACTTTTTTTCCCTAATCTACACCACCTGTGTAGATTCACAGATAATTTGGGTCTGATCTAGTTAAAATTACAAAACAATTTTTTCCTATTTGCTTATTCAATATGCCTTGATATCTACCTCCTTCAAAGCCTGTAAAGGTCTCTTCTGTGAGCTTCAGGAAGAACATTTGGTGATGTACTCTCTAGCTCTCAGGCCAAGTGCAGGAGATCACTGGGCTGCTATTCAGAGGCCTGACTTGGATTTCAAAAAAAGGAGAATTATTTTGGTTCAAAAGGATCAACCATTTCAGTGAGCCTGAGCTGGCACAGCTCTGCACTGCTGAGGACAGAGAGCGTGGCTGAGGCAGCAGAACTGCGAGTGAGTCTGGTTTTGATATTCATTCCTCAGAGGACAAGGATTCTTTACTCCAATGCCATACCTGCTGAAGACAGACCTCAAAAAATGTGATTGCAGCCTGTGCCTTCCTCACACTGCCACAATCCCCTTCTCCCTCCTGGACTGAAGCAGAGATAGAGATTTTCCTTTGGTATATCCATCAGTGCTTCTGCAGGTTCAGGTCTGTCTCATTCATTAGTAACACCCACCATTATATACACAATACACACGGAAAGAGCCTCCAGAAAAGTGTAGCACAGAATTATACATTTGACAAAGCTGACATCAGACATTGTGCTGTGAATAATGAGATTTAAAATATCCTGTGCTATTGAGGTTCACAGAAACCTGTTCATTAACTTGCACTAGCACTCTCCATCATTTTCTTTATCCTCTTTAAAACATCACCAATGTGTACAAAATTATTTTGTTCTACTTAAAAGACCAGTTCTGAGGAGGTGACTGATTTCTGCTGATCCTGGAGGTGGTTTCACAGGTTTCATTGTACTTGAAACTTCACAGCTTCCACTGAAGTATTTGATGTGTGTCTATTGGTTTAGCAGAGTAGAAAAGTAAAATAATTTTCATATTGCCTCATATTGTTGTCAGAGCATGATGTCCTCTACGAAAACTTGACAACTTTTTAGGAAAATGAAAACTTTTTACTTGACAACTTATCAAAGACACATTTTTCTAAGGCTCAACAACCAATCTTAGTAAGTATTTGTTTAAAAAGTCATCAGGGCTCCAATAGTTGTTATAAACCACTAAATTTCTAGTAGCAAAACTTATTTGCAGATTTCTCCCACAGAAATAAGAACTTTCAGTTAAGTCATCTACATTATTCTCACTAGCACTGGTTCAAAAACCCCACCTCATTTTGCATCTCTCAGTCAGCTGGAATTTACCACCAGTGGTCTCATATTAAATCTCATGTTGCTCAAAGCTGTGAAAATTTCAGCTGACTGGGAAAATTCAACTTTGGCTCAGGGAAATTATGGGTCTGTGGGGAACTCATGAAAAGACTGGACTGGGCCCTAGGGTGAGACTGATCCCTGGCACACCAAAATGGGGCAGATAAAGGGCTCCTGTGGCACCTGCATCCTTTGTAGCACATCAACAATCCCATCTCAAAACCAGCAGAACTTCCTCCAGCTTGATGGGGAGAAATGTCACCAGGTACTACTACATGACACTAGAAAAATAGGTAGATTAAAACCTGTGCATCTTCTCATTAAGGGACTAAAATCAGACAAACTATACTCTCTGTGCAGAGCTGTCCTCAGCTCTTGGGCCCGGGAAGGTCTCTGATTCCATCCTCCTCCTCCTCGGAGCAAAGCAGGCTCAGTGCGCTCGTGACGGGATGGATCCAGGATGTTGTCTGTGTCACGTGGCTAAAAACCAACAAAAATATATTATCAGCAACCCAAAAGAGGCTTACCCACACCAAAACAAGGAATTCGAGCTGGAGTCTCGAGTTGTAGCAATCATTGACACCTTCAAACGCAGAATTGTCTTTTTTCTTGCTAACTGCAAGGTTTTTAAAAACAAAATGTGGAGTCTTCAGACAGCCAGAACCTGGACTGGATGTTCTATTTCCCAATACAATAAAGAGAATGCTTTTGTATGAGACTCCTGATATAGACTTGTGACACTTCTTGTTAATTATTGGAGCTGCAGACAATTAACACAGCAGGGTATTAACATGGCCATCTCACAGCCTGAGGGAGGCAGGGTGGTCAAGAGGGAGTTGAGCAAATGTGGAATCACATCATAGAAACACACTCTTCAGAATAATGAACCCTGCAAGTGTCCAAGGCCAGGCTGGATGGGGCTCAGAGCAACCTGGGATAGTGGAAGGTGTCCCTGCCCGTGGCAGGGGGTTGGAATGAGGGGGTATTTAAGGTCATTTCCACCCAAAAAACTCTATGATTACTATTCTAGCATAATTAAGTAATTCCTCTTCTGGCAGAAGGAATAAATTTAAAAAATTATGTTTTTTACATGTCCTCTAGCCCAAACTCTGGATGTGCTCCCACAGCCTGTACACACACAATAAAAGGGCATCAGTGCTGATTTTTAAGGTTTAAACCCTACACTTGACATGCAGGCTAAGCTGCTTTACAGTTTCTGTGTGAATGGAAAGAGGCCAAGCAGGGTTCAGTATGGACAGACACCAGGACAGGTTTGGAGTCTGTGGTGAGAACATTGCACACCTTGTGAGTGCTGTGTGCATGTGAGCCATACTGTGTGTGGGCAACACACTGCCTCTTCTGCCTTCTGGAATAATGTGTTCTTGGGAAAGGAAATAGCTTCTTTTCACTTGAAAAAAAAAATAAAAAAATCTTGCTAATAAATTCACAGTTTTTATAGTCAAGTCAGTGCAAAGATTAATTCTGTAATATAAGTTCACTACAAGAACAAGCTGGAAAATATTGTAGGTATAATAAATGCCACGAAGGACAAACGGCTTTTCTCACATGTCCTAAGACAGTGTCCCCAAAGCCCAGGTCTGTACTCACTTCCCAGGTGCACTGGTTTCATTAAATTTGAAGGAACCACTCTGGATTTACCTTTTCAAGTGAGAACAGGTTTTGTCTTTTTCTGTGTGAGAACGTTCTCCTGAATAACTGATTATGGAAACAGATTTATTGAAGTAGGAGTTTGAGTCAATGTTCCACTACATTGAGTGATGGGTTTGGGATCGTTGTTCCCATAACATGATCATACTATTCACACCTTTCAGCTGAGTGCACTGAGCTGAGTGAATCAGTTGGGTGTGATGAGGATGATACAGTTCACCAAGAGGTAAATATGATCCTAATGTAAATCCCAGCTGGAGCTGCTCTGAACAGGTAACCTGTGAATTCAGGCACTTCTTCAGCTGAGGCAATGCCTGAGCAAGGACCACACAAAGAAGACAAAGTGGAATATAAAGGCTATATCCTTGGTTCTCATACATTAAAAAAACCCACAAAAACCAACAATTAAAGAAAAGAAAAACCAAACCCCAAAGCTCCAGTTATGTGTAAAACCAATTCAGAAATGCTCTTTTGATGAGACCACGACTGGATGGAATCCATTCCTCCTTTTGTTATAAAAATGTGCATTAGTGGGGCCGTAGGATCAGTTTCACAGGAGTTAAAACAAAAGGATAAATGAAAAACATGTTCCTACAGAAAATACACTGCAGCAGACAATGACCACTCTCAAGGACAGTAATTGTTTCATTCTAAGAAAGCAAATGTACTTTTTTTACTATTACTAAGAGCAGCTTGCCAAACATTTCCAATGTTTACCTTTAGAAAGTCAGGTGACAGCCAACATGAAGAACATGAAAAGAGTTGTTTTACAATGTTTTATGAGAGACTTGTGAATAAATTCTCTGTAACCAAGAACGATGTTCCCATTATTCCACAACACAGGGAAATCTATGCATTCATATTTATATTATGAATGTATTTACATTTGTAAATATACTCAGAAGAATATCTTTGCTGCATATTTCTGCCATGTTTTCTATAATGCCAGGAAATGCCTTGTTTCCCTATTAAAATATTCAGTCAATAAGGCTTAGTACTGGAGATGTGCTCCAGATTGAAGTCCCAGCATGTGATTTATTGGTATAACAACACAGAACTTCTTCCAATACCTGCAGAATTACAGGAGCTGAATGAACTGGATTCCATCCATTCCACCTCTGCCAATGCAAGATTTATTGCCTCCAGAACTACTGTGTTTATATTGCCTCCTTTTATCAAACCCTTTCTGAGCAATCAGTTGCTGAATTTAAATAAGAACAAAACGATTTTAAAATTTGTTTCTTTTTCTCATTTGACTTCCTCATGTAGCATGCCTTGACCTGCTGTGTACCTGAAGCCTTGGCTCCATTTTCTTCTGTATCAACCATGTGAAATGGGAGAAACTGCACAGGAGCAGAAGAGTTACAGGGAAAGGCATCCACAGGTCTTTGATGTATCCAACTGAAAAATTCTTTGTAAAGTGTTTCTTCTTCAGAAGATTTTTCTCCTACATACATCAGGGCCAGGAGGCAAATGACCACATGCCAAACTTCTTGCCACTGCTCTAAGAGCTTCAGTTTGCTCTCACACAAAATAAATGCACAGAATTCTCAGTGCAAAACTGTGGCACTGAAATCCGGGTTACAATTACCTGTATTTGATGGCATAAGATTGTTTCATCACTGGTAAGAAAGAAAAGAACCAGTTTTCACTCATTTTCAAAACAAATGGGGCCAAGTTTTGCACTGTTGTCAAGCTGCTGCTGCAAACATTTCTGATTTGAACCCAGCTCCTTTCAACTTGCTCTAGACTTTATCCCACGGGCGAGTCTCTTAAGACAGTTTGGTTTAAACCCTTTGCCAAAATCCTTCCTAGGAAAAGAGCTCTTATAAATAAACATTAAGTCCAGATACCATGTCTCACATTGTAGACAGACACACAAAACACACACAGATTATTTAGGTAGAGAATAAATGTATAAACCCCGCTGCTATTTATTTTTAGCTCTCCAAAAGTGCTGTGACTAAAGAGCTTTGACATAATCAGTCCGAAGAGATAATCCCAGATTTACTGGTTTGGAGAACATTCTTGTATTAGAAATGCATCCTCTCTGATTTGTGTGTTAGGGCCAGCAATAAAAAGTGAGAGGGAGTCCAAATCTACCTCTAGGTTTTGTTTAATTGGTGCAACTGGTTTGAATTTTAAAGGAATATATGGAAAGCCAGCATTACAAAGTTTAAATGTACAACATTTTCCATTTGCAAATATTCCTGTTCAAAAGCTTAACATTTTCAGAGCAATTAGCAACATTTAAAGATTTTTAGGTTTTCAAACAAATCACTGCTATTGGAGGGCAGCCAAATTTATTGCTAGAAAACAGAAACATTTGATCTGGAAATATGTCAGTAGATTAGTCTGTCTTTTTAACATCAGCAAAATGCAGGACAAATTTGAGATCTTGGGAAAACAAAACGTGAGAACAAGAGGGATGTTTTGGCAAAGAAATATTACTGGATTATTTAAAATGCCATTATAATTACTGTCCTTATGGCACTTCCTTCTTCACATGGAAAATTATTTCTTTTAAGATTACAACCTTAGACAATCTTTTAGGAAAATAATAACTCAAAAATTCAGAGAAATGCTAATAGAAAAAAAAAATAAATCTGGACCTCCTTTTTTTAGATTTTAAGCATTATCAAGATATTTTTTTCACTTTCACTTTTAACACTTTGCTGTTGTCCCTTATGAATTTAAACTTGGTATTCATTTTTTGTTTCTTCCCCTCTTGGAGCCAGCACACACCTGCAGAGCCAGCCAAGGTCTCTGCCGGGGCTGGAATCCCCTTTGGAAAGGCCAGTGGTTGGAAAGCAGATACTAAAAGCTGTCAAGCACTGGAAAACTATTCCTATTTTGAGGAGCAAATGCTGGGAGGACCTGCAAGGAATAACTTATTTTGAGCTGTAACTAAAGCATTTTAATTTAGCTGGTAAGCAATTAGAGCAAAATAAAACAACTGAGTGGCATTGATGCAAGTATAATCTATCAATCAATCAATCCTGAGAGCATCTAAGGACAACACTTTCCAGACAAGAATCCTAAATGCAGTTTGGGAAGGGTTTTTGCATTGCCTTTATCCACTGGATTATTTGAACTGAAACATTCATATTTTCTTTTTCCTTTTCTTGTTAAAATTCATTTAAGCCTGCACCTTCTTTCAAGACATTTCAAAAGGAACATACAACCCCTAACAGTACCCCAGGAGGTGCTGGGCAGGTCCTGGAAAATGTCAGTGACCTTAATTTTACTGGCTGTAATAAGATCAAGAGCATGTCACCTCATGGAGCTGTGTCCTGAGGCAACAGAAATGTTTCTTGTATTTCCCTCAGGGACTGCAGATTTTGCTCGAGTATTAATTAAAGATTGAGGGATATGAAGTGAAACCCCAGAAGACAGTCTTGCTATTTATTCCTTGATTAAACTGATTAAACCCTTGTCTACTCAGAAAAATCTATAAGCCATTTCAGAGGGCAATAATCACTAGGAAGAAGATTTATCCAGCCAAATAATGTGGGCTGCTTCATTAAAAATTGTCATCAATAAACAAATAGCCCAAACTAAAATAAAATCAGTAGCAACAGCAGGATCTGAGCCAAGGCTGAATCAGAACTAAGGTTTGAATGACAGCACAAGCACTTCTCAGCTTGAAAGCACTACCTGAAATCTGTCTCCCCCAGTATCAGCCAAGTGCTGTTCCTCTGGAAATGCTGCTTTAATGTATGCAGTTACTCACAGTCCTGTCTCTAAGTGAGCTGAATAAAAATTCTGCTGCTGTGTATTTGCAAATGCATCAGAGCATGTTCAAGGCTTTTGTTTAAACTCCTCGTGCACTAAACTGACGTGAACCTGGAGCAGTGACTTTGCTCCAGATGAAGCACATCCTGAAAAACCTTGCTGTGTGCTTTGGTCTGCTTCTGATGGCCCTCCCAAAACCCAGGGAGCAAAATAATTCACTTTCTTGTGTTTTCTCACTGAATAAATTTTAACAGATGCCTTCTGCGACAGGCCAGAGGCTGGACAGAGTGTGCAGTATCTGTGGAAGCTCAAAGAATGTTTCTCCATTTTGGTTCTTGATATTAAAAAACAAACAACCTCTCAGGAAAAAAAGATTGCCCAACCAAAAGCAGCTTAAGGTCTTAACATTCTTGTATTACAAGCTCATGTTATCATAAAATCCAATGCCAAGTTTCCTAGTTCTACATCTGAGATTATTTTCCTTATAGTCATGCAAAATTATTTCAGTGAGAATCAGAGAAACTGAATTCCAAAAATTCAAGAGAAACATGTCAGTGCTACCCAGAGTCACATGCCTACATCAGAGAGTGTGTGAACTGATGCTGAGCTGATGGATGGAGACAGCTTTGGATCCCTGGACATTAAACAGCACTTGGTTAATGCTCAGCCAGCTCTATTTAAATATTTGCCACTTCTTGTGACTATATAACTATTCTTTATTTTCATTCAGGAGAATTTGAGGATGACAGGTAAAGGAAAATATTTTCAAAAACAACCTTGGGGTTTTTTTTGTGTTTTTTTTGGTGAAATGTAAAATAGGAAAGGTCCAAATTTTAAGAGAGGAGAAATAACTGCAGCTTTCTTTGAACTTAGTGGAACCAGCACTGCATGCCTCAAATTACCCATCCCTACCCACAAAACATCAGAGTTAAGATGGGGACACCTAAAATGATGATTTGATAACTGCTAATTTTGGTAGTAACTTGCCTACTGCTTTACAGGGAGCTGGGAGCAGAGCTGGCACTGGATTCAGTCCAGGGGAATTTCAATTCCATGCTGAAATCAGTATGGCAGATCACGGGTTTTCTTAGTTTGCTGCTCTGAACTGACTGAAAATTAAGTGGAACATACAAAAGTTTACTTCTACATAAAGTCTGCAATGATTGGGACTTTATTGATTTCTTCTAGCAAGGGCCACAACCCTTGTCAGAGATAACCTGCAGATAACCAGGATATTGTAATACACCAGAGTAATCAGGAATGAGCTGAACACACCTCAGTGTGTTGGGGTTTGCATCCTTCATTTATAAAGCAGTAGAAATGTACAGAGAACATTTAGAAAAGAAACAAATTTCTATTTTCAAGTTAGCATGCAGTAAGTAAAATTAACTGTGATTTATTTCCTTTTATGACGATACCTTTAACTCTAGTGCTGTAAAACATCAGTGTTTATACTACAGAAGTTCTTCATCTATCACACATGCTCTGCTATTCTTAGCTCAATGATAAACAGTTTCTATGAATGCCCAGTTTTCAGTAAAATGAATGGTTTCTCTTTCCCAAGCAAGACCAAACAAAATAGAATTTTATAGTATCTAAGTAGAATGTGTCTGCTTTCCAAGTAGAAACCTGATTTGTTAGGCATGATTTACAAATCCACTAGAACACATCATGTGTGGGTTTTTATTATTCTGTATTTTATAAGTATTGACTTTAGTCTTCTACTTAACCTGGAGCAAATTCTCCACCTTCCAGTGGAGGCACCTGAAGCACACAATTCCTCCATAGGAAATTTCTGATTTTTAGATAAATTGCTGAAAGATAACCTTAAACAAAACATTAATGTTTCCCCTACACATCCAAGGGAAAAGGTCCCAATAATTTTAAAATATTTAAAATCTTCTACTTGTCTTTTGTGAAAATTTAAAATTTAAGATAAGCATTCTTGAGGGAAATAGCTGTTAATGTAGAATATTTGGAATCTAGTCCTATTAAAATGCTGGAAAAGCAGTGTTTACAGGGGCAAAATTCACAGCTGGTCCTTCCAAACCACATACATATGCAAGGGGTGGGTGGGAGTAGGAGGGAGCATAGCAAGGGCCTACCTAATTTTAGGTGCCAGCCTCATGATAAGAGCTGCCATATGTTAAAGGTGAGCACAGTGGGAGGATGGAAGAGATTAACTAGAATGGGTTTTCTGGGGAAAAATGAGTGTGTCCCAGCTCTGGGGTTTTATGCTGTTCCTGTGTGATTCTAAGCTAGCAGGGTGAAACCACGGATTAGCAGATATGGTGCCTCTCTGGGAGGGCAGTTCTGCACAGACTCTTTCTCCTCTTTGAAAATCAAACTCAGAAATTCCTAATTCACAAAATCAGTTCAGTGGTAGAATGAATAGACAATGTTTACACTGCTGGATTTTAGTGCTAGATCATACAGCAAAAGTGAGATTTTTTTCCTAGTGGTGGTTGGTTACAACACTTTGTAAACTCTTTTAACACCTGAACTGAGCCTGTGCAAAACCAGCCACATGAAAACTTTAAAAGTGAATAAAATGGCCTTTCCCCTATTTACAAAACTTTTCCCATCCTAATGCCTGTCCCAGCTGACTGTAAGTGCTCTCACACTCATCTGGCTGTAGGTGACACTTTATGAGGGCTCATTAGCCCCTTTCTTTTTCTGGGACTTATAGATTAAATGCCTCTTTGGGAGACAGAAATTTCTATTAAAAAATCACTAACTTTAAAAATGCCTTCATCAATCACCTGATAAATAAAATTCATAAATGAACCTTTTTACCCTGTTACATGGAGTCTCTTCAGTGCACAGATCCTCCAAGTTCAAGACAGAGAATAGAAAAATGGGGGACAATCCAGAGGAGGGTCACCAAGATGATGAGAGGGTTGGAGAACTTGGCACATGAAGAAATGTTGAAGGAATTGGGTTTGTTCAGCCCATTCTTCTCAGGAAGATGTTGGGCACAGACAAGAAGTAATGAGCACAAGTTGCTTCAGGGGAAATGTTGTCTATATTAACAAAATATTCTTCACTGTGAGGATAACTTTGGAATGGGATACCCAGCATAAAAAGGACTGAAATTCCAAATGTAAAATAGTGAGGAAATAGGTACCAGTGCTCAATTTGTCTTGATGGGGCATGAATCTGGTGCCATGTGTGAATGACTGGTGGTATTGCTACGTAAAAATACAACAGTGCTTGTCCTCTCTGTTAATTTAAAGTACACCAAGTTATCTTTAAAACATATCTGGGGCCAAATTCCACCTTTACTGCCTGGCAGGAGGGAAGTTACATTTGCAATGAAGCTGCTCCCTACCTGCTGTTGTATTTTTTGTCCTTCTGATAACTGTTATTTTATTTTATTTTATTTTATTTTATTTTAGTAAGACACTTGAACTTGCTTTTATCCCAGTGCCCACTGAGCTGTAACTCAGAGAGCCTTCCACTCCAGTTTGCTATTCCATGGTAAAGCTGTACAAATGAGCTTAATGTTCAGCCCAGGCTCAGCTTTAGCAGTCTAAGTTTTTGCAGGGTGTTTTCTCACACTTGCAGCATTGACTAGTCCTGAAATCTGGTTGATTAAAATAATTTACTGAGGCTGAAATGATTTGCTGGATAAAAGTGGTGCTTTCAAAAGTTGTCCTAAGGTCAGGATTCACGGACAAAACTTTCCCTGGTGGGTACAGGGAGCTGCTCAGCCCCATGTAAATGTTTTATTCATGTCACTTATTCACATAAGGGGGTTTTACTTTAGTGTGTAACACAAGCCAGCTGGTTTGCTTCTTTTAAACTCTGATTTCTCATGCACCTCATATTGCTACACCCCTTCGGAGATATTTATGGAAATTTCACAGCGAGCTGTCTCAAGCTTATGTGCTATTAAGATTCCTTTCTGGGGTGTTTACTGCATTAGATTTATAATGTATAGATTTATGGACTCGGCTACTTGATGGCCCAATAAAGCATGTTAGAACTGAAGGCAACTGCTAATTAAAATAGTATTTGATTGTATATTTGTATACAGGGAAGTGGGCTAGTGTTGAAATACTCTTAAGCCCCTCATGGCTTTGGCTGGGCTAAAAATGAATGAAAGGATTCTAAAGTAGAATAAAAGGATTGACATTCACAGCCAAAGAGAACAAGAAGGTTACAGCATTAGTACCAGGGCTGTGAAGTATCAACTATTCTGATAATCCCCATTTAAACAATTAAGATTAAATCCTACTGGAAAGGATCAGCTGATAAAATGGCCCCTCAAGCTAAGTTCCTTCTAGAAAAAGGATATTTTCAATGTTGGTTTTCACCCTGAAATCTCCACCATTTGGTGTTAGAAGCAAGGGACTGTGCAAGCCGTGCTCCTTGCTCCAAACACTTCACTTTGACAGCTGACTTCATACACATTACACAGTGTAGTAAGAGGTATGGATTGCCAGGCATGCAAACAGCCTGGCTTACACTCTGCAAAGGCATTTGGAAACAGTGATGAAAGCAAAACAAGGAAATAGTTAAAAATAATATTAATTACCATGATGTGTTATTGAAATGCCCAGTTAATTCCATTTTAATGAGCTGCATTAAGAGCTCTAACAGTGGGGTGACTCCACTCAGAAGTAATTTTCAGCCAGTGGTCATAAAGGGTGATTTCATATTCTTCTCTGCCATTAAATGGATAAATTTGCCTTGCCTTCCTTCCTCACAAAAACTGAGAAGCAGAACTTTTCAGGACAGATTATAGAAGGTAACAGCAATGGAAAACCTGGGCACTGTCACCAGGAGCAAATGAAGAGAGTCACTAACAGTGAGAGCTGCAAAAATTCCTGAACAAGCTTTTTCATGTGAACTCCTGAGTTCCAATCTGTAGTTTCAGCAAGTGGGGATAAGATGCAAAACATCTGATTGCTCTCTGCAAATTAGACTTGCACCACCTAGAGTAGCTGAGGTTCTACTGTTGCTAATAAGCATCTGCTTGTCACATCTGCAATGTTTCAGCATCCAAGTGCAGGGCTCAGAAAGAAGAGTCTGCACACATCCAGCAAATCCATCTTTCTGCTGAGTCATTGAGATACATATCTATAGAAGAAACACAGGAACAACCCCCCAAAAAAACCCCAGGGGAAAGCTTCAAGAATGCGTCATCTCTTCTCTTCTGATTCTAAATTTTACTTGCTGTTATTGATAGTACAATCTTCAAGTTCAGTTTCCAGTCACACAGGTACAAACCCAGAGTATTACCCAGGAAAGAGTCTAGAATCCACCTTAACTTCCCAACTGTCCTATCGTGGCTCCCTGCATGAACAAAGAGCCCAAGGGAACAGTGCTCTATTTTAACAGTTGCTCTCATGTTTATTTCCACTGCTATGAAATTGGCTTTTAATTCACTTTCATTTCCTAAGCTATTTTTTAAATTTTTTTTTTTTTTGTATAAATCTCATGTAGTGACCTACATCTGTCTGAAAATAAAAGGCACTCTTTGATTAGAGCTGGAATGCAGGATCATATACAGTGTATTTGGAAACCTCTGCAGAAAAAACCCATGTCTGCTTTAATACATCTCGCTCGAGGCATCACGGGGTGAGGCAAGGACAACTGAGCAGTGTGCTTGAAAAAAAGGAAAAAAACCAAAACCCTGCTTTTCTTTGCCAGTTAATACATCAACTTCAGTGCTATTTATGTGACTTTTGGAAGAGTTTGGGATAAAAGTAATTTATTTGTTGCCCTTCCTCTCTTTTAGGAGACTGTATAAATCCACCTGCAAAACTTTGTGTTTCTGGCACCTATAAGAATTAAATACTGTGGAAATTTCAACAGCTAGAATAACTTAATAGTAAATAGATCATGATATATATGGAATGAAGATGAATTATATTTTTCATCATTTCCTTCAATCTTTTAGAGGAATAAAAAAAACCAAACCTATTTTATAAATTAATCTTCACTATATTCTAAAAAAAACAACAGCACACAGTGCAATGTGCAATAAATGTTACCATTAATTCTAGGAATGCAAATGTGTTTAGTTTGATGTGCTTCTATTTCAACTCTGACCCATTTTCCCCACATCTACTCACTTGATAAAATATTTGATTCCATCAGCTGTATAAGCTTCTTCCCATCCATAAGGCAGACCTAAGAGGAGATAAAGAAATAAGAAGTCTCTCAAAACTCAAGTGACACAGAGAACATAGTTTTGAGATGGTGTAAGTTACAATGCTGTCATTTCAAACAGAGCCATATAATAATTATAAATAAATTCCTACTTTTGTAACAGATAATAATATAAACAATACAATTCAACAAATACTTGCTGTGCCACAAAGCTACTAGCTTTGATGATACATTTATTACCAGATGATACTTTTTGGTATCATTTGAGGACCCTTCTATTACTAGAATTATGAATAATACTTTCAGTAGAGTACTATTCTATATTCCTTTAAAAATTACATTGTCCTGGCAAATCTTTACCTTTTAAATAACTGTTTGTTCAAAACTAACTCTTTGTAGGGTGTGAAAAATGCTGGAGAAAGAAGCATCAGTCACTGTGTAAAAATGCTCCCACTTTTGTGATACTGTACTGTAAAGTACATAATGGAAAGTGCAAGGTCCTGAAAAACCGTGGGTTTTTTTGAGACTAGAAAATACATATTAATTTAAATATGCAAGAAAAATTGTTCTTGAAGTGTTTTGCCTGAAACTCATCTTGAAATGTTAGTGTCTTAGGAGTTAAACTATTTTTGTTCAAGTCCCAGTGTATCTCAAAGACCAGCTCATTAGAACCATCTGTGATTTTGGTTTAAAACTTTTATTTGGAAAATGTGCTGGCCTGCATGCACCATCTGAGCTTTGAAAGCTGCCTCTTCCCAAGAACTGCCCTAAGTGCATGTTTATTTTTTAAAATTTCTTTTTCAAAAGGCTGATTTTCTTCTGTTGTCACATCTTTGTCTCTGGTGTGGTTCTTCTTAAAAGTCTGGAGAGGGCTAACTTCAGTTCTCAGTATAGAGTTCAGTATAACTTCAGTATAAAGAGAGTTCATTACAGCCACTGAATCAGGACTGGGCACACTGCAGCTGGTACAAACCTCCTGGGAAGGAATTCCACCTGCAGGCACCAAGCAGGGAGCAACAAATAACCAAACTTCAGAAGTCAGGAAGGGAACTTGAGAATTGGAAACTAGAATGTCACAGCATTGTCCCAGTACAGCTGGCCTGGACTGGCCAAGGTAAATCCAACCATAACACAAATCCAATTCAGCCAGCCTCAAGGTAAATCCAACCATAACACAAATCCAATTCAGCCAGCCTCAAGGTAAATCCAACCATAACACAAATCCAATTCAGCCAGCCTCAAGGTAAATCCAACCATAACACAAATCCAATTCAGCCAGCCTCAAGGTAAATCCAACCATTACTCAAATCCAATTCAGCCAGCCTAGTTCATACCCAAACAAGTCCAGGGTAAGTTACAGAGGGCTCAGCCAGCCCCATTCATCATTAGCAGAAAACACATCTGGGAAGAGATCTGGGCAGAGAGAGATCCCAGCCAATGATCCATCTAAGCCCAGGAGCTTTGGATGAACTGTATCAGTGACCCCTGGACAATAAATGAGGCTGTTTGATGAGCATCTGGATCCTGAGTTGTGAATTTTGTCTCCCCACCCACGGCTGGCACACAGAACAGCACCACTGTCAGTCAGTACTGCTTGAAAAAGAAAAAAACCCATTGGACTGATTTTTTTTCCCTATCACTTTTACCCCCATTAGTCACTTATCTCAGGCTTCTTCCCATTTTCAGTTTAGAACAGATCTATACAATCTGTTCCTCAAAACACACCACCCACTACCTTTCAAAGAGAATAATCCACAGCTACTTCCCTTTAAACACAAGGTAGCTGCTGCATAGCATTTCTCAGGCTCTTGACTCCATTATGAAGGGAGGAAGAAAAGGATGTTTTAGGGTATAAATATGCTAGACATGCTCACTGGTTCTTCCTTCCTCTCCCATGAAAGATGGGACCTTTATTCAGCATGGGTATTTTCTGATTATTTAAATGGCAATGGGATTCATCCCTCAATTGCTTCCATCTGCCCTGGCCTTTCCTTTTTCCTGCATGAAACATGCTTATCCAAATAAATGACAAAGGATTTGCTCAATTATGAGTAAAAGCCCAGCATCTTCTCTGTACTCACATGGATCCCCTACATCACCTGTTTCATTTATCACTGATAATTACAATTGTTTTCCACTGGTGATTTGATTAAAATTATGGCTTTTTTTCCTCTTCTAAGTGAAGAACTGTACATGGGTAGCAACAACCAATGATTCTTCCCTTACCCACTGAAGACTTCGCCTTTCAAAAACACTGAATGCATCTGTCACCTAGAAATGAAACTCTGGAAACACCTCCAGTGCTTTATTTGTCCTTTTGACTTAGTATGCATTAGATTGTGTATCCTATCCATTTTTTATATGCTTCCACATTCCACCTACATCTATAGGTTTTTTAATGCTTCTGTTTTCCACATTTTTTTACTTGCTCAGCACTAGTTTTTCAGTCCTGTTCCCTTTATAACTTTTCTACCCTTTCAGATTTGTACTTCTATTTCTTCTATTTCCCCTGGTAGCTAGGAAGCTCTCATGTTTTGCTTTGTATTTCCCCAGACATCACTGCCACTTCCTCCAAGCTCACTGTCTCCATGAATCATTCATAAGTTGATCTACTTCCTCCTGCTTTATTTTTTTCACACCCTCTAGGGTCAAATTTGTTGTCTGTCCCAGGACTTGCTTTGAAAGGCTGCTAAGCTCTCACCTGGAGTAAATGGGAGATAAAGGAGCTGAAAAAGTCAGAAAAACAGTCTAAAATATACAGGATTTAGCCTACATCGTCTCCAGCAATCTCAGATTTTCTGCATATTTATAATTTCTAGTGTGAACTGCTACACTCTCTTTGATGAATCTTCATAAATAATATATTTGGCTGCAGCTGTCTGCATAGATCATCTTAAGAAATAACAGATTCACAGTATTTAAAAACTAGTTCATTTCAGCAGAAAATACAGGGTTTCTTGCTCTTCAAATACTCGTGACTATTTACCTTCTGCAAGGTAAAGAAAAGGTAAAACTACAAAAGCAATTGTGCATGCAAAAGGAAAAGTGGTCTCCTGAGAGAGAGCACTTTAGTCAAAATACACAATAACTTACCTAAAGCGTTTTTTTCTTACTATGTGCATTTAATTAGGGTTAATGGCAAAGAAATGTCTGTAATTCCCTGTGAAAAACACAACCAAGGAACCAGCTGATGCTGTTTGTACCCCAGCACTGCTGCAGTCGGGCAGGGTCCCTGGGGACTGCTCCTCCTTCCCTGAGCTGCCTGCTGGGATAACCACTGCCCTGAATTATAGAAATCTGAGAGGAAATGAAGCCCTGGGGCAAACAGAACCTTCCTGATCCCTGAGAAGTGTGGAACTCATCATCTTTATCGTCTCCTTAGCTTAACAGGACAAAACCTGCAGAAGCACTGACACTGTGGGTCCCAGAGGAAAGATGAGCATCAGCCTGAGTGTTAAACCTGGAGGAAGTGACAGATATGGAAGACTTTGCCTGCAGCTCCCAAGAGAGAAATGTGTGTGCTCTCCCTCAGTAACAACACTCATGGCATGATCCCTCAAGTCTCTAAGGAAAAAGGGGGAAATACAGGTATTAGGGGAAAAGCCTCATTTTCCTAAGCAGTTATCAAACCTAGAAAGTGCAGTAATGTGGTTGGGTGATTCCCCCACCCCCCAAATAATCTTGTTAAAAATTATTAAAGCAAAAGATACATGGAGATCAGCAGATGACAGTAGTAAAGCAGATACAACAGCAGAATATTCAATTGACTCAAAACTGAAGTCCTGAAATCAAAATACTGCAATCCAAAAATGCTCAATTTTGCTTATTTTTTCACAAAATTACTCAAAGGAAATGAGAGATTTAGAGCCTATCACAAGAATTGCTCAAAAAAAAAATGCACTGTGCAGTGGGATTCTATCTAGATTTGGCCTACTTAGATGCTTCAAGATAAGTATGTCCTTAAGGGCTTTTGGCCTTGGGGCAAGAGTTTAAAACCCTCCTTCCATTACAAGCAGGCACCAAACACCTCTGATGAATGTGGAAGGAGTGCTTAGGGACAACTGCCTCCCAAAGGTCCTAATCTCACCCTAAGTGCTCTTTTGTGAAACACAAACTAATTTCCAGCATTATTCACACCTTTGTTATCAACCATTAAAAGGGTCTCTGGCTGCAATTCCCTTCCTGTTATGGGTAAACAGTCAGTATCTGGAATTAATATAAAGTTGAAGGGATGCAGTATCTATCTGGAATGCTAAAGCCACACTGTACACATATTCTGTTTCACAATGAACCGTTCTTTAATCAACAACAGAAATAAGCATGTCTTTGTTACATATCCTTTTATGACTTTTCCAGCTGTACATATCTTTTTTACATACAAAGAGTACGGGCCAGCTCATACCCTTTATCTCCTGATAATTTATTTGTATTTAGTATCAGTCTCAGAAATGATGGGGTTTTTTAAGAAACAAGAATTACCTGCTAAAAGAGTTTCTGATACAGAAGATTTGCTGAAGGACATTAAAACAGTTTTCTCTGTCACTTGATAAATGTGCTTTTGAATTCTGATCTATTTCAGCTCTTATCAACATTTAAACCTTCCTCCAGTGGCTTCAATAATAAAGGAAAAGGTGATAATTAAGATCCCAAATGCCTTTGGCTCTTCCTTTCTGAGCTATTTAAGCAAAGAGGATGGAAAGCTGAAGGTCTGATTTGATGGTTTAAGTTGCCTGGTTTTGGATTCCTGAGCGCTACTGGAATATGGGAATATCCCAGAGATGACACCAGAGTTATCATGGTGTGAGAGCAGCAAAGGAAAACCTCTGTGATTTACATAATTTGACACAGCTAAAGCAAAAATCCGTGGAGAAATATCCACCCTTGTTTGTCCAGAGTGTTCAGCGGGGTGTACACACAAAATGGACTTTTATTTTTTTTGGGCTCTCAACAATATAAGCTGTATTTTGCTGCTTTTTTGTGAATTAAATTATAAACACTCATGTTCAGGAAAAAGCTTTCAGAAGTGAATATGCACTTCTGGCATTTGCTTGTGTGTCACTTCAGATCATTTCAAGTGCTCTTCCCAAAACCAAATATGCTTCCTTTCATAAATAATACTCTGCTGAGGGGACATTCCATTCCTTTTTTTTTCACATATCAAATTCCATTTTAAATAAATCATTCTTTTCTTTTGTTGTTGGTCACTTAATAAAACAAAGATGGACTCAGTAGTCTTCTTGTGGAAACATCTGGGAAATAGTAGCAACTGAAAGTTCTGCTGATTTGGACTATGGTTGGCAGATTGGCTTGTCTCCCTTCAGTCTGTTCCTAGAAACCAGGCTTCAAAAACAGCTTTTGTCTTACTTTGGACATTCAGGGCATGGTGAAAGATGAGCTTGTGTTTTTCCACTGCTTATTAATCATAACATATTGACCCATCTATGTTGGCAAACTCATTAATGTTGGATTAAAATAATTACAATTTACAATTTTGAAGGCGTTATTAAATAGTTCATGTTTCATGCTGAAGGATTATACGAGCAACTTTTAGATCTTTTTGGAAATCCTGAAATTACAAATTGTTATAAATGTCTTTCTTCTATTCTAATACTTGTCTGTGAAAAGCTTGGTACAGCTAATTAGAAACAGTTTGAATACAAGAGCAATTGCAATTTATGAACAATGACCAGTTAACTGACTAAAATGTAAGGAAATAAGAATGACCTCAAACAGCACATGTGTACATCAGTATTGACATTTTCTTCTTGTACCTAACAAGGAAGGAAATCCAAAGTTAGAACAAACTCTGCTCAATGTGAAAATTCAGAAATAAGTGAGAGCTAAAGTCACCTGAGCAATGAAGTTCCTGCTATGTGTCTTTAAGGATAAAGAATTACCTTTAAAATCGTGTATTTCCAGCAGCTGAATTTTTGAAATACAACAGAAAAAAAACCCAAAATGCCTATTTATTTCAGATAAAGACTAATTATCTATTTCACATAACTCTTAGGTGCTGTAGGTTCCAAGCAATTTGGACTGTTAACAAGATAAGAAGCAAACAGAGTAACTTATGCTCATTTTAAACTGTGAAGGAGGTTAGTAGAAGTCAAAATAATATAAAATACCTCTTAGAAAAAAGTAATTCTTTAGCAACTTGGATCAAAAAAGCCAAGCTTATTTCAATATGCTGCTAATCAAGTGGCTTCCAAAGTCTTTCCACCTCACACATTTGATAGTTGGATGTACAAAAATGGATTTTGAGGAGGCCAAGATACCATGAAGCTGCTTGTCCCTCAGTATTATCACATTTTAGTCATGCAGTACATCTGTTTGGGCATTAGCTCAGGAGAGCATAAACCCTCCAAAGTGAGGGGCAGTGAAGGCTGGGAGGGGTTTCACACCAGCTTCTTATGGCCAAACACTAGAGTTTGCATAATCTACTGCCTCTTATTATTTACTTTTGGAAATGTAAACATACTGATTATCTGACACTGATTTTTGCATTTTTCAACTACACTGCTTCTTCCTAAAATGCTGCTGGCTGTCCAGTGAAAATACATAAGGATGCAGTGGTGAACCACTCAGAATTATTTAGCTTACTGTGGTCAAGAATCTGTTGATAAGGTGGAGGCGATACAGAAAAATCAGAAAACTCCTCGGGGACTGCATTTCTCTCAGTGGCTCCATCTGTTTCATTTACCAAGTTAAAGATATTTTATTTTGTTTTATTTTAGTGTTAAAGGCTTCTATAACTGAGTTTCAATTAGTGCCACTGTGCGAAATGCAGTACCTGAGGATCCCAGGGCTGGTAGTGCTCCCTGCCAAGGCTGGTAAAAACATGTTCCCCATTAGATTTTTCTCAGCCCCTTCCAGATTTTTTAAAAAAATATTCCTTCCTATGAATTAATTGCAGGCTTTTTTTTTTTTTTTGCAGTTTCCCACTATTGACTGTTAACACAATGCTGTCCACTTGGGATGGGTTAAGAATGCATTACTGCTTCCACTGCTGGCTGAACACACTGCAAGTTACAAAGTAATTTTTGAGGAATATTTGCATAAATTAAATTGAAATTAATTTTATTTATACCTATGTATCTCAAACTGCTGAAGAGCAGACAGGGAACACATTACTAATTCTTAAAGTAGAGAAAGAGTTCTTCACTTGGAATTTTACACCAATGCTGCATAGGTTAAGAAAAGTTAAATTCATGGGAGTACTCTCTGGGGAACATTCTTGTTCTGAATTGGTACAGGCCACTTTCAGCTGATTAAAAAGAACCTGGAATAACCCATTCTTATTCCAGAAATACAAGGCTCTGCACACAGGGCATTCACCACCAGGACCAGGTAATTAGGAACAGCCTGGAATACCTCACTGTATGTCTCAAGAAATTATTTATTTTCCCCAGTTCCCTTCCTTTCTTGCTCCCCTGATTCCTCTGTTCCGGAATTCATCCATCTCCTTTCCTTACTGGATCAACTTCTCTTGTCAGCATCTATTGTGCTATCCACCCACCTCCATCACTGTCAGCTCCCATTGCTCACTGACGCATGTGATTGTTAAATGCAAGTTTAATTAGAAAGTATTCATTGGTAAAAAAATTAAAATGACTGCCTAAAATTAGAATTGAGCAGAAATTGTCTGAGATTTAAAAAGCAATAGTATTATATGATATGCCTTTCTTGCTAAGTAATATCTCACTCTTTTTTTTTTTTTGTACTGATGATGAAATTAAACTGCAGAAGGGGCTGGCACAAACCACCTACAATTGAGAGACAGAACCACTCTCTGCTCAGCTCATCTCACAGCAAGGACTGACCAAAGTAATATTTTTTCCTTTTGAAGCAAGAATTGAAAGAATACATCAACTCAAGCCATCCTTTTAGTCTGATATAAAAAAGCCTGTAGCTACACATAGCTAAAAGAAAGGGTTTTAGAAATAATGTTAAAAGTTCTTAAAATCTAAGAGAGTTTTTGGTTATAAATCCAAAAGGGAAAAAAATCATGAAGTGCCTCCATTTAGCATACTGAAGTGTAAAGGTAAAATTTACAATGAAAGGAAAATTTCTGTTACCAAACACAATAATCACTAATGCAAGGCAAAAATCTCCCTCCATAACTCCCATTTAATGATCCATGTGCCTCATGCCATGAGGTAACACATCTAGTGTGAGCCATTTTGTACCTCCTTTAGGTCTCCTTTACAAGCACCAAGTAATCATGCTTTCCTCTAGGAAATTCTCCTTAAAACACACTTTTAAAAAAAGCTTTTTCTCATTCTTGGCAATCAACTTTCCTTGTACTTGTCTCCATTTACATGAGCACACTTGTGCGCCGTGTATGTCTGAGGAACTCTGCTGGCCCTCAGCTTCTCACTCCTACCTACTGAGGAGAAGTGAAAAAATGTGACAACTGCAGGAGCTGACAGCAAAGCCTACGAGCCCTGTGAGACAAGATGAGCCCTGACAGCTTCAGCACACAGATTCCCAACAAAGGGAAACTGCTCATCCCCCTTCCCCTTGTCAACATGAATCCAGATCTCTCGGGGTGCTCAAAGAAAATGAGCTCAGCACTGACTGCCAAAAGCACACACACTGCAATGGTCACTTTGCTTTTGGTCACCTTAGCTGATGGCACAGGAGCTCCCTGACACCCAGAGCCACGGGGAGACCCTGGCCATTCACCTCTCCCCACCAGCAGCCGGCTGAATCCCAGCTGGCCCTGCCAGCCAAAAAAGGATGCCAGACTTGGATCTGGGACTGACCCCTCAAGGATAAATTCCAGTCTCACCAGGGTATTTTCTGGCTTTCAGGCACTGAAATGGGGCTGAGACCAATTCCTGCCTCCCCTGTGTACTTCTTCTGACTTGGGAACAATTTGCATCTCCGTGCCCCAGAATTTCACAGTTTGTTTCCTCCCTTATGTCAAAACACCATGCTATAATAAAGGATTAATGTATCAAAATTCTAAGCACTATGTCAAAAGAAATTAATAGAGAGGCAGTTTAGGAAGTATTTACCATCCACTAAAATTGTTGAATCTGGAGAGTTTTGACTTCAGTCTCCATAGTTACCAAGAGAAAATACAACTTCTATGGGAAGAGGCACAAAGTCAACTAATTTTTTTCATAGAGGGCCCACAGTTTGAGTTAAACAAGTCTGTATGCTTTTCATGAAGTTTTTTTTTTTCTCAGAGATGCTGGAAATTATCCTAATGAGACTGCACTAATCTTGTTAGGTCATCTGTATTTTAAGATACAATAATATTACTTGTTTTTCATTATTAAAATGTTTTGATTTGAACGTCAGGACAGGCAGTGCCTATTCAAAAGCTGACTCATCTTTTCTCATTAAAGGTAAGTGAATGGAGAGAGAATAATTTGCTTTTCCAGCAGCAACAACAGAGTTCTGAAATCTAGGTCACACTAAAGAACTGTCTTGAAATACAAGCTTTAGATACTGAATTGTGTTTTTCCTTGCTGTGAAACATGGGGATTAACATGCATATTCCATCACCAATAAAGCAGCATGCAACTTGTTCATAACTGACATTTAAATGTATTTTCTGATTTGATCTGGGTCTAAAATTATTCTGTCCTTATTAGTGTCAGCTTTTATCTGGCTTCTCTGCTTGTCCATAATTACTGTAATGTTCTGATTCTCGGACACCAAATTAAATAAGCAGGGTCTAGTTCCTGGGCCCTGGAACAACACCACCAAGTAAGGCCAGTTAGGTGAAAACCTCATTCCTCACTCAGCAAAACATGGGTTTAGTCCAAGGAAGGGGAGTTTGGGGATAATTCAGGATATAAAACCCATTGGTAAAAGGACCTTTCTTTGAAATGCCATTGAAAAACAAGATTAGAATTTTGTAAGGGCTTGACTAACTGGATGACTAATTTATTTCAGATTAAATGTCTGAAATAAAGAGGGTGCAGCTGAATAAGGACAACAGCAAAGTGTTGTATTCGAGGTGTGGATAACCAGCTGTCCAGAAGGAAGTGATGCACACCCAGATGCCTTTGGTTCTGGGAGCAGAAGAAAGCCCAAATTTCACATGACCCAGTAACATGGACCTGCTGGGGAAAGAAAACACCATTTGGGACCAGGTTTGAGCTCAAATTAAAGCAAACAAGCTCATTCCATTTTTGTCTCCTGCAGGAAGCTCTCGAGTACAGAACTCAATACAACTTTAATGAATTGGAGAGAAGTCAGAGAAGTGCAAAGGTAAGGAAGTGGCTAGGAGAGATGTGGTATAGAGAAAAATTCAGCAAATTGCTGTCATTTATTTGGGGGAACTTGGGTGCTCCCTTGACACTGTTCCATAGTCCAGGCATTTTTCCTCATTGAAAAGTCACTGCATAAAACACACACAGTAATGAAAAACTATAAACAAAGAATTTTTACAAGTCACTAATAAACCTGACAGTTACCCAAGGCTGCTGGGGAATAGCATCTCTAGTGTAACAATAAATTCTAGTAATTGTAGGTTACTGTCCAGGAAGGAAAAAAAAGCTGCTTTCAGGATTTCCTATCAATAAGACACTTAATCAGAAAACAACATAAATATTAAATTCCGAAGACTTACGTTAAATCCTTGGGTTTTTGTTGTTCTTACCTATGAACGAGCAAGTCAGCTGCTTCATGACTCAAATTCCTTTCTAAAATTGGGGTAATAATTTTAATCAAGGTATAGGAATCATGTCAATAAAGCAGTTTTGATCAGATTTACAGACTGGAGAAAGAATGGATTTGTCTCACAGGTCTAGTGCTCCTTTTTCAAATTAATTTTATGCACACTCATTTTAATTTCATTTTTATCAGAATTATTTTCAATAATGTACGGTATTACATTTCCTAAGTTCAACATTTATTTTCTGTTGCAATGAAACATATTCAAATTCTTGGACAGATTTTCTTTTGGAAATAACAGTTCTATGAACACTGTCAGAATTACAACTCTTCGTTCTTATTTACCATGCAGGCAAAATTGTACATTTAAATGATTTCCAGAAAATCAAAAGTCTTGCTGCAAGTAAACAGTTATGTGGAGAAAAAGCTTTCGAATTCTTGACTGCATCCTCATAAAATTATATTAAATATGATTGGATTTTTTTTCCCTGAGTATTTCAGAAGCCATTTTTCCTGTTATGCAACCTAGAATTTTGATTTTTCTGCAAGTATGTAATTTGTTCACCTTCAGGTTTCTTACTGTGATCTGATTTGCAATGTATCTAACGAGTTGCAGAAAAGCTATCAATTTTTAATGAAACATTCCCATTTTCAAAATAACACAGAAATTTAAGGTCTGTAATATAGTGTGAAACAGATCCACTTCTCATCTTGTGTATACTTGATGTTGTTTACTGGAAAAATTAAAAGAATGCAATTCTGAGATTTATGTATTTTCTTTTTAATGTCAACTCAAATAAGGTTAAACAGCAAAAAATTCATTGAATAACTTAATAATATTACTTTTGACAAAAATGAAACTATCTTCCCATTAAATGTTTTTGTTTGGAGGGGAAAAGAAAAGCAACTTTCAGGGACTAGCAAGACTGAAATTTTCCTTTGAATAAAACAGTTGATAAATTCTCTTTCAGGAAAACTCACTCCTTTTGTTGTTGTTAGAAGTTTCAAAGGAATAATACATATTAATTTCACCAAATGAATATTTTCTAGTGGACATACTGTCTTCATTAATGTTGAGCTGACAAACATTTTACCTTTAAAGCACACACCACTGATACTAGTTTTTTTGCTAGCAAAAACTATTAAAAAGGGAGCTGTACAGCTGTGTTCAGGATATACTCTGTATAATTTATCAGGTCTCTTCTATTTCTGATTTCAGTAATTCACTGAAATATTTATGGCCTTGCCAGAACAATGAATACACAGAGTTATCTCTTCAGTTATCATTATGCTGCTGCTTCCCAGACAGCTCTTCCAGTAAGGAAGGAAAGGTACAGTTCTAGTTCAGCAGCTGAAAGAATGTCAGAATTATTCCTCAATGCACACTTGTGCCACAAAGTAGACCTTGCAGGAAATAATTTTGCATAATACTAAAAATACAAGAAGATACAGCATCTTTAATATCAGGAGCCAAACTAACTGAAGTTAAGCAGGACATGCCTGTCCATGCCACAGTTACAGCTGGATTTTGATGTACAGGCAGAAGGTAAAAAGGGGATGGGGAATGTTCTGGCTGATGAACTACAGCCAATTACCTGCACAAAGTTACAGCACCACTGTGTTCATAAAATACAAGATTCAAGAACAAAATGGCAAAAGTGTATAAATAAATTATGTATAAATAAATAGCATTAATTCTGTTGCAATAAACAAACACACCAGGCCTGCAACAAACAAAATAAATATGAATACTTAAAAATACTGGCTTTTTTCAACATAGCAAAATTGTTATTTGTGAAGCCTTGCTACTCTACTTTATAGCTTAGTTCCACCCACACTGTCAAAAGGATGGGAAGGGATAACTGACATTTTCCTGACTATGGAATGGTTTTGGCATTTAAACACAATACAGTTGAAAAATCCCTAAACTGATGAAATGGATAGATCCAATATTTCAGCTTTTAATGCCAAAGATGTAAGGCATTGCCCAAAAATCAAAAGCAATTTAACCAACAAGCACTAATGGATGTTGAGCAGCAGCAGTTTCTGTTCTCTTCTCCTATTCAGTCAGCTTTCAAGGAAAATGAATATAAAATCCAGGCAAGTAAACTTCTGCCTGTAGGATCTTCAAAATCAAATGCAAAGTGACTGGCAAGATCAATATGAGTAAATTAAGTAGGAGTTTTGGGATCTGTATTAATTTGGAGATCATTTGAGTGAACTTGAGCATGATTGCCCTGTGTCAGATCCCAGGCTGAGAGCAAATTAAACATACGTGATGGGATAAAACAGCTCCAAATTCACTGCTTGAGCTCCTGCTGAGTGGAGAACCTGGCTTCAGAACACTTCCTGGATGTGGATGGTTGGGATTGTGTCAAGTACAGCAAGACAGCATTTTTTGACAGAAGTTTCAGAGGCAGAGGGAGGAAACTGGCAGCCAAAATATTCAAAAGCTGTGTTATAGGAGTGCCCATTTTGAAATGCTGATTGCCTGCTCTTTGATGAGATAACTATGTGCCAGGATTAATGAGACTTTGGTCATTACCAGTAGCCAGTGTATTCCTTTTCTAAATTTGTAATAGAAAAGAAGAAAATGCTATCTCTATTCTTTCTAGCATGATTTGCACCATATGGTCTACTAAGTGCAGGAAGCAACTCCTTTTAAATGCTGCAGTTCTTCACTGAGGCATTATTATCCTCTGCATGATGAAAGTAATTTCAAGTGTTCAGGAGATGCTCAGATTCTGTAAAGCAGAACGGCCTCTCAAGGCTTGGTTTATAAAAATAGCTTGGTCTTTAAAGAAGATGAAGAATGGCTCTTTCAAGGGATGAGCTTGATTATTCTGTTTATTACTTCGTTATTTGCATTTTGGGGTCTGGAGGATCCTGAAGTAGTAAGCCCTGGAAAATGAGCTGTTGTTTTTTTTTTTCAGAGTCTTCACTTGAAGAATCACCAAAGTGCCTTCACAGAGCTGTCACTCAGGCTGCTGAGCTGAAAGCTGATCTCCAGCAGTATCACAAGAAAAATGGTACTTGAAGATTTTCAGGAATACACTGAATTTCTTCAAGCCTCTTTCCTCAGGCAAAATGTCAGACTATTACAGAGGAAGGGGATAGTTTGTGCAGGTAACTCATAAATATGTCATTTTGGCCTGGTTGTCAAGGAAGATTTTTTACAAAGGAAGCAGTTTTCTGTTGGAAAAACACTCTACAACCTTGTCTTGGAACCCAGACTTCATTTCACATGTATTGTAAATGAATCAAAGAGGAATTTTGGCTGGAGCTCCTTTACTTTGTATTTACAAGAATGAAGCAATAATGAAAGAAGAGTTCTGTTTAGAAGGTAAAATGTATCACAAAGGTTTCCCAGCCAGACATTCTGATCCACTGAGCAACCTCAAAAATATTAACTCCAGTACCCTCTTTAAGAATTCAATAACAAATTATGTTGTGGACACCTTCCTGTAAAAAGGAAAGCCTTCAGTCTGCACTGTAGTCTCTATTACACTTTTCTCTTTGATGGATGATATTTATGAAATGCCACATACACAAGAGCCCCCTTTCTATGACAGCCCATCTGCAAGAAAACTTCAGATCAAATGGAAAACATTTAGTGAGAAGCTGGCAGAGAACACTGCAGACAGAATGCTATTACATAGTTCCTTTGCCTTAAGCACTTTTTTTTTTTTTTTTTGGAGGGAGAGGGAGAAAAAAGCCAGTGAGGTTTAAAGCTTTAATCTCATACCCAAGCTTGTCAGAGCCCAAATCTATCTGTAATGCTCTCCAAATCAGAATGAACTCAGAAAGATGACGTTCGATCTTTAAATCCTTCTCTGCAGACCTATTTTTAATTCTCAGGTTCATAAAATGGATCCCTCCTGTGGCTCCAGAGCTAACATGTATCCTACCTATTATGTCTGACATAAACACGTTAGAATTCAGCTGTTAGAATTCTAATTCTAGAATTTAGAACCAAAAGTTTTCTTTCTACAATTTCCTGTGTACTGTAATAAAACCACATCAGTGTGACAGAACTACAGTTTTCATTGGTGCAAAATCAATTATCTCCTTTCCTGGTCACTGTTATTCTTTTCACTCCACCAGTAACACTAACTCTAATATTCTGGATACTTTTGAACAAATTGTATCTTCTTATTTTGCTTTCTTTGCCACAGAGTGAGTAATAAATGCTTCATAAATAATGCCAAAAAATGATTTTTCATTTCTTATTTTCTCAACAATAATTTTTTCAGTTTCTTTCTAAATTAATTCCCAAACAGTCAAATCTATTCAAATATTTGATACAATAATTATGGGCAACCATAACTAACCACCTTTCCAAAACCTCCTGTGATGTACCATTTCTGTTCCATTTTTGTAAATCAATCCATTTAAACTGGATTAGAACTGACAAGCCTGATCAACTATAGACAAAACCATCAAAATACACAATCATTTCAATGATCTGAACCAGGAATTACATGATAATTCAAAGCTGTGTCTTAAGATTTTCAAATGATGCAGTTTATTAATCACTCTCATGAACTACCATCACTTTCACCAATGGGAACAGATTTCTGTTTATGACCTGAGGACATAAACAGATATCTCCAAATGGAACTGCTGCCTACATTCACTCCCTACAGCAACAACATCTTCATTAAAACACTTTGATACATGTTCATGTAAATCCAGCAGAATAACATTTTGCAAATATTCCAATATGAAAAACAGAGCATTAAAGTAATGAAATTCTGCTAGTTTTACATGATTCTGGTAATCTTCATATTCCTCACTTTGGCATTAATTTTGTGCTTTAAGTTTTCCTGCAAAGAAATGTACTCTGGAATAACTTTATATCTAATTATAGTTTGATGAAGATGCATCCTGAGCTGACACCGAACCTGCTCTGTCTTTCCATGCTAGGAATGATTTATTCTGCCAGTTCACATCCAATTTTAAATGAAATTATCCATCTTCTTGGCTGATGAACTGATAGCAGATTTCAAAAGCACACAGAGATGGACACACTCACTCACAATCTACTTCCAAAATGGCACGGACAGACTTGGCAAGGTCCCTGGCTTCTGCTGCAAGAGCTGCTGTGACAGTGGGTCCGACCCTTCCCAGCCGAGCCAGAAGTGCTTTAGTGGACAATGTTCTCCTGTCACTAAGATAATAAAAAAAATGTTTATTTGTAAGATGATAAAGGAAACTCCATTCAATAAGGTAAACTTGTTTTTCTAAAGTGGTTTTGTTCTCACTGTATGAACAAAAAAAGATTCACAAAGCTCCCAAATCAGTGAGTTTGCCCCAGCAGCAGTCCTGGCTGAACAATGAAGGCATTTGGAATGTTCGATTCAAGTAACATTCACAACTCAAAATGCACTGTCAAGGGCTCAGTGGGTGTCAGGAAAGGAACTTGAATGGAATTCTCATACCAGCATTTAAGAAGGGACACTGCTTCAAGGGACCCAATTCTTATCTCCTCTGCTGTTAGTGAGTCAGTTTGTCACATTGGCTTAGTATTTGATAATTAATTCATTCACTAAAATAAATTCTATGAACTTTGTAAAACAGACAACATCATTGCTGCATCTCACTGATTATCTATGATGTCTTAGTTGGTCTGTGCCTGCATAGGTTTTTTGAAATAAAGTTCCAGTTCACTTCACTTAAATACATTTGATTTCCTTGAGAGCTGTCTTGAAAATAACTGCAGGAAGGAGACTAAACAATTTTACTATTACATAAATATTAATGGAATGCTATCTGGGATATATAGGCACAATCATGACAATTTTCTGAAGGACCAAAGGCTGCTTAAATCTTCTTGAATATTCCCAGCAGCTTTTTAAACAAGAGAAGTAATAAAATGTAAGTGGATACGCATTTTATCAATTTATTTATATGCTACTGGATTCATTGTGATGCAAAATCACCTAGGAAAATCTAAAAAAATATTAAAAAATTATAACCCACTGTTAAGGTTCCTTGCATTTTAACTAATCCTTAGTACATTATAATTACTTTATGGAAACATCCAGACAATCATAGCTATGTAATTACTAAGTGTTTTAATTTAATTCAGTGGTTTTTAATGAAGCTGTATCCCGAAAGCCTAATTTATAATTCATGCCATTCCCTCTCCTTCAATAAAATGACACTCAGAACTATACAGCAAAAGTGTAGAAAAAAATAGCTACAAGGAAGTTTTCTGAGACTTGGAAACAACAGTAGAGTTTTTCACGATTAATATTGCTATTTCATTACCTTAAAACTGTTGAGGAAGTAGAGTTATCTGAAAGTATTTCATGCACAACCTGTTGGTCATAGTCAAGAAGTTAACAGTTTATAAATCAACACAGTCAAAAAGTTAATACCTTATAGTTTGATGTTCTATTTGGGGCTGGGGAATTTGATTTGCAATTAAAGAGTTTAGTGTCTCCCAGCTAGAAGTGCAAAATTAAAAACCAAAATATTATGATCCCTTTAAACAAAGTAAATATAACATCACTTTTTTGTTGTTTCATAACATGCCAAAGAATTATCAGATATTAGCTTTCTCTGCCTTTTCTTCTGAGGAGTTTCACAGAAATTGATAGAGTTTAGGTGGAAAAAAAACCTGGTTATTTTCATTTGTCCAGTATAGAAAAATACAAAGATTATGTAAACCTCTGGATCTGTACACTCATACATTATCTGTATTTCTAGGAATGAAAGGATCTCTGCAAACTAGTTTATAGTCATTTTACTATGCTTATCCCTCACAAACATCAACACAAGCATTTTCCAAATAAGGCATTGTTAGACATGAAAGGCAAAGTTACCTCTACAAATTGTAGCAATTTTTCAGTGGCCACCTCAAAGGTCTTCCTGGCTGACTCTGATTTCCGCAGCTGGCAGTCAAGCACTGTAACTCTCTTTCTCAAGTCTTGAATGTTCTCCTGGAAAAGGTATTTTAAGGCTTTTATTCTAATAACTTTCTTCCCATGGATAGAGACACAGTGTGAACAGGGTGTTTGGAATGTTTAACACACTCTTCTCTACATTTCTGTAAAACACTTAACTGGAATGCCTGACCAGCTGGCAAATCTGCTCCAAGCTTTTGGCAAATGATAGAAGGGTAAATTAAAACTGGAAGATAACAACAAGGATAGGGCTGAAAATTAAGAGAGTTTGAACTAATTGATGAATGGATCAGAAATACCAACCTGATGGTGACAGTATCTCTCAGCAGGGTGCCATAAACAGCCAGAACAAACTCAGTCCCCTGGTTTGCATTCAACCCAGTAATTATGGCACATCTTGGAGGAAACTACCCCCCAGGATGTCTCTGCATGCACTTGTATAACCTATTGATCAGTGTTATGCATCCCTCCCTCCTTCAGTACAGAAGATGTGAGCCCTATTAGATCCAGCCCTGGAGGCTCTGGGTTTCATCAGAGTCCCTGGCACTGTTCCTGTGACAGGACCACGAGTGAAATCCTCACATGTACCTGGGCACCTCTGTTTAGCTCAGCTGTCTGCTGGACACAAAACCCAGAAAGATCTCTCCAAAATACAGAAAAAGCACTGTAGTTAAAAATATACTTTTATATCACACTGCAGGTGATCATTCTGAAAGCCCACAACAACCTACTCTAAAACCCTTACAAAATAATCACCAAAACCCACTTATTAACTTTACTGGAAGTAAATTTGTTTGTATACACTGTACAAAGCAGCAGAATCATCACTGCCCCAAATGTCAAAGAATCTGCTGATTCAAACACCAGTTTTTGGTAATTTCACTGTCCACTCTGGAGAAGAAGCTGGTGAGAGATCTCACTCTTTCACACTAAAAAAGTGAGAGGGACCAATGTGATTTTTATTTATGCCTCAACATACGTTATACTCTGTTTAGTGAGTGTGTTTTAGGGGGAGATTTACTTGGGCATTAAAAGAAAAGAAAAAAACCAATCAGGTGTGACCCTGCCTGAAACTTGACTCCCCTTTTACAGCAGGACAGGACAAAAGGGTATAATATGGAGTTGGTACCTACGTGATACTGCTTCTTTGGGATAAGAAATGCAGAGATTCAAATCTCCACACGGGTATTGTAGTACTCAGTCAGAATTTCAGGAACTCAAGCTAGAATCTCTGGAACAAATGTCTAGGAAAGCAACCCACACTCTCTGAATCTCTTAAAATTTGGCTATTTATTAAAGTCCTAGAAAACAAACAGTGCTGCAAGAACACCTGACATAAAACATGGGGCATCTCACCCAGATGTTCAGAAAGAACATCCAGGGTGTGACTCACATAATCACTCACAACCAGACGAGAGGAATTCCTCTTGGGAGCTACAGGGACTTGCTAAGCTGTTTTCTGCAAGCTTGTTTACCACAGAGCTTGACTTTACCTTCTAATGTCTTGAAATATTAAATTAATTCTCAGGATAAAATAAGGCAACATTTCTGGAGGTTTTCTTCACCAGGTCATATGTGCATCCATTTTTATGAGAAAAACAAGGTAACCTCATAAATGCCAACCTGCTTGCACTTGTTCAAACTGTGTCTAAAACACAAGTCAGGAGTTACGGAAAAAAATTATTTTATATTAATCTTTTATTTTTTTTTTAATTTTTATTTTATTTCTTAACCTGTTCTGAAATGCCTCACTGGAGATGAAGTAGATTTAAAATGTAAGGCTAAATTAAAACTTTTTTGGCAGGATTACTACATTTAAATGATTACCTTGATTAAATCTAAATTTACTTTAGAACAGGACTGGACTTTACATGGTTGTTATTTGCCTAACCAGAAACATAAACCTGAAGGCTATTTTCTGATGTGTACAAAAGCATACAAATATATGCAAGGTGTAGTTTTTAAAGACAATATATCTGCAGCCCAGGAACTATTCCATGTTTAATGCTTGAGATGTACCATTCTGACCTAAAACCCACATATGCTGGGAGCTCCTGTTCTTCCAGCCCAAAGATGTCTGGATAAAGGAAGCCTCATACACCATTACCCCCTTCACTACACATCATCCCAGTTATTGAATAATACAAGACAAACAGTGACCTACTTTAGAAAAGCAGATGAAAAGAAAATGAAAACAAGACACATGACAACAGCAAGGAAACCATGGTAACTCTGACAGGCTTTGCTTACTTTATTTTGGCCAGAATGCTCAGCGAGCTGAGCCTTCAACTCTCCAATTTCAGCCTCTAACAGGTGAATCACCTCTTCATAGTCCATCTCCATTCCCCGAGCCTGCCTTTGTGCAGCCTCTGCAAGGTGAATTCTGCTTCTCAGGGCTCTTGTCTCCTCCACAGCTGCCTTGGCTTCCTGCAGGTTATATAATTCAGTGGAAAAGTTACAATTCCAGCTACCAAAAAGAGCAGATTTAGTTCACAAGTATTGCAGTTGGCATCTGGGCTACCTGTTAGCGTTCAGGGTTAGAGTGTTCAATTGCTAATTTTAAATATATGATGTGCAAATGAAAAACAGGTATGTACAGAGAAATAATTTTCCTAATAAATTAAAGAACAAGTTCTATAATTACTGAAAATCTACTTAAATGAAAGGTTTTCTTGAAAGGCACCAGATGCTGTTGATCTGCCCCACTGCTTCCATACCAAAAAAGTACCTTAATGAGATGTTACTTCATTTCATTATTATTGCCTGAATTCACACTCTAGTCACAGCTCACACATCATGTAGATGAACTTTTAATGTAAGTATTCAGTCCACACTCTTCTCAGAATCAGTGCTTTTTATAAAATCTATTTTTCTGCCTAGTTCCTGCTCCTGTTATGCTCCTAATGTCCTGGATTATCACAGAAGAGTGTTAGATAAAACTTATATATAAATAATGTACAGAAAACAGAAAATCAGAAACTGTTAGCTTTTAATTCAGCTAATGTAACCCCTAAGTGTTGCAAAATCTCCTCTGAAGAAAGATATTGCTCAGTTAATTTTAGGACTGAACACTGATTGAAGTTAACTTTGATTAGTAAATTAGAAAGCCAAACTAAAGGTCTGTAAAACAGACTACAATGAGCTTACACTCATCTAGGAATAAAACAAACAAACTGCTTACACAAAACGTACAGCTTCACAGGCACCAAAACCACTAAACCATCTTTTCCCTCAGCTTTTAATTAATCTGTAAGAAAAGTCACTTTATATCAATTTTCTGAATAATTAAAATGATCAGATTTGAATACACATATTCACACAGCTGGAAGTTTTTTGTAGAAGTTGCTCAGTTAAGGATTCACTTAGGTGAATATTCTATTCCGGGTCTACCTATAACATCTTATTATTATAATTATATCCTGGTTGAGAATGGAACTACAGGGAAAACAGGTGGGTGTAGAGGAGAAACACACTATGACTCTTTAACATGGAGGAAATAACCTTTTAGAAGCTAGGTTTGAAATTGCTGTTTTTAAAAAACCAAGATTACCAGATCTTCCTGTTCTGTGGAAGAAATTGCATATAACAGATGTCATAATAGAAATGTCTAGAGAGGTCAGTTAAACTTAAAAATGCAGATTTAATTCCTTCCTAACGTAGAAGTATTTGTTCTGTACAATCAATATCCTTTAAGTCAGGTTTTCCTAAACTTTGTGATAATGTTCTTTCAGTAAAATGATCTACCAATCTCAGCTTCATATGACTTTTAACTGCTACACTGTTAGGCTTAATGAACAATATATTCCAGGCCATAAATCAGCTAATCTCAGTGACATATAACCAGTACATCATCTTCCTCATCTTTGCAATATAATAACAATTTGGACAATGGCCAGGGACATCCTGGACTCTCAGAAAATAGAGCAGTGGAAGAAGTAAGCACACACATAGAACAGCAACACCATTAGCGAACACAGCTGACATTGGTGTTGTATAATTTAGAGGTTTCTGTTACAGGGCACAAGCACTAAGAAATCCATTGACAGCAAGTAGAATGATTTCCTTTTTTAATTTGGAAGCATTAGGTGAACTACACAAGGACCAACTGCAGCTGGAAACAGACTCATCCCAAACTCATGACTCCATGTGTGTGCTATTCCTCACACTGGTGTCACAGCTGTGTGTTTACAGCACTAAGAGCAGCGTGAGGGGCATTACTGCTCACACTCCCTGAAAGCACAGCAATCACCCCTCCTGCAAGCTGTTTGTGGCACTCCTTTTTCCTAGAAACAATTCAGGGAACACAGGGATTTCTTAGAAGTTATCAACCTATAGAGTTAGAGGCAGAGGTTACTGCCTTTGGGGAGGGCATTTTCTTGCCACTGTAAGAAACAAAACGAATCAAGAGTGAGAAGAGCTGGGCCCTGCTGCTATAGAGGATGAGTTGGGAGCCTTCAGCAGCAAAGGCATCCTTGGGAACAGGAGGTGGGAAAAAGACTCTTGGAGACAAAAGTTAAAAGATGCTCTGATGTTAGGTTTGACTAATATAAATGAACACAGTGGCCTTGAAAAAAGGTGGCATCTTAAAAACCCACACTTAGGAATTATTTAAATAAACTGACATGAGAAAAGTGAAGAGAAAATTGCTATTATGAAAAGGGAGGTCTTCATTTTTAAAGAAGACCTCCTTGAGATAAAGGTTTAATATCTTATAATCCAGAATTGCCTTTACTCCTCCATTGTTTTTTCAGAACCCCAGTTGTTGAATATTAATTTCTTTGTAATAGCAGACTAAGTATGACCAGATTTCAATAGTGAAAGACCTAAAGGAATAATTAAAGAACAATGGCTTCTTACATTACAATGAAAGAATTACACACTACAACTGAATTAGTAAAATCATTTGACACACCAGAACCGTTTGCTGGAGCAGAGGGGCATAAAGGGAAATGATTCCATCAGGTTTTTCCATTCTCCAGTTATGGGATTGGCACTGTGGGGACACAGTGGGTTCTCTCACCTGGCAGGTGAGGGGGGCCCCACCAGTGAAGAACTGATGGGTAGCACACACTTCAGAAACACCAGCTCTTGTCACACTCAAATGTATGAAAAAAGTGTCCAAGGCCAGGCTGGAGGGGGCTTGGAGCAATCTGGGATAGTGGAGGGTGTCCCTCTCCATGGCAGGGGGTGGAATGAAATGAGCTTTAAGGTCCTTTCCAACCTAAACCAGCCTAGGATTCTAGATAGGGGATCTGCAGCTGCTAATATTTCTTTTATATAAATACCTCATGGGACCCATTGTCCTGATCTGGTATGAAGCCAATACAACCAAAAAGGATCTAGCAGCTGGAGGAGAGAAGCTGAATGCTTAAATGAGCAATTTCAAGGTACAGGTTTCTTCCTAATCCAGGTTCCATTTCTTCCTTGGATAAATTCGAGTGTCAGAAGGTTTTATTCATGTTTTATTCCAGCCACCACAAACTAAGCCATCAGAACTAAGACATTATTTTAAACCACATGGAAACTGTAGTTACAAATCAATCACACTTGTTGATTAGTTCTACAAAAATTGTACGTTGAAATCATCCTTTAAAAGAACTTTGAATATCTTTACTATGTATTAAAATAAAAAAAACAAATTAAATAAACCAGTACTTCTTTCAGGCAGGGTGAAATAAATTAGATACTGCTTTCAAAATAGCAGCTATTCAAAGCCCCTCTTTTCCCTTTAGAGAAAACATCCACAGAGTGGCAAAGATCAGCCCTATGAACCAAGTCCAGGAGTTTGGGATACCACAAACAATATCTTATCTTTACAACCTCTCCCATTTCCTATGTTCAGCTGAGTGCTCCAGCTGACAGAAACTGCCCAGAAAAAGCTGTAGTACAGAAGGGACCATTCAGAGTGAAATATGAAATATCCCAGGACTCTCAGGCAGCACAGGATCCAGTCCAACTCCACCAGGAAGAGAGAAGACATCATTACAGATTTCACATTCAAGCTCTTGGCAAGACTTCAGGTACTCAAAAGTGCCTTTCTGTGTTTTGTGCCAATTTCAGCTTACACATGATTTCAAGGAAGACACAAAGATATAGCACTGTATCACAGCTTCAAAGTAAAAATAGATCAATTAATGAATTTTAATTGTCACATACCAATATTAGAAAATAATTACTACCTCACTGCAAGTTTAGCAGCATTTCTAATCTTAAGAGCTTATTCATGCTGTTAGCTACTGAGTCAAGCACTGTTTAATGAGTTGGTACTAACAAAACATGTTCATTAACCAGAATATTTGTACCCCTGTTTTAATTAATCTGTAATCTCTGTAATTCAACAATTAGTAGAAAAGAGAAATACCACAAAATATACCCTAATACATGACTGGTAACCTAAATCCTCATTTAAAACCTTGTTTTTCAGGAAAACAGTCATTTTAAAAAAAATGTTTAAATTACACTGAAGTCAGAAGACCTTAAGCACAGACTTAAATTGGTTTTTTTTGCATACTTTGGTTGTTTGTTACTTTTAATCAGGCCATTAGGGCTCAATAATGTACTCATTAACTCCTTTGACTAACCAGCTCAAGCAGGAATGCACGTCTTAAGTTAAATGGCAACTTGTACTGTAAGCAGCCTATTTTTAAAAAACTTATCACCATGAATCTCAGTGCCAATTTTGGTTTTAAACAACAGAAATAGATATATAATAACATATATAAAACACTTGAAGATGCACCAAGTATAAACAGAAGAAAATGTCCATTAAAAGCCCACTTATATCTCCTAAAATAGATCACACAATGCTATAATTATATATAATTTATTATTTCTCTTTCACTTCACTCTATGGAACCCTTTAAATGCCTACAAGAAAATCAGTATTTATCCCTGGGAGGTTTGCAGGGCAAAGCTGAATTTCACCACCCCACAACAGTACCTGAGAAAAATAAAAGTGGGAGGACCTCGAGTGGTGGCAAATGGGCACTGCTGCCACTTAAAACATCTTAAACCAGCCCTGTCCAAGGCTGCTTTCCCAGGAAAAGCAGGTTTGTACTGGGGATTTACTCTGTGATAAATTTATTCTGGACTAATACACCGAATAAGTGTGCTGGTCTAGAAAAACACTGTCAACCCAATAGAGAATGGGAATTTCAAGTGCATTACTGGAACAATCTTCCAGTTAAATTTTATCCAGAAGATAACCCAATTTATTTCCCACAGTATATAGAAGGAAACACCACAATACTAATGGAAAAAGCTTCCAAGCAAGCTCTTGTATATTCAAGGAATAAAAGGTGACAATGAAGGTGTTCAGTGACTCTTATGAGCAAAAATATAAAACTATCTTAATACAAGGGATTTTTAAACTTTATCTTGCATTTTCACATGACATCTGACATGAGAAACCCACAAAGAATAGGTGCAGCAGTGCAGGAGGTAAAAAAGCAGCCAGCTCTTTAGAAGGAAAAGCTGACTGGGTGTACAGGAGGAAGAGGGAGCAGAAAAACTCCTTGGTTTTGAATCCAGGCTATAAATTACACGAGACTTACATTTAATTGGGAATTTCCTTTCAGAGACACAAGGAAGCCAAATACTCTGATTTATTGGCTCATAATTATAGACAAATTTGGAGGCAGAAACAAGACTTTTCTCAGAAAACCCTGACTACAACTTTTTATTCTGGTAATTTTTTCACATTTAAGACTGGCTGACATAAAAAGTACTTAATGTTAGGACTGTGACTTAGACAACTGTTGCCTAAGAACAGCAAAGTCTCTTCAAGAACACTTAAGACTAGAAAGGTTCTACACTGTTATTCCACTCCATTGATCCAGCTGGTCTCAGGGTTCTTATCTCAATTCAATAGCAGAGAAATAGATTACTGCTCTAAAATATGAAGGATCAATTCTTCACTTTTAATTAAAAGCTCTGTAGTAACACAAGAACCACTTTGTGTTGAAATCAGTGTGAAAGAATAGTCTATATGAGCACCAAGAGAAAAAGAAGTGTTCCCTTCTCCCTTCCACAAAAAACAATTAATTCTTAAAAAATAATTACAATTTTTAGAGCCTTCAACATACTTGCTTGACTACTTGTAGCTGCTCTGTTAACTGTTTCCGTAAATTCACAGATTCAGACAATTCTTCCTGTTAAAAAGAAATAATAAATAAGTTTGAAAGAGAAAGAGTTTTGGTCCTAAAGCAATTAGCTCTTTCAAAACTACAGATAACAATACTGATCTTCTATCAACAGCTTTTATAAAACTTGTGATAAAACCACCTCTAAAAGCTGACTTTTCTGTGAGTTCATTGATGCTGTTTAAGTTTCTTGAGTATTTTAGAATTATTTGCTGAACATTTCTGGGATGTGTGTTAAAGAGTGTAAGAAATAAGGCAATTAACTATAGATTGATCATTGTCAGTTTTCCACATCAGCAATTTAGGGACTCCTGGTCAATATTCACTGTATTCAATGTAAATGGGGTTCTTTCATTTCAGTACTCAGAAGAAGAACCCTTGTGCACAGAACAGAGAACTAATCTCTGGCCATTTCAAAACAATGCCTCTGTAATTTACAGCAAGAAATTTTTTGGGCCAAGGGACAATTTTTAAATTGTCAATATGCCAAGCTCAGTATTCCTGTCTAAGAACCAGAGTTATGTGTGCTGAATACAGAACTTCCTATCTTAATGTTTGTTAAAAAAGAAATTCAGGACAATAGGAATGTGGTATTAACCAGGAGTATTAAGAAATAATATTTATTGCTTTAGGACTTTGGAATTTAGTATGGTTGGGAAGATATGTATTAAATTTGCACACAGATTAATTTATCCTCCAGTTCTGATTCCTTTCAGAAGAATCAGCACATGCTCAGACTCTGCAGCTACTAGCATCACACATTTTTAAATAAAATTACCATGCAAATCAGTCATTTCTCCAAATTCACTTCTGTGAAATGTCTGCTTAGTCTCATTTCTCTATGGATCAGATTAAAAAACGTGTTAGCATTCAGTATAATGGCTAAAATTCACTGTCTCCACAAATATATTGTAAGCAATCTTCAAATATGATTAGGACTGTTTGCACTGCCATTTTATTTATCTATGAAAAACTGCACATAAAATTAAAAAAAAACCCAGTCAATTACTATACATACTCAAAAAATTAATCACTTGAATAATTTAAAGCAAATAAAAATTAAGTGTTACCTTTAATATACTGATTTCTTTTAAAGCTTCATTTCTTTCTTTCTTAAGTTTTTCCACATCATCCTCCAAGGAATCACAAGTTACAAACTGTGTATATACAAACATGTAAGGTTAGAATGTATTGCTAACTGTGTCTTCCATGATCTTTAACATCTTCTATTAAAAGTTCTTGTTAATAAACTGAGAAGACAATCTTAATTTTAGGATGATTTATAGATCTGAAAATGCTAAAAATGTTTAATAAAATTTTAACCAACTCATCTTCCAAATGAACAATTATTTTTCCTTTTAAAATGGGTTAATAAAGTATCTTTTTAAAAGTACCAAGAATACATCACTATTTTAATATTTTAAATAATAAGGCATTTTATTTTAGGTCATTTACTAAGAATGCTCTTTTTTTAAAGTCATCTCTAGAATAAAATGATTTTCATTGTAGCAGTAGCTCAAATCACTGGGCCCAGTAATTGTTTCTCACTCACACAGGTTGTGACAATCCAAATTTTACTAAGAAACCTCAGTAAATCAATGTTGTCCAGACTTACAACAAACCACAATTCAATTACATTAATTGCTTTCTGCAAATTAGGCTGCTGAAAAAAGCTTCACAGAAACTAGGTTATCTTAAAGAACCCTATGCTGCAGAGCTGTTTTAAACATCCACCCAAGATTTTGAGTTATTTTATATACAATAAACTCTCCAATAATCTCCTCCCAGCTGTTAAAACACTGACCAAGCACATATTTTACCTGTGAGTCCTGTAAACTGGCACCTTCACTGACTCCAGAGGTTTCAGATTTGTGACCATCATCAGCTGCATTTGAGTGCACAGACAACAGTTTCCTTGAAACTTCAACGAAATCTAGGAAAAAAAACCCAGATTTTGTTTTTGTAGCCTGGAAGTTCAGTTTAGTGACAGATCACTGATGCACCAGAACTGCCAATATCACCATGAACAGCCACTGTCATAAATGCAGTGTTTGCTCTTTAAGATTTCTAAAGGAAATAAAGAAAATCAGAGAGATAGCTCCAAAGAGAAAGTTCTGGTAAAGCTGGTAAGAATAAAAATACCCAAACACATCGTGGAATGAAATATCCTCAAATCAAATTGTGAAGGAGAAAAGAAAACAAAGGTGGTGTGAAGCTTTCCTTCAAAGCACCTGAGATGTTCTGCATTTGGTAGGTGTCAGTGAAAAATGAAATAAATCTGCCCTTCCCAATGAGTTGACCTTACCAGAGGAGACAGGAAAAAGGAAAAATTTCCTGCTAACTCAGCTTATAGTTTCCTTTTCAGGCTCTTTAATATGTCTGAAAGCCCTGATAGAGGCTGGGTAAAATTGATGTTGACAAGTTGAAAGTTTTAAATACAAACAGTGCCTCATGAACAATCAACATGCCTTGGATTACCCATACATTCTGAATTAAAAAATCCTGCTACACTATGTCAGAAAGGTGGAAATATAAAGGTCAGTTTATTCCACATAAAATCTTATAGAATATCCAGTATCTTTCTCAGTGAAGATATTTTTTGATGTTTAAGTCCAAAATACTGTTTTTCACACACTAGTGTTTTTCATGGACTTTAGGAAATGTGAAATTTCCATCAGTTTTAGCATCAGAACCATCATGTCTCACAGGTTCTGAAAAATATTTTTAAATTGTCAGTGTCATCAACTGAAATTGTTATAAGCAACAGAAGCAATTAATTCCCAGAAGAACTAGGTTTAGTTGGAAGAATTGTGTTTGTCTCCCTGCAAACCTATTTCTGTATGCAATAATTGAAATGTTTTTGCTTCCCACATACTAAAGTTAGGTGATCCATCAGTTTCCTTGCTTCAAGAAGCCTCTTTAACCATCAAAACTCTCAAAAGTAATTTTTGGAAAAATTACAGTACCCTAATTTCCCTAAAATTACAATTTTCTTGTTTTGTCAAAACAAAAAATTAAGGATTTTTTGAGCACAAAATTAAACTTTCCCAAGGTTGGCCTTCACAAGATAAATTTGTGATTTACATTCCCATTACTTTAGTTTCAGAATTTCAAGCTTACTTTCATACAGTAAAAGAAAGTTCTTGCCTCAAATTATCATTTTATTTGCAGCAGCAGCAGCCCAATACTTACAAAAAATATATTAAGGGTTATTATCTATAATTTCTGTATTCCTACTTTTCATTATTTTCTATGGTAATTAACAAATTATTACCTCCAAAAGACACTGTTCCTTTCGAATCTTTATGAAGTTGCTGCCTTAGGGCTTGCTGCTGTTCATTTGTGAGCTGAATCCCAAGATAATTCAGTGCCTGGAAGGAAAAAACTTATTTTGGAGTGAAAAAAGAAAGGACTAAAGATAATGACTGCAGGGATGGGGGGAGTAATTAAAGAGCTACACTTCAAAGAGCCTTGCTATTCTGGTTCACTCTCACTGACAACACTTTTATTCCAGAGCCACTCAGTGACTTTTCCATCTAATTGAGAGATGTTCAGATATTATTTAACATTGAATACATATGAGTGCAATAAGCAAACCCCTTTGTCCTTAATAACTGCTTTAAAAATCCTGAGGGATGTTATGATTCCCAGAAGAGTTAATCAGTAATTAGATTAACAAAAACAGTAATTTGCCCAATATATAAACTGAAATATTGGCCTGCAACATGAAAGAACTACCCAAATAGAAAATTCTGTGTGTCATTTATACCTCAAAGTTTGTCAGCCTAGAAATATTGTCCAGATGTTTTACCTGGATCATGAAGGGGGAGGAAGGAGAACTGAGAAGACTTTAAGTATTTACCCTCTCCAGCTTTTCTGTTTTGAGAAGAATACTCAAGTTCTTTCCTTGGGGTTCATAATCATCATTCTGGCTGGGGGCAATAACTAAGAAATAAAAAAAAAATAAAGCAATAATGATGTAGTGGTAACTGTTTTGAAAAAAAATTGTTCTGAAACTCTGCTCATCAAGTAGATGCCAGCTAAATACCCATTTGCCAAAAATACATGTTAATCCTTACACTGACTTTTTTTTTTTAAAGGACATAATTGTAATCAACAAAAATTACGATTATCAATCACTTCCACTATTTTTTTTTTCGCATTGAAAAAGTGACAAGTAGCAAATTAACAGTAAATAACCAGGAATAGGTTTGAGTGATCCATCAAGCATATGGCTTCTCCTTGTGGTATTTTCTCTTCTCTCAGAGATACACAGATACTCAGGAAACAGAAGGGGAAACACACTTGTGAATTCCAAGAGAGACCTCCAAGACACACCCTTGGTGTAACTGACAGTTGCCAAAAGCACATGGAGTGTTCTAGAAAACACTGGGGAAAGAGAGGGAATGACCTGTTCCCAAATGTGGGCTATGTGGAGGGAGCTTAGGCTGAACTCCCATGGCCCCTCAGTATTTTTTCCTGGGAAGGAACTCTTTTCCAAGAATTCTTGTCCATTAGGCTACCATCAATCAGCACCTTGTACCCTTATAGTCAGAAACACAAATTTGCATGGGTTTTTTAACTATCACTTGGGATTTTAGATGTATGAAAATAAAAAAAAATCATTGATTGTATTCATTATTTATAAATATAATGTAGATCTTCATGCTTCATTTCATTAAGGGATTAAAAAGGTACTGAAACCAAAACCAGCATTTGACAAGTAAAGGATCCTACAGTTTGAGATTTTCTCTAAAGGAACAGAAGGAATCGCAGAGAATTCTTCTTTTTTTTAATTTTTTTTAGTTTCACAGCGTATCTGTTTCCAAGCTCAAAGTAATTTACATTCTCTTTACATGCCAAAAGCATAAACCAAAATATCTTGAAAATCTCTGACATTAACACCTCTCACATGCTATATTAAATTCTGAAGACAGTGGGCTAGAACCTTGGTGGAATTGGCTCAATTTTCCTTCAGCTCAGAATGAAAAAGCCTCATGTGTGAGTTTGTGCAAAAACTTCTCAAAACTATGCTGATTTTTTCATAAAGTGTTAAAAAAAAAAAAAGAGTATCTCATCTAAGAGATGCTTTAATTTTTCAAGGTTGTCTTTGAAAGTTTATCCTTGAAAAAGGGCAGCATGAAAGAAGTGGCAGGTTTGACAAAGGATGTGCTGTTAAATAAGAAGAAAATGAAACATGACAAGAAGCAGTACAAACTGGAGCTGCTCTACTGCCTACGTTCTTCAGATGTGTTCAGAGACTGCCCCTCTTGCTATCTTCAAACAAAGAAGCTCCTGTGTGCTGAATTATATTAACCAAGAGTCTTATATTCTGAATATATTAAAAAATAACACTTTTGTCTTGTTCCTTTGATTTAGATGTAGTGTTTTTCATGGTCAGTATGTCAAAACTGTGGTCATAAATCTCCTCCAGGTGTATTCAATACTAAAACTTTGCCAGTTTCAACAGCTCACATTTGGTCAGCTCACCCTTCAAGGAAAGGAACCAACTGGTCAGATTTGCAATATGGGAACTGTTTCATTTTAAATTTGAATATCTAATATGGACTATAATAAATGCAGGTACAACTTAAATAACATCAGTGGAGGGACATCTGGAATGAATCAGATCCTGTGTATTTTTTTGTCCTCTGCTCAGTACATTAGACATGAAGTTGAGAAGCTCAGCTTTTGCTTAATTGTTACTGCCTGAAGAGAAAGAATAAAGTTGAGGTCTGTACAGAGAAATACTGAACAGAGTCAGTTCTATCAGTGTGTCAATAGGGATTCCCATTATTGAGTCACTCTTGCATTTTCACTGTTTCCAAATACAACATATTTGTTTCCCACAGGAATTAAAATTGTTCAGCTCATATTTGGTACTGACCAAATTTCACAAACTCTCTTTTTCCTTAGATGTTGTTTTCAAACTAGATATTTAGAGATGTGATCAAAGTGACTCTTTGTTTGAATGTCATGTCTCTAAAGCACAAATATACATGATATATTGTATTTGTTATTAACTGGAAAGCTGTTAAGAGGGCTGAATGTTATTTCTATCCTTTCAATATGCTGCCCTGATTTAAGCAGTAAAACCATGCAAGCAGCATACATCCCCAGAATTTCATCAAATCAAGAAAGCACAGTTTCTATGGCAACCTAATCTTGATCTATACGTAAGTCTTCATTATCTGGTTTCTACTGAGTCTATTATCATTACTGCTGTATAGCAAATGTTGTGATCACTCATTTTTGCTTGGTTTCAGCTGTTTGTTAGAGACAATGTAAGTTATATTTGACAGAAGCTACTAAAAATCCATTGATCTCAGTCCTTTATTTAGGAGTATAAAAACAGTGCAATATTCCCTTTTTTTAAAAGCCTATTGAGTCTCGTTATGTATTATGTTCTGTTTGACTGTTATTGAAAGAACAGGGAAAAGGGTGGCAGGGAATTAAATCAGCACTTACCCGTGGCAGATGCAGCAGCAGGATTGCTGTCTAGACCAGTAATTGGAGATTGCCCTCCCATCTTGACTCCAGTTTCCATCTACGAGAGGAAATGAAAAGTCATGAAATACCATTTCCAAAGCAGATCAGAAGCCAAGCCAGAAATACACATTAATGAAAAAAAGGACAGGAAGGAATACCAGGGGAAGAAAAAAGGGCTGGGGAGATCAAAACAACCCCAGGAGAAAAAGGTATGGAGGGGGTGGTAGTTGTGAGAGGGAAGAGCATTGAAAAAAATCAGATCAGGGACTCATCAAAACCTTGGGTTTTGAAAATCTTCACAGATTAAGATAGCACAGTTTCTCTAGGCAACCCACTTCAATGTTTATATCCCTAATAGGAAAGAAAAATGGGCAAGAATTTTAAGTACAAATATAAGATTTGAGAATCACCTGTTTTGACTTTGTGTTTGAGAACATTTTATTCTTCCTTCTTCTAAGGCAATACTTTACTTAGCTTTAAAAATATGATAAACTGAAAATGTTCTTTCAAAAAATTGAAATACTAGTTTTAAAATCTTCTTTCTCGTGGTCAGCATTATTTCTTTACACTAATGGTGAAGTGTATGAACTAAAACAATTGCTGCTTAGCCAAAAGAAAGGGGAAAACCCCCACATACTTCTAGGACTTTTTTTTAAGCAAAAATCTCATCATCACACAACAAGTGTGAGATTGTACTGTACTCACACATATGTGGTAAACAGGGAGTATTTTATCTCTGAAATATGTAACTATTTATATCTAATTCCAAAACTTCAGAGAAACAGTAAAGGAGAAATTGATATCTAAGAAACAGTTAATGCTTATTTAATTTATTTTCTTACCCCAAGTCAACTAATTCCTCTCATCAGTGTGATTTACTCTCCTGTTATACAACATGGTTTTTCCAAGAGTTTTGATATTCCAAAGACAATATTGTGCAGGAAAACAGACAGTCATTTTCTTACTAAAATGGAAACTCAATTACAATTAAGAGAAAAACAACCACTTGCTCAGTTTGTTCTAAGAGGAGTAAAAAGCACACTCACAGCATCTGGAGGGAATGTTGAAACCAGCCTCCCATTAGGAGAGGGAAGAGGACCAAGTGCTGCAGCCTGTTGCTCTCCATGTGCTACAGAAGATGTTAAGAGGCTGAAAGGATGCTGCAGATTCTTTGGATGACTGGGTATGTTTTTCTGCCTAATAAAAGCTATCTCCCAAAAATTTTCAAACCTAGAACTAAAATTTTAAAAGTTTCAACATATTGCATACTTATATTATTCACAGAATTTATACTTCTGCAAAAATTACATGTTTCCAAACACCATGTATGGGTTTATTTAACTATTTTTCTAAAAGGATGTTCTGTTACCCATCATTACAAAGACAAACACCGTAATATTTTATTTAAACATTAAAGTATCATAATTTTGCAGTTCTAAAAGGTGCACTTGAGTCTTTTCTACAAAATAATATTACAACTGAGTATTTAAAATAATTAGTATCTCTCATTTCCTCTAAGCACACAAAAACACTTTTCACATTAATCTGATCATAAATATCATCTATTAAAGCATTTTGGGTGGTTGGCTGTTTGACAACAACAGATACCTCATCTTTGTTCTGTTGATTATACTTTTTGCCTCTTCATAGGAGACTCCAATCATGGACTCTTTGTTGATGGACACAAGCTGATCCCCAGGCTTCAATCGTCCATCCTAAAACAACAAATATAAAACCAAACCCACAAATTTTATATTAATTGCTAACACTACAGAAAGAACTGTATAATCACAGCACTTGGACATGTTCCCCTGGTTCTATTAGAAGAAGAAATATCAAGAGTCATTATAAAAACTTATCAGAGAAAATAGACATCAGAAATTATATAAATAACAGCTCTGGACCCAGATAAACACTTCTGTTAAAAAAAAAAACAAACAAAAAAAACAAGACAAAAAACCAACAGATTTTTCCAGCACCAACCCATCTGACTTTAGGAAGCTTCTTTACTAATTAATTCAGCTCTGAGCTGGATTAATTTGTATTTCAAAAGGAAATGTCCATGGCAATACATGGAACTCTTCAGACACTCACTGGCCATGTTAATGAGAAAACCAGATTGGTCTATTAGTACTCACTAGTCAAAACCATGAGAGAAATAACCTTGTCAACTTTGTGCTTCTGCTGAATTAATTGCAAAAAACTCTCTATTGGCACAAGAACATCTCACATTTCTGTCCCAGAGACTCTAAGACAGGGCTTTAAACATGGTAGGCTAGATTTCTCACTAAGATAGAGCTGTCTTTACTCACATTTTAACAGAGCCCTCAACAATTTAACTGGAAATTCATGCAATTCACCTATGCTTACAGAGTTAGTTATGACATTTGTCTAATGTAATACACATCAAATTACACAGAATATGTCTCTGCTTCTCAGCTCCTAAGAAATCAAATACAAAATCAATCTATGTTAAAAAAAAATGTGTGCAGAAGATAATACATAGGAAATAAGTAAAATACCTTCTCAAGACTAGTATAATTTTACTTACTTAACACACACATACCATAGTTTTAGCTGTGTTGTTTCAAACCCATGCCAGTATTTTACTACTTTTTTTTTTTTTTTTTTGTCACTTAGTGCTTTGGTTAAAAGAATAAAGTTGCAAACCTTTTATTTTGCATTCATCCAGCATGTTCTAAGATATCCATTTCAATGGTGCCCTCATGTGGCAGACGTTTAAAATATGTTTATTACTTCACCTTCCCAAACAGGATAACCAGGATTGTGGAATTACCTCTATTATTGCTAATATTAGAGCTTACTGGAAATTGATGTCTTAGCCTCAGTCTATTGATCATGTGTGACAGGCTTTAAATTATATGTTCACTGTGAGAAAAATGTTTTATAAGCCACAACAAAATAGGAGAAAATAAAAGAGGATCTATTGAAAGAGGTCTTGGAGAAACATTGCATTTTTATCTTCCAGCTTGCATTTTAGGATTAAACTTAGTCTATAAAAATTCAGTAACAAATAGTTATAAACTGCTCGGGGATAAAATTCACTGCTCATGAATTGAGCTTGTCCTCTTTTGCTGGGCCAGAGGCAAAGGCTGGTTATCTACATTTCTAAATAAACAAAATTACTCAGGATGCCAGAAGAGACACTGGGTAAACAGTTCTGTGTAGCTGAACCAGGCAATTATATTATTTATTTACTTCTTATGCTGTCAAATCCCCCTGATTTACATCTTGCATTTGTCAGAAATTAAGAGTGATCAACACCAATTCATATATTTTATTAGTCTGCACTTTCAGAATATTTTTTTCTAACTTGCCTACACAATGATTTCCAATTGCAAGGATCCATCTAAATTAAGTCTCAGGGAAATATGATTTTCTGAATGTACAAGGAAATGAAATAGAGGTGCAATCTGGAGCTCTGTCCTATCCTTCCTGATTTACCTTGCATCATGAAATCTTCTATAAAAGTTGGTTTCGTACCTTCTCATACATAAACTGAGGAAGAATATCCTCATTTACCTCAAATGAACTTATGGATAAATTTTAAATACATTGTAACTGTTACAGTGCAGTGAGATAATTCTGTCAAAACAGAAGGCAAGGAGCAACACAAAAACATTTTGTATTTGAAAAATGACTGCACATGTAGTGTACAAAAGCAAGTACAAAATTAAGACAAAAATACAGGTGTCTGAAGGGGAAGGAAGGGAAAAAAGGCCTTTACCTTATGGCAATCACCACCTGGGATAATTTCTTGAATGTATACCAAAGGTCCTTCATTTCTGTTAATTCCTCCCACAATATTCAAACCTAAGCTTGCTTCTTTGCAAACAGAGATAATCTGAAATGCACTGTCACTAGAGGTACAAAGAGAAAGAAAATTAGAATTACTTCACAGAACTAGATAATAAAGACTGAAACAATAACTTGTCTTTATCTTACAGATTTTGTAAATATGTATTACAGTAACAAATAGAAATAGTGGACATTTAATCTCAGTGTTCAAATATTACACTACTTAAACTCAGCAACCTCAGGCACTTCTGACAATTACAAAAAGATTTGAATACTCTATTTTACAAGGCTAAAAACTCCTCTCTACTATATAGAAATATATACTATATCCCAAGGCTTATGGGAGAATCACATAAACCAGGAACATTAATTCATTAGGAGACACTAAAAAAATAACCTGATTAATCTTCTTCTACCACATAAACAATAAATAAACAGAAAAATGACTTATTAAAACGGAAAGTCTGCAATGTTGATGGCATTATGAGCTACAGGACTAGAAGTTAAAAAACAAAACCAAACTTTAACACATAGTGCTCAACCCAAATTTTCCAGACCAGCCAAATACAGCATTTCCTGCAGCTCCCACAACAGAGGTACAGTCAGTTTTGGAGATTACTTTGGAAGCTTTGGGGATGGTGGTGGGACAGAATTATTTCTGCTGCTGCTGGTGGTGATGTTATCCTTCAGATGCAGCTGAGGACTCTGTGACCTTGAGGATGACCCAGAAGAAAGGCTGTCTATAGATTTTGCTTCAAAATAAAGAAATAACAATAAAAACAAATAAATAAATAAAAGCCAAAAAAGAAAAAGCATAAAATTTTAGCTCACATGAGTAAGTTCAAAAAAACCTACACAGTTAAGAACTGAGAGCCACTCAGGGTTCCAGGAATAATTTTTTAAAGCATAACAAGTGATTATTTTTTTCAAATTGTGGGCAAAACATGAAACTGACTAATCCTCTATGCTCTATAAAAGCATGTTAATTAAGCAGCGGTTACAGAAAGATTAGAATTTTTAGTGCTTTAGATCAAATTTTTTCTAGCATTTTGTGGCACATTACAGCTACAAATACCAACAACTTTTCACATAAATCACTAATTAAAATTTTAAGTAGATATCAGTATATTTATTTTAAGAGCTGGGGAAACTGACACACAAATTCCTCAAGGTACATATGTGTTTTGTCTGACTGTGAGCCACTTCCTCCAATACACCTCCTCTCAAATAAGGAATTTTAAGTACAAGTTTCTACTCCACCCAAGGCTGATTTTTTTCCCCCAGGATTATTTCAGGCTGGGAAGTGATCTCTCACCAGCTAACTGATGTGTCGGAGAAGCTCTTGCAGAGCTGGTGTCACTGTGAGAGCCATACTTATCCATCAGGTCATGAAATTCTTTCCTGTGCCAATAAAAAGATTTTGTCAGGATTTGGTGTTAGTTTGAAACTGTGAGACTGGCACTGCTCGTACTGAACAGCTGTTCCTCCTCAGAGAAGGAAGCTCAGCCTCCACTGAAAGAGGAAAGCCCTGTCAAATGGTCAGAAAGGGCAAAAAAAATATCATATAATGCATGATAAAGATGAGGAAACAGACTATGGATGAAATGGACTGTTGGTAAAAACTTTATTTTTACCTCTCTTTAACCTGCATTTCAAAACTTTAAAAACTTGTCATACAATCAACTACAGATAATAAAATAATAATTTATTAATAATAAAAACTATGGATACAGTGGTACTACCAAGCTCCAGAACTATTTATTTATATTAGAGGGAATCAGATTATACACTTATAGCATACTCATGTTTTTAAAGAATGCTTTTAGTTCAATTACACTGAACAAGAACCCAGAAGAGAATGACAAAGATGTGGCTCCTTAAAAACAAGAGGATTGAAGAAATATTTATTTACTACTAAAAGCCAAAAGCAGAAGTTCCTTGTAGATACCAATACACCAATCATACTGTAACAGACTGGCAAAGATGCACATCTTGTGTGCCAGGCATCGAAGAGAATACAAAAACACTTGATTCACCTGATATTGAATCCAGCCTCATTTAAGCAAAAAAACTGATAATCTGAGCTCTGATTACCTCAGTGATAACTGACTTAAAAAATATAAATAATCCATAGTGATGTAAACCAGAAAAAACACCAAATTAATACTACAGAATTAGTCAGAGAGAAAAGAAATTAACTGATTGCAAGGAGAGTAACTCCCAGGTTGTTCGACTTCTGAAGGTTTATCAAAAAGGCTGGGTGCATTATTTTTTAAAAAAGAACAACATTTATTGTACTAATGCTGGCCCCAGGGTACACACACAAATCACAGCTGAATGTAAATCAAATAATCTTTAAGCACAGAATGTAAAGTCACAAGAAATTAATTCAGAGGAGGTTGGTGAGGGACTGCAGAGTGGTAAATTCTGCCCAGGCCATTGCACTTCTCCCTGTGAGTGGTTAAAGGACTGATGGATTTTAATTATTCAAGGAGTTTACAGGAACTAGGCCAGTATGCTTTAGATAAAAGCAGATTAAGAGGGGACCTCACATATATGTAGGCAGTCTGAAAAAAGGAGAGATCAGAGGCTACAGAGTGATTTAAATGTCTGTTGAATACAAAAAAATAAAGGAACAGAAAGAGGAAGCTTAACTCGGACAAAAGGCTAAAGGAATTTAGAGAAAAATCCTTTATGGGGAGATTACTCTGGAAGTGGAACATCCCATGAAAGGCAAATAACAGCAGATACTCCCGCAATGATTATCAAAAATAGTTACATAACAGCTGTTTTCTCCTGAGATTTAAGTCAAAAGGGGATACAGACCTGGATTGTCACATTGCTGATGATTCTCTGCCAATATTGGTTTATATGCTTAACTTTCAACAGTCAGGTTAAAGCAATATTTAACATAAATGTCCTTAAAATGAATATATTTTGGACTACTTGCTGCAGTAAACAGTTTAACCTACTTATCCAAACTATTCAAAGCTCATTAGAGATTGAAAAGCAAACTTCTGAGGGGAAAAAACAACTGAATCTGCCTTTTGTTGGAAGGCAAGACCAGTTTATATCTTATGGTTTTGTGATAGCTCTACCAGAGCCCTCATTTTCATTATTTTAAAATGTGCGAAGCATTTCAAGAACTATCACAGCAGGTAATTTTTAATGGTATTAGCTGTAAACATAACATTACAATCCTCCTCTTTAAACTGAAGTTGGCCTGAGCTTGCTACTTGAAGTGATTGATGCAAGTGATCTCAGAATGAACTAGTATCAAGTATTACACAGAAAAATGTGACATGTGCTACAATTCTGCAATTAAAACTAATCTGAAATAAAAATACATGCAAGCCCACCCAGTCACCCTGAGATACAGCACTGGATTTTTATCAGTTTTAAGGTTAAAATAATTTTTCTCTTACTTTGCTTCTTCATCTCGAGCAATGAGCAGAGACATGTGATTAGAGGCTGAGGCTGTTCTCAGGATGTCAACAGCCCTAGAAGGGAGCAGAAAAAGGCCAAATAAATATACCAGGGTGCTGGCAAGAACTGAGCAGTGCTAGAAGAGAAGGAAAATGGACAAATTGCTAAGGTAGTTAATAATTTTCATGGCCAGATACAGAGAACAGAGCTTGGCAGCAGCAAAACTTAAAGTGAGCACCAGGGAAGGGAGCAAGAGACAGACTGTGGTGCATCTGCTGACAGCAATAAACTGGGACTGACCCCTCTTTCCCTTCCCTTCTGTCCCCCATCCCTCCTTGGGCCATCCTGCTGCCTTTCTGAGCCTCTTTCAGGATTTACAGCCCATCTCAGCAAAAGCTACTGCTCAGGTGTGCCTGGCTCAGAATCTCCCTCAGCAACACAAATGGCAATTTTCCTTTGGACATTCAATCTCCATCTCCAGCACTGAAAGCTGCACTGATCTCTACAGATCCAGCTACAGAAACCATCTGCAGCTTACTCTTTTCCCCTTCATTGTGCCATTATATGATTGCTGCCATCATTTACATTCACCAGTACTAAACCAGCAGATAGTTATATTTTAACAGCTTCTGCTGCTGTTTTCACACACATTCTGTAATCTCTGTCATTAAGAAACCAGTTGAGTCTGGTGTTCTGCTTCTATAAGCCCTTCACTTTTCCACAGCAGTCTTCTGAATTAGATTTATAGGATAAATTACCTGTGAGTTGAACTCCAAGGATCTTGGGGCAGTTGTGCTCTTTCAATCAGTCACTGATAATGTCTGGAGTAATGCATGTATAACATTCCAAGCTCTAATAAACATTCACTAATCAGTACAAACATACCTTTCATTTGTTACTCCAACCAAGTTTTCTCCATTGACATCTAAAATTAGGTCCCCAGTGAGCAAACGGCCTTTAAATGAAACCAACAGTGATTGATGAAACAACATGAAAATGGTGAACATACTATATTAAACCAGGTATTAAACCAGGACTTTTCCTTTCAATTTTATGTCACTTAATGCATTAAACAGCTTTATGACTCCTGGCACCTGATCCTAAAAAAGACAAGTAATTGAGATAAGACTAGAAACCAGAAATCAGTCTTATTAACGACAGAATACACACTGAAAATAACTGTCATTTATCTATTTGTAGTATTTCCACACATATTTTTGAGACTAGAATTTATATTTCACAGTTGTGGAACTAATTTTTATTTGAACCTTACTCTTAACATTAATATACATTAATTACATTATATATGTACAATATACATTAATATACATTAAACTAAAACATTAAATAATGTTTTAGACATTAATATAGTCAGCTAAAAGCTTTTTCTAGAGACAATTCTATTTTTTAACTCCCTGAAAATCTCAAGTCTATGAACTTGAAGTTGATTAAGATTACTTTAAATTATGATTTTGAACAAAACAAAATGGAATCTCAAAAAACCCCAGAGACCTAGGATGGAAGTCTGTAGCTTAATTATTGCAAACTCTACTGAGTGTAATTTCTTCTTACCACATTGATCTTAACCACCAGCACACCACTACTATTAAAAAAGAGTAATAAAAATTATCAGAACTAATTAAAAATACTAGTTCTATACAGGAAACCCCCCCTCTTATACCTTAAAAATTAAAAGTGGTTCAGCATCTCAACACTTACTCAGTGCTGAAAGATTACCAATTTCCTTCACCAGCCATATGTAGATTTGAAAACATTTTCAAGACCTGAGAGTATTAAAATCTTTTTCCATAAAGGGTCCAAATTTCATTTCTCTACCTTAAAGTAAGCCAAAACTTCATGGGTCCTGACTAAACTGTACTATTTTAAATATCCTTACCCACAAAGTAAAATAAAGACTTCTTTTGACAGCTTTTTATATCCAGCGTGTTTGTGGCCAAAAAAGTTAAAAACACTTACTATCTACAGCAGCAACCCCTCCAGGTAGAATTCTCTTTATGAAAATCCCATAATCTTCTGCTGTTTGTGCCCGATAGCCTCCAATAATTTTAACTCCTGAACAACAAACAAACAGATAAAAGTGAAAATTTGGTTATTCCACCTACTGTGCTAAATGTACTTGCATGCAAATCCATGAAAGCCAAATAAACCTTCCTGATGTCAAATATGATTTGGCAAAGCTCACCAGGTGTTTTTAGGTTTGATTTATTCAGAATAACAGAATGTCTTAGTTACCTAATCCATTCTGGCAATCAGAGAAAGAGATGCGGTGAACAGCTCGATTAATTCCATGAGGGCCCATAATGGTCCTAAGGAATAAAACAAAGATCATTAAATTACAGAAATGTACATAGAGCTATGTTAACAGAAAAGAAATTACAGCAACTGTGTTTTCAACTGAAGTAAACCCAAATCAGTTTTCTCCACTGGCAACTTCATATCGTTTGATATCTCTGAGCCATCATCTCCTCAGCCAAAAATCAATCTACTCATCACAAATATCAGATGGAGAGGTATAATAGATACACAGTTTACTTCCTTTTCCCCCAAAGCATTTCAGGCTGAACTGTGAATCCCATTTTGTGTAATAAAAGGGTTGTGATTAAATATAAACAAAATTCCACAATCTGGTCCACCTTAACATTTAGGCAAGAAAAACATGCCGTAAAACCAGTCTTCATCAGGTAATGAATATTTGAACAAAAGCACAGCTGAGCCAATGCATAAAATTATTTCCTAAGATATCTAAAATATAATTTTGTGGCTATTTATGAACATCATATTTTCCAAAAGTCCCCTAATTTCTTCACTCAGCTTTGATCTCTTTCTCTGTTGTAAAAAAGGCTTCTTTCCAAACTCTTTTGCCTGATCCTCTGTGTACCTTCCCATCCCAAGGCAAAACACCAGGATAACACTTGGAATTGTCTAAAGGCAGAGGAATATTTTGAAAGCAGTTGATCATCCAACAGAATTTAAAAAGAATACAGAGTAAAATTAGAGTTTTGAAACCTAAATTAACAGTTTCATCAGACTTATGACCAGGACGCTGCTCTGAGAATGCAGTGTTAAGAATATAAATAAATCCAGATTACCCTTTACCAGGTTTTATTTTCATTTAGATGACTTATGGGTAAAAAAAATGTAAGTTGTATTATAGCTCCTCTGTCCTTTCCCTGCCCCATTTTTGGAGAAGACTTGACAGATCTCTTCTAGAAAAGAGCAGAAGCATGACTGAGGTTTCTCTGCTTTGACCTACATATTGTTTGTTCTACATTACATAGAGAGTTGCATTTTCTGGAGGGTCCTAGTGAAATGGAACAACAAGAATTCAGTAGCAGGGTGGGAGAGAAGATCAAAGTGGAGGACACAATGACCCAAATCCTTCCACACAACCTAATCCAGCACAGCCTGAACTCCAAGCCTGAAACTGGGTACATCTGCAAAAGCCAGAGAACATCATTAAAAGGTGCTGTGCCAGAAGGAAGAGAGAAATCCAGAAGGTCCAAATGTTCTTAAAATTCTAGGACTAGCGCTGAGATCTGGCTTCTAAAGAATACCTGCAGCTCTTTTGCTTTTATAGAAGAAAACTGGATGAGGTTTTTTTATCAAGGAATAAGCACTAGCTCTGAAAAGCAACAATTTCTCAAAACCTCATATTTCCAAGTATTTGCAAAATTATCCTTTGGATTAGAAAGGCTGGCCACAAGGAGAGACCTAATAATTCTAACAACCTTTAGAAAAAAGTAAACCTATGCTTAAAGCACTGTGTAATTTTCACTGTAGTATTTCTTGAAGTATTTGTTTCACAGGCTAAAGAGAAATAACGAGTCCCAGTGTATTTGGTGTGAGTTTGACAGGACTGCACATGACCTTGCTGTGATGTGTCAGAGCATAAGGTACCCTTTGTAAAGCTAAAAGCGAACTTTTTTTTCCACTGCTTTCACTTAAACACAGCCTGAAAGGAAGAACAAATCCCCAAGGCTGATATTTCTTTAAGAATACCCTTTGGACAACCTCCTACTCCATGAGAAGGACAGAGTATTTTGCATTACTACCCAGTTCTGTCACTGCAATTATCCCACAATTTGTTTTGAGGCTGAAGGACAGCATACTAATCATGCTTTGTCCTGACTTGTCTCCATCTCTGAAATCTTAAATGAAGTACACTGATCTTTAAAACAGGCAATTATTCCATTTTTTCTCTCTTGCCTTTTGCTGCTACTGCTATTGGTTTTACTCGGCCACTTCCTCTCAGCAGTTTTCACGTGGTAATATTTTTGTTAAAATTAAAAAGCAAGAACAAAAGTTACTTCAACCTTGCACAAACCAACACAGAGATTTTACTTTCTTCAAGTCTGAAAAGATCAAATATCAGACTTTAAGTCTGAAGTTTAGAGTTCACCAGAAATTGCAGAACATCTTTAGGTACTATCATATAAAACAATCATGAAATATGATCAAATCTAAGAACAGAACATTTTCAAAAGTAACCAGCCATACTTTCAAAAGAGAGATCCTAATGAAACTAAAATGGATTCTGACAAAGAGGATACAGAGAACACACAACTAATAATGTACAGTGGAGAGGAATAAGGAATCTCTGAAACACCGGAATTGTGATGCTGCCACCTACAATTAGAAAGAACTGGCACTTTGGACAGACGACTTTTACATGGTACTCAGGTCTGTTTATGATCTAAAGACTAAATCCCTCCAAAACATGCAGTTAAAAATTACTTTATCACATAAAAGTAAAGACAAAGATTTTCAAATGCCCCAAATTTGTTTAGCATATCACATCTAGTTGACTTTCAGTGTTAGGGTTTTTTATCTAATATAACTTAGATCTTCAAGTTAAGCTACTTGTCATAGTTCTAATAAAATAAACAGAGCTTTAACAATTTCACTGTAAAATGACTTGGATTCAGCACCCATTCAACATTTATTTTATGTCATCACTTTCAATATTCATGAAATGTTAGAGTATTTCTCCTAGAGCATTAGAAACATGCTCAACAGTATAAATAAGGAAATAAACTCCTAAACCAGTTTGCAGTAGTAACAAAAAATAATTCAATGTTCTTTGCAGAAAAAGATGCAAATTAAATAATCAGATGTTGCTAATTATTTTTTGAGGTCAGGCAAAAGTACTTGTAAGCAAGGTTTTAGCATGTAGAGAAGATGTACGGCAAGAGATGAAATACACAAGCAAAACTCACCAAACTCACTATGCTATAACCTTCTTAGATGAAAAAACACTAAACTCAACACTCCAGCTGAAGTCTGGATGCTAACAGACTTAAGTGTGCAACATTCTGGTGCAGATGCTCCAGTAAGGGAAATTGAAATTAAAATTAACCTACTTCTATTACTTTTTAGCAGTAAACACAAGGAAGTTCAACAACTTTGGGTTTTATCTTTTAGTACTTATCAGTGCTTATCAGAACATACAGCTCCAGATATTCTTCTGATCTCTATTCCTGAGAAATGATTCATAATTTATATCCACAAACAAAATATTTAACTATGTTTATCAATGGGAGAATAATACAATTTGCTCACAAAACACATATTACCTGACACACAAAAATCTAAATTATAAACTCTGTCTGTTGATGAAAAGAAGCTGAAAATGCCCACAGCTTTTAAATTATCTTTCCTGTACGTTGCACAATTACAGACTAGAGCAATGCCCTCAGAACTGAATGGTTGAGCATACCAGTATAATAGAGAGAGACCATCAAAACGCTCTGGTTCATCTTCAGCCCCTGGAGAAAGCAAGGACATCCTTCAGCACAGCAGGAAAAACAAGGACAACGCAAGCAAAACACACTGGAGGTTTCCAGTTCAGCTGGATAAAGGTTATGAGCAGGATGATTTCTGCTACCAACTAAAAAACCCAAACACAGAGCTCCAGCTGAGCGTCTCTGCCTACTTAATCTTCTCTGAAATCCTCTGCGTCACATGCACTAATTCACCTAGAGAGGTAATGCTTACTTTTTCTCTCTTTGAAATGGCCATTTATAACAATTTTAAAGACTGCTAAATGCAAAGGAGAAAATTTACTACATTATGATTAAGCAATCCAGATCCAGCTGCCAAAGGCAAATGTGATGATTAAAAGAAAGTTATTTCCTCCTGTTCTTCTAATAATTTATTTGAATGATCCCTGCAAACAAGGTCAGAAGCAGTAACTCATGACCTTTCTAAAGCAATCTTCCTAGCAGACTGGATTATGCACAGACACACAAAAGGGAAAGCCAAGAAAGCAGACTGAAAGTATTAATGAAATGAATGCCATTATGCTATTACTTTTCATTCTCAATCATATTGCTGGCTTGTGCCATGATCTAACTTGGTTTTTACACTTTCAAGATACAGCAGTCAAAAGTCAACACAGAACTTTGGTTATGTATTTTCTCTAGAAATGGAAACTGACATGTGCTTTTCTGTGAAAGGAAATAAAACTGCCAAATTTATGTCATTACACAGAGAATAATCCAGCTGAAGAAGTCAAACACATCACCCCTGTTCCCAGAGGTCAGACCCTGTGATAGGAGACTTAGTCTTGCAGAGAAATGCACATTTTCAGAAGTTCTGAGTGTTGACACCAGCTTAGTTAATGAAAGTTTCCTTCCAGGTTTGCCTCAGAAGTACCCCTACTGCTCCCCCTTTCTCAAAAGATCATAACAATACTGCAGCATGAAATGAAAGCCAACTACCCTGCATTCACTGAGGGCTTTAAGTAGAAAGGTGAATCCTTTCTAGCCAGGAGCAACCCTGTGATCAGACTGTCAGGTCTGGAGGTGCAGCAGGAGGGCTTGGCTAAGCCAGGAATGCAAACACTCATCTCAGGTGCCTTTTTTTTTTTTTTTAAAGCTGCAGTGACTGTGGTTCCAATAGCAAACAATCCTTCTTGGGAAAGGATCCCTTTGTTGAGAGACAACGTGCTGAACAGTGTTCACATAGAGAGTGGTTAGTCCTGAGAGCCTGCAATGCACACACAGAAGGGGCAGAGTGACCCACTAGAGAGTAAGGAGCACATCAGAGATGGAAATGGGAACATAAAGCAGCTTTCCCAGCTCCCAAATTGTGAAAAGCCCCACTGGCACAGTGATCACACCCATTAAGAGAGGAAGATTTGCCCCTTTGTAGGCGTTTCTCAGTCAGCTCACTCTGCTGGTGTTACAGGCATTACAGAAAAGCCATTGATATTTTAAGCCTCGTATCAATTAGATGTGCTCTAGGCAAGGTTACATAAAATACCAATAGACTTTCTCCAACAAAACTATCCCTGTTCTTAACACCAGTGAAGATCAATTAGTGGTATCAATATCAGGAGCATTTGTCAAAATGCATCACTCAGACCAGCTAGTGTCATATTTTCTGCTATAGAAACCCCCCAAGTAACACATGGCTCAAGGCTCTGCAATTTCCTTGTTAAAAAGCAAAAAGTTATTTTTATTAAACCAGACATAACAAACTTCTGAACAATTAAGCAGATATAAAGTAGTATTAGGCTCATTGCTCTCATTTTATTAGCGTTACCTGTAATACATCACTTGTTCAGAAAATTACTCCTCCAGCCCTTCTTCAAAGCAAACTGTGCTTCGTTCAGCTTCCTGAACTCAGCCCCAAGGCTTCTATCCCTCTTCATCTTCAAATTCTGTTGCTGTGCTACTTTTAATGAATGACAGCATCATTGCTTCTCTTGCAAGTCCTCAGCCTTTCAAGAACATGCTCAGAGGAACACAAATTACTTTTTACTTCCAGAAAGATCTAGGAAAATTTTAACTCAAAACTCCATGAATTGTAGTCTAAAGAAGTAAGACTAAATTTTTAAGAGACTTGTACAAAGAAGCAATCTACTATATACAAGTACGTTTTCATAGTTCAGAAGCATTAAATTAAGAAATCTCTATGCAGGGTTTTATCTCTACAAAACTAGTCCTAAGCAAGTGCTGGTTAACTGGATGAAAAGCTTAAGGGACAATTCCTCCCTCAATGTGTAAATTCACTGGTGTTGGTGTTAGCTTATCTACAGACTGCTTCAATATCAAAGTTTTTTTCCTTTAAGACTTCAGCAAGACAAGATCCTACCAATGAAACTGCAAGAATTTTCATATTATAATCCAGTAATTGTATTTCTGCAACTAGGGAAAAAAAGTACTTACTCTTTCTCTGTATTTGTGAGGGGATCTGGACTGGACATCTTCTTAGAAGCACTATTAAAATAAAAGTTCAAAATGGAGAGTTCTGACACATGAAGAACAGGCTCCTACCCAGGGTCAAAACTGCTGAAAAAAAACAAGAGAAACCACTTTCTGAGATTTACATGGCCATGTTTATTTTCAGACATTGGAAAAAGTCTTATTTATTACTGACTAGGAGAAACCAAACTGGAAGAAGAAAACTGCCAGGACAAAATGGATACAATTCACTGCTGAAAACAGTTAACAACTTGAACGTTGAACATTTGTAGTACCGAAACATTTCACATCCTCCTCTGAATTTGTAAGTTAGAAATTAGGATAAACCTGAATTCCTTGTGATTAAAATCTTCTAAAGAAGGAACAAACAGATTACAATTCCAGGATAATGTAACATAATATCAAAGACAATCTCTTCTTTTTTTTTTTTTTTTTTTAATTGAAAGTTTCTTGGAAAGAGAATGGTGTTTTGTGTGTCTTGTTTTCTCATGCTTTTTTAACTTACTCTCTGGTATTTGGTGTCTCTGAACTTCTCACGTGAAGTTTGCAGAACAGGTCAAAACACACAAAATGGGCTTACACACCACTAATGTAGCAAAAAACCCCAGAAATTCACATTGTGTTCTTATTAATACATACAACAGATTGATAGGAAATACAAGCCTGGATATACTGAACTACAATAATTTCAAAAACTGCTACAAAAGCACTAAAGAAAAAATACTCGTTTGTATCAGTAGTAGCGAATCTTCCTGACCTTGTGAGGTGCATGGCTGAACCCTCACATGCCAGAACCCAGAACAGGAATTATTTCCAAGACAAGAGGGACAAGAAACTCTCCCAACCCACAGGCAAAGATGGTACAGGTGCTCCTGGCACCAGTGTCACACCACAGACCCTGGCCAAGATACTGCACCAGGGGATTCTGCTGTCAGCCTCCACAGAATCACACCAATTCCTGTGTGCTGTATTTATTGTGTGAAAAAGATGTTAAATCCACGTTGGAATACCACAAACGCTCCTGCAGTAAATGTTTTCAGGATTTGCTCACCAAAGGACCACAGAAACAGACATCTGAACACAAGGGAAATATCACAGTATATGTACCACACTAAGCCTTTACTATTCTCTCCTTCAACATGGGAAATTAAGCAGCACTAGGAGCCGCCAGTCCTTGTGTGAATCATCTTACTGGAACCACCACAGAAGAGACACAGCTCTAAAACACAGTAAATTCAAGTACTGCTACAGCAAACTTTATTAGAGTGCATGGCACCAGCCGTGTGTAAAACGATTCTTTCTGAACTGGCCTGACTTTGCCTGTCCTCAAGTTACTGATGTTTATTAACAGCACTCGCTACCTTTGCAGCGTGTGAGTACCAGTGCCTGAACAAAACCAAATACCTAGAAAACAAAATAACGTGAAGCAAAGCACCAGGGAGAAAAAGCAACAAACAACCGGTGTCAAATGTCGAAAAGGGGAGGAACTGCACGGCCCCGGAGGGACCATCCGGAGCAGCCCCGATCCCAACCCCGTCCTGGGGTCGCTAGCGCGGAAGCTGAGGGATAACCAGACCCAGCTCATCCCTGCGGGATCCAGCTCATCCCTGCGGTACCTCCAGTGCGGGATACCTGCGGTACCTGCGGCACTCCACCCCTCCCGGTGTCCCTCCTGGCCGGCCTTTCGGTGCCGCTCCCGCCCGCCACAGCCCGCTCAGTGCGGGAGCAGGGCGGCGGAGCCCTGAGGGCTGCTGCAGTTACCTCGTACACACCCTGAGAGGCCCGAGCGAGGAGGGGGCAGCCACGGGCGGCTCCGGGTCCGCCGCGCTCAGCGCGCTCTGAGGGGGCGCGGCGGGCAGTGATGCGATGGCGGCTCGGCCCAACCTCCCCCTCTACGGTCCCTCCTTCACTCCGGCTCAGTTCCCACCTCCGTCCCTCCCCGTTCCTGCCCCATTCCCGCCCCGTTCCGCGGCCGCCCGTCCCGAGAGCCCCCGCGCTGCGGCCATGGCGCTGTGCGGGCGGGCCTGGGCGCGCTGTGCCCGCGGGCCGCGGCTCGGGCTCTGCGGGACCCGCGGCGTGCGGGGCTCCAACCCCTTCACCCGGCAGCAGGAGGAGGAGTGGCGGCGCCGGAACCGCTCGGCCGTGGGCTACATCGCGGCGGCGGCCGTGGGCATGGTGGGGCTGTCGTACGCGGCCGTGCCGCTCTACCGCCTCTACTGCCAGGTACGGGGGGCCCGCGGCCGGCGCCGGTTCCGCGGGCGCGGGGCCCTCACTGCCCTTCCCTGACAGGCCACGGGGCTCGGCGGGACGGCGGGCACGGAGCGCGACGCGGAGCGGATCGAGCGCATGGAGCCCGTCCGGGACCGGCGCATCAGGGTCACTTTCAACGCCGACACGCACGCCAGCATCCAGTGGAACTTCAAACCGCAGCAGAGCGAGATCTACGTGAGTCACCGCCTCCCCCCCGCACAGCCGCGGGGGCGAGAGGCCTTTGTGATCCGGCACTGCCACTGTAACCACTGAAACACGGCACCCAGCGCCTGGCATGGGGACTCCACCGCCTCCCTGGGCAGCCCTTCCCAAAGCCTGACCACAGCAACAGCGGAAAATGTTTCTGATATCTGATGGGAATCTCCCCTGTCTCAGCTTGGGGCCATTTCCGCTGGTCCTCTGAGTGCAGGCACGGCCTAAGGGCCCGGTCCCCACCGCACTACAAGCACCTGGCAGTAGTTCTAGGGTGCACTCATGTTCCCCTTGAGAATAAACAACCCCAGACATATTTTCTAGAACTTTCACCAGCGTTGTTCCCCTTGTCTGGACATGCTCCCCTACGGCAATGTCCTTTTTACAGGACATGGTGTGTAGTTGCCCCTCTGCTACCCCATTAAGCTATCAAAAGTTATTGAAACAGTATATATGTACACACTTCATGGTATATACACCACATGCACATGGTATATACACTGTAAAAGTGTGTGTATATATTTATATATACTTAAAAATATATAGTATAACAGTATATCTAAACTTGTACTGTTTCTCCTATTGCCCTATCCTTATAAGAACTTTTTTATATTTAAAAAAAAAATCACAAATTAATTGTTCTGTTTCAAATTAGTTCTCAAAATAAGGAGTCATGCTTAATAGTTTCTGAGTCCAGTACTGAAAGAATAACCTCAGAAATTAAATGCATATCATATATAAATCTGCTTATTAAAAAAGCCCTGTGTGCTTTTGAGCTGCTGAGGCTAATAGAAGACTCAGGCAAAACGGGTCAGATTAAAAAGAGGTAGAACATATTGAAGCTTGTAATTTTGAATATGGATGAATTGCATGTAATCAAAAATATTTGTGAAATAACCAGTTTGACACAGCAAAAAAGAAAGTTAATTCTAGATAAAGAACTTGGTTTGAGGGGTGGAGGGATGCAGTGGTTTAAAAAAAAAAAAGAAAATCACTGTACAATTATGTTACACAGGTGGTACCAGGAGAGACTGCACTGGCATTTTATAAAGCAAAAAATCCTACTGACAAACCAATAATTGGGATCTCCACCTACAACGTCGTCCCCTTTGAAGCAGGACAGTATTTCAATAAAATACAAGTAAGTGTGAACAAAGCTAAGATTGCATTTTCTTTTACACAAACGAAAACAGTTACCCATAAATTGCATTTTAATCCTAGACCCCATTCTTCGTGTGCCAACGAAAATACCCTGTTTTTTTCAAATGATAAAGTGTATCAATTCATTCCGAGCTTTACTGCCCTCACACCAAGCTGCTCATGCCATCAGAGTGGCTCCAAAATCTGTGTTATTTCTGAAGGCAGGCAGAATGATGTGAGCTGGCCCCACCCCTTGCCACCTTTACACACTTCATTAAAAGCTAATTATTTTCCTGTATCATCACAGTAGCAGAATTTTCCTGTATCACCACAGCTGCTTTCTTGTTGCTTGTCTTATTGATCCTTCCTAGGGTTTTAGGGGTGTACAGGGAAGGAGAGTTTATTTTAAAACATGAAGATTTCTCTCAGGTTGGCAGAGATAAAAACTCATTGTCGCTATTGTTGTCTGATTGTGGATTTTTGTTTTCCTCCCTGCAGTGTTTTTGTTTTGAAGAACAGAGGCTAAATCCTCAGGAGGAAGTGGACATGCCTGTCTTTTTCTACATTGACCCAGAGTTTGCAGAGGACCCTAAAATGGCTAAAGTTGATTTGATCACCCTCTCTTACACCTTCTTTGAAGCAAAGGAAGGACAGAAGTTGCCACTTCCTGGGTATCAGTAACTACAAAATGTGACTTCTGCTACATCTGAGTGCCAGTTTCGATGCCATTTTTCCTTGGAAGAAAAAACTGCAGGGAGGAGTTTGTGCAGTATGTGCACAAAACTGTGCAGTATGAAATTATATTAAACCTCCATGGGCATACACTGTTATGAAAGTATATGTATATATATATTTTTTGGAAACCAACATAATGTATTCCCTATTTCTTAGGGATAGTATTTCTTCATCAGAAAGTGGAAGGGAACACACTGTTCCTGAAATAGAGAGGGTTTTCTCAGGTCATCTTTTTGTAAGATGTTATCTGAATACCACAAGGCAAATTTTTAAACCAACATGTAAATTAAGGTCTTAATTTAAATACAGAAGAAAACATCTGTTGATTAAACATCTAAAATTCCATTGCTGGCTCCAGAAAATAACTTGCATGTTAAGTTACATTAGGAAAATGTAAACCCAGGTAATAAATTAAGGAAATCTCATAACTAAACAAAGTTAGAATGTTATTTCTGTGTAACCTTCCCTGGCACAGGAGGAGATGATGATTCAGAAGGTGATGCACCCTCTCATGTTATTACTGAATCAGTAATTTGGTAAGAGCAGACTGCTCTAAAACTGTTATCATGAGAACAGTAATTTAAGCATAAGCACATCAGATCTGTGGGATGGTTTCCATTTGGAAAAGCCATCTTATTTCCACGTTGTGTCCCACTCATTTGAAGTAGCTGTGCTGTTAGTGAGTGCTCTCTGCCTCTGCAGAGGGCTCTAATCTGGGTACCTCCACACGAGACAAGCTTGGCTTGTGTCTGACATGCCTTGAGGGGAAGGCAGCTTATAAACAACTGCTCTGAATTGCAGCTGAATGAACAGCTCAGACGCTGCCTCAAAAACCAAAATCAGTCCATTCAGAGGCTGAGTTGGCCAGAGCCTGCTCAGCAGTGCAGCAGCTCTTCAGGGGGAGTCTCTACCATCAGAACATGTAAGCCTGTATTTATGTAGCTTTTTATCTGTGGGTTAGGTCTAACAACACTTCATCACTGCCTTGCAAACCAGTAGCAAGTTGCAGAGCAAGTTCAAGTAACCTGCTTATTTTCAGACAGAAATTACTATCAGCCAGTATATCTTCTTCTGGGCCACGTCTTTCTACCCCTTCCAGCAGAGGAGAATGAACAAAGAAAGGCTGATGTTGTTTAGCCTGGACTCTGAAAAAGCAATGGGTACTTGAGAAATAACTTCCAGTTACTAAAGTCTAAATTATATTTGCATACAATAACTCAAAAACTGCTTTTTTGAAAATAAATGGATGCTACCTTTAAAATGCATTATTGTACCAATTACTTGTGTTGGTTAAACAGATTCTGGATGACATTCAGGTCTTCACTGTATATTAAAGATTGAGAACTTTTCATTCTTTCATCTCTAATGCATTTTATACTTCAGGAAAAAAAAAAATAACATCAAGACAAATCTTTGAATCCAGACTAGGGAAAAAAACCAACTTCTTACCTGAGTTGTCTTTAGTCCATTGCCCTTCTGAAAGCTGAATTGATGATGGCAGTTCTCCTCACATTGGTTTATTCTGGTCACATTCTTTAGAAGAAAAGGAATATCTCCCTGACAAGTAGTAACTCTGTAAAAACGTGGGTTCTCCCCGAGATTTGAAAGCCCAAATTTGCACAGATGCTGAGCACATTCCCTCTATAACACAGGCTCTAACCTTGGTAATTAGGCAATTCCCTTCCATCTCTCTGTGACCATTGTGCAGCTTTGAACACAGAGAGGTTACATCAGCAGTCACCCATTATGGATTACACTGGAATAGCCCAGTTTGATTTGTTACCTTTCACTGTGGAGGTTCTGTCAATAAAACCCAGCTCTAGGGGAAAAATCAAAAAATCAATCCACCTCAAATCCTATTTTCAGCTGTTATTTCAGGCTGCTGTCCAGACCACTGCAAGTTTGCAAGAAAAATGAGAGTAAAGCAACTCACCTTTTCACCTCAGCTTGCAAAACTCCCAGACTACTTGAAGGTTGTGTTTTGGATATAAGCAAGTTGTTTTAATGATCCTGCAGCAAACTGCACAGATTCACACTAAAATACTTCCAATGCTACCTACATTTATGATTCAGGGAATACACAAATAGAGAAAAACTTGGAAGTGATGAAAGTTTACTTCTCAGTAAGCATTTGCTTTTATTTGGAATTTTATGCTACAAAAATTAAAAAAGCAGCTGAGAACTTATCCCTTAAACAGTTAACAAGGAATGTTTAAAATGCAGTTGTTTCACCAAAAGTTAGCTTATCTGATGTGAACATGAACTAAGTTCTCAAATTTTGTATCAGCTATAAATTCAGAGAACTATACCTGTTAAAGTGCACAGTTTACATTCAGCATTAAAATAGATAAGGCACTTATTGAAAGATTGAAAACAGTTATTAACATGATTAAACAACTTAATTAAAGCAAATTAGGTAACTATTGCTCATCTGCATTGTAGATGATTATTTTTTCCTTCACCAGAACAATCTCTGCAGGGCAGGAACATTGAAAGAGATAATTGATCCCCCTCCAATATTTACTGAGTAAATAAAAGCAACAACAACAACATAGGAACAAGCAGGTTTTTTCCCTGTTGTGTTAATTATGGATGACAGTACTTTGTGTCCCAGCTTAGGTTCTTCCCAAGACAAAAATCCAACTATACTGTGGGTTTTTAGGAAGAAAATAAAAAAGCAAAATCTGTATTAAGGATGTAGAAAGTAACATTGAATGTCTTCAGACATCTATCAAGAGGCCAATTTTAGAAAAAAAAAAATAATTATATCTCAAAACCCCTTTACAGATTTCTAGGGAAAAGAATATAGCAGTGAGGTTGAAAGAGAAACTGGATCCTGCAGTTTCTGTGAATGTAATGTCTTTTTTGTTTACTTGTGCCAGGTGACAAGTGTTACTCCATACACAGGTGAATTTGGAAGTCACATTTTACAGGCCCCCAAAATACATTAAAATATCCATGCAAGTGACCTTGAAGAACACACAGCCGAACTTTGAGGACAAATTGTCAAGGTGTAAAGCCAGGTAACTCTTCAACTTGCACAGGGCTTAGTACTCCAACACTAATTAGTGTGTCAAAATGCAAAACCTCTTCTGTTATTCACTTGTAGTTACAGGAAGCACTGCACAGGACCAGCACCAGAGAGTGTTCACCTCCACCTTCAGTCTGTGTTCTTTTTAACTTTTGTCTTCAGCACATCATCAATTTCTTCATAAACAGGTCTGAAAGAGAAGGAACAGGATGACTCCTACTTCACATTTCATTTTGACCAAATGCACTAGGGAAATGCTATTCAAAGTTTGCTGTGTAGCTTCCCTTGCAGGATGCCCAGGTTTCCATGGAAATGAAGAGCCAACCCTGCTCTGATTGTCTGACTGTACGTTTAATGAGGAACCTCTGGACATTGCCACTTTTCATCAAACAAGTTTGGGAACAGGACTGCAAAACACAAATCACAAGTGCACCACAGTACAATTACTGCACTAATTTAAAAAAAATAACAAAAACAATGGAAGCTTTGTTGAGATTTGCCTACCTCAAAATATGACTCCTTAGAAATAAGTTTTGTACAGATAGCTCAATATTTTTTTTGCTATTTACTGTTAGAAAGGGGAGTTCTGCCATCTGTTAGGTTTTGTATTAGTTTGCTGTCTCACTATTTTGACCTTCTTGAGAGACACAACATCCATTCCCTCTCATAGTTTATATTTAAATGAAGGATTTATTTCATATACAGTAGAAAAACATTCTCTAAAAAACATGATTCCTATGAACAGAAATTCCTTTGGTTACCTCATTCAGAACTACCTGTGCTGAAGTTCAGTCAGCTTCCTCCAGCAGGACCCTGACCTGCTAACTGGCATTTTTACAGATGGCAGTTAATGAGATACTACAGTTTATTCCTTAATTGGTTAATTGGAAGAAACCATGTAAAATGCACCCACTACCATTTACATCAATGATACAGTTGGTCAGTTAACTCAGCCCAAGTAGAGTGCTCTGTTTTTCCTCTCAGAAGAAAAAGCCATTTCGCCTTTGGTACCTCAGAATTTTAAAAGTTACTTACTCAGTGGGAGCCAAGGGATCGAATTCCATTATCTCATAGTAATGAGGTGACTGTGACTTGTTCTTTGATGTAGCTGAAGAATAAAGACAGGCAGACACATCCATATTTAAATAAAAATGAAAAGCATGATTACTTCATGTTTTTTTGTGTCTTCCTGAAAGTAGCACATTATCTGCCATGGATTCAGCTGCTTTACATGCTAAAATGGACAGATGTGTAACAGAATCCATAAGCAATGTGACTTTGTCAATGTTTGTTGCTGTCCCTAGTCACAGACAGCCATTATGTAAAGGCCTTAAGTTCTAAAAAGAAAATGAAAGAGGAGATTTGCAGAATTTATTACCTGCTGGTGCTGGTCCATTTGATGGCACAGTCTGTACAGCCTGCAGACTTATTGGGTTCAGAGGCACTGGGCTTAAAAGAGTCGTCAACTAAGGACATCAATTGAAACAATGCATAAACAGATTGTTCTATGAGAACTAGTTTGACCTAACTTACATAATTGCTGATTTATCTTTAAACTCTCTGACTGCTGCAGGTAAAATTCCAAGGCCAACAGTTAGCAGCCCAATTAATCTTCATTCATCACACAACCTTCAAAGCAACATTTAGTGCTCTATAGCACATTTGTATAATTTACTTCTGTGTGATTTGTTCCAACACACAGATTCAAACATCTGCTTTTATTTGCAGTTTAAAATAAGGACTGTGCATGTTTGGGAGCTCCTTTTCATCTTTTCTATTTCATACTGCCTTCATAATATTATCTCAAAGTCCCTTCAGATTCTTTCCGTTCCTTCTGTCATGGGTGTTTCTCTGCAGCATGACATTTGTCCTACACTGTACTTGGGGTTTAAGTGATTTTTCGGTGGGCTATGTTTCTGTGGGGGCTTTGAGGTTTTTGGGTTTTTTTTGTATGTTTATTTTTAATATCTTACTTGAGATAGAAAGTATCCCAGAGTAACATCATGGCAACAGGAGATCTTAGCTTGCTTTGCATAGCAACAAATTAAACACAAATAACAGAGCAAGTGTTTTCTGCAAATTCCCCTGGGATTGTGCTGGACCCAAGGCTCCCACATTAGAATCTGTGGCAGCCAAAGAGGAAAGTTAACCTAGTAACCAAGTAGAATACTCCCTGAGGTATGGAGAAGGGCCACAGAAGAGAACTTTGCATCACTCTTGGACAGCAGTGGGGATAAATCCAGAAGTTCTCATTTGACATGTACAAGACAAGAGTGATCATCCCAAACATGAGTATTACTCACATTGCTATATGTGCTCACATTGCTATATATGTGTCCAGCTGGGCTCCTTGAACTATTGTTTTGTGCTTCAGCTGCAAATCTAGGAGAGAGCAATACATTAAATATAAGTAAGAAACGATCAAAACTGTTTATTCTGATTGTTCCATTATTTTTTAGGCTGGCCTGTCTTTCCTGTGTGTCACAATCGAGAGCAGCATGGGCAGAGGGACCAGTGTCCCATGCACAGGAATTATAAGGACACCTCTCCTGTCCTGAACTCTTTTACTGACCTGTTTCATGTTTCTCACTTTCCATGCTGAAAGTCAGGTACATTTATATCTATTTATGACAAAACAGTGATGCAGGCAGAAGTGCACTTTGAACCCTCTCACACAATGTCTAGCACAGAGGAAATTTTCACTTGTTTTACTGGACTAATACGTAAAAGCAGTAAATATGTGTCCTCAGAGCTTCCTGTATTCACTAGATGAATTACAGAGCACTAATATCCCTGAGGATCTGTTACCCATTCCCATCCCTTGATGAGACACTACTCACGGGGATTGATGAACTTTTGTAGGAGTTGCTGAATCCAGCTGTGGGTAAATTGATGGATGAGGCCTGGTTTTATCTTCAGGGTGTGCAGATAGGCCATCTGAAATTCAAGGTGGTAATTTAAACATTATGATGCAAAAGTAGCTACTTGTACTTTGAACTCTAAAAGAGTAAAGGTTTTGTTTGGAAGGCCTATAAACAGTCTGAAATTAATTACTGTTTATCACATGAAAGGCAAAGTTCTAATGACTTTGAAAAGTCCTAGACCCAAGATATTTATCTCTATATTTAGAGCATCAGCAGAGCTCTACATGATAGATACCACTTACAACTTGTCACTATTTGTAAAGGATTAAAATGGAATTCTAGGGATTTATTCCCAGGGGGACATTCACACCTTTAGCTTCAGTATATGGAGTTCCCTAAAGTGGGTAAAGGAGGGGCTTCTGCAAACAGTAATTCTGGGTACCTGAAGCCAAATCTTTCTAACACTCCTGAAAAAACTCCTGTTTCTTCCTGCCAAGTCTACAGAACAAACAGCTACCAGAGTGTTTTACAGGCCTCACTGCAGAAAACAGAGCATGCTCTACTGCTCAAATCAATGCAAAAGGGGAAAAAGATTATTGTAAAAAAATTATAGGCAACCTCATAATACCTTACAGTTTTGTTCTTATGGACACATTCCAATTCTCCTTTCAAAAAAATTCAAGGAACATCCTAAAAGAGTATCTTTGTTTTCTTTCTTACAAGGAACTTCTTGATTCCTCCACTAAGCTCTTGTGGGTTTGTTTTAGGGAATCAGAGTGGGAGGGAAAGGAGCATTCACCACTTACTTCCTGGAGAAGACACTGCAGGGTCACTTTGCACCACTGCAGACACAGAAGATGGGGAATCTATGGAGAGGCCAAGCAGATCACCTGAGGGAGCAGATGGCTGTTTCCTGTATAGCTTAACATTTAAAAAAGAGTAAATTATTTAGGGTTTTTCCCCAGAATTTTGGTTGTTTTTTTTTGTTAAGGAATTTGCATACTTTTAAACAAATTGCTGTTTTCACAAAATATAAACTTTTAAAATCTTATTATTAAAAACTGGGGAGTGTAAGAGAAGATCAAGACTCTGTGTGTGTGAAATGTAGCTAAGGAAACAGAATATGCATTTCAGAAAAGATAAATTTCAAAAAATAAAGAAAACCAGTTCTGAAATAGAAAATAGAAAGGACTCAATGCTATAAAGCTATTCTGAACTTGTTTGGATACAGGTTTGATATTTATCTTCTGATCAATGAGACCGATTTTTTTCCATCCCCATTTTGGATAGAAAAAAAAACAACACAATAAAGTTTCCTAGGACATAGAAAAGAGTTCCTTTCCTTTCTCCTGTGAATGTGTTGGAATTAAAAATGTAGCCAGCCAAAGGTTTGATGAAACCACATGCTTGAATCATACAGGCTTGGTAACATCAGATGAAAAAATAAATAGATAAAAGATGACACATTTTAAACTCAGTCTCCTTAATAATACAAAAATGCACAGACTGCACTATTTGGATTATTAACGAACCCAACAGTGCATCTATCAAGCAGAACCATCCACCCACATAACCAGAACAAAGTAATGGTGGCTTTTCAAGGAAAACAAGACAATCTTCCACCTTTTTAATAATTTTCAGCAGATTTCAGCATTCAAAATGCATTTTCATGTTGAGTCCTAGATGACTACACAATTATGGCTTAGCAGACGATGAAATGTGTAAAACTACTTTGGGCAATACAATTAACAAACATAATTATCAATCAATAAAGGACGGTCATTAAAAGTTTGCTACAAGCCATTATTCACAATTCAGAAAAAGCTTTGACTCAGGAAAAAAGATCAACAGAAGAAGTGAATTCTCAAAGTGCAGCAGTATTTCAGTCTCTAGACCATTAACAGGAAACAAATGAAAATAACCTATGGTTTCTCTTTTTTTGCACAGCAGATATTTGTGCTTAGCTGGAGAGGCAATAAACCAGCATTTGAATAGATTTCTCTCTCATTTTTCATGCCCAAGGTTCCCTTAGATTTGACATTATTTTCTACCTTAGTTACATGAATTTGCATGCAATTTTGCAAGTGAGACTTTAGAAAAATCATTGAGTAATGTCAGTCTGTTGTCTCCTACACCTCTCAACTAGAGAATAAAATTCTGCATGTATCAGAAATGTATTTTTCACGAGGAAGAGCAAAAGGAATATTTGCAGTCCTGCAGTTCAGGAGTTCATCCTCAATTACCTCCTCCCGCTCATGCTGTATCCTCTGGTTCTCCAGGAAACGAACTCTGTTCCGTGAGAACCTGTTGAAGGTGCAGATTAAATGTTCATTCTTACATTCCTGTGATGTGCTTCTGAAGAATATGAAATCATTTAGAATCAACTTTTGATTCTCAAAATACTCCTGAAGCACCAAGCAAGCACTCCAGGTGCTGTCTCTGGGGCACTTGTCTTTATTGGCAATCTGACCCCAGTTCCAGGGCTGTGGCCCTGCTATCTCCTACACCAACACCAGCTGCTTTGTTCCTGGCCCCATGTTTGGAGACAGTCATCTGCTTGTTCCTAAACAAAACCAAAAAGGCTCCTCTGAGAGTGGTTTGTGTCTCTTCACACCAGGCAAATAACTGTGAACACCCACGGTGCCAAATCCAGCTCCTTCTGACCAGAATACTCTTCCAGCTGAGTCCCAGGCAGCCTTCTGTCCTCAGAGCTCTGGCCATTCCCTCATGCCTTCCCAGGACAAACCACACACCTATTCTGGCACACAGCCCTCTCATTAGCACAGGCTTTTGCATTAATTATTTTAAAATGGAAATAAAAAAAATCTACCTGCATAAATATGTATGTTCTAGGAGTGATAGCAGTGGGTCCAGAGCAGACCCACACAGGTGACACTGAGCATCCAGAAGGTGACTGTGTTTCAGCACCAGGAGCCCTGAGCTGTATGGACAGTTTATCCAACTGCATTTTCTATTCAGGGTCACTGTACTAGGAAGGCCCAGGAAAAGAGTATAGATGCATGAAGAAACAGCAGGAAAGATCCTTTCCAACTGTAGAGCAGAAAGTACTGATCTAAAATCCAGGAAGAACCAAGGAGCTGCAGAAACACTAGAGGGAGGCACTGTTACACACATGAGTTGTTGGTTGCACAGTGGAGATTGCTCCAGATTTAATTTGGATTCTACATTATTAATCAGAAGCAGAATATGCAGCACAATGTATCCTCCAGCAACACACAGAGTGTGAAACAGATGTAGCTCATTAAAATCAGCCAGCCCTTTACACACCTCGTTGTTCAGGGGGAGATCCAAAGAACAAATCTTCTGCAACACAAAATTAACCAAATACATTTTTATACTTATCCACTCTGAAGTGGAATGGATCTGCAGTCAGGAAGACCTGTACCATTCAAATAACGTAGCATTACATTACTAGAATACAGTAGTTTTCTGTTCAAATTAATCACTCTTTCCATCACCATGTCTTTAGTGAGGAATCTGCTGAATTATATCCACAAGCTCCTATTCACAGTGTGAGGTTCCTGGCCTCAGCAGTATTCATCACTTGTAACAAAAATGTAAGCCTGCATCCGACTTCAGTGGATTTACACAAAAGCTGAAAAAAATTCCTCTTTTGCTTAGTAAAAGGCAAAACCTCCTAAAGGAAGAAGTGAGCACACAGTTCTTTCAAGACAGCTCCTGTAAAATCCACCACCACCACAGGAGACAAGGTTTAAGAGTATATGAAAATCTAACATCGTCATGATAAGGCCCAAAGTTTATGCCTGACATTTAGAAGAACAAGTGATATTTTAAGTGTGGCAGTGAGGATTAAAAAGAAAAGATGACTAAATTCTATTAATTTGCTAAATTTAATAAAGAACAATTGTACTTGATGCATAATGATTCCTAGAACATGTTTTAGCTGTGGAAGAAATCATCCTCTTAAGATGGAAGGGTATCTCCTGTTAAATCAGAACACTCTCCATGAGTATACTCATGTGATACTTTGGAGAACAACACTGGAATTTTAAGCTGAAAACTAATTTCAGTTTTGCCTGCATCCAGTCATGCTACCCGTGCCATAACAGACAAACACCCAGGATGTCAACAGGAGTGCTGCTGTGCTTTCATGTGTGAAAGAAAGAAACATTTTCTGCTGTAAGACAAGCAGAACAGTATGTTTCAATCCAGCTGAGAACAGCAAGCAGCTCTCCTAAGTGTGCAATGAGGCAGAAGGCTGCTCCATGGCCAATTCCTGCAGTAAAGATGTCAAAATTGTTTAGAAAGGAGGACGAGTATTCTTTGCTGGAAGCACAGATACTTAACAGAGATAAGCACTAGCACTAAAGGATGTGTAGCAGCTATTGACAAATTCACTGGACTCTGCCAAAAAGGATGTCAAATTCCAAATTATTTTTGTCTGCCTCCATCTGATTTCATGCCCATGCTGTTAACTTGCTTTACACCACTCTAATGTCTCCTAACTACCTTCCTGAACCATTTCTGGAGTGTTCAGGAGGCAACAAATACATTATTTTCTCTTTTTGCAGTCATATCTCTTTTCTGAATTTAAGGATAAAATCTGTCTCCATGGGGAGGATCAACACTAGGCATAGGGATCATCTCTTCATTTAGTGCATTTATTCAGGTAAGATTCCAAATGTGAGGAGAGAGGCCCTGCACTCACCTTTCATGTCCCAGGAGGACATTATTCAGATCTTCATTTACTTGTATTAGCTCAACAACCACATCTTCATTCTCCACTGTCACCAACAATTCCATGATCCTCTCCTGCATCATCCGACAGGTCTTGTACAATTTCTGCCCGAGGCAAGGGAACGAAAACAAAGTAAAAATCTTAACTGTGGTCTCTCAGTGTATCAGTTCTGGAGATGAATGATAAGGACACTCCAACACTGCAGAATCACAGGTAACATTCTTCATTTATACAAACCACAGGGGTACCAACCATTGCAAACAGAACAATGTCCATGTCTTTGATCTTTGCAATGCAGGGTCACAACTCCTACCACCACATCACTCCTACGCAACCCACCTCTTGCCTACCTCTCCACTCACCTTCATTTCTAAAGATATATGTGTCTCTAAAGCCTCAATTACAAATTGCAAGATAACAAAGTCCCCTCTGGGTGATGTAGAGCCAATGTGATTTGATCCTGCTTGAAGCTGATTAAACTCAGCAGGATACCTGGACACAATCCTGTTCAACATCTGCTTGGAGTAAAGACAATTTTAGTCTAAAGGTCAGAAATGCTCTGTGATAAGTCTCAAACTCCAACTGTTAATTTAAATGGGAAACCTGGATAAACTTAATCTATGGATTTTTAAGAAGTTTTTTTGTGAAAAACACAAACCTTAGAGAATCATCAGATAGGAGAATTATGAGAGTTTATTAGAAGAATTTTGCATTATTGCCTGGTGGAGTGGAAGACAGTCTGTTTATATTACTCCCCTCTGCAGATTTTGCATGTTCAAAGAAACAAATTCTTTAGCAACAGGAACTTTAACTCAGCCAACATCTTTTCTCCTTCACATTGCATTTGCAAATGCAGGCTGGCTCTGCTTAAAGAAACAAAAAAGAAGGGGGAAAACGACTGGTTTTGCACACTACTATTCAGAAATTGCTTTGATATTCAAAGTGATCTGATTTTTCCTCAAAAAATCCCCACAACAATACTTCAAGTAAATCAATTATTTATTTAAAAAGAAATTTGCATCCCTTTGCTAGATCTGTGTCAGGACTGTAGAGTGCTATACTTTTCAGTACTCTATCTTCATGGCCCAGGAAAAAACACACAGCAATGTGTCCAGCCTAATGTGTGTAATTGCATTTAACACCTCCCTGACTCCACACATTACTACCTGATCCACATTTTAAAAAATGTGTATTTCTTATGACTCCATTACACAGGCAGACTGGCAAGCATCAATACTCAACAGAGAAGGAAATTGAGACACTCATTTCAGGAATGGATTTGCCTGAAAACTGGAGTTTGACAATGCTGGAGTAGCAGCTGGAATAGAAATCATCAGTGATTCCAGTACATTTGTGCTAATTCTTACCAGCTGCTGATCTGGACCCAAATTCCTGCACATCCATGCACTATCTGTTCACTATGTCCATTCACCATCCAGGACAAAAGCTCGTTACTCTTCTTGGCTGATCCTGAACTATTCTTTCACTTCATTTATTGGCCAGCACATTATTTCCAGTGAAATATGATATCTTAAGCCTTGTCCAAAACAGGGTGGGGAAAGAGAGGATCCTGGCCACTAATGAAGATAAAGAACTGTAAACGCATTACACTGATCAAGTTCACCTTGCTACAATTTTTACTGAGGGACTCCAGACAATCTTAAGGACTAAAATCAATGTCTCCATCCAAGTCTAAACAAGCAGCTTTTTTAATACAGGATTTTGTTCTGTGGCAACAAAAGTCCAATCCAAGCAATCCAGGTAGTGCCACTAACAAAAAAATTACATTAAGCACTGTTCAAGGAACAAACTAGCCATGCCTAATGTTTTACACCACCCTGTGCACAGGGGAAAAAGAACAGAAAGAACAACAGTGAAAGGAATGAGTTTTCATTCACTCCCCCACATATGGAAACTCCACACCCTGTCCTCAACCTTTTGCCAGCAATTTTATTACTGGGAGTGTCAGGAAGAATCCACTGGTTTACTGTGGGCAGCTCAATCTGTGCACCCACATGCAGAAGTGCCACAGCAGGAGACAGGAAATAAAAGACAAAGTTTCCCTGTTTCCCAACCTTGTCATGGACTGGACAGAAGTGGTCAAACATAATTAACCAATGTATTCTCAACAGCACCCAGTCAAGTTTTGTTGCACAGGAAAATTTCTACACAGGAGAAGCGCACTCAAGGCTTGCAAAAATTAAATCAGTTCTTCAAAACACTTAATGCTGCAAAACTGCCAAAAATGCCTCCTCATTGTAGCAGTTTGGAGATAAGGTTAGAAACAAAAGGATGTGGTAAAAGCTTTTTAAGTTCTCACAGACAACATGAAATTGAAAAGCTTCCATTAACATAGGTCACCATTGCAAAGCTGAAGTAATACTGTACTTTTAATTTCTAAACTGGAAAAAACAGCATAAGCACATAACATCACAGAAGGAACATGTACAGGTTCACTGTTGCATCACTGAACTATTGCAATATGCCTCCTTCAGGCTACTTTCAGAGCACATGAATTCCTCTGTAGCACAGCAAGCTCCCAAGCTTTGAGGTCACATGCATAAAGCCAATGCTTCATACTCCTCACTGGCCCTCAGTCTGCCTCTAAGGGACTGGTGATAATAAAGAGAGCTCTGCAAGCTCCAGGACGGATATGAGAGCGACACTGTGTCATCATCTATTCTCCAGCTGGAATGTTCTTGAGGCTGTTTGACAGAACATGCTCAACAGAGAACGCTCCATTATGAAATTCCTCTGCCATTGGAATTCCTTAGAGCTTAAATTTGCATTGCAAGCTGTATTGTCCTTTTCTGACTATTGAGATGTCAAGGGAAGGTGAAGGAGATGAAAGGAAGCCGAGCAAAACGAGAGATAGAAACCTGTTGTTGGGTTTCATTTGTCTATCTGAATCCAGATGTTAAAAGACAAGATATAATACTTTAAAAAGCAACTGTAACCAAACCAACAACCCCTATGAATGAATTATCATGTACCTGTAAAAGATTCATATCATCTGGATTTTCAGAGCCAGGAACATTTTCTTTCAATATTGATGACATGACTCTCACATTCATTTTTGCCATATCCAGTTCACTGTACAGTTTCCCAATCTGTTGGAATTCAACAGGAGAATATTGTGTAGGTGAACAGAGCAAGCTGAATAATTCTTACCTCTAATTTTACCACTTTCTTTCCCATTAGGTATAATATGGAGTTAATTAGCATTATTTTACTCTAGTAACATGCCATGGAAATGAATGGAATTAGTTCAGCTTTTAAATGTGCACTCAAACTAAGATCCAAGCCTGATAACGCTACTTGTTTTCCTTGCAGTTAATCCCTCTCACTGATGCTACTGCTCCTCCTCTTAGTTATATACAGGGCAAGCAGGAATAGAACTGTTCTTTCCTTCCTGCTTTTTACCATAACCTCTTCACACAAGCCTTATGTGCAAGTAAGTTTGGCTTTCCTGCTTATCTCTGAACAAGCTGTTATCAATTCGCAGAAGAGCATTTTAAGATGTGATTCGATACCCACACACTTGAGTAGCAACTCCACAAAGCTGAGAGCAGGAACCCAGAGCTACACCCTGTGAGCCCTGGGTGCCTCCAGTGGCAGGCAGGCTGCTCCAGGCACACATTCACAGCACATTCCAGGAGCACCCACCCTCCCCTAAACCTGCAGTGCTGCACCTGCTCCGGGGTCAGCAACAACGTTGGGCCTGTGGGAAGAGGCAGGAAGGAATGTTTGGCAGGACTGGCAGAGGATGGGGATGACTTTGCACAAGACCAGGTTGAAATCTGTGAAAACAGAAAAAAAACAGAGCTTGGGTTGAACAGAATGGCAGCAGACATCCAGTGGAGAGAGGAACATCTCTCAGACTACACAACTGGGCAGGAGATTCCTCATAATCAGTGCTCCCAGGGAATTTGTTGAGCAAAACCTATTTACAAGAATCTAATGGCCATTTTGTAATGAAATGAAGCTTGGAAACCAAGTATCTTTGGAAAGGGTTTGCAAGTAAGTTCCATCACATGATAAAGTGGGAATGGCTCAAGAATAGGCTAGCAAGGAATAAATAACCCATCTAAGAGCAAAGAGTCCTGCCCAGAGTGCCACTGCAATTCTGCAATGAAGGACAGCCTGGAATGTGATCACATTTGGAAGCAGTAGAAGGGCTGGAGGGCTGAGTCTGGGTCTCTGCAGAAGGTAAATTACAAAAGTCTCCTGGACTGAAAAGGAGGAACAGTCTGAGAAAGCTTCATTTGCATCACATCTGAACTGACTGCTAAAAAAAGTTCACATGTAAACATCAGCCTGTACTACACACTACAAACTCTTCAATTCCTGGAGGCTGAGTTAAAAACTGTGTTCAGGTCTGCTGAGACAAACAGAACATTTGCCACTGATTTTAACTGGCAAGTACATGAGGTAGACAAAATCATCTCTAATGTACTAGGTGTGGAAAAAAATTGGTACCTATTGAGAGCATTCTTCACACAGCTTGTTCAAACAACCTTTAAATACATAAGCTTTTATGCACTCCACTATTCAACCAGCAGATCAAACTCAGGATAAATCTAAATTATTCCTGTCTGCACTGATTATGAACATCTAATTCTGCAACTGCAAGATTCCATGCAGTGATGGATGGCTTTCACACTGCCCAAACTCTTGTGAAAATTCTTAAAAAAAAAAAGAAATCTAGAAAGAATGGCATTAAACTATGTACTGTATTTTCAGCTGCTGTACAGTGCTCAAATCATATTTAATGTCCTAAATGCCACACAATACTACCTATGACATAGGCTTAAATAACACTTACTGTGCAAGCTGGAGAGATACATAGACAATAGTCTTTTCTTATAGATTTCTCTCCATTTAATCTTAGAGACAGATGATGCTCCTATTCTCAACAGTACGTGTTTTTGTAAAAAACCTTACTCATTTTTGTTGAGGCTTTCAGAAGATGACAAGTTTGGAGCACTAAACACTCATTTATTTTGAAGTAAACTACACACACAAATCTTCAAAAGTCTCAAGTCAGAGATGCTTCATTCCTGAGAACATATGCATGAATCTGTACTTGGAAATGAAATAAATTACTATGTAGGTCAGGTTTCTTTGTTGTTACCTTAGCTGTTATAACTGGAACTGATTCTTTCTCATGTGCTTACATAGATTGGTCATATTCTACCCCGGAGCATTTAAATAAAAAACCCCAGATCAAACTTCTGTGCCTTCTGTGTCCCATAAAATGAACACATCCCATTCCTGAAGTGTCCTTGTGTATCCTCACCTTAGATCCACCACTGCTGGTGTTGGAGGATGGAAACTCCACTCCTTTCTTCAGCAATTCTAGGTAAACTTCTTTTACTTCACTCACATCCACCATCCCTTGAAAACCTCGTGCCCAAACCTGGTTTTGAAATATCAGGGACAGTAACAGTCACAGAAATGGTCAGTCAGTGGGTCAGTCAAGTGCATTTAAAATGTATGGTCCTAAAGACAGGTCATTCCCTTCTTTCACTCTGGACAACTCCATTCAGTGCAACAGGAACCACAACAGCTCCAAAGTTAAGGTCTGCTTTCAGAAGAGGCTCCCAGGATTTAAACAGGCTGCACAATTAAACATTTAATTAAACAGGCTGCACAATCAAACATTTACCACGTGGCAGAAACACTATGAACACTCAGTTTACTGCAGACTCACCATGATAAAGGTCAGTATTTTCTCCTGCATGTCAATGGGCAGGTTGTATCTTGGGTTCAGCAGTTTCACCAGCTTGTCTTTGCAGAAATCCTTCTTCACAACTAAAGACTGGAATCTTGGGCCACAGTTTTCCATACACATCTCAAGCAGCTGCACACACACAAAAAAACATCTGTTACACAATGAATAGAGGGGGAAAAGCCCCACAACTTGATGGCTTTTCTTTCTTTTTGTTTAAGTTGTTTCAAGGAACTATAGGGAAGAGTGGGGATGGATATGAACAGATAACTGCTGACTAGAATGCCTGACGAGGTCACTTCAGGGAAACAGCAGCTCCCTGTGTGCTCTGTTTTACCTGCACAGTCCAAAGGAGCTGTGCCAGAGTCACACAATCTTTAACAGAGTGCCATGGTCACAGTTGTTTCCATGTTACTGCATTTACTGAACATACAGCTGGAAATCCGCCCATATCTTAAAAATTACTTGTACAGCTTCAGCAATAGAATTAATTCACTGCCTTGCACATAGATACCCTGGTCTTAGAGATTCTGAAGAGCTCTGCAAGAGAAGAAAATCAGATTACTAAATGCCCGTCCTCTAATCTGCCCTGTAAGTGAGGGACTAATGATAAAACAGGACAGAACAAATTCACCAACATGGAGCACAATTTCTCCATGTGTTTCAAAGGTCACATTGATTTGAAACAGATGAGCTGAAATGTTCCAGTTGTCAGATTCATCTTCATGAAGGAAGTCTACTTCCAAAACCCTGCTTCAAATGCTTAGAGCATGAGCCCTTCAAGCACCATGCCTGCCCTATCAAACACAGAAGGATGTGGTAAATATGTAATATTTCTCCCTTGTACATCTGGAAGTGGCTGATTACAATCCCCATTTTGCAGAAGAGATGTCAAAAACTTCCATTACATCCCAGTCACCTGGGACTTGACAGGAAACTGGGCTCAATCAGATCAGGTGCAGAATCAGGAACAGAACTCATCTTGCCCAGCCCAAATCTGAAGATGGATGATGACCCACACAGGGAAAAACACTCACTCTTGTGCTTCTTTCTCTTCAATTGTAGCTTCATTTTCCCTCCCAACATAAGAGGGAAGACAAAAGGGTGAAAGCAAAGGGGTGACATTAACAAAAGGCCACAAAATTTCATGTGTTTTGAGAAAAAAACTTCCCCTGGACCATGTAACAGACGGGACAGATTCTAAAAAAGGATACATGCATTTAGAAGGGATGATATTGTGATCTTCATAAAAGTAGGTTAAGTATACTTTCCTATTCAGAACAGACTACATTTGACTAAGTGAAACCATTTTAGGAACTCATTTTCTAGCCTCAAGACTCAGGGATTTTTCTCTCAGTGTGATCAGGAGCTTACAGGAGAACAGGTTTAAGGCTGGAAGAAAATGTATTGTCAGAATGAAAACAGGGTAGAACAAAGAGACACTGGCAGACTGCTGTGCAAAAAGCTAACTGAAAGATAATTACAAAAACCTCTTGGTTTAAAACATTACTTTTCATAGAGAGTACATGAAACATATGCTAACAAGCCAAGTCATTTGCTTGTGCAGTACTTCAAAGATGCTTTGTGTAAAATATTTTCAACCCAGTGCATGGGAAACTTGTTATACTACTCCCCATTATTAATTCCCTACTTAGGGGACTGAGTATCTAGACATTGAATGAAGGTACTGAACTAATGGTCTGAATCCTCCACTCAATTATGCCACCCCAGCCCACCCACTCAGGATAAAACTAGGCTGGTATAAGAAAAATAAGAATTTGACTCAATTATTTTTGACTGGACTATTCATGAACAAGCCACTCTCATGCTAGTAACACCTTTCATTAGAATTTCAATATGGGTATTTATTGTGCAAATAGGACTCCAGTGCAAATAGGATTTCATAGTTCCAAGCACTTCCAGTGGAAGGAACAGATCCAAGCTGGCCAAGCCAACCACTGCTCCATGCAGCACAATGGAAACTTCCCAGAAACATTGTTTTAATAACAAAACTGGCAAATTAACTTCAATCAAACCATTAAACTTCCTGTCAATGGCAAACAGGACATGAGAAGTGCTGGAACTGACAGAGCTGCTCTGTTCCAGGATAACCAATCCCACAGACCTGCACTGAGCAAAAAAAGGCAAACTCTGTAATCCAAGGCCTCTGGTTTACAGGACTGAATCACAGAACTAAAATGATAAAAGGCATCCACAAAGAGGTGAAGCCAAACTGTGAAGCAGAAACAAAAAACAGGAGAAGTTGGTGAGTAGAGCAGAAAGTCAGCTATGTTCCTTAACAGAGACCTCACTCAGATTTCAGGACTTGCTGTACATTTAAAACAGCCAAGTTTGGTCCATAAAGCTGAGCAATGGGTGCAGCTTGTGAGGGATGATTCTCAGATCCAAGGTGGCTGCAAGAAAACCCAGATGAACAGTTTGCTTCTTCACACTTCTGACTCAAGGGGAACAAGCCATTAATCCATCTCCAGGATTACACTCCACTGAGCACATCCTGATGCCTGCCCATCTGAGGTTTGGAACTGCAAGATGCTGTTTCCAAGGCCAGCATTTAAACCAAACCAGTATGAGCAGCTGTTTCAGCTGCCACTTACCAATTACAGTGCAGGGGCTGGGTACTCTCAATCAAAGTTCAGCATTGCAAAAACACTGAATTTTCAGAAGTCTTGAGTTTTTCAGATTTCACACTTTAAACACTGAGATTTGGATTTCTTTTGCTCCCACTCAATGTCCTCCTCTTTTCTTCTTTGTCAACATATATATGAAGTATAATAAAATAGAGTAGTACTCTTAATCGAGGAGCTGGAGGACTCCAGATTTTGTTTTTTAGATCCTCCGCTTTGTGAAATGTTAATTTAACAAACTAAAATCTGAAGGCCACGTGTGCCATGCTAAATTTTTTTCTGCATCAGAAAAATTACGCACAATAAAAAGGAAAAGTGGAAATATTCTTAGGAAAAAATAAAACCACCAAAATTTAATTCTAAGCAATTATAGGATGGCTTATGTTGGAAGGGACCTTCAAGATCAACCAGTTCCAATTCCCCTGCCATTCATATCAGGTTGCTAAGAGCCCCCTATAGTCTGAACTTGAACATTTCCAGAGTTGGGGCATCCACAATTTCTCTGGGAAAATGACTTCCTTTACAATATTTTCCAACAATGTAATACAGAGGTGAAACAGTAATTTAATCTTAAATTTCTGCCCACTGTTTTGAATGCAGGAGTGAGAGGGACACATCCAATAAACGATTTCCCCATGTGCTGCTCAGCTCCTGAGACCTTACAGGTGTCAGAACTGGGGCACTGCAGCAAGTGCTTAACAAAACCACAAACAAAATTCATGTATCCAAAGTCTACCAGCAATAAAAAGTAACACACACGCAGTCTGTTGGATTCCTGCCTGAAAGTTCTAATCCTCTTCATGCTGATTGCACAACCTCCAGTGCCAGCCCTGATCTCTCGGTGTTATCAAAGGCTGGGCATGAGGCAACTCCATGGCCTGACACAAACACCTCCATCCACGTGATTTCACACAACTCCAGCAGCTCCTGAAGCCAAGCCACATTATCCAGCTGGCACCCAGCCTTCCTCCTCCAAGTAAATAAAGCATCATCTAAAAGCCAGGAGGAGGAACACACTGCTGAGATTGAACTCAGCAGCAGAATCAGGGATAACGTGCAGTGCTTCCATGAAGATTTTCACACTCCACCCTGTGTGTATCCTCTGGGAATGAGATCCTTACACAGCTTCATTAGAAATACTAAATTCAAGGATGTCAAGGTTGAATAAATAGAATTGGATCAGAGTGCACTTGTAAAGAAATGTGATTTGTAGATCCTTCTTAGTTTTATCTAATGTAGGTAGGAGAGACAATCTGATGTAGAGTCTCAAAAGGTAGAGGACCACATTTTCTGTAAGAAACACAGGCACGAACAGTTCATCCAAAAAGAACACTTAATTTTCCAAAACTCTGTGAGGAAAACAATTTTTAAGATAAGAGGGTTACACACGGAGGGAAGGGCTTGTGTTTCAAGAATTGAAAATTATTTCTTTTATTCCATTGGCAATCAATTACTGTTGTCATCTAAACATTTCAAAATGGAAAACAGGAACAACTTCATTAAGGTAATTAAGAAGATAAAACCAGAAGATACAGAACATAGGAAGAGTTTTGTGGGAAAGGTAAAAGCCACACATGGCCAGCTATGAGGTCATCAAAAGAAAGATTTTACACATGCTGAAATTATGGCAGTACTAGTAAAAAAAAAAAAAAAAAAGAAAAAGGAAAAAAGCCAGAGGCAGAGGGAGAGGCAAAGCATAAAAGATCTTATGTAAGAATTAAAACTAGAGAGAGAGAGAGAGAGAGAGAGTTAGAAGAAAGGCTGGAACTTATTCAAATAAAAAAAGAGGAAACAAGACTAAGGAATACAGGGAGAAGAAATCTGCAAACAGAAAACAGCAGCTGGGCCAAGAGGATGTGACTGCCTGGCAGGCAAATTCCAGGTGTGCAGGGGAATGGTGAGGATGGGGAAAGGGGCTGGAACAGGACAGGAACTGCACTCCCAGCTGAACCTGCTGCATGCTCCATCTGCAATACAATGAGCTTCCAGGTCAGTGTGCTATCTTCCTCCTGGATAGACCTGGAACAAGATCCTTCTCCCACTTTTACATACTCAGGAGCTAGGCTATAATGTCACCTTGGGTATATCTGCACTGCAAATACCCAAGGAACAACTCCCAAACCTAAACCCTGGGTTATCAGCAGAGACTATCAGGCAATCAGAACAGGACCTCGCTGCACAAGGGCTGCAGGAGACACACCTGGTACGGTGGAAACCCAGTGTTTACATTATGCAAATACTCCAAACACACAAAAATGTGACTCATGAGACAGTGGAGGAAGAAGCCAGGGAAGAAGTCCGGAAACTGAGTGAGCTGAAGGTTGATATTGACATGTTTAACATTTATCTGAGTCTCTAACTCGTCAGGAGACACTTGGGCAATTGCTAAGCAACCTACAATTTGGCACTATCCATCACCCATTTTCTTTAATCACTTCTCAGCACATCTTGATAGAGATAATGATTTTGCACAACAAATACCAAACCCATGAGCAATGGTACTCAAAGTGATGCAGACAGGCCTCTAAAACCTCAAAAAAGGAAAGAGTGAAGAAAATACTTTGAGCCAATTAACAAGACTAAAATCCTAATGAACTTAAAATACAAAAGATATCATTCCTGTCACAGTTCCACTACTGCGAGTCAAGAGTAATTCAAGTCAGAAACTCAGGACTTAGGACAGTATTAGAAATTTCTGCATTAAAATACTTCAGTAAATCTTAAATTGACTGAAATCACAACAGCTCCCCAAACCCTGGGGCATTCAGGAACACTGTCAGATTCTAGAGACCACATTCTGTCAGATGAGGATATTCCCAGACACTCTAACCTTTAGTTATAACATAATTTCACACAGCTCACCCTGCCTCTCACTCCCTTACTTAACTCACCAGGGTTAGCTTTTCCTTCAAGTTTATAGTTTATATGTGATAATATTTCCTTCTACCAAGCACATATCACACATTCCACCATGCTGCACACTGCTTGGTTTGACTAAGATCAGCACCACAAGGTGAGTAATAGGATGGGCAAATGTAGCTTTTATGTAATATCCTAACCTCCATGTCTTTCACAAACAGGTGGGATTCCCACAGGACAGTCACTGGAGCACGTAAGAACAATCCTGCTTTTACACAGAACAACTCCCCCCACAATTTGCATCCTCCAGGAGTCCGTGGAATGCCAGCAAACCATCTGATCTGCACTGTGGCAGTGCTGTACACACAAACAACAAAGACTGCAAAGGTCCTGGAGAGTTGTGTCAGGGATAATTTGCATGCCACTTTATCATTTAGACTGTTTGCCTTCTTAGTGTCTAATTAATATAAGCACAGCTGTACTTACAGACAAGGTAAGCCTGATCTCCTTGTGGTTACAGTTTTTTGAAAGCTTCTTCTTCAGTGCTTTAACTGCATCTTTTGGTCTATGACAATAAATGAAAGAGGAGAAGTTACCAGTGAAGTTTTCTAGTTCATAACTTCATCCAAGTACCAAAAATACCAGCCTGAGATACAGGACCAAATCCACCCCTGTGTTTACACCCACATAAAACCAGAGCAACTGCCCCACTGATTTCAGCAAAATCTCTTCAGCACTGAAGTAGAGCAACAAAGCAGTGAATGAGGTTTGGTACTGCAGACTGTGCATTACTCCAGAGACTTGTGCAGAGACTTTGCATTCTCCTCTGCAAAGTCTGCTCCAAAATTATATTTTTCCACTGTTGTACAATATAATTACTTATCCAGCTTTTGTTGCCATGAAAGGAAATATCAATTGCCAGATGTATCAAGAGTTGACTGGTAGTTTTCACGTATGATGCAATTAGAAAATATTCTCCTGGGAGTGCTGTCAGGAGTAGGGGTGTCATGGATAACTTCCAATCTTATAATTGCAGGATGCACTTAACTCATCTGAGTAATTACCATGGATGGAGGGACAACCCACTCCAGCCCAGAGATAGGGGCATTTCTAACCCAGCCATTTTCATTTCTATATATACACCCCATATCTCTGAATTATCTGTGTAGGAGGAAAAGGAAGATGGTATTGAGGTTATCACATGTGGGAAGCAGTTTTGCCTCATTAATATGGACTACCTATAGTGTACAATTATTAGGGCCAGCCCAATGCTCATGATCAACATAAACAAGATGTCCTAACATCTCTTTAGGATCTTTCTAGAATCTATGATGGAGCAATATAATATTTCCAAATATAATGTTTCACTAAAGAAAAAAGAAAAAAAGAAATCTTTGTTGAAAGCATTTCAAAATCAGTGAAATTAACTTACATTACTACATCTCTTAGTTTGATGAGATATATACTTAATGAAAAAAAAAAAGAAGACATTTCTCTATTTTTATTAATTGTATGTCATACCCAGGTACATCAGTAGAGCATCAAGTGATGGATGGGAGCACGAGAGTGGAGAAGTTTCCCTTGCAGAGAGCTGTACTACAATTCTACTCCTGCTTGCTTCCCTCGCTGAAGCATCTGGAAATGCTCTGATCAGGAGCTGGATATTGCATTAAAATAACCATTTACCTAATTAGATGCAGCAGTTCTGCTGCTCCCACTGTCCTGTCACAGACTGTGACTAGCAGTAGCTGCCTAGGAGGAATTTATAAGGAGTCCTCTGCAAGCTCAAGCTACACAAGAGGAAACAGTTTACTGAAAAAAGGCTCTGTTGCATGGAAACTTTACATAAAAACTAACACTGAGGGTCACAGCGTGCTGTTGCTTATGGCAATAACCAGAAGGAAGTCATTATTACTGACATTCCAAGCACTAAGAGCCACAGATGAGAATGTGGAATCCAAAACAATGAGGGGAAAGAAAAGCTGATACAGAAAAAAAGACACCTGTGCAGAAAGCAAGCCATACCTCATTGTCCTGGATAAAACTCTTCAGCTAGCGTTAAAATATGCCATTGCTAGAATGAGTTGTCGCAATGCCATGCTGAAGCAGATCTAGCATGAGAACGACGTTCCTTTTTTCCCCTTTTACAGGTGGAAACAAGGAAGCTTCGGAGCAGCAGGTGGCTGAGCACAGCCGGGTGCGGCCGCTCAGGGCAGGAGAGCAGCGGAGCCCTGGATGGGGCAGATCCCCCTGGCAGCATCCCCCCACCCCGGTACCGGTACACACCGCACGGGGGGAGCCCGAAGGGAAAACACAAGAGTTTTAAATGGTGTTGTAGGCATCCAAGTGCTCAAAGCCTTTTCCAGGTGGGTTTGCAGAGCACAGGCGTACCCGAGAAGTACAGTTTGTATAAACACGTCAGACTCGGATGAGAAACCTTTGTCACCACTTTTCCTATGGGGAAAAACCTCCGAGCCTAATCCCTAAAAGCCCCGATGGCCCCATTTTCCTCGGGAACCGAAGCTATCTGCTCCCTGCGCTGTTCTGTTTCGGGTCCCTTCGCACCAGCCCTGCTCCGCTGTTGATGCGGCCGTGCCCCGGAGCGATGGCCGTGCCCCTGTGCCCCTGTGCCCGCTCCTCACCCCTCCTCGGTGGCGCTGATCAGGTCGCAGATGTGCATGAACTGTCCCCACTCCTCCGTCTGCAGCGAGCCCCGCGTCGCCCGCTCTGCAAGGCCAAGGGGAGCGGGGGGTGAGCGGCGGCCGAGGGCCGGGGGGCGGGCGGGGGCTCCGCTCGGGGTTACTCACCCACCAGGCTGCCCACGGCGGTGCCGAACGGGTCCTTCGGAGCCTTCCCGAAAGCCATGGCCGCTGCCGGCAGCGTCCCGCGGGCTCTGCGGGCCGGCAGCCCCGGCCCCGCCGCCGGATCCGGCCACTCCCTCCCGCCCCGCCGGGCGCTCCCTTCCTGCGCTCCCGGGGCCGCCTCCAGGTGCCGGGGCTGCCCCTGGAACCCGGTACCGGCACCTCCCGCCCCCGCGGGGCCGGCTCCCTCCCGGGCATCCCCCGGGCTGGGGCTCTCCCGGGCATCCCATGGCATGGGGGCTCTCCCGGACACCCACCGGGGCTGGGCTCCCACTGGAGCATCCCCCGGGCTGGGGCTCTCCCGGACACCCACCGGGGCTGGGCTCCCTCCCGGGCATCCCCTGTGCTGGGGCTCTCCCGGACACCCACCGGGGCTGGGCTCCCTCCCGGGCATCCCATGGCATGGGGGCTCTCCCGGACACCCACCGGGGCTGGGCTCCCTCCCGGGCATCCCCCGGGCTGGGGCTCTCCCGGGCATCCCATGGCATAGGGGCTCTCCCGGACACCCACCGGGGCTGGGCTTCCACCGGAGCACCCCCCGGGCTGGGGCTCTCCCGGACACCCACCGGGACACTGCAGGGATGCTCCCGGGCTGGGTTCCCCCCGGTGTCTCGGGGCTGCCCCGTCCGGGGGCTGAGCTGCGCCCAGAGCCGCACGGACAGCTCAGTCCCTCGCCCCGGGCCGGACCCAAAGCACCCCCGATCTCTGTTCACACAGCCACGGGCTCATTTTCCTGCCCCATATCAGTATTTAACCTGCGAGCCCCTCGCTCAGAGGCAGTGCTGTTTCAGCCGGGTCCCGGATGGTATTTCACAGCTGAATCCACGAGGAATTTGGTGTTTCGTGGGGGGAAAGCTCAGAAACACCCCCAGAGCCCCTTTTGCTGCTGGTACCGAGCTGCACCCATCGAGCAGGCAATGGAAACCTCTGCAGCCACCGCTACACAGCCCCGGGGCTACCCCTGCTCCTGCAACCTCCCTACAGCCGCTCTCAAATCCCCCGGCCTTTTCTGATCCACACATTGAAAAAGGACACACAAAAGATCTCAGAGAAACAGTGGGAAAAAAACCCATTCTCAACAGTGCATCCGAGTTGAGTTCATAAAGTTATCCTTTGTGTTCTGCAGGAACCACTAACACGCTCCTCCTGCCACACACACCTTTCCACATGTGGGGTTTTAATGCTACAATTACTGTCAACAACTTCCATTGTGTCACTTCATCACAAGCCTATCTCACACCTGGACAATACCTGGGAGCCAGCAGAGGATGAATGAAAATTAAGATCTCAGCTGTAATTTTTGTTGGCTGAGAGTTGCAATTATTTCGGTATCAAACACACACAATCATATTAAGTAGCCTTTGAGTAGAGCTTAATGAGTCATACAGTCGAGACACGATATAAGCAAATAAATTATTTGCCTGACATTAGAATGTAATGGATTACAAAGCTCTATTTGCACTATGAGGGTTTTTCTTAGGAGGCACTAATCTTTCTTTTGTGTTTTGTACAACTCTGTGGCCCCATCTACTGGATGGCTTTAACGTCAATGCAGGAGAAAAACACATTTTCTGGTTTACCTGCAAGTATCTCTATGAAAAACAAGTTATCAAAGAACTCTTAGGCAAATTGATCACATACCATGAATGTAGGAGCCTATTTCTAACGCAATCGATAGTAAATGGGTGAAATCCATCATGCAGCCCAGTGAGGCTCCATTTGAGACTGTTCCAATGAACACATCTCAATTTTCCACACTTCTGTTATCCTGTGATTTAGCTTTCAAAACAGAAGTCTGTTTATTTGTTCTTGTTCACAGAATTTTGAAAGATAGCCTCTAAACTTAGGTGTTTAATTCATTTGCTCTTTAATACCGAAACTATAATGAATTTATTTAAGGGCTATTTAAATTAGCCCTCATTAAACCTGCATTGTGAGTCAGATTTTGTTTCAAAGAATATATTTTATTGAGCTGATCAGGGGAAAAGATCCCAGTGAAGCATTTTTTTTTTTAATTGGAATTTACTGATTAAAGTTACTCATTGAAATCAGCTTTTGGTATAGATCTGTGAACTCCTAGTGGGTTTTAGGTTCTGCTTGAAACAAAACTTGTCTGGCTCTTCAGCATTCTCAGGGCTGGAATCCTCAGAATTCATGAGCTGGTGGTCAAAGAGTCCCAGGAGAGCCCGAGTGCACTCCTTGCAATTTTACTATTATTGAAGAGATACTATTACACTTAATTATTACTATTAATGAACATTTTCTGCCTCTTGCAAGCACATAGAGCGTGTTATAAAAAGAAAGAAGGGGTTAAATAACTTCTCTTTGCAAAAAGTTTCGAAAGAAAAGTGTTGTGTGGCATAGCTTCTGTCTGCCTCAGCTCAGCTAACATGTATTATATATATATATATAACATTATATATATATATATATAACATAAGCAGGATTGTCAATGTGATTTCATTTGTACCAGAGATTTTGATGATGTTATGTCAATTGCAAATAAAAAAGTCCCAAACTGCTATAGCTATGCAGAGATTCTTTTTTAAATTTAGTTTTGCTGGCTTTACATTTCAGATTTACATCTCATTAATTAACTTTAAAAATCACACTTTGCCTTATTTAGGGTTCAGTTCTATTTTCAAAGAATCACATACACACAGAGGAATGAATGAAATACTTACTGAAGTATTAATGAATGAATACTTACTTGAATGAAATACTTAAACAGCTGTCATTCATAATCTGATTTATGATATTGACCTGTACCTGCTTTTATTTGTTAAATGAAAATAAAAAAAAAAAACAAAAACATTGTGATGATTTTTTGGTTTAGTTTAAAAACGAGAGATTCTTAAAAGGTGCTTATTCACCAGACATTAAGTGAGGAGCTGCACAGTATTCTGCATCTCCCAAGGGCTGTATTTACTCTCGCTGCCTTCACCAGAATCCTGTTTCAGTGTGACTCTCCCTTGTTATCCAGTACAAGACATGCAGTCGATGGGATTCGCACTGTGGCTCATTAATGATGCTGCTTATGGCCTGTGCTGGGAGCTTTACTTGAACAAACAGCTCCAGGGTTAGATCAAATCCCTTCTGCATCATCTCCATCAGCTCACAGCCCTCACATAACAGCAAACCTAATCAGGAGCTATTTGGGCAAATTAAATTAATATTTCAGACCTAGTCACACTAGGAATACAGAGCTGTCCCCAAATATCAATTTATTTTATTATTTATTATTATATATATTATTTATATTTATATATTATATAGCATCATTATATATATACATATATATTAATTATATATAATGTATCATTACTATAGATTACATATTATTATATATATTTATCTATAATAATATATAATATATTTTCTATTATATCTCATATTATATATTTATTATCATTATATATTATTATATATATTATTTATATTTATATATTATATAGCATCATTATATATATTAATGATATATAATGTATTATTACTATATATTATTATATATTATATATGTTTATCTATAATAATATATAATTTATTATATAACAATATATTATAATATATTATTTATTATATAATAATATCTATAATATTATTATTTTTATTTCATTAAAAAAATGAAACAAAAAATAAGCAATGTCCACGTGCTGTTATGTCAGCAGCCCGTTTAATCTGCCTGTGTAGAAAAGAAGAAATCTGGCAGAGCCAGGGGGATGCAGAGGCCTGAAGAGGGCAGGGTTGGTCAAGCAATTTGTTCACTTTTCATGCCGCAGCTGCTGGAGTGAAAGGTGGCTTAGGAAAATTCCCTCTCAGCCATATTGGCTTTTCTCTTTTACTATATGCTGCAAGTTTAGTTCAGTTTTGTTTTCAAATCATTTAAGTTCATGATAAGAATTTCTTATATCTGACTCTGAGGTGCAATATAAATTTTTTTGCCTTCAATGAGAAAGCCTGAAAAAGCTTATTTTGTGAACTTTTTATAATTAAAAAATTACTTAATAAATGATGAGGTTTTCAGATTGATGTTTTCATCTCTAAATGTGCTGAAATGCAATAAAACTAGAAATAACTTTGTATGTTGTTCCAAAACAAAACAAATCAGCCAAAAATCCATAATCCTTACATTTCAAATGTGTGGTGTAAGAACTTGAGCTGCAGGAATCAACAAGCATCAAACCTGAATCCAGCTGTTATTTTCAGTACCAGGAACAATCTTGATTAGCCGAGCACCATTGCAATTATCAGCATGGAAATCAATCCTGGAAGAAGCTCCCATCCTCAATCTCTGCCCGTTAGCAGCAGGCATGGCCTTTACCAAGGAGTTCATTTTTCTCTTCCTGACACTCCCACCTGAAGTGCAAAACATCTCTCAGGAACAGCTTAGCTCAGCACTGCTGCTTCTTTTCTTAGTGCTTAGAGAGAAACTAAACACAGATTCTTTTAAAATACACACATAGAAAAGAAATTTTTGGGCACTGCATCCAAATTAAATAATTTCAGCAATATTTGATTGCCCATAAATGATTGCTGCCTTCTGGAACAAACACCCAGAAGCTTCCTGGACTGGCAGAATCTCATCAGCCACAGAACCCTGGTTCCAAGCCATGCACGCTGCTCACACAGCCCCCTCCTATCCTAATTAACCAGGAGTCCCAGCTGAGCTCTCTGCTGGATTTTAATTACAGCATTATTAATTCATAGGGGGGAAAAAAAAATTGACAGATGTTTCAGGTTGGTTGTAGCAAATTAAAAGGCAGGTGTTTGGCAGAAAAACTCAGGAATGATTAAATGAGTGGTGGAGGTTTAGCTACTTTTCAGTGAGCAGTATTCATAGTACCAGTTACTCTTCTACAGTGTAAGGAGATTTTTCAGCATAAAAATAACAATTGAAACGGGTTTGGCTCTGTTTTTTTTTTTTCAAAAGGCTTATAAATGTGTGTTCTTAATTTGGTTTTTAGCTTTTGCTGGGGTCATTTTGCTCCACGTTCCTCTAAAAATAAAAACCACTATTTTTTTAGGTTGTAAACAATGGAACTAGTTGGTTACTCAGCAATTCTTGTTACATTGAGCATCAATCATGAAGAAAACCACTAATTTTTATCTCTTATAAGGGATAATAAATATTGTCATAACTTTACTAACAACTTCAATCACCTGACAAAGCAGTTTCAAAACAACTTTGAATGAAATAAATGCATTACAGCAAACACAGGCAGGGCCTGAAAAGATGCCAAGATCAGGATTTTAAGAAAAACAAGAAGAAGCTAGTGCCATGATTCGGAGTTCTCCATCAATTATTTTATTCCATGGGAGTTTTTGTGTTCTCAGCAAGTCTCATCCATCGTGGTGACATGCAGAGTGTCAGGTGAACTGAGGAAAGAGGATTTCAGCAGACAGTGAGGTCATTTGGATGCAGGTTCTGTCTGCTGAGGTGGTTTCTGCTTGAGAAGAAAAAGTTACAGGGGTTTTTATGCTTTGTGTTTTATTTTTTGTTTTGTTTTGTTTTTTAAACTACATATGCAATTTATGGCTCCATCCTCTTCAGAAATGCATTTTGTTTTCGTCATGTGTTAGTTCCATATAAAAAAGAGAAAGTGTTGAGATTTCCCTAATGGTTTTGTTTTTAACGAAACAACAGTTTAAACTATGCTTCTCATCCAAATGTATCAAAAAAAAATATTCAAAGACAAAAAAAAAACCAGGTTTCATTTTGAGCATGCAGAACTAGATACACTGACAATTTCAGAACTAGAATTTTGGACAGTTTTGATTTTGGCAAGTCACTATTTGCTTATCAGGGGTGTTTTGTTGGAAAAATTTCCCACCAGCTACAGGTTTTATTACACATTAACTACCTTGCAGCTAAGAGGTGAAAAACCCAACCCAAATCCTGTTTCCACTAGTGGAGACAGTTATGGGGACCTGCCAAAAGACCCCACTTGAAAGGCAGTGATTTTCCTACTACTGGAGTGCAGGATGTAGAGAAAATTTTGCAATTTGTTTAATGGAAAGGATCAGGCATATATCTGCCAGTTAATAGAATAAACAAATAAATACAGATATTAATGCTGTAACTCAGTGAAAGCTGGAGAACATCTTTCCCTGTTTCTGAGGGAGACAAATATTCACCTGGGCTCTTAATCTGGACACAGAAACAAAGGCTGATTGTGGTTGGACTGAACTTTCTGAGTCCAAAGGATTCAGATTTCTTTAACTTCCACCACACCTGGGCATGGTCAGTGCAGGTGGCTCTGACCTGTGGGGGCTCACAGATTAACACTTGTGGTCTAAATGGAGATTTGTGGCACCCCTGAGCCACCCTGAGCCCCCAGTTTGTGGAGCAGTGGAACACACACCTTTCTCAGGGAGCTCCTTTGCACTGCAGTTTATAGAAACTGTTGGGTGGTGACCTGCCATGGAGCCTGAGCTCGCTGAAATTAGCTTCAGAAAGGTAAACTTGCACAAGGTACATCCTCTGTGTCAGAGTGGAATTAGTTTGAATTAGTTGCTGCTCTGAAACTTCAGGTGAAAATCTCTGAATCTCTGCTCAGAACAGCTGGAAAGCTCAGAACACACTCCCTGCTTTGGCTGCACCTCCACACTGATGTTTTTGGCAAACTGCAGTGCATTTTACCCAGGGAGCTGGAGCAGTGGTGTTTGCAAGACCATGCAGCTACAAGTAATTTAATGTTGTGTGAAACACTTATTACGTCTAAATGGCTACATTTTCATGTGCTACAGGAACCTCACTGCTTTTCTAAAAGCAGAGGATGGCTTGGGATGCACTGTGCATACTCTAACAGACAGCACAAATCCTATGGACAAACTGGAAATTTCTGCTTGTCTGTACTTCGTCTTTCACCACAGCTATCTCTGGGTAATGATGCAGTAATGCCAGCAGTAGAGGGTTTTTTTTCTGAAATATTTCATACAGAAGAGTATAAAAATTATTTGGTGATTTGCTTTTCTCCACCATGATCAATATGTCAGAGGTCTTCCCATACTAGACCATCAGACTAAGTCTGCTGCTGCTTGCTATTATGGTCACTCCTGAAAACAGTCAGTTCTTCCATCTTTTCTACTAGTTCAGGACATTCATTTTCCTTGCAACAATACTCATTTATATGCATTCTCTACTTCTGATCTTGTGAGCAGAAAGGCCCCTAAATGGTACACATAGCTCAAAGAGAAATGCAGAGTTGAACTGTACCCTCAGCTTAAGAGAATCACACACCTTGGCTTTGCACTAATGCTTTCTAAGCACCACTGCTGAATTTTGGTGGGGATTTACACATCCAGTAGATAAGGAAAGATGACTGGTGCTCTCCCTGCATGTTTGATTCCATACAAAGCCAGGAGTTATCCATGGTTTGGTGCAGGCTGTTCTCATCACTAAGGACAACCCTGGGCTCCCACTGACACACTTGGCAAATCACTGTCTTCTGGCAGCCCCACTTCAAGGAGCTTTTGAGGTCTAGCAATGACTAACTCTACTATAAATTGCCACACTTCTGTCAAATTGAGATTTTGTGCCAGAAAATGCTCCTGAATAGTCAAAGTGGATATTAATACCTGTCACAGGTCAAATGAGAAGGGGAGATGAGAATGAAGAAAATGCTATCAAGTGTTACAGGAAGAAAATAACCTTTTAGCTCATGGTGAGATGTCATTTAACAAGGCAGCATCCTGCAGGAGGGAACCATGAAACTTGTTTCCACCTCCCTCAGGTACTTTCCCTCTTGTACTCTGCAGAATCTGCCCCAAACCATTTCTCTCATTTCACAGAAGGTCCACCAGCTATTCTCCTTATTTGATTTAATATTTCCTCACTTTGTTTCTCAGTTACTTTTGGCCTCTAGAATCTTTGTCAGGCCCACTTCTCCAACCTTTCTTGTGGCAGAATAGTCCTCTGAAGTGTTTTCCATTCACTTATTCCTGGAACTATGTTCACAATAAAGATTTCTTCTGTAATGAACTGAAACACAAAGCCACCAAAAGGCACTGACACCATTGCTTTTTTGACCAGCTGCTTTCAGAGCACTTCTACCCAGGCTTTGCACCACTGCTGTGGAAGTGCCTGTTCTGCAGTCCTGTGTGCAGGGCAGACCTTTCCAGACTGGCATTTCTGCACACAATTGCCCCCCAGAAAGCTGCACCTGTATGGATCAGAGATCAGAGCATTACCCCTGAGGAGCTCAAACCTTCCCACTGCTCTCTCTCCTAACACACTCTGGTTCTCAAGCTCTCAGCAATTATAAATGACAGTGCCTATCAATTTTAGCTGCTTAGATGTTCCCCATTGCTACAATAATGAACGTTTTACACTCCTTAATCCACTTAACTTTCAATCCCACGCTGAAGTTCTGAAGCAACAATAGGAAGATTTAATGTTGGAGTTGTTAATTTCTCCAAAGTCCCTCTTCTGATGCCTATTGCCAGAGAACTGATGCTTGAAACATGCTCTCAAGCTGTGGCTTGACCAAAGACTGGAAAATTTTGCTTCTGTGCCTGCCCACAAAGCTTTTTGTCATGACTGAACTGAATTGCTTGGCCCCTAATTTCCACCTGCCTTCAGCAGCAGTAAGAAACTGGTGCTCTGCTGTTACTGTAAACAGCAACAGAGGATTCTCACTGGAAAAATGGAGATTTATGCCTTATTTCATAGAATTGGCTTCCTCAAGCACACAGAAATTCCATGAGGGTGCTGAGGGTTCCTCCTAGTGTGCAGCCACTGTGTTTTTAATTCTGCACTCCATCCATTGAGCCCTTCTCTCTTTAGCATCATGTAGGAAATTTGAGCATCGTTGGGATTTGAATTCTGTTCGCTACCTGTAAACCCTTATTTTTATCTAAACAGATGGAATTTGGCCAAAGTTACACAGGAGACCTGTTGTAAATTAGGGAATTGAGCCTAAGCCTCTTATGTCTCAGAGGAGCAGCCTGACTGCTGCTTTCAGAAGAGCTTCAGTACATTACACCAGCTAAGTGTCTGGCTCAGTCACTATTCTGTGGATTATCAGAGGGCAGATTAACTGGAGTCTATTGAATTTTTAAAATATAAAATAAATACCCCTATAAGCTCTTAACAGGTTTCTCCTAGCAGGGCTTTGGAGAATTTCCACCTTCCTAATTCTGCATGTGTATAAATGCACAGAAATTGATAGTACATGAACCCACCTGGTAGTAGGGCAGAGCCTCATAATGCTATTTATGGCTAATGAAAGGCAATGTCATTCCTGATACCCCAGATAAATCATGTTTTCCATTGCTATACACAAATGGAATTGAACAGAGTTAGCATTTAGTCTACTAGGCAAGAATAACCTCAGCTCTTTCAAATTGGAATTCTCTAACCACCCATGAATGATAACACGTGCATTTACCATCAATTTTCTGCCTTTGTGGGGAATGGGGACTGAGAGCAAGGCAGACAGAGCAGCTCATGCAGTGCCTTGTTACTCATAATTTCTTTACTGAGTGAGCCTGTGCCTACCCCTCAGGTGAACCAAATCCCTTTCAGCTGCAGCTGATAATGCAACACCCACAGCTTAAGGTCACTACCTGGAAATTGGTGCTTGCTTTTAACTGGACTCACTTGAATGGTATTAAGCTTCAGGTGCTGCTTAGTCTTAGCTTTGATTTGGCTCACAATGCATCATCCTCTTGTGAATGGGGCACTTGAGCCCCAGTTAGAAACTCACTGTTCCTGTTGCTCAAATCAGGTGCAGAAAATATGCAGTACTGTCAGCAGACTTTTGAATACAGATGTGTTTACCTGCACAGCAGCAAGGTGATTGCTGTTTTCTCAGTGTTTTACATCAGTTCTAGTTTTTTAAGTAACTCCTGTGGCAATGGAATACAGATATAATAAAGGAAATAAATTCTATTGCAACAGCCTAAAGCAGCAGTGCAATGGTGAGAGGTGCCATGGCACAGATGCAGCACACAGCGCCCTGGTGCTGCTGAGACTGCTCCATGGAAGACAAAAAAAAGGGAACCTTTCCACTGCTCTTCTTTTAATCCTTTTATTTCTGAGGCCTAAAGGCAAGCCCAGCAGAGCATAGCTAATTGCAGCTCTGATCTTTAACCATTGTGTGGCTGGTGGAGCCCTGAAATACACTGAAGTGAAGCTGCTGCAGGTAACACCCCAATACCTGTGGGAGGAAATGCCTTCCAAAGCCTCTCTGCTCAACAGAGACCAGGACCTTTATGTCTGCATACTAAAGCTATATTTAAAACCCCAGCTCAATTGCAAAGTGAAAGAGTCAAGCCATTTGAGGAAACAGTAATGACCTTTGCCAGTTTGCTCTGGGTTGCTTTGCCCAAGGATGTTTAACTTCTTGATTTAGTCAGTCAGTTTGGACAACTCAGTTTGCCAAGTCCTTTGTAATTTCCCTTCTCCTTATGAACTTGGTTAATATTTAGCTATCAGCTGAGTCAATCTTTATTCCCCTGTAATTTTTTTTTCAGTTCTTTCTATATTTCTACTGACTGGTTGTAAACATACATTCCACAGAATCATTTTATATTATTAACCAGAAAATCTTAGTGCTTTGCCCTTTTCCTCTTAAAAAATAAACTTATTAGGGGGTTCATTTTGATTAGGAGCATCATCCAACAAACCTCTGTAAATAGTCAGCCATTTGGTATATTCTCTACATTCCCAAATAAAAATGTTCTGCTTAGTGTGTACTTTATCTAATATAAAAGGTATTTTTTCTAGTCAATACACATTTCTGTAGCTGGGGGAAGCACTGCTGCACCTCTTAGGAGTTACACTTCAGATATTCACAAATTCCTGCTTTGAGGATTGAGATGTCTTTGGACTCTCCTCAGGAGTCACGGTTTTTCCTCAGGATGAGGCATCACGTGAAATTCTGGGATATCCATGAGCTTGGTAATACGGAAAACTCTTCAACCTTTCAGCATTACCAATGATTTCCCAAATATTTCTCTACATTCCTGACATCAAGGTAAGAACAGCAGCCCCTGATAACTGAGGAATATTTCAGGCAGACTGGCAAAACATTACCAAATACAATCCTGTTTTTCAGCACCTTCTCTTCCTGTTTTAATGCACTGGGATTACCTCCAAATATAGACACTTCCAACTTCTAACCTGATATGGTATTTAATGCCCCAGAATTACTTACCAGGACTCTGTTAAATCAGACATAGTTCAGTGCAGGTTATAAAAGCAGGATGCAGGAGCCAGGACTCCTGGGATCATCCTTTAAAGCTGCCTTGCTGTGGTCTCAGAAAATAGAAAAAAATAATCACTCACATGATGCAATTTACTCCTCTGAAAAAATGAGATAATTTCACTGATCTACTTCACAGGCACTGTGTGAGTCCTCAATAACACTTGTGAAACTATACAATGATCTCTTGGCAAGAGGGGTTCTGATAGAGCCCAAATGTCAAAAATTTCTTTCAAATCAGGGACTGAAAAGTGTGCACCAGAGAGACATGGATGGTGCTGTAGTTATTTTCACTATGATGCCTCTCTTACTGTTTCATCTCCTTTATTACCTATTTCAGGGTCTATTTTGATGAGTTAGTATTACCTAATACTTTTTTCTCCCCTCCAAAATTTCACGTGTCCTCCTTAGTCCTGCTCGATTTTCAAATTTTTTCATCTCACAAACTTCTCATGAATTGCCTTGGCAGCGAGTAAAGTGCAACATTTTAGAATATGGTTTATGGTTCAGTGGCCATCAGCAAATGCTGTCAGAGCTGATACCCTTCAGCTGGGAGGGAGCAGCAGCTCCACTCACGCCATCCCTGTCCTGCTGCAGGGCTGGAGCCGAGCCAGGATGGAGCATTCCCAGGCCAGGCCACTGCCAGGAAATTTTATTCATCAGGGTTCCCACTGGTCATGAAATTCGAGTACCCAAATAACTGTGATATCACACACTGAGGAAAATAATCAGCTTTTGAAGCAGCTCAGTGTGGAACTGAACAAGTTATGGTTGTCCAGGTACACTCCTGAGGCTGCCAAAGAGGATGGGGTTGGGATAGGTGAGGACAGGAAAATGAAGGATCATTACTGCTGTAAAATATAAAAACATTGATAACCCTCATCATCTCTCTCTCTCTCTCTCTTTCTATAGCATGCTAGACAACTAACCAGATTAATCTCAGAAGTTTAGTGCCATACTTGAGTGTTAAACTAGAACCTCCTAAATACAGAAAAAAGGTCCTGTTATATCACTGGGTGCTTTCCTTAAATCTCCTCTTTTTTTCCAAAAGGCATTAAGAACTTACCTTCAGCATGTGGTTTAATCCTATAAAAATTCACTGAGTTTAGGGATATAATTTAGTAACTTAGATTCTTAAATGGAAAAAAACCTAACCTCAAAACTTGAGGTTTGTTTTGCTTCATACATATGCCTATGAAAGATCTGCACGGTAAAAGAACAACTGCCCCATAAACAGAAACATCAAAAGGAACTAAAATTCTTTTGGCTTGATCTAATACTGCATTTGTTTAGAACTTCCTGATGATTCCAGCTGCTGGAATCATCAGCAGGTCTGTTCAGGGAGGCACAAATCTGCTGTGCAAAAGCAAGTGCGTGGTTATGGTGCCCTGTCCTTTCACAGGTTCTTGCTGGAAGTCAAACCTAGTGGAAGATTTACTTACTGTGCACAGCAGGATAAAATTCAGGGATAGAAATTCCTGACATTTCTTGCAGGTTTCAAATAAATGGCAGGTTGAATTATCTTGATTAATATACATTTGAGAAAGAAATCATCTCCACACGCTTCAGTTGTGTGAGCAATGAAAGGATGTGTGAAGACCCTCTTCACTCCTCCTCACAATCCTGGCAAGAACTTCAGGCTGCCCTTTTCCTTTTCCCCATGTCCCACAGGGTCGTGTCCATTCTGGAGTGCTCACACAGCTCCTTCCACAGGCAGCAGCTCCTCTTTCAGCACCGCCCCTTGCTGCAGCTGTGAATGTTGTTGCTTTCATTCTGATTTTTAGTTATATCTATTTGTCTTTTTTTGAACAGTAAGTATGTCTCTGGCCTGTGTAGTGCAGTGTTTTCTGCCTGCTTTCAGTCCTTTTTAATGCCTTCAAGGTGCTGTGGAAATAATGATGATTTTAGCCAGTAGATTTTAGGGAATAAAAAACCAATCAAAAGTTATCAAACGCTCAACACTTCCCTTTAAATGCTGCTTGAATTCAGAGCATTTACTTTTATTTCAAAACAAATTTCTATCTCGAAAATCTTGTCTTTATGAACAGGAAAACACTAGAATTGAAACCAATAGTTCATTTTTCCCTGCTCTAGGTGAACCTAGACTGTTCACAACTATGACACAAGCCCAATGGGCTACGAATGTGTAGGACAGGTGAACATTACTGAAGGTAAAGAAACATGGAATGCTGAGGTGACCAATTCCAGATGGGTGGAGAGGGCACACAGTGGAATGCATGTAAGATGAACAGCATAAAAGGCTCAAACAAAAAAACAATAAAGTGCTGATGCTTGAAGCTTTCAAGGTGTTGCCTTCAACTATACCTAGCCAAAACTAAAAAAAATTGGAACCTAAGATTCTTTTACTAATTTCTGTTCTGTAAGCAGTGTGTTTTGTGTTGTTGGAGAGAAGAATTTCTACAGACCTTTCTTCCCACAGATCATCAGTGCAGTTGATGAAATTTGTCACAAGCATTTCTTCTATAGATAAACCAGAGTGGAAGGCAGGGTTAATTATATTTCCTCAAGCCACAGCATTTCTCTTTTCAGTAACACTGCAGTTGTACTGGGCTATTAAATACTCCTTACAGCTGCTCACACACTGCTTCTTTGGGAAGTGATGCTTGAGAGGCTTTGCTGGAGCCCTGGCAGCCACGTGGATGTTTGCAGGCAGAGCTGGCCCTTCCAACCTCTGCTTCAGCTTGATGACAGTGGTGGAATGCGAATCACTATTAGCCAGATAATGTACATATATCCCTCATTAACTCTTTCTCTAATTGTGATAAATCCTCTTTAAATTAGCTTTAAAATGCCAGTGCCGTAAACATTCCCTGTTCCTGTTTTGTCTCGTGGGAGGATGATGTTTTTCCAGCACCAGGAATTACGATTTAATTGCTTCACTATTTAACCAAGATTAAAGCAAAGACTTACAGGGATCATGTGCAAACGAATATTATTATAAACAGATCCCTTTCCAGAAATACTCTGAAACTTTTAGAGGCTGTGTCAGCAGCCACAGCAGAGTCACGGAGGGAAATTTGTTGTGGTACCGTGACCCTGGGACTGGACCAGCCAGGAATTATAGCTGGATAATACGGCTGGATAATAAGGATGGGTGTGATGAGGGCCTCCAGGAAAGTGAAGAACTTTAATAACAACAAAGGAACATAAGGCATGCACAGTACAGGGGAGGATCCTTAAAGACCCCAAAATTGGGGAAACATAACAATATACACGGAACTCTGAGCCAATGAACATTAAGAATAAGAACATCACCATACACGTAAAGTGTAACCAACCAATCCTAAATGGGAACCACCAACATGACCTTCTTTAGAACTGCTTCATTAACATAACCATTCCCATCAGCCCCTTCTACTCTCCAGAACCCAACCAGATGTTTCCCATCCTAACATTGTGTTTCCCACAGCCTGATGCTCTCTGCATATGCAGGTGGAGTTTAGGCTGTGGCTCAAATCACCCAGGCCCATTCCAACAGGAATCTTTTGTGGTGCTGCGTGTAAGGAAGTTGTTGTGGCTTGAATATTTTGTTATTTAAATTTGTGGATTAGAAGTCCACGCAGCAGCAGTACCAAGCAAGTAATGAAATTACTCTTCAGGGAAGGCTCAGTGTGTATTCTTAAAAAGACTGAAAATTAGCCACAACTCCTTAAGAAGTCTGCTTGGAACAAAAGCCAGATTTAAATTCTGAAGTTAATTTAATAATGTGGAATACACCTTAAGACTGCTGGTCCACAAATTCCCTCAACTCATTTGGTTTAGTTTTTTTTTTTTTAGTATCTAAAGTTGGCATTTTACCTTGTGCACATGTTTCTCTATCTCTTTCTTATATTCAGCTGAATATTTTATTCCTGTTTTAAATGTAATGTATTTCTGTATCCCAGTCTCTCTGGGTGATGGCACATAAAACAAAAGCAGCACACAGCACAAAGCCTGCTTCAGAGCTGCCAGGCACAGTCTCCTGTTTCTGCAAGCAACAGCAGCCCTGTCACCAGCTGATTCCTTTGCTGAGGAAGGCTGGAAGTTTTTTGGGATGAGTTGTTCTGCAGCATCCCTCTAAATTGCTTGAGCAGAATTTACAGCAGGAGAACAGAGACAGATCCGGCCATACTATTCTGAGACAAATTCAAGAACTGTCATTTGGAATTTGTGGTGCTTCCCGACCTTTTGAAAGTGTTCCCCAAGCAGCTGCAGGAGGATATAACAGGCAGATCCAAGAAATGTCCAGTCAGCACAGGATCTCTTCTGCCTCTCAGGACCTGGGGGTTCTCCTGCTGCATCCATGAGCATGCCACAAAAAAAAACTCCCAAAAATCTTCAACAAAGTACATTTTTGAGAAAAGTGAAGATGTTCTTCATGGCCTCTCCTTTTTCTGTATGGTTCCTGATGTCCCAGCTACAGGCCACTTCATTAAAATGGGTCTCTGTGCTTCCTTAACATCTGTCAGACACAGTTTATTCCTTTTTCTTTCATTCTGCCTCCAGAGAGCACTGTGTGAGACACGGAATGCTTTGCTTTATTTTCATAGGTGGCATGTGCTTTTAGTTTTTTTTATCCACTGCTCTGTGTTCAGTGAGGAAAAGATATTCAGAGATGCCTGGTGGGTTTCCATAGGGAAGATGGAGAGGGCTGTGGGAATCATTTACTCTCAGTGTGTTGCTTTGCAGCCTCAGAGCAGCAGCCAAAACAAGCTCAGTGTCCTGCACCAGAGAGGGGACATTGTCTTACAGCACAGGGGGATTTGTGTCAGGAGGACAAATCCACTTGGGTCAAATTCTCAGGCCCAGGACCTCAGGATATTTTGTAATTCATAGCAATATCTTGCAGCAGTAAAACTAAATATTTTTATGGCTCCTGGGAAAACCTGAGTGTATTGACATGACATTGTAAATAACACAGCAGTGCAAAACCAGTTTCAGGTTTACAATCAGACCCTGTCTACACCAGTATTCTTCACCTAAACAGCAGCATTTTTATTGTTTCAAACACTACTGACAATGAACTTTGGTTCATCTGTAAAAGAGTGAGAAAAGAGAGAAGATTTTGTCTAACATTGGATGCTCACTCATATGCCAAGGGCCACACACCCTTTTAAAACAAATCAAGCAGCAGCTGTATTTATAAAGAACCTAATTTTCCAGAAAAAACCAGAAGTTTATACTTTACTTGTATAATGTTGAGTACTGCTTTTATGTAGCATCTCCATGTGAGAAAGCTGATGAATGTCAGACTGTCTGAAAACAAGAAATTGCTGTCACAGGCCACAAGAACACGTGAATTCCTTTAGCTACACTGGAAATGGCAGCCCTGTGTTTTGGAAATAACCTGTCTCAACTGAAGAGTGAAGAGAGAAGAGCCTTAGAATTGGGAAGCAAGGTTGGAAGGAAACGGATACAATTACTTGGGCACGGAATAGGATAAAATAAATGCCTGGAAAGATGTACTGGCCACACATGGCTGTGTGAGAATCACTGCTGGCAGGGAAAGGCAGCTCTGCTTGGACTTTAGGAAATGTGTGCTCTCTCTCAGGAAAGTCACTGCAAGCTCTGGTGGATTTTGCCACAAAGAAAAAAAAAATAGAAAAAAAATAAACAGCACCAAACCATTAATGATTTTTATCTTTCCTTGACTTAAGGGCTGTGACAGATCCAATTAGTCTTTCTTTTTTCCCATTACCATCTCAAATCCCAGGAAGGCCAGACACCTGCACAATTGGTGTAGGTGGTGGGCTCTGTATAAAACTTCTTCACTGTATAAACCAGGCTAAAATGATCTTGCAGTATTTCAGACTATGACCTTTCAAGTAGACAGACCAAATGATTTTCAGTCAATGCTCCCTCTGCTTGATTTAGAAGCCCATTCAGAATGTTAAAAGGCCAGTTCATTGTGGCAACTCATTATTCCACTGTGCTGCTACATCCTGATAGATAGCAAATATGACCTTTGCTACAGAAATAGGTTGTTGTGGGCAGTAAAAGTTCACTTTGAGTGACACCATGAATGCTAACTCTGCTGCAGACAGAGATGGCATGAGGCAGAATTTGCAATCAATGCCCAACTTCCCATGGCCACTGAAAACCTGTCTGAGAAAGCCTCTGCTGCCTTCCAATTCCAAGAGCCAGGACTGGGCACGGGAGCCTTAGGCCTCAGTTTAGTGTCCTGTCTAGAAAAAAACCCACAAGTTACTTTATTTTTGTTTAGTTAGGTGAGGATCAGTTGAAATTAAAAAAACAAACACAATGAGCTAATTCTTAGATCTAGAAATGCATTGGCCAATTTCTTGGTGTCAACACTGAAATTGTGTCCTCAGAATTCCGGCTGCAGCTGATGATGGGTGAGCATTTAAAAGTGGAAATGCAACTCCATGGGAAGTTCAGCCCTGAAAATGTGTTAATAATTTCTAAGGAATGCACTAATTATGGCAATGTTCAGTGGTCACCTATTAAGAAAATTAGTTCTAGGCATAAAAATGAATTATTGTTATTCTTCATCACAGCAATTTTATTATAATATTATCTGACTTGGTATAATGATATATTATTTACTATCAGGTTGTTTTTTATTCAACCAGGCAATTAAAAAAAAAAAAGTTTGGGTAATCCATTTCACAAAGTTTCATAGAAGAAACAGTAATGTTATCCAATATCTATCAGAGTCCAGAACAAAAAAGCTCACAGAAATTGCTTCTCTGTTCCTCATTTCCCTATGAAATTGTCCTGGAGTGACTTTATGATGCTTATATCCCTAATTGCCTGGCTTATGTTATATATTAAGTTCTGCACCTTTAAAACTGGCTCTGAGAGCAAAAGAGGGGAAGAAGAAGCCACAGTTTGTGTTGAGAAAGGGAATTCACTCCTCTGCATCCTGCTCCTGGACTGTGCTGTCTGCAGCAGGACAGACAGATGGACAGAGCTTCTCTCTGGCTTTTAGTTAGCTTTAGCTAGCTGAGGCAGAGGAGTTCCCCAGGTTGTTTTTTTCCCTTTTTCCTGGATCTGTTCAAACCTGCTCTGGACTGAAAACACCCAGCCAAACCCAGGAGCTCACTCAGGCCTGTGGCCACCAGGGCCTGGGCATTGGCACTTTCCAGCACCAGAGGGACTGAGAAGAACCTGAGTGAACTGAGCTACACCACATGAAAAGGACTTTTTATGGATTTTACATCTCATCAAACAGTGAGAGGTTTTATTGTTTAATATTATTCAATTTCTGTTAAATAAACAGGTTTTTTTCCCACTTGTTTTCCAAGGAAATCTTTTCCTGAACCAGCTGTGGGAGGGGCTGCTTGAATTTGTTTTGGAGGGACCCCATTTGGAAGTTCTCTCCCAGATTTGCCCCAAACCAGGACAGAAATCCAGGTACGTCTATTCCCTGCCTTATAAGAGAAAACAAACAAATCCCCTGATGAAGAACACATTGGCCACCACTCTCCTAAAAGAACAGTTTACAGACTCATCAGCAAATTAAACATTCTCCCTAAGAGGAAGGTCATTCTGGAAATCATTACTAGTGTTTGCTTTATAAGATTCATGTGGTTACTTTAAAATGTTTTTGGCTGCAATTCCAGCTCATATTGAGCTGATTTTTCATTGACACTCATCAGTGGTCTCTGTCTTCTCACCCCAGCTCTAGAGCTGGTCAAATCATATTCTCATTCCACCATTTAGGCAACTTTTTATTTTTGATTGAAAAATCCATAGCTTTGTGAACAGCTGAAACACTGAAGTTTGATTTCTAGGAATATGTGTTTGAAGTTTGGCTTTTGTTTGGATCCTCCAGGGTTAATGAGGATGGTGCTCCTGTGGGTTGGTGGGAAGCAAGTCCCATTGAAAGACAGAAGTACTGAAACCCCAAAATTACTTAAAAATTACATCATTAATAACCACAAGACTCAGTTATCCTTCCTGACATAGTGTTGGGTTGCTCATTAAGCACTGGTCATTACAGTAACCCTTCCTATATAGTACTGCTAAAAAGCTATTAACTCAGCTTCCTCCCAGACCAGCTTATTCCAAGGAAGTTCCTTCTGTTAGACTTCTTGTGAACAATCCCTTTTAATCTGCTCACTTGGATCTGCTCCAAAGCCAGTATTTTTGGGAAGAAAATAAAAAAGATCAGAAAATGGAATTTTTAGCACTTATATTTCCCTTGCTGACAGCCAGGTGTGCTGCTGTGTGAACAGACCCACAGAGCTCTGGGCAGGATTTTCAGAGGTGTAAGAGTGATTGTCACAGTGTGTTTCTTGTTATGTTCTGTTACTGCCCAAGTTGATGGTTTGGTCCAAATGAGACCCTCCCACCCCACACTGTCAATCTACCCTGAGTCCCCTGTCAATCCTGTCTTAAGCCCACCACATGCTTGGAATTCCACTTTGGAAATCCCCTAAAATTCGATGTTTGATTAGTCCATGTGACCCAATTTCCCCCCTACCTCCCTCACTGGATGATGATTTAGTGAACCCTGCCTTTTCCCCTCCCCAGGATATCTCTGATTAGCTGATGCTTTGTACCCTCCCTTTGAACCACCTCCCTATTTCAGCTGTTGCACGCTCGCATTTTCTGTCTTTTGCCCCCAGGATTCCCCAGAGCAATAAATCCTCTGTTATCCCATGCAGAAGAGACCTCCCTGTCGTCCTTGTCTCCTCAGAGCACAGAGTGACAGCCAAAAGCCGTAGAGCAAGTGCTGCAGTGGCACCTGGGGTCATCCTGCTCCTGGGGAGTGACCCAGTGCTGGAGCAGGTGAAGGGATGGAGCCACATCAGCTCTGGCCTGATGTGTTCATTTTCCTCCATGGAGACAAATCCACCCATTTCTTTGGCACTGTTTTCTATTTACAAGGGCTATTTACAAAGAGGAATCTGGATTTTTGGTCAGCTCTTCACACCGTTTGTGGTTGGCTCTTCATGCCATTTTGGAAACTTTCCTCTCTCCATATTTTTACACAGCCTTTCAGCTGTTTTGGCAGCTCTCCTCACACACCATTCTGTCTCTCCCCTGCTCTCCTGGTGGGATGGCTGTGTCCTCACACAGTCACCACGTGTTATGTGTGGTTGTAGGTTGGAGACAGAAATCACGACTCAAGTCCTCTTGATCATGAGACAAACAGCAAAGAGCTCTTTTTATAGGGGGTTTGAATTTTCCTGGGTTTAGACAGCTGATTGGGCTGGGTTTTAACCCTTGACCAGTGAGATGTCTGCACTTAGGAGGATCAAATGGTCCTTTGTATGTGTTCAGATCCATCCTATCATCGCTCACCCAGGGATGTGTTTATCGAACCAGAAGAGCCAAATTGGGTTTTTTATTATGGCCAGATTTATCTGTCCAGCTACAGACCAGCTGTACTGTCAAAGTGTCAAAGAACAGAGCTCCATCTCCCACATAAAGGACCTGGGTGCTGAAATACCAAGGGATAACTCTCATTGCTGGGTATTTGGTTGGACAGCAACTGGTGGAGTGGATGCCTGCCCTAGAAATGCCTCAAGGAATGCCAAACTGAAACCAAGTAGATATGAACTAAAATATTTTTTTTAAATGAAATTAAACAGCAGAAACTGGTGGAAGTTTTATTGTTTCTTCTCAAATCCCATGTTAGTATTAGCACTAAACAGATGTCCCATGTTCCAAAGAAATGGCAGGTTTGGCACCTCTTCACAGTGAGCAAATTTAATTATGGCTTCAAATGCAGTAATGGAGCAACCTTGTTTTTGCTATAATTGGATCTGCAATTGGCACTAGCTTTCCTTCCCTCACTGCCATATGGGGAACTGCAGAACAAGGTGCTGCACATGTTCCTGCTGAATTATATTGGGTCAAATTTGGGTCAGATTAAAATAGTATAGAAGGGAGGGGAGGTAAAATAAGAAATTAGGAGTAGGGACAAACTCAGTGTTTCCTGCAGTTCCAGTTTTGGTGGCCAAATTGTTTGAGATTCAACTGGATGTGAGCTCAAATAAAATAGCTACTTTAATTAGGAGAACTCCCAGTCTGTCTGAAATAACACCGTGTTCTGGACAGAAGATCAGGAGAGGCAGAAGAATTGGCATTGTCTGAAGAGAAGACAGTCCTGAGATAGGCACAAACAAAGGAAAATAACCCTTTAAATATACAGCAAATGCTGGGGAAGTTTTCTCCTTTTCCTCTCCTTTCCTGAGCCTGTGAGATTTCAGAAGATTTGGTACAGAGTGGTAAAAAAACCCTTCTCTCAACTCACACTGCAAGTCTGCAACAACACATTCACTAATAGCAGTAACAACAATGCCTAAAGGTGATTTGGATACATAAAATATCCACCTTAGGCAGGTCAGACTCTTTCTCTTACAAGGCCATTTTCTGTTGCTAGTAACTTTGCCAGATGTAAACCATTTGAGCTGAAATTCCCTTTTTGACTCTGTCCCAGACTGAGTCTGACTGCTTTGTGCCCTGCATGTGCATTTATGCCTAACTGGGATGGCTGATTCTGATCCAAAGTAAGAAAAGAAACTTATAAAACATTGCTTAAAAAACCTCATATCTCCTGAAAGGAAAAATGACATTAAAATAATCCTTGTGACATTTTTTCCTGCCAGAAGAAGAAGAAATCTCACTATGTGCAAGGTGGATGCTTCTGAAAAATTTTTCTGATGGTAATGCAAAAATGCTTCCCTGCAGCCAAAGTCAGTAATAGACACAGGTAATGCTCTTCCCCAAATTAATTTTAATTTAATAATATTCTGACACAGAATCATTTTCTTTCTCCCATTGAAACTAATGGGGCTTTTCCATTAATGTCATCTCAAATCCTCATTTGTATTTCTTTGGAATTCTACCCCCCTGTGACATCTCTTACAGTACCAGGAATTACAACCTACTTAAGCTATTTACTATGTGAAAGCCCCGACATTTTTTATCCCTGACACTGACAAGGAACTGATTATTCTTATTTTCCTTTCTCTCAGTACTTTTTTGCTTCATAATTTGAAATTATAATTATTATCAGTTTAGAATAAAACATGAAATTACCCCTGATAGCACTGAGAGCAGAAAGCACAGAGGAGCCAGGCCATACTCTGTGAGAGGGACCAGTTGATTCTGCAATTAAACAAGGTTGCCATGGCAATGGGGAGGCCCAGGGAATAGCTGGGGAACACTAATTAAGGATGGCACGGCTGGGAGACAGTCACGGGTGACTGCTGAGCAGCAATCCAGCCTCCCCACCAGAAAACAACAAAGCTGTTTATAAATATTAATAACCATTTGCAGTACCTAATTGTGAGAAAGAAGGGGAGGTTACAGGGAAAAACAATAAAGGAAGAGGACTGTGCATGGCAATGTCTGTGCAGGTGAACACAGGAAGAGATGGCAGAGCCACTGTGCTCTGTAAATCCCTTCTGTGTCAAAGGCATCTCCAAATTCCATCATTCCTAATGGCACCAGGGGCCTTTGTGTCAC